>NC_135334.1:73638104-76038104 GCF_023851605.1 Tamandua tetradactyla | reverse complement strand
CACCAACAGTGGATAAGTGTGCCTCTTTCTCCACATCCTCTCAAGCACTTGTCATTTTCTGTTTTGTTGATAATGGCCATTCTGGTGGGTGTGAGATGATATCTCATTGTGGTTTTGATTTGCATTTCTCTAATGGCCAGGGACATTGAGCATCTCTTTGTGTGCCTTTTGGCCATTTGTATTTCCTCTTCTGAGAGGTGTCTGTTCAAGTCTTTTTCCCATTTTGTAATTGGGTTGGCGTCTTTTTGTTGTTGAGTTGAACAATCTCTTTATAAATTTTGGATACAAGACCTTTATCTGATATGTCGTTTCCAAATGTTGTCTCCCATGGTGTAGGCTGTCTTTCTACTTTCTTGATGAAGTTCTTTGATGCACAAAAGTGTTTAATTTTGAGGAGCTCCCATTTATTTCTTTCTTTCTTCAGTGTTCGTGCTTTAGGTTTATGGTCCATTAAAATGCCTCCAATTGTAAGATTCATAAGATATCTCCCTACGTTTTCCTCTGTTTTATGGTCTTAGACCTAATGTTTAGATCTTTGATCCATTTTGAGTTAACTTTTGTATAGGGTGTGAGATACGGGTCCTCTTTCATTTTTTTGCATATGGATATCCAGTTCTCTAGGCACCATTTATTGAAGAGAATCTTCTGTCCCAGGTGAGTTGGCTTGACTGCCTTATCAATGATCAAATATCCATAGATGAGAGGGTCTATATCTGAGCACTCTATTCGATTCCATTGGTCGATATATCTATCTTTATGCCAGTACCATGCTATTTTGACCACTGTGGCTTCACAATATGCCTTAAAGTCTGGCAGCGTGAGACCTCCAGCTTCGTTTTTTTTCCTCAAGATACTTTTAGCAATTCGGGGCACCTTGCCCTTCCAGATAAATTTGCTTATTGGTTTTTCTATTTCTGAAAAGTAAGTTGTTGGGATTTTAATTGGTATTGCGTTGAATCTGTAAATCAATTTAGGTAGAATTCACATCTTAACTATATTTAGTCTTCCAATCCATGAACACAGTATGCCCTTCCATCTATTTAGGTCTTCTGTGATTTCTTTTAACAGTTTTTTGTAGTTTTCATTGTATAGGTCTTTTGTCTCTTTAGTTAAATTTATTCCTAAGTATTTTATTCTTTTAGTTGCAATTGTAAATGGAATTCGTTTCTTGATTTCCCCCTCCGCTTGTTCATTGCTAGTGTATAGAAACACTACAGGTTTTTGCATGTTGATCTTGTAACCTGCTACTTTCCTGCACTCATTTATTAGCTCTAGTAGTTTTGATGTGGATTTTTCCGGGTTTTCGATGTATAGTATCATATCGTCTGCAAACAGTGATAGTTTTAATTCTTCCTTTCCAATTTTGATGCCTTGTATTTCTTTTTCCTGTCTAATTGCTCTGGCTAGAACCTCCAACACGATGTTGAATAATAGTGGTGATAATGGACATCCTTGTCTTGTTCCTGATCTTAGGGGGAAAGTTTTCAATTTTTCCCCATTGAGAACGATATAAGCTGTGGGTTTTTCATATCATTTTAAGGAAGTTCCCTTGTGTTCCTATCCTTTGAAGTGTTTTCAACAGGAAAGGATGTTGAATCTTGTCAATTGCCTTCTCTGCAGCAATTGAGATGATCATGTCATTTTTCTGCTTTGATTTGTTGATATGGTGTATTACATTAATTGATTTTCTTATGTTGAACCATCGTTGCATAACTGGGATGAATCCTACTTGGTCATGATGTATAGTTCTTTTAATGTGTTGCTGGATTTGATTTGCTAGAATTTTGTTGAGGATTTTTGCATCTATATTCATTAGAGAGATTGGTCTGTAGTTTTCTTTTTTTGTAATATCTTTGCCTGATTTTGTTATGAGGGTGATGTTGGCTTCATAGAATGAATTAGGTAGCTTTCCCTCCACTTCAATTTTTTTGAAGAGTTTGAGCAGAGTTGGTACTAATTCTTTCCGGAATGTTTGGTAGAATTCACATGTGAAGCTGTCTGGTCCTGAACTTCTCTTTTTGGGAAGCTTTTGAATGACTGATTCAATTTCTTTACTTGTGATTGGTTTATTGAGGTCATCTATTTCTTCTTGAGTCAAAGTTGGTTGTTCATGCCTTTCTAGGAACTTGTGCATTTCATCTACATTGTTGTATTTATTAGCGTATAGTTGATCATAGTATCCTGTTATTACCTCCTTTATTTCTGTGAGGTCAGTGGTTATGTCTCCTCTTCCATTTCTGATCTTATTTATTTGCGTCCTCCCTCTTCTTCTTTTTGTCAGTCTTGCTAAGGGCCCATCAATCTTGATTTTCTCATAGAACCAACTTCTGGTCTTATTGATTTTCTCTATTGTTTTCGTGTTCTCAATTTCATTTATTTCTGCTCTAACCTTTGTTATTTCTTTCCTTTTGCTTGCTTTGGGGTTAGTTTGCTGTTCTTACTCCAGTTCTTCCAAGTGGACAGTTAATTCCTGAATTTTTGCCCTTTCTTCTTTTCTGATAAAGGCATTTAGGGCAATAAATTTCCCTGTTAGCACTGCCTTTGCTGCGTCCCATAGGTTTTGATATGTTGTGTTTTCATTTTCATTCGCCTTGAGATATTTACTAATTTCTCTTGCAATTTCTTCCTTGACCCACTCGTTGTTTAAGAGTGTGTTGTTGAGCCCCCACGTATTTGTGAATTTTCTGGCACTCTGCCTATTATTGATTTCCAACTTCATTCCTTTATGATCCGAGAAAGTGTTGTGTATGATTTCAATCTTTTTAAATTTGTTGAGACTTGCTTTGTGACCCAGCATATGGTGTATCTTTGAGAATGATCCATGAGCACTTGAGAAAAAGATGTATCCTGCTGTTGTGGGGTGTAATGTCCTATAAATGTCTGTTAAGTCTAGCTCATTTATTGTAATATTCATATTCTCTGTTTCTTTATTGATCCTCAGTCTAGATGTTCTGTCCATTGATGAGAGTGGGGAATTGAAGTCTCCAACTATTATGGTATTTGTGTCTATTTCCCTTTTCAGTAATTGCAGTGTATTCCTCACGTATTTTGGGCATTCTCATTCGGTGCATAAATATTTATGATTGTTTTGTCTTCTTGTTTAATTGTTCCTTTTATTAGTAGATAGTATTCTTCTTTGTCTCTTCTAACTGTTTTACATTTGAAGTCTAATTTGTTGTATATTAGTATAGCTACTTCTACTCTTTTCTGGTTGTTATTTGCATGAAATATCTCTTCCCAACCTTTCACTTTCAACCTATGTTTATCTTTGGGTCTAAGATGTGTTTCCTGTAGACAGCATATAGAAGGATCCTGTTTTTTAATGCATTCTGCTAGTCTATGTCTTTTGATTGGGGAATTCAGTCCATTAACATTTAGTGTTATTACTGTTTGGGTGATACTTTCCTCTACCATTTTGCCTTTTGTATTATATATATATCATATCTAATTTTCCTTCTTTCTACACTCTTCTCCACACCTCTCTCTTCTGTCTTTTCGTATCTGACTCTAGTGTTCCCTTTAGTATTTCTTGCATAGCTGGTCTCTTGGTCACAAATTCTCTCAGTGACTTTTTGTCTGAGAATATTTTAATTTCTCCCTCATTTTTGAAGGACAATTTTGCTGGATATAGAGGTCTTGGTTGGCAGTTTTTCTCTTTTAGTAATTTAAATATATCATCCCACTATCTTCTTGCTTCCATGGTTTCTGCTCAGAAATCTACACATAGTCTTATTGGGTTTCCCTTGTATGTGATGGATTGTTTTTCTCTTGCTGCTTTCAAGATCCTCTCTTTCTCTTTGACCTCTGACATTCTAACTAGTAAGTGTCTTGGAGAACGCCTATTTGGGTCTATTCTCTTTGGGGTGTGCTGCACTTCTTGGATCTGTAATTTTAGGTCTTTCATAAGAGTTGGGAAATTTTTAGTGATAATTTCTTCGACTAGTTTTTCTCCTCCTTTTCCCTTCTTTTCTCCTTCTGGGACACCCAGAACACGTATATTTGTGCACTTCATATTATCATTCAATTCCCTGAGCCCCTGCTCATATTTTTCCATTCTTTTCCCTATAGTTTCTGTTTGTTTTTGGATTTCAGATGTACCATCCTCCCGTTCACTAATTCTAACCTCTGTCTCTTGAAATCTACCATTGTAGGTTTCCATTGTTTTTTTTTCATCTCTTCTACTGTATCTTTCATTCCCATAAGTTCTGTGATTTGTTTTTTCAGACTTTCCATTTCTTCTTTTTGTTCATCCCTTGCCTTCTTCATTTCCTCCCTCAATTTATTGATGTGATTTTTGAAGAGGTTTTCCATTTCTGTTCGTACATTCAGAATTAGTTGTCTCAGCTCCTGTATCTCATTTGAGCTATTGGTATGTTCCTTTGACTGGGCCATATCTTCAATTTTCCTGGTGTGATTTGTTATTTTTTGCTGGCGCCTGGGCATTTAATCAGATTTCCCTGAGTGTGAGACCCAGCAAGTTGAAAGACTTTCCTGTGAAGTCTCTGGGCACTGCTTTTCTTATCCTGCCCAGTATGTGGTGCTTGTCTGTCTGCAGGTCCCACCAGCAAATGATGTTGTGGCTCCTTTAACTTTGGAAGACTCTCGCTGCTGGGTGTGTGGTGGAGACAGAGGAAAGATTGTAGGCTGGTTTTAATGGCTTCAAATTGTGAAGTCCTGGGATCTGAATTCCTTGAGAGAGGGATTCCACTTGAGTTGTGTTTCACCCGTCCCATGGGGAAGGTTAATGTGGTAGAGAGCCCTGAAAGCAGCCTGTTTCTGCTTCTGGGCAGTTGCAACCTGTGTAATTGCAACACTGAGCCCAGAAGCAACCAAGCCTCTGTAGAAACAGCTGCAGAGGCTCTGTTTCACCACCTTTCACTTTTTCAGTTAGCCCAATAGGTGATTCCCACCTTGATCAGTTTCGCCTGAGCTGAGGGCCTGTTTTTAGTGGTCAGAAGTTGTTCATTAATGCCAGTATTGGTGTTAGGTTGGACTCAGTCTCTACTACTGTTGGAGACTCTTTCCTTTCCCTCCGTGAAGTCGCCTGTGGGGAAGGGGTGCCAGTTGCTGGCCACCGCGTCTTGGGGAACCGCTGATCCGAGGCTCCCAGCCAGCCCAGGTGGCCATGCATGAGGTAGGGGCACAGGTCGCTGGCCACCGCGGCTTGGGGAACTGCTGATCTGAGGCTCTCACCCGGCCCGGGAAGCCACGTGTGGGGGAGGGGCGCCGCTGCTGGCCACCGCGGCTTGGGGAACCGCTGATCCGATGTTCCCAGCCGTCCCGGTAAGCCCCCCGTGAGGTAGGGGTGCCAGCCGCTGGCCACCGTGGCTTGGGGAACTCGCATCTCCAAGTCTCTCAGCCAGACCAGGAATGAGGGACGGAGGGGCACTGGCCACCAGCTGCCGTGGCCCGGGGGACAGCGCACCGCTCGGTGACCTCACCACAGTGGAGTATCGCAGCCGGTCCAGCCAGTCCAGACTGGGGTACACTGTGTGTCCGGTCTCTGTCATGGCTCCAGGGGCTGTTCTGTACTGTTTCTAGTTATTTAGTAGTTGTTCTGGAGGAGGAACTAAGACGCGCACACCTTACTAAGTCGCCATCTTCTCCAGAAGTCCTGCCATGCTGGAGCCCTCGGTTCAATTCTTGGTGCATTGCACGTGACCCAAGTACGGCACAAGCTGTGGGCACCTCCTCCATGGGTCCCACCTGAAATTATATCTTGTAATGAATGGTAAGGTGATTAAATACTCACCACCACTCTGGCTTTGAAGAAACTTGACCAAGGGTTCCTCTGACTCCTCATAACATGTTTTTCTGTTTAAATTTGTATTTCATCAAAACTGAAATTTCTGTCCATCTTTTTGATGCCAAACTTCTTTTAGCCAAAGAAATCTGGTTTATTGATGTCCCCTTTGAACTTTGTCTCTAGCTTCATTATTCAAAGGAGGAACACATAAAAGATGTAACCTCTTTGATGTCACACTTTATATTCCTTCTAACTTGTTTCTATACTGTTCTATGTTTCCAGAATCTCTTTCTACTCTACACGTTCTAGTTTGCAAGCTGCCAGAATTCAATATACCAAAAACAGAATGGTTTTTAAAAACGGGAATTTAATGAGTTGCTAGTTTACAGTTCTAAGGTGGAGATAATATTCCAATTACAACAAGTCTATAGAAATGTCCAATCAAAGGTATCCAGATAAAGATACCTTGGTTCAAGAAGGCTGATGAAGTTCAGGGTCTCTCTCACATCCGAGAAGGCACATGGTGAACACAGTCAGAGTTTCTCTCTCATCTGGAAAGGCACATGGTGAAAATGGTCAGGGTTCCTCTTTCATCTGGAAGGGCACATGGCAAACATGGTGTTCTGCTAGCTTCTTCTCCTGGCTTCCTGGTTCATGAAGTTCCCCAGGAGACATTTACCTTCTTCATCTCCAAAGGTCACTGGCTGGTGGACTCTGCTTCTCATGGCTATGTCTTTGTACTCTGGTCTCTCTGAATCTCTCATTCTCCAAGATGTTTTCTCTTTTATAGGACTCCAGTAAACCAATCAAGACCCACACAAATGGGTGGAGACATGTCATCACCTAATCCAGCTTAACAATCACTCTTGATTAAAGTACATCTTCAGGGATATGAGCTGATTACACTTTCAAACATACAGTATTGAACAGGGATTATTCTGCCATTTTACAAAATAGGATGTTCATTAAAACACGACTTTTCTAGGAGACATAAACCCTTTCAAACCAGCACAAGACATTTTCCCTTAAGACCAGACAGATTCATAGGGAAATTTTACCAAACTGTTCAAGACAAATTAACATCAATATTGCTCAAACTCTTCCAAAAAATTGAATAGGAGAGAATACTACCTAATTTATTCTGTGAGACCAATAACACTGTCATACCAAATTCCAGATAAAGATACAAGAACAGAATATCATTGCAATAGCCTCATGAATATAGATGCAAAAAATTTGATACATGCTAGCAAATTGAATCCAGCAAACATAAAAATGATTACATACCATGATCAACTGGGATTTCTCCAGTTAATACATTTCACCTCGTATGAGAATGAAAGATAAAACTTGCAGAATCATCTCAATTGATAAAATTCATTGGGAAAATCTAGGACCCTTTCTTGATAAAAAAAAACACTTAGAAAACTAAGAATAGAAGGAAAATTCTTCAACACTATAAAGGGCACGTATTAACAGTTGGTACACAGCTAACATCATGCTCAAAGGTAGAGTACCAAAATCTTTCTTTCTAATATCAAGAATATGATAACCACTTTCACGATGTTTCATTCAACATCATACTGGAAGTCCTAGGAAAACCAATTAGGCAAGAGAACAAAATAAAAGGCAACCAAATTGAAAAGGGAGAAATGAAATATTACCTACATTCCCTATTTAAAATTGATGCAATTCTATACACAGAAATTCCTGAAAATACACAATAAAGCTTCTAAAATTGATAAACAAATTCATCAACAGGGCAGGTACAAGATCAGCATGCAAAAATCAGTGTTGTCTTTCTATATACCAGTAATGAGCAATGTGAAGAAGAAATTAAAAAATTTTATTTACAATAGCAGCTAAAAGACTCAAATATCTACGAATAAATCTAACCAAGGATGTAAAGGACTTGTATACAGAAAAGTACGAAATGTTGCTAAAGGAGATTCAATGTACTCTCGATCAAAATCCAAAAAGCTAATCATTAAATTTATACAGAATGGTAATGGGAACTGAATGGCCAAAGCCTTCTTGAAAAAGAAGAACATGCTTGGAGGACTCACACTTCCAAATCTTAAAACTTATTATAAACCCATAATAAATAAAATAGCATGGCACTGGCACAAGGACAGACATATAGACCAGTGGAATATAATTCAAAATTCAGTAATCAACCCTATGTTTATGGCCAACAGATTTTTGATAAGGGTGTATCATGGTCAGATTCATGTGTCAATGTGGCCAGGTGATGGTGCCTGGTTGTCTGGTGTGGCAAGCACTGGCCTGTCTGTTGCTATGAGGAAATTGCATGGACTTAAATCGTGATGATGTTGGCTGCATTTACAGCTGATTGCATTTGTAATCAGCTAAGGAAGAGGTGTGTCTTCTGAATGAGTGATGCTTAACCTAATCACAGGAAGGCTATTAAGGAGGGTTCAGAAAATGTAGTCACTCTTCCTGATTCAACTAGCCAGCGTCTCTTGAGAGTTCATTGAGGACCTTCATTGGAGCTGCCAGCTTGTGGCCTACCCGACAGACCTTGGACTCTACATCCCCATGGTTGCATGAGGCACTTTTATAAATTTTATATTTACAGTTATCTCCTTCTGATTCTGTTTATCTAGAGAACACTAGCTAATAAAGTTGCCAAGACCACTTGGTGGTGAAAGAAGTGTCTCTTCAACAAATGGTCTTAGAAATTCTCATGCTCATATGGAAAAGAATAAATGTGAGCCCCTACCTACTACCATATACAAAAATAAATTCAAAATGGAAAAAAAGCTAAGTATAGGAAGTAAAAGAATAAAACTCCTACATAAAAATATAGAGAAGCGTTTTCAGAACCTTGTAATAGGCAATAGTAGTTTCTTAGATTTCACATTTGAAGCAAAACCAACAAAAGAAAAACATAGATAACTGGAAACTCATCAAAACTAAAACTATTTGTGCAGGTACTTTATCAGGACACTAAAAAGATAATCTACACAATGGGGAAAATATTTGGATCACATATCTGATAAGGTTTATATCCATAATATATAAAAATACCTTAGAGCTCAATAACAAAAAGACAAACCAATTTAAAAAATGAGCAGAAGTATTCAATTGACATTTCTCCAATTAAAGAATACAAATGACTAAAAAATCAGATGGAAAGATATAACACCTTTAGATAGTAGAAAGTTGCAAATCAAAACAAAAATGACATACCATATCTTACCCATTATATGGGCTACTATTAAGTACAAGTCTTAGAGAAGATGGAGAGAAATAGAAGCACTCATTCATTGTTGGTAGGAAGATAAACTGGTGCAGCTACTGTACAAGACAGTTTAGCAGATCCTCAGAAAGCTAAGTATGGAAACACCATTTGACCTGGCCATCTCACTGTGCTGGTTTAAAACTATTATGTATCCAGAAAAAACCATGTTCTTCTAATCTGATCTTATGGGAGCAGACTTATTACAGGTGGAAACTTTTGATTAGACTATGTTAATGGGAAGTGACCCTGCCCATACAAATTCTGTCTTAATTAGTACCCTAGAGTTCTTGAAAAAGCCAGCACAGGAGCAAGAGAGCCACTAGAAACCTCAGACAGAAATACGTCCAATGCTAAGGAATGATCCACAGAAATAAGTAGAAGCTGGAGAGAGTCAAAAGAAGTTAAGACATGAAATCCATAGTTTGTCCCAGAGAAACTAAGTGACCCAGAGGTGCTTAGAGAGAAAGCCACTGAAATCAGAGACTGAAAGCAATGAACCAGAGCAAGGACCTCACATGCCAGCCATGAGCCTTCCCAATGACCGAGGTACCTAGATGTCATCTGCCTTTCTTCCAAGAAGGTATCCTCTTCTTAATGTCTTAATTTGGCATTTTCATGGCCTTAAAATTATAACTTGTAACATAATAAATCCCCTCTATAACAACCAATCCATTTCTGGTATGCTGCATTCCAGCAGCTTTAGGAAACCAAAACATCCACTAATGATAAGTACTCCAAGTACTTGAAAGCAGGAACTTTAACAGATACTTGCACATTAAAGTTCAGAGCAGCATGATTCACATTTGTCAAAAGATGGAAGCGACTCAAGTGTCCATCAACTGAGGAATGGATCAGCAAAATCTGGTATATACATGCAATATAAAATTATTCAACTGTATAAAAGAATGAAGTCCAGATACATGTGACAACATGGATGAACCTTGAAGACATCATGCTGAGAAAAATAAGCCAGACACAAAAGGGCATATATAAATGATCTCACTGATACAAAATAATTAAAATAAGCAAATGCATAGAGTCAGAAATTAGAATATAGATTACCAGGGGCTTGGGTGTCATAAGGGAATGGGGAGTTAACACTTAAATTGTATAGAGTTTCTATTTAGGTTGATGGAAAGGTTTGGTTATGGATGGTCATGTTGGTAGCACAATACTGGGAATATAATAGCTCATGTATATATTTGAATGTAGCTAAATGGGGAAATTTTGTTTTACATATGTTAACAGAATAAAAATTATAACCAAAAACTACAGCAATGTAAAGCATAAACATTTAACCCTAATGCAAACCATGGATTATTTTTAAATGTTCTTTCATCAATTGTAGCAAATCTGTCAAAAAACTAATGCAATGTATTTCTCATAGAATAATAGGTGGTATTTGTGAACTCTGTATTTTAAGCACAATTTTTCTTTAAAACTACATCTTCTCTAATAAAAAAGAAAATATTCTAGTTAGATTACCAGCAGTTTAGCTAATATATATGTAAAGATTAGTGACAGTGAAGACATAGTCAAGAAAACTCTCCAAAATGAAACACATTGAGAAAAATGAACTAGTATCAGTAATATGTGAGTTCAACATATGTGTAATTGGAGTTTCTGAGGGAAAGGAGTATGAAGTAGCTGTACAGAAAAAAAATATTTAAAGAAAACTGGCCTGAAAATTGTTAAATTCTATAAAAGGTATTTATCCACATATCTAAAACGTTGAACAAACCCCAAGGAGAAATAAAAATCAATGCATTGTGCTTATAATATATGTACAGGTAAAATACATAAATGCAATAACACAAAGGTCAGGAGAAAGAAAATGGAAATATCCTTTTGTAAAATTCCTATACTATATGTGAAGTGGTAGAACAGTGCTTGAAGCTAAACTGGGATAAATTAAATATGTATACTGTAAACCACTAAAGCAGCCTTTAAAAGACAAAGGGTGTAGTTAATAAGTCAAATAATAAAATTGAATCTTAATCTACAAAAAAGCATGAAATACGGGACAAAGAGGAAAGTCATTGTGAAATGGTAGACATAAATCAAAAAACATCAATAACCACACTCCATGTAAATATCTCCATTAAAAAGCATAGGCTTTCAGATTTCATTTAAAAAGCATTTTAAATATGCTGCAGACCAAAACGTATTAATTGGAAAGACAAAAATAGATTTAAAAAATAAAATTAGGGACAAAGATATTCAATGTTAGCATTAATCTAAAGATATCCACAAAACATTGAAGACATTATGTTGAGTACAATACACTAGATATTAAAAGGACATATATGTATGATTCAGCTGATACAAAATAATCAGAATAAGCAAATGCATAGTATCAGAAACTAAAATATATGTTATCAGGGGCTGGGCTCCGGGTAGGGAACGGGGGGATTAATGGTTAAACTGAATAGAGCTTATACTTGCATTGATGGAAATGTTTTGATCATGGGTAGTGTTGATGGTAGCACAACACTGTGAATGCATTTAAAAGCTTTGAATTGTATATTTGAATGTGGCTAAAAGGGGAAATTTTAAGTTAAGTTAGGTGTATATGTCATTAGAATACATTTGTTAAAAAAAAAAAAGCCCTAGAACTTGACAACACAAACAGTGAAACTTAATGTAAACAGTGGACTATAGTTAATAGCCCAATTATAAACATATTCATTGGAAACAAAGCTATCACACTAATGCAATTTGTTAACAACGGGGAGATATATGGGAGTGCCACATTTTATGCAACATTTTTTGATAAACCTACAACTTCTTTAATAAAAATTATATTAATATAGCAAAGAAAGCTTTTGGCTATATTAACATCAGCTAAAGTAGATTTTAAAGCATAGAATATTAATAGAGATAAAGAGAACAACCCCATAATATAATGAGTAAAATACCAAGGGACAATAACAATCCTCAACATTTATGCACCTAGGAATAGTAGTTCAAAGTGCAAAAATTGTTAGAATGCAAAGGAGAAATAGACAAGTGTATAATTATAATCAAAGATTTCAACAAACTTCTTTCTGTAATGAACAGCACAATTAGAAGGAACATCAGTAAGAATACAGAAGACGTGAACAACACTATCAACCAACTTGACCTAATTGACATATAAAAACAAACAGATCAACAACAGCAGAATAGAAATTCTATTCACACATAAATGAAGTTACAAAGATAGACTATATTGTGGATCATAAAACATTCTGTAATAATATATAAATGATTACAGTACAAACTATGCTCTGTAGCCAAAATGGAATTAAATTAAAAATCAATAAAAGAAAAATCTGGATAATTTCTGTGATAATTTGGAAAATAAATAATGAGCTTATAAGTAACACATAGGTCATAGGAAAAGGCGAAAAGAAAATTATAAAGTATTTTAACTGAATAAAAATGAAAAGGTGACATATCAAAATTTATGGAACTCACCTAAAGCGGATCTTACAGGAAAATTTCTATTCATAAATACATTTATTAGAAAAAAAGAAAGGTCTCAGTCTCCAACCATAGAAAATTTAAGCCCCAAATAACAGAATAAAGGAAAAATATATAAAAACAGATATTTATAAAATAGAAACAAAAAAAAAGGTGAGTTAAAATCAAAGAAATCAAACTGGCTATTTGAAAAGATAAAACTGATGAATCTCCATCATCTTGTATCCTGTGGCTTTTTTACACTCACTTATTAGTTCTAGGAGTTTCATTTGGTAGATCTTGAATTTTTTTTAATAAAATAGTTTTATTTCTTCATTTTTGATCTGCAGGGCATTTATTTCCTTTTCTTATCTTATTACAGTGGCTAAAACTTCCAGCACTATATTGAATAAGAGCTGTGAAGGCAGACATCCTTGCTTTTTTTCTAATCTTTGACGGAAAGCATTCAGTCTCCCACCATTAAAAATAATAGTAACTATAAGATTTGTCTAGACATTCTTTCTCAAGTTGAGTAAGTTCATCTCTATTTCTATATTTCTAAGAGTGTTTAAATCATGAACAGATATTGAATTTTGCCAAACACTTTTTCCGTATCAACTGATATTATAATATGAGCTATCTTTTTTAACCTTTTAATATTATGAATTACACTCCTTGATATTTGAATATTTAACCAGCCTTGCCTCCTTGGATTATAGCTTTCTTGGTCATGATGAATAATCTTTCCGCATGTGGCTGCATTCTACTTGCAAATACTGTGTGAAGGGTTTTGTGTCTATATTCATGGGAAACAGCATATCTAGCTCTTCTATGAATTGATCAGAGACAGGTTGTAATTGTTCATTTCATTTATCAAGTTGACTAGGTAATATTATCCAGTTATTTGGTCAAGCAAGTACTGGCCTCACTATTACTGTGGATTTAAATCATTAGTCATTGCATAGTTCATTGCATCTATGCCTGATTACATTATAACAGAACTGAATTCCCCATCTTGCAGAGCATGTGCTGTCAGATTGAGAACATTGATAGGGGAGGAAGGGTATCCGAAAACTTGGATATGGGCAAGTATTTTAATTCCTCCTCAAATTTACCAGTCATAGTTTACTCTGGTTCTGTTCACTGCCATCTCTTGACTGGGTGTTTTTTTGTTTTTTTTTCTCTTGCTTTTGTGTGTGTGTATTTTTTGTTTCTTAAAAGTCAGCTACAGACATTAGAGAAAGACAGATTTTCTCTTTTGCTAAACCTTTAACAAGGGTATTAAGTCAATCTGGTAAGGATTTGAGTGAGGTTTGGGTCCTGTTTTTGTTCTAATGCTACCTTTTCTATAAAGGTAAGATTTTGCCTGAGTCTTTTTATCAATGTCCTCCCCACCTTCAGCTTTATGTCTTCCATTTTTGCCTATCATGGAGAAGGCTCTTGATCCTACCTTGGAGTAAACTACCATCAGTTGTTACTCATTGCTAGTTAGCCTGCTGGTGAAGGGCAGTGAGGGTCTGGTTCATCCTCTGTGTTAAGTAGGTTCCAGTACCTGTTTCTGAAATATGGGGACTTCTCAGTGATTCTACCATTCCTACAGTTGGTGGAGACCTGTCATTGTTAGGTCCAAGATTGTCTTTCTGCCAGTGACAATTCAACAAGTGACAGAAAATTTTTCTTGTTCCCTCAAATCAGCTGCCATAGGATTTACCTATGCCCTGAGTGTGACAGGACTGAATGCACTTCCCCCAGTGGCTTAAGAATTTTATTCCACAGGGAAGACAGGCAGAAACATATGGGTGGAGATTTGAGCCTTTCCACAGATGTTGCTTCCCTCTTTCCCAAACGTATATCATGTGAGAAACTTTCTCAGGACTTTCACCTTCCACTAAATCATCCTCTTATGCATGTGTACTGGTCAACGGGGAAAGACTGCAAGTAGGTAAGCAGTTGTAAATATTGTTTTAGAAATGTTGAGAGGGATCGGGTCTAAAGACATACATTTGAGGATCATAATCATGAAAGATGTTATGACATTATTAGATTTATCCTGACAGGAATGAGGAGTGAAATGTTTAGAAAATTCTAAATTTTACAATACCATGTATATGAATACATTGTGTAAAGTACATTTCACTGATAAGGATATTATGTGTAGTAAATCTGTAAAATCTCAAAATCCAAGCTCTATTCCTTTGAGTTGTGACAAGATACTTAACCTCAAATTCCTATTCTGAAAAATTGGCTGTGATACCACCTACTGCCTGTGTTGTTAGAAGCATTTATTGATGTTCCATACGTAGCATTTTAGATCAGTCTCTAATATTGACATTTAAAAGATAGCTCCCTAATTCTAGTTCAATTTGATAATCCATCAATTCATAAATGTATCTTACTACAGCAAACCCCTAAATTCATTGTCAGTTGCAGTTTTTACTGTTTCTCTACCTTCCAATCTGTCTTCAACTTAGCTGCCAGATTAATATATCAAAAATGTTTTCCAATATCTAAACTCATTGTTGCTTAACATGTCCTCGCTGATTAAGTGTAGCCTCATTAATTTATATCTGATCAAGTCTATTTTGCTGACATCTTTTCTCCAATTGACCAAATTTGCAATGTCACATGCACACAAATCTGAAAGCTTTTAAACATACTTGCCATTTGCATGGCTAATATTTCTCCATAACCTGCTATATAACTTTGTTCCATTTGCTAATTTTTATTCCTTCCACCTATTGACATCCTATACTTCTTTCAAAAGCAAGTTCAAATGTCAACTCATCCTTAAAAATGTCACAAATACAAACTGAATTATTTCTTCCATTTTGTTCTCCAATAAGGTTTACTATGTATCATTAAATAAGATGTTGACTTAGACCATTATTCAACTAAAGAAAAAAAAAGATTATCTTCTTTATGAGACCAAGTAAGACCACATTCAGAAGACAAACCATATCTTCATCATTTTTATATGCAACATAACTCAGGCCTTCCTCAGTATGGAACGGGGTCAGGTCAAAAGCCATTGGTAACATCAAAGAAAATCTTAGAGATAATCTGAATTCTCCTCTGTCTTTGTAAACAGGATGTTATATCCATAAAAGATCACCCTAGGTATGACTCCCGTAAACCACACTGGGGTCAGCCACACAGTCTTCCGCTTGCTGGGCATCCCTGGCCTAGAGGACCAGCACCTGTGGATTTCCATCCCCTTCTTCATTTCCTATGTCATCACCCTGCTTGGGAACAACCTGCTCATCTTTATTATCCTCACAAAGCGCACTCTCCATGAACCCATGTATTTCTTCCTCTGCATGTTGGCTGGAACAGATATTGTCCTTTCCACATGCACAGTTCCTCAAGCCTTGGCCATCTTCTGGTTCCATGCTGGGGAGATTTCCCTGGATCGCTGCATCACTCAGGTCTTCTTTCTCACTTCTACTTTCATCTTTGAGTCAGGGATCTTGGTGGTCATGGCATTTGACCGTTATATTGCCATATGCTATCCACTGAGATATACCACTATTCTTTCACCCACTCTAATTGGGAAAATTGGAGTGATGATCTTTTTGAGAAGTTATGGGACAGTTTTTCCTACAATATATCTTCTGAAAAGATTGACATACTGCAAAAGTAACATTCTCCCAAACACCACTTGTAAGCACATTGTCTTGGCCAAAATTTCCTGTGATAACATTCGAGTAAACATCTGGTATGGGTTATTTGTCCTAATATCAACCTTGGTCTTAGATGTTTTACTAATTTTTGTTTCCTATATGCTGATTCTCCATGCTGTTTTCCGCATGCCTTCCCAAGACTCTCAAAATAAGGCTTTCAATACTTGTGTCTCCCATGTCTGTGTCATTATCCTCTTTTATGGGCCTGGAATCTTCTCAGTCATCACTCAAAGATTTGGACACCACATCTCACTCCATATTCATGTCCTTCTTGCCAGTGTCTATAATTTGGCTCCACCTATGCTGAATCCCATTATTTATGGGATCAGGACAAAACAGATATGGGACGTAGTGCTTCAAATGATGTCTCCAAAGCAGAAATAATTGTAATCATGGACTAACATCATATTTCCTCAGCAATTCTCTCCCTACTTTATGTGAATGTAATTATCATGATGGAGATGGATTCAACTGACATACTAGTCAAATGACTTCATGTGTCAGTGTCTCTAAAGAAAATGTGACAGTTGCAAAACCATGTAAATATACTAAAAAAGTACTGAATTGTACACGTAAAAGGATAATTTTTACGGTATTTGAATTAAATCTCAATTTAAAAAAAAATATATATACAGCAATTTTGATATCTTGTAGTTATGCTCTCCAGAAAAACATCTTAACCTTAATCCATTCCTATGGGTGGTAAAGCCATTGAAAATAGAAACTTTCGATGAGGTTACTTCAGTTAAGATGATGGGTTTTAATCCTATTACTGGGGGGTCTTATAGAGAAGGCCAAAGGGAAAAAGCCACAGGGCTCTGCCAGGAATAAAAGTCAAGAGAACTCACAAAGGGAATGAGAGACAGTATCATGTGCATAGCAATGTGACAAATCCACAAGGATGGCAGGCAGCCAACCCCAGAATGCCAGTCTTAAGAAAGCCTCACCTTACTAATACCTCAGTTTTGGATTTTCCCAGCCTCCAGACCTTGAGCCAATAAGTTCCCATTGCATAAGTCATCCCATTGCATGGTATTTGTTTTGGCAGCCCAGAAACTAAAAAAAAGGAAAGGATGAACTAGAGATAGCAGACTTCCTGGATAATATTGAACTGTTCCTTTCTCGTGTACTTTAGGCTTTGAATACCTCTACTTGTTCATTCTACTCATTAGGACATTTCACCAGCCAGTCTCAGCTTTAAACTCTGTCTTCAAATTTTTGTTATTTAGAGTAGCAATTACAAAAATTCCCTGTATCATATAATCCATACATACTCACCTTGAATATAATTTTAACATACATAGATATATGTAAGTATATTATACGTATTTTAATTTTCTTTTGCAAAATGTAAATTATTACAAATGTTTATTAATGCTTAACTTTGTAAGACTTTTATTTATGTTGCCAATTATTTGTAATAAAATATTTTTAAAAAGTCCAAATACAGTGCATCCACATAATAGTATACTAAGAAATTATTAAATAAAAATTACATTGATGAATAAGAAATGTTTTCTAAAGAATATACTAGAATAAATTAATTAGGTATGGCCTCTTCATTACCTGTGACATAAAAGAGCAGGGAAAAATAAGAGCATAGTTCTATGTGTTTGATGATGGAAATATATTGCCCATATATTTGTGAGAGAAATGCATTCAAGATCATTTCATTAAACAGGAGGCACTTTTTAGAAATACTTTTATCTATACATTTGTGCTAAAATTATATTAGTAGTCATATACATGAAATATAATCACAAGATGTTTTTGCAATAATTTTAGTTTGAATTGTGTAATATTTATACAGTGAATATGATTTACTCAGAGAAGAATGTATGACAATATTTTTCAGAGGAAAAGTTTAACACTATTGATTAATATTGCCATTAGTATAGGAATGCTAAAGATGAATTATCCTAATTTTTGCTTGTCTGAAAGTATTTCTAGTTTGTCTTCAATTTTTTTTGGGGGGGAGGTGCATGGTCTGGGAATTGAACCCAGGTCTCCCGCATGAAAGACGGGCATTCTAACCACTGAACTACCCATGTACCCTGTCTTCATTTTAAAAATGATAATTTCATATATAGAATATTAAGTTGGAAGACTAATTCCCAGCAATTTGAAAATTTCTATCTATTGCCTTTGCTTCTATCTTTTCTATCGAGAACTCACCTGAAAGTTTTATTGTTATTCCTTTAAATTTAATGTGCTTTTTTTTTTTTGACGGCTTTAACACTTATGTTTTGTCTTCTTGCTTTTTAAACACATTCATTATCATATTTTCATGTGTGGTTGTCTTTCCATATATCCTCTTAGGATTTTGTGAACTGTTTGAATATGTGAATTTATGTCTTTCATCAGTTTTGGAATATTTTTAGGCATCATCCACTCTAATATTATTTTTCCTTAGTTTTTCCTCTCTTGTGGAAACTCAGTAATTCTTATATATTTTCAGTGTGTTTATTATGTTTTATCTTCATTTTCTCCCATTCTTTTATTCACTCTCAATTCAATTTCTATTACTCTTATCAGTCCATCATTCAGCTCATTAATCTGTCTTCTGCCTTGTAAAATCTGATGTTTAGCTCATCCACTAAATGTTTATTTTCAAATAGTTACATTTCTCAGTTCTATAATATCCATATGATTTGTTTCCTAAATGCTTGTTTCCTTCTGAAATTCTCCAAACACTAAGCCTCTTGATTATATTTTGCTCTTTAACATATTCATTAAAATTTTATAAATCTTTGGGATGGTATACAGGACAAAGTATAATTAATGCAAGCTAGGGTCTATAGTCAACAGTAACATTGTAATATGCTTCCACTAAACATAGCAAAAGCATTATGCCAAAACTTAATGTCAACAAGTGGGGGTTATGAGGGATATGGATTCTTAGCAGAGGAAAAGGAAATGTCTTCATATAGATTATGGTGACAAAGGTATTATTGCTATTATTTAGGTTGGATCATATAATGTGTGAAAAACTCTGATAAAAATGAACAGAGAAAAACAAGTGCTAGGGAAAAGGTGAAGAGATGTGCCTATTCACTGTTGGTAGGTAAACTGAGAGGCACAGCCCCTCAAGAAGGCAGAGCAGTGGCTCCACAGGAGGCTAAGGGTGGGGTTGCCATATGATCCTGCAACCCAATTGCTAGGTATATACAGGAAAAACTGAGGGTGGGGACACGAATGGACATTTGCATACTGATGTTTATGGCAGTAGTGTTCTCAGTGGATGGAGGGGGCCTAAGAGTATAGCGACTGGGATGGAAGAGGGAACTGTGGTGTTTACATACAATGAAGTACTGAGTGGCTGCAAGAAGGAATGCATTTGTGAGGCATCCAACTAGGTGAATGAAATTTAAAGACAGCATGCTGAACGAAATAGCAGCAATAAAAAGACAAATATTATCATGCCTCATATATGGACTTACTATAATATACAAACTCAAAGAATTGAAGCCAAGAACAAGGTTATCAGGTTGGGACCTACTGTAGAGTGTCCTAGATTTTAAGCTCTTATAAGTATTCATAAATATTCAGGAGGTGTAACTGTTACTTGTAAATTCTTAGATGCTGAATTATTTATGTATAACCTGGTTGGTCTCTGAAACTTCAGGTATGTATGTGATACCTGAGACTCTGATTTAGAGCACTGAAGCTATGAAATTCAGCATTACTCCATATAGCAGTTGTTTAAAAAGTTGAACAAGTGATCAAACTTTGACTAGAGATATGAATGAGGTTTATCTGGATAGGACTAAGGTAAATAAGAATACTGGGTAAAGGATGTTATAGTACATATTTTAAAACTTCAATTCTACATGAGACCAAAGGGAGACTTGCTTATTTGGTTCAAAATTTATATTTTGGGAAGCTAGCATTACCTAATTTAACTTGTATGGTCAGTTTAGTTGTACACCATAATTACATGGAATCTTGGATAGGGCATGAGATCTTGTTGGTTGTGCAGTTTAGTGTGCTGCCCTGATATAGCCCAGATATATATTTTTTGCCATAGAATAAAAAAAAAATTGCAAATTTCACTTAGGGGACTGGGGAGAAAAGAGGAAATATTAAACTTCCCCATCTAGGGAGTTCCTGATATTCTCACAAGCAGTGGGAACAACCAATTCAATAGCTGAGCCCTTGATCTTGGGGTTTCCCGTATGAAATTATTCCTGCAAAGGAGAAGCTAAGCCTACTTATAAATATGCCTAAAAGTCATTCCCAGAGAACTTCTTTTGTAGCTAAGATGTGGCCTCTCTCTCTAATCAATTCGGAAGATGAACTCACTGCCCTCCCCATTATGTGAGACATGACTACCAGGGATATAAATCTCCCTGACAATTTAAGACAGGACTCCAGGGATGAGTCAGGACCCAGCATCTGGATAGAGAAAGCCTTCTTAACCAAAAGGGAGAGGAGAGAAAAGAAACCAAATAAAGTTTCAGTGGCTGAGAGATTTCGAACAGAGTCAAGAGGTTATCCTGTAGTATATTCGAATGCATTATATAGATATCCCTTTTTAGTTTAGCGTGTATTGGAGTGGCTAGAGAGAAGTATCTGAAACGGTTGAACTGGGTTCCAGTAGCCTTGATTCTTGAAGATGATTGTTTAACTATATAGCCTTTATATTGCAACAGTGTTTGTGGTTGTGAAAACCTTGTGTCTGGTGCTCTTTTTTTCCAAGGTATGGAGAGATGAGTAAAAAAAAATAAGGACAAAAGATAAATAAATAATAGGAGAGGATAAAGGGTAAAGAATTCCAGTAGCTAGCAAACTAGAACACTCCCGAATATCATTCCACAATAGACTCTATAAAATTTTCCTTTTTCAGTACCCACATGCTCTCTCTGCCCAGAAAAAGTGCTTGATAAAATCTAATATTCATTCATAATAAAAATTCCCAGCATACAAGGGATGAAGTCGAACATCCTCAAGTTGATAAACAACATCTATTAAAAAATCTACAGCTAACATCATATTACATGATGAGATATTAGATGCTTTTATTCTAAGATGAGAATAAACAAGTATGTCCCTCTCAACAATCTTATTCAGCATTGTGCTGGAAGCCCTGGCTAATTCAATAAGACGAGAAAAAAAAGAAATTGTATATAGATTGAAAAGGAAGAAATAAAATCGCCTGTGTTCACAGATAATGATTGTCTGTGGAGAAAATCACAAAGAAATGTTGCCTGTGTAGGAAAATCCCAAATCTTCTGGAATGAATAAGCAACTATAACAAGATATAACAGAACACAAGGTGAACTAAAAAAGTCAATTTCTTTCCTATATACGAACAAGGATCAAACAGAATTTATAATGGGAAACATAACACAATGTAAAGTTGTACCAAAAAAAAAGAGAGAAATACCTAGGTATAAATCTAACAAAATACATATAAGGTCTTTTATGAGGAAAACTAAGAAAATTTGAAACAAGAAATCAAAGAATAGCTAAATAAATGGAGAAATGGTCTATATTCTTGGATGAAAATTAAATGTTATTAGGATATCAGTTCTCCGCAAATTAATCCGTAAATACCTGCTTTATAGGTATTTATACCTATGTATACATATATATATATACTTATACCTATAATATTAGTTAATATTAATGTATCAGGATTGATTCACCGATTATACAAATGTACCACACTAATGCAAAATGTTAATAATACGGGAAAATATGGGAGCAGAAGAGATTGTGGAAACACTTTTCTTTCTGTGTAATTTTTCTGTAAACCTAAATCTGCATTTAAAAATAAAGTCTATTAAAAAGAAGATAGGGACAATCAAAGGAAAGTCTCAAAGGAAAAGGCTAAGCCTACTTATAATTATGCCTAACAGTCGCCCCAGAGAACTTCTTTTGTTGCTCAGATGTGGCCTTTCTAAGCCGAATCTATAAATAACTCACTATTATCCTGCCTATACGGGACAGGTCATCCAAGGGATTAAATCTCCCTGGCAATGTGGAACATGACTACCAGGGATGAGCCTGGCCCTGACACTGAGGAAGTGAGAAAGCCCTCTTGACCAAAATGGGGGAAAGAAATTAAACAAAATAAAGTTTCCGTGGTCAAGAGATGTCAAATAGAAATGAGAAGTTCTTCTGGAGGTTATTCTTAGGCATTATATAGATACTGCTTTTTAGTTTCTATTGTATTCGAATAGCTAGAAGCAAATACCTGAAACTGTTGAACTGTAATCCAGTAGGCTTGATTCTTGAAAATGATTGTGTAACTATACAGCTTTTATGGTGTGTATTAGTTTGCAAGCTGCTGGAATGCAATGTACCAGAACTGGAATGTTTTTTTGTGTGTGTTTGTTTGTTTGTTTGTTTGTTTTTTACATATATTTTTTGTATTCTTTATTTTTATTTTTTTCTCTATATTATCATTTTATTTCTTTTTCTGTTGTCTTGTTATTTCTTTTTCTAAATCGATGAAAATGTACTAAGAAATGATGATCATACATCTATGTGATGATATTAAGAATTACTGATTGCATATGTAGAATGGAATGGAATGGTTTTTTAAAAGGGGAATTTAATAAGTTATAAGTTTACAGTTCGAAGGAAGTAAAAATTTCCAAATTTAGGTATCAATACGAGATTACCTTCACTCAGAAAGGTGATTGGTCTGGAACACCTTTGCCAACTGGGAATTCATATGGCTGGCAACTGCTGGTCCCTTGCTCCCAGGCTCCTTTGCTTTCAGTCTCTGTCCATATGGAGGTTTCTCACTCTGCTTCTCCAGGGCTGGCTTTCATCCCTTACCTCCCCATGGCTCTCTTCAGGTTCTGGCTTGCTTGACATTTCATGATGACATCTGCTGGGGTCCAAGCATCTCAAAACATCTGTGTCTCTGTTCTCCACATGTCCACATCTGTGTCAGCTCTGATGTGAATTTCTGTCACCTTTGAAGCTTCTGTCATTTCCATTGGCTCAGTTACTTCTGAAGTTTCTCCAAAACATTCCCTCTTTTAAATGATTCCAGTAAACAAATCAAGACACACCTAGAATGGGTGAAGTCATATCTCCACCTAAAGTGAAAGGTCACAACCACAATTGGGTGTGTCACATCCCCCCCAAAATAATCCAATCAAAAGATTCCACTAGAGTCTGGAATGGCATTAAAAGAAACAATTGTTCCCATAAGATTGGATCACAATTGAAACATGGCTTTTCTGGGGTACATAATACGTTCAAACCAGCACACGGTGTGATCATAAGATCATGAAAACCTTTTGGCGGACACTCTCTTTATCCAATGTATGGGCAGATGAATAAGAAAATAAAGACAACAAATAAATAATGTGGGAGCATAAGGATATGGGATGTTTTGGGTGTTCTTTTTATTTTTATTTTTTATTTCTTCAAGTAATGACAATGTTCCAAAATAGATTGTGGTGATAAATGCATAATTATATGAAGACACTGTAAACTATTGATGGTAAACTTTGAACGATTATATGGTATGTGAATATATTTCAATAAAATTACGTAAAAAAGATGGAGGGACACTCAAAGGAAAGGCTGATGGTTTTAATGTAGGTCCTCCTGTATAACTAAAATTAAAGGATAGATCAAATGAGGAAATGTCTGCAATGAATATTACTACTTCAGAAAACTGGGGGAAGAAGTGAAATGCATTATGTGGCAAACATGGAATGTTTGGTTATATTACAATAAATCCCTAAATTGTCATAAATCACAGTGAGTAAACATTAAGTGTCAATATATTACAACTTTAATGAAATTTAATAAACTATTCAGAAATGTGCATGAAAGTAACAGGCCATAAGAATTTGAATGAATTTTTCTTTCAAATATATAACAAAATATTAAAGTACATTGACAAAATGGAATTATACCATAAACAGGAATCACAAAACCAACACCTTTATGAATTTCAGCATTTCCCAATTATCCACAAAAGAACTTCATGTTTGCTCTTTAGAAAAAAAAGTTATTTGCTTTATTTAGTAACTAATAGTAGATGTTTCATGCCTTGTTTTCCCGGCTACTTTGAAAATTACCAGAGCTAGCACGTTGGCTTAGACAATGAAAGTTTATAGGCTCATGGTTTTTGGAGGCTGGAAGGCTTGCTTCTTCCCAGGGTCAGTAGCATTCTCACTGGCCCGCAATCCTTGGGCTCCACGGCTTTACTGTCTCATGGGGAATGCCCTTTCCATTCTCTCTGGGTTCCACTGACTTTTGGTTTCACTCTTCCCTATTGCTTTCTCTTATAAGCCTCCAGTTATAGGATTAAGTACTAACCTCATTTCATTGGCGCACACCCTAACTAAAAATTACATCTTCAAAAGCTCCAAATTACCATGTGTTCTCATGTACAGAATGGATTCAGATTAAGAACATGCTTTTTTTTTTCTGAGCTGCATAATTCAACCTACCATGTAATATGTAATAGGTATAAGGCATTTATATAATGCTGACCTAGCTGTTCTTTCCACATCCACTTTCTCACACACAGACACACACAAACATTGTTAATAAAATGTTATTAATAATGATATATCAGAGTGGAATAAATGAGTGATTATTGTAATAATTATATTTCCATTAGGCTATATTGATTGATTTTTTCAAAGTAAACATGATTTATCCAAATAATTAAATGCATTTTTCAAATATTTTATTTTAAATATTTTCATACATGCAGAAAATGTGAAAGAATTACTCTATAATCCAGCATATACCCATCACCTAGACACTTCCGTTAACAGATCCTCCACTTCGTTTTTTTCCCATGTACCAATCTTTCTATTCATCCTTCAAATCACATCATCTTTGATGCATCAAAAAGAATTAAAAATTATTTAACCTTTAATCCTTCTATATCAGCAAAACCTTCCATGAACAAAAAGGGATGAGAAGTGAAAGAATATGTGCTATGTTTGAATAAGAGATCTGATAGAAGTTGAAATAGAAAATGCTTCTGAAAAGGCAGCTTTTAGCAAGTTACCAAATACGGCCTTGTTTGCATGGTGGAGGGGGGAAACCTTGAGACACTCCTTCCTTACACATGCAAGTACTGAGAGTTTCCCATTCCAGAGCATCATTCCTGAAACGTACACTGTTTTTCCTAACATAGGACACAGCAGGCATCAGCGTACCAGCTCATTAAATGCTTTCACCAGTAGTGGTTTCCAGGGAAGATGGAAGACTAGGGAACTAAAGGACATATCATTCCAACCAGAATTAATATAAACATGCCCAAAACTCTTCCAAAAATTTGAAAGAGGAAGGAATGCCACCTAACTCATTCCATGAGCCACCATCCCCTTAATACCAAAGCCAGATTAAAAATACAATAAATAAAAAATTACCGACCATTCTAATAAACATAGAAGCAAAAATCCTCAACAAAATACTTGCAAATAGAATCCAACAGAACATTAAAAGAATTATACACCATGATCAAATGGATTTTATTCCAGGTATGCAAGGGTGGATTACACAAGAAAATCACTTAGTGTGATACACCATATAAATAAATCAAAGACGAAAAAAAGACATGAGCATATCAATTGATACAGAAAAGGCATTTGACCAAGTCCAACATACTTTCTTGATAAAAACACTTGAAATATAGGAAGAGAAAGATAATTCCTCAACATAATAAAAGGTATATATGAAAAACCAACAGTTAATATAATTCTACATGGTGAAAAACTGGGAGATTTCCTTCTAAGATCTGGAAAAGACAAGGATACCCACTGTCATTCAACAATGTGCTGATAGTTCTAGCTAGAGTATTAGGCAAGAAAAGAAATTAAAGGCATCCAAATTGGAAAGTAAGAAGTAAAACTTATACTATTTGCAGATGATATGATCCTATATTAGAAAGTCCCTAAAAATCTACAACAAAGCTGCTAGAGCTAATAAACAAGTTCAGCAAAGGAGCAGGACACAACATCAATATGAAAAAATAAGTAGTGTTTGATACACTAGTAATGAGCAATCAGAGGAGGAAATCAAGAAAAAAATTCCATTTACAATATCAACTAAAACAATCAAATATCTAGAACAAATTTAACCAAAGATACAAAGGATATGTATACAAAAAATTACAAACAGTTTTAAAAGAAATAAAAGAAGTCAAATTAATGGAAGGATATTCCATATTCATGGGTTGGAATATCATTAGGACATCAATTCTACCCAAACTGATTTACAGATTCAATGCAATTCCAATAAAAATTCCAACAGCCTACTTTGCAGAAATGAAAAAAAACAATCAGAAATTATTTGAAGGGTAAGGAGCCTCAGTGAGCCAAAACATCTTTCAAAAGAAGTACAAAGTTGGGGTACCCAAACTTCCTTATTTTAAAACATATTATAAAGTTACAGTGGTCAAAACAGCATGATACTGGCATAAAGATAGATATTTTGACCAATGGAGCAGAATTCAGATTCATAAATACACCCTTGCATCTGTGGCCAATTTATGTTTGATGAGGCTACCCAGTCACCCAACTGGGACTGCATACAGTACCTTCAACAATGTTGTTGGAAGAAATGGATATCCATATGCAGAAAGGATGAAAGATGATCGCTACCTCACACTTTCTACAAAACCTAACTCTTAAATGGATCAAAGAACTAAAATAGGAATAAGGACCATAAAACTCTTAGGAGAAAATATAGGGAAACATCTTCAAGATCTTGTGGCAGGGAATGGTTTCTTAGAACTTATATCCAAAGCACAAGCAATGAAAGAATAAATAGTAAATGAAACCTCCCCCAAAGAAAATATATCTATACTTCAAAGACATCAAAAGGGTAAAAAGACAACTGCCACAGTGGCAGAAAATATTTGGAAACCACATATACAATAAGGGCTTAATATCCAGAATATATAAAGAAACCCTACAAATCAACAAGAAAAAGACAAAAATACAATTTAAAAATGGACAAAACAGTTGAGTAAATACATTTCCAAAGAAGAAATAAAAATGGCTAAAAATTACACGAAACCATGCTCAACATCACTAGCTATTAGGGAAATGTAACCCAAAACCACAATGAGTTATCATTTCACACCTACTAGAATGGCCACTATTAATAAAAACAAACAAACAGAAAGCTCAAATGTTGGAGAGGATGTAGAGAAATAGGAACACTTATTTATTCTTAGTTTGGATGTAGAATGATACAGACGCTGTGGAAGACAATTTAGCAGTTCCTCAAGAAGCTAAGTATAGAATTGTTATATGACCTAGCCGTTCCTCACCTAGGTATAAACTCAGAACTGAAAGCAGGGACACTAACACACATTTGCACACCACTGTTCATAGCAGCATTATTCACATTGGCGAAGAGATGAAAACAAAAAGTATCCATCAATTGATGAAGGGATAAATAAAATGTGGTAGTACATACTATTGAATATTATTCAGCTGTAAGAAGAAATGAAGTACTGATGCATGTAACAATAAAAGGCATATATGAAATAAAAGGTATATATGAAAAACCCACAGTTAATTTAATACTCCATGGTGAAAAACTGGAAGCTTTCCTTCTAAGATCTGGAAAAGACAAGGATACCCACTGTCATTTTAAAATGTGCTAATCGTTGGGGACATTATGTTGAGTAAAATAAGCCAAATGCAAAAGGAAAATATTGTATGGGCTCATTAATATGAACAAATTATAATGAAGAGCTTAATGGAATTAATATCGACAATACAGATTACCAGGAGTTGGAATGAACATAGACAATGCAGAATTCATACTTAATTTGTGCAGAATTTTGAGTAAAATGGGTTGTAAATGTTTGGAAATGGATAGAGGTCATGATAGCGCATTATTGTGAATGCAATTAACAACAAAGAATTGCATAAGTGATTGTAGTTGTAAAGGCAAGTGGAAGTTTACAGTCCTGTATGTCACTAGAACAAATCCAGGGGATGAAACATGGGGCTGTATATCACAGTGAACACAGTTAAGTATGATGAATGTGGTTAATATTAACAATATAAGAATGTTCGTCAATTAACTAGAACATACATATATCACTACGACAAGAAGTTAATAATAGGGTGGTCTATGGGAAAAAATAAACCTAATGCAAACTATGGACTATCACTAAAGGTATTATTTCAGTATACCCTCTCATTTGTAACAAAGGAACCACACCAGGGCTAAGTGTCAACAAGAGAGGAAAATAGGGGGTATAGGAATTATCTTTTTGGAGCAATAAAAATGTTCTAAAATTGATTGCGGTTATTATCACACAATTTTTTGACTATACTGAAAGCCATTTGGTTGTACACTTTGGATGGATTGCATGGTATGTGAATAAATCTTATTTTATTTAAAAACAGCCAAGTCCAGGTTGATACCTTGCTTGCAGCCTTCTGAGAGACCCTGAAGCAGAGGACCAGTCACATGGTGCCCTGATTCATGACCCACAGAAATGGTGAAGTAATAAATGTGCCTTCTTTCAAGTTGTGGGGAAAAAGTTTTCATCAGCAACTGCTATCATATAATTTATTCATTCAATTATCTTCTGATTCATTCATGCATTAATTCATTCATATAACAAATGTTTCATGAGTTCTTAAGAAGTGTCAGGAATTCTTGTAGGAGCTGCAGAATGTAACAGTGAAGAGCTCACAGAGAGGGGTTTTCTCTCACTAAACTTATACTTACTGGAAAGAATATGGAAAATAAAAAAGAAGACAAAGCCAATATTTAGCCACTCCATGTAAGATTTTGCTGTCATCATCACCAATGTTATGTTGTAGAAGTACAAATGTATTGAAAGCTCACAGAGTGCCAGAATGCCAGTGGAGAGATGTCACAAGAAACACAATCTCAAATAGAATGATTAGAGAAGGTATCACTGAGAATGTTCTAATGGACAGTGACCTGAAAGAGGGAAGGGACCAAGTCATGCAAATATTTCAGCAAAGAAGGAACTAAGCAGAGAAAATAGCAAGTGCCAAGACACTAAGAAGGTAAATCCCTGGCACATTTAGGAAAGAAGAAAGGAGCTACTATTGTTGAAGCAGAATGAGGAAGCAAGAAAGAAATAGGATACCAGGCCATGTATGACCTTTAAAACCTTGTAAGGACCATGTTCCTTACTCTGGATGACCACTGGTACACTTTGATGAGAGAACTGAGAAAGTCTGATCAATATTTTAATGGTATCATCCTAAAAATGTAAGATTTGGAGAACGATGAAATTGTTCTGGAATTAAATAGCCATGATGGTTATATAATTTTGTTATGTACTGAAAACCAACAAATTGTATACTTTAAAAAGGTATACAATGAAAACCAACAAATTGTATACTTTAAAAAGGTATTATATGTGAAGACAGCTTTCGTAATAAACTAAAATACTAGGATGAAAATATACAACATCTAGGTGTTTGTAGGAGGTTAAAAGACACAAGAAATCACCCCAGTTAGAATATTTAAGTGATACAGCATATGAGAGAAAGATAATAACAGTGCATGTGCCTGAACAATCAGAAGAATAAATTTGCATTTAAATGATTAAAGTTTGGCTGTTGGAGAAAGAAAATGGAGGTAATAACAGGAGTTTTGTTTCTGACATATCACATTTGATATCCTATTAGATATACAAAGCAGGTATACAGAAAATCAGAAGGTTAAGCCTGAGGAACAAATGAGAGTCTGGAGATTTAAATTGGGAAGTCGTAACATACTGATGTGTCTAAAGCTATAAGAACACATGAGATCAGCAAGTGATTGTAAATAAGTGTACAGTTTCAAGAGCTGAACCCTGAGGACTTCCAGAGTTAAAAGAAGTCAGGAGATGAGAAAAACCCATCAAAGGGGTGTGAGGGGCAACCAGTAGATCACAGGAGCTCAGGAAGTGTGTGATTAAATATTTTCAAGGGAGAGAGACTGACTGAATATATCAAAATGTTGCTATTATATTGAATATGTTGAGTATGAATTTTTATTATTAACAATTTAAAGATCTTTAGGACCTTGACAAGTACAGTTTCAGCGAGATTTGGCAGGTGAAAGCCAAAATAGACAGGGATCTACAGAAAAATAAGGAGAAATTTTAAAACCTATGAGTGAACAAACCATTCCAGGTGCTTTGCTCTTATATGAAATGAAGAGAAATGAAGCAGTACCTCAAGGCTATGTTTTAATTTTGCTATGAAACAGATGGGAATGATCCTGTAAATGCAAAACATTAAACATACAGAGATCATATGGGAGAATGGATGGAAAACTGTCATAAACTTGATGGAACGAGCAGAACAAGTACAGCCCTTCAAAGCATAAAACACATCAGGCAAGAATAACAGTTCAGCATTTATCCAGAAAACACCACTGTCTCCATTTCTTCTCATTCCAACCCCCCAGTCTAGGGATAAGGGGAGGTTTAGATAAGGACACTTCTTGTTCTCCATTCTATGAAGTAAGAGCAAATTAAACCCCCAAGGATATCTAAGCATCGCCATCTCTTGAAGTTAAAGTCAACCCATGCATAGATAGAATAACTAAGAAAACAATTTCATCTTCAAACTTTGACGTTATTTCTGCTTTGTGCACAACACATGAACCATCTGGTCCCGAATCTGTTTGGTCTTGATCCCATAAATGATGGGATTTAACATAGGTGGAGCCAGAACACAGACATCGGCTAGCAGCACATGGATATGGGGTGAGATGTGGTGTCCAAACCGCTGAGTAAGGGTTGTAAAGATTCCAGGCCCATAAAAGAGGATGATGACACAGACATGAGAGCCACAAGTATTGAAAGCTTTGTGGCGGGCATCATGGGAAGGGATTCGAAAGACAGCACAGAGGATCAGTACATAAGAAATAAAAATTAGCACAATATCTAAGGCCACTGTTGACATCAGAACAAAAAACCCATACCAGATGTTTACTTGGATATCATCACAGGAAACACGGGCCAAAACAATGTGTTTACAACCAGTGTTCATGAGCACATTACTTTTGCAGAAAGTCAATCTTTTCAAAAGAAATATTATTGGGAAAATTGTACCAAAACTTCTCAGAAAGATCATGGCTCCAATTTTCCCAATTAGCGTGTTTGAAAGAATTGTGGTGTATCTCAATGGATAGCATATGGCAATGTAACGGTCAAACGCCATCACCAGCAAGATCCCTGACTCAGAGATGAAGGTGGAATGGAAGAAGAAGAGCTGAGTGATGCAGCGATCCAGGGAGATCTCCCCAGCGTGGAACCAGAAGATGGCCAGGGCCTGAGGCACCGTGGACATTGAGAGAACAACGTCTGCTCCGGCCAGCATGCAGAGGAAGAGGAACATGGGTTCATGGAGACTGCGCTTTGTGAGGATAATGGAGATGAGCAGGCTGTTCCCAAGCAGGGCGATGACATAGGAAATGAAGAAGGGCACAGAAATCCACAAGTGCTGGTCCTCTAGGCCAGGGATGCCCAGCAAGCGGAAGACTGTGTGGCTGACCCCAGTGTGGTTTAAGGTAGTCATGTCTCATGAGAATGACATGGAACCTTACTTGCTGTTCACAGAGATTCATCAGACACCTATTTCAGGCACTGGAGCTTATCTGATTTTCTGGCAACACTTCCTCAACTGATTGTGAAATTTTAAGGTCTGAATACAATCTTTTCATTATTTGTGCATTCCCCCAGTCTGGCACACTGAAGCCCAATGTAATTCCCCCAAATAGACAATGAAAAAAAATTAACATCTATTGCATGGAAGGGATGAAGGATCAAACTAGCACAGCCACAAGTATCTCCTAACTACCTCCCTTAGGCCCCTATAAGCCCATAACTCTTATTCTTTCACCTGAAATTTCATCGCACGTGAAAAAAGCCTCAATCACCTGTCTCAAAAGGAGTCCTCAAGAGCTAGTGTGGGATGAGTCACAGGAGAACTATGAGTGACAGGCAGCAGGCAGCAGAGGTTTTATGTATTTGCCTAAAGACCACAGAGTGAGCTAGTGCCCAAGGGATCCCAGATTTAAAGCCCTTGGGCCAACTCATTATGACTCCTCAGTGCTACCCATCCCACTCCCTGGTCCCCAACTCCATTTCTGGGTTAGAAGTGCACATGTATTATTTCCAATAAATAAAATGCTAGCATTGCAACACAATATACAATACTTCCATTTTAATGAGAATTAGAAAATGTCATTTCTATTTTTACCACTGCATATATTTGAAAATCAATATTTGAATTCAAATATTGTCTTAATAAACAATTTTCTAAAACAGGTTTATATTTGAAGAAACATCACATGGTACAGAGATCCCCGGGACACCACCCATCACTTTCTCCTATAATATCCTATATTAATTTGGTGTATTTTCTATAATTAATGAAATAACATTGATAGGTTCTATATTCACTAGGGTTCTTTTGAGAGACAGAATCAGCAGGAGATATCTGTAAATGTAAAAGTTATAAAAATATCTCACGTAACCGCAAGGATGTAGGGCAGGCCACAGGCTACCAGGTCCAGTGAAGGTCCTCAATGATTCTCAGGAAAGGCTGGCTGGCTGAAGCAGGAAGAGTGATTGTCTCTTCTGAATCCTCCTTAAATGCCTTCTGATGATTAGATTCTGTGTCAGTCCTTGCAGAAGACACTCCCCTTAGCTGATTACAAATGCAACCAGCTGTGGATTCACCAGCTTGGTCGTGATTTAAGTCCATGAAATGTCCTCATAGCAACAGACAGGCCAGCGCTTGCCTGACAAGACAACCAGGCACCACCACCTGACCCAGCTGATACATGAACCTGACCATGACAGGTTCTTAGTAACTGAAGTCCATACTGTTTGGTATGTTAGGTAGAATTCCTTGGGTGATGAGGCACAAACACCACTGGCCAACTGGGAAGGCATGAAAGGATAGCTTTGTTGGAAAAGCTTAGGGAGGAAAACAAGGGCAGTAGAGGAAAGCAGGGCTTACATAACCTAGGGTCCTGGAAGGCGCAAAGAGGATGTGATAACGCACATGTGGATCCCAAGCGTTTGCCTTTATTGTGACCAGTATGGATTGGACTTTCCAGCAGATAATGGGGATTGGAAGCTTCAAACTATACAAAGAGAAAAGCAGAAGGGGCAAGGGTAGTTCTTATCATCCCAGGCATATGGAAATACAGGCCTTCCTAGTAAAAGTATGTGGCACAAAAAGGCAAAGGGCCCTGCAGAGAAGCAGCAGCAAGGACCATTTCAAGAAAAAGCTATAGGGGCCATTCAGAGATGCTAAGGGTAGCTCTTATCACCCAAACCATGCACGCCCTGATAGCTGTGGTTATACCAGGGTAGGTCTAGCTGGGGTGGTGGCTCAAAATGGAAATTTAGAACTAAGCCAGGCAGGATCACAAAGCACCTGACAAAGCAGATGTAATTTCTTTTATGAAATTTCACGTATCTTATCCAGATATCCTTTTTTTTTTTTTTACCTAAAGTCCTGTTTCTGTTCCAGGCTTCCATCTAAAGTAGCACAATATGTTAACTTGTCACCTCTTCTTCAGCTCTTCTTGGTGTGACCATTTTTTAGCCTTTCCCTGCCTTTTCATTTTGATGGTTTGGGGAAGTACCAACTAGAGAATAAAGTCATTTTGGGGTTTAAGAGGTCATATATGTTTAAAATATCCCTCATGTGGTAGTTAGATTCAGTTGTCAACTTGGCCAGGTGAAGGCACCTGGTTCTATTGCTGCGGATATGAGCCAAGGGTATGTGAATCTCATCTGTGGCTGATTACATCTGCAGTCGGCTACGAGGCAAGCCTGCTGCAATGAATGACGTTTGACTTAATTGGCTAGTGCTTAAATGAGAGAGCTCAACGTAGCACAGCCCAAGCAGCTTTATATAACTCATTTCAACACTTGCCGCTCAGCCCAGGCCTTTGGCGGTGCAGGAAGGAATCACCCCGGGGAAAGTTGTTGGAACCCAGAGGCCTGGAGAGAAGGCCAGTAGAGACCACCCTGTGCCTTCCCACATAAGAAAGAACCTCAGTTGAAAGTTAGTTGCCTTTCCTCTGAAGAACTAACGAAATAAATCCCTTTTTATTAAAAGCCAATCCATCTCTGGTGTGTTGCATTCTGGCAGCTAGCAAACTTGAACACCTCAATTTGGATTGTTTGGATGTTGTTCTCATGACAAGACAGGTGTAATGGGTTTTGGGTAAGGAAGTCTACAGAGGTCAAGTGCCATTTTTTTCCCATCGCCAAAGGCACATCCTGTCAACATGACTCTCACTGTAGACGTTACCTGTATTCTGAAGGTCAAGAACCCATCACCCTTCTGCACTGTAAAGTTACTCCTGTCCCCCCTTTCCAGAGTGTCCCCTTCAGAAAGAAGTTGCTACGCATAGCCCCAGTGAAGGAGTGGGGAGTTCATCTCCATCTCCTGGAGGATAGAGTACTATATAAGTTACTTAGAATTCTTCTGCATGGAATATTTGTCCCTAAAACCTCATCTATTTATTTATTCAGTAACTGTGTGTGCATATCAGTATGAAATCATGGATATTTATTTTATCGATTGGCTTATAGTTCAATACTAATCAATTTTGTCAATCTAATTTGATCCCCCTTGGCCCGTGGTGGCACTTTCAGTTGTCTATTATGTCCCTTTGACATAACCCCATCATTGTGGGTGGTTTTGTTCTTTGAGCACACCCTGATTTTCTGGCACTTCAAAATGCATCATGCTCACATTTTATATTTCCTGCCCCAAACCTGGAAGCAGAGAGCCCTACCCTTTCACTGAAGAATAGTACTGGCAATCAAAATCTGGACAGAAGGTGTGCTTGTTGCTCCTAAGTTATTATTGCTTGCTCTACCCTCTCAACTGACAGCAAGGAAATACATGGGTGTATGTTAACCCATGTATATGCGCCTGTATATGCAATTGTCTGTATTTCATTAGGCCAAATATAAGGTAATACTGATTAACGATGATGTTTCCATCTCTAATTCATTGCCACATGGATCGTTTGAGCCTATTCCCCTTGTTAGTGGCAAAAAAAAACAAGTTCTCTGGCCTGACATAGCATCACATCACACACACAGAAATTAGTATAGCCATGTATGTCGAATACAGGTTAAAATAGCAGAGCATTATATAGAGAGCTGTAGTCTTCTGAATATGTAGACTGGATCCCATGGGCTGTTCTGGGGAGAAAATAACTACTTTTGTTCTACCGCTTTGCTTAAAAAATGTCCAATTTTGAGAGAGCATAACATGGCTGGGTTTTCTTGTTTCGTTGGCTAAGTCTTTTGATTAGTAGTTCTTGAAAGATGCTGTTGAACTCAACATAGAATGAGACAGTAAAAATATCTTTTTAGGGTGGGCCACGGTGGTTCAGCAGGCAAGAATGCTCGCCTGCCATGCCAGAGGACCCAGGTTCGATTCCCGGTGCCTATCCATGTTAAACATATATCTATACATACATCTTTTTAGTCTGGATTTTTTCTGCCCTGCCTAGATTTTGAAAGTATAAGCATGGATTGCCAATTCCACTTGATGTAAACAAAACTTTGCATACATGATATATATAATAACTTATTCTTACTGCATTACTCCAGGTTCAGAAACTTGTGGTAGGCCAGCTCCAAATAGTGAAATTTCACCTGTAAACTGTATCACTTTTACTGATATTGTAATTATCAAATGTATAATATGCTTACAGATGTGCCCTGCCTTGTTACCATTTTTATTTTTCTTGAGACTCCTGCCTGCTTGGCAAATGCAAGGATACTTCTGCGCCATGTGCAATTGAAAACAGAAGCATCCTTGAGTTTTAAAGCATTTGAACAAACTGGAAAATGCAACATACCACATATTGAAGTGAAGGAAAGAAGTATGTGTGCTTGTGTTTTTATAAGTAATTGCTTTGAAAATGTTAAAAAGAAATTCATGTTGATTAAAGGGAAAAAAAGCTCCAAATTGTTTTATAGGTTTTAAAGTTCCGCTCTGTGTTTACTTCCCTTGTGTAACCACTTGTCACCATAGGGCCAGATTCCTGTTTTTAATGTCCATTTTACTTGCCTGGAATTTTAAAGTTCTTCTGGCTCATGACTCACAAGAAATTTTCTGGGGTCTTTGTGTTACAGAGGTTGAGTTAATATATATTTTTAAAAGGAATGAACAAAACAGCTTCCATCTGAATTGGGCTTTTAAAATTAGAAGCAACACTTACTTTAAAAAAAAAATCTTTAAAGAGTTGTGACTTTCCAAATTCCTTCCAGAACCTTCAGGCCTCCATGTTCAGAGAAGGCAAAAAGGAAATGCATCCCTTCTGTTGTCAAAGGTTTTTGAGCGTCTTACTTATGAATAAAACCATACAACATTTCGTTTTGAATTTTTCACCGCAATTTTCTTGAATATAAAGCTAGAGGTATGTAGTAAGGAATGCCTCCTTAACCTGCTGGGAACCCTACTGCTCCGTTATACTAACTGTCAGTATTATGGGGACATTGGGTTAATGGGCTTAATTGCCTCGGTCAAAGCAAGACTTTGGGACAGGTCTCCTTTTGTGCTGTGTTGTAACACTTAACTCTACTTGTCACAGTCTTTCTAGTTAGGTCCTGACACCCTTCCTTACAGAGCATTTATTTAAAAAAAAAATCTTAGGAGAAAAAAAACTAAAGAAGAGAAACCTTATGATATTATAAATTGACACAGAAAAATAATTTGACCCATTCCAATACCCATTCATAATAAAAAGATCAAACTAGGAATAATGGCAAATTTCCTCAATTTGAAAAAAGAACTTTTACAAATATAATATTTGTAAAATATTTACAAAGATAACTGTTGCTAATATCATAATCAACTGTGAAATACCTATGCATTTCCCCCAAGTTCTAGACAGCACAAGGAGGCCCACTCTCACCACTCTTTTTCAACATATTACTGAAAGTTCTAGCCAGCAAAATAAGGTAAGAGAAAAAAATAAAAGGCATACAGATTAAAGAAAGAGAAATAAAACTATTCCGATTTGCAGATATAACTCTTCATTCCTACAGCATTCAGGTTTAGTTACTTTAAATCTATTTTGCCCAAATTTCTAATACTTCCACCTCTGATTTGAAGTCCTTTGCTTCTCATGTCCCTGCTGCCCTCCAGCCACTCCTTCTCTTTCCGCTCTATCCCTAGGCTTGCAGAATAGCGCTCAACAGTCCCTGTCTTTTGGGCCTGCTCTGCTGGTCCCAGCATCTTACCTGTCTCCCAGCAGTGTGGGGATGGCTCTTGCTCCTGATGCTCTATAAGAAGCCCAGCATGTAACCCAGCCCTGCTGCAAAGAGACCCTTGGGACTTGAAGAGAATGTGATCAGACCTGCAGTATGGCCCTAGGTGTGAGGTCTAGAATTTCCCAAGAGACTCCCCACACTAGGCTGAAGCAGTTTTGAACAATATGTTAACCTTCCCATTTAAAATATTTTATTGCTTATTTTAAATAAATATGAACATTATTTTTCTCCCAAAACTTGAGCTGCTTTATCTTCATTTTCTGCTAAGTAGTCCAGGTGAGGTGAATATGTCCTTATACTCCTCCTCCTCCCCTTCTCCCCCCTCTCTTAAATTCAGCCACCTGCAGCATAATGCTTCCCTGGAAAAGATAAATAAAATGTGCATACGGTTTTGTAGCTGTGATGAAATCTTTAAAATTTGTTTTTAGGTTATTGGAAACTTAAAGGCAAATAGATGCTTATTAAAATGTGACATCATTCAACATAGAATCCAGAGCACATGGTGTGATTACAGAAAAAATAAAATATAATCCAATATAAAAAAATATTACTGTGAGAAATAGTATCCATGCATCAAAATAAAATAAATTCTTTCATTAATTGCTATTTAATTCTGACAAAATGCTATGCAATTTCCATTGGGTCATGGTTTTCTAGGACATCTTTTTGTTGTCTTTGGTCTTTTGCATATTTGATAGCAAGGCTCTAATGTGTTCTGCAGTTTTGAAGGGATGTTGGATCACAGCTTTCCTGGATTTCCATGTCCATTCTACCCTTGGGTAACCCACACATAATTGTTATTTTTTGTTGATTATTTTGTTTCATTTTGCAGAAGCACATTCTCAAATATTTAAAAACAATTGGTATGTGGATGATAAAGTTTCTGTTTGTTCAGAGTCTTTTACATGGGGTCTGTCTAGAATATCCTTTCATAGTTCTTACTCTTGATTGATAGATCATTATACTCAACAGTGGGAAGCTGAAAACTTTCCCCTTTAACATCAGGAAGAAGGTAAGGATGCCCACTGTCACCACTGGTATTCAACATTGTGCTAGAAGTTCTAGCTAGAGTAATAAGGCAAGAAAAATAAATAAAAGCTTTCTAAAATGGAAAAGAAGTAAAACTTTCACTATTTACAGATGAAATGTTCCTATATTTAGAAAGTCCCTAACAATCTATAACAAAGTTACCGGTACTAATAAACAAGTGCAGCATAGTAGTGGCATACAAGATCAACATGGAAAAACCAACGGCATTTCTGTACACTAATACTGAGCAATCTGAGGAGGAAATCAAGAAAAATTTTAATTTACAATAGCAACTAAAAGAATCAAATATCTAGGAATGGGGGGGCCATGGTGGCTCAATGGCAGAGTTCTCACTTGCCATGCCGGAGACCCAGGTTTGATTCCCAGTGCCTGCCTGTTCTAGTTTGCGAGCTGCCAGAATGCAATATACCAGAAATGGAATGGCTTTTAAAAAGGAGAATTTGATAAGTTGTTATTTACAGTTCTAACCCAAGAAAATGTCCCAATTAAAACAAGTCTATAGAAATATCCAACTTAAGGCATCCAGATAAAGATATGTTGGTTTAACAAGGCCGATGATGTTCAACATTTCTCTCTCAGCTGGAAGGGCACATGGCAAACATAATGGCATATGCTGGCTTTCTCGTTGACTCTACCAAAAGAGACTCTCTCCGAAACATTTCCTCTTTTAAAGGATTCCAGGAAGCAACTCCAACTTCAATGAATGGAGACGGACCTCGATAGAAACCATCTAATCAAAAGTTACCACAAACAATTGGGTGGGTCACATCTACACGGAAACAGTTAAAATGTTCCCACCCAGCAATATTGAATGAAGATTAAAGGACGTGGCTTTTCTGGGGTCCACCACAGATTCAAACTGGCATAGAAGGTTTGGCAGTTCCTCAGAAAGCTCATACTAATGGAGGCTAGAATTCAGAGCATGACCACAATCCAGGTGGATGGGACCTTGGTGCTTCCTGCAGAGGTACCAGCCTTTGAAAGACACATGAGGAGAGCCCTATAGGAGGGTCAGTATGGAAAAGACTGGCCTTCCTACTACACTCTCCTTTCAGCAAGCCATCCCCAACTAAGGTTGAGAACTGGTTTGGTAAGCCTGACAAACAACTTCCACAAGCTCCTGGGTGTCATATATCCTTGGGTGGCCACTTGGCATCTGGGATTGTGGAAGAGACAGGAAATGGGGATATCCAGGCCCTTCTCTAGTAATCACATACTGATTGGGGAGGAAAGTCTCTCAGAAATGAAACTTACACTTTGTTCTACTTTTAATATGCTAATCATTTTACAAACTACACTTAAAAGAAATAAACACATGCAGAAAATATTTTGCAACGTGAAATAAACTTAAAATTTTATTATCAGCCTAGTACCCCAAATAGTAAAATTGTGACTATTTCTTATAAACCTGGAGTCCTGAACAAACCCAAACATATCCTTTATATTTGTTACACTGATGTGTTAAGGGGAGTTATGACCTTCATGATGAAAATAATCACAATCTACCAAAAACAAAGTCAGGCGAACCTGGAACTTTTGTACTACTTTTTTTCCTTTAAATGCATGTAAGGACTTGTATTTTGAGAGGCATGTCTTCTAAAGTTTGACTGTGTTGCATTGCTTGGAAATGCATTTCTTCTCGTTTTAAAATGCTTCCTTCTCAAATCTTCCTTTCATCGCATACCTTGGAGAGTGCTGTGAGAAACCAAAACCCTTACATAGAGATTGAGGGAGAGGAACAGTCAACATAGGGTCTGAATGTTCAAACAGAGTAAGGAGGACCTTCCAGACTCACAAAATTTCAAGCACATCTGTGGGAATTCACTGGTTAAAATGTATATAAATGCACTGCTTAAGCTTTGTTAAATGAGCAGAAACCTGTTGCTATCTGTTCTTGCTGAAAGCAGCCAGAACATCCTGCTTGCTTTGCTTTGCATAAAAGTTTGCTTACAAACATTGCCTTCCCTTATGTAAATCAAAGTCTGTCAGTAATTGTCTTGTTCTCAGTATGTTCCTGATACCTAAAGAACAACTTGCCCCATCAGTAAAATTTATCTTCATACATTTACCCCTTATGCTTTTTGTTACCTCAATAAAAGACAACGTTGGAGACAGCTCAAGAGGGTAGTCTCTCTTACCATCCTCCCCTTCACTTATCTTAACTTGATGTCCTGAGTAATTCTTTGCACCTCCATGGTTCCTGCAGGACAGAAACCGACACACATCTATGGTACCACCATCAGGAAACTCTTTTCTCATTCTGGATGATCAACCACACAAGTATCAGTTACTTAGCAAGGCACATAGCTTCTCAACCATGTACCTTCAGTGCACTTGCACTCACAGAATCACAGTATCATGCTAAGTACTCAAACGTTAGTGCAAATTATTACTCATACTTGCACATATGCACATGCTTATTCACACACTTCCAAACCCAGAGCTATATACACATACATAGTAATATACCCCTCATATACACGTCAACATCCTCAATATATCAACACACTTTCACATTCTACAAAATATACCTTCAATCGTAAATGCACATACTCTGAATGACAAAATATTTATAAATACAGATAAACTCACACTCCTGCAATGTCCAAATGAGCACATTCTCACCGTTCATTCAAATTATCTGCCTTAACATTTGTGTTTACAGAGGAGAGAGGAAAGTTAGGGGTTATGCTCCCAAATTTGGCTACAACTCAGAGGAAAGCTGTGCCAGTGTGAGGCAGTAAGGCTCAGGAGGCAGAAGAAAATTAATGTTTGTGGGAAGGAAAAGGCCACATCCAGCCCTTTAAATAGGCTCCGAGCTGGGGTCCCTGTTACAGGCTGAATCCCAGGAGCCATTGAGGGCTGCTTATGGTCATGCCTCAGTTGGTCAGAGACAGAACAGAGGTCACAAGTGAGTATTTGTCTGTGCTCCCAGACTTCTCTACCTTTGCTGTGACTCAGAGTAGACTGACTCAGAGATGCAGCAAAAAGCTGAAAAAGCAGAAAAGAAGATGTGAAGAATAGTACAACTCACTAGGGTCTCCAGGCCTGGAGATCCTTGGTGAACGAGCTTCAGTCTGCGATGGGGAGAGGATCTACCATTCCCTTTGTGCCCTCCTAGGAGATCCCAGAAATGTAGGAAGCCACCCTCCCTATATCAGCCATGACCAAAAGAGCTGGGATCTGAACCCCACTCTGTTCCACTGTTATTGCTATATGCCTTAGTGTTAAGTACCCCACAGTAAGAGACCAGAAACTAAATTTCTCAGAAGCTATGCCTCAGCAAGATCTCAGTCCATCTTATAATTTATCCTTTTGCTGGCTTGAACTACAAGATTGAACTGATGGGCATAACCAGTTCTACATGGCAGGTGCTATAGTCAAAGCCCAGCAGAGCCTGCGAGTACCATTGCTTGATGCAAACCCATAGCTCACAGATCAAACCTGAGCTCCACTCACTGTGAGAAATAGTTCTGTAACCATATTTCATGTACCAAAAGTCATAGTGAATTCTCACAGTTATACTGTATTTGTGGGAACAGAAAAAATTAATCTGAGGTTTATTTTAGTCACCCTAGTTATAATGCTTGAAAAGGATATGAACTTATTTCAGCCTTTAGTATTCACCATGCTTACAGTGAAAAAAAGAAAAAAGAACCTATTGAATTCCATGAAAAGAGAGGAAGGAATGTTGAGCAAGAAGGGAAACTATGTTATTCTTCCATTCCATACTTGGTAAGGAATATACATTTCCAAATTTGAACTCAGCAGCAAACTGATAACATGTGCTCCTGTGAGGAAGGCTATTGAAACTTCACACACTGAACAGCCACACAAAATGAGAATGCATTAACTCCTGTCCCACTCCACATGGCTCGCAGAGTTGACTCAGTTCAGTTAGATTCATAAGGCTGTAAAGGGAAAAAAAAGACAAGGGGATTTCTTAGATTCCACACACCAGATTCAATGGGCAGTAGGGGAAATTACAGAGAGGAGAGAAGGCATATGTCAAGGATTCCCCTTTTCTCCTTTCAACGTTGAGTCCCAGGTCAACTGTGCTCCTCCACTGCCTGCCCAGAACTCTGAGAGCAGAAAGTCAGAGGAACGAGCACAGAATGAGGAAGCCAAGAGATATCTCTGACATAGAAGAGTTCTGCCTGTGAAAATTACATAGGAGAGTCTGAGTTTAAGATGCAGGGAAGGAGAGAAACCAGCTTTTTAAAGGGGCCATGGAATGTGGAATGTGGAATACTGACACATGGTTGGAAAAAGGGCTTCTACTCCCAAAAGAATGTATCAAATAGAGGAGTCCTACGCTAAGGATCATGGGCAAAATCAACAAAGATTCTGACCCATAAAAAGTAGTCCATCCCCAAAAATGTCAGGGGTGAACCCAATCTGGAGCCTAATCTTGAGGCAGCCAGTTTAGTACAGGAGAGGAACGCACAGTCAGGAGGCATGGGTCCTGGGGTCAAATTCAAATCTGTTCTTATTCAATATGTATTTGTGCAACTCCCCTTCTTTTATAAATTTTGTCACAGTAAAGCAACTATCTCTGCTTTACCCAACCAGAGCGGAACTCTAAATCATTCTCTAGCAGAGGCGATGGAGTGTAGTCCTGAGAGCTCTGACTGTGGAGTTCTGCACTCTGATACTAGTTGATTATGTGATTGTAGCTCACTTAACTACTCTGAGATCTAGTGTACTTAGTGTAAAATGAAGATACACAGGTTGTGCCAGAATTAGGAAACATACATTGTAAAAGCCTATAATGCTGTGCCAAGAAAAATGTGAATGATCCCAGAATTGATCAGGATCATTATGCACACTGAGAAATTGTATCTTTAGCCATCATCTTTACCAGTCCTGTATTAGGGATGGCCTAAGCACATTCTTCTGAGTGACCCTGTGCCTGCAGGATGGAAGAAGACCCAGGCTCATATAGAATCTATAAGGCTATTTGGGAAGACCCAGTCAGATAGAAGGGGTTATAAAACAAAGCCCAGAAAACGTGTGTTACTGAATTTTTCTCATGCCCTAGATATGAGCATTTGTTTTGGAGAATCTTATGGCTTTTTTCTAGGTGAGCTGGCACAGTGGAAAAAGCTTTTAATTTAGAACAAGCCTGATAAAGTCTAAGCCCCATTTCTCTCATACCATGAGTGTTCATGGTATGAACCAGAATATAAATCCAAGAAAAATTAGGAGGAGGGTTGACCTATTGGGAATTTTTAAGAAACCTTTTTTTAGGAACATCTGGGTCTGGTTAAATTAAATTTTTGTCAATCATCAAATATCATTTGTTAAGTGGATTAGAATGAATACACTTCTTTCCTAGATATTTCAGCTATGGAGGAAGCTAAAACTAAAGATTTCATACAAAGGATGACGGAGCTGAAATTGTAAAGATGCTGGCAAGACTCATGTGAGCTGAGTAGACGAAGGTCGTGTCATCAGGGAGATCAGACACCAGCATCAGTCCGTGTCATGCAAGTAAGGGCAGAGGGACATTCCGAAAGCCATTTAATGACCAGCAGGGCAACCTCTAGTGGAGAGATTGGCATTAATCTCTTGTGGGCATGATGTTAAAATGATATCTGGAAGGCTGCCCAAATTTATCAGGGCATTTTAACATGCAGTTCATCAGCTAATGGGTTCATTATAACTGAATAATATCATTTATTTATTAATTCTTTCAACAACCATTTATTAAACACCTACAGCACTGCTCCAAACACAAAGGTATGAAAGGATAGTACAGCATCTAGTGCAGACCTCATAATAATTTATCATCTAAACCAGATGTTGGCAAATTGCAGTTACAACCAAATCCAAGTTGCAACCTGCTTTTGCGAATAAAGTTTTATTGAAATACGGTCACCCTCACACATTTATGCATTGTCTGAGGCTGCTTTTGTTCTACAATGGTTGAGTTGGCTAGTTGCAAGGAAGACTATATGGTCCACAATGCCTAGAATTTTTATGATCTGATCTTTTACAAAAAAAATCTGCCCCTGATGTAGAAGGTATTATACACTAAAATTAATAAGACTATTATAGCCCTACAATTTGTCACTCAGTAATCTTACTATTCAAAACCTTGTTACCGAACTTATATCAAAGCTAACTCAACATTACTGCATTTAACGCCAACGGACAATCAGCCAAAGTGTTTTCTAAACCTGCTTCCTACCCTGAAAAATTGCACAAGTGGTTAAAACACGGGGGATGAAAAAAGAACAGAACAGAAAGCATTGAAGAGATCAGTTGCTAGTTCAAAAGACAGCAGAGCAAGAGTCATTATGGCAAATTTTTCAAAATTGTTTTCACCTGGCAATTATAACGTGAATAAAAATATTGATCCTTAAAAAAGAACTAAATTGCAACTTAAATGTTGTGATCACAATTTTGAATGATATAAATATGAATAAAACATAAAGCATAACATTACTTCATGTTGAAAAATTGTATTAAAACCCTTGAAATTATTCCAGTTCACCATTAAAATGGATTGTCACATTATTCAATTGTCCTATCCAGAAGGCTTCTAATTAATAATAAATGACTGCTTTCACTGTTATTACTTGCAGAAAGTAGTACCTCCTCAACAGAGGACAAAATTAGCCAACCCATGTTGGCAACCAGAAATAACTCATCTCATCCTGTGTCCTTTATACTGCTTGGAATCCCAGGACTAGAGATTTCCCAGTTCTGGATTGCCTTTCCATTCTGTGCCATCTATGTTGTCGCTGTACTGGGCAATAATCACTCTCCTTCACATAATCTGAACTGACCACACCCTCCATGAGCCCATGTACCTCTTTCTGGCCATGCTGGCTGTCACTGACCTGGTCCTCTGTCCTGGTACCACCCCAAGTGGTACACATCATGTTTGCTAATGTCTATCTACTGGTACCCCCCATGCTCAACCCCATCATCTATGGAGTTAGAACCAAATAGATCCGGAACAGGGTTATACAGGGTTGTTGTGGAAAAGTCCCCTGAGCCAAGAGTCACAGCATCACCACCCCTCAAATCACCCCTCCATCCTGGGAACATTAATGGGAATGTGTCAGGCCATCACTTATCCCCATAAAATCAACTCTGTGAACAAGTGGTTCAGAGGTTGGCAACCTTCCTGAAGCAAGAGGAAGAGTTTTCAAGACAAACAGAAGAATCGAGAGGTCAGGGGCCCAGATGTAGTGATTCAGAGAAATGTGATTGATATTAAATCTAACTTGACATATGTTCTTCATCACAAGAGTATAATATAAAAATATTTTCATCTTCATTAGTGAAGATGCTTTTTGATATCATTCTCCACCAGTGGTTAAGATAAGAGGTTTTTTTTTTTCCACTATAGGCAGGAGTTGGTACCATATTGTTAAAATGAATTTAGATATTTGTATCCAAGCAATTACAAAGTACATTTAGGGTGGGCCAATGTGGCTCAGTGGCAGAGTTCTCGCCTGCCATGCCAGAGACCTGGGTTCGATTCCCAGTGCCTGCACATGCAAAAAAAAAAAGTACATGTATATTTCCTACCCTGAACTCACTACAAAAATATAATTTAAGGATCAAAAACATGTACAATATATGCATAGAGTAATTATTTCTAATAAAAACAGGATACCATTCCAATGTTGATCTATATGAAACCAAAGATAGCAATGCACAATTGAATATTTAGGTATCACTTAAATATTTTATTTGTAATGGATGTCTCAAGATGTGAATTATTGTCGTGACATAATATTAAATGGAAAAGGGAAAAAAATTGCCATTAGTGTTCGATGCCAATTTAAAGAGGTTTATATATGCCTAGAAAAAGAATGGGAAAATACATTCAAATTCTTATAACAGTTACTAAGAGTAGTGAGATTTGTGTCATTTTAATTTACATATTTTTATTTACTTTTTTGTGTGTTTTAAAAAATTATCCTTCTTTAAAGAAGCTTCATCTTAGGATGAGAAAAATCTTTAAAACAACAACAACAAAAATAAGTAAATGCAGTGCCAAACTGGGGGATTGAAGTGGGTAATCTGAGAGAATGAAGGACTCTGGAATAGATTAACTTTCAAAAATGCTTGAATATCTAGATGTAAAAGTTGCTGCTAGAATTACATCTTTCCATTGTGAGCCATGAGGACTAGCTGAGCAGAAATGTTGACTCTCTTCTACAAAATTTTCTGATTTGGCAAAGGAAATGAATATTATAATGATGGAGTGGATATGGTGGAAAATGAGGAAGAACAGTTTCTTCTGAAAATAACTGTATTCTATGGCAAATATGGTGGGGAAATCATTAGCTATTTTACCATTTGTTAACATCCACTTTGCTTTCAAATTAAAAACCATTGTAATTGGGTCATCTCCACTCACACTCTTCCTATACATGTCAAGAATGAAGACGGTTCTAGAACTCAGGCCCTTACATTACTGAAAACAACATCAGATATAGGTGCTTTAAGAAGAATCAGAAACATGTTTGTTTTTCCCAGGTAAGAGAGATTAATGGAGCCCCAGATGTCCACAGAGAATAGATGCTCTAAAGATGCATTTTCAAACTCCCCAAAATTAAGGTTGTAAAGGGCTGTGAGCAAATCAGCAAATTAGTTGGTGATTGTGCATAGTGGTGCTCCTTACTTTTTGCTGTTACATATTCCATTTTTTCAACATATGCTAATTGTTATATTGATACCTCTCTCGTTTCTCCCAGCCCTTCTAGTCTTCTATTGCTTCTAAACATATCAACCTTCATTTAGGTTTCATCTAATGGCGCTTTCTCAATGATGCTTTTTGTTTTTTGTTTTTTGTTTTGTATGCTCTATGGTAGGGTCACATTTAATTATTTTTCAGTGTGAGTATCCCATTATTGCAGCACCATTTGTTGAATTCTTGTTTGTTGTATTTTGTTTTAGCTTGTTTCTTTTTTAGGGACATGTATGGACCAGGTCAATGATATGTTTTTTACCCCATCTATCTGAAATAGATCTGTCTATTTCAGATCTATTCTAAATTTTCTATCAACACCAATAGTTTATTTCTTCTTCAGCACTTGCCAATGATCTGTAATATTTAAATGACTCATTTATCATATGTCCTTCTCACGTCACATAACTTCCATAACATTATTGTGTAATTGTCCGCTAGTCTATCCCCAAACCCAGCACATTGAAAAATATTAGTTACATGAATGTATGAATGAATTAGGTAACATCTTCCCTCAAGTAACACACATTTATAACATGTGACTAAAAGAGGCAGACAGAATCTTTAAAAAGGCATCCGCAGGTGGGTCAGCTCATAGCCACTTTTAAACATTCATTATAGCAAAGCTGTGATCTTCGGGACCACTTTAAGAGTATTTTCAGAAGGAGAATGCTTCATCTGTCCACCTACTCTTTTTTTTTTTTACTTTTATTGCTTTTCATTTTAAACGGTTTTATTCGCACATCATACAATCCAACATAAGTAAAAAAATCAGTGATTCCCGGTACAATCATATAGCCATACCTCCACCACCAACATCTATAAGAGGATATTTCCTTTTATTCTACAAAGAATCCCATACCACTCCCCCATAACTCTTGCTTACTGACATTTGATGTTGGCATATTGCCTTTTTTACATTTAATGGAAGAATATTATAATGTTACTATAATGTTAACTATAGATTCTAGCTTGCATTAATTATATTTTTCCTGTACACCATCCCATTTTCAACACCTTGCATTTGTTCTCCCTCGTGCAAAAGTATTCTTATATTTGTACATTTAATCACCATCATGGTCCACTGTAGGCATTCCTAAGTTATATCTCCTCAGTCCTCATCCTCTATCTTTCCTTCTGATGTCATTAATGCCCACAACTCCTCTCCCTCAACTATACTCACATTCAGTTTCATGTTTTATATTATTGTGCTACCATCAGATGAAATTGTGGTATCCATTTCTGAATCTTTACAAGCAGTTCTGTTGCACATTCTGTTCTCCATCAGCACCAAATGCCCAGTCTCTACATCTTTCTATCTTCTGGTAATCTGTGTTCTTATTGTTAACTCCTAAAGTTCATTCATTAATGTTAGTTCATGTTAGTGAGACCATAAAATATTTGTCCTAGCTAATTTCACTAAGAATAACATCAAGTTTTATCCATGTTCTTACATGCTTCATGACTTTATTCTGTCTTACAGTTGCATAATATTCCATCATGTGTATGTACCAAAGCTTGTTAAGCCACTCATCCATTGATGGACATTTGAGCAGTTTCCATCTCTTGGCAATCATGAATAATCCTGCTATAAACATGAATGTTCAAATATACGTTTATGTCTTTGCCTTCAGTTCTTCTGAATATATACTTACTAATGGGATTGCTGAATCATATGGGAATTCTATACTTAGCTTCTTGAGGAACCAACAAACTGCCTTCCACAGTGGTCGCACCACTCTACATTCCCACCAACAGTGAATAAGTGTGCCTCTTTCTCCACATCCTTTCCAGCACTTGCTGTTTTCTGTTGTTGTTGATTTTTGTTTTTGATAATAGCTGTTCTAGTAGGTGTGAGCTGATATCTCATTGTGGTTTTGATTTGCATTTCCCTGATAGCCAGTGAAGTTGAGCATCTTTTTATGTCTTTTAGCCATTTGTATTTCTTCTTCTGAAAAAATGTTTGTTCATGTATTTTGCCCATTTTTAAATTTGGTTGTTTATCTTTTTTATGTTGAATTGCAGATTCTTTATACATTCTGAATATTAAATGCTTATCTGATATGTGGTTTCCAAATATTGTCCCCCATTGTGTAAGCTGCCTTTTTACTTTCTTGACGAAGTTCTTTGAAGCATAAAAATGTTTAATTTTGAGGAGATCCCATTTATCTAATCTTTTCTTATTGCTCACCCTTTGGGAGTAACTTCTAGGAAACCACCTCCTATCACAAGGTTTATAAGATATTTCCCTATATTTTTTTGAAAATTGTATGGTCTTAGCTCTAATATTTTAGGGTTTTGATCCATTTTGAGTTGATTTTTGTATAGCGTGTGAGTATGGGTCCTTTTTTATTCTCTTGCATGTAGAAATCCATTTCTCCAAGCACCATTATTGAAGAAGCTGCTCTGCCCCAGTTGGGTTGGCTTGGCTGCTTTATCAAAGATCAATTATCTATAGGCGAGACAGTCTATTTCTGAACATTCAATTGCATTGGTTAGTGTATCTATCTTTATGCTAATATCATGCTTTTTTGACCACTGTAGCTTTACATAGGCTTTAAAGTCAGATAATGTGAGTCTTTCCACTTCTTTTTTCTTTCTCAAGATATTTTTAGCTATTCGGGGCAACCTGCCCTTCCAAATAAATTTTGTTTTCTTTTTTTGTTTCTGCCAAGTAAATTATTGGGATTTTAATTGGTATTGCATTTAATCTATAAATCAATTTTGATTGAATTGATATCTTAATTACATTTTGTCATCCAATCCATGAACTTGGTAAGCCCTTCCATTTATTAAGGTCCTCCATGATTTCTTTTAGCAATTTCTTATAGTTTTCTCTGTATAGGTCTTTCATATCCCTAGTTAAGTTTATTCCTAAATATTTGATTCTTTTGGTTGCTATTGTAAATGGAATATTTCTCTTGACTTCTAGTGTATAGAAACACTACTGATTTTTGGTGTTGTAGTATTCTTGTAGTATTCCACTTTGTTGCACTCATTTATTAGTTTTAGTAACCTTGCTGAAGATTTTTCAAGATTTTTGACAAATAGTGTCATGTCATCTGCAAACAGTGAGATGTTTCCTTTCTTTTCTTCTTCCTTCCAATTTTGATGCCTTTTATTTCTTTTCCAATTTGGATGCCTTTTATTTCTTTTTCTTGTCCAATTTGTCTACCTAGAACTTCAGAACAATGTTGAATAACAATGGTGACAGTGGGCATCCTTGTCTTGTTCCCGATCTTGGAGGAAATGCTTTCAGTCTTTTTCCATTGAGTATGATGTTAGCTGTGGGCTTTTCATATATTCCCTTTATCATGTTGAGGAAGCTGCCTTTGATTCCTATACTTTGAAGTGTTTTGATAAAGAAAGGCTGTTGAATTTTTTCAAATGCCTTTTCTGCATCAATTAAGATTATCATGTATTTTTTCCACATGATATATTGATGTACATTAAACAATTTTCTGTGTTGAATCAGCCTTGCATACCTGGAATAAATCTCATTTGGTCATGGTCTATATTTTTTAATGTGCAGCTGAATTCAATTTGCAAGTATTTTGTAGAAGAATTTTGCATCTATGCTCATTAAAAATATTGGTCTATAATTTTCTTTTCTTTGGCTTTGGTATTAGGGTGATTTCAGCTTCATAGAATGAAATCATTAGGTAATGAAAGCATTACCTCCTCTTCAATTATTTTTGAAGGGTTTGAGCTGAATTGGTACTAATTCTTTCTTGAATGCTTGGTAGAAATCACAAGTGAAGCCATGTGGCCCTGGACTTTTCTTTTTTAGGAACTTCTTGATTATTGATTCAATATCTTTACTTGTGATTTTTTCATTGAGGTCATCCATTTCTTCTAGAGTCAAAGTTAGTTATTCATGCCTTTCCAGGAAATTGTCCATTTTCAATATTTTCTCATTTCTTAGCATATAATTGCTCATAGTATCCTCTTTATTACCTTCTTTATTTTTGAGAGGTCAGTGGTTATGTCCCCTCTCTCATTTCTGATTTTATTTATTTGCATTCTTTTTTTCTGTCAGCTTAGTTAAGAGTCCATCAAATTCATTGATTTTCTCAAAGAACTATCTTCATTTTTTCTTGATTCTCTTTATTATTTTCATATTCTCAATTTCATTTATTTCTACTCTAATCTTTGCTGTTGTTTTCTTCCTTTTTGCTTTGGGGTTGGTTTTCTGTTTGTTCTCTAGCTCTCCTGGGTGAACAGTTAATTCTTTGCTTTTTGCTCTTTCTTCTTTTTTAATATAGGCATTTACAGCAATAAATTTCCCTCTCAGCACCAACTTTGCTGCCTCCTATAACTTTTTCTATGTGGTGCTTTCATTTTCATTTGCCTCAATGTATTTATTGATTTCTCCTGTAATTTCTTCCTTGACCCCTGGCTGTTTAAAAGTTTGTTGTCTAGCCTCCATATATTTGTGAATTTTCTATCCCTCTGCCTGTTAATAATCTCCAACTTCATTCCATTATGATCCAGTAAGCACTTTGTATAGTTTCAGTCTTTCTAAATTTATTGAGACTTGCTTTGTGACCCAGCATATGGCTTATTCTTGAGAATGATCTATAAGCACTTGAAAAAATGTGCTTCCTGCTGTTGTGGGGTATATGTTCCATAAATGTCTGTCAAGTCTAGTTCATTTATCATATTATTCAAAATCTTTCTTTCTTTGTTGGACCTCTCTCTAGATGTTCCATCTTTTGGTGAAATTGGTGAATTGAAGTCTCCAACTATTACTACAGAGTTGTCTACTTCTCCCATCAATGTTGTCACTTTGTGCATCATGTATTTTAGGGCATTCTGGCTTGGTGCATGAATATTTATGATTGTTCTGTCTTCTTGATGAATTGTTCCTTTTTAAATACACAGATTCCTTCTTTGTCTCTTAATTGTTTCACATTTATAGTCTAATTTGTCAGATATTAGTATAGCTATCCCTGCTGTTTTCTGGTTGTTGTGTGTGTGAAATATCTTTTTCCTACCTTTCACTTTCAATTTGTTTTTGTCCTTGGGTCTAAAGTGAGTCTGTATAGATAGTATATAGATGGATCCTATTTTTTAATCCATTATGACAGTCTATGTGTTTTGCTTGGGGAGTTTAATCCAGTAACATTTCATGTTAATTATGTAAAGGCAGTACTTCTACCATTTTGTCTTTTGGATTCCATATGTCATATCTAATTTTTTTCTCTTTTTACCTTTACTGATAGTCTTCATTTCTACACTCTTCTCCAACCTTTCTCCTATAGTACTCCCTTTAGTATTTCCTGTAGAGGAGGTCTCTCAGTTAAAAACTCTCCTAGCGAGTGTTTTGCAGAAAATATTTAAAAATCCCTCACATTTTTGAATCACAGTTTTGCTGACTATACAGTTTGAGGTTGGCAGTTTTTCTCTTTCAGAATCTTAAATATATCATACCACTGCCTTCTTGACTCCATGGTTTATACTGAGAATTCCACACATAGCCTTATCAAGTTTCTCTTGTATGTGATGGATTGTTTTTCTTTTCCTCCTTTCAGAATTCTCTCTTTGTCTTTGGCATTTAACAATCTGATCAGAAAGCATCTTGGAGTAGCTTTATTTAGATCTATACTGTTTGGGCCACGTGGTACTCATGTAATCCATAATTTTTTGTCTTTCATAAGAGATGGAAAATTTTCATTGATTATTTACTCCATTAGCCTTTCTGCCCCTTTTCCCTTTTCTTCACCTTCTGTGATGCCCATGACATGCATACTCATGTTATTCATGTTTTTATTCAATTCCCTGAGACCTGTTTGTATTTTTCCACTCTAATCTCTATGTGTTCTTTTGTGTGTAGGATTTCATATGTCCTGTCTTTAGTTCACTAATCCTTTTTTCTGCCTTTTCAAATCTGTTCTTGTAGGTCTCCATTGTTGTCAACATCTATAATATTGTGCTTTTGATTCCCATAAGTTTTGCTATTTGTTTTTTCAAACTTTTGAGTCCTTTATGTTTTCCCAATGTCTTCTATATATCCTTCAACTCTTTTGTCATATTTTCCCTCAATTCATTGATTTGATTTTTGATGTGATTTTGAATGTCTGTTCGAATATCCTAAATTAGTTGTTACAACTCCTATATCTCATTTGAAATGTTGGCTTGTTCTTTTGACTGGGCCATATCTTCAATTTCCCTACTATGATTTGTTATTTTTTGATGGCATCTAGGCATTTCATTTCGTTAATTATTTTGGAGATCATTTTCACTTTTTTACCTAGGGTTTTCTTGAAGGTTGGCTTTGCTTTCTCTCTGTTCTTTGGCATTCAGTTCAACTTATTCTAGACTTCTACCATAGTTTTGTTTAACTGATCAGAGTTTCACAGCTCTTGTTTTCTTGTTCTTGCCCTACTATATGGAATCTTTTGTAGGGGAGTGTCTCCTCAGATATGATTGAGCCCCATCAAATTTTCCCATACCAGACAGGCTCATGTCTTGGAAAGAAAGTGTAACCACTATCAAATTTCCCTGAGAATGAGACCCAGCAGGTTGTCAGACTTTCCTATAAAGCCTCTAGACTCTGTGTTTTTGTCCTGCCCAGCCTGTGGTACTTGTTGGCCTGCAGCTTTCCTCTAGCATAAAATGATGTGGTATCTTTAATTCTCAGCAGCTTGTCCCTGCCAGTGCTATAGTTGATATAGAGGCTGTATCTGCAAAACAAGGGCCCCACAGGGTCACTGGAAGCTGGAGGAGCCAAGGAAACATTCTCCCATAGGGCCTTCAGAGGGAACACTGTCCTGCCAACACCTTGACTTTAGACATCTAACGTCTAGAACTGTGGGAGAAAAAATTTCTGTAGTTTTCAATCATGCATGCTTTGGTACTTTGTTACAACAGCCTTAGAAACTTAATGCACATTCATGAACACGTATGCTATGTGGCATAATTGTTACATTAATTTTCTATCATCGTCATAACAACTCAAGGGATAACAATTATTTCTTTCATTTGATAGATAAGGAAAGTGAGGCTTAAAGTGAAGCAATACTTAAGGTGAAGTGTACAGCAAATGAGCATCTGAGCTACAATTAAAACATAAGTTTAACTCCCAACTATTAATCTTATATTACTCAGCTAAGGGAGCAATTAGAATACATTTTAAAATAAATTAATCATGACAAATATATGAATAAATATATTTTCTGTACCTGGAAGAATAATTTCATTTTAGGATAATAAGTGAAAAAATATTTGAAGACTTCAGAGAAATTTACAAAGGCATGGGGTTTGATATTGTCTTGCAACTTTTGGTGAAGAAACATTATAGCGTTGGAGATGAGGATATGAAAATTAGCACTGAGGATGCTGAGAGTGATGCTGGTCATTTTGGAAACATTGATAGTAGGAAATGGGGTTAGTGGTCCTGTTAGTTATGATGGGTCAGATGATAACCCTAATGTTAGAAATTGGATTGTGTATGGCAGCCCCATGATCCAGACATCTCTTAGAAGATAAGCTTGAAGCATGCAGGTGAGTGGGGTCTTCTTGTCCAACCTTGCCATGCAAAATATTAATACTGAGTCTCAGTCTGCTATACCTGAAGTAACTACCTCTAGTCTCTCTTTTGAGGCTGGAGTTCCCAAAGTTAGAAGAGGAAAAAAAGAACATAGAAGTGAGATTTCTGACTACAGATTATAGCACTCCCATCTGACAGATGAATGGAAGTCTCAATCTTTGGGTTCCAGTTTTCTATGTGCTGTCTTATGTAAAAACCATCATGGAAGAGACTTGGAATTCTCTGGTTTCTGGAAAACTTGCTTCTGGAAGGGAGCTCAGCTATAATAGCTATATAGAAATGAAAGAAAAGATACATAAGGAACAAGTTACCGATTTTATTGGTATATAGGCTCTCTATCGCCAATGTGAGGTTTCTCAATAAAGCAAAATATTAATGTTTAGGTGTGGATCTTCTCCTATGAATCTAGTATTGCGAAGTCTACAAAGCAGTCTACATCCATTACTCAACTGCCATATTGACAAGGATTGCCAAATTCTCTCAAATTTCCAGCCCTTAAGCTTATTACAATAGGAAAACATCAAGTAAGCAAGCAAGAATACACACACAACAGCATTCATTACTCACCCACGGTGACCCTGGCTTTTAGCAAATGGAGCTCAAGAAATACATCAGGAGCTGACTCACTCCTTGGGGAAAAACATATGTGTTGCTGAATAAGGAAGGACTTGGAAATGGGCATATCATTTTCCCTAAAGTTCAAAGTGGTAATGTAGGAACAAGGGGCTGGAGACAGGGCTGCAAATTTCTATCTTTCTTTATTTCAACAGATTTTTTCCAGTGAACTTGATTTACTTTCTCTTTCCCAGTATATTGATAATCCTTGAAGGTGGAGACTGATTTCTATCTCTCAGTTGCCCAGGGTCTAGACCAATATCCCCACTTTCCATACCTGTGTATGATTTGATTTCTTTTGTTTTATATTTCATGTTCTAGTGGATCACTGCTCACTTGAGATAGTAGTTAAAACTCTGCAGAGATTACACAGCCCTGCCATGTTGTTATAGATGGAGACAGAAGGATATCCATTTTTCTCTATCCGTGGTCCCAGAGAGATTCACATCCTGTTGATGGCCCCACAGCTCAGGTCTGACTGTTTATAAAATCCATGATTCCAAAACTGTAGTCTGTTTTCTCGCAGCTGGCAAAGACAGAAAAGGCTCCCCTATCCACATGAAGCTGGTAAGATGGTAGAGAATGTTATTCATTTTATCTCTCTTGTGCACTGATTGTTGCCTATTTACAAATACTTAGATGGGCTTACAGAAAAGTTAGATACTTTAGTGTTCACCCTGATGTTAGGGATCCATATAACACAGTTATCTGCTCCATACTGATTTGTAGTTAATTATTTTAATGCATTTTCTTAGATTGAATTGAAACTCAGGGAACTAGAGATTAAAGTGGAACTAGGGATTGATATCATAAAGAGAATGGTAACTGCACTGGTTTGAAAGGATGTATGTCCCCTAGAAAAGAATTGTTTTCATCTAAATCCAAATTCGTAAAGGCAGAATAATCACTATTCAATACTGTATGTTTGAAACTGTAATCAGATCATCTCCCTGGAGATGTGATTTAATCAGGAGTGGTTGTTAAACTGGATTAGGTGATGACATGTCTCCACCCATTTGGGTGGGTCTTGAGAAGTTTACTGGAGTCCTATAAAAGAGGAAGCATTTTGGAGAATGAGAGCCTCAGAGAGAGCAGAGCAGAACGACATAGCCACAAGAAGCAGAGAGTCCACCAGCCAGCAACCTTTGGAGATGAAGAAGGAAAATGCCTCCTGGGGAGCTTTATGAAACAGGAAGCCAGGAGAGAATGCTTACAGATGACGCCATGCTCACCATGCGCCCTTCCAGATGAGAGAGGAACCCTGACTGTGTTCACCATGTGTCTTTCCAGATGAAAGAGAGACTCTGTGTTCACCATGTGCCCTTCCACTTGAGAAACAAACCCTGAACTTCATCAGCCTTCTTGAACCAAGGTATCTTTCTCTGGATGCCTTTGATTGGATATTTCTATAGACTTATTTTAATTGGGATATATTCTCGGACATAGAAAAGTAAACTAGCAACTTATTAAATTCCCCTTCTTAAAAGCCATTCTGTTTCTGGTATATCGCATTCTGGCAGCTAGCAAACTAGAACAGAAATAGACTTATTATAGGATATTTACTCTCAGGAAATAAGTACCAAACACTGCCACCCATATTTTAAAACTCTTGATTGTAGATTATAAATATTAACAGTACTTATTATTTTTGTTATTATTTAATGCTCTCTTCCTAGAATTAAACTGTAACAATTTAAACATATTATTGTACGAAAATTTATAAAATTTGTTTTCAACATTGCTTTATAATATTTTCATGTGTTACTGAGTCAACTCTTCCTTCCATTACCTACAACATGTACTGTAGATCTTCACCTTGTCTGCAAGCCAGAATACAACACTTCATACTTCTTGAACAACAGTAAATTTCCCCCAAATGTTTCACAAAGCAACAGTGGGTATTGGGCGATAGTTCTCTCACACGCCCCTTCATGAACAGATCCACTTGCAACTAACTCTCTAGTGTATAGTGGAATTAATGATTCTATTTTTGAGGGATAATTACTTTCATGCTCTGTATTCAATCACCTACTACTTACTTTAAAAAGTTTTCTATACCAATCAATCCCTCTCTCATATATCTTCAACCTCTTTCTATCTACTGCCTCTGAAACCTCAGTATATAAATACATTCACTGAGACTCTTCAACTTGGCAAAAAATCTTCCCTCTAACTTACAGGCTCCTTTAGTTATGACCAAGTTCTCTACTTTCCTTCACTGCCAAGTTTCTAGAAATAATATGCACTTTAACACCGTTACTGATTTTTCCATTCATTCCTTTAAGCCACTGTTACAGATTCTTGGTTTCCAGGCCAAACTTCAATTGTTTTTCCAGCATCATTAATATGCCCACTTAGCCGCATTTGATACTTGACCTCTCAATTAATTTGACATTCTTATTTATTTGCCGTCCAGTTTTAACACTAGACTTTCTTGGTTTTTTTTATCTTTCCTGTAAAACTGTCTAGTGTCACCTTGTTTTACTGTCTATATTGTTTTTTAGATTTTCTATATAGTTCTGCTTTCACTGGTTTTCTCTTGTAATTCTGCTCTCTGACATGTATTCACCCATTCTGTTGCATTAAAATAAGTTTACACAACTCCCAAATTGATATTACAGGAAAAAATCTGTACCTGGAGACTCACATGGCCAATGCTGACTCATAGACTTCTTCAACTGGATTTCTCTTAGTCATTTCACACAAACATATTCAACAGTGAACAGCTTGATTTTTCTTAACTAAGTCTCTAGTCATAGGATCTGTGGTCTAATGAAGGAGCTTAAAATTCCGGCAATATAAAAAATAATCATCAAATGTTTTAAAATTATATGGATGTATTTTCCCTGAATTTAAGGTTGAAACTTCATGTGTGTTTGGTAAATATCCTTATTATGAATGGTAGATGTACATTAGAGTTTGATTTAGAGTTTTCTCAATGATAGAATGCTCCTCTAGGATCTTAGATGCCTCTCCTAAATGAAATAGAAGATATCTACGTATTTTTAATAATAAAGTAACTTATTATTTCTATAGGATGTGAGCATTGTGAGGACAAATGCTGGAGCCCCAGGACAACATGGAGATCTTAATCAACTTGACATCTAACTTTCCAACGTTCTTGCTGACTGGCATTCCTGGCCTACAGTCTGTCCATGCCTGGATCTCCATTCCCTTCTGTTGTCTCTATGCCACTGCCATCTCAGGGAATGCCACGATCCTGTTTGTCATCATTACCCAGCAGAGTCTCCATGAGCCCATGTACTATTTCCTCTCTCTGCTGTCAGCTACGGACCTGGGCTTGACTGTTTCTACAATGTCAACAACTTTAGGCATCTTCTGGTTTGATTCAAGTGAAATCAGTTTAGATACTTGCATTATCCAGATGTTTTTTCTTCATGGATTCACCTTCATGGAGTCTGGGGTGCTGGTGGCCATGGCCTTTGACCGATATGTGGCCATCTGTGATCCCCTGAGGTACACCACCATCCTCACTAATTCCAGAATCATTCAGATGTGTACCTTGGTGATGATACGTACTGTGCTATTAATAGTACCACTACTTTTGCTCCTTAAGCAGCTGTCTTTCTGTAGAGATCATGTTCTTTCCCACTCTTACTGTTACCATCCAGATGTACTTAAATTAGCATGTTCAGATACTCAGACCAACAGCATCTGCGGATTAATTCATCTCATCCTGACTGCAGGGATAGATACATCATGCATTGTCCTGTCTTACCTCCTGATTATTCGCTCTGTCCTCAATATCACCTCCCCTGAAGAGCGGCACAAGGTGTTTAGCACCTGTGTCTCCCACATTGGAGCAGTTGCTATTTTCTATATCCCTATGATGAGTCTGTCCTTGCTGCATCGCTATGGTCACTCAGCCCCCAAACTAGTCCATTCCACGATGGCTAACATATACCTGCTTCTGCCCCCTGTACTCAATCCCATAATCTATAGTGTAAAATCCAAACAGATCCGCAAAGCTGTACTCAATCTGCTTCTTACAAAGTAAACAGATGATTAAGCTTCAGACAAATCTGATGAGTGACTTTCACTATAAAAAAAGCAGTCCTGATAGGTTTTTGCCTATTAGAATTTTTTTCTCATTTTTTTCATTTATTCAACAAACATTTACTAAGCAACTATTATATATATATTATCTCATTAATGTAAGTATGATATGTTACCCCAAGGAATTAATAATCCAATAAGGGAAACAAGAAAATAATAGTGAAATAACAAAATTAATGCTAATTAATAAATTAACATGTACTGACTACTTATTTTATGGTAGGCATTATACTAACTTCTTTTCAGTCATATTCAACTTAGTCTTCAAATAGCCCAATTACATATATAACATTATTTATTATGTTTTACAGATTAGGAATCTAGAAACATTTATGCTACCAAAGGTCACACACAGCTAACATGAGGAAGGTTTGAGATTTGAATCCAGGCTTTCTGAGTCTTACATGTTTTTCATCACTGTAGTAAATCCTCTACCAACAGCATTCTAGGAAATTTTTAAGATCAGAACTAAGAGAAGGATCTCATGAATCCATATTCCATGTCTCAGAAAGTCTTAGTAGCGTTCTTACTCTACATTTTAGCTTATTTTTTCATGAATAACAAATAATACCAAAGGTGGGGATAGATTCATGGCATGTAAGCCATAGGTCAGTATCCATGCTGGACAGTCCAAAATTTCAGGAATTAGAGGCATTTGCTAATCCGTCATAGATAAAGAAACTTCAATGAGTGGAAATGATAATGAAACATTGTGCAAGGTAGGTTTGGTCAAGGATTCTAAATATCGTTTTGCGAAATGGTCTCTTTGGAATCTACTGAAATCCATGAATCTTCACCTCAGAAAAACCAGAGAAACACTCATAATATTTTTCATAAAATTTAGAGTTTACATGGATGCCAGGAAAGACCTCCATCGCTCCCTAACCACCCAAGCATCAAGGTTAAGAACCCAAGTTCTTTAGCCCTTAAATAGTTATACAAAGCTAAACCCAAGTAGTTTAGTCCCTGAAAAAAAGAGCTAAATCTGCGGTAACTCTATCAGTTTAAGAGGCAGGCAGAGGCTCAAAAACGAGTTGCAAAAAATGGTAGAGAAAATTCAGAGGAAAATAGACATGGTAACTAAAGGGAGTAATATCAATGTGATTGTAGCCAGAAAAGTGGTGATAAATGGAGGAATTTTTCATATTCCCCCACATTCTCACACACACTGGGAGTATGGGTGTACCAGAGCCAGTTCACAGCAGGTAGCAAGAGCACATTTTGTGCACTTCTGCCAACTCCTTGGCATATGGAAAACTTGCAATCAGCCATAATGGCAATATCACACTGTGGGGATTGGCACACACTATAAATAAGAACTTCTTTTAAAACAAAAAGAAGAGATTTCATTTGCTAGCACATCACTGACTGAAGGGTCTACTTTATGTTTAGTGCTGTGTGAAAGAGTAGAAATTAAGAGATCAATAAATCATTTTTACCTGCACTCAAGGAGTATAATGTATAATTTAGGAGATGACAAGATAGGCAAAAAATTACAATAATGTGTTTTATAGTTAAGAGCGCAGAAATAGAATTTTACTTATTTGGATTGTTATCCTGAGTTAGAAGAATATCTGAACATGAAGGTAAGACGAGTATATTGGAAGAAACTCTGTGGAATAATGTAAGAAGTATTAAAGCACAGTTTTAATTGTGGTGGAAAAATATCCTCCTGAGTTTTAAATCCATGGGTCATACCTGGATAATAGGCATGGAGTATATGAAACTACAGTTTTCTCCTGTTTATTCTGTTTTCTCAGGATGAATTTTAATTACAATATTTGAAGGCTTGCTTAAAGAACATCTTTTGCTCACACAATTTTATTATGTAAAGTTATTGATTTGTAGATATGTTTAAAAAATGTGCTTGTATATCTTGAATTTTGAATGTGGAAAGCTTTTACTCTGGTAGTTCTACAAAGCTTATACTCTTGGTACTTCAAGAATATAGAACATGTTAGATTAATGTAGAGGAAATTTTACTTTGAGATGCTCAATGTGTTGCAGCATTACAAAGAACCTGCTCAAGAAAAGACTCCAGATATCTGAGTGAGAAGCTCTACCTGGAACCGAAGAAGAGTTGAGAAATGAAAGGTGTTCTTTTACATATGTACAGACTTTTGTATGGCACAAGCAAAACTTGAAAATTTTTATTTAACTTGAGTTGTATTATGCTGTCTATAATAATGTCCAGGATATTACACATGCATGTTATTAACTAAAATTAATTTCAAAGAATAGGTGAGTGTTTAGCTTGGCTTGTAGAATGGTCTTCAGGTAAATTTTCTAAATTAATGGTCTGGTAAATAGCACTGTAATCAGATAAACTGATGCAAGAATAAAATAGTTGTGACCTTTATTAGTCAGTGTTTTTCTGAGGGAAAAAAACACAACAGGAAGTATATACTAAGGGATTTATTATAGAAATTGGATCTCACAAGTATGGGGAGTGTTAAATCTGAATTCCAGAGGACAGGGCACAAATTAGAATCTCCAATGTAGCTGAAGTTGAATTCCCCAGGAGAAGCTGGCTGGCTCAAGTAGAAACAGGAAATCTAACTTCTGACACCGTTGGTTCTGGCTATTTTCTGGTCAGGTTATGAATTCATACTGTCAATTTCTGGTTGTCTTTTGGCAGACTTGTAACTGACTGTTCATAGAAACCACCATTTACTTAACCACTTCTTATTTATGGGGTGTTCCATATATATATTTTTACACTGTCAATCTGTTTCATGGTGTAGAAAGAAAAGTCTAAAAGATATACGGTGTGCCATTTGGAAATTGCTGAATGCCCCAGAAAAGCCTTGTTCTTTAATCCTGATTCTGTATTGTTGGGTGGAATCTTTCTGATTAAGCTGTTTCCATTGGAGCTGTGTCTCCACCCATTCCAGGAAGGTCCCTTACTAGAATCCTTCAAGAGGGAATCATTTTTGAAAATGTTTCAGAGCTGACACAAAAAGAGTTGCTTGGAGATGCAGAAAGAAAACGCCCCTGGGAATGCTGTTTGAAACCAGAAGCCAAAGGACAATAAGATGCCAGCCACGTGCCTTCCCAGCTGGCAGAGAAACCCCAAGCATCATCAGCCCTTTCTTGAGTCAAGTTATCTTTCCCTGCATGGCTTAGTTTGGACATTTTTATGGCCTTAGAACTGAAATCTTCTTACTTAATAAATTCCTTTTATAAATGCCAATCCATTTCTGGTTTATTGCATTCTGGCAGCTTCAGCAAACCAAACATGGTATTTGAATTATGATTTGTTGTGAAGAAAGAAGAAATTACAGAAATAACTTGAAGTGAGAGGAAAAAGGCAATGTAACATCTCACTTACAGCTTGGAAACTTAATGTATGGAATTTCTATTATTTAAAATAGAGAGTATATGAGTAAATAAATTATAAGTAATGAAGGAGGCAAAACTTCAGATACTAATATACTCGCTTGAGATGGTCTATGATTTACATACATAATTTGGTACATGTTTCTGGTGCATAGAAGATTGGTCAGGATAAGTATAAACATTTTAGAGTAAGAAAAATGAGTTTGCTAGCAAAGATCTTTAGGGGACATGAGGTTTCCAAGAAAACTGAAATATAATTGAAAATACAGGGAAATTTTAATTTAAATCTAGGGGAATAGTCAAGAAAAATTTTCAAGTACTTCCTAAAGTAACATGGGTAGTCAAGTTAGGTCATTTTGTATAAAAAGCAGGTACCTATGAAGAATAGTCAAGAGAAATTTTCAAGTAGTTCCTAAAGTAACATGGGTAGTCAAGTTAGGTCATTTTGTATAAAAAGCAGGTACCTATGAAGCAGCTTCTGAAGGAATATGGGAAGTTCCAGGGAAGCTTCAAATATGACTTGAGCAATCATTACATCATTTGCATAGGTACCTATTCTCCAAAGTCTAAACTTAATGTTTAAGTTGCCTTGTTTGCTTAAAAAGATATCACATTATTTTATTTATCCATACATTGACAAGCAACTCATGAAATGAACTTAACTAACTAATGAATAATAAATATTTTATTGGTCAGGAGTCAAGATGTACATAAATGGAAAAATGCAAAAATTGAGTCTCTCTCAATTTTCTCCCTCTATGGGTAATCTTATAAAGTGTATGTCATGATTATTAATAGCACAGACTCAAGAACCATGTGTTCTCAGATTCAGACCTGTGCTTCACCACTTTCTGTAGTTGTATCCATGAGCAATGTGTCCAAACTTCTAAACTTTAGGGTATTCCTGTATAACTTCAGTTGCTACCTCTATAATAACAATATCTCTATCTCTGTGTTGTTATAAAATAATCCCAATGAAGAATGTAGGGCGAAGCCTCTCACATAATATATAATCAATTCATAGCAGATATATAATCTTACCTAAATAATTTCTGTAAGAACTTCATATCAGGAATTAGTGTTAAAATTACAGGGGAGAAATATGATGGAATATAGATATTTTTTTCTTGATTTTGACAACACTGGAAGATTCCATAATCCTACACTAGGTTTGATGGTAGCACATTAAGAAAGCAATTAATATCCAGATTCATGGAAATGAGAATAATTTTCTTTTGAGTAAGCACATATAATGAGTCAGATTAAGCCGGCATTTACAAAGGTGAATTCATAGTGTTTTTTTTTTTAACTCATAGATACCCATTTGGAAACCAACATGCCCTCTGCTTAAGAGAAAGGGGGACTATAACCTTGCTTAATTAGCTGCACTCAATCATTCCTCAATCACTATGAGTCAATCAGTCAATTCTTCTCATAAACTGAATTCTTATTATTGGTGGTTAAAGACCATAGTAAAGATAAATATATCATGAGACAATTCACAGATACTCAATAAATATCTACCGTGAGCAAAGCACTTTACCAAGCAGAGATGAACACAAAATAAACTGTTCCTTCATGGGGAGACACCAAGTAGATCTCATAATTAGCTGAAGGTTGAATCCCATAAACTCAAAAAGATGGGAAAGACTACAAAGTCGTAAATGATAAATATCAATTAATTTTGTGTGAAAAGTAAAAATAAATGAAAGTTAAATAAATTTTTATTTTTGACATCTAGATTATACAAAAGAACTCCATTCCTGTAAACCATAATATCAAAATTCTGTGACTCCACTTCTCCCACTTTCCTCCTGAAGGCAGTCCGTGCACGTGAAGGGCCCATGCCCGCATTTCCATTCCCTTCATCTACCTCTATTTAACTGCCCTTTCTGGGAGTGCCTTGATCTTCTTTGCAGTCTTCACTGAACCAAGCCTCCACGAACCCAAATACTATTTCCTCTCCATGTTGTCCACCTCTGAACTAGGCTTATGCATCCCCACACTGGTGATGGTACTGGAACTATTTTGGTTCAGTACACAGGGGATCAGCTCTGCTTGCTTATCACAGATGTTCTTCCCTTACCTCTTCACTGTTATAGTCCTCAGTGCTCTTAGTTATGATCTTTGACTATTTCATGGCCATATCTAATCCTCTTAGAAATGCCTCCATCCTAACTGAACTTAAAATAGCACAAATTGGTGTATCAGTCTTCAGGAAAAGACATTAATATCAATCCTTCAGTGAAAATTAAATGACTGTCCTTCTGCCACAGCTACATGCTCTGTCACTCCCTCTGTGCTCATTGCTCTATGCTGTGCCAGCAGACAGAAGATTATTCTAAATATAGTTTCCACAAAATTACACATTTATTAGTTTACTAATTTATTTACTCAGTCATTGAATATTTATATATGACTACTACACAAAATAAATAAATCATGTTCTTGAAGAGCATATACTCTTGTGAACTCTTCTGACCATGCTTTCCTAGCAAATAATCCAGAATCTCAAATTTATCAAGTCCAAAACCAAATTGACTTTTTGGCCTTCTACAATCTGATCCTACTGTTGATGTATGAAATTATATCTGGTAATGAAGGGTTTATTATATAAACCCTTATGTTACCACCCCCTCCCCACTTTGAAGAAACTTGGCCAAGGGTTCCTCTGACCCTTGAGAACATGCTTTTCTGTTTTAATTTCTATTCTATTTCATCAAAACTGAAATTTCTGACCATCTTTTTTGATGTCAACCTTCTTTTAGCCAACGAAATCTGGTTTATTGATGTCCCCTTTGAACTTTCTCTCTAGTTTTATTATTCAAAAGAGTAACAAGTAAAAGATGTAACTTCTTTGATGTCACACTTTGCATTATTTCTCACTTGCTTCTGTACTATTCTACGTTTTCAGAATCTCTTTCTATTCTAGACATGTTCCAGTTTGCTAGCTGCAAGAATGTGATATACCAGAAATAGAATGGCTTTTAAAAAGTGGAATTTAATGAGTTGCTAGTTTATAATTCTAAGGCCGAGATAATGTTCCAATTACAAGTCAATAGAAATGTCCATTCAAAGGTATCCAGGCAAAGATACCTTGGTTCAAGAAGGCTGATGAAGTTCAGGGTCTCTCTCACATCTGAAAAGGCACATGGTGAACACAGTTAGAGTCTCTCTCTCATCTGGGAAGGCACATGGTGAACATGGTCAGGGTTCCTCTCTCATCTGGAAAGGCACATTGCAAACATGGGGTCATCTGCTAGCTTCTCCTGGCTTCCTGTTTCATGAAGCTCCCCGGGAGACATTTTTCTTCTTCATCTCCAAAGGTCACTGGCTGGTGGACTCTGCTTCTCATGGCTATGTCTTTCTGCCCTGCTCTCTTTGAGTCTCTCATTCTCCAAGATGTTTCCTCTTTTATAGGACTCCAGTAAACCAATCAAGACCCACCCAAATGGGTGGAGACATGTTGTCACCTAATCCAGTTTAACAACCACTCTTGATTAAATCACATCTTCAGCTATATGATCTGATTACAGCTTCAAAATTACAGTATCAAAGAGAGATTATTCTGCCAATTTACAAAATGGGATTTTGATTAACACATGACTTTTCTAGGGGACATTCATCCTTTCAAACCAGCACAAGAGATTTTCCCTCAGGACCAGACGGATTCACAGGGAAATTTTACCAAACTGTCCAAGACAATTAACACCAATATTGCTCAAAATTTTCCAAAAAGTTGAATAGAAAAGAACACTACCTAATTTATTCTGTGAGACCAATATCATTGTCATACCAAATCAGATAAAGATATAGTAAAAGAATATTACTGCAATAACCCTCGTGAATATAGACGCAAAAAACTTGATAAAATGCTAGCAAATTGAATCCAGCAGACATAAAAATGATTATACACTATGATCAACTGGGATTTATCCCAGGTGTGCAAGTTTGTTTCAACATAAGAAAACCGATTAATATATTGCATCTCATATGAGAATGAAAGAAAAACTTGCAGAATCATCTCAATTGAAGAAATCCATCAGGAAAATCTAGGACCCTTTCTTGATTAAAACAAAAAGACTTAGAAAACTAAGAATAGAAGGAAACTTCATCAACACTATAAAGGGCATGTACTAACAGTTGGTACACAGCTAACATCATGCTCAAAGGTAAACTACCAAAATCTTTCCTTCTAATATCAAGAATATGATAATCACTGTCACTGGTTTCATTCAACATTGTACTGAAAGTTCTAGAAAAACCAGTTAGGCAAGAGAAAGAAATAAAAGGCATCCAAGTTGAAAAGGAAGAAACGAAACATTGCCTACATTCCCTATTTACAAATGATGTAATCCTATACACAGAAATTCCCGAAAATACACAATTAAGCTACTAAAATTGATAAACAAATTCATCAAAGGGGCAGGTACAAGATCAGCATGGAAAAATCAGTGTTGTCTTTCTATATACCAGTAATGAGCAATCTGAAGAAGAAATCAAGAAAACATTCTATTTACAATAGCAACTAAAAGACTCAAATATCTAGGAATAAATCTAACCAAGTATGTAAAAGATTTGTATACAGAAAAGTACAAAATGTTGCTAAAAGAGATTCAATGTACTGTCCATCGAAACTCGAAAAGCCATTCATTAAATTTGTATAGAATAGTAATGGGAACTGAATGGCCAAAGCCTTCTTGAAAAAGAACATGCTTGGAGGACTCACACTTCCAAATCTTAAAACTTATTATAAACCAATAATAAACCAAATAGCATGGCACTGGCACAAGGACAGACATATAAACCAATGGAATATAATTGAAAATTCAGAAATCAACCCTATGTTTATGGCCAACAGATTTTTGACAAGGGTGCATCATGGTCAGATTCATGTGTCAATGTGGCCAGGTGATGGTGCCTGGTTGTCTGGTCTGTCAAGCACTGGCCTGTCTGTTGCTATGAGGAAATTTCATGTACTTAAATCGTGATCATGTTGGCTGCATTTACAGCTGATTGCATTTGTAATGAGCTAAGGAAGAGGTGTGCCTTCTGAATGAATGATGCTTAACCTAATCACAAGAAGGCTTTTAAGGGGGGTTCAGAAGTTGCAGTCACTATCCCTGCTTCCACCAGGCAGCGTCTCTTGAGAGTTCATTGAGGACCTTCCTTGGAGCTACCAGCTTGTGGCCTACCCAACAGACCTTGGGCTCTACATCCCCATGGTTGCATGAGGCACTTTTATAAATTTTATATTTACAGTTATCTCCTTCTGATTCTGTTTATCTAGAGAATACAGGCTAATAAAGTTTCCAAGACAACTTGGTGGTGAAAGAACTCTCTCTTCAACAAAGGGTCTTAGGAGTTCTCATGCTCATATGCGAAAGCATAAAGGTGAGCCCCTACCTCCTACGTATACAAAAATCAATTCAAAAATGGATCAAAGACCTAAACATAGGAACGAAAAATATAAAACCCCTACATGAAAATAGAGAGATGCATTTTCAGAACCTTGTAATAGGCAATAATAGTTTCTTAGACTTCACATTTGAAGCAAAAACAACAAATGAAAAAAAGAGATAACTGAAATCTCATCAAAATTAAAAATATTAGTGCAGGTACATTATCAGGACACTAAAAAGATAATCTACACAATGGGAAAAATATTTGGATCCACATATCTGATAAGGTCTATATCCAAAATATATAAAAATATCCTAGAGCTCAATAGCAAAAAGACAAACCAATTTAAAAAATGGGCAAAAGGCTTCAATAGACATTTCTCCATGTAAGGATTACAAATGCCTGAAAAAGCAGATGGACATGTATTATAACATCTTTAGATAGTAGAAAGTTGCAAATCAAAACAAAAATGACATACCATATCTTACCCATTATATTGGATACTATTAAAAAGTACAAGTCTTAGAGAAGATATAGAGAAATAGGAGCACTCATTCATTGTTGGTAGGAATATAAAATGGTGCAGCTAGTGTACAAGACAGTTTACCAGATCCTCAGAAAGCTAAGTATGGAAACACCATATGACCTGGCCATCTCACTGTGCTGGTTTAAAACTATTGTGTATCCAGAAAAATCATGTTCTTCTAATCCAGTCTTGTGGAAGCAGACTTACTATGGGTGGGATCTTTTGATTAGATTACACTAATGGGATGTGACCCTGCCCATACAAGATCTGTCTTAGTTTCCTAGAGTCATTGAAAGAGCCAGCATAGGAGCAAGAGAGCCATTTGAAGCCCCAGACAGAAATACCTCCGATGCTAAGCAAGTATCCACAGAAATAACCAGAACCTGGAGAGAGTCAAAAGAAGTTAAGACATGAAATCCATAATTTGTCCCAGAGAAACTAAGTGACCCACAGATGCTTAGAGAGAAAGCCACTGAAATCAGAAACTGAGAGCAATGAACCAGAGCAAGGACCTCACATGCCAGCCATGAGCCTTCCCAGCTGACCGAGGTACCTAGATGCCATCTGCCTTTCCTCCAAGAAGGTATCCTCTTCTTAATGTCTTAATTTGGCATTTTCATGGCCTTAAAATTATAACTTGTAACATAATAAATCCCCTCTATAACAACCAATTCATTTCTGGTATGCTGCATTCCAGCAGCTTTAGGAAACCAAAACATCCCCTAATGATAAATACTCCAAGTACTTGAAAGCAGGGACTTTAGCAGGTATTTGCACATTAAAGTTCATAGCAGCATGATTCACATTTGTTAAAACATGGAAGCGACCCAAGTGTCCATCAACCGATGAATAGACAAACAAAATGTGGTATATACATGCAATATAAAATTATTCAACTGTATAAAGGAATGAAGTCCAGATACATGTGACAACATGGATGAACCGTGAAGACATCATGCTGAGTAAAATAAGCCAGACACAAAAGGGCATATATAAATGATCTCACTGATACAAGATAATTAAAATAAGCAAATGCATAGAGTCAGAAACTAGAATATAGGTTACCAGGGGCTTGGATGTCATTAGGAAATGGGGAGTTAACAATTTGTATAGAGTTTCTATTTAGGTTGATGGAAAGGTTTGGTAATGGATACTCATGTTGGTAGCACAACACTGTGAGTGTAGCAGCTCTGACATATATTTGAAGGTAGCTAAATGGGGAAATTTTGTTTACATATGTTAACAGAATAAAATTAATAAACAAAAACTACAGCAATGTGAAACATAAACATTTAACCCTAATGCAAACCATGTATTATTTTTAAATGTTGTTCCATCAATTGTAGCAAATCTGTCACACTAATGCAAGGTGTTTGTCATAGAATAATAGGTGGTATTTGTGAACTGTGTATTTTATGCATGATTTTTCTTTAAAACTACAACTTCTCTCATAAAAAAGAAAATATTCTAGCTGAGATTACCAGCAGATTAGCTACTATATATGTAAAGATTAGTGACAGTGAGACATAGCCAAGAAAACTCTCCAAAATGAAACATATTGAGAAAAATGAACTAGTACCAGTAATATATGAGCTCAACATATGTGTAATTGGAGTTCCTGAAGGAAAGGAGTATGAAGAAGCTGTACAGAAAAAATATCTAGAGAAAAATGGCCTGAAAATTACTAAATTCTATAAAAGTTATTTATCCACAGATCTAAAACACTGAACAAATCCCAAACACAAGGAACATGTAGAAATAAAAACCAATGCATTGTGCTTATAATATATGTACAGGTAAGATATATAAATACAGTAACACAAAGGTCAGGAGAAGCAAAATGGAAATACATTGTTGTAAACTTCTTATACTATATGCAAAGTGGTATAATAGTACTTGAAGCTAAACTGGGATAAATTAAGTATGTATACTATAAACCACTAAAACAACCTTTAAAAGACAAGGAGTGTAGTTAATAAGTCAAATAATAACATTGAATCTTAATCTACAAAAAAGCATGAAATACGGGACAAAGAAGAAAGTCATTGTGAAATGGTAGATATAAATAAAAAAACATTAATAACCACACTCCACGTAAATATCTCCATTAAAAAGCATAGATAAATAAAAAAACATTAATAACCACACTCCACGTAAATATCTCCATTAAAAAGCATAGGTTTTCAGATTTCATTAAAAAAACATTTTAAATATGCTGCAGACAAAAATGTATTAAATAGAAAGACACAAATAGATTTAAAAAATAAAATTGTGGGCAAAGATATTGAATGCCAGCATTAATCTAAAGAAATCCAAAGAACAATGAAGACATTATGTTGAGTAGAATACACTATAGTTTAAAAGGACATATATGTATGACCCCACTGATACAAAATAATCATAATAAGCAAATGCACAGCATCAGAAACTAAAATATACATTACCAGGGGCTGGGTTCTGGGTAGGGAATGAGGGGTTAATGCTTAAATTGAATAGAGTTTATACTTGCATTGATGGAAATGTTTTGGTTATGGGTAGTGGTGATGGTAGCACAACACTGTGAATGTATTTAACAGCTTTGAACTGTATATTTGAACATGGTTAAAAGAGGAAATTTTAAGGTAAAAGTTAGGTTTATATGTTATTAGAATACATTTGTTAAAAAAATCCCCTAGAACTTGACAGCACACACAGTGAAACTTAATGTAAACTGTAGACTATGGTTAATAGTACAATTATAAAAATATTCATTTGAAACAAAGCTATCACACTACTGGAAGTTGTTAACAATGGGGAGATATATGGGAGCGCCACATTTTATGCAACATTTTTTATAAACCTACAACTTCTTTAAAAATTATATTAATATGGCAAAGAAAGCTTTTAGCTACATTAACATCAGCTAAAGTAGATTTTAAAGCATAGAATATTAATAGAGATAAAGAGAACAACCCCATAATATAATGAGTAAAATACCAAGGGAACATGACAATCCTCAACATTTATGCACCTAGCGATAGTAGTTCAAAGTGCAAAAATTGTTAGAATGCAAAGGAGAAATAGACAAGTGTATAATTATAATCAAAGATTTCAACAACCTTCTCTCAGTAATTAACAGCACAATTAGAGGGAACATCAGTAAGGATATGGAAGACGTGAACAACACTATCAACCAACTTGACCTAACTGACATATAAAAACAATCAGGAGACTTCCGGAGAAGATGGCGGCTTAGTAAGACGCGCGGGTCTTAGTTCCTCCTCCAGAAAAGCAACTAAAGAAACAGAAACAATACGAAACAGCTCCCGGAGTCACGACAGAGACCAAAAAGACAGCGTACCCCATTCTGGAACGGCTGAACGGGCAGGGAGAATCTGCTGCGGTGAGATACCCGAGGGGCGCGCGTTTTCCCGGCCGGGGCGGCTGGCGACTGGGGTCCCCTCCACGCACGTGGCTCCCCGGTCTGACTGGGAACGTTGGATAGCGGGGCCCTCCCATCACGCTTGGCGTTTCGGGCCAGCTGGGCAATTAGGACCGGCACTCTCCCAAGCCGCGGCGGCCAGCGACCCCCGCCTCCACGCGCGGTTTCCCGGGCCGACTGCCGTGCAGACACACGAGCGCCACGAGCACCACCTACTGGGCAGGAAAAGAAAAACAGAGCCCAGAGATTTCACAGAAAAAGCTTTCAACCAGCTGGGTCCCACACCCAGGGAAATCTGATCAAATGCCCAGACACCAGCAGAAAATAATGGATGACGCTCAGAAAATTGAAGATATGGCCCAGTCAAAGGAACAAACCAATAGTTCAAATGAGATACAGGAGCTGAGACAACTAATGCTGAATATACGAACAGAAATGGAAAAACTCTTCAAAAACCAAATCAATAAATTGAGGGAGGACATGAAGAGGACATGGGCTGAACAAAAAGAAGAAATAGAAAATCTGAAAAAACAAATCACAGAACTTATGGGAGTGAAGGACAAAGAAGAAAAAATGGAAAAAACAATGGATACCTACAATGGTAGATCTAAAGAGACAGAAGCTACAATTAGTGAACTGGAGGATGGAACATCTGAATTCCAAAAAGAAACAGAAACTATAGGGAAAAGAATGGAAAAACTTGAGCAGGGGATCAGGGAACTGAATGACAATATGAAGCGCACAAATATACGTGTTGTGGGTGTCCCAGAAGGAGAAGAGAAGGGAAAAGGAGGAGAAAAACTAATGGAAGAAATTATCACTGAAAATTTCCCAACTCTTATGAAAGACCTAAATTTGCAGATCCAAGAAGTGCAGCGCACCCCAAAGAGAATAGACCCAAATAGGCATTCTCCAAGACACTTACTAGTTAGAATGTCAGAGGTCAAAGAGAAAGAGAGGATCTTGAAAGCAGCAAGAGAAAAACAATCTGTCACATACAAGGGAAACCCAATAAGACTATGTGTAGATTTCTCAGCAGAAACCATGGAAGCTAGAAGACAGTGGGATGATATATTTAAATTACTAAAAGAGAAAAACTGCCAACCAAGACTCCTATATCCAGCAAAATTGTCCTTCAAAAATGAAGGAGAAATTAAAACATTTATAGACAAAAAGTCACTGACAGAATTTGTGACCAAGCGACCAGCTCTGCAAGAAATACTAAAGGGAGCACTAGAGTCAGATACGAAAAGACAGAAGAGAGAGGTATGGAGTAAAGTGTAGAAAGAAGGAAAATCAGATATGATATATATAATACAAAAGCCAAAATGGTAGAGGAAAATATTATCCAAACAGTAATAACACTAAAAGTTAATGGACTGAATTTCCCAATCAAAAGACATAGAATGGCAGAATGGATTACGACCCAGCAATACCACTGCTAGGTATCTACTCAAGGGACTTAAGGGCAAAGACACAGACGGACATTTGCACACCAGTGTTTATAGCAGCATTATCTACAATTGCAAAGAGATGGAAACAGCCAAAATGTTCATCAACACACGAGTGGCTAAACAAACTGTGGCGTATACCTACGATGGAATATTATGCAGCTTTAAGACAGACTAAACTTATGAAGCATGTAATAACATGGATGGACCTAGAGAACATTATGCTCAGTGAGTCTAGCCCAAAACTAAAGGACAAATACTGTATGGTCCCACTGATGTGAACCGACATTCGAGAATCAGTTTGGAATATATCATTGGTAACAGAGAACAGCAGGAGTTAGAAACAGGGTAAGATAATGGGTAATTGGAGCTGAAGGGATACAGACTGTGCAACAGGACTAGATACAAAAACTCAAAAATGGACAGCACAATAATACCTAAGTGTAATGTAACTAGGTTGGAACACTGAATGAAGCTGCACCTGAAATATGGTTTTTTGTTTGTTTGTTTGTGTGTTTGTATGTTTTGTTTTTGTTTTTTTTCTTTTTCCTTTATATATATATATTATTAGTATTATTATTTTAATTCTCTTCTCTATATTAACATTCTATATCTTTTTCTGCTGTTTTGCTAGTTCTTTTCCTAAATCGATGCAAATGTACTAAGAAATGATGATCATACATCTATGTGATGATACTAAGAATTACTGAGTGCATTTGTAGAATGGAATGATTTCTAAATGTTGTGTTAATTTCTTTTCTTTTTTTTGATTAATAAAAAAATTTAAAAAATAAATAAAAAAAAAAAAAAGAATTGGAGATACCAGGACTGGGAGATAACAGAACTGGGACCATCCCCCAGTTTACCCAGTTCTGGCACACCAGCCACCTTGCCTTTCACCCAACACACCAAGCATGCTCTGGGTTCTAGCATTAGCTGTTCCTTCTGCCTAAACTAATATTCCCTCCATTTCCTTATGGTTTGTACTTCACCTTTTCAACTCTGTTAGGCTTTCCTTAACCCCCTATTTATAATTATAAGGTCTGCCCTCAAGTACGATGCCCCATTACATTCCCATGCTTCAGTTTTTCTCAAATGAAAAAAAACTTACAATTTTGCTTTGATTTTTTTACTTTCTATTGCTCCACCCATTATATTGCATTGCTTTACGCTAGAATTTTTTGTTTTGTTTAATACTATATCCCTGGTGTCTGTTAAGTACTCAATAAATGTTTGGTGAATAATCCTAAAAAAAAAAAAAAAACAATCAGATCAACAACAGCAGAATAGAAATTCTATTCACACATAAATGAAGAAGTTACAAAGATAGACTATATTGTGGATCATAAAACATGCTGTGATAATATAAAAAGGATTACAGTACAAAGTATGCTCTGTAGCCAAAATGGAATTAAATTAAAAATCAATAAAAGGAAAATCTGGGAATTTTTTCAAGGGAAAAAATCGAGGGAAATTTCTATTCATATTTTCCATTTCTATTCTTTTATTAGAAAAGAAGAAAGGTCTTAGTTCCCAACCTTAGAAAATTAAAGCCCCAAATAACAGAATAAAGGAAAAATATATAAAAACAGATATTTATAAAATAGAAACAGAAAAAAATGAGTTAAAATCAAAGAAATCTAAGCTGGCTATTTGAAAAGATAAAACTGATGAATCTCCAGCATCTTTAACTTGTATCCTGTGGCTTTTGTGCACTCACTTATTAGTTCTAGGAGTTTCACTTTGCAAATCTTGAATGTTTTTAATAAAATGGTTTTATTTCTTCATTTTTCATCTGCAGGGCATTTATTCCCTTTTCTTACATTATTACACTGGCTAAAGCTTCCAGCACTATATTGAATAAGAGCTGTGAAGGTAGACATCTTTGTTTTCTTTCTAATCTTTGATGGAAAGCATTCACTCTTCCACCATTAAGCATAACAGTAACTATAAGATTTGTCTAGATATTCTTTATCAAGTTGAGTAAGTTCATCTCTATTTCTATGTTTCTAAGAGTTTATAAACCATGAATGGATATTGAATTTTGCCAAACACTTTTTCTGTATCAACTGATATTATCATATGAGCTATCTTTATTAACCTTTCAATATTATGGATTACACTCATTGATATTTGAATATTTACCCAGCCTTGCCTCCTTGGATTGAAGCTTTCTTGGTTATGATGAATAATCTTTCTGCATATTGCTGCATTCTACTTGCAAATACTGTGTGAACGGTTTTTGTGTCTATATTCATGGGAAAAAGCATATCTAGCTCTTCTATCAATTGATCAGAGACAGGTTGTAATTGTTCATTTCATTTATCAAGTTGACTAGGTAATATATCCAGTTATTTGGTCAAGCAAGTACTGGCCTCACTATTACTGTGGATTTAGATCATTAGTCATTGCATAGTTCATTGCATCTATGCCTGATTACATTATAACAGAATTGAATTCCCCATCTTGCAGAGTGTGTGCTGTCAGACTGAGAACATTGATTGGGAAGGCAGGGTATCCTAAAACATGGATACGGGCAAGTATTTTAATTCCTCATCAAATTTCTAGTCATAGTCTACTCTGGTTCTGTTCACTGTCATCTCTTGACTGGGTGTGTATTTTTTTCTTGCTTCTGTGTGTGTGTATTTTTTTTTTCTTAAATGTCAGCTACAGACATTAGAAAAAGTCAGATTTTCTCTTTTGTTAAACCTTTAACATGGGTATTAAGTCAATCTAGTAAGGATTTGAGTGAGGTTTGGGTCTTGTTTTTGTTCTAATGTTACCTTTTCTATAAAGGTAAGATTTTGCCTGAGTCTTCTTATCAATGTCCTCCCCACCTTCAGCTTTATGTCTTCCTTTTTTTTTTTTTATTTCTTTCTTTCTTTTTACATGGGCAGGCACCGGGAATCGAACCCAGGTCCTCGGGCATGGCAGGCAAGCACCCTTACCTGCTGAGCCACTGTGGCCTGCCCTATGTCTTAGATTTTTGCCTATCGTGGAGAAGGCTCTTGATCCTACCTTGGAGTAAACTACCATCAGTTGTTACTCATTGCTAGTTAGCCTGCTGGTGAAGGGCAGTGAGGGTCTGGTTCATCCTCTGTGTTAAGTAGGTTCCAGTTCCTGTTTCTGAAATATGGGGACTTCTCAGCGATTCTACCATTCCTACAGTTGGTGGAGACCTGTCATTGTTAGGTCCAAGATTGTCTTTCTGCCAGTGACAATTCAACAACTGACAGAAAATTTTTCTTGTTCCCTCAAATCAGCTGCCATAGGATTTACCTATTCCCTGAGTGTGACAGGACTGAATGCACTTCCCCCAGTGGCTTAAGAATTTTATTCCACAGGGAAGACAGGCAGAAACATATGGGTGGAGATTTGAGCCCTTCCCACAAATGTTGCTTCCCTCTTTCCCGAAACTATATCATGTGAGAAGCTTTCTCGGGACTTTCACCTTCCCCTAAATCATCCTCTCATGCACATGTAGTGGTCAATGGAGAAAAGACTGCAAGCGGGTAAGCAGTTGTAAATATTGTTTTAGAAGTGTTGAGAGGGGTCAGATCTAGAGACATACATTTGAGGATATTGAGCATGAAAGATGTTATGACATTATTAGATTTATCCTGGCAAGAATGAGGAGTGAAATGTCTAGAAAATTCTAAATTTTAAAATACCATGTATATGAATATTGTGTAAAATACATTTCATTGATAAAGATATCATGTGTAGTAAATTTATAAAATCTCAAAATCCCAGCTCTATTTCTTTGAGTTGTGACAAGATACTTAACCTCAAATTCCTATTCTGAAAAATGGGCAGTGAAACCACCTACTGCCTGTGTTGTTAGAAGTATTTATTGATGTTCCATAGGTAGCATTTTAGATCAGTCTCTAATATCGACATTTAAAAGATAGTCCCCTAATCTATTTCAATTTGATAATCCATCAATTCATAAATTTATCTTACTAGAGCAAACACTTAAATGCTTTGTCAATTGCATTTTTTACTGTTTCTCTGCCTTCCAATCTGTCTTCCACTTCACTGCCAGATTAATATATCCAAAACGTTTTCCAATATCTAAATTCATTGTTACTTAACATGTCCTCACTGATTAAGTGCAGCCTCATTAATTTGTATCTGATCAAATCTAATTTGCTGACATCTTTTCTCCAATTGACCAAATTTGCAATGCCACATGCACACAAATCTGAAAGCTTTTAAACATACTTGCTATTTGCATGCCAACTATTTCTCCTAAACCTGCCAAATGACTTTGTTCCATTTGCTAATTGTTACTCCTTCCACCTATTGACATCCTCTACTATTTTCAAAAACAAGTTCAAGTGTCAACTCATCCTTAAAAATGTCACAAATACAAACTGAACTATTTCTTCCATTTTGTTCCCCAATAAGGTTTATTATGTATCATTAAATAAGATGTTGACTTAGACCATTATTCAACTAAAGAAAATAAAACGATTACCTTCTTTATGAGACCAAGTAAGAACGCATTCAGAAGACAAACCATATCTTCATCATTTTTATATGCAACATAATTCAGGCCATCCTCAATATGGAATGGGGTCAGGTCAAAAGCCATTGGTGGCATCAAAGAAAATCTTAGAGATAATCTGAATTCTCCTCTGTCTCTGTAAACAGGATGTTATATCCATAAAAGATCACCTTAGGTATGACTCCTGTAAACCACACTGGGGTCAGCCACACAGTCTTCCGCTTGCTGGGCATCCCTGGCCTAGAGGACCAGCACCTGTGGATTTCCATCCCCTTCTTCATTTCCTATGTCGTCACCCTGCTTGGGAACAGCCTGCTCATCTTTATTATCCTCACAAAGCGCACTCTCCATGAACCCATGTATTTCTTCCTCTGCATGTTGGCTGGAACAGATATTGTCCTTTCCACATGCACAGTTCCTCAAGCCTTGGCCATCTTCTGGTTCCATGCTGGGGAGATTTCCCTGGATCGCTGCATCACTCAGGTCTTCTTTCTCACTTCTACTTTCATCTTTGAGTCAGGGATCTTGGTGGTTATGGCATTTGACCGTTATATTGCCATATGCTATCCACTGAGATATACCACTATTCTTTCACCCACTCTAATTGGGAAAATTGGAGTGATGATCTTTTTGAGAAGTTATGGGACAGTTTTTCCTACAATATATCTTCTGAAAAGATTGACATTCTGCAAAAGTAGCATTCTCCCAAACACCACTTGTAGGCACATGGTCTTGGCCAAAATTTCCTGTGAAAACATTCAAGTAAACATCTGGTATGGGTTATTTGTCCTAATATCAACCTTGGTCTTAGATGTTTTACTAATTTTTGTTTCCTATATGCTGATTCTCCATGCTGTTTTCCGCATGCCTTCCCAAGAGGCTCACCATAAGGCTTTCAATACTTGTGTCTCCCATGTCTGTGTCATTATCCTCTTTTATGGGCCTGGAATCTTCTCAGTCATCACTCAAAGATTTGGACACCACATCTCACTCCATATTCATGTCCTTCTTGCCAATGTCTATAATTTGGCTCCAACTATGCTGAATCCCATTATTTATGGGATCAGGACAAAACAGATATGGGACCTAGTGCTTCGAATGATATCTACAAAGCAGAAATAATTGCAATCATGGTCTAACATGATATTTTCTCAGCAATTCTCTCCCTACTTTATGTGAGCTTAATTATCATGATGCGGATGGGTTCAACTGAGATACCAGTGAAATGACTTCATGTGTCAGTGTCTCTAAGAAAATGTGATAGTTGTAAAAACGTGTGAATATACTAAAAAGTACTGAATTGTACACGTAAAAAGGTAAATTTTATGGTATTTGAATTAAATCTCAATTTTTAGAAAAAAAGTACATATAGTAATTTTGATGTCTTGGAGTTATGTTCTCCAGAAAAACATCTTAATCTTAATCCATTCCTATGGGTGGTAAAGCCATTGAAAATAGAACCTTTCAATGAGGTTACTTCAGTTAAGATGATGGGTTTTAATCCTATTACTGGGGGGTCTTATACAGAAGGCCAAAGGGAAAAAGGCACAGGGCTCTGCCAGGAGCAAATAGTCAAGAGAACCCACAAAAGGAAGAGAAGACAGTATCATGTGCATAGCAATGTGACAAATCCCCAAGGATGGCAGGCAGCCAATCCCAGATGCCAGTCTTAAGAAAGACTCACCTTATTAATTCCTCAGTTTGGGATTTATCCCAGACTCAAGACCTTGAACTAATAAGTCCCCATTGCATAAGTCATCCCATTACATGGTATTTGTTTTGGCAGCCCAGAAACTGAAAAAAAAAAAGGCAAGGATGAGCCAGAGAGAGTAGACTTCCTGGATAATTACTTTTCTTGTGTACTTTAGGCTTTGAATACCTCTACTTGCTCATTCTGCTCATTAGGACATTTTTGCCAGCCAGTCTCAGCTTTATCCTCTGTCTTCAAATTTTTGTTTTTTAGAAACATAATTACAAATATTCCCTGTATCATATAATCCATATATACTCACCTTGAAAATAATTTTAATATCATTGATAATGTAAGTATATTATACATATTTTAATCTTTTTTGTAAAATGTAAATTATAACAAATGTTTATTAATGTTTAAGTTTGTAAGACTTTTATTTATGATTTTTTTCCTAAATCCTTATTTCCTTTTGAAATTCTCCATACACTAAGCCTCTTGACTCTATTTTGCTCTTTAACATATTCATTAAGATTCTATAAATTTTTGGGATGGTATACAGGACAAAGTATAATTAATGCAAGCTAGGGTCTATAGTCAACAGTAACATTGTAATATGCTTCCACTAAATATAACAAAAGCATTATGCCAAAACTTAATATCAACAAGTGGGGGTTATGGGGGGGCATGGATTCGTTGCAGAGGAAAAGGAAATGTCTTCATATAGATTATGGTGACAAAAGTATAGCTATATATTTAGGTTGGATCATATAATGTGCGAATAAATCTGATAAAAATGAACAGACAAAAACAAGTGCTAGAAAAAAGTGAAGAGATGTGCCTATTCACTGTTGGTAGGGAAGCTGAAAGGCACAGCCCCTCAAGAGGGCAGAGCAGTGGCTCCACAAAAGGCTAAGAGTGGGGTTGTCATATGATCCTGCAACCCCGTTGCTAAGTATAAACAGGAAAAACTGAGGGTGGGGACATGAATGGACATTTGCACACTGGTGTTTATGGCGGTAGGGTTCCAGGTGGATGGAGGTGGCCTAAGAGTTCAGCAACTGGGATGGAAGAGGGAATTATTTGTAAGAAAATATTCAAAATAAATCCAAATACAGTGCATCTACAGAATAGTATACTAAGAAATTACTAAATAAAAACTACATTGAGGAATGAGAAATGTTTTCTAAAGAATATACTAGAATAAATTAATTAGTTATGGTATGTCCATAACCTGTGACATAAAAGAGCAGGGAAAAATAAGAACATGGGTCTATGTGTTTGATGATGGAAATATATTGTCCATACATTTGTGAGAGAAATGCATTCAAGATCATTTCATTAAACATGAGGCACTTTTTAGAAATATTTTTACCTATACATTTGTGCTAAAATTATATTAGTGGTCATATGTATGAAATATAATATACAAGATATTTTTGTAATAATTTTAGTCTGAATTGTGTAATATTTGTGTACAGTGAATATGATTTACTCAAAGACTATATGACAGTACTTCCAAGAGGAAAAGTCTAACACTATTGATTAATATTGCCATTAGTATAGGAATGCTAAAGATGAATTATCCTAATTTTTGCTTGTCTGAAAGTACTTCTAGTTTGTCTTCAATTTTTTTTTGGAGGGGTGCATTGTCTGGGAATTGAACCCGGGACTCCTGCATGAAAGACAGGCATTCTAACCACTGAACTACCCGTGCACCCTTTCTTCATTTTTAAAATGATAATTTCATATATAGTATATTAAGTTGGCAGAATATTCCCCAGCAATTTTAAAATTTCATTTTATTGCCCTTGCTTCTATCTTTTCGATGAAGAATTCACCTGAAAGTTTTATTGTTATTTGTTTGAATGTAATGTGCCTTTTATTTCTAACTGCTTTAACATTTATGTTTTGTCGCCTTGCTTTTTAAACACATTCATTATCATATTTTCATGTGTGGTTGTCTTTCCATATATCCTCTTAGGAGTTCCTGAATTTTTGAATGTGAATGTATGTCTTTCATCAGTTTTGGAATATTTTTAGGCATCATCCACTCTAATATTATTTTTCCCTAGTTTCTCCTCCCTTGTTGAAACTCAGTAATTCTTATATTATATATTTTCAGTGTGTCTATTATGTTTTATCTTCATTTACTCCCATTCTTTTTTCACTCTCAATTCAGTTTCTATTACTCTTATCTGTCCATCATTCAACTCACTAATCTGTCTTCTGCTTTGTAAAATCTGATGTTTAGTTCATCCACTAAATGTTTATTTTCAAATAGTTACATTTTTCAGTTCTGTAATATCCATATGATTTTTTTCCTAAATCCTTATTTCCTTTTGAAATTCTCCATACACTAAGCCTCTTGACTCTATTTTGCTCTTTAACATATTCATTAAGATTCTATAAATTTTTGGGATGGTATACAGGACAAAGTATAATTAATGCAAGCTAGGGTCTATAGTCAACAGTAACATTGTAATATGCTTCCACTAAATATAACAAAAGCATTATGCCAAAACTTAATATCAACAAGTGGGGGTTATGGGGGGGCATGGATTCGTTGCAGAGGAAAAGGAAATGTCTTCATATAGATTATGGTGACAAAAGTATAGCTATATATTTAGGTTGGATCATATAATGTGCGAATAAATCTGATAAAAATGAACAGACAAAAACAAGTGCTAGAAAAAAGTGAAGAGATGTGCCTATTCACTGTTGGTAGGGAAGCTGAAAGGCACAGCCCCTCAAGAGGGCAGAGCAGTGGCTCCACAAAAGGCTAAGAGTGGGGTTGTCATATGATCCTGCAACCCCGTTGCTAAGTATAAACAGGAAAAACTGAGGGTGGGGACATGAATGGACATTTGCACACTGGTGTTTATGGCGGTAGGGTTCCAGGTGGATGGAGGTGGCCTAAGAGTTCAGCAACTGGGATGGAAGAGGGAATTGTGGTGTTTACATACAGTGAACTACTGAGTGGCTGCACGAAGGAATGAATTTGGGAGGCATCCAACTAGGTGAATGAAATTTAAAGACAGTATGCTGAATGAAATGGCAGAAATAAAAAGACAAATATTATCATGCTTCATATATGGATTTACTATAATATACAAACTCAAAGAATGGAAGCCAAGAACATGGGTTATCAGGTTGGGTCCTACTGTAGAGTGTCCTACATATTAAGCTCTTACAGTAGTCACATATATTCAGGAGCTGTAACTGGTATTTGTAAATGCTTAGATACTGAACTATTTATGCATAAGCTGGTTGGTCTCTGAAACTTCAGGTATGTATATGATACCTGAGAATCTGAGTTAGAGCACTGAAGCTATGAAATTCAGCATTACTCCACATAGCAGTTGTTTAAAAAGTTGAACAAGTGATCAGACTTTGACTAAAGATATGCATGAGGCTTATCCGGATAGGACTAAGGTAAATAAGAATACTGGGTAAAGGCTGTTATAGCACATATTTTAAAACTTCAACTTCTGCATGACACCAAAGGGAGACTTGCTTATTTGGTTCAAAATTTATATTTTGGGAAACTAGCATTGCCTAATTTAACTTGTATGGTCAGTTAGTTGACCACCATAATTACATGGAATCTTGGATACAGCATGAGATCTTGTTGGTTTGTACAGTTTAGTGTGATGCCCTGATATAGCCCAGATAATTTTGCCAGAGAATAAAAAAAATATTTGCAAACTTCCTTTAGAAGACAGGGGAGAAAGAAGGAAATATTAAACTTCCCCATCTGGGGAGTTCCTGATATTCTCACAAGCAGTGGGGACAACTAATTCAATAGTTGAGCCCTTGATCTTGGGGTTTTCCCTATGAAACTTATTCTTGCAAAGGAGAAGCTAAGCCTACTTATAAATATGCTTAAAAGTCATTCCCAGAGAATCTCTTTTGTAGCTAAGATGTAGCCTCTCTCTCTAAGCCAATTTGGAAGGTGAACTCACTTCCCTCCCCAGTGTGTGAGACATGACTCCCAGGAGTATAAATCTCCCTGGCAATTTGAGACAGGATCCAGGAATGAGCCAGGACCCAGCATCTGGATTGGAAAGTCTTCTTTACCAAAAGGGAGAAGAGTGAAAAGAGACCAAGTAAAGTTTTAGTGGCTGAGAGATTTCAAACAGAGTCAAGAGGTTATCCTGTAGTTTATTCGAATGCATTATATAGATATCCTTTTTAGTTTAGGGTGTATTGGAGTGGCTAGAGAGAAGTATTTGAAACAGTTGAACTGGGTTCCAGTAGCCTTGATTCTTGAAGATGATTGTTTAACTATATTGCTTTTATACTGCAACAGTGTGGTTGTGAAAACCTTGTGTCTGTTGCTTTTTGTCCAAGGTATGGAAAGATGCGTTAAAAAAAAAAAACAAGGACAAAAGATAAATAAATAATAGCAGAGGATAAAGGGTAAGGAATTGGGTAAATTGAAATGCCATTGGTCAATGAGAGAAAGGGGTAAAGGGTTTGAGAAGCATAAGTTTTTTCTTTTTTCTTTTTATTTCTTTTTCTGGAATGATGTAGATGTCCTGAAAATGATCAGGATAGTGAATACACAAGTATGTGATGATATCATGAGCCACTGATTTTATACTATGGATGGTCTGTATCATGTGATGATTTCTCAATAAAAATATTCATAAAAAACTCTATAAATCTCATCTGATATTTCTAATAACTGGGTAATTTTCTCTTCTGTTACTTTCTGTTGCTCAATTATCATAAGTTGTTGCCTCTTAAGTTATAGTAATTTTATTCTATGTCTTATATTGTAATAAAACAATTTTGTAGAGAATTAGATAATATGTCCTCCCTTTCCTTTGTTAGCCAAGTAAGAGTAGCAGCTGATAACTTAAATCCATGTGTACTTGAGCTGCCTCAAGACACATGATAGTTTTCCTCAGATTCAGTCTAGCTCTTCAATTCCCCATATTCCAAAGGCAGGAACCAACAGAAATTTTGATGAGAACCTAGAGGTTTTCTTCCCTAAATCCAAAATGTAACTGTAGAAGGTTCAGTTTTTCACTTCAGATGTCTTTGAATTTAGATCTTTATACTTCTATTTTGGATTGCTAAAGCTGCCAGAATATACACCAGAAATTGGTTGGCTCTATCAAAGCCATAGATATTAGATTACAAATATATAGTTCTAAGGCTATAAAAGTGTCCAAACTAAGGCATCCAGATAAATAGACATGACTCTGAAGTAAGACTGATGACATCCAGGGTCCCTCTGTTATATAGGAAGGCACATGGTAATGCCTGTGGGTCCTACTCTCCTGGATTGGATTCAAAATGGCTCTTCCACCTCCTGTGGGTCCTTCTGGCTTCTCCTGGGCATTTTCTTTCTCTGACTATCTCCAAAATATCTCCCCCTTAAAGGAATCCAGAAGATGGATTAAGATCCACCTTAAGGGTAAGGTCATATCTCCATGGAAAAAATCTGATCAAAATGTCAAATCCAACAATAGTCCTGTTCCCACAAGGTTATATTAAAAGAACATGGCTTTTTTGGAGTACATAATAGATTCAAACCAGCACATTCCACTCTCCAAAATACATGTTCTTCCATATGCAAAATACATTCATTCCATCACAAAATCACAAAAAACCCTTATATCATTTCGCTAAAATACAAAGTAAAAACAGTATCGAGTTTCATCAAAATCAACTACAGTCTTGGTTTGTCCTAAGACAAAATTCTCCTCTGGCTGTGGACATGTGAAACTTAGAACAAGTTATCTGCTGCCACTATACAAAGGAAGGAAAGTCATAGGACAAATGTTCATTGCCATAGGGAGATATTGAAAGTAAAACAGGGGTCACTGGACCCAAATTGTTTCAAACACCTGCAGGGCATACTTCACTTGGTTTTAAGGGCTGAGATTCATCTATAGAATGATATTTAACCTCAGCGCTTGAACAAGGGCTTATACAGCACCCCAGCTCACTCCAAACACTGGGTGGAGGGTTTTAACATATCCAAGCACAGGGAGACAACCTTGCTCTTGGCTCCATTCTCTTCAAGCATTATTACAACACCTAGACACTCTGCCATCTATGGGCCCTACACTTAAGCCCTTCAGAATAATGGGGTGGTGGCCAGGCTCTCCCCAATCCCAATGGAATGTGCTCCACTTTCTCTGAGGCCTGGGTTACCAAAACCATTTAGATCTACCTTGAGTATAGGGTCAAATCTCCATGGAAACAATCTAATCAAAAGGTCCCACCCTACAACAGATCTGCCCCCACAACATTGGAATGAAAGAACATAGGCTGGGTGGGCAATGATGGCTCAGAGGCAGAGTTCTCGCCTGCCATCCCAAAGACCCAGGCTCAAATTCTGGTGCCTTCCCGTGCAAAAAAGTATTTAAAATAAAAAAATAACATAGGGTTTCTGGGGGTAAATAACAGATTCAAACGAGCATAGATCAACATTATGCAGCTACATAATTTGAAAAATTATATAAAGGGGAGCTTGGTCATATATTTTAGACATTTCACAACCCTGGTAGATATTTCTTTCCAAAGATTCACAGGAATGCCAGAGGTTTCAAAACAACTTTTAGACACTGTCATCATCATTGCCAGCATCAAGCACAGTTCCAGAAATAAGTAAATGTTCCTTAGTTTAAGAAAAAAAATAGCAATATATTTGAGGGCCCTCAAGTTTTCAATATTTTACTCCAGTCCTATATGGTCAATAAAAAGCATGGCTTGTTCTCTTTCCCCCACCAAAGACCTTCTGACTTCTGCCTCAGCCGGAGACTCTGTGACTTCTGCATAGCCATGCCCAGAATCAAGAAATAGTTCTGGGAGAGAAAAGAAGTCTGGTGATTTTCAAATTACTTTTGAATCGTTCTACTTTCTCTTGAATTCTAATTAATTTAGCTTTTGTTCTTTCACACCTCTCCCGTGTTTTCATATATGAGATTTTTTCTTTCATGAGACTGCCTAATGCGTGTCTTAAAAATATAAAAAACAAATATAAAAGCAAATCAGTAAAAGATTGACTGAAGAGAATAAATATCTTTACTTTGGGGGCAAGAAATATTTCTCTTTTCAATCAGGAGCAAAAAAAGGGTTAAATATTTTTTAAATATGTTTGAGATGTATTTAATTATAGCTTTTAAGAATTCCCCACCTAATTTTAATATTTACATTATGCAAAATAAAGTAGTTTGAAACTCTTGTGTCCCCAGAAAAGACCATGTTCTTTTAATCTATTCCTGTTGTTGGAGAACTATTGCAGCAGGAATTATTTATTAGATTATTTCAACTGATATGAAACCATCTAACTCAGCGTGTCTTAATCCTCTTGCTAGAATCCTTTAAAGAAGGATAAAGCAAATACAGAATCTAAGAGAGATGAAATTCAGAGAAGTACACAGAAGAAGACAGAAGCTGAAGAAGAGGGCACAGATGGAAAAGTCAGGATTTGAAGGCAACAAAACCTAGGAGAGAAGGGCCGTCAGACATTGCCATGTTCCTAGTCATGTAGCTGAGGAGTCCAGATTGCCAGCAGCCTTTCTTTATAGAAGCATTGTCCTGTTCTGCCTTAATGGGGGCATTTTTGTCATCTTAGAACTGTAAATTTGTAAGCAAATAAATCTCCAGTTTAAAAGCCAACCCATTTCTGGTATATTGCATTCCTGCAGCTATAGCAAAACAAAATACAAAGTGAAATACTTTCCTTTGAATCTCACCTGAACTGAGAATACACAGAAGAAAGGAACCAATTTACCCTAGCATTTTCAAAGCACAGATTATACAGATTATACAGCTGGACCTAATAAATTTTGGCTCAACACTTTCCTTTCTGTGTAATTTTCTGTAAACCTAAAGCTGCTTTTAAAAATAAAGTCTATTAAAAAGAAGATAGGGACAATCAAAGGAAAAGCCTCAAAGGAAAAAACTAAGCTTACTTATAATTATGCCTAACAGTCACCCTAGAGAACTTCTTTTGTTGCTCAGATGTGGCCTCTCTAAGCCAACTCTATAAATAAACTCACTATTATCCTGCCGGTATGGGACAGGACTCCCAAGGGAGTAAATTCCCTGGCAATGTGGAACATGACTACCAGGGATGAGCCTGGCCCTGGCACTGCAGAAGTGAGAAAGCCCTCTTGACCAAAATGGGGCAAAGAAATTAAACAAAATAAAGTTTCCGTGGTCAAGAGATGTCAAATAGAAATGAGAAGTTCTCCTGGAGGTAATTCTTAGGCATTATATAGATACTGCTTTTTAGTTTCTATTGTATTCGAATAGCTAGAAGCAAATACCTGAAACTGTTGAACTGTAATCCAGTAGGCTTGATTCTTGAAAATGACTGTGTAACTATACAGCTTTTATGGTGTGTATTAGTTTGCAAGCTGTTGGAATGCAATGTACCAGAAGTGGAACAACTTTTGAAAAGGGGAATTTAATAAGTTACAAGTTTACAGTTCTAAGGAAGTAAAAAATTCCAAATTTAGGTATCAATACGAGATTACCTTCACTCAAGAAAGACTGATTGGTCTGGAACACCTTTGCCAACTGGGAATTCATATGGCTGGCAACTGCTGGTCCCTTGCTCCCAGGCTCCATTGCTTTCAGTCTCTGTCCATATGGAGGTTTCTCACTCTGCTTCTCCAGGGTTGGCTTTCATCCCTTACCTCCCCATGGCGCTCTCCAGGTTCTGGCTTGCTTGACATTTCATGATGACATCTGCTGGGGTCCAAGCATCTCAAAACATCTGTGTCTGTTCTCCACATGTCCAAATCTGTGTCAGCTCTGATGTGAATTTCTGTCACCTTTGAAGCTTCTGTCATTTCCATCCGCTCAGTCATATCTGAGGTTTCTCCAAAATATTCCTTCTTTTAAATGATTCCAGTAAACAAATCAAGACACACCTAGAATGGGTGAAGTCACATTTCCACCTAAAGCAAAAGGTCACAATCACAATTGGGTGTGTCACATCCCCAAGGAAATAATTTAATCAAAAGATTCCAACTAGAGTTTGAATTGGGATTAAAAGAAACAGTTGATCCCATAAGATTGGATCACAATTGAAATATGGCTTTTCTGGGGTACATAATACTTTCAAACCGGCATATGGTGTGACCATACGATTATGAAAACCTTCTGGCTGACACTCTCTTTATCCAATGTATGGGCAGATGAATAAGAAAATAAAGACAAAAATAAATAATGTGGGAGCATAAGGATATGGAATGTTTTGGATGTTCTTTTTATTTTTTTTTTTAATTTGTTCGAGTAATGGAAATGTTCCAAAATAGATTGTGGTGATGAATGCACAATTATATGAAGACACTTTGAACTATTGATTGTAAACTTTGAATGATTATATGGCATGTGAATATATTTCAATAAAATTGCATAAAAAATTTGGAGGGACACTCAAAGGAAAGACTGATGGTTTTAATGTAGGTCCTCCTGTATAACTAAAATTAAAGGATAGATCAAATGAGGAAATGTCTGCAATGAATATTACTACTTCAGAAAACTGGATGAAGAAGTGAAATGTATTATATGTTAAACATGGAATGTTTGGGTACATTACAATAAATCCTAAAATTGTCATAAATCACAGCAAGTAAAAATTAGTGTCAATATAGTACAACTTTCATTAAATTTAATAAAACACTCAGAAATGTACATGAAAGTAACAGGCCATAAGAATTTGAATAAATTTTTGTTTCAAATATATAAAAAAAATTAAAGTACATTGATAAAATGGAATTATACCGTAAACAGGAATCACAATTTCAGCATTTCCAAAATTATCCACATAAGAACTTCATGTTTGCTCTTTAGGAAAAAAATGTTATTTGCTTTATGTAGTAGATAATATTAGATGTTACATGCCTTGTTTTCCCAGCTACTTTGACAATTACCAGAGCTAGTGTTGGCTTAGACAATGAAAGTTTATAGGCTCATGGTTTTTGGAGGCTGGAAGGCTTGCTTCTTCCCAGGGTCAGTAGCATTCTCACTGGCCCGCAATCCTTGGGCTCCGTGGCTTTACTGTCACATGGGGAATGCCCTTTCCATTCTCTTCTGGGTTCCACTGACTTTCTATTTCACTCTTCCATATTGCTTTCTCTTATAAGCCTCCAGTTACACAATTAAGTACTAACCTCATTTCATTGGGCACACCCTAACTAAAAATTACATCTTCAAAAGCTCCAAATTACCATGTGTTCTCATGTACAGAATGGATTAAGATTAAAAACATGCTATTTTTTTCTGCTGAGCTGCATAATTCAACCTACCATGTAATAGGTATAAGAAAAACAGCTTTTATATAATGCTGACATAGCTGTTCTTTCCGCTTCCCCTCTCTCACACAAAGACACACACAAACATTGTTAATAAAATGTTAGTAACAATGATATATCAGAGTGGAATAAATGAGTGATTTTGTAATAATTTTATTTCCACTAGGTTATATTGATTGATTTTTTCAAAGTGAACATGATTTATCCAAATAATTAAATGTATTTTTTAAATATTTTATTTTAAAAATTGTCAAGCATGCAGAAAATGTGAAAGAATTACACAACAATCCAGCACAACCCCATCACCTAGACACTTCCATTAACAGATCCTCCACTTCCTTTTTCTCCCACCTACTAATCTTTCCATTCATCCTTCAATCCACATCATCTTTGATGCATCAAAAACAATTTAAATATTTAACCTTTAATCCTTCTATAGTGCATTGAACTGCAGACCCCCAAAAGGTATAGATATGTCTACATCTTAACCCCTGAAACCTGTGACTCTGACCTTATTTTGAAAAAGACTCTTTGCATATGTATTAAGCTTAAAATCCCTAGATAAAATCATCCTGGATTGACCAGGTGGATCCTAAATCTAATGACAAGTGTCATTAGAAGAGACACACAGTTGAGTGACACATGGGAAGAAGGAGTAGGCCTGTGAACACAGAGACAGAGATTAGAGTCATGTAGTCATAAACCAAAGAACACATGGAGCCACCAGAAATTTGAAGAATCAAGAACGCATCCTCTCCTAAAGGCATCGGAGGGAGTATGGCAATTCCAACAAGTTGATTTCAGATTTTTGGCTTACAGAACAGTGAGAGGGTGAGAGAATAAATTTCTGTTGTTTAAAGCCTCCAGGTTTTTCTTATGGCAATCCAAGGAAATTACAGACATCAGTCCACTTTTGTAAAAAAATGTGGTAAGACTGAACTGCATCTTGAAAGATGACTAGAGATTCACATTTAAGTCAAAGGGAAAAAAACCCAGGCACATCAGCAAAACTTTCCATGAACAAAAAGGGATGAGCGTGAAAGAATATGTGCTATGTTTGATTAAGAGATCTGATAGAAGGTGAAATAGAAAATGTTTCTGAAAAGGTAGCTTTTAGCAAGTTGCCCAATATGGCCTTGTTTGCATGGTGGAGGGGGGTAACCTTGAGACACTCCTTCCTTACACATGCAAGTAGTAAGAGTCTCCCATTCCAGAGCATCTTTCCTGAAACCTACACTGTTTTTCCAGACATAGGACACACCAGGCATCAGCATACCAGCTCATTAAAAGCTTTCCCCAGTAGGGGCTTCCAGGGAAGATGGAAGACTAAGGAAATAAAGGACATATCATTCCAACCAGAATTAATATAAACCTGCCCAAAACTCTTCCAAAAATTTGAAAGAGGAAGGAATGCCACCTAACTCATTCCAGTCACCATCCCCTTAATTGCAAAGCCAGATTAAAAATACTATAAATAAAAAAATTACACCAATCTTATAAATAAAGAAGCAAAAATTCTCAACAAAATACTTACAAATAGAATCCAACAGAACATTAAAAGAATTATACACCATTCAAATGGATTTTTTTCCAGGTATGCAAGGGTGGATCAACACAAGAAAATCACTTAGTGTAATACACCATATAAATATAGGATCATGTCATCTGCAAATAATAGGGGAAAAAAGACATGAGCATCTCAATTGATACAGAAAAGGCATTTGACCAAGTCGAACATACTTTCTTGATAAAAACCCTTCAAATATAGGAATAGAAAGAAACTTCCTCAACATAATAAAAGGTATATATGAAAAACCAACACTTAATATAATACTCCATGGTGGAAAACTGGAAGCTTTCCTTCTAAGATTTGGAAAGTCAAGGATACCCACACTCATTCAACAATGTGCTAATAGTTCCAGCTAGAGCTATTAGGCAAGAAAAGAAATAAAAGGCATCCAAATTGGAAAAGAAGAAGTAAAACTTATACTATTTGCAGATGACATGATTCTATATTTAGAAAGTCCCTAAAAACTACAACAAAGGTACTAGAGCTAATAAACAAGTTCAGTAAAGTAGCAGGATACAAGATCAATATGAAAAAATAAGTTGTGTTTGATACACTAGTAATGAGCAACCAAAGGAGGAAATCAAGAAAAAGTTCCATTTACAATAGTAACTAAAACAATCAAATATGTAGAACATATTTAACCAAAGATATAAAGGACATGCATATAGAACACCAAAAACAATTATAAAAAAAAATAAAAGAAGTAAAATTAATGGAAGGACATTCCATGGTCAAGGATTGGAAGATCATTTAGACATCACTTCTACCCAAACTGATTTACAGATTCCATGCAATGCCAATAAAAAATTCAACAGCCTACTTTGCAGAAATGAAAAAGCCAATCATAAATTATTTGAAGGGTAATAGGCCTCAGATAGCCAAAAACATCTTTCAAAAGAAGTACAAAGTTGGGGTACTCAAACTTTCTTATTTTAAAACACATTATAAAGTTAAAGTTGTCAAAACAGCATGATACTGGCATAATAATAATGGATAAATCATGTTCACTTGAAAAAATCAATCAATATAGCCTAATGCAAAGTATGGACTATCACTAAAGGTATTATTTCAGTACACCCTGTTCATTTGTAACAAAGGAAACACACCAAGGCTAAGTGTCAATAAAAGATGAAAATAAGGGGTATAGGAATTATCTTTCAGGAGCAATGAAAATGTTCTAATGATTGTGGTTATTATCACACAATTTTTTTACTCTACTGAAAGCCATTGGTTGTACACTTTGGATGGAGTTCATGGTGCGTGAATAAATCATTTTTTATTTAAAAAGAGCCAAGTCCAGGTTGATACCTTGCTTGCAGCCATCTAAGAGACCCCGAAACAGAGGACCAGTCACATGGTGCCCTGATTCCTGACCCTCAGAAATGGTGAAATAATAAATGCGCCTTGTTTCACGTCGTGGGGAAAAAGTTTTCACCAGCAACTGCTATCATATGATTTATTCATTCAATTATCTTCTGATTCATTCATGCATTCATTCATTCACATAACAAATGTGTCAGGAGTTCTTAAGAACTGTCAGGAACTCTTCTAGGAGCTGCAGAATACAACAGTGAAGAGCTCACAGAGAAGGGTTTTTCTCACTAAACTTATACTTACTTAAAAGAATATGGAAAATAAGATAGAAGACAAAGCTGATATTTAACCACTCCGTATAAGATTTTGCTGTCACCATCACCATCATCAATATTATGTTTTAGAAGAAATATAAATGTATTGAAAGCACAGAGTGCCAGAATGCCAGTGGAGAGATGTCAAAGGAAACACAATCTTAAATAGAATGGCTAGAGAAGGTATCACTGAAGATGTGCTAATTGGACAGTGACCTGAAAGAGGAAAGGGACCAAGTCATGCAAGTCACCAACTCTTTGATGAGAAAATTAAGAGTCTGAATGCTACTTTAATGGTATCATTCTAAAAATGGAAGACTTGGAGAATGATGAAATTGTTCTGGAATTAAATAGCCATGATGGTTACATAATTTTGTTATGTACTGAAAACCAACAAATTGTATACTTTAAAAAGGTATTATATTTCAAGGCAGTTTTTGTAATAAAGTAAAATAGTAGGATGAAAATATACAACATCTAGGTGTTTGTAGGAGGTTAAAAGGCACAAGAAATCACCCCAGTAAGAATATTTAAGTGATATAGTAAATGAGAGAAAGATAGTAACTATGCATGTGCCTAAACAAGTGGAAGAATAAATTTGTGTTTAAATGATAAAGGTTTGACTGTTGGAGAAAGAAGATGGAGGTAATAACAGGAGTTTTGTTTCTGACATATCACATTTAATATCCTATTGAACATAAAAGGAAGTTATACAGAAAATCAGAAGGTTAAGCCTAAGGAACAAAGGAGAGTCTGGAGATTAAAATTGGAAAGTCGTAACAGACTGATGTGTCTAAAGCTATAAGAAAACACGAGATCAGCGAGTGATTGTAGATAAGTGTAGAGGTTCAAGAACTGAACCCTAAGGACTTCCAGAGTTAAAAGAAGTCAGGAGATGAGGAAAACCCATCAAAGGGGTCGGAGGGGCAACCAGTAGATCATAGGAGCTCAGGAAGTGTGTGAGTAAACATTTTCAAGGGAGAGAGACTAGCTGAATATATCAAAATGTTGCTATTATATTGAATATGGTGAGTATGAATTTTTATTATTAACAATTTAAAGATCTTTAGGACTTTCACAAGAACAGTTGCAGTGAGATTTGGCAGGTGAAAGCCAAAATAGACAGGGATCTAGAGAAAAATAAGGAGAAAATTAAAACGTATGAGTGAAAAAACCATTCTAGGTGCTTTGTTCTTACATGAAATGAAGAGAAATGAAGCAGTACCTCAAGGGCTAATTTTTAATTTTGTTTTTGTTTTGCTATGAAACAGATGGGAATGATCCTGTAACAAGCAAAAGGGTAAAGATATAGAGATCATATGGGAGAATGGATGGAAAACTGTTTTAAACTTTATGGAATGAGTAGAAAAGTACAGTCCTTCAAAGCATAAAACACATCAGGCAAGAATAACAGTTCAGCATTTATCCAGAAAACACCACTGTGTCCATTTCTTCTCATTCCAACCCCCCAGTCTAGGGATAAGGGGAGGCTTAGATAAGGACACTTCTTGTTCCCAAGTCTATGAAGTAAGAGCAAATTAAACCCCCAAGGATATCTAAGCATCACCATCTCTTAAAGTTAAAGTCAACCCATGCATAGATAGAATTACTAAGAAAACAATGTCAGCTTCAAACCTCGAGGTTATTTCTGCTTTGTGCACAACACATGAACTATCTGGTCCCGAATCTGTTTGGTCTTGATTCCATAAATGATGGGATTTAACATAGGTGGAGCCAGAACGCAGACATCGGCTAGCAGCACATGGATATGGGGTGAGATGTGGCGTCCAAACCGCTGAGTAAGGGTTGTAAAGATTCCAGGCCCATAAAAGAGGATGATGACACAGACATGAGAGCCACAAGTATTGAAAGCTTTGTGGCGGGCATCATGGGAAGGGATTCGAAAGACAGCACAGAGGATCAGTACATAAGAAATAAAAATTAGCACAATATCTAAGGCCACTGTTGACATCAGAACAAAAAACCCATACCAGATGTTTACTTGGATATCATCACAGGAAACACGGGCCAAAACAATGTGTTGACAACCAGTGTTCATGAGGACATTACTTTTGCAGAAAGTCAATCTTTTCAAAAGAAATATTATGGGGAAAATTGTACCAAAACTTCTCAGAAAGATCATGGCTCCAATTTTCCCAATTAGCGTGCTTGAAAGAATTGTGGTGTATCTCAGTGGATAGCATATGGCAATGTAGCGGTCAAACGCCATCACCAGCAAGATCCCTGACTCAGAGATGAAGGAGGAATGGATGAAGAAGAGCTGAGTGATGCAGCGATCCAGGGAGATCTCCCCAGCGTGGAACCAGAAGATGGCCAGGGCCTGAGGCACCGTGGACGTTGAGAGAACAACGTCTGCTCCGGCCAGCATGCAGAGGAAGAGGAACATGGGTTCATGGAGACTGCGCTTTGTGAGGATAATGGAGATGAGCAGGCTGTTCCCAAGCAGGGCAATGACATAGGAAATGAAGAAGGGGACAGAAATCCACAAGTGCTGGTCCTCTAGGCCAGGGATGCCAAGCAAGTAGAAGACTGTGTGGCTGATGCCAGTGTGGTTTAAGGTAGTCATGTCTCATGAGAATGACCTGGAACCTTACTTGCTATTCACAGAGAAGGAGGAAACTACACTCCTTCTTTGAGTGTAGGACTACACTCAAAGGTTTCTTTGCTGTCACCAGGAACATTTGATACTTACTAAACTCATTCCGTTCTGAAGATGCCAGGAACTTCAATACATAAAAATGAATAAGATATGTTTTTTTCAGAATGAAATCTTAGTCTATTGAACAAAATAGGTAATTATACAACTATCTAAATAAAATGATTAATTTAACATAGTGAAACTAGAATATTTTAATACAGTCACACAGTAGAAGGTTTAATTTACCATTTCTATTATTGAATGGTTTTTAAGAACAATGTAATATTTGAACTCAGCTTTGGAAATAGAGTAAGATGTCATTGGGCTAAGGGAATTCCAACTAGAAAATAGAGTGAATTCAGTAAGGAATTTAAGGAGAAATGTTTAACATACATTTGCAAAGTACGTTTAAAATAGCTTTCAGTTCTGTGAAGTTGTGGCACTGCAAATTTGGAACAACTTGAGAAAAGATGGCAACAAAAGTAGATTGACTATGCATACAAATTAAAGAGTACAAATTTCATCCAGTGAACATAAAGGGTCAGTCATGGTATGTACTGGAAATGAAAGCATTTTGGATATATTAATCTTGCATCTGAGAAGATGGACAGAATGAGAAAGCATGGCAAAAGGGAAATCTGATGCAGCAATTGAGTGTTTACATTACAAAAATATATTAATATATTCCTGGATTACTATCACAGAAATACAGGATTATGAAAGCTCCCTTCTTAGAGTATCTTCTCAATCTTAGACATTGATGTAAAAGTGTAATTTATGGGATGACATTAATTTCTTCTAACAACTCATAATCACCTATTTTTAGAATAGGAATTTGAGACTCAATAATCTTTTCACATCTCAAGAACAGACATGGGATTTGAAACTTCTCTAAATTGACCATACATAATTTCCTAATTTTTTGAACAACTGTAATTGAAAAGCCTTCTGACTGGAGACAGGAGGAGCAAGTTAGAGTAAACAACAAAGAAAGCCCCAAGACAGGAAGCCTCCCCTATCCCTTTACCACAGAATAAAAGCAAGAATAATACTACAAACATTTTGTCATTATTTATGATTAAACCCCACCAGTTTGGGTATTTAGATTCATGTCAATGTGTCTTTAAGCAACAATGGTAAAATATTAATAAAGAACTAAAGCACTTGTAAAACTGCCCCCATATTCATGCCAACTGAGGGCTGAGAGGGTGGGAAAGGGCTCTGTTGCCTGAGGTACTGCAGAATGAGGGGCCAGGTGCTAACACGGAAGGAGGGCAGGTGGGCCCAGCACTAATGACTGGGACAGACGGCAGGGGAAGGAGATAAACTAGATTCCAGAGGAGGCCCAACTGCTTTAGTGGCCAGAGGCAAGGAACAATTATTCCCCTGAAGAGACAAGAAACAATTTATAAAAGAAAACCTGTTTCAGTCTCAGGGTCAACCTCTAGGTCCTATTCTCCCCACCTGGGTGCTGAACTTGGCATCTATTCTTAGATGTGCTGGGTTCAGAACCCAAGTAGTGAGCTCAGAGATCCAAAAGTGAAGCACAGGTGAACTATTATCCATAAATTTCCATTACTTCTGTGTCAGACTCAGGACCTAGCATACATTAAACTCACATAATCCCTTTTCCTCCTCCCCCAGCTTCTATTATCCTAACCTCTAAATATAGCCTCTAGAGTAATAACCCCATTCCTATTTTCATTTCCATATTTCCCTTTAATTAATGGCTAAAACTGAGCTGAAAACACAAACATACAGCAGGCAGGCCAGGGGAGGCTTTGGGGATGTGGGTGACATGAACAGCAACTACTGCTAGGTCAGTCTCAGTCTGTGACCACACAACCACTATGAGAATATATAGTCCCCTGAGGAAAGCCATCCTGCTGCAAAAGATGGAAAAAATCTAAATAAATGCAATAGCACCATGGGAAACTACCTTTGTGCACAATTCTGAAAATGTAATAACAGGAAAAGCAGATGACCAAGCAAAATCGGGCACTAAAAGTGCAGCTAAGGAAGACATTGGATATATTCAAAGTGGCAAAGAGGGTTTTTTTGGGAAAAGAAAATAATAGATGCTAAGGATTTTGATAATTGGGGGCTGCTCTATACATGAAGTTGCATGAACTACAGCTGCTGCTTGTGCAGCTCAAGATCATCTTAAAAATTTTCTCAATTTCTACATGAAGATTTCCTCAGCCTTGATCTAGGCCATTTCAGCCCCTTCAAGAAACTGCCCCTTTGCCCCTGATGTGCTGCTGAGCTAATTACCCCAACTCAGGGCACTTCTCACCACCTGCCCAGGACATCAACAATGCACATTCATCCCCCACCAAGTTACTCCTTTCCTTCTGCACTCACACAGAATTCATTCATCAGACACCTATCTCAGGCACTTGACCTTATCTGATTTTCTGGCAATACTTCCTGATCTGATTGTGAACTTTTAAGGTCTGAATACAGTCTTTTCATTATTTGTGCATTCCCCAGTCTGGCACACTGAAGCCCAATGTAATTCCTCCAAACAGATAATGAAAAAAAATTAATAACATCTATTGCATGGAAAGGATGAAGGATCAAACTAGCAGAGCCACAAGTATCTCCTAATTACCTACCTTAAGCCCCTTGTAAGCCCAGAACTCTTAGTCTATCCCCTGAAATTTCATCACACATCTAAGAAGCCTCAGTCACCTGTCTCAAAAGGAGTCCTCAAGAGCTAGTGTGGGATGAGTCACAGGAGAACTGTGAGTGACAGGCAGCATGCAGCAGAGGTTTTATGCATTTGCCTAAAGACCACAGAGAGAGCTAGTGCCCAAGGGTCCCAGACTTAAAGCCCTTGGGCCAACTCATTATGTCTCTTCAGTCCTACCCATCCCACTCCCTGGTCCCCAACTCCATTCCTGGATTACAAGTACACATGTATTATTTCCAATAAATAAAATGCTAGCATTGCTATACAATATACAGTACTTCTATTTTAATGAAAATTAGAAAATGTCATTTTTATTTTTACCACTGCATATACTTAAAAATCAATATTTGAATTCAAATATTATTTTAATAAACAATTTTCTAAAACAGGTTTATATTTGAAGAAAAATCACATAGTACAGAATTCCCAGGGACACCACCCATTCCTTTCTCCTATAATATCCTATTTATTTGGTGCAATTCCTATAATTAATGAACTGACATTGATAGGTTCTGTATTCACTACGGTTCTTTAGAGAAACAGAATCAGCAGGAGATATATATAAATGCAAAATTTATAAAAGTGTCTTACATAACTGTGGTGATGTAGGGCAGGCCACAAGCTGTCAGCTCCAGTGAAGGGCCTCAATGATTCTCAGGAGAGGCTGGCTAGCTGAAGCAGGAAGAGTGATTGTCTCTTCTGAATTCTCTTTTAAAGCCTTCTGATGATTAAATTCTGTGTCAGTCCTTGCAGAAGACACTCCCCTTAGCTGATTACAAATGCAACCAGCTGTGGATTCAGCCAACTTGATCATGATTTAAGTCCATGAAATGTCCTCATAGCAACAGACAGGCCAGCACTTGCCTAACAAGACAACCAGGCACCACCACCTGGCCACGTTGATACCTGAACATGACCATGACAGGTTCTTAGTAACTGAAGTCCATACTGTTTGGGATGTTAGGTAGAATTCCTTGGGTGATGAGGTACAAACACCACTAGCCAACTGGGAAGGCATGACAGGATAGCTTTGTTGGAAAAGCTTAGGGGCTTTTGCCTTTATTGTGACCAGTATGGGTTGGACTTTCCAGCAGATAATGGGGATTGAAAGTTTCAAACTATACAAAGAGAAAAGCAGAAGGGGCAAGGGTAGTTCTTACCATCCCAGCCATATGGAAATACAGGCCTTCCTAGTAAAATTATGTGGCACAAAAAGGCATATAGGGCCCTGAAGAGAAGCAGCAGCATGGACCATTTCAAGAAAAAGCTGCAGGGGCCATTCAGAGATGCTAAGGGTAGCTCTTATCACCCAAACCATGCAGGCCCTGTTAGCTGTGGTTATATACAGGGTAGGTCTAGCTGGGGTGGAGGCTCAAAATGGAAATTTAGAACTAAGCCAGGCTGGATGACAAAGCACCTGACAAAGCAGATATAATTTCTTTTATGAAATCTCACATATCTTATCCAGATATCTTTTTTTTTTACCTGAAGTTCTTTTTCTGTTCCAGGCTTCCATCTAAGGTAGCACATTATATTAACTTGTCACCTCTTCTTCAGCTCTTCTTGGTGTGACCATTTTTTAGCCTTTCCCTGCCTTTTGACTTTGATGCTTTGGGGGAAGTACCAAGTAGAGAAAAAGTCTTTTTGGAGTTTAAGAAGCCATGTATGTTTAAAATATCCCTCATGTAGTAGTTAGATTCAGTTGTCAACTTGTCCAGGTGAAGGCATATGGCTCTATTGCTACAGATATGAGCCAAGGGTACCTGAATCTCAACTGTTGTTGATTACATCTGCAGTTGGCTACGAGGCATGCCTGCTGCAATGAATGACGTTTGATTTAATTGGCTGGTGCTTAAATGAGAGAGCTCAATGTAGCACAGCCTAAGCAGCTCGGTATACCTCATTTCATCACTTGCCACTCAGCCCAGGCCTTTGGAGGTGCAGGAAGGCATCACCCCAGGGAAAGGTTAGAACCCAGAGGCCTGGAGACCACCCTGTGCCTTCCCACGTAAGAAAGAACCTCAGTTAAAAGTTAGCTGCCTTTCCTCTGAAGAACTAACGAAATAAATCCCCTTTTAGTAAAAACCAATCCATCTCTGGTGTGTTGCATTCTGGCAGCTAGCGAACTAGAACACCTCAATTTGGATTCTTTGGATTTTGTTCTCACAACAAGACTGATGTAATGGGTTTTGGGGAAGGAAATCTACAGAGGTCAAGTGCCATTTTTTTCTCATCACCAAAGGCACATATCCTGCCAACATGACTCTCACTGTGGACGTTACCTGTAGTCACAAGGCCAAGAGCCAATCACCCTTCTGCACTGTAAAGTTACTCCTGTCCCCACTTTCCAGAGTGTCCCCTTCGGAAAGAAGTTGCTACGCATAGCCCCACTGAAGGAGTGGGGCGTTCATCTCCATCTCCTGGAGGATGGAGTACCTACATAAGTTACTTTGAATTCTTCTGCACAGAATATTTGTCCCTAATACCACCTCTATTTATTTATTCAGTAACTGTTCATATCAGTATGAAATCATGGACATTTATTTTATTGATTGGCTTATAATTCAATACTAATCTAATTTTTTAGTCAAATTTGTTCCCCCTTTTGCCCTTGGTAGCACTTTCAGTTGTCTTTTATGTCCCTTTGACATAACCCCATCATTGTGGGTGGTTTTGTTCTTTGAGCACACCCTTATTCTGGCACTTCAAAATGCGTCATGCTCACATTTTATATATCCTGCCCCAGTCCTGGAAGCAGAGACTTCTCCAGTGAGCCCTGCCCTTTCACTGGAGAATGGTCCTGGCAATCAAAATCTGGACAGAAGGTGTGCTTGTTGCTCCTAAGTTATTATTGCTTGCTCTACCCTCTCAACTGACAGAGCAAGGAAATACATGGGTGTATGTTAACCCATGTATATGCACCTGTATACGCAATTGTCAGTATTTCATTAGGCCAAGTATAAGGTAATACTGATTAACCTATGATGTTTCCATCTCTAATTCATTGCCACATGGCTCGTTTGAGCCTATTCCCCTTGTTAGTAGCAAAAAAACAAGTTCTCTGGCCTGGCATAGCATCACATCACACACACACAGAAATTAGGATAGTCACATATGTTGAATACAGGTTAAAATAGCAGAGCATTATATAGACAGGTGTAGTCTTCTGAAAACTGTAGACTGGATCCCCTGGGCTATTCTGGGGAAAAAATAACTACTTTTGTTCTACTGCTTTGCTTAAAAAAAAGTCCAATTTTGAAAGAGCATAGCATGGCTGTGTTTTCTTGTCTTGTTGGCTGAGGCTTTTAACTAGTAGTTCTTGAAAAATGCTGTTGAACTCAAAATAGAATGAGAAATTAAAAATATCTTTTTAGTCTGGATTTTTTCTGCCCTGCCTAAATTTTAAAGGTATAAGCATGGATTGCCAATTTCACTTGATGCAAACAAAACTTTTCGTACATGATATATATATAATAACTTATTGTTACTGTATTAGTCCCGGTTCGAAACACTTGCTAGGCCAGTTACAGACAGTGACATTTCACCTGAGAACTGTATCACTTTTACTGATATTGTAGTTATTAAATGTGTAATAAGTTTACACATGTTCCCTGTCTTGTTACCATTTTGATTTTTGTTGAGACTCCTCCTGCTTGGTAAATGCAAGGATGATTCTGGCCATGTACAATTGAAAACGGAGGCATCCTTGAGTTTTAAAGCATTTGAACAAACTGAAAAATGCAACATACCACATATTGAAGTGAAGGAAAGAAGTATGTGTGTTTGTGTTTGTTTAAGTAATTGCTTTCAAAATGGTAAAAAAAAATTCATGTTGATTAAAGGGAAAAAAGCTCCAAATTGTTTTATAGGTTTTAAAGTTCTGCTGTGTGTTTAATTCCCTTGTGTAACCATTTGTCACCACAGGGCCAGATTCCGGTTTTTAATGTCCATTTTACTTGCCTGGAATTTTAAAGCTCTTCTGACTCACCACTCACAAGAAATTTTCTGGGACCTGTGTCATGCAGAGGTTGCGCGAATATATTTTTTAAAAGGAGTGAACAAAACTGCTTCCATCTGAATTGGGCTTTTAAAATTAGTAGCAACAAATGGGTAATTGGAGCTGAAGGGATACAGACCGTGCAACAGGACTAGATACAAAAAACTCAAAAATGGACAGCACAATATTACCTAATTGTAATGTAATTATGTTAAAACACTGAAAGAAGCTGCATCTGAGCCATAGTTTTGTTTGTTTGTTTGTTTGTTTGTGTTTTTTGTTTTTTTCTTTTCTTTTTCCTTTTTTCTTTTTTATATATTTTTAATTTTTTATTTTTATTATTATTTTTATTTTTTTCTCTATATTATCATTCTACATCTTTTTCTGTTTTGCTAGTTCTTTTCCTAAATCGATGCAAATGTACTAAGAAATGATGATCATACATCTATGTGATGATATTAAGAATTACTGATTGCATATGTAGAATGGAATGATTTCTAAATGTTGTGTTAGTTAATTTTTTTTAATTAATAAAAAAAAATTAGTAGCAACACTTACTTTAAAAAAAACTTTGAAGTTTGTGACTTTCCAAGTTCCTTCCAGAACCCTCAGGCCTCCATGTTCAGTTAAGGCAAAAAGGGAATGCATCTCTTCTGTTTGTCAAAGGTTTTTGAGAGTCTTACTTCTGAATAAAACAATGCGACATTTCATTTTGAATTTTTCACTGAAATTTTCTTGAGTATACAGCTAGAAGTATGTAGTAAGGAATGTCTCCTTAACCTGCTGGGAACCCTAGTGCTCCGTCATATTAACTGACAGCATTTTGTGGACATTGAGTTAATGGGTTTAATTGCCTCGCTACAATCAAGACTTTGGAACAGGTCTCCTTTTGTGCTGTGTTGTAACAGTTAACTCTACTTTGCGCACTCTTTCTCCTTAAGTCCTGACAGAATTTCTTACAGAGCATTTATTTAAAAAAAAAATCTTAGGAGAAAAAAAAGGCCAAAAAAAGGAAAACCTTATGATATTATAAATTGACACAGAAAAAAAATTTGACTCACTCCAATACTCATTCATAATCAAAACACCAAACTAGGAACAAGGGGAAATTTCCTCAACTTGAAAATAGAGCTTTTACAAAAGATAACTCTTGCTAAGATCATAATCAACTGTGAAATACCTATGCATTTCCCTCAAGTTCAAGGCAGCACAAGGAGGCCCACTCTCACCACTCCTTTTCAAGATATTACCGAAAGTTCTAGCCAGCACAATAAAGTAAGAGAAAGAAATAAAACACATACAGATAAAAGAAAGAGAAATAAAATTATTCTGATTTGCAGATGGCATTATTGTCTATGTAGAAACTGCCAAGGAATTAACCAAAACAAAATCAAGGCAAACCCCTAGAATTAATAAGCGTCTTCAGCAAAGTCTTAGGACACAAAATTAATGCACAAAAGATCAAGCACACTTCTATATACTAACAACAAATGTGGGAATAGGACTTTAAAACACTATTCCATTTATAATCACTGCAAAGAAAATAAACTAGTTAGGTATAAATCTATCAAAACATGTAGTGAACCTGTATTCTTTTTTACAATTTATATGGAATACTAAAATACCTAAATTATATAAAACAATTTTGAGAAAGAAATTATGTAGGAGGAGTCACCCTACCAGATAGTAAGGCTTCCTATATAGCTACAATAATCAAAGCAGTATGGTGTTGGCAGCAGACAAATGGAACAAAAGAGAGAACTCAGAAATACACCCCCACATAGCTACCCAACTAATTCTTGACGAATGCAGAAAAACCATTCCATGGAAGAAGGATAGCTTTTACAACAAATGATGCTGAAACAACTGGACCTCTGTAGGCCAAAAAATTAAAATTAAAAAAACAATTGAAACTCAATCTAACCTCATACCTTATTACAAAAATTAACTTACAATGGATCACATACATGAGTGTAAAATATAAAAGTATAAAACTTTTAGGAAAAAAACAAACAGCAGAAAATCCTGAGGACCTAGAAGCCAAGAAAAGAATTTTCAGACTTGACAACAAAAGCATGATCTATAAAAAGAAAATTGATAAACTGGTCCTAGTTTATCTCTAACAAAGACCCTCTGAAGAGGATGAAATGACAAACTACACACTGCAATATTTTATTTGCAAGCTCATATTTAACCAAGGACTTGGATCGGGAATACATAAAGAACTCTCAAAACACAACAGTTTAAAACACTCTATTAAAAAATGGGCAAAAAATGATGAACAGAGATTTCACTGAAGAGAACATACACATGGCAAACATAGACATGCAAGATCTTCAATATCATTAACTATTAAAAAATGCAAAATAAGTCACAATGAAAATCCACGGACAACTGTCAGAAAGGCTGAAAGAGAAAATAGCAGTTCACACCACATAGTGAGGGTGCAGAGAAACTGGATAACTCCTGCATTGCCTGAAGATATACGCAATGGTATAATCAATGAGGATAACAGGCACTTTCTTATAAAATAAACTTTTCATATGACCAAAATTGCACTCTTCAACATTTACTCTAGAAAACCAAGAACCGTTCTTTTTAATTAATTAATACACCAACACCTGTGTATTAATGTTCAAAACAGCTTTATTTATAATGGCAAAGATCTGGAAACAGTCAATTTAACATGTGAATATTTAAAGAAACTGTGGTACAATCTTACCATGCAAATATTACCCAGAAATGAATTATTGATGCATACAACAACTTGGAAGGATCTCAAGGGAATATGCTGAGTAAAATAAAGCTAGTCTCTAAAGGTTACATACCGTATGATTCCATTTATATAACATTCATGAAATAAACTAGTAAAGATGAAAAACTGATTGGTCATTGCCAGAGAGTAGAGATAGGGGAGAGGGAGTTGGATACGGCCATGAAAAGATGTAACACTAGGGAAGCTTGTGGTGATGGGACAGTTCTGTAACTTAATGTGGTGGTGGTTACACCAATCTATGCTTGTGATAAAAGTACATAGAACTACAGATATGCACACACACAAAAGAGTGCATATAAAACTGTTGATATCTCAGAATGATATATGGATCACAACAAAGTCAATTTTCTTACCTTGATTACAGTACTATAATTAGCAGGATACAAGATCAACATGAAAAAATAAGTAGTGTTTGATACACTAGTAATGAGGAATCAGAGGAGGAAATCAAGAAAAAATTCCATTTACAAATGCAACTAAAAGAATCAAATATCTAGAACAAATTTAACCAAACTCTTTCCAAAAATTTGAAAGAGGTGGGAATGCCACCTAACTCATTCCATGAAGCCACCATAAACAATCCAATTTAAAAATGAACACAAGAGTTGAGTAAAAACATTTCCAAAGAATACAAATGGTTAAAAATTACATGAAACCATGCTCAACATCACTAGCTATTAGGGAAATGTAACCCCAAACCACAATGAGTTATCATTTCACACCTACTTGAATGGCCACTATTAATAAAAACAAGCAAACAGAAAGCTCACATGTTAGAGAAGATGTAGAGAAATAGGAACACTTACTCATTCTTAGTGAGAATGTAGAATTGTACAGATGCTGTGGAAGACAATTTAGTAGATCCTCAAGAAGCTAAGTATAGAATTGCCATATAACCCAGCAGTTCATCACCTAGGTATATACTCAGAAGAACTGAAAGCAGGGACACTAACACACATTTGCACACTGCTGTTCATAGCAGCATTATTCACATCAGCCAAAAGATGAAAACAGTAAAGTGTCCATCAATTGACGAATGGATGAATAGAATGTTGTAATAAATACTATTGAATATTATTCAGCTGTAAGAAGAAATAAAGTACTGATGCATGTAACAACATGGATGAACCTTGAGGACATTATGTTGAGTAAAATAAGCCAAACACAAAAGGAAAATATTGTATGAGCTCACTAATATGAACGAATTATAATGAACAGCCTCATGGAATTAATATCCACAATACAGATTAGCAGGAGTTGGAATGAGCATAGAGAATGGAGAGCTCATACTTAATTTGTGCAGAATTTTTATTAAAATGGATTGTAAATGTTTGGAAATGGATAGAGCTCATGATAGCACATTATTGTGAATGTAACTAACAGCAATGAATTGTGTGTGTGATTGTATTTGAAAGGGCAAGTGGAAGTTTACAGTCATGTCAGTCACCAGAACTAATCCAGAGGATGAAACATGGGACTTTAATATCACAGTGAATACATTTAAGTATGATGAATGTGGTTAATAATACAAACATAAGAATGTTCTTCCATGAACTAGAACATATGTATATCACTATGACAAGAAGTTAATAATAGGGTGGTCTATGGAGAAAAATAAACCTAATGCAAACTATGGACTATCACTAAAGGTAATATTTCAGTATACCGTCTTCAGATTTTACTTGAATATCATCACAGGAAACATGGGCCGAAACAATGTGTTTACAACCAGTGTTCATAAAAGAGGATGATGACACAGACATGAGAGCCACAAGTATTGAAAGCTTTGTGGCGGGCATAATGGGAAGGGATTCGAAAGACAGCACAGAGGATCAGTACATAAGAAATAAAAATTAGCACAATATCTAAGGCCACTGTTGACATCAGAACAAAAAACCCATACCAGATGTTTACTTGGATATCATCACAGGAAACATGGGCCAAAACAATGTGTTGACAACCAGTGTTCATGAGGACATTAATTTTGCAGAAAGTCAATCTTTTCAAAAGAAATATTTTGGGGAAAATTGTACCAAAACTTCTCAGAAAGATCATGGCTCCAATTGTCCCAATTAGCGTGCTTGAAAGAATTGTGGTGTATCTCAACGGATAGCATATGGCAATGTAGCGGTCAAACGCCATCACCAGCAAGATCCCTGACTCAGAGATGAAGGTGGAATGGAAGAAGAAGAGCTGAGTGACGCAGCGATCCAGAGAGATCTCCCCAGCGTGGAACCAGAAGATGGCCAGGGCCTGAAGCACCGTGGACATAGAGAGAACAACGTCTGCTCCGGCCAGCATGCAGAGGAAGAGGAACATGGGTTCATGGAGACTGCGCTTTGTGAGGATAATGGAGATGAGCAGGCTGTTCCCAAGCAGGGCAAAGATATAGGAAATGAAGAAAGGCATGGAAATCCACACATGCTGGTTCTCTTGGCCAGGGATGCCGAGCAAGCAGAAGACCGTGTGGCTGACCCCAGTGTGGTTTAAGGTTGTCATGCCTCATGCGAATGACCTGGAACCTTACTTGCTATTCACACAGGTGGAGGAAAATTAGGACTACACTCAAAAGTTTTCTTTGCTGTCTCCAGGAACTTTTGATACTTACTGAACTCATCCCATTCTGAAGATGCCAGGAACTCCAATACATAAAAATGAATAAGATATGGTTTGTTTTCAGAATGAAATCTTACTCTAATGAACAAAATAGGTAATTATACAACTAACTAAATAAAATGATTAAGTTAACATAGTGAAACTAGAATATTTTAATACAGACACGCCATAGAATGTTTAATTTACCATTTCTATTATTGAATGCTTTTAAGAACAATGTAATATTTGAACTTAGACCTGGAAAAAGCATAAGATGTCATTGGGCTAAGGGGATTTCAACTAGAAAATAGGGTGAACTTATTTAGGAATTTAAGGAGAAATGTTTAACATACATGTGCAAAGTACATTTAAAATAGCTTTCAGTTCTGTGAAGTTGTGGCACTGCAAATTTAGAACAACTTGAGAAAAGATGGCAACAAAAGCAGATTGACAGTGCATACAAATTAAAGAGTGTAAATTTCATCCAGTGAACATAAAGGATCAGTCATGGTATGTACTGGAAATGAAAGCGTTTTGGATATATTAATCTGGCATCTGAGAAGATGGACAGAATGAGAAACCATGGCAAATAGTGAACTCTGATGCAACAGTTGAGTGTTTACCTTACAATCAGTTCTGTTGCACATTCTGTTCTCCTTCAGCACCAAATGCCCAATATCTACCTCTTTCTATCTTCGGGTGATCTGTGTTCTTATTGTTAATGAAGAAAGTTCATTCATTAATGTTAGTTCATGTTAGTGAGACCATAAAATGTTTGTCTTAGCTAATTTCACTCAGAATAATATCCTCAAGTTTCATCCATGTTGTTACATTCTTCATGACTTCATTCTGTCTTACAGTTGCATAACATTCCATCATGTGTGTGTACCACAGCTTGTTTAGGCACTCATCCACTGATGGACATTTGAGCAGTTTCCATCTCTTGGCAATCATGAATAATCCTGCTAGAAACATGAGTGTCCAAATATACATTTGTGTCTTTGCTTTCAGTTCTTTTGAATATATACCTACTAATGGGATTGCTGAATCATATGGCAATTCAATACTTAGCTTCCTGAGAAACCAACAAACTGCCTTCCACAGCATTTGCACCATTCTACATTCCCACCAACAGTGAATCAGTGTGCCTCTTTCTCCACATCCTTTCTAGCACCTGCTGTTTCCTATTGTTGATTTTTTTTTTTTTTGATAATGGCTATTCTCATGGGTGTGAGCTGATATCTCATTGTGGTTTTGATTGCATTTCCCTGATAGCCAGCGAAGTTAGAGCATCTTTTCATGTCTTTTAGCCATCTGTATTCTTCTGAAAAAATGTCTATTCGTGTATTTTGCCCATTTTTAAACTGGGTTGTTTATCTTTTTGCGGTTGAATTGTAGATTCTTTATATATTCTGGATATTAAATGCTTATCTGATATGTGGTTTCCAAATATTGTCTCCCATTGTGTAGGCTGCCTTTTTACTTTCTTGACAAAGTTCTTTGAAGCAAAAAAGTGTTTAATTTTGAGGAGATCCCATTTATCTAATCTTTTCTTATTGCTCACACTTTGGGTGTAAGGTCTAGGAAACCACCTCCTATCACAAGATTATTAAGATATTTCCCTATATTTTCTTTGAAAACTTGTATGATCTTAGCTCTGATGTCTTAGGCCTTTGATCCATTTTGAGTTTATTTTTGTATACGGTGTGAGATATGGGTCCTTTTTTATTCTTTTGCATATAGAAATCCATTTCTTCAAGGACCATATTGAAGAAGCTGCTCTGCCCCAGTTGGGTTGGCTTGAATACTTTATCAAAGATCAATTGTCTATAGATGAGAGAATCTATTTCTGAATATTCAATTCAATTTCATTAGTTAGTGTATCTATCTTTATGCTAATATCATGTTTTTTTGACCACTGTAGCTTTGCATACTCTTTAAAGTCAGGTAGTGTGAGTCTTTCCACTTCTTTTTTCTTTCTCAAGATATTTTTAGCTATTCAGGCCACCCTGCCCTTCCAAATAAATTTTTTCTTTGTTTGTTTCTGCCAATAAATTATTGGGATTTTAATTAGTATTGCATTTAATCTGTAAATCAATTTTGATAGAATTGATATCTTGATTATATTTTGTCATCCAATCCATGGACTTGGTATGTCCTTCCATTTATTAAGGTCCTCCATGATTTCTTTTAGCAATTTCTTATAGTTTTCTCTATACAGGTCTTTCATATCCTTAGTTAAGATTATGCCTAAATATTTGATTCTTTTGGTTGCTATTGTAAATGGAATATTTTTCTTGACTTTGTCCTCAGATTGTATATTATCAATGTATAGAAACACTACTGATTTTGGGTGTTGATCTTGTAGCATTCCACTTTGTTGTACTCATTTATTAGTTCTAGTAACCTTGCTGAAGATTTTTCAAGATTTTGACAAATAGTGTCATGTCATCTGCAAACAGTGACATGTTTCCTTTCTTTTCTTCTTCCTTTCCAATTTGGATGCCTCTTATTTCTTTTTCTTGTTTAATTGCTCTGGCTAAAACTTCAGAACAATGTTGAATAACAATGGTTAACAGTGGGCATCCTTGTCTTGTTCCTGATCTTGGAGGAAATGCTTTCAGTCTTTTGCCATTGAGTATGATGTTAGCTGTGGGCTTTTCATATATTCCCTTTATCATGTTGAGGAAGCTGCCTTTGATTCCTATACTTTGAAGTGTTTCGATAAAGAAAGGATGTTGAATTTTTCAAATGCCTTTTCTGCATCGATTAAGATGATCATGTATTTTTTTCACTTGGATTTATTGATGTGGTGTATTACATTAATCAATTTTCTTTGTTGAATCAGCTTTGCATACCTGGAATAAATCTCATTTGGTCATGGTGTATTTCTTTTAATGTGCAGCTGAATTCAATTTGCAAGTATTTTGTATAAGATTTTTGCATCTATGCTCATTAAAAATATTGGTCTATAATTTTCTTTTCTTTGGCTTTGGTATTAGGGTGATTTCAGCTTCAAAGAATGAGGTAGAAAGCATTACCTCCTCTTCAATTTTTTTTGAAGAGTTTGAGCTGAATTGGTACTAATTCTTTCTTGAATGCTTAGTACAATTCACAAGTAAAGCCATGTGGTCCTGGACTTTTCTTTTTTAGGAACTTCTTGATTATTGATTCAATATCTTTACTTGTGATTGGTTCATTGAGATCATCCATTTCTTCTAGAGTCAATGTTAGTTGTTCATGCCTTTCCAGGAAATTGTCCATTTTCAATATTTTCTCATTTCTTAGCATATAATTGCTCATAGTACCCTCTTTATTACCTTATTTATTTCTGAGAGGTCAGTGGTTATGTCCCCTCTCTCATTTCTGATTTTATTTATTTGCATTTTTTTTGTCAGCTTAGTTAAGGGTCCATCAAATTTATTGATTTTCTCAAAGAACCATCTTCATTTTTTCTTGATTCTCTTTATTGTTTTCATATTCTCAATTTCATTTATTTCTACTCTAATCTTTGCTGTTGTTTTCTTCCTTTTTGCTTTGGGACTAGTTTTCTGTTTGTTCTCTAGTTCTCCCAGGTGAACAGTTAATTCTTTGATTTTTGCTCTTTCTTCTTTTTTAATATAGGCATTTACAGCAATAAATTTCCCTCTCAGCACCACCTTTGCTGCATCCTATAAGTTTTTCTATGTGGTGCTTTCATTTTCATTTGCCTCAATGTATTTACTGATTTCTCCTGTAATTTCTTCCTTGACCCCCTGGTTTTTTAAAATTTGTTGTCTAGCCTCCATATATTTGTGAATTTTCTGTCCCTATTCCTGTTACTAATTTCCAATTTCATTCCATTATGATCCAAGCAAGCACTTTGTATAATTTCAGCCTTTCTAAATTTATTGAGACTTGCTTTGTGACCCAGCATATGGCTTATTCTTGAGAATGATCCATAGGCACTTGAGAAAAATGTGCACCTTGCTATTGTGGGGTGTAATGTCCCATAAATGTCTGTTAAGTCTAGTTCATTTATCATATCATTCAAAATCTCTCTTTCTTTGTTGGACCTCTCTCTAGACGTTCCATCTTTTAGTGAAATTGGTGAAGTGAAGTCTCCAACTATTACTACAGAGTTGTCTACTTTTCCCATCAATGTTGTCACTTTTTGCATCATGTATTTTAGGGCATTCTGGCTTGGTGCATGAATATTTATGATTGTTGTGTCTTATTGATGAATTGTTCCTTTTTAAATATACAGATTCCTTCTTTGTCTCTTAATTGTTTTACATTTGAAGTCTAATTTGTCAGATACTAGTATAGTTACCCCTGCTGTTTTCTGGTTGTTGTGTGTGTGAAATATCTTTTTCCTATCTTTGACTTTCAATTTGTTTTTGTCCTTGGGTCTAAAGTGAGTCTATATAGATAGTATATAGATGGATCCTATTTTTTAATCCATTATGATAGTCTGTGTCTTTTGCTTGGGGAGTTTAATCCATTAACATTTCATGTTATTAATGTAAAGGCAGTACTTCTACCATTTTGTCTTTTGGATTCCATATGTCATATCTAATTTTTTTCTCTTTTTATCTTTACTGATAGTCTTCATTTGTACACTATTCTCCAACCTCTCTCCTATAGTACTCCCTTTATTATTTCTTGTAGAGGAGGTCTCTTAGTCAAAAACTCTCCCAGTGAGTGTTTTGCAGAAAATATTTTAAAATCCCCCACATTTTTGAATCACAGTTTTGCTGACTATACAATTTGAGGTTGGCAGTTTTTCTCTTTCAGAATCTTAAATATATCATACCACTGCCTTCTTGCCTCCATGGTTTATACTGAGAATTCCACACATAATCTTATCAAGTTTCTCTTGTATGTGATGGATTGTTTTTCTTTTCCTCCTTTCAGAATTCTCTCTTTGTCTTTGGCATTTAACAATCTGATGAAAAGCATCTTGGAGTAGGTTTATTTGGATCTATACTGTTTGGGCCACATGGTACTCATCTAATCCATAATTTTTTGTCTTTCATAAGAGATGGAAAATTTTCATTGATTATTTACTCCATTAGACTTTCTGCCCCCTTTCCCTTTTCTTCTCCTTCTGGGATGCCCATGACATGCATATTCATGTTATTCATGTTTTCATTCAATTCCCTGAGACCTGTTTGTATTTTTCCATTCTTCTCTCTATCTGTTCTTTTATGTGTAGGATTTCATATGTCCTGTCTTCTAGTTCACTAATCCTTTTTTCTGCCTCTTCAAATCTGTTCTTGTAGGTCTCCATCATTTTCTACATCTCTAATATTATGTCTTTCATTCCCATAAGTTTTGCTATTTGTTTTTTCAAACTTTTGAGTTCTTTATGTTTTCCCAATGCCTTCTTTATATCCTTCAACTCTTTGGCATATTTTCCCTTGATTATTGATTTGATTTTTGATGTGATTTTGCATGTCTGTTCAAACATCCTAAATTAGTTGTTACAACTCCTATATCTCATTTGAAATATATTGGTTTGTTCCTTTGACTGGGCCATATCTTCAATTTTCCTACTATGATTTGTTATTTTTTGTAGGCACCTAGGCATTTGGTTTCCTTAATTATTTTGAAGATCATTTTCACTTTTTTTACCTAGGGTTTTCTTACTGATTGGCTTTGCTTTCTATCTGTTCTTTGGCATTCAGTTCAACTTATTCTAGATCTCTAGTATAGTTTCTGTTTAACTGATCAGAGTTCACAGCTCTTGTTTTCTTGTTCTTGCCCTACTTATATGGAACCTTTTGGAGGGGAGGGTCTCCTCAGATATGATTGAGCCCAATCAGATTTTCCCACACTAGACAGGCTCATGTCTTGGAAGGAAAGTGTAACCACTATCAAATTTCCCTGAGAATGAGACCCAGCCAGTTGTCAGACATTCCTATAAAGCCTCTAGTCTCTATGTTTTTCCTATCTTGCCCAGCCCATGGTACTTTTTGGCCTGCAGCTTCCCTCTAGCATAAAATGATATGGCTACTTTAATTCTCAGCAGCCTTTCCCTTCCAGTGGTATAGTTGATATAGAGATTGCATCTGTAAAACAAGGGCCCCACAGGCTCACTGGAAGCTGGGGGAGCCAAGAAAACATTCTCCCGTAGGGCCTTCAGAGGGAACACTTCCTGCCAACACCTTGACTTTAGACATCTAACCTCTAGAACTGTGGGAGAAAAAATTTCTGTAGTTTTCAATCATGCGTGTTTTGGTATTTTGTTACAGCTGCCTTAGAAAGTTAATGCACATTCATGAACACGTATGCTATGTGGAATAATTGTTACATTAATTTTCTATCATATAACAACTTGAGGGATAGCAATTATTATTTTAATTTGATAGATAAGGAAAGTGAGGTTTAAAGTGAACCAATACTTAAGGTGAAGTGTACAGCAAATGAGCGACTGAGCTACAATTAAAACACAAGTTTAACTTCCAACTATTAATATTATATTACTCAGCTAAGGGAGGAATTAGAATACATTTTAAAATAAATTAATTATAACAAATATATGAATAAATGTATATTCTGTACCTGGAAGAATAATTTCATTTTAGGATAATAAGTGAAAAATATTTGAAGACTTCAGAGGAATTTACAAAGGCATGGGGTTTGATAGAGTCTTGCAACTTTTGGTGAACAAACATTATAGCGTTGGAGATGAGGATATGAAAATTAGCACTGAGGATGCTGAGAGTGATGCTGGTCATTTTGGAAACATTGATAGTAGGAAATGGGGTTAGTGGTCCAGTTAGTTATGATGGGTCAGATGATAACCCTAATGTTAGGAATTGTATCGTATATGGCAGCCCCATGATCCACATATCTCCTAGAAGATAAGCTTGAAGCATGCAGGTGAGTGGGGTCTTCTTGTCCAAACTTGTCATGCAAAATATTAATACTGAGTCTCAGTCTGCTATACCTGAAGTAACTACCTCTATTCTCTCTTTTGAGGCTGGAGTTCCCAAAGCTAGAAGATGAAAAAAAGAACATAGAGGTGAGATTTCTGACTACAGATTATAGCACTCCCATCTGACAGATGAATGGAAGTCTCAATCTTTGGGTTCCAGTTTTCTATGTGCTGTCTTATGTAAAAACCATCATGGAAAAGATTTGGAATTCTCTAGTTTCTGGAAAACTTGCTTCTGGAAGGAAGCTCAGCTATAATAGCTATATAGAAATGAAAGAAAAGCTATATAAGGAACAAGTTACTGATTTTATTGGTATATAGGCTCTCTATCGCCAATGTGAGGTTTCTCAATAAAGCAAAATATTAATGTTTAGATGTGGATCTTCTCCTATGAATCTAGTATTGTGAAGTCTACAAAGCAGTTTTCATCCATAACTCAACTGCCATATTGACAAGAATGGCCAAATTCTCTCAAATTTCCAGCCCTTAAGCTTATTACAATAGGAAAACATCAAGTAAGCAAGCAAGAATACACACACAACAGCATTCATTACTCACCCACAGTGACCCTGGCTTTTAGCAAAATTAAGCTCAATAAATACATCAGGAGCTGACTCACTCCTTGGAGAAAAACATCTGAGCAGCTGAATAGGGAAGGACCTGGAAATAGGCATATCATTTTCCCTAAAGTTCAAATTGGTAATGTAGAAACAAGAGGCTGGAGACAAGGCTGGAAATTTCTACCTTTCTTTATTTCACAGATTTTTTCCAGTGAACTTGATTTACTTTCTTATTCCCAGCATACTGATAATCCTTGGAGGTGGAGATTGATTTCTATCTCTCTATTGCCCAGGGTCTAGACCAATATCCCCACTTTCCATACCTATGTATGATTTGATTTCTTTTGTTTTACATTTCGTGTTCTAGTGGACCACTGCTCACTTGAGATAGTAGTTAAAACCCTACTGATATTTCATAGCCCTTCTCTGTTGTTATAGATGGAGAGAGAAGGATATCCCTTTTTCTCTATCCACGGTCCCAGAGAGATTCACATTCTGTTGATGGCCCCACAGCTAAGTTCTGCTTTTTTATAAAATCCATGATTCCAAAACTGTAGTCTGCTTTCTCTCTGCTGGCAAAGACAGAAAAGGCTCCCCTATCCACATGAAGCTGGTAAGAAGGTAGAGAATGTTATTCATTTTATCTCTCTTGTGCACTGATTGTTGCCTATTTACAAATACATAGATGGGATTACAGAAAAGTTAGATACATTACCATTCACCCTGCTATTAGGGATTCATATAACACAGCTATCTGCTCCATACTGATTTGTAGTTAATTATTTTAATGCATTTTTCTCAGATTGAATTGAAACTCAGGGAACTAGTGATTAAACTGGAACTAGGGATTGATAACATAAAGAGAATGGTAACTGCGCTAGTTTGAAAAGATGTATGTCCCCTAGAAAAGAATTGTTTTCATCTAAATCCAATTTCGTAAAGGCAGAATAATCCCTATTCAATACTGTATGTTTGAAACTGTAATTAGATCATCTCCCTGGAGCTGTGATTTAATCACGAGTGGTTGTTAAACTGGATTAGGTGATGACATGTCTCCACCCATTTGGGTGGGTCTTGAGAAGTTTCCTGGAGTCCTATAAAAGAGGAAGCATTTTGGAGAATGAGAGCCTCAGAGAGAGCAGAGCAGAACGACATAGCCACAAGAAGCAGAGAGTCCACCAGCCAGCGACCTTTGGAGATGAAGAAGGAAAATACCTCCTGGGGAACTTTATGAAACAGGAAGCCAGGAGAAGAAGCTAGCAGATGACGCTGTGCTCGCCATATGCCCTTCCAGATGAGAGAGGAACCCTGACTGTGTTCACCATGTGCCTTTCCAGATGAAAGAGACTCTGACAGTGTTCGCCATGTACCCTTCCACTTGAGAGACAAACCCTGAACTTCATCGGCCTTCTTGAACCAAGGTGTCTTTCTCTGCACGGATTTGATTGGATATTTCTATAGACTTATTTTAATTGGGACATTTTCTTAGCCTTAGAAAAGTAAACTAGCAACTTATTAAATTCCCCTTCTTAAAAGCCTTTCTGTTTCTGGTATATCGCATTCTGGTAGCTAACAAACTAGAACAGTAATAGACTTATTATAGGATATTTATTCTCAGGAAATAAATACCAAACACTGCCACCCATATTTTAAAACTCTTGATTATAGAATACAAATAGTAACAATACTTATTATTTTCGTTATTATGTAATGCTCTCTTCCTAGAATTAAATTGTAACAATTTAAACACATTATTGCATGAAAATTTATAAAATTTGTTTTCAACATTGCTTTATAATATTTTCATGTGTTACTGAGTCAACTCTTCCTTACATTATCTACAACATGTACTGTAGATCTTCATCTTGTCTGCAAACTAGAATACAACACTTCATACTTCTTGAACAACAGTAAACTTCCCCCAAATGTTTCACAAACAACAGTTGGTATTGAGAGATAGTTCTCTCACACGCCCCTTCATGAACAGATCCACTTGCAACTAACTCTCTAGTGTATAGTGGAATTAATTATTCTATTTTTGAGAGATAATAACTTTTATGCTCTGTATTCAATCACCTACTACATACTTTAAAAAGTTTTCTATACCAATCAATTCCTCTCTCATATATTTTCAACCTCTTTCTATCTACTGCCTCTGTAAGCTCAGTATATACATACATTTCTCTAAGACTCTTCACCTTGGCAAAAATCTTCCATCTAACTTACAGTCTCCTCTAGTCATGACCACGTTCTCTACTTTCCTTCACTGCCAAGTTTCTAGAAATAATATGCACTTTACTACCACTACTGATTTTTCCATTCATTCCTCAAGCAGATTCTTGGTTTCCAGGCCAAACTTCAATTGTTTTTCCAGAATCATTAATATGCCCACTTAGCTGCATTTGATACTTGACTTCTCAATTAATTTGACATTCTTATTCATTTACCATCTAGTTGTAACACTAGACTTTCTTGGTTTTTACCTTTCTTGTAAACCTGTCTAGTGTCACCTTTTTTAGTGTCTATATTCTTTTCTTAGATTTTCTATATAGTTCTATTTTCACTGATTTTCACTTGTAATTCTGCTCTCTGACATTTATTCACCTATTCTGTTGCATTAAAATAAATTTACCCAACTCCCAAATTGATATTACAGAAAAAAATCTGTACCTGGAGACTCACGTGGCCACTGGAGACTCATAGATTTCTTCAGTTGGATTTCGCTTAGTCGTTTCACACAGACATATTCAAAAGTGAATACCTTGATTTTTCTTAACTAAGTCTCTAGTCATAGGATCTTGTGGTCTAATGAAGGAGCTTAAAATTCCGGCAATATAAAAAATAATCATCAAATGTTTTATAGTTACATGTATGTAAATTCCCTGAATTTAAGGTTGAAACTTCATGTGTGTTTGGTAAAAATCCTGATTATTAATGGTAGATGTATATTAGAGATTGATTTAGAGTTTTCTCGATGATAGAAGACCCCTCTAGAATCTTAGATGCTTCTCCTAAATGAAAGAGAAGATTTCTAGGTATTTTTAATAATAAAGTAATTTATTATTTCTGTAGGATGTGAACATTGTGAGGACAAATGCTGGAGCCCCAGGACAACATGGAGATCTTAATCAATTCGACGTCTAACTTTCCAACGTTCTTGTTGACCGGCATTCCTGGACTACAGTCTGTCCATGCCTGGATCTCCATTCCCTTCTGTTGTCTCTATGCCACTGCCATCTCAGGGAATGCCATGATCCTGTTTGTCATCATGACCCAGCAGAGTCTCCATGAGCCCATGTACTATTTCCTCTCGCTGCTGTCAGCTGCAGACCTGGGCTTGACTGTTTCTACAATGTCAACAACTTTAGGCATCTTCTGGTTTGATTCAAGTGAAATCAGTTTAGATACTTGCATTATCCAGATGTTTTTTCTTCATGGATTCACCTTCATGGAGTCTGGGGTGCTGGTGGCCATGGCCTTTGACTGATATGTGGCCATCTGTGATCCCCTGAGGTACACCACCATCCTCACTAATTCCAGAATCATTCAGATGTGTACCTTGATGATGATGCATACTGTGCTATTAATAGTACCACTACTTTTGCTCCTTAAGCAGCTGTCTTTCTGTAGAGATCATGTTCTTTCCCACTCTTACTGTTACCATCCAGATGTACTTAAATTAGCATGTTCAGATACTCAGGCCAACAGCATCTGTGGTTTAATTAATCTCATCCTGACCGCAGGGATAGATACATCATGCATTGTCCTGTCTTACCTCCTGATTATTCGCTCTGTCCTCAATATCACCTTCCCTGAAGAGCGGCACAAGGTGTTTAGCACCTGTGTCTCCCACATTGGAGCAGATGCTATTTTCTATATCCCTATGATGAGCCTGTCCTTGCTGCATCACTATGGTCACTCAGCCCCCAAGCTAGTCCATTCCACGATGGCTAACATATACCTGCTTCTGCCCCCTGTACTCAATCCCATAATCTACAGTGTAAAATCCAAACAGATCCGCAAAGCTGTACTCAATCTGCTTCTTACAAAGTAAACAGATGATTAAGCTTCAGACAAATCTGATGAGTGACTTTCACTATTTAAAAAAAGCAGTCCTGCTAGGTTTTTGCCTATCAGATATTTTTTTTTCATTTTTTTCATTTATTCAAGAAACATTTAGTAAGCAACTATTATATATATTATCTCATTGACATAAGTATGATATGCTACACCAAGGACTTGATAATCCAATAAGGAAACAAGAAAATAAAAATGAAATAATAAAATTAATACTAATTAATAAATTAACATTTATTGACTACTTATTTTATGATAGGCATTATACTAACTTCTTTTCATTCATATTCAACTTAGTCTTCAAATAGCTCAATAACATATTTAATATTATTCATTGTATTTTACAGATTAGGAATATAGAAACATTGATGCTACCTAAGGTCACACACACAGCTAACATGAGGAAGGTTTGAGATTTGAATCCAGGCTTTCTGAGTCTTACATGTTTTTCACCAGTATAGTAAATCCTCTACCAACAGCATTCTAGGAGAAATTTTTAAGATCAGAACTAAGAGAAGAATCTCATGAATCCATATTCCATGTCTCAGAAAGTGTTAGTAGCCTTCTTACTATACATTTTAGCTTAGTTTTTCATGGATAACAAATAATACAAAAGGTGGGGATAGATTCATGGCATGTAAGCCATAGGTCAGTATCCATGCTGGACAGTCCAAAATTTCAGGAATTAGAGGCATTTGCTAATCCGTCATAGATAAAGAAACTTCAGTGAGTGGAAATGATAACGAAGCATTGTCCAAAGTAGGTTAGGTCAAGGATTGTAAATATCTTTTTGTAAAATGGTCTTTCTGGAATCTACTGAAATCCATGAATACCCCCTCAGAAAAAATTCAGAGAAACACTCATAATATTTCCACAAAATTCAGAGTTTACAAGGATGCCAGGAAAGACCTTCATGGCTCTCTAACCACCCAAAGTACCAAGGTAAAGAACCCAAGTTCCTTGACCCATAAATAGTTATACAAAGTTAAACCCAAGTAATTTAGTCCCTGAAAAAGAGGGCTAACTCAGCGGTAACTATCAGTTTTAGACACAGGCAGAAGCTCAAAAATCAGTTGCAAAAAAATGGAAGAGAAAATTCAGAGGAAAATGGACATGGTAACTAAGGGAAGTGTATTAGTTAGGGTTCTCTAGAGAAACAGAACCAACAGGGAACACTTGCAAATATAAAATTTATGAAAGTGTCTCACGTGACCGTAGGAACGCAGAGTCCAAAATCCACAGGGCAGGCTGCGAAGCCGATGACTCCAATGGATGGCCTGGACGAACTCCACAGGAGAGGCTCACCAGCCAAAGCAGGAATGCAACCTGTCTCCTCTGAGTCCTCCTTAAAAGCCTTCCCATGATTGGATTTAGCATCACTAATTGCAGAAGACACTCCCCTTTGGCTGATTACAAATGGAATCAGCTGTGGATGTAGCTGATGTAATCATGACCTAATCCTATGAAATGTCCTCATTGCAACAGACAGGCCAGCGCTTGCCCAATCAGATGAACAGGTACTATAACTTGGCCAAGTTGACACCTGTCCCTAACCATGACAGGAAGTAATATCAATTTTGTTGTAGTCGGAAAAGTGGTGATAAATGGAGGAATTTTTCATGTCCCCCCACACAAACAGTGGGGGTATTGGTGTATAGAGCCAGTTCACAGCAGCTTGCAAGAGCACATTTTGTGTACTTCTGCCAATTCCTTGGCATATGGAAATCTTGCAATCAGCCATAATGGCAATATTTACACTGTGAGGATTGGCACACACTATACATAAGAACTTTTTTAAAAACAAAAAGAAGAGATTTCATTTGCCAATACATCACTGACTGGAGGGTCTACTTTATGTTTTGCCCTGTATGAAAGAGTAGAAATTAAAAGATCAATAAATCATTTTCACCTGCACTCAAGGATTCTAATGTATAATTTATGAGATGACAACATAAGCAAAAAATTTCAATAATGTGTTCTATGGTTAGGAGCACAGAAATAGAATTTTACTTATTTCGATTGTTATCCTGAGTTAGAAGAATATCTGAACGTGAAGGTAAGACAAGAGTATATTGGAAGAAACTCTGTGGAATAATGTAAGAAGTATTAAAGCACAGTTTTAGTCTTAGTGGAAATATATCTTCCTGAGTTTTAAATCCATGGGCCATACCTGCATAATAGGCAGGGAGTATAAGAAAATACAGTTTTCTCCTTCTGTTTATTCTGTTTTCTCCAAGATGAATTTAAATTACAGTATTTGTGGAATTGCTTAAAGAATATCTTTTGCTCACACAATTTTATTACGTAAAGTTATTGATTTGTAGATATGTTTTAAAAATGTGCTTGTATTTCTTGAATTTTGAATGTGGAAAGCTTTTACTCTGGTAGTTCTACAAAGCTTTTAACTCTTGGTACTTCAAGAATATAGAACACATTAGATTAACGTAGAGGAAATTTTACTTTGAGAAGCTCAATGTGTTGCAGCCTTACAAAGAACCTGCTCGAGAAAAGACTCCGGATATCTGAGTGAGAAGCTCTACCTGGAACCGAAGAAGAGCTGAGAAATGAAAGGTGTTCTTGTACATACGTGCAGACTTTTGTATGGCACAAGCAAAACTTGAAAATTTTTATTTAACTTGAGTTGTATTATGCTGTCTATAATAATGTCCAGGATATTACACATGCATGTTATTAAGTATAATTAATTTCAAAGAATAGGTGCGTGCTTAGCTTGGCATGTAGAATGGTCTTCAGATAAATTTTCTAAATTAATGGTCTGGTAAATAGCACTGTAATCAGGTCAATTTATGCAAGAATAAAATAGTTAAGAGCTGTATTAGTCAGTGTTCTTCTGAGGGGGAAAAAAACCAACAGGAAGTATATACTAAGGGATTTGTTATAGAAATTGGATCTCAGAAGTATGGGGAGTGGTAAATCCGAATTCCATAGGACACTGTGAATCTGTTTCATGGTCTAGAAAGAAAAGTCTAACAGATATATGGTGTGCCATTGGAAACTGCTGAATACCCCAGAAAAGCTTTGTTCTTTAATCCTGATTCTGTATTGTTGGGTGGAATCTTTCAGATTAAGCTGTTTCCATTGGAGCTGTGTCTCCACCCATTCCAAGTAGGTCCCTTACTAGAATCCTTTAAGAGGGAATCATTTTTGAAAAAGTTTCAGAGCTGACAGAGATGTTTGGAGACGCAGAAAGAAAATGCCCCTGGGAATGCTGTTTGAAACCAGAAGCCAAAGGACCATGAGATGCCAGCCACGTGCCTTCCCAGCTGGCAGAGAAACCCCAAGCATCATTAGACCTTTCTTGATTCAAGTTATCTTTCTCTGCATGGCTTAGTTTGGTCATTTTTTATGGCCTTGAAACTGAAAACTTCTTACTTAATGAATTCCTTTTATAAATGCCAATCCATTTCTAGTCTATTGCATTCTGGCAGCTTTCAAACCAAAACATGGTATTTGAATTAGGATTTGTTGTGAAGAAATGAGAAATTATAGAAATAACTAGAAAGTGAGAGTAAAAGGGCAATGTAACATCATCCTCACTTATAGCTTGTAAACTTAATGTGTGGAATTTCTATTATTTAAAATAGGGAGTATATGAGTAAATAAATTGTAAGGAATGGAGGAGATAAAACTTCAGATACTAATATACATGCTTGAGGTGGTCTATGATTTACATACATAATTTGATATATGTTTCTGGTGCATAGAAGATTGGTCAAGGATAAGTTTAAACATTTTAGGGTAAGAAAAAATGAGTTTGCTGGCAAAGATCTTTAGGGGATATGAGGTTTCCAAGAAAACTGAAATACAATTGAAAATATAGAGAAATTTTTAAAAGTAGAGAAATAGTCAAGATAAATTTTCAAGTAGTTCCTAAAGTAACATGGGTAGTCAGTTTAGGTAATTTTGTATAAAAAGCAGATACCTATGGAGCAGCTTCTGAAGGTACATGGGAAGTTCCAGGGAAGCTTCAAATATGACTTGAGCAATCATTACATCATTTGCATAGGTACCTATACTCCAAAGTCTAAACTTAATATTTAAGTTGCCTTGTTTGCTTTAAAAGGTATCACATTATTTTATTTATCCATACATTGACAAGCAACTCATGAAATGAACTTGACTAACTAATGAATAATAAATATTTTATTGGTCAGGAGTCAAGATGTACATAAACGGAAAAACACAAAAATTGTTTCTCTCTCAATTTTCTCCCTCTATGTGTTATTTTATAAAGTGTATGTCATGATTATTAATAGCACAGACTCAAGAACCATGTCTTCTCAGATTCAAACCTGTGCTTCACCACTTTATGCTGTTGTACCCATGAGCAATGTGTCCAAACTTCTAAACTTTAGGTTGTTCCTGTATAATTCAGTTGTTAACCTCTATAACAACAATCTCTCTCTCTCTGTGTTGTTGTAAAATAATCCCAGTGAAGAACTTCGGGCAAAGCCTTCCAAATAATACATAATCTGTTCATAGTAAATATATATTCTTACCTAAATAATTTCTGTAAGACCTTCATGTCAGGAATAATGTTAAAATTACAGGGGACAAATATGATGGAATATAGATATTTTTTTCTTGATTTTAACAACACTGGAAGATTACATAATCCTACACTAGGTTTGATGGTAGCACATTAAGAAAGAAATTAATATCCAGTTTCATGGGAAAGAGAATAATTTTCTTTTGAGTAAGCACATATAATGTGTCAGATAAAGCCAGCTTTTACAAAAGTGAATTCATAGTGTTTTCTTTTTTAACTCTTAGATACTCTTTTGGAAACAAATATGCCCTCTGCTTAACAGGAAGGGGGACTATAACCTTGCTTAATTAGCTGCACTCAATCATTACCCAATTACTATGAAGCAATCAGTCAATTCTTCTCTTAAACTCAATCCTTATTATTGGTGGTTAAAGAACATAGAAGAGATTAATATATCATGAGACAATTCACAGATACTCAATAAATATCTACCATGAGCAAAGCACTTTACCAAGCAAAGATGAACACAAATAAACTGTTCCTTCATGGGGAGACACCAAGTAGATCTCATGATTAGTTGAAGGATGAATCATATAAAGTCAAAAAGTTGGGAAAGACTACAAAATTGTAAATGATAAATATCAATTATTTTTCTGTGTAAAGTAGAAGTATATGAAATTTAAATAAATTTTTATTTTTAGACATCTAGGTTATACAAAAGAATTCCATTCCTGTAAACCATAATATCGAAATTCCGTAACTCCACTTCTCCCGCTTTCCTCCTGAAGGCAGTCTGTGCACGTGAAGGGCCCATGCCCGCTTTTCCATTCCCTTCATCTACCTCTATTTAACTGCCCTTTCTGGGAGTGCCTTGATCCTCTTTGCAGTCTTCATTGAACCAAGCCTCCACGAACCCAAATACTATTTCCTCTCCATGTTGTCCACCTCTGAACTAGGCTTATGCATCCCCACACTGGTGATGGTACTGGAACTATTTTGGTTCAGTACACAGGGGATCAGCTCTGCTTGCTTATCACAGATGTTCTTCCCTTACCTCTTCACTGTTACAGTCCTCAGTGCTCTTAGTTATGATCTTTGACTATTTCATGGCCATTTCTAATCCTCTTAGAAATGCCTCCATCCTAACTGAACTTAAAATAGCACAAATTGGTGTATCAGTCTTCAGGAAAAGACATTAATATGAATCCTTCAGTGATAATTAAATGACTGTCCTTCTGCCACAGCTACATGCTCTGGCTCTCCCTCTGTGCTCATTGCTCTATGCTGTGCCAGCAGACAGAAGAAGATTATTCTAAATACAGTCTCCACAAAATTACACATTTATTAGTTTACTAATTTATTTAGTCAGTCATTGAATATTTATATATGACTACTACAGAAAATAAATAAATCATGTTCTTGAAGAGCACATACTCTTGTGAACTGTTCTGACCATGCTTTCCTAGCAAATAATCCAGAATCTCAAATTTATCAAGTCCAAAACCAAATTGACTTTTTTTACCTTCTAAATCTGATCCTACTGTGAATGAGTGAAATTATACCTGGTAATGAATGGTAAGGTGATTAAATAACCACCACCACCACCCTTTGAAGAAACCTACCCAAGGGTTCCTCGAACTCCTGATAACATGTTTTTCTGTTTAAATTTCTATTTCATCAAAACTGAATTTTCTGACCATCTTTTTTTTTATTTTTTTTAATTTTTTTTCTCTCTATTATCATTTTTTCTTTTTCTGTTGTCTTTTTATTTCTTTTTCTAAATCGATGCAAATGTACTAAGAAATGATGAATATGCATCTATGTGATGATATGAAGAATTACTGGCCATCTTTTTGATGCCAACCTTCTTTTAGCCAAAGAAATCTGGTTTATTGATGTCCCCTTTGAACTTTCTCTCTAGCTTCATTATTCAAAAGAGTAACACATAAAAGATGTAACTTCTTTGATGTCACACTTTATATTATTTCTCATTTGCTTCTATACTGTTTTATGTTTCCAGAATCTCTTTCTACTCTACATGTTCTAGTTTGCTAGCTGCCGGAATGCAATGTACCAGAAACAGAACGGTTTTTAAAAAGGGGAAATTAATGAGTTGCTAATTTACAGTTCTAAGGTGGAGATAATGTTCCAATTACAACAAGTCTATAGAAATGTCCAATCAAAGGTATCCAGATAAAGATACCTTGGTTCAAGAAGGCTGATGAAGTTCAGGGTCTCTCTCACATCCGAGAAGGCACACAGTGAACACAGTTAGAGTTTCTCTCTCATCTGCAGAGGCACATGGTGAACATGGTCAGGGTTCCTCTCTCATCTGGAAGGGCACATGGCGAACATGGTGTCATCTGCTAGCTTCTTCTCCTGGCTTCCTGTTTCATGAAGCTCCCCAGGAGACATTTTCCTTCTTCATCTCCAAAGGTCACTGGCTGGTGGACTCTGCTTCTCGTGGCTACATCTTTCTGCTCTGCTCTCTCTGAATCTCTCATTCTCCAAGATGTTTCCTCTTTTATAGGACTCCAGTAAACCAATCAAGACCCATCCAAATGGGTGGAAACATGTTGTCACCTAATCCATCTTAACAACCACTCTTGATTAAATCACATCTTCAGGGATTTGATCTGATTACAGTTTCAAACACACAGTATTGAACAGGGATTATTCTGCCATTTTACAAAATGGGATTTTCATTAAAACATGACTTTTCTAGGGGAAATAAATCCTTTCAAACCAGCACAAGACATTTTCCCTTAGGACCAGACAGATTCACAGGGAAATTTTACCAAACTCTCCAAGAAAAATTAACACCAGTATTGCTCAAACTCTTCCAAAAAATTGAATAGGAGAGAACACTACCTAATTTATTCTGTGAGACCAATATCACTGTCATACTAAATCCAGATGAAGATATAAGAAAATAATATTATTGCAATACCCCTCATGAATATAGATGCCAAAAACTTGATAAATGCTAGCAAACTGAATCCAGCAGACAAAAAAATGATTATACACCATGATCAACTGGGATTTATCCAGTTAATATACTGCACCTCATATAAGAATGAAAGAAAAAACTTGCAGAATCATCTGAATTGATACAATTCATTGGGAAAATCTAGGGCCCTTTCTTGATAAAAAAAAAAAATTAAACACTTAGAAACATAAGAATAGAAGGAAACTTCCTCAACATTATAAAGGGCATGTAACAGTTGGTACACAGCTAACATCAGGCTCGAAGGTAAAGTACCAAAATCTTTCTTTCTAATATCAAGAATATGATAACCACTGTCACCAGTATCATTCAACATTGTACTGGAAGTTCTAGAAAAACCATTTAGGCAAGAGAAAGAAATAAAAGGCATCCAAATTGAAAAGGGAGAAATGAAACATTACCTACATTCCCTATTTACAAATGATATAATCCTATACACAGAAATTCCTGAAAATACACAATAAAGCTACTAAAATTGATAAACAAATTCATTAAAGGGGCAGGTACAAGATCAGCATGCAAAAATAAGTGTTGTCTTTCTATATACCAGTAATGAGCAATCTGAAGAAGAAATCAAAACAAAATTCTATTTACAATAGCAACTAAAAGACTCAAATATCTAGGAATAAATCTAACCAAGGATGTAAAGGACTTGTATACAGAAAACTACAGAATGTTGCTAAAAGAGAGTAAATGTACCTCAATCAAAATTCAAAAAACCAATCATTAAAATATATAGAATGAGAATGGGAACTGAACAGACAAAGCCTTCTTGAAAAAGAAGAACATGCTTGGAGGACTCACACTTCCAAATTTTAAAACTTATTATAAACCCATGATAAACAAAATAGCATGGCACTGGCACAAGGACAGACATATAGACCAATGGAATATAATTGAAAATTCAGAAATGAACTCTATGTTTATGGCCAACAGATTTTTGACAAGGGTACATCATGGTCAGAGTCATGTGTCAACTTGGCCAGATGATGGTGCCTGATTGTCTTGTCTGGCAAGCACTGGCCCGTCTGTTGCTATGAGGAAATTTCATGGACTTAAATCATGATCATGTTGACTGCATTTACAGCTGATTGCATTTTTAATCAGCTAAGGAACAGGTGTGTCTTCTGAATGAATGATGCTTAATCTAATCAAAAGAAGGCTTTTAAGGAGGGTTCAGAAGATGTAGTAACTCTTCCTGCTTTCACCAGCCAGCATCTCTTGAGAGTTCATTGAGGACCTTCATTGGAGCTGCCAGCTTGTGGCCTACCCGCCAGACCTTGGACTCTACATCTCCACAGTTGCATAAGGTAATTTTATAAATATTATATTTACAGAAATCTCCTTCTGATTCTGTTAATACAGAGAACACAAGCTAATAAAGTTGCCAAGACCACTTGGTGGTGAAAGAACTGTCTCTTCAAAAAATGGTCTTAGGAGATCTCATGCTCATAAGGAAAAGAATAAAGGTGAGACCCTACGTACTACAATATACAAAAATAAATTCAAAATGGATCAAAGGCCTAAATATAGGAACCAAAAGAATAAAACCCCTACATAAAAATATAGAGAAGCATTTTCAGAACCTTGTAATAGGCAATAATAGTTTCTTAGACTTCACATTTGAAGCAAAACCAACAAAAGAAAAACATAGAAAACTGGAATGTCATCAAAACTAAAAATATTTGTGCAGGTACTTTATCAGGACACTAAAAAGATAATCTACACAATGGGAAAAATATTTGGATCACATATCTGATAAGGTTTACATCCATAATATATAAAAATATCCTAGAGCTCTATAGCAAAAAGACAAACCCATTAAAAAATGGGCAAAAGGCTTCAATTGACATGTCTCCAAATAAGGAATACAAATGACTAAAAAGCAGATGGAAAGGTATTATAACATCTTTAGATAGCAGAAAATTGCAAATCAAAACAAAAATGACATACCATATCTTACCCTATATGGGCTACTATTAAGTACAAGTCTTAGAGAAGATGGAGAGAAATAGAAGCACTCATTCATTGTTGGTAGGAAGATAAACTGGTGAAGCTACTGTAGAAGACAGTTTAGAAGATCCTCAGAAAGCTAAGTATGGAAACAACATATGACCTGGCAATCTCACTGTGCTGGTTTAAAACTATTATGTATCCAGAAAAAACATGTTCTTCTAATCTAATCTTACGGGAGTAGACTTATTATGGGTGGGATCTTTTGATTAGACTATGTTAATGGGATGTGACCCTGCCCATACAAGTTCTGTCTTAATTAGTTTCCTAGATTCCTTGAAAGAGCCAGCACAGGAGTTTGACAGCCATTTGAAGCCCCAGACAGAAATACCTCCGATGCTAAGCAAGGATGCACAGAAATAACCAGAAACTGGAGAGAGTCAAAAGAAGTTAAGACATGAAATCCATAGTTTGTCCCAGAGAAACTAAGTGACCCACAGGTGCTTAGAGAGAAAGCCAGTGAAATCAGAACCTGAAAGCAATGAACCAGAGCAAGGAGCTCACATGCCAGCCATGAGCCTTCCCAGCTGACCGAGGTACCTAGATGCCATCTGCCTTTCCCCCAAGAAGGTATCCTCTACTTAATGTCTTAATTTGGCATTTTCATAGCCTTAAAATTATAACTTGTAACATAATAAATCCCCTCTATAACAACCAATCCATTTCTGGTATGCTACATTCCAGCAGCTTTAGGAAACCAAAACATCCACTAATGATCAGTACTCCAAGTACCTGAAAGCAGGAACTTTAACAGATATTTGCACATTAAAGTTCAGAGCAGCATGATTCATATTTGTCAAAAGATGGAGGTGACTCAAGTGTCCATCAACTGATGAATGGATAAGCAAAATTTGGTATAAAAATACAATATAAAATTATTTGACTGTACAAAGAAATGAAGTCTTGATACAGGAGACAACATGGATGAACCTTGAAGACATCATGCTGAGAAAAATAAGCCAGACACAAAAGGGCATATATAAATGATCTCACTGATACAAAATAATTAAAATAAACAAATGCATAGAGTCAGAAACTAGAATATAGATTACCAGGGGCTTGGGTGTCATTAGGGAATGGGGAGTTAACACTTAAATTGTATAGAGTTTCTATTTAGGTTGATGGAAAGGTTTGGTTATGGATGGTCATGTTGGTAGCACAATACTGGGAATATAATAGCTCATGGATATATTTGAATGTAGCTAAATGGGGAAATTTTGTTTTACATATTTTAACAAAATAAAAATTATAAACAAAAACTACAGCAATGTAAAACATAAACATTTAACCTTAATGCAAACCATGGACTATTTTAAAATGTTCTTTCATCAATTGTAGCAAATCTGTCAAAAAACTAATGCAAGGTGTTTCTCATAGAATAATAGGTGGTATTTGTGAACTCTGTATTTTAAGCACAATTTTTCTTTAAAACTACAACTTCTTTAATAAAAAAGAAAATATTCCAGCTGAGATTACCAACAGATTAGCTAATGTATATGTAAAGATTAGTGACAGTGAAGACATAGCCAGGAAAACTCTCCAAAATGAAACAGATTGAGAAAAATGAACTAGTATCAGTAATATGTGAGCCCAACAAATGCATAATTGGAGTTCCTGAAGGAAAGGAGTATGAAGCAACTGTACAGGAAAAAAAAATTTAAAGAAAAATGGCCTGAAAATTGCTAAATTCTATAAAAGGTTATTTATTCACAGATCTAAAATGTTGAACAAACCCCAAGAAGAAATAAAAATGAACGTATTGTGTTTATAATATATGTACAGGTAAAATATATAAATACAATAACACAAAGGTCAGGAGAAACAAAATGGAAATATACTTTTGTAAAATTCTTATACTATATGTGAAGTGTTAGAATAGTACTTGAAGCTAAACTGGGATAAATTAAATATGTATACTATAAACCACTAAAGCAACCTTTAAAAGACAAAGGGTATAGTTAATAAGTCAAATAATAAAATTGAATCTTAATCTACAAAAAAGCGTGAAATATGGGACAAAGAGGAAAGTCATTGTGAAATGGTAGATATAAACCAAAAAACATTAATAACCACACTCCACATAAATATCTCTATTAAAAAGTATAGGCTTTGAGATTTCATTTCAAAAAAACATTTTAAATATGCTGCAAACAAAAATGTATTAAATAGAAAGACAAAAATAGATTTAAAAAATAAAATTAGTGGCAAAGATATTCAATGTTAGCATTAATCTAAAGAAATCCACAGAACATTGAAGACATTATGTTGAGTAGAATACACTAGATATTAAAAGGACATATATGCATGATTCAGCTGATACAAAATAATTAGAATAAGCAAATGTGTAGTATCAGAAACTAAAATATAGGTTACCAGGGGCTGGGTTCTGGGTAGGGAATGGGGGGGTTAATGCTTAAATTGAAAAGAGTTTATACTTGCATTGATGGAAATGTTTTGGGCATGGGTAGTGGTGATAGTAGCACAACACTGTGAATGTATTTAACAGCTTTGAATTATATATTTGAATGTGATTAAAAGGGGAAATTTTAAGTTAAGTTAGGTGTATATGTTATTAGAAAACATTTGTTAAAAAAAAAAACCTAGAACTTGACAACACACACAGTGAAACAATGTAAACTGTGGACTATAGTTAATAGCACAGTTATAAAAATATTCATTTGAAACAACGGTATCACACTAATGCAAGTTGTTAACAATGGAGAGATACATGAGAGCGCTATATTTTATGCAACTTTTAAAATAAATTTACAACTTCTTCAATAAAATTTATATTAATATAGCAAAGGAAGCTTTTGGCTATATTAACAACAGCTAAAGTAGATTTTAAAGCATAGAACATTAATAGAGATAAAGAGAACAACCCCACAATATAATGAGTAAAATATCAAGGGAACATAACAATCCTCAACATTTATGCACCTAGCAATAGTAGTTCAAAGTGCAAAAATTGTTAGAATGCAAAGAAGAAATAGACAAGTGTATAATTATAATCAAAGATTTCAACAACCTTCTCGCAGTAATGAACAGCACAATTAGAGGGAACAGCAGTAAGGATATAGAAGACGTGGACAACACTATCAACCAACTTGACCTAATTGGCATATAAAAACAATCAGATCAACAACAGCAGAATAGAAATTCTATTCACACATAAATGAAGTTACAAAGATAGACCATATTGTGGATCATAAAACATGCTGTAATAATATAAAAAGGATTACAGTACAAAGTATGCTCTATACCCAAAATGGAATTAAATTAAAAATCAATAAAAGAAAAATCTGGATAATTTTTGTGATAATTTGGAAATTAAATAATGAACTTATGGGTAACCCATATGTCAAAGGAAAAGGCAAAATGAAAATTATGAAATATTTTAATTAAATAAAAATGAAAACGTGACATATCAAAATTTATGGAACTCACCTAAAGCAGTACTTATAGGGAAATTTCTATTCATAAAGACTTTTATTAGAAAAGAAGAAGAGTCTCAGGTTCCAACCTTAGAAAATTAAAGCCCCAAATAACAAATAAAGGAAAAATATAAAAAAACACACTTTACAAAATAGAAACAGAAAAAAAGTGAGTTAAAATCAAAGAAAACAAAGCTGGCTATTTGAAAAGATAAAACTGATGAATCTCCAATATCTTTAACTTGTATCCAGGGGCTTTTGTACACTCACTTATTAGTTCTAGGAGTTTAATTTTGTAGATCCTGAATTTTTTTAATAAAATAGTATTATTTCTTCATTTTTGATCTGCAGGACATTTATTTCCTTTTCTTATCTTATTACACTGGCTAAAACTTCCAGCACTATATTGAATAAGAGCTGTGAAGGTAGAAATCCTTGCTCTTTTTCTAATCTTTGACGGAAAGCATTCAGTCTTCCACCATTAAGAATAATAGTAACTATAAGATTTGTCTAGACATTCTTTATCAAGTTGAGTGAGTTCATCTCTATTTCTATTTTTCTAAGAGTTTTTTTTATCATGAATGGATATTGAATTTTACCAAACACCTTTTCTGCATCAACTGATATTATCATATGAGTTATCTTTTTTAACCTTTTAATATTATGAATTACACTCCTTGATATTTGAATATTTACCCAGCCTTGCCTCCTTGGATTAAAGCTTTCTTGGTTATGGTGAATAATCTTTCTGCGTATTGCTGCATTTCTACTTGCAAATACCGTGTGAAAGGGTTTTGTGTCTATATTCATGGGAAACAGCATATCTAGCTCTTCTAATAATTGATCAGAGACAGGTTGTAATAGTTAATTTCATTTATCGGGTTGAGTAGGTAATATTATCCAGTTATTTGGTCAAGCAAGTACTGGCCTCACTATTACTGTGGATTTAGATCATTAGTCATTGCATAGTTCATTGCATCTATGCCTGATTACATTATAACAGAATTGAATTCCCCATCTTGCAGAGTGTGTGCTGTCAGACTGAGAACATTGATTGGGAAGGAAGGGTGTCCTAAAACTTGGATATGGACAAGTATTTTAAATCCTCCTCAAATTTTCCAGTCATGGTTTACTCTGGTTCTGTTCACTGACATCTCTTGACTGTGTGTGTGTGTTTTTCTTGTGTTTGTGTGTGTGTGTTTTTCTCTTAAAAGTCACCTACAGACATTAGAGAAAGACAGATTTTCTCTTTTGCTAAACCTTTAACATGGGTATTAAATCAATCCGGTAAGGATTTGAGTGAGGTTTGGGTCTTGTTTTTGTTCTAATGTTACCTTTTCTATAAAGGTAAGATTTTGCCTGAGTCTTTTTATCAATGTCTTCCCCACCTTCAGCTTTATGTCTTCAATTTTTGCCTATCATGGAGAAGGCTCTTGGTCCTACCTTGGAGTAAACTACCATCAGTTGTTACTCATTGCTAGTTAGCCTGCTGGTGAAGGGCAGTGAGGGTCTAGTTCATCCTCTGTGTTAAGTAGGTTCCAGTTCCTGTTTCTGAAATATGGGGACTTCTCAGCGATTCTACCATTCCTACAGTTGGTGGAGACCTGTAATTGTTAGGTCCAAGGTTGTCTTTCTGCCAGTGACAATTCAACAACTGACAGAAATTTTTTCTTGCCCCCTCAAATCAGCAGCCATAGGATTTACCTATGCCCTGAGTGTGACAGGAATTAATGCACTTCCCCCAGAGGCTTAGGAATTTTATTCCACAGGGAAGACAGGCAGAAACATATGGGTGGAGATTTGAGCCTTTCCCACAGATGTTGCTTCCCTCTTTCCCAAACTTATATCATGTGAGAAGCTTTCTCAGGACTTACACCTTCCCCTAAATCATCCTCTTATGCACGTGTAGTGGTCAACAGAGAAAAGACTGCAAGTGGGTAAGCAGTTGAAAATATTGTTTTAGAAATGTTGAGAGGGGTCAAGTCTAGAGACATAACATTTGAGGATCATGAGCATGAAAGATGTTATGACATTATTAGATTTATCCTGGCAGGAATGAGAAGTGAAATGCTTAGAAAATTCTAAATTTTAAAATATCATGTATATGAATAGCATTGTGTAAAGTACATTTTACTGATAAAGATATTATGTGTCGTAAATTCGTAAAATCTCAAAATCCCAGTTCTATTCCTTAGAGTTGTGACAAGATACTTAACCTCAAATTCCTATTCTGAAAAATAGGCAGTGATACCACCTACTGCCTGTGTTGTTAGAAGCATTTATTGATGTTCCATAGGTAGCATTTTAGATCAGTCTCTAATATTGACATTTAAGATAGCTCCCTAATTCTAGTTCAATTTGATAATCCATCAATTCACAAATTTATCTTACTAGAGCAAACACCTAAATGCTTTGTCACTTGCATTTTTTACTGTTTCTCTACCTTCCAATCTGTCTTCCACTTAGCTGCCAGAGTAATATATCAAAAATGTTTTCTAATATCTAAACTCATTTTTGCTTAACATATCATCACTGATTAAGTACAGCTTCATTAATTTGTATCTGATCAAGTCTATTTTGCTGACATCTTTTCTCCAATTGACCAAATTTGCAATGCCACATGCATGCAGAAGAGAAAGCTTTTAAACATAATTGCCATTTGCATGCCAACTATTTCTTCTTAACCTGCCAAATTACTTTGTTCCATTTGCTAATTGTTACTCCTCCACCTATTGACATCCTATACTATTTTCAAAAGCAAGTTCAAATGTCAACTTATCCTAAAAAATGTCACAAATACAAACTGAAATACTTCCTCCATTTTGTTCCCCAATAAGGTTTATTATGTATCATTAAATAAGATGTTGACTTAGACCTTTATTCAGCTAAAGAAAATAAAATGATTATCTTCTTTATGAGACCAAGTAAGACGGCATTCAAAAGACAAACCATATCTTCATCATTTTTATATATAACATAACTCAGGCCATCCTCAGTATGGAACAGGGTCAGGTCAAAAGCCATTGGTGACATCAGAGAAAATCTTAGAGATAATCTCAATTCTCTGTGTTTGTAAACAGGATGTTATATCCATAAAAGATCACTCTAGGTATGACTCCCATAAATCACACTGATGTCAGCCACACAGTCTTCCGCTTGCTGGGCATCCCTGGCCTAGAGGACCAGCACCTGTGGATTTCCATCCCCTTCCTCATTTCCTATGTCATCTCTCTGCTTGGGAACAGCCTGCTCATCTTTATTATCCTCACAAGGCACAGTCCTCATGAACCCATGTATCTCTTCCTCTGCATGTTGGCTGGAGCAGATATTGTCCTTTCCAAATGCAGAGATCCTCAAGCCTTGGTCATCTTCTGGTTCCATGCTGAAGAGATCTCCCTGGATTGCTGCATCACTCAGGTCTTCTTTCTCACTTCTACTTTCATCTTTGAGTGAGGGATCTTGGTGGTCATGGCATTTGACCGGTACATTGCCATATGCTATCCACTGAGATACACCACTATTCTTTCACCCACTCTAATTGGGAAAATTGGAGTGATGATCTTTTTGAGAAGTTATGGGACAGTTTTTCCTACAATATATTTTCTGAAAAGATTGACATTCTGCAAAAGTAACATTCTCCCAAACACCACTTGTAAGCACATTGTCTTGGCCAAAATTTCCTGTGATAACATTCGAGTAAACATCTGGCATGGGTTATTTGTCCTAATATCAACCTTGTTCTTAGATGTTTTATAAATTTTTGTTTCCTATATGCTGATTCTTCCTGCTGTTTTCCGCATGCCTTCCCAAGAGGCTCACCATAAGGCTTTCAATACTTGTGTCTCCCATGTCTGTGTCATTGCCCTCTTTTATGGGCCTGGAATCTTCTCAGTCATCACTCAAAGATTTGGACACCACATCTCACTCCATATTCATGTCCTTCTTGCCAGTGTCTATAATTTGGCTCCACCTATGCTGAATCCCATTATTTATGGGATCAAGACTAAACAGATATGGGACCTAGTGCTTCAAATGATGTTTCCAAAGCAGAAATAATTGTAATCATGGACTAACATCATATTTTCTCAGCAACTCTCTCCCTACTTTATGTGAACTTAATCATCATGATGCGGATGGGTTCAACTGAGATACCAGTGAAATGAGTTCATGTATCAGTGTCTCTAAAGAAAATGTGATAGTTGCAAAACTGTGTGAATATACTAAAAACTACTGAATTGTACACATAAAAGGGTAAATTTTATGGTATTTGAATTAAATCTCAATTTCTAGAAAAAAATACATATAGTAATTTTGATATCCTGGAGTTATGTTCTCCAGAAAAACATCTTAACCTTAATCCATTCCTATGGGTGGTAAAGCCATTGAAAATAGAACCTTTCAATGAGTTTACTTCAATTAAGATGTGGTCCAACTGAATCAGGATGGGTTTTAATCCTATTACTAGGGGGTCTTACAGAAAAGGCCAAAGGCAAAAAGGCACAGGGCTCAGCCAGGAGCAAAAAGTCAAGAGAGCCCACAAAAGGAAGGAGAAGATAGTATCATGTGCATAGCAATATGACAAATCCCCAAGGATGGCAGGCAGCCAACCCCAGAATGCCAGTCTTAAGAAAGCCTCACCTTACTAATACCTCAGTTTGGGATTTATCCCAGCCTCAAGACCTTGAGCCAATAAGTTCCCATTGCAAAAGTCATCCCATTGCATGGTATTTGTTTTGGCAGCCCAGAAACTGAAAAAAAAAAAAAAAATAGGAAAAAATGAACCAGAGATAGCAGACTTCCTGGATAATATTGAACTGTTCATTTCTTGTGTACTTTAGGCTTTGAATACCTCTACTTGTTCATTCCACTCATTAGGACATTTCGCCAGCCAGTCTCAGCTTTATCCTCTGTCTTCAAATTTTTGTTATTTAGAATAGTAATTACAAAAATTCCCCATATCATATAATCCATACACACTCACCTTGAATATAACTTTAACATACATCGATATATGTAAGTATATTATACGTATTTTAATTTTCTTTTGCAAAATGTAAATTATATTAAATGTTTATTAATGTTTGTTTGTAAGACTTTTATTTATGTTGCCAATTATTTGTCATAAAATATTTTTAAAAAGTCCAAATACAGTGCATCCACATAGTAGTATACTAAGAAATTATTAAATAAAAATTACATTAATGAATAACAAATGTTTTTTAAAGAATACACTAGAATAAATTAATTAGTTATGGCCTGTTCATAACCTGTGGCATAAAAGAGCAGGGAAAAATAAGAGCATGGGTCTATGTGTTTGATGATGGAAATATATTGTCCAGGCATTTGTGAGAGAAATGCATTCAAGATCATTTCGTTAAACATGAGGTACTTTTTAGAAATATTTTTATCTATACATTTGTGCTAAAATTATATTAGTGGTGATATGTATGAAATATAATACACAAGATGTTTTCGTAATAATTTTAGTGTGAATTGTGTAATATTTATACAGTGAATATGATTTACTCAGAGAAGAATGTATGACAATATTTTTAAGAGGAAAAATTTAACACTATTGATTAATATTGCCATTAGTATAGGAATGCTAAAGATGAATTATCCTAATTTTTGCTTGTCTGAAAGTATTTCTAGTTTGTCTTTAATTTTTTTTTGGGTGGGGGGGTGCAGGGTCTGGGAATTGAACCCGGGTCTCCCGCATGAAAGACGGGCATTCTAACCACTGAACTACCCATGCACCCTGTCTTCATTTATAAAGTGATAATTTCATATATAGAATATTAAGTTGGCAGACTAATTCCCAGCAATTTGAAAATTTCTTTCTATTGCCTTTGCTTCTATCTTTTCTATTGAGAACTCACCTGAAAGTTTTATTGTTATTCCTTTGAATTTAATGTGCTTTTTTTTTATGGCTTTAACACTTATGTTTTGTCTTCTTGCTTTTTAAACACATTCATTATCATATTTTCATGTGTGGTTGTCTTTCCATATATCCTCTTAGGATTTTCTGAACTTTTTGAATATGTGAATTTATGTCTTTCATCAGTTTTGGAATATTTTCAGGCATCATACACTCTAATATTATTTTTCCCTAGTTTCTCCTCTCTTGTGGAAACTCAGTAATTCTTATATATTTTCAGTGTGTTTATTATGTTTTATCTTCATTTTCTCCCATTCTTTTTTTCACTCTCAGTTCAATTTCTATTACTCTTATGAGTTCATCATTCAGCTCCTTAATCTGTCTTCTGCCTTGTAAAATCTGATGTTTAGCTCATCCACTAAATGTTTATTTTCAAATAGTTACATTTCTCAGTTCTATAATATCCATATGATTTGTTTCCTAAATGCTTGTTTCCTTCTGAAATTCTCCAAACACTAAGCCTCTTGATTATATTTTGCTCTTTAACATATTCATTAAAATTTTATAAATCTTTGGGATGGTATACAGGACAAAGTATAATTAATGCAAGCTAGGGTCTATAGTCAATAGTAACATTGTAATATGCTTCCACTAAACATAGCAAAAGCATTATGCCAAAACTTAATGTCAACAAGGGGGGGTTATGAGGGATATGGATTCTTAGCAGAGGAAAAGGAAATGTCTTCATATAGATTATGGTGACAAAGGTATTATTGCTATTATTTAGGTTGGATCATATAATGTGTGAAAAACTCTGATAAAAATGAACAGAGAAAAACAAGTGCTAGGAAAAAAGTGAAGAGATGTGCCTATTCACTGTTGGTAGGTAAACTGAGAGGCACAGCCCCTCAAGAGGACAGAGCAGTGGCTCCACAGGAGGCTAAGGGTGGGGTTGTCATACGATCCTGCAACCCCATTGCTAGGTATATACAGGAAAAACTGAGGGTGGGGAAAAACTGAGGGTGGGGACACGAATGGACGTTTGCACAGCAGTGTTTCTGGCGGGAGTGTTCTCAGCGGATGGAGGGGGCCTAAGAGTATAGCGACTGGGATGGAAGAGGGAACTGTGGTGTTTACATACAATGAAGTACTGAGTGGCTGCAAGAAGGAATGCATTTGTGAGGTATCCAACTAGGTGAATGAAATTTAAAGACAGTATGCTGAATGAAATAGCAGCAATAAAAAGACAAATATTATCATGCCTCATATATGGATTTGCTATAATATACAAACTCAAAGAATAGAAGCCAAGAACATTGGTTATCAGGTTTGGTCCTACTGTAGAGTGTCCTAGATTTTAAGCTCTTACAAGTAGTCACAAATATTCAGGAGCTGTAACTCTTATCTGTAAATTCTTAGATACTGAGCTATTTATGTATAACCTAGTTGGTCTCTGAAACTTCAGGTATGTATGTGAAACCTGAGAGTCTGAGTTAGAGCACTGAAGCTATGAAATTCAGCATTACTCCACATAGCAGTTGTTTAAAAAGTTGAACAAGTGATCAAACTTTGACTAGAGATATGAATGCGGTTTATCTGGATAGGACTAAGGTAAATAAGAATACTGGGTAAAGGATGTTATAGTACATATTTTAAAACTTCAATTCTACATGAGACCAAAGGGAGACTTGCTTATTTGGTTCAAAATTTATATTTTGGGAAGCTAGCATTACCTAATTTAACTTGTATGATCAGTTTAGTTGACCACCATAATTTGATGGAATCGTGGATATAGCATGAGATCTTGAGCCTGAGATCTTGTTGGTTTGTACAATTTAGTGTGATGCCCTGATATAGCCCAGATAATTTTGCCAGAGAATAAAAAAAGTATTTGCAAACTTCCCTTAGAGGACTGGGGAGAAAAGAGGAAATATTAAACTTCCCCATCTGGGGAGTTCCTGATATTCTCACAAGCAGTGGGGACAACTAATTCAATAGCTGAGCCCTTGATCTTGGGGTTCCCCTATGAAACTTATTCTTGCAAAGGAGAAGCTCAGCTTACTTATAAATATGCCTAAAAGTCATTCCCAGAGTACCTCTTTTGTAGCTATGATGTAGCCTCTCTCTCTAAGCCAATTTGGAAGGTGAACTGCCTGCCCTTCCATTATGTGTAACTTGACCCCCGGAGTATAAATCTCCCTGGAAATTTGAGACAGGACTCCAGGGATGAGCCAGGACCCAGCTTCTGGACTGAGAAAGCCCTCTTAACCAAAAGCGAGAGGAGAGAAAAGAGACCAAATAAAGTTTCAGTGGCTGAGAGATTTCGAACAGAGTCAAGAGGTTATCCTGTAGTTTATTTGAATGTGTTATATAGACATCCCTTTTTAGTTTAGGGTATATTGGAGTGGCTAGAGAGAAGTATCTGAAACAGTTGAACTGGGTTCCAGTAGCCTTGATTCGTGAATGATTGTTTAACTGTATAGCCTTTATACTGCAACAGTGTTTGTGATTGTGAAAACGTTGTGTCTGGTGCTCTTTTTTTCCAAGGTATGGAGAGATGAGTAAAAAAAAATAAGGACAAAAGATAAATAAATAATAGGAGAGGATAAAGGGAGGAATTGGGTAAATTGAAATAACATCGGTCAATGAGAGAAAGGGGTAAATGGTATGAGAAGTATAAGTTTTTTCTCTTTTCTTTTTATTTCTTTTTCTGGAATGATGCAAATGTCCTAAAAATGATCATAATAGTGAATACACAAGTATAGATGATATCATGAGCCATTGATTTTATACTATGGATGGTCTGTATCATGTGATGATTTCTCAATGAAAAAATTTTTTAAAAATTCTATAAATCCTGCGTGATATTCCTAATAGCTGGGTTATTTTCTCTTCTGTTGTTTCTGTTGATCAATTATCATAAGTCGTTGCCTCTTAATTTATAGTAATTTTATTCTATATCTTATATTGTAATAAAATAATTTTGCAAAGAATTAGATCATATGTCCTCTCTTTCCTTTGTTAGGCAAGTAAGAGTAGCAGCTGATAACTTAAATCCATGTGTACTTGAGCTGCCTCAAGGCAGGTGATAGTTTTCCTCAGACTCAGTCTGTCTCTTCAATTTCCCTTTTCCAAAGGCAAGAACCTTCAGAAATTTTGATTGAGAACTTAGAGGGCTTTTCTCCCCTAAATCCAAATGTAACTGTAGAAGTTTCAGTTCTTCACTTCAGATGTCTTTGAATTTATGTCTTTAGACTTCTATTTTGGATTGCTAAGGCTGTCAGAAAACAAATCACCAGAAATTGGTTGGCTTTATCAAAGCCATAGATATTAGATTACAAATATATGGTTCTAAGGCCATAAAAATGTCCAAATTAAGGCATTCAGATAAATAGACATGACTCTGAAGAAAGGCTGATGACATCCAGGGTTCCTCTGTCATATGGGAAGGCACATGTTGGTCCTACTCTCCTGGGTTGGATTCAAAATGGTCCCTTTAACTCCTGTGGGTCCTTTTGGCATCTCCTGGGCATTTTCTTTCTCTACCTGTCTCCAAAATATCCCTCCCTTAAAGGACTCTAGCAGGTGGATTAAGATCCACCTTAAGGGTAAGGTCGTATCTCCATGGAAACAATCTAATCAAAATGTCACACCCAACAATAGTTCCGTCTCCACAAGATTATATTTAAAGAACACAGCTTTTCGGGAGTAAATGACAGATTCAAACCAGCACATTCCACCCTCTTGACCCCCAAAATACATGTTCTTCCATATACAAAATACATTCATTCCATCAAAACATCACAAAAAATCTTATACCATTTCAGTAAAATACAAATAAAATACAAAGTAAAAAACAGTATCAAGTTTCATCAAAATCAACTACAGTCTTGGTTTGGCCTAAGATAAAATTCTCCTCTGGCTGAGGACATATGAAATTTAGAACAAGTTATCTGCTGTCAATATACAAAGGAAGGACAGTCGTAGGACAAGTGTTCATTGCAATAGGGAGATAGTGAAAGGAAAACAGGGGCACTGGACCCAAATAGTTCCAAAAACATGCAGGGCATACTTCACTAGGTTTTAAGGTCTGAGATTCATCTATAGAATGATGTTTTAGCCTCAGGGCATGAGAGAGTGGCAGTTCCACTTTCTCCAAGGACTTATTACAGCACCCCTGCTCTCTCCAAACACTGAGTGGAGGATTTTAACATATCCAAGCACAGGGAGACAACCTTGCTCTAAGCTCCATCCTCTTCAAGCATAGTCACAACACCTAGACCCTCTGCCATCTCTGGGCCTTACACTTAACCCCTTCAGAATAATGGGGTGGTGGCCAGGGTCTCCCCAATCCCAGTGGAATGTGCTCCACTCTCTCTGAGGCCTGGGGCACCAATACCATTCCTGAACAATGAGACAGAAGGCCCACCCTCTGCCTATGGGGCAAATCCACCCTCTCCATCTGCATGGATGGGTTTGCTTTGCTGGCCTGAGATTTCTTACTTCTGATCTCAGCTACCATAGTTCCGCCTTTTAAGTTATTTTTTCTTCCATTTGTACATTTTATGTCCTTTTTCTTCTGGATTGGCCATGCTTCCATTCATACAGATCTCACAAAAAATTTGTTGGCTTGGTATGCAGCATACAGGGATCACAGCCATCAGACAATGGAACTTTCCACAAATCTTCCTGGATAACAGCATCTCCAATATTAGCTTTTTCTGAAATGACTGACTGGAAACATATTGGATTAAATCATCACAGAAGGCACTGGTCTCTGGGATCTCACTTTCTGAAAGTTCAGAATTTAGAAACTATCCCTTTCTGGTTTCTCTGAACTCAGAAGTTCAGTTCTCAGTTTATCTCTTTCTTGTCACATTTTTTATTGACTGCAAGGATAAGCCAGGCTGCATTTTCCATATTTAGTTTGGAAATTTCTTCAGCCAAGTATCCTAGTTATCGCTTTCAAATTCTTCCACTCATCCAACAACAATACTCAATTTTACCAAATTCTCTGCCATTTTAAAGGAGATAGTCATCTTCCTTCTAGTATGCAACACATTTATCATTTCTGTCTAAGGCCTGATTCAAAGTAACTTTAGCATCCATATTTCTGCCAACAATCTCTTGAAAGCAATCTAGGCCCTTTTGATCAAGTGCCACACAATCCTTTCAAAATCTTCCCCTTGTCCACTATAAAGCTATGCTAACATTTTTGGTATTTGCAAATTGCAGCACCCCACTTTTCTGGTACCAAAATCTACTTTGGTTTGCTAAAATTGAACACACCAGAAATTGTTTGGCTTTTTCAAATGAGATTTATTAGGTTACAAATTTATAGTTCTAAAGTAATAAAAATTTTCAAATTAAGGCATCCAGACAAATAGGCATGACTCTAAAGTAAGGCTGATGGTGTTCGGAGTTCTTCTCTCACATGGGAAGACATGTGGTGACATCTGTTGGACTTTCTCTCCTGGATTGGTTTTTAAACGGCTGAATCAGCCCCTGTGGGCCCATCTGGATTCTTCTAGAGCATTTCATTTCTTGAGCTCTTTCCAAAATGTCTTCCCTTTAAAGGACTCCAGCAAGCAGATTTAGACCCACCTTTAGTATGGGGTCACGTGTCCATGGAAAGAATCCAATCAAAAGGTCCCACCCTGCAACAGATCTGCCCCCACCACATTGGAATAAAAGAACATAGGCTGGGTGGGCAATGATGGCTCAGAGGCAGAGTTCTTGCCTGCCATGCCAAAGACCCACGCTCAAATTCTGGTGCCTTCCCGTGCAAAAAATAAATAAATAAAACAATAACACAGGCTTTTCCGGAGGTAAATAACAGATTCAAACCAGCATAGATCAACATTATGCAGCTGTATAATTTGAAAAATTATATAAAGGGAAGGTTGGCCATATATTTTAGGTATTCCATAACCTTGATCGATATTTCTCTTCTAAGTTTCACAGGAATGCCAGAGGTTTCATACCAACTTTTAGACACTGTTATCATCATTGCCAGCATCAAGTATAGTTCCAGAAATAAGGAAATGTCCCTTAGTTTAAGAAAAAAAGTAGCAACATATTTGAGGGCCCTCAAGTTTTCAATATTTTACTCCAGTCCTATACAGCCAATAAAAAGCATCGCTTGTTCTCTTTGTCCCACGAAAGACCGTGTGACTTCTGCCTCAGCCAAAGACCCTGTGACTTCTGCCTAGCCTTGCCCAGAATCAATAAACAGTTCCGGGGGAAGAAAAGTCTGGTGATTTTCAAATTACTTTTGAATGGTTCTACTCTCTCTTGAATTTTAATTAATTTAGCTTTTGTTCTTTCACACCTCTCCTGTGTTTTCATATATGACATTTTTTCTTTCATGAGACTGCCTAATGCCTGCCTTAAAAATGTAAAAACAAATATAAAAGTAAATCAGTAAATGATTGACTGAAAAGAACAAATATTTTTACTTTGGGGGCAAGAAATATTTCTACCTTTCCAATCAGGAGCAAAAAAAAGGTTAAATATTTTTAAAATATGTTTGAGATGTATTTAATTATAGCTTTAAAGAATTTCCTCACCTAATTTTAATATTTACATTATGCAAAATAAAGTAGTTTGAAACTTCTATTCCCCAGAAAAGACCATGTTCTTTTAATCGATTCCTGTTGTTGGAAACCTATTGTAGCAGGAATTTTTTGTTAGATAATTTCAATGGAGATGAAACCCAGCCCATCTAACTCAGAGTGTGTCTTAATCTTCTTGCTAGAGTTCTTAAAGAAGGATAAAGCAAAGACAGAATCTAAGAGAGATGAAATTCAGAGAAGCACACAGAAAAAGACAGAAGCTGAAGAAGAGGGTACAGATGGAAAAGCCAGAAGTTGAAGCCAACAAAACCTAGGAGAGAAGGGCCAGCAGACATTGCCATGTTCCTGGCCGTGTAGCCAAGCAGTCCAGATTGACAGCAGCCTTTCTTCATAGAAGCATTGTCCTGTTAATGCCTTAATGGGGGCATTTTCGTGGTCTTGGAACTGTAAATTTGTAAACAAACAAATCTCCATTTTAAAAGCCAACTCATTCCTGGTATACTGCATTCCTGCAGCTATAGCAAAACAAAACACAAAGTGAAATACTTTCCTTTGAGTCTTACCTGAACTGAGGATACACAGAAAAAAGGAACCAATTTACCTTAGCATTTTCAAAGCACAGATTATCCTGCTGGCCCTAATAAATTTTGGCTCAACATTATATTTTGTCTCTTGTGTTACATTATTTCCTATATTCCATCAAGAAAATGTCATTAATTAATATCAATTATTTCAAAGAGTGTGGGTCTTATAGCTATATGTTCTTCTTTAAAAACGTTAACACCCAACATTTTTAATAATGTCAGAAATATCCTGATTCTTTTTCACTGCTGTCAGAGTGAATCTAGTTATTTCTGTGATTATTTGTTAGCAACCTACAACTTAAGAGAGTATATTGGTACAATGCCCTACACCTTATATGATAGAACTTATATTACACAGAAAACCCTGGTGCAATTTGTATATTCAAGTTGCCAATGATAATTTTTGATTGTCATGATTTTCATCCTCTCAACAGCATTTGAAAACGGCTGACCCATCTCTCTTCTTGACCTCTCTATTTTGCTTCCATGGCAACAATTTCTTCATAAACCTCACCAAAAATTTCCCAAGCATCTGCCAGATCAAAAAATAAATAAATCAATCTCTTCCATTCTTAGCCTTTATACATTAGGCCCTACATGATTGCCCTCTTGTTTACTTTCTAACTCCATCTCCTACCTCTCCCATAAAAACTCTGCTACAACCATAACTTTCTGGTCATCTAACTTCCTGTGTAGTTAGAGTTAGTTGTCAACTTGGCCAGGTGAAGGCACTTAGTTTTGTTGCTGTGGTCTTGGGCCAATGGTACCTGAACCTCATCTGTTGTTAATCACATCTGCAGTCGGCTAGGAGGTGGGCCTACTACAATGAATGACATTTGACTTAATTGGCTGGTGCTTTAATGAGAGATCCCAATGTAGCACAGCTGGGCATTCCTCACCTCAGCACTTGCAGCTCAGCCCAGGCCTTTGGAGGTGCAGAAAGAAATCACCCCAGGGAAAGTTCTCGGAACCCAGAGGCCTGGAGAGAAGGCCAGCAGAGACCATCCTGTGGTTTCCCACGTAAGAAAGAACCTCAGTGGAAAGTTAGCTGCCTTTGCTCTGAAGAAACTAACAAAATAAATCCCCTTTTATTAAAAGCCAATGTGTCTCTGTTGTGTTGCATTCCAGTAGCTAGCAAACTAGTACACTCCCGAATATCATTCCACAATAGACTCTATAAAATTTTCCTTTTCCAGTACCCACATGCTCTCTCTGCCCAGAAAAAGTGCTTGAAAAAATCTAATATTCATTCATAATAAAAATTCCCAGCATACAAGGAATGAAGTCGAACATCCTCAAGTTGATAAACAACATCTATTAAAAAATCTATAGCTAACATCATATTTCATGATGAGATATTAGATGCTTTTATTCTAAGATGAGAATAAACAAGTATGTCCCTCTCAACAATCCTATTCAGCATTGTGCTGGAAGCCCTGGCTATTTCAATAAGACGAGAAAAAAAAAGAAATTGTATATAGATTGAAAAGGAAGAAATAAAATCGCCTGTGTTCACAGATAATGATTGTGGAGAAAATCACAAAGAAATGTTGCCTGTGTAGGAAAATCGCAAATCTTCTGGAATGAATAAACAACTATAACAAGATATCAGAACACAAGGTGAACTAAAAAAGTCAATTTCTTTCCTATATACGAACAAGGATCAAACAGAATTTAAAATGGGAAACATAACACAATGTAAAGTCGCACCAAAAAAAAAAGAGAGAAATACCTAGGTATAAATCTAACAAAATACATGTAAGGTCTTTTATGAGGAAAGCTAAGAAAATTTGATAAAAGAAATCAAAGAATAACTTAATAAATGGAGAAAAATTCTATATTCTTAGATGAAAATTAAATGTTATTAGGACATCAGTTCTCCCCACGTTGATCCATAAATACCTGCTTTACAGGTATTTATACCTATATATACACATATATACTTGTACCTATAATATTAGTTAATATTAATGTATCTGGATTAATTCATTGATTATACAAATGTACCAAACTAATGTAAAATGTTAATGATAGGGGAAAATATGGGAACAGAAGAGATTGTGGAAACACTTTTCTTTTTGTGTAATTTTTCTGTAAACCTAAATCTGCATTTAAAAATAAAGTCTATTAAAAAGAAGATAGGGACAATCAAAGGAAAAGTCTCAAAGGAAAAGGCTAAGCCTACTTATAATTATGCCTAACAGTCGCCCCAGAGAATTTCTTTTGTTGCTCAGATGTGGCCTTTCTAAGCCAACTCTATAAATAAACTCATTATTATCCTGCGGGTATGGGACAGGACTCCCAAGGGAGTAAATTTCCCTGGCAATGTGGAACATGACTACCAGGGATGAGCCTGGCCCTGGCACGGCGGAAGTGAGAAAGCCCTCTTGACTAAAATGGGGGAAAGAAATTAAACAAAATAAAGTTTCAGTGGTGAAGAAATGTCAAATAGAAATAAGAACTTCTCCTGAAGGTTATTCTTAGGCATTATATAGCTATTGCTGTATAGTTTCTATTGTATTCGACTAGCTAGAGGCAAAAACCTGAAACTGTTGAACTGTAATCCAGTAGGCTTGATTCTTGGAAATCTGTGTAACTATACAGCTTTTATGGTGTGTATTAGTTTGCAAGCTGCTGGAATGCAATATACCAGAACTGGAATGGCTTTTGAAAAGGGGAATTTAATAAGTTACAAGTTTACAGTTCTAAGGAAGTAAAAATTTCCAAATTAAGTCACCAACATGGGATTACCTTCACTCAAGAAAGAATGATTGGTCTGGAACACCTTTGCCAACTGGGAATTCATATGGCTGGCAACTGCTGGTCCCTTGCTCCCAGGCTCCATTGCTTTCAGTCTCTGTCCATATGGAGGTTTCTCACTCGGCTTCTCCAGGGCTGGCTTTCATCCCTTACCTCCCCATGGCTCTCTTCAGGTTCTGGCTTGCTTGACATTTCATGATGACATCTGCTGGGGTCCAAGCATCTCAAAACATCTGTGTCTCTGTTCTTCACATGTCCACAGCTGTGTCAGCTGATGTGAATTTCTGTCAGCTATGAAGATTCTGTCATTTCCATCAGCTCAGAAATTTCTGAGGTTATTCCAAAATATTCCCTCCTTTAAATAATTCCAGTAAACAAATCAAGACACACCTAGAATGGGTGAAGTCACATCTCCACCTAAAGCAAAAAACACAACCACAATAGGGTGGGTCAAATCCTCAAGGAAATAATCTAATCAAAAGATTCCAACTAGAGTCTTGAATTGGGATTAAAAGAAACAGTTGCTCCCATAAGATTGTTTCACAATTGAAACATGGCTTTTCTGGGGTACATAATACTTTCAAACAGGTACCTGGTGTGACCATAAGATTATGAAAACATTTTGGCTGACACTCTCTTTATCCAGTGTATGGGCAGATGAATAAGAACATAAAGACAAAAAATAAATAATGTGGAAGCATAAGGATATGGGATGTTTGGGTGTTCTTTTTATTTTTATTTTTTATTTTTTTGAGTAATGAAAAGGTTCCAAAATAGATTGTGGTGATGAATGCACAACTATATGATGACACTGTGAACCACTGATTGTAAACTTTGAATGATTATATGGTATGTGAATATATTTCAATAAAATTGCATAAAAAAGATGGAGGGACACTCAAAGGAAAGACTCATGGTTTTAATGTAGGTCCTCCTGTATAACTAAAATTAAAGGATAGATCAAATGAGGAAATGTCTGCAGTGAATACTATTATTTCAGAAAACTGGGGGAAGAAGAGAAATGCATTATATGTTAAATACGGAATGTTTGGTTACATTACAATAAATCCTTAAATTGTCATAAATCACAGTGAGTAAAAATTGTGTCAATATATTACAACTTTAATGAAATTTAATAAATTACTCAGAAATGTATATGAAAGTAACAGTCCATAAGAATTTGAATAAATTTTTCTTTCAAATATATAACAAAATATTAAAGTACATTGACAACATGGAATTATACCATAAACAGGAATCACAAAACCAACACCTTTATGAATTTCAGCATTTCCCAAATTATCCACATAAGAGTTTCACGTTTACTCTTTAGAAAGAAAAAGTTATTTGCTTTATGTAGTAGCTAATATTAGATGTTACATGCCTTGTTTTCCCAGCTACTTTGACAATTACCAGAGCTAGCATGTTGGCTTAGACAATGAAAGTTTATAGGCTCATGGTTTTTGGAGGATGGAAGGCTTGCTTCTTCCCAGGGTCAGTAGCATTCTCACTGGCCCGCAATCCTTGGGCTCCGTGGCTTTACTGTCACATGGGGAATGCCCTTTCCATTCTCTCTGGGTTCCACTGACTTTTGGTTTCACTCTTCCATATTGCTTTCTCTTATAAGCCTCCAGTTATAGGATTAAGTACTAACCTCATTTCATTGGGCCACACCCTAACTAAAAATTACATCTTCAAAAGCTCCAAATTACCATGTGTTCTCATGTACAGAATGAATTCAGATTAAGAACATGCTTTTTTTTCTGAGCTGCATAATTCAACCTACCATGTAATAGGTATAAGAAAAACAGCATTTATATAATGCTGACCTAGCTGTTCTTTCTGCATCCCCTCTCTCACACACAGACACACACAAACGTTGTTAATAAAATGTTATTAACAATGATATATCAGAGTGGAATAAATGAGTGATTTTGTAATAATTTTATTTCCATTAGGTTCTATTGATTGATTTTTTCAAAGTGAACATGATTTATCCAAATAATTAAATGCATTTTTCAAATATTTTATTTTAAAAATTTTCAAACATGCAGAAAATGTGAAATAACTACACAATAATCCACAATAAAGCCATCACCTAGACACTTCTGTTAACAGATCCTCCACTTCCTTTTTCTTCCACCTACCAATCTTTCTATTCGTCCTTCAATTCACATCATCTTTGATGCATCAAAAAGAATTTAAAAATATTTAACCTTAAATCCTTCTATAGTGCATTGAACTGCAGACCAAAAGATATAGATATGCCTACATCTTAACCCCTGAAACCAGTGACTCTGACATTATTTTGAAAAAGACTCTTTGCATATGTAATTAAGTTTAAAATCCCTAGATAAATCATCCTGGATTGACCAGGTGGACCCTAAATCTAATGACAAGTGTCTTAAGAAGAGACACAGTTGAGCGACAAATGGGGAAAAGGAGAGGCCTGTGAAGACAGAGACAGAGATTAGAGTCATGCAGTCATAAACAGAAGAACACATGGAGCCACCAGAAGCTTGAAGAATCAAGAAAATATTCTCTCCTAGAGGCATCGGAGGGAGTATGGCAATTCCAACAAGTTGATTTCATATTTTGGGCTTACAGAAGAGTGAGAAGGTGAGAGAATAAATTTCTGTTGTTTAAAACCTCCAGGATTTTGTTACGGCAATCCTAGGAAACTATAGAACATCAATTCACTTTTGTAAAAAAATGTGGTAAGTTTGAACTGCATCTTGAAAGATGAATAGAGATTCACATTTAAGTCAAAGGAAAAAAAAAAAGGCACATCAGCAAAACCTTCCATGAAAAAAGGGATGAGAAGTGAAAGAATATGTGTTATGTTTGAATAAGAGATCTTATAGAAGGTGAAATAGAAAATGTTTCTTAAAAGGTAGCTTTTAGCAAGTTGCCAAATATGGCCTTGTTTGCATGGTGGAAGTGGGAAAACTTGAGACACTCCTTCCTTACATATGCAAGTAGTAAGAGTCTCCCATTCCAGAGCATCGTTCCTGAAACCTACACCAATTTTCCTGACATAGGACATACCAGGCATCAGCGTACCAGCTCATTAAAAGCTTTTACCAGTAGTGGCTTCCAGGGAAGATGGAAGACTAGGGAACTAAAGTACATATCATTCCAACCAGAATTAATAGAAACCTGCCCAAAACTCTTCCAAAAATTTGAAAGAGGAAGGAATGCCACCTAACTCATTACATGAGCCACCATCCCCTTAATACCAAAGCCAGATTAAAAATATAATAAATAAAAAATTACCGACCAATCTAATAAATATAGAAGCAAAAATCCTCAACAAAATACTTGCAAATAGAATCCAACAAAACATTAAAAGAATTATACACCATGATCAAATGGATTTTATTCCAAATATGCAAGGGTGGATTACACAAGAAAATCACTTAGTGTGATACACCATATAAATAAATCAAAGGCAAAAAAAAGACATGAACATCTCAATTGATACAGCAAAGGCATTTGACCAATTCCAACATACTTTCTTGATAAAAACGCTTCAAATATAGGAATAGAAAGATACTTCTTCAACATAATAAAAGGTATATATGAAAAACCCACAGTTAATATAATTCTACATGGTGAAAAACTGGGAGCTTTCCCTCTAAGATCTAGAAAAGGCAAGGATACCCACTTCATTCAACAATGTGCTCATAGTTCTAGCTAGAACTATTAGGCAAGAAAAGAAATTAAAGGTATCCAAATTGGAAAGGAAGAAGTAAAACTTATACTATTTGCAGATGACATGATCCTATATTTAGAAAGACCCTAAAAATCTACAACAAAGCTACTAGAGCTAATAAACAAGTTCAGCAAAGTAGCAGGATACAAGATCAACATGAAAAAATAAGTAGTGTTTGATACACTAGTAATGAGCACTCAGAGGAGGAAATCAAGAAAAAATTCCATTTATAATAGCAACTAAAACAATCAAATATCTAGAACAAATTCAACAAATGATACAAAGGATATGTATACAGAAAACTACAAACATTCATAAAAGTAATAAAAGAAGTCAAATTAATGGAAGGACATTTCATGTTCATCGATTGGAATATCATTAAGACATCAATTCTACCCAAACTGATTTACAGATTCAATGCAATTCCAATAAAAATTCCAACAGCTTACTTTGCAGAAATTAAAAGAACAGTCAGAAATTATTTGAAGGATAAGGAGCCACGGAGAGTCAAAAACATCTTTCAAAAGAAGTACAAAATTGGGGTACTCAAACTTCCTTATTTTAAAACATATTATAAATTTACAGTGGTCCAAACAACATGATACTGGCATAAAGATAGATATTCTGACCAATGGAACAGAATTCAGATTCATAAACAAACCCTTGCATCTGTGGCCAATTTATGTTTGACCAGGCTACCAAGTCACCCAACTGGGACTGCATACAGTACCTTCAACAATGTTGTTGGAAGAAATAGATATCCATATGCAGAAAGGATGAAAGATGATTGCTACCTCACACTTTCTACAAAAACTAACTCTTAAATGGATCAAAGAACTAAAATAAGAGTAAGGACCATAAAACTCTTAGGAGAAAATATAGGGAAACATCTTCAAGGTCTTGTGGTAGGGAATGGTTTCTTAGAATTTATATCCAAAGCACAAGCAATGAAAGAATAAATAAATAAATTAAATCTCCCCAAAATTAAATATATCTATACTTCAAAGACTTTCTCAAAACGGTAAAAAGACAATGGACACAGTGGGAGAAAATATTTGGAAACCACATATACAATAAGGGTTTAATATCCAGAATATATAAAGAAATCCTACAAATCAACAAGAAAAAGACAAAAAATACAATTTAAAAATGGACAAAAGAGTTGAGTAAATACATTTCCAAAGGAGAAATAAAAATGGCTCAAAATTACATGAAACCATGCTCAACATCACTAGCTATTAGGGAAATATAACCCAAAACCACAATGAGTTATCATTTCACACCTACTAGAATGGCCACTATTAATAAAAACAAACAAACAGAAAGTTCAAATGTTGGAGAGGACGTAGAGAAATAGGAACACTTACTCATTCTTAGTGAGAATTTAGAATGGTACAGATGCTGTGGAAGACAATTTAGTAGGTCCTCAAGAAGCTACGTATAGAATTACTATATGACACAGCCATTCCTCATCTAGATATGAACTCAGAAGAACTGAAAGCAGGGACACTAACACACATTTGCACATCACTGTTCATAGCAGAATCATTCACATAGGTCAAAAGATGAAAACAACAAAGTGTCCATCAATTGATGAATGGATAAATAAAATGTGGTAATGCATACTATTGAATATTATTCAGCTGTAAGAAGAAATGAAGTACTGATACATGTAACAATAAAAGGTGTATATGAAATAAAAGGTATATGAAAAACCCACAGTTAATTTAATACTTCATGGTGAAAAACTGGAAGTTTTCCTTCTAAGATCTGGAAAAGACAAGGATACCCACTGTCATTTTACACTGTGCTAATAGTTGAAGACATTATGTTGAGTAAAATAAGCCAAACACAAAAGGAAAATATTGTATGAGCTCATTAATATGAACAAATTATAATGAACAGCCTAATGGAATTAATATCCACAATAGAGATTACCAGGACTTGAAATGAGCATAGAGAATGCAGAGCTCATACTTAATTTGTGCAGAATTTTAGTAAAATGGGTTGTAAAAGTTTGGAAATAGATAGAGGTGATGATAGCACATTACTGTGAATGCAATTAACAGTAATGAATTGCGTAAGTGATTATAGTTGAAAGGGCAAGTGGAAGTTTGCAATCATGTATGTCACTAGAACTAATCCAGTGGATGAAACATGGGGCTGTATATCACAGTGAACACAGTTAAGTATGATGAATGTGGTTAATAATACAAATATAAGAATGTTCTTCCATGAACTAGAACATATGTATATCACCATGACAAGAATTTAATAATAGGACGGTCTATGGGAAAAAATAAACCTAATGCAAACTATGGACTATCACTAAAGATAACATTTCAATATTGCCTCTTCATTTGTAACAAAGGAACCACACCAGGGCTAAGTGTCAACAAGAGAGGAAAATAAGGGGTATAGGAATTATCTTTTTGGAGCAATAAAAATGTTCTAAAGTGATTGTGGTTATTATCACACAATTTTTTGACTATACTGAAAGCCATTTGGTTGTACACTTTGGATGGATTGCATGGCAGGTGAGTAAATCTTATTTTATTTAAAAACAGCCAAGTCCAGGTTGATACCTTGCTTGCAGCCATCTGAGAGACCCTGAAGCAGAGGACCAGTCACATGGTGCCCTGATTCATGACCCACAGAAATGGTGAAGTAATAAATGCGCCTTCTTTCAAGTTGTGGTGAAAAAGTTTTCACCAGCAACTGCTATCATATAATTTATTCATTCAATTATCTTCTGATTCATTCATGCATTCATTCATTCACATAACAAACGTTTCATGAGTTCTTAAGAAGTGTGAGGAATTCTTGTAGGAGCTGCAGAATAAAACAGTGAAGAACTCACAGAGCAGGGTCTTCTCTCACTAAACTTATACTTACTTGAAAGAATATGGAAAATGAAAAAGAAGACAAAGCCAATATTTAGCCACTCCATGTAAGATTTTGCTGTCACCATCATCATTGTTATGTTGTGGAAGAAGTATAAATGTACTGAAAGTGCACAGAGTGCCAGAATGCCAGTGGAGAGATGTCACAGGAAACACAATCTTAAATAGAATGACTACAGAAGGTATCACTGAGAATGTTCTAATGGACAGTGACCTGAAAGAGGGAAGGGACCAAGTCATGCAAATATCTAAGCAAAGAAGGAAATAAGCAGAGAAAATAGCAAGTACCAAGACTCTAAGAAGGTAAATCCCTGGCACGCTTAGGAAAGAAGAAGGAGGCTACTATTGTTGAAGCAGAATGAGGAAGCAAGAAAGAAGTAGGAGACCAGGCCATGTATGACCTTTAAAACCTCGTAAGGACCATGTTCCTTACTCTGGACAACCACTGGTACACTTTGATGAGAAAATTAAAAGTCTGAGTGCTATTTTAATAGTATCATCCTAAAAATGGAAGATTTGGAGTATGATGAAATTGTTCTGGAATTAAATAGCCATGATGATTACATAATTTTGTTATGTACTGAAAACCAACAAATTATATACTTTAAAAATGTATTATATCTCAAGACAGCTTTCATAATAAAGTAAAATAGTAAGATGAAAATATTCAACATCTAGGTGTTTGTAGGAGGGTAAATGACACAAGAAATCACCCCAGTAAGAATATTTAAGTGATACAGCATATGAAAGAAAGATAATAACAGTGCATGTGCCTGAACAATCAGAAGAATAAATTTGCATTTAAATGATAAAAGTTTGGCTGTTGGAGAAAGAAAATGGAGGTAATAACAGGAGTTTTGTTTCTGACATATCACGTTTGATATCCTATTAGACATACAAAGTATACAGAAAATCAGAAGGTTAAGCCTGAGGAACACATGAGAGTCTGGAGTTAAATTGGGAAGTCGTAACATACTGATGTGTCTCAAGCTATAAGAACACATGAGATCAGCAAGTGATTGTAAATAAGTGTACAAGTTCAAGAGCTGAGCCCTGAGGACTTCCAGAGTTAAAAGAAGTCAGGAGATGAGGAAAACCCATCAAAGGGGTCGGAGGGGCAACCAGTAGATTATAGGAGCTCAGGAAGTGTGTGAGTAAACATTTTCAAAGGAGAGAGACTGACTGAATATATCAAAATGTTGCTATTATATTGAATATGTTGAGTATGAATTTTTATTATTAACAATTTAAAGAAATTTAGGACCTTGACAAGTACAGTTTCAGTGAGATTTGCAAGGTGAAAGCCAAAATAGACAGGAACCTAGAGAAAAAATAAGGTGAAAGATTAAAGCCTATGAGTGAACAAACCATTCCAGGTGCTTTGCTCTTACACGAAATTAAGAGAAATGAAGCAGTACCTCAAGGGCTATCTTTTAATTTTGCTTTTGTTTTGCTATGAAACAGATGGGAATGATCCTGTAAAAAGCAAAAAGTTAAAGATATAGAGATCATATGGGAGAATGGATGGAAAACTGTCATAAACTTGATGGAATGGGTAGAGCAAGTACAGCCCTTCAAAGCATAAAACACACCAGGAAAGAATAACAGTTCAGCATTTATCCAGGAAACACCAGTCTCCATTTCTTCTCATTCCAACCCTCAGTCTAGGGAAAAGGTTAGGCTTAGATAAGTACAATTCTTGTTCCCAAGTCTATGAAGTGAGAGCAAATTAAGCCCCCAAAGATATCTAACCTTTGCCATTTCTTGAAGTTAAAGTCAACCCACGCATAGATAGAATTACTAAGAAAACAATGTCATCTTCAAACTTTGACGTTATTTCTGCTTTGTGCACAACGCATGAACCATCTGGTCCCGAATCTGTTTGGTCTTGATCCCATAAATGATGGGGTTTAACATAGGTGGAGCCAGATTGCAGACATCGGCTAGCAGCACATGGATATGGGGTGAGATGTGGTGTCCAAACCGCTGAGTAAGAGTTGTAAAGATTGCAGGCCCATAAAAGAGGATGATGACACAGACATGAGAGCCACAAGTATTGAAAGCTTTGTGGCGGGCATCATGGGAAGGGATTCGAAAGACAGCACGGAGGATCAGTACATAAGAAATAAAAATTAGCACAATATCTAAGGCCACTGTTGACATCAGAACAAAAAACCCATACCAGATGTTTACTTGGATATCATCACAGGAAACACGGGCCAAAACAATGTGTTTGCAACCAGTGTTCATGAGGACATTACTTTTGCAGAAAGTTAATCTTTTCAAAAGAAATATTATGGGGAAAATTGTACCAAAACTTCTCAGAAAGATCGTGGCTCCAATTTTCCCAATTAGCGTGTTTGAAAGAATTGTGGTGTATCTCAATGGATAGCATATGGCAATGTAGCGGTCAAACGCCATCACCAGCAAGATCCCTGACTCAGAGATGAAGGTGGAATAGACGCAGAAGAACTGAGTGATGCAGCGATCCAGGGAGATCTCCCCAGCATGGAACCAGAAGATGGCCAGGGCCTGAGGCACCGTGGACGTTGAGAGAACAACGTCTGCTCCGGCCAGCATGCAGAGGAAGAGGAACATGGGTTCATGGAGACTGCGCTTTGTGAGGATAATGGAGATAAGCAGGCTGTTCCCAAGCAGGGCGATGACATAGGAAATGAAGTAGGGCACGGAAATCCACAAGTGCTGGTCCTCTAGGCCAGGGATGCCCAGCAAGTAGAAGACTGTGTGGCTGACCCCAGTGTTGTTTAAGGTTGTCATGCCTCGAGTGAATGACCTGGAATCTCACTTGATTCACAGAGATGGAGGAAAATTAGGACTGCACTCAAAGGTTTCCTTTGCTGTCACCAGGAACTTTTGATACTTACTGAACTCATTCCGTTCTGAAGATGCCAGGAACTTCAATACATAAAAATGTTTAAGATATGGTTTGTTTTCAGAATGAAATCTTAGTCTACTGGACAAAATAGGTAATTATACAACTAACTACATAAAATGATTAAGTTAACATAGTGAAACTAGACTATTTTAATACAGACACACAATAGAGGTTTAATTTACCGTTTCTATTATTGTATGGTTTTTAAGAACAATGTAGTATTTGAATTTAGCCTTGGAAATAGAGTAAGATGTCATTGGGCTAAGGGAATTCCAACTAGAAAATAGAGTGAACTCATTTAGGAATTTAAGGAGAAATGTTTAATATATATGTGCAAAATACATTTAAAATAGCTTTCAGTTCTGGGAAGTTGTGGCACTGCAAATTTGGAACAACTTGAGAAAAGATGGCAACAAAAGTAGATTGTGCATACAAATTAAAGAGTGTAAATTTCATCCAGTGAATATAAAGGGTCAGTCGTGGTAAGTACTGGACATGAAAGTATTTTGGATATATTAATCTGGCATCTGAGAAGATGGACAGAATGAGAAAGCATGGCAAGTAGTGAAATCTCATGCAACAGTTGAGTGTTTACCTTACAAAGATAAATTAATATATTACTGGATTACTATCACAGGGATACTAGGATTACGAGTGGTCCCTTCTTAAAGTATCTTCTCAATCTTAGGCATTGATGTAAAAGTGTAATTTATGGGATGACATTAATTTCTTCTAACAACTCATAATCACCTATTTTTAGAATAGGAATTTGAGACTCAATAATCTTTTCACATCTCAAGAACAGACATGGGATTTGAAACTTCTCTAAATTGACCATACATAATTTCCTAATTTTTTGAACAACTGTAATTGACAAGCCTTCTGACTGGAGACAGGAGGAGCAAGTTAGAGTAAACAACAAAGAAAGCCCCAAGACAGGAAGCCTCCCCTATCCCTTTACCACAGAATAAAAGCAAGAATAATACTACAAACATTTTGTCATTATTTATGATTAAACCCCACCAGTTTGGGTATTTAGATTCATGTCAATGTCTCTTTAAGCAACAATGGTAAAATTTTAATAAAGAACTAAAGCACTTGTAAAACTGCCCCCATATTCATGCCAACTGAGGGCTGACAGCGTGGGAAAGGGCTCTGTTGCCTGAAATACTACAGAATGAAGGGCCAGGTGCTAACATGAAAGAGGGCAGGTGCGCCCAGCACTAATGACTGGGACAGATGGCAGAGGAAGAAGATAAACTAGATTCGAGAAGAGGCCCAGTTGCTTTAGTGGGCGGAGGTAAGGCTAATTTTTCCCCTGAAGAGACAAGAAACAATTTATAAAAGGAAACATTTTTCACACTCAGGGTCAACCTCTAGATCTTATTCTCCACACCAGGGTGCTGAACTTGGCATCTATTCTCAGATGTGCTTGGTGCAGAACCCAGGTAGTGAGTTCAGAGATCCAAAAGTGAAGCACAGGTGAACTATTATCCATAAATTTCCGTTACTTCTGTGCCAGACTCAGTACCAAGCATATAGTAAACTCACATAATCCCTTTTCGTCCTCCCCCAGGTTCTATTCTTCTAACCTCTAAATTTAGCCTCTAGAGTAATAATCCCTTTCCTATTTTCATTTCCATATTTCTAAGTAATGGCTAAAACTGAGCTGAAAACACAAACACACAGCAGGCAGGCCAGGGGAGGCTTTGGGGATGTGGCGACATGAATAGCAATTACTACTGCTAGGTCAGTCTCAGTCTGTGACCACACAACCACTATGAGAATGTATAGTTCCTTGAGGAAAGCCATTCTCCTGAAGAAGATGGAAAAAATCTAAATAAATGCAATAGTGTCATGGGACACTACCTTTCTGCACAATTCTGAGAATTAATAACAATGTAATAACAGGAAAAGCAGATGATCAAGCAAAATCGGGCAACTAAAAGCAGAGCTAAGAAAGACATTGGATACTTTCAAAGTGGCAAAGAGGGTTTTTCTTGGGGAAGGAAAATAATAGATGCTAAGGATTTTGATAATTGGGGGCTGCTCTACACGTGAAGTCGCATGAACTAGAGTGGCTGCTCGTGCAGCTCAAGATCATCCTAAAAATTTTCTCAATTTCTTCATGAAGATTTCCTCAGCCTTGATCTAGGTTGCTTCAGCCCCTTCGAGAACCTGCCCCTTTGCCGCTGATGGGCTGCTGAGCTAATTATCCCAACTCAGGACACTCCTCACCACCTGCCCAGGACATCAACAATGCACATTCATCCTCCACCTAGTTTCTCCTTTCCTTCTGCACTCACACAGAATTCATTCATCAGACACTTATCTCAGGCACTCGAGCTTATCTGATTTTCCAGCAACACTTCCTCTACTGATTTTGAACTTTTAAGGTATGAATACAATCTTTTCATTATTTGCGCATTCCCCCATCTGTCACACTGAAGCCCAATGTAATTCCTCCAAATAGATAATGAAAAAAAATTAATAACATCTATTACATGGAAGGGATGAAGGGTCAAACTAGCAGAGCCACAAGTATCTCCTAACTACCTCCCTTAAGCCCCTTATAAGCCCATAACCTTAGTCTTTCACCTAAAATTTCATCGTACATCAAAAAAGCCTCAATCACCTGTCTCAAAACAAGTCCTCAAGAGCTAGTGTGGGATGAGTCACAGGAGAACTGTGAGTGACAGGCAGCAGGCAGCAGAGGTTTTATGCATTTGCCTGAAGACCACAGAGTGAGCTAGTGCCCAAGGGATCCCAGACTTAAAGCCCTTGGGCCAACTCATTATGGCTCTTCAGTGCTACCCATCCCACTCCCTGGTCCCCAACTTCATTCCTGGATTACAAGTACACATGTATTATTTGCAATAAATAAAATGTTAGCATTGCTACACAACATACAGTAATTCCATTTTAATGAGAATTAGAAAATGTCATTTCTATTTTTACCACTGCATATATTTGAAATCAATATTTGAATTCAAATATTATTTTAATAAATAATTTTCTAAAACAGATTTATATTTGAAGAAAAATCACATAGTACAGAGTTCCCAGGGACACCACCCATCGCTTTCCCCTATAATATCCTATATTAATTTGGTGTATTTTCTATAATTAATGAATGAACATTGATAGGTTCTGTATTAGCCAGGGTTCTTTCAAGAAACAGAATCAGCAGGAGATATCAGTAAATGTAAAATTTATAAAAGTGTCTCATGTAACTGTGGGGATGTAGGGCAGCCCACAAGCTGCCAGCTACAGTGAAGGTCCTCAATGGACTCTCAGGAGAGACTGACTGGTCAACCATGGGGTTGTAAGAGTCCAAGATCTGTAGGGCAGGCCACAAGTTGGCAGCTCCAATGAAGGTCCTCAATGATTCTCAGGAAAGCTGCTGGCTGAAGCAGGAAGAGTGATTGTCTCTTCTGAATCCTCCTTAAATGCCTTCTGATGATTAGATTCTGTGTCAGTCCTTGCAGAAGACACTCCCCTTAGCTGATTACAAATGCAACCAGCTGTGGATTCACCAACTTGGTCGTGATTTAAGTCCATGAAATGTCCTCATAGCAACAGACAGGCCAGCGCTTGCCTGACAAGACAACCAGGCACCACCACCTGGCCAAGTTGATACATGAACCTGACCATGACAGGTTCTTATTAACCGAAGTCCATACTGTTTGCGATGTTAGGTAGAATTTCTTGGGTGATGAGGCACAAACACCACTAGCCAACTGGGAATGCATGAAAGGATAGCTTTGTTGGAAAAGCTTAGGGAGGAGAACAAGGGCAGTAGAGGAAAGCAGGGCTCACATAACCTAGGCTCCTGGAAGGTGCAAAGAGGATGTGAGAACACACATGTGGATCCCAAGCTTTTATCTTTATTGTGACCAGTACGGGTTGGACTTTCCAGCAGATAATGGGGATTGGAAGTTTCAAACTATACAAAGAGAAAAGCAGAAGGGACAAGGGTAGTTCTTATCATCCCAGCCATATGGAAATACAGGCCTTCCTAGTAAAAGTATGTGGCACAAAAAGGCAAAGGGCCCTGCAGAGAAGCAGCAGCAAGGACCATTTCAAGAAAAAGCTGCAGGGGCCATTCAGAGAAGCTAAGGGTAGCTCTTATCACCCAAACCATCCAGGCCCTGTTAGCTGTGGTTATATACAGGGTAGGTCTAGCTGGGGTGGTGGCTCAAAATGGAAATTTAGAACTAAGCCAGGCAGGATGACAAAGCACCTGACAAAGCAGATATAATTTCTTTTATGAAATTTCACGTATCTTATCCAGATATCTTTTTTTTTTTTTAACCTAATGTCCTTTTTCTGCTCCAGGCTTCCATTTAAGGTAGCACAATATAGTAACTTGTCACCTCTTCTTCAGCTCTTCTTGATGTGACCATTTTTTAGCCTTTCCCTGCCTTTTAACTTTGATGGTTTGGGGAATGCACCAAGTAGAGAATAAAGTCATTTTGGAGTTTAAGATGTCACGTTGCTGATTACTTCCGCAGTCGGCTGGGAGGCGTACCTGCTGCAATGAATGACATTTGACTTAATTGGCTGGTGCTTAAATGAGAGAGCTCAACGTAGCACAGCCCAAGCAGCTTGGTATACCTCATTTCAACACTTGCAGCTCAGCCCAGGCCTTTGGAGGTCCAGGAAGAAATCACCCCGGGGAAAGTTGTTGGAACCCAGAAGCCTGGAGAGAAGGCCAGTAGAGACCACCATGTGCCTTCCCACCTAAGAAAGAACCTCCGTTGAAAGTTAGTTGCCTTTCCTCTGAAGAACTAACGAAATAAATCCCTTTTTCTTAACAGCCAATCCATCTCTAGTGTGTTGCATTCTGGCAGCTAGCAAACTTGAACACCTCAATTTGGATTATTTCGATGTTGTTCTCACCACAAGTCTGGTGTAATCGGTTTTGGGGAAGGAAGTCTACAGAGGTCAAGTGCCATTTTTTCCCATTGACAAAGGCACATCCTGTCAACATGACTCTCACTGTGGATGTTACCTGTAGTCACAAGGCCAAGAACCCATCACCCTTCTGCACTGTAAAGTTACTCCTGTCTCCCCTTTCCAGAGTGTCCCATTCAGAAAGAAGTTGCTACGCGTAGCTCCACTGAAGGAGTGGGGAGTTCATCTCCATCTCCTGGAGGATGGAGTACCTACATAAGTTACTTAGAATTCTTCTGCATGAAATACTTGTCCCTAAAACCACATCTATTTATTTTTCAGTAACTGTGTTCATATCAGTATGAAATTATGGATATTTATTTTATAGTTTGGCTTAAAATTCAATACTAATCTATTTTGTCGGTCAAATTCGTTCCACCTTTGATCCTTGGTACCACTTTCAGTTGTCTTTTATGTCCCTTTGACATAACCCCATCATTGTGGGTGGTTTTGTTCTTTGAGCACACCCTTATTTTCTGACACTTCAAAATGCATCATGCTCACATTTTGTATTTCCTGCCCCAGTTCTAGAAGCAGAGGTTTTGTTCTTTGAGCACACCCTTATTTTCTGACACTTCAAAATGCATCATGCTCACATTTTGTATTTCCTGCCCCAGTTCTAGAAGCAGAGACTTCTCCAGTGAGCCCTACCCTTTCACTGGAGAATAGTACTGGCAATCAAAATCTGGACAGAAGGCATGCTTGTTGCTCCTAAGTTATTATTGCTTGCTCTACCCTCTCAACTGACACAGCAAGGAAATATATGAGTGTATGTTAATCCATATATATGTGCCTGTATATGCAATTGTCTGTATTTCATTAGGCCAAATATAAGGTAATACTGATTAACGATGATGTTTCCATCTCTAATTCATTGCCACATGGATCGTTTGAGCCTATTCCCCTTGTTAGTGGCAAAAAAAACAAGTTCTCTGGCCTGACATAGCATCACATCACACACACAGAAATCAGTATACTCATGTATGTTGAATACAGGTTAAAATAGCAGAGCATTATATAGAGAGGTGTAGTCTTCTGAAAACTGTAGACTGGATCCCCTGGGCTATTCTGGGGAGAAAATAACTACTTTTGTTCTACCGCTTTGCTTAAAAAATGTCCAATTTTGAGCAAGCATAGCATGGCTAGGTTTTCTTGTTTTGTTGGCTGAGGCTTTTAACTAGTAGTCCTTGAAAGATGCTGTTGAACTCAACATAGAATGAGACATTAAAAATATCTTTTTAGTCTGGATTTTTTCTGCCCTGCCTAGATTTTAAAAGTGTAAGCATGGATTGCCAATTCCACTTCTATAAACAAAACTTTTCATACATAATACATATAATAACTTATTCTTACTGTATTAGTCCAGGTTCAGAAACTTGTGGTAGGCCAGTTCCACACAGTGACATTTCACCTGTAAACTGTATCACTTTTACTGATATTGCAGCTATCAAATGTATAATACGCTTACACATGAGCCCGGCCTTTTTACCATTTTATTTTTGTTGAGACTCCTGCCTGCTTGGCAAATGCAAGGATGCTTCTGGGCCATGTACAATTGAAAACAGAGGCATCCTTGAGTTTTAAAGCATTTGAACAAACTGGATAATGCAACATACCATATATTGAAGTGAAGGAAAGAAGTATGTGTACTTCTGTTTTTTTTAAGTAATTGCTTTCAAAATGTTAAAAAAAATTCAGGTTGATTAAAGGGGGAAAAAGCTTCAAATTGTTGTATAGGTTTTAAAGTTCTGCTGTGTGTTTAATTCCCTTGTGTAACCACTTGTCACCGTAGGGCCAGATTCCTGTTTTTAATGTCCATTTTACTTGCCTGGAATTTTAAAGCCCTTCTGGCTCACGACTCATAAGAAATTTTCTGGGGTCTGTGTCATACAGAAGTTGAGTGAGTATATTTTTTAAAAGGGAATGAACAAAACAGCTTCCATCTGAATTGGGCTTTTAAAATTAGAAGCAACACTTACTTTAAAAAAAAAAAATCTTTAAAGAGTTGTGACTTTCTAAATTCCTTCCAGAACCCTCAGGCCTCCATGTTCAGTTAAGGCAAAAAAGGAATGCATCCTTCCTGATTGTCCAAAGGTTTTTGAGAGTCTTACTTCTAAATAGAACAATTCAACATTTCATTTTGAATTTTTCACTGTAATTTTCTTGAATATATAGCTAGAGGTATATAGTAAGGAATGCCTTCTTAACCTGCTGGGAACCCTACTGGTCCATCATATTAACTATCAGTATTTTGGGGACATTGGGTTAATGGGCTTAATTGCCTCGGTAAAAGCAAGACTTTGGGACAGCTCTCCTTTTCTGCTGTGTTGTAACACTTGACTCTACTTGTTGCGCTCTTTTTCCTTAGTTCCTGACACAATTCCTTATAGAGCACTTATTTAAAAAAAAAATCTTAGGAGAAAAAAGGCTAAAAAAGAAAACCTTATAATATTATAAATCGACACAGAAAAATAATTTGACCCATTCCAATACCCATTCATAATAAAAACAACAAACTAGGAATAAAGGCAAATTTCCTCAACTTGAAAAAAGAGCTTTTACAAAAGGTAACTGTTGCTAATATCATAATCAACTGTGAAATACCTATGCATTTCCCCCAAGTTCTAGACGGCACAAGGAGGCCCACTCTCACCACTCTTTTTCAATATATTACCGAAAGTTCTAGCCAGCACAATAAGGTAAGAGAAAGAAATAAAAGGTATACAGATAAAAGAGAGAGAAATAAAATTATTCTGATTTGCAGATGGCATTACTGTCTATGTGGAAACTGCCAAGGAATTAACCAAAACAAAAACAAGGCAAACCCCTGGAATTAATAAGCATCTTCAGCAAAGTCTCAGGACACAAAATCAACACACAAAAGATCAACCACAGTTCTATATACTAACGACAAACGTGGGAATAGGACTTTAAAACCCTGTCCCATTTATAATCAGTGCAAAGAAAATAAACTAGTTAGGTATAAATCTATCAAAATACGCAGTGAACCTGTATTTTTTTCTACAATTTATATGGAAAAGTAAAATACCTAAAATATATAAAACAATTTTGAGAAAGAAATGATGTAGGAGGAGTCACTCTACCAGATAACAAGGCTTCCTATATAGCTACAATAATCAAGGCAGTATGGTGTTGGCAGCAGATAAATGGAACAAAAGAGAGAACCCAGAAATACACCCCCACATAGCTGCCCAACTAAGTTTTGACAAATGCAGAAAAGCCATTCCATGGAAGAAGGATAGCCTTTACAACAAATGATGCTGAAACAACTGGAGCACTGTAGGCCAAAAAATTAAAATTAAAAAAAAAATCGAAACCCAATCTAACCTCATACCTTATTAGAAAAATTAACTCAAAATGGATCACATACATGAATGTAAAATGTAGAAATATAAAACTTTTAGGAAAAAAACAAACAGCAGAAACTCCTGAGGACCTAGAAGCCAAGAAAAGAATTTTCAGACTTGACAATAAAAGTATGATCTATGAAAAGAAAATTGATGAATTGGACCTCATGAAAACTAAAAAGTTTATCTCTAACAAAGACCCCCTGAAGAAGATGAAATGACAAACTACACACTGCAATATTTTATCTGCAAAGCTCATATTTAACCAAGGACTTGGATCTGGAATACATAAAGAACTCTCAAAACACAACAGTTTAAAAAATTCTATTTGAAAATGGGCAAAAAATGATGAACAGAGATTTCACTAAAGAGAACATACACATGGCAAACATATACATGCAAGATCTTCAATATCATTAACTATTAAAAAACACAAAATAAGTCGCAATGAAAATCCACTTTACAACTGTCAGAAAGGCTGAAAGAGAAAATAGTAGTAATACCACATGTTGGTGAGGCTGCAGAGAAACTGGATAACTCCTGCATTGCCTGAAGATATATGCAATGGTATAATCAATGAGGATAACAGGCACTTTTTTGTAAAATAAATTTTTCATATGACCAAAATTGCACTCTTCAACATTTACCCTAGAAAATCAAGAACTATTCTTTATACCAACACCTGTGTATTAATGTTCAAAACAGCTTAATTTATAATAGCAAAAATCTGGAAACAGTATACATGTCAATTTAAATGTGAATGTTTAAAGAAACCGTGGTTCAATCTTACCATGCAAATATTACCCAGAAATGAATTATTGATGCATGCAACAACTTGGAAGGATCTCAAGGGAATATGCTGAGTAAAATAAAGCTAGTCTCTAAAGGTTGCATACCGTATGATTTCATTTATATAACATTCATGAAATAAACTTGTAAAGATGAAAAATTGATTAGTCATTGCCAGAGTAGAGATAGGGGAGAGGGAGGTGGATATGGCCATGAAAAGATGCAGCACTAGGGAACATTGTGGTGATGGAACAGTTCTGTAACTTGAAGTGGTGGTGGTTACACCAATCTATGCTTGTGATAAAACTCCATAGAACTACAGATACGCACACCCAAATGAGTGTATATAAAACTGTTGATATCTAAGTGTGATATATGGATCACACCAACGTCAATTTTCTAGCCTTGATACTGTACTGTAATTATACACAATGTTAATGTTTTAGTCTGCCAGGCTTCTATGGCAAACAACACACAGTGGGTTGGCTTAAACAATGGGGTTTATTGGCTCATGATTTTAAGGCTAGGAGAAGTCCAAACTAGGGGTCAGCAAGGCAAAGCTTTCTCCCTAAGGTCTGTAATATTCTGATGCCAGCTGCCTATGATCCTTGGAGTTTCTTGGCTTGTATCTCTGTCTCATGTCATATAGCATTGACCTCTCATTCTCTTCCAGGTTCCCTAGACTTCTGGCTTTTGGCTCCTCCCCATGCTTTTCTGTATGTCTTAATTCTTTTTTTCTTTTTTTTTTTTTAAATGAGATTAAGGCCTGACCTCATTCAATTGGTACACATCTTAAAATAACATCTCCAGGAAACCTTATTTATAATGGTCTTGCATCAACAGGAATGCAGATCAAGAAAGCTCAAAACTGGGGAACATAATTGACCTACTGTTCTCGTTTGTTAGCTGCTGGAATGTAATATACCAAAAACAGAATGGCTTTCAAAAAAAGGGAATTTATTAAGTTACAAGTTTACAGTTCTCAGGCTGTGAAACTGCCCAAATTAAAGCATCTATAGAAATGTCCAATTTAAGGCATCCAGGGAAAGATACCTTGGTTCAAGAAGGTCTATGACATTGAGCGTTTCTCTCTAACTAGAAGGGCACATGGCTAACTTGGCGACATCTGCTAGCTTTCTCTCCAGGCCTCTTGCTTCATGAAGCACCCCAGGAGGCATTTTCCTTCTTCATCTCCTAAACTCACTGGCTGGTGGACTCTCTGCTTCATGGTTCTGCAGCATTCTGAAGCTTTCTCCAAAATGCTTCTTCTATTAAAGGATTTGGGTAAACTAATCAAGACCCATGTAGAATGGGCAGAGACACATCTCCATCTAATCAAGTTTAATACCCACAATTGATTGAGTCACATCTCCTCAGAGATAACTAACCAAGTTTCCAAACAATAGTACTGAATAAGAATTAGATGAAACCGTTGCTCCCATAAGGCTGATTAGGATTAAAACATGGCTTTTCTAGGACACATAAATCCTTTCAAACTGGCACACCTACCATGGCTACCATTGGGGAAAATAGGGCGAAAAATACACAGGATCATCTTGCACAAATTTTTCTACTTCCTGTGTATCTATAATTATCCCATAATAAAATGTTAAATAAATAAACAATGAAGATGAGATAGACATTTTTAAACAAAAAAAAGGAAGAATAAGAAGAACCATAATTATATCAAGCATATGGAATACTTACTTTATACTAGACATTATTCTAAGCCCTTTATGTGCGTTAACCCACTTGAGCCCCACAAGAACTCTATAAAGTTGAAACAATAATCTGCATTTGAGAGATTTAAAAAAATTAAAATAGAGAAATGAATATGAATAATACTCAAATTATAACATCAGAAAAATTTTCTAGGATTAAATAAATGAAAGAAATGTAAAACAAAAACATAAATACAGTTATTAATATTGAAGTTAGTTTACAAAAATTAAAGATTAAAGGGTAAGCATACAGGACAGATACTTCAATATGAGAGACAAAATATACATTATCATTGATAAATTAAAAATAATAATATATAACATCCTAGATTTTTAATAGTTTAATGGACAAAGGCTGGTCTTCTAAGGAGTATAATGCAAAAGAGCAGAGATTTACCTTACCAGAGTTTCCATTTCTTTGTCTCCTACGCATAGCTTATGGATCTGCAACTTGATAATCACTTGGCAAATGGTAGTTATCTTTACTTTGTAAGATAAAATATGACTATCAATAAATGGTCAGCCTCAATAGCAATCAAAAGATACAAATAAAAATTACAATACTTTATTATTTTGGCCTATCAAATGTCAAACGTTTTAAAAGATGAAAATATTCAATTCCATTGTTGGTGCAGTGAGATATATTTTCTTATAAAATGCTAAAATGAGAGTAAATCCTGCATGATTTCTGGGTGCAGATTTATAGGAATCATCAAAAACCCTAACTGCCACTCCGGAAAACCATCCTTAAAATGAAAGCGGAATCATCACAATAAGCGTTATATGCAAAGGTGCTCATAGCAGCCTGGTTTATGATTTTTGCACTAGGCATTCTAATTTGCTAGCTGCTGGAATGCAATCTACCAGAAACAGAATGGCTTTTAAAAAGGGGAATTTATTAAGTTGCTAGGTTATAGTTCTAAGGCCGAGAAAATGTCCCAATTAAAGCAAGTCTATAAAAATGTCCAAATTAAGTCACCAAAAAAAGAGGTTACCTTCACTCAAGAAAGGACAATGAAATTCAGCGTTTCATTGTGAGCTGGAAAGGCATGTGCGAACACAACGATGTCAGCTCCCCAGAGGTATTTTCCTTCTTCCTATCCAAAGGTCTCTGGCTATGTGAGCTCTTGCTCTCATGGCTCTGTTGCTCTCTCCAAAATGTTTCCTCTTTTAAAGGACTCCAGTAAACTAATGAAGACCACCCGGAATGGGTGGGGTCACATCTCCCTCTAATCAAACAGTTGGGCATATCATATCCACGTGGAGATAATCTAATCAAATTCCTACCTAGCAGTATTGAATGAGGATTAGAGGACATGGCTTTTCTGGGGTACACCACAGATTCAAGCCGGCACATTAGGAAAAACCTAAATACCCAATAATATTGAAAATATTTTTATGTAACATTATGCAATGACTAGAAATTAAATTTATGACCAGGCACTTGAATTCATGGGGATATGTTTATAATATGTAGTGAAAATAGATTAAGATTTTATTTTTAGTTTGATCCCTATTATTTAAACATACACACATAGAACAATCATTATAAGGACTTACACCAAAAAAGGTTATCAGTGGTTTTCTCCTGACTAGAATTCTTCCTTATATTTGGTTGTTTTCCAACTATTTTACATTCCACATTTTACATTAAAACATAACAGAAAATAACACATCTTCTGAGCAGTGCGATTAAGAAACAAGTAAAATTCCATCTTAAACTTGTAAATTATTAATCAAATGCCATAAAAGAAGAACTTAAAAGATGAGACTTGATTGAACAACTCATGGTAAAACCCTGCAATAAAATAATATAAGAATTTATAATATAGGAATTTATATATATTTATTATGTAAGTTGGAAATGAACAAAGTCAGCAATATGCTGCTAGATAAAGAAAGTAGGTTTAGAACCTTAAATATATAATATGATTAATTCTCTCTTTCATCTCTCTGTCTCTGTCTCTCTCTCTTTCTCTCTCTCTCAACATATATTATATGATCATAATTTCCAGATAGATGTAGGATATAGTAGCTATAGAGATACAGATGCTGATATAGGTAATCAGTAGGTAGACATCAAAATGTAGTTCCAATACCAAAATTTTAACAATAAATGGCTTGAGGACTACCAGTTTATTAGTGATTTCTATTTTTTTGTTGTTGTTTTTAATTTTTATGTTTTCTATAACAAGCATAGTTTTTTAATAAAATAAGTAGTTTAAAAAGAAAAATGGAAATCATATTTCTCATGGAGAACATATTAACTTAAAAAATACCTTATGTAAGGAGTTGGCAAGAGAAAGCATCACAGTGGAGTCAATTTGAGAATCAGGTGTGTATAAAGAATAAGTTCTCCAAGAGTCAAGGGATGTGTTATTTCAAAAAAAAATAGACACACATGAAAGACTGTGGCATGACCTGGGTGAGGTAAAGATTGAGCAGCCTGGCATGTCTGAAGCTTGTACTCGTAAGATGATATGAGAATTGCTGCTATAAAGGAGTCAGAGTCATGTCACCAAAGACCTAAAACGTGTTGCTGAGGCGGATCACTGGAGAGTACCATGTGATGCTGAGAATGGAGAAATCCCCTTCCTCAGTGCTCTCCCAGCATAGACAACCCCTTCAGAAACCAAGTAAGGTTCATTTACATTCCCTTCATACATACATACATGTTGATCAGTATATAAAGTACAATAATAAATGAATATGCAAAGTTTAGGAATCACTAATTCTAGGAATGCCACTTGCTAGAATGAAGGACCAAAAGGAATGGAGTTTATAAATGTCCAGGCAAATAACATGATGTTTCAGAGCTTGAGTAACTATGTGCAGAATAGCTGTACATTTTCCCAGGGCAGAACACCCTTCTCCTTTCATCTAAGTTCAACCATTGGGTTTGTCTCACAAAGGATACATGACTTCTGGAAATCAATCTGTCTTGCCCCAGGTTCTATGCAGGAGATAGGCTGCTCTGTCAGATATGGCACTGCTCTCACAGGTAGATTAGAGAGTGGAAGAAACCAGTCTTTCAATCTCTCTGTTGAACTTGCACTAAAGAAAGAACTCACTCTCACCACTACTATGGACTGTCTGAACTGTGTCATGATCTAAAAGTTATTTCTTCTTTGGAAAAAGTATGTAAGCTACCTGCTCTCGAATTTGCTTGGTCTTGATCCCATAAATGATGGGATTCAGCATTGGGGGAACCAGAATGCAGACATTGGCCAACAAGATATGGATATGAGGTGGGATGTGGTGTCCAAACCGCTGAGTAAGGGTTGTGAAGATCGCAGGCCCATAAAAGAGGATGATGATACAAACGTGGGAGCCACATGTGTTGAGAGTTTTGTGGCGAGCATCTTGGGAAGGCATGTGGAACACAGCATAGAGAATCAGCAAATAGGAAACAAAAATTAACAACACATCTAAGACTATTGTTGACACTATCACAAAAAGCCCATACCAGATGTTCACTCGAATGTCATTGCAAGCATACCGAGCCAAGCCAATGTGTTCACAAAAGGTGTGTGGAATGATATTCTTTTGGCAGAAAGTCAGTCTTTTCAAAAGAAATATTATAGGGAAAATTGTAACAAAACTTCTCAGAAAGATCGTCACTCCAATTTTTCCAATCAGAATGTGTGTAAGAATAGTGGTGTATCTCAGTGGGTAGCATATGGCAATGTAGCGGTCAAACGCCATCACCAGTAAGATCCCTGACTCAGAGATGAAAGTGCAGTGAATCATGAAGAACTGAGTGATGCAGCAATCCAGGGAGATCTCTTCAGCATGGAACCAGAAGATGGCCAAGGCCTGAGGAACTGTGCATGTGGAAAGGACAACATCTGCTCCAGCCAACATGCAGAGGAAGAGATACATGGGTTCATGGAGACTGCGCTTTGTGAGAATAATGAAGATGAGCAGGCTGTTTCCAAGCAGGGCAATGACATAGGAAATGAAAAAGGGGATGGAAATCCACAGGTGTTGGTCCTCTAGTCCAGGGATGCCCAGCAAGCGGAAGACTGTGTGGCTAACCCTAGTGTAATTTAAGGGAGTCATGCTTACAGCAGAAAGCAGGCATCTCGTTTGTTCTTCAAAGAGAAAAAGGATCTTTTCCTTTAGTATTCTTTCTTCAGTTACCAGGAGCTTTTATCATATCCCACACTCTCCATCTTCTTTTAACATGCAAATAATAAGAAACAGAAAAATGAATAGGGAGGGAAATTCTGGGGAAGATTGTGAAATAGGGAGCTCCAGGACTTACTCCTTCCTCCAAGTATGAGACTTGTTCTGGGACTCTGAATGACCTAATTGCACACATGTAGGAACTAGAAAAAGAACAGCAAACTAATTCCAAAGTTAGCATAAGGTAAGAAAGTTTAGAGCTGAAAAACTTTAATTGAGGTTTAAAGACAATAGGTGGAATAAATAAACCCAAAATTTGGTTCTTTTAGAAGATCAATAAAATTAACAAACTGTTAGGTAGACTGATAAAGAAAAAGAGAGACAATACAAATAAATACTGATGCCACAGAAAGAAAAAAAAGACCATAAGAGAATATTGTGAATGACTGTATGCCAAAGTATTAGAAAACCTAGATGAAATGGACAAATTCCTTGAAGCACATAATTGAGCTACACTGACTCAGAAGAAATAGAACACCTCAATAGATTAATTACAAGTAAAGAGATTGAATCAGTCATCAAAAACCTTCCAAAAAGTAAGGTCATGACCAGATGTCTTCACAGGTGACTTTTACCACTCATTCCAAGAATTCATACCAATCCCACTCAAAACAATACCAACAAAATTTTAAAGGAGGAACACTACCTAACTTATTCTATCAGCCAGCATCACCCTAATATCAAACCAGAAAAAAAGTACTACAAGAGAAGAAAAATTATAGATCAATTTCTCCAATGAATATAGATGCAAAATCCTCAACATCATACCTGCAAATTGAATCCAAAAACACATTAATAGAATCATGCACCATTGTAAAGTGGGTTTTATCCTAGGAATGTAAGGATGGTTCTGTGTAATAAAATAAATTAATATATACACTACATTAACAAATTGAAGGGACAAAATCATATGATTATATTGATTGGCACGGAAAAGGTATTTGACATTCCAGCATCTTTTCTTGATGAAAATACTTCGAAACACAGGAATAGAAGGAAGCTTCCTCAACCTGAGTAAGGGTATACATGAAAAACCCACAGCAAGCATTAAACACAATGATGGAAAGTCTGGCAGCTTTCCCTCTAGAACCTGGAATTAAAAAGGATGCCCACTATCACCACCGTGATTCTACCCTGTGCTAGAAGTTCTAGCTAGAGCAATTAGGCAAGATAAAGAAATAAAAGGTATCCAAATTGGAGAAGAAGAAGTAAGACTTTCACTATTTGCAGATGACATGATTCTACATTTAGAAAGTCTGAAAAAATTGCAGCAAAGCAATTATTAAAGTTATTAAAGGAGTGCAGCAAAATGGTGGGAAACATCAATATGCAAAAATCAGTAGTGCTTCTTTACACTAGTAATGAGCAATCTCAGGAGGAAACCAAGAAAACAATTCCATCATAATAACAAATTAAAAAATCAAATAGCAAGGAATAAATTTCACCAACTGAGTGCACAGGTGGTTCAGTGGTAGAATGTTTGCCTTCCATGTGGGAGACCAAGGTTCAATTCCAGAACCATTCACCCCCCTCCCCAAAAAAGTTTGACCAACCATGAAAAAGACTTGTGCAGGGAAAATTAAAAAACATTGCCAAAAGAAATCAAAGAAAACTTAATTAAATGAAAGGACATTCCATGTTCATGGGTTGGAAGACTAAATATCATTAAGATGTTAATTCTTCCTAAATTGATTTACATATTCAATGCAATACCAACCATAATTCCAACAGCCTACTTTGCTGAAATGGAAAAGCAATTATCAAATTTATTTGGAAGGGTAAGGGGCCCTAAATACCCAAAAACATTTGAAAAAGAAAAATGAAGTTAAGAGACACACTTTCTGACTTTAAAGCATTTTACAAAGATACAGTGGTCAAAACAGCATGGTACTGGCATATAGATAAAGATATTCTGAGCAAAGGAATCACATTGAGAATTCAGAAATAGATCCTCACATCTATGGCCAAATGATACTGACAAGGCTGCTGTGTCCACCCAAGTGGGAGAAAACTCTCTTAAACAATGGTGCTAGCAGAATTGGTTATCCATATCCAAAAACATGTAAAAGCATCCCTACCTCACAACACATACAAAAATCCAAAATGGATCAAAGACCTAAATATAAGAACCAGGAACATAAAACTCTTAGGAAGGGCAGGCCACAGTAGCTCAGTAGGCAGAGTTCTCACCTGTCATGCCAGAGACCCAGATTCCTGGTGCCAGCCTATGCAAAAAAAATAAAATAAAATAAAAAACTCTTAGGAAAAAATGTAGGGAAACATCTTCAAGATCTTGTGGTAGGCAATGGCTTCTTAGACTTTGCACCTAAAGGACAAGCAATGAAAGAAAATAATAGATAAATAGAACATCATCAGAATTAAAAACTTCTTGGACTTTTTCAAGAAAGTGAAACAGCAGCTTTACTCAATGTGAAAAAATATTTGGAAACCATATATCTGATAAGAGTTTCATATATAGAATATCTAAAGAAATCCTAAAATTAGACAATAAAAAGACAAACAATGCAATTTAACAATTGACAAAAGACTTGAATAGACATTTCTCCAAAGAGGAAACACAAATGACTAAAAACCACAGAAAAAGGTGTTCAGTATCACTAACCATTAGAAAAAGGCAAATAATTCATGAGATATCATTCACACTTACTAGAATTGTCAGTATTAAAAAAAAAAGAAAACTGGCATATTTATTCTAGTTTATAGAAAAATTATCAGTATTACAAGGAATTAATAATGGAGTGGTATATGGTAGAAATGCAAATAATGTAAACTAAGGTCTATAGTTGTTTTAGTTTGCTAAAGCTTCCAATATGCACTATACCAGAAATGAATTGGCTTTTATGAAGGTGATTTATCGAGTCATAAATTTACAGTTCTAAGGCCATAAAAATGTCCAAACTTTGGCATCCAGAGAAAGATATCTTGATATCTTGACTCTTAAGAAAGGCCTGTGGTATCTGGAGTTTCTCTGTCAAATTGAAAGGCACATGGTTATATCTGTTGTCCTTCTCTCCTGGCCTCTGGCTTCAAATGGCTCTTTCATGTCATGTGGATCCTTCTGGCATCTCCTGGGGCATTTTCTGTTCTGTATCTCCAAAACATCTGTGTCTGGGCTTTCTTCAATATATCTCCCTCTTAAAGGACTCCATTAAGTGAGTTAAGACCCAACTTGAATGGGTGGGGCCACATCTCCATGGCAATAACCTAATCAAAAGATCCACCCACATTGGGTGGACCACATGTCCATGGAAACAACATAGTCAAAAGGTCCCACTCAACAATAGGACTGCCCCCACAAGATTGTGTTAGAAGAGCATGACTTTTTTGTGGTACATAACAGATTCAAACCAGCACATCCCACCCTCTGAATCCCCAAAAGACATGTTCTTTCCAAATACAAAATACATTCATTCCATCACAATATCACAAAAGCCTTAAACCATTTCAGTAAAAATACCAAGTCAAAAACAGTACAAAATCTTATCAAAGTCAGCTACACACATGGTCTCTCTAAAGGCAAGATTCTCCTCTGGCTAAGGACTGTGAACCTTAGAACATGTTATCTACTGCCAATATACAAAGAAGGGAAAGTCATAGCATAATTATTCCCATTTCTATACAGAAAAACTGGGAGGAAGAAGGAAGGAGTAACCAGACACAAATAGTTCCAAAAACCAGTCAGGCAAACTCCATTAGATTTTAAGTCCTGAGAATCATTTATGGAATGACATTTTCTCCTCAGGGCTTGAGAGAACAGCAGCCCCACCCTTTCAAAGGGCTTATGCAGTAGCCCTGCTCTCTGAAAACACTGGAGTGAGGGTTGCAGCATTGTGGGGGGACATTGGGAAGACCACCTTATTCTTGGCCCCACCTTCCTCAAGCATCTGGGTAGCACCCAATTCTCTGTCACCTCTGGTGCACACACTCAACCCTTTCAGAATGATGGGGTGGGGCCAAGCTGTCCCCAATCCCTAGGAAATTTGCTCTATCCTCTCCGAGGCCTGAGGGGGCAATACTGTTCCTGAGCAGTGAAGTAGAAGGCCTGCCCTGTGCTTCCAGGGCAAACTCATCCTCTCTACATGCATGGGTGGATCTGCTCTCCTTGACTCAGATTACCTGGCTACAGACCTTAGCTTTCATGGGTCTGCCTTTGAGATAATTTTTCCTTCAATTTGTCTCTTTTCTGTCCCTTTTTAGTCCAGATTGGCAGTGGTTCTGTTTATTCAGATCCCATAAAATTCTTGTCAGTTTTCCATGCAGTGTGCAGAGATTACAGCCATCAGAAATGGGACTTTCCACAAATCCTTTTGGAATAACTCCATCTCCCATCCTGGCTTTTTCTGAAATGACTGACTGGTTCCATGTTTTGTTAAATCCTCATATGGGACATTAGCCTCTTGTGTCTCACTTTCTGGAAGCCCAGAATTTTCCAGACCATCAATTTCTGGTTTCTTTGCACCTAAGAGTTCAGTACTCATCTTATTCCTTTTCTTTCACATTTTACTGTAAGCTGCAAGAGGAAGCCAGGCTGAATTTTCCACATTAGGTTGGAAATCTCTTCTGCTTAGTATCCCACCTCATCACTCTCAAAGTCTACATCCCATCCAAACCAGGACTCAATTTTGCCAAACTCCCTGCCACTTTAAAACAAGGGTCACCTTCCTTCCAGTTTGCAACAACACATTCTTATTTCTATCTAAGACATCATTGGAAGAACCCATAGCATCCATATTTCTACCAACATTTTCTTCAATGCATTCTAGGCCTTTCCTTTTATGCACCTCACAATTCTTCCAGAATCTTCCCCTTATCCATTTAAAAACCTGTTTCAACATGCTTGATATTTACAAACTCAGCAGCACTCCCATTTCTCTCATACCAAATCTGTTTCAGTTTGCTAAACCTGCTGGCATGCACTATGCCAGAAATAGATTGGCTTTTATAAAAAGGATTTATTAAGTTAAAAGTTTACAGTTCTAATGCCATAAAAATGTCCAAACTAAGACATCCAGAGAAAAATACCTTGACTCTGTAGAAGGGCCTATTGTGTCTGGGATTTCTCTGTCACATGGGAAAGCACATGGTGATGTCTGCTGTCCTTCTCCTCTGGCTTCTAGTTTCAAACAGCTCTCTCAGTTCCTGTGGATCCTTCTGGTATCTCATGGGGCATTTTCTGCCTGCATCTCCAAATGTCTGTGTCTGAGGTTTCTTCAAAATATCTCCCTCTTAAAAGACTCCATTAAGTGGATTAAGACCCTACTTGAATGGGTGGCGGTCACACCTCCACGGAAACAACCTCATCAAAAGGTTACACCCAATAGTAGCTCTGCCACCACAAGATTGGATTAGAAGAACATGACTTTTCTGGGGTACATAACAGTTTCAAACCAGACAATAGTTAACAGCAATATTGTAATATTCTTACTTTAATTACAACAAAGGCACTCTACAAAGGCTAAATAGGGGATATAAGAGACGGATATGGATGTTTTCTTTTCTTTTTGGAAGAAATGGGGATGCTCTCATATAAATTGTGGTGGTAAATACATAACCATACAATTATACCAGGATCCATTGACTGTACAGTTAGGATGGATTGTAGGAATAGTGAATAAAACTGCTTAAAAAAAAGAAACTTACAAATGTTGGCGAGAATATGGAGAAACAGGAATGCTCATTCATTGCTAGTAAGAATGCAAAATGTTGTAGCTCCTGTGGAATAAAATTTAATGGCTCCTCAGGAATAGAATTTCCATATGACCCAACAATCTTTCTACAAGGTATAAACACAGAAGAATGGAAAGCAGGGACTTGAACAGATATTTGAACACTGATGTTCATAGTGCCAATTGCCAAAAGATAGAAATAACCCAAGTGTCCATAAACCAATGAATGGATTTTAAAAATTGGATATATATACAGGATGGAAAAATTACACAACTGTGAAAAATGCGTACAACAACATGGATGAACCTTGAGAACATTATGTCACATTGAGTGAAATAAGCCAGACACAACTAGACAAATATTATATGATCTCACTAATAGGAACTAATTATAATATGGAATATTAAAGAGTATGTATCTAGGATATAGGTTACCAGGTGATAGAATGCAATTAGAGAATGGGGAGTTGATGCTTAACTTGTACAGTATTTCTATTTAGACTGTTGGTAAAGTTTGGGAAATGAATGGTGTTGATGGTAGCCCATTATTGTGTATATAATCATGAGCAATGTACTATACAGGTTTATGTGGTTAAAGAGAAAACTTTAGGATGCATGTATTACTAGAATTAAAATTAAAAGATAAAACATAGGAAGGGACAGCACCAGAAATCTTATTGTTGATAATGCACTAAGTTAATAGCACAAGTATAAGATGTTCTTTCATGGCTTTCATCAAATGTGTGATACTAATATGGTAATAATAATAGTAGTAGTTATTATTACTATTGCAATTTACTATTGTAAATGTTAAAAAAATACACCCAATGTAAATAATGGATGATAAATAGAACTATTTTAATAATCTATCATCAATTGTAACAAAAGTGACTACTTTTAAAAAAAAGAACAATTATTTTTAAAAAGTGCTATTATCAATAGTAACAAACATTCCACACCAGTGCAAGGTGTTGGTGGTGGGATGGTGGAAGGGGAATCCTGAATTTTATTCAGGATTGCTTAGTAAAGTCACAGCGTCTCTCAAAGTAGAATTGATTCTAGGCCCTCAATGAATAACAGTTTAATTAACAGATTAATTAACATATCTCAAATGAATCAAAGTAAAAGATGGCATTGTGTGAACATCTGCTACAGAGGATTTTGTATACACAAAGGAAGTCATTAATAGTGTCTGGAAAGGCCATAATGAGATGATATTTGAACTGTAACTCAATCTTGAGATGGAGATTGGGTAGTTCATCATCAGGTAAAGATTCTAAGGAGAGGGGATCAACATAACAAAATGTATATATACAGATCAAACCACAGCACGTTCATAAACAGTTTCTGCCCAATGTGACTAGTGCATGGTGTGTACTGGAGAGACTCAGAGCAGGTGGTGGAATATGCCAGCTTGCCCTGATAGATAAGGGCTTTGAATGCAACCCTGCACTTAGACTTCATCCTTTACACAGTAAGCAGATAGTAGTTTAGAACAGATTACCTGTGGAAGTTTATGGGAACAAAAACTGACAGCAGAGACCGGAATATAAAAGGCCAGTGGTGTTTCAGGACTGAATGAATCTGAACATAATACAGTCACAGAGGTATTGAACTATTACTTATTAAGCATCTGCTTTTTGCCAGGGAAGGTAGTAAGCACTTTAAATATTCTTGTATTCAAAGAGTGGATATCCAGTCGTGGGAGAATATTCTCCTCATGTCACACTTAAGAAAAGTGAAGCTCAGAAAATTTGAAATACTTGCCAAATGTTACAAATATTACAAGCCAATAATTGATTAGAGAGCATTTGAAATCTACCTGACGTGTCCACAGGCAGTTTCCACACCCTAAAGAGGGTCAACAGACCATTAAGAGGTAATATTGTCATGGTCTGTGAGCTTAAGGGAAGGCACCTCTGTTGCTTATGCTCCAATGAACAAAGTATAGAAATGTCTAAAATCAGAATAAGAGAAGCTATTGCTGGGGAGGGGAGGTGTGCATATTTGGAAGATTTTTTTGCAGGTAGAAATTTTATAGTTTACTTCCTGGGGTACTGCCATTTATTCAATAACTCACTCAGCAGGCATATTTTGAGCAGAAACTATTTTTCAGGCACCATTTCACAAACCTGGATAGAAGAAAAACAATGGGAATGTGCCTGAGTCCTAAAGACTTATGGTTTGAGAGAGAGGCAATCATGTAAGTGGATAGTTTGAAAACAGAGGTAAAAATTAATTCCTTCTATTTTTAAATGGAGGATCTTAAAATATACATCTTAGTGGGTAAAATATATCTTATGCTCATTAAGATTATACTCTATTTACCCATTTTGGTGCTCCTGATTTTTCTTCCTGGTATAGAACATCATATCCTAATACCATCCTCTAAGCACTGGTAGAAATTGTTCTGCCATTAGAGTCGCTGGTCAAGGGAGTTTAGTCAGCTTGTCTTGTGATGGAGAACTATCTCCTATACGGCTGATGGCCTCTCCGTGAGCAAGTTCTCTCAAGTGAAGGCAGCCTTCCTCCCAAAGGGAGTGGAAAGAAAAGAAGACAAGTGGTATGGCATCAGCGGCAGGGGTAGATTGTGTACCTCACAGAATTGTGGAGGAAAGGAAAGAGGAGAAAGTGCAAGAAGGGAAAATCCAGGGAAGACACAAATCAACAAAGGCAGGAATTAAGTGAAAGGCAGATTATGGCCAGTTGTTTTGGAAAAGGGAGTAGCAGGGAACATTTTATCAAATGGGTCCACTGAGAGGCTAGGTAGCTCAGGGGTTGGGAATTTGCACGTAGGACTGGTCTCACCATAGAGTGACTTTGATCCAATACATGTCCGTGGTAAAAGTTCCCATGCAAATACCACCTTCTTAAGAAATCTCTTCACAAACCTACCCCAAAATCCTCTCCTCCAACAACCTGTGTAGGCAGCTGAGCACAGATCCTTCTCATATTTTGCCAAGAAGAATCTGCAGTCTAAGTCTATAGGCTTTGTTTACTCAAGTTCCGTCTAATAAGAGCACCTATCACTTATTGGGTAATTTCTCGTTATTTACCAACCTTCAATAAACCTTCCTCTACTCCATACATCTTCACTTTCCCTCCCCAGACTTCACTCTTCATGTCTGCTAGAACAAACCAGACTTGTGCCTCTAGTCTTTACCTTTCCTCGTCCATAAATATCAATATGCCTCAAAAGTCCTACCACCTCTGCCCATGTCACCTCTGGACATGACAGCAGCCCAGTCCTCACCTTGATCCTAGAACCATCCCCACCTGCAGATGCCTAATTCACTCACTAACCTCAGACACAGTCTTCAAAACTCACATGAAATTGGTGATGAAATGCAGCTTAGTGGGGGCCAGGCAGTTGGGCTGTTTACCCACTTTTATAAGAGCCCTTGATGGAAGCCCTTATATTGGAGGCTCCAGGGACAGACTGCTCTACCAGACTCACCCTGTTCCCAGATGGGCTTCATTAAAGGTCCCTAAGATCATTTTCCCTTCCCTCTCCCTCTCCTGTTTTCTCTCCTGCTCCTCTCCAGATGCTCAGAACTCCATTCCACACTGACTGCCCATGGATGATGTCTCAGTACAAAAACTTATTTCAGTTGACCCACCCACCCTTGCTGCAGACCTGCTGAAGGTCAATTTGAATGAATATGACACTTATTTTTAATACGCTATCTCAAGGCACATAGTTTACAAAAATTATTTTCAAGTTCTTATTCTTCAAGAAAATAATTATGTTGATGGTCATAAGATTCAAGTTTTGGACTCGTGAAACAATAACTTGTAATGTTTCCTAAAGATAAACAAATTCATGGACAACAATTTGTAGAACACAGATGATACATGATAATTTGTGTACATTCTCATTTCATTCACCTGCCAAGTGCATCATTCTATTCAGTACTTAGTCACCATAAATTCACATTAATATAAACTGGGGTGAAAAAAGTCTCCTGCTTTCTTTATGTTCTTTTATAAATAAATTTATCTAGATTTTATTCATCCTGAATATATGGTGTGAGCTTTTTCAATTTTGAAAATAACTTTATATTTTAAAGACTGTAAAAGTGCTCTTATAGATTATTTTCAAAAGTCAGATAATACAGAAAGTTAGGAAGGAAAAAGTAATACCACATTCAGAAAGCTGTTGCATTTTTTTTATATATATATATATAAATGCACATAACTATTATCCTAGATCTGCTGTCCATATTTCAGGCTCTTCTAAAAGATTTTCCTAGGTTGTCTTTTTGTAGTTATATAAAATGAATGCTTTTATTTATACATTTCTTTATGAATGGAACTAACACATTTGTTTTTTTCAGATTCAGTACTTAATGAGACTAAGGAGCAGACTATCAAGAGAGGAGCTCATACAGCTTTCAGAAGTAATCAGATTCTATGAGATGCCTATTGCTATGTCAGTCACAAAATATAATTCTTCTTTTGTACACTGTATTACATTCGGAATTCTTGTTGAATGTTGTATTTTATAGAAATTCTAGGATCAGTTTATAATATTTTTAAAAAGTGCTCAGAAATGCATTCTACTCTGCTGTTAAATTAAGCCCACCTCTTACCTCTCAATGTCAACATGTGAAAACTAGCAAGCATCATTTTCATGGAACTGCTGCATGCTTATTGCTTCTTCAGCTGGACTGATCACATGAAAATCCTGTGTGGCTAAAAGATCTAAGTATTTTATATGACTACATGACTGTGCCTCTTTCAGGCCACAGAGTGGCACCAAAAAAACATACAACTCTTCTCAGAATCATGATAGACTGAGAAAAGGAAATTGTGGTCAGAAGGAGATTTTCATTGCTCACTTTTGGGACCAAAAACTTTAAGACAAGAATGGACAAGGACATCATCAACAATAGATGCAGATGGTCAGAGGCCACCCTGAACCCCAGCATCTTGGCAGATGCCAGTGTAATTAATAACATCCCCACCACACCCTAGCACTGCACACAAGCCTTAGAACTTAGAATCAGGCTCAGGGAGAAAGGGGGAAGGGAGACACCCTGAACCAAATGAAAAAGAAACCTGAATTGACTAAATTATATTACTGAGAAATGACTAGTTTAAAATTATGCCATTAGGTAGAAAAGGCCATAAATATAAAAACCTTTATATAAATTATATTTCAGCCTAGTTTCTAAGCACAGTTTTTGGAGTCAAACTACCCAAATTTACATACACGCTCCATATTACAGCAATATAAATACAGTACCTCATCTTTCTTGGCTTCAGTTTCCCTATCTGTGAATCAGTAATTGATCACCTGCACAGGCTGGAAGGTTTCCTATTCTCTGGAAGACAGCTCTTCCACTACATTGTCATCAATGCTCTCTTCACAGGTACTGATGGAATAAAGGAATCTCTGAATGCCTGAAATTTTTCTGATTCTCTGATTTCTTTCCAAGATGTGTAAAATTTCATTTGGGGATAGCATGCCCTGACTTTTCCTTAGAAGTTCATTGTACATATGTTGGTATGTTGTTGTAAAATCATAAACCACAGGGAGATTGGGTCTTGGGCCTGGGAACTTGACATGAGATCCAGTTCCAAAAGACTGAACACTGAACCCTTTTTGCCTGAAAATGCTGTGGTCTTCCATGCTCCTACTGATGTTACTCATACATTCCACAGCCAACCTGAGTGGGGAGGAGGGCATGAGGGTGGTCACTTGGAACTTCAGTGAGACCACAGGGACTCTGAAGCCACCAGGATGACCACCTACCTCCAGCTCTTCCAACCAGCAGTGTCAAAGAACAGGGGGCAGACTTACATACATCATCTTAGAGTGAGCAGAGGCTTTCATAGTTCTTGAATTATTGAGTTACCACCATGAACTACAACTGCACAGCCTAATCTAATAATGAGAACACCAGAGATGACTAAGTCACCTAAACTACTAACCTTCAACAGGGAAGATGCCACCCTGTGGGGAGCATTTTGAAAGCCAAGTTAACCCAGTTGGTTCTCACAGAGATTGGAGACTGCTATTACTGATAGTGGCCAAGACCATTAGGTGACCTGCAATGCTCAAGACAGTGCTACACAAGTCCAAGTTGTCCAGCACATCCTAGGACATAACAATGGTCTATGGACATGAGAGTGGTTGAAAAACCTGCTTAAAATTCCCTAAGCCTTTAAAAATGCTCACTATACATGTAAGCAGAAAGTATTATTGCATGTTTTTAATACACATTGATTTTCTAGAGGTGCAATTATGTAAATCAGAGGATGATTGTACATAGTTTTGCCCAAAAATTCATAAAATGTTCACTCACCCATGCAGAAAATAACATTTTGGACAAAATCTCTGCAAATGTTATTTGAGGATTCACGACACAATTGAATATCTTGAATTTATTACTCTTGAATTCATACTGATTCCCAAGGAAATCTAGAAATTGATGAAAGCCTCTTTCTGCTTTATTACATCTTCAAGTACAGTATGTCTAAGCATTTCATACTGAAATACAATATGTCTAAAATTGCTGTTGTCTTATTGCCCTTTACAGTTTATTATGGGAAACAGGTAGATGTAAAAGATATGCCAGAGTGATGTAAATGTTCAAAAAACTGATCATAGTGATGAATAAACAACTATGTGATGTTATTGTGAACCATTGATTGTACACCATGTATGGAATGTTTGTATATTAAGAATGTTTGTATGTTAGGTTTTATCAATAATTTTTTTAATTATGTAGGCAGTACCAACAAATAGGAATAATTATGTCACTTCATAATGCTAAAGGGGGAAATATCTATCTATAAATCAACATATTATATTTTTCCACACCACCCCAAATTAAGATCAATCTCATATTGCAAATCCCTCCACATCAGTAAACACCATAGCCAGGCTTCTCAAAGGTGAGTCCCTGTCAGGTTCCAGTACTGGGCAGTCACTCTGGTCCAGTAGCAAATTGAAAGTAGGCATAAGGAGCCACTGGTAGAGTGGACATTTTCAATAATTCCCTCTGCTCCACTCTGATCCTTACAGAGCAGTAGTCCCTTATATATTAAATTACACAAAAGTGGTATTTTTTCAACAAGTGACTTCACTCATGGAATACATGATTAGATACATGTATATTACATCATTGGTTATACGAGCTATGCTGTATCATGTTTCCCTGGAACTTATGAAGGCCATTTTAGCAGGCTCTTTATAACGAGTAATGTTTCCAGGACCCACACTCCACCCCTTAAATGGCCTGCATTCTAGGGGATGCCTTATCCCACAGGGCTGCTCCTTGGGCCCACAGGCCACAACAACAATAAAGTGAGCAATTAAATATTACTAAAAATCCAGGCAGGCATGCTAAGATTACTACTACCCAATGCCAAGTCCCTGCCATGGAGTTTGACCAGGACCATAATAGATCCTGTGAGAGGAGTGAATGGCATATACTTCCTCTTCATTTCATAATGCAAGGCACTTCCAACAGAATTCTTATTGTCAGGCACATACACACAACATTTTACAAGTAACATTGCACAAGTTTCTTCTTGAGCAGCTGTCAAGAGATCTAAAACCATTCTGTTTTGCAAAAAACCCTTCTCAATCAGGTAGTTTCATCCATCCCTACATACAGGTGGCCATTCCATCACCTTTTGGGAACTGTAGACATTGTGGTCTTATTACAAAAGACTCAGCATCCACCCTTCTACCCACTGGGAGTTTCCCTGATGTTGCTCAATGCACTGTATTGCTTTTGTCTTAAATCCACATGTTTAGCCATAAGCCATCCCCAAGCATTTTGGATGGCATATCCAAAATGGGGGGATGAGGTGGGGTGGAGATTGTCCATATCCCAAATGATCAAAGTGCCAACTGCTCACATACTTCTTCCCAAGCTGTAGAGCTGTGATTATCTCATTCTAGCCATGTCCAATTGTGTTCAGTGGCTGGTGCTATCTGCCATAGCAGTCCTTCAACTGCATCTTCTGGAAGCTCAATACATACACAGCAACGAGAGACATTGTAGGCCTTTGTGTAGGTGTATGTCCATTCCACCAGGTTGTTAGCTGCAATCAGCCTGGTCATTGAAATAATAAAGCTTTAGAAACCATTAGAGGCAAATTTCATCCCTCAGAACTAATACAGGCCACCTGCTCATTCTGTGAAAGAATCCTGGCAGCCAGGGGTCTCTGCCCCAGATGGGAGTTCCAAACCAGGTCCCCTTGCACCATGCTAGCATGATCAGGATGCAAGACATAAGTTCCTTGGAGCAAAGAGCCTTCTCCTTTATCAGGAAGGGACACATATACAGGAGCTGACCACCCCACAACCCGAGTTTGCACCTGCAAAAATTGGGTTATCCCTTCACCTAGGGCAAAAGACATACAGCCCAGGAAGGGGCTCCTGTTAATATTTTCCATGGCTAGTTCCATTCATCCATTGTCCAGGTTGCAAAACACAAAGCACTGTTAATAGTAACCTTCCTTCCCCACACAGGGTCTTTCCAACACATTACTTTCTTCCACTTGTATGTGCAAGAGCTAGGCTCACCCCCTTATTTACCAAGCCTAAAGGGGAATAGTTTGTGTATGGAGGCTGTTAGTTTAATAAGCAAATGCCAACAGCCAATCAGGGTAGCCCACTCCTTCAATGTCAGGTCCTACTGGGCTAAAGCACAAAACTCCTCTTTCAGGGGGCCACTGTACTTTTCAATTATTTCCACAGCTTGTGGTCTATACGGGACATGCTGTGTCCACTGTATATCTACACCTTTGACCCAATCCTGGTCACACCTTTGGCCTAATTCTGGACCACAAACCCACTGCCATCCAGTGAAATTTGACTGTAGGTTAAAGGAACTTGGGAGTTGTTAAAATTTGTTAAGTCCCAGCCAAAATTGGTAACAATTGAATCTGAGTCTCTGGTGGTGGGAAGTATGTACTACCGAGGTAATTCTAATATTCAGCCAAGTTTGAGAATCCTTTCCCTGTCTAAAATCACCTGCATTGAAATAAACTGAGAATCTTTTAACATGAAAATTCTGATTAATTAGTCCTGGGTGAGAGCATTTCCAGATTGCATACAGATGATGCCAAAGCTGTAGGTTAAGAACCACCATGTTTGAAGCACCAAAACACTAAAATCCAACACACTGAGTTAGCTCAGAACAGTGTAACTATGCTTCAAAATTAGATTTCTTAAATGAGATATCTTCTGCTCCCTAAATCTCTCTGAATGCCTGATATTCCCTCAAGTGTCTCTGTTTCCACTCTGGCTCATTCCACTCGAGACTCACAGAGCAGACAAAGTTTCAAAAAACTAACCTGATTGGAATTCACCCTTGCTGAAAAGCTTACATGATTTCACATTTTTTTTAGATAAAAAATATATTAATATATCCTTTACCTTGCCTGTTAACAAGACACTTCGTGGGTATTTTTTTCCTTTTTGTATTTTTAATTAGAATGTAATTTATTCACATTCTTGGTCCAGATTCAACCACTTTTCACAGGCTGTGATCTGTTCGCCCCCTCAAAATTCCCTGCAGGTGTTCTACCCACAGACACATTGTAAATCATGCATTCACCTTTCAGACCACAGCTTAGAGGTCAGTTCATCCAGAGAAGCCTTTTGCTCATTCACCAGTCTGAAATAAGTTTTCCTTTAAAATCCCAAAGCACTCATGAAAGTGAATTCATTTGTGTGGCTAGTTGACTTGCATGTTTCTACCTCACTGTGATGAGCTCTCCTGAGGGCAGGGACAGTACCTGTTTTTGCTTACAGTGATTCCTTGACACAGTATAGTCTAGCCAGTAGTAAGTCATTGTTCTAGTTTGCTAGCTGCCGGAATGCAACACACCAGAGACGGATTGGCTTTTAATAAAAGGGGATTTATTTTGTTTGTTCTTCAGAAGAAAGGCAGCTAACTTTCCACTGAGGTTCTTTCTTATGTGGAAGGCACAGGATGGTCTCTGCTGGTCTTCTCTCCAGCCCCTGGGTTCCAACAACTTTCCCCGGGGTGACTTCTTTCTGTATCTCCAAGGGCCTGGGCTGAGCTGTGGGTGCTGAGATGAGGAATGCCGAGCTGCTTAGCAGAGCTACGTTGCAATCTCTCATTTAAGCACCAGCCAATTAAGTCAAACATCACTCATTGCAGCAGACACGCCTCCTAGCTGACTGCAGATGTAATTGGCAACAGATGAGGTTCATGTACCGCTGGCTTATGTCCGCAGCAACAAGACTAGGTATGCTCACCTGGCCAAGTTGACAACTGAATCTAACTAACACAGTCACAGGATAAATATTTGCTTAATTAGTTAATTAAAGGTAAGGCTTTAAGGCTTAAAAAAATTCATTGTAGTGGTGATGGTAGCACAAAGTTGAGACTGTAATTTAACTCCAGAATTGTATTCTTGAAAGTGGTTAAAATGAGAAACTTTATGTTGAATATATGTTACCTCAAATTTTAAAAAGTAACATAGAGATGTATAACACAAAGAGTAAACTCTAATGTAAACCAGGGACTATAGATAATCATATAATTAAAATAACATTAACTAGTACTTGCTTTGGCAGCATTTATACTAAAAAATAACGTTAGCTCAATTATCACAAAGGTCCCACACTAAAGCAAAATGTGAATAAAAGAAAACTGGGAAACAGGGGAAACAGAATGGGGGTGGTTTATGGAAGCTCTGTAATCTACATGATTTGTATAAATCTACAACTGCTCTACTAAAAAATAATAAAGCAAATTAAAATCCATTAACATTCAATGTCAAATAGCTTTTGTTCTTTTTAACAGATATTTCAAATAAACTGCATAATAAAATCATCTACTCTAAGCATCTCTATTTCTAATGGGATATATGGTTGGGAATTGAGCAAATGACTTCAATGAATGTTCTGATACATTGTGACTGTACTAGAGCTCTCCAGGGAAACAGAACTGACAGGATATATATATATATATTTATAATATATTTAAATATTATGAAATTTATTGTAAGAATTGGATCAAATGATTATGGGGATTGGCAAATCTGAATTCTGTAGAGTAGGCACAGCAAATTGAGAACTCTGGTGAAGGTTTCCATGAATTTCTCAGGAGAGACTGACTGGCCAAAAGAGAGACTGAAATTCTCACTGACTGCTGAAATCATCAGTCCCTTTAAGGCCTTCAATTGATTGGATAAAACTTCTTTCACTGCTGAAGGCAATTTCCTTTATTGATTCTAGATGTAGTTAGCCACCCATGCAATCAATGGACTAATGATTTAAATCCAAGAAATACCCTCACAGTAACAATCAGGCCAGTGTTTACTTGGCCAAAGTACTGGACACCATACCAAGCCATGTTGGTACATGAATTTAACCATCACAGTGAACGCTGCAGGTTTCCAAAATTTGAGGCTAATGAATAATACCACAACCAAAATCTAGCAATGAAAATTAACACAATGTGCCTACATGCAAATCAATATGATGAGCTATATATTCAGCATTGTTCTAATTCACCTATTGTTTGGAGATTCTTTTCCCAAGTATTTTTTTTCTCAGTGCAGAGCATGGGAGATACATTCTCTGAATTTCTGAATACCTTCAAATATCTTTCACCCTAAGAGATCAGCCTGATTATGGCTCAGTATGAGAATAATTGGGCATAGTTCTCTCTCTAGTGGTCCTTAATTGCCATTTCACATAGTTTCAGCACTAGAAATACAGTCTAATTCCAGTGTGACTCTTCTTGTATGTAACATGTTCTTTTTAACTGGGTGTTTGCATGATTTTCTTTCCCAAAAATAAAATGTACCAGTACACACCTTAGTGCTTTTCTTGTCAGTCTAGCCCAGTGTTCCTCAACTTCCTTTTTTCTTCGTTATCATTCACCTATAAAGACTTTTTAGGCATTTTTCCCTAATCACTACCCCCAGCATGAAACTTTAATACCACAGATATCCTGGAAGCCGTTATTTGTGTATGTATATCTATGCTTTATATATAAAAATGGTAAGATTTTTCATCCCAGGAACCAATTTCACCCCTTCAGGGACAATATTGCCCCTGTTGATAATATGTGGTCCACCCTGAAACACAGTGACTCTTTTATTACAGCTCAGAGACATAGTCAACTATTCTTTTTGTAATTACTCTCTCCCCTTTGTTAGTGACTTTTACTCCTCCTGGAATTCTAATAATTTGTATTTTATGATTCTTGATTTATCTCTCAAGTCCCTTATCTTCTCCTCATCATTTCCATATCTTCATATTTCTGCTACTTGCCTTGTTCTCAAATCTAATTTGAATCTCACATTCCTTCTGTCTTAGTCTGCCAGCTCCCAAGACAAATGCCACATAATGGATTGACTTAAACAACAGCAACTTATTGTCTTATAGTTTTGAAGCTAACAAAACCCCCAAATCAATGCAGCCTAGCAAGGTTATCCTTTTTCCCCAAGGTCTATAGCATTCTGGTTCTGGCTGCCTGCAATCCTTAGGGTTCCTTGCTTGTGTTCCTACCTCACATCACACAGTAAAGTATTCTTTTCCCTTCTTGGTTTTGTTGACTACCAGTTTCCAGCTCCTCCCCTTGGTATATACATACAATGGAATATTGCGCAGCCATAAGAAGAAATGAAGTTGTAATGCATGCAACAATGTGGGTGAACCTTGAGGACATTATGTTCAGGGAAATAAGCCAGGCACAAAAGGGCAAGTTTGGTATGTTCTTACTAATGTAAGCTGATTATGAGTTAAAATCAGGAGGATTAATTACCAGGAAATAGAAAGAGGATAGACAATGGGCAGATGATGCTTAATCTATAAGGAATGTTTAATAAGGTTGATTGTAAATGTTAGGAAATGGATAGCACAATACTATGTGATGGTAGCAAAATACTGTAAGTGTAACTAACAATGCTGAGTGTGAGTATGGTTGAAAAGGGAAGGCTAAAGGTTGTGTATGTCACTAGAAGGAAAGGTTGAGGATAAAGCATGGGCCTGTATAGCATAGCAAAACCTACAGTGGATGATTGTAGTTAACTGTACAAATATAAGAAAGTTCTTCCATGAACTAGAACAAATATATATCACTATTACAAGGTGTCAATAGTAGGGTAGTGTATTAGCTAGGGTTCTCTAGAGAAACAGAATCAGCAGGAGATATCCATAGATAAAAACTTTATAAAAGTGTCACACACAACCATGGGAATGTAGATTTCAAGATCTGTAGGGCAGGCAGCAAGCTAGTAACTGATGAAATTCCTCAACAAACTCTCAGGAGAGGTTGGTTTAGACAACCATGAGAATGAGAGTCCAAAATCTGTAGGGCAGGCTATAAAGCTGGAGACTCCAATGAAGGGTTTGAATGAACTCTACAGGACAGGTCCACTGGCTGAGGCAGAAAGAGCAACTGTCTCTTCTGAATCCTCCTTAAAAGCCTTCCAGTGATTAGATTAGGCATCACTCATTGGAGAAGGCACTCCCCTTAGCTGATTACAAATGCAATCAGCTGTAGATATAGCCAACGTAATCATGATTTAAGTCCATGAAATATCCTCATAGCAACAGACAGGTCAGTGATTGCCTAACCAGACAAATGGGTACCACCACCTGACCAAGTTGACACATGAATCTGAACAAGACAGGTAGTGCATGGGAAAAGCACAATTACTGCAAACTAAAGACAATAGTAATTAGTGACCTTGTAATATTCTCTCATCAGTTGTAACAAAGGCATTATACTAAAGCTAAGCATCAATATTAGGGAGGAATAAGAGTGAAGATATTTTTATTCATAAAAATGAGAATGTTCTCACATTGACTGTGGTGGTGAAAGCATAACTATGTGATTACACCAAAAGCCACTGATTAAACACCTGGATTTTGGGGTTTTGCTAGCCTCAAAACCATAGGATAATAAGTTGCTGTTGTTTAAGCCAATCCATTATGTGGCATTTGTCTTGGGAGCTGGCAGACTAAGACAGAAGGGATGTGAGATTCAAATTAGATTTGAGAAATATCTCAAGGGAAGCAGCAGAAATATGAAGATATGGAAATGATGGATTATATGATGTGTGAATAAATCTGTTTTAAAAAAATTCCATGACTCCATTTCTCCTACTTTCCTCCTGAAGGGAGTACCTGGACTTGAATGGGCCCATGCCTGATTCCCATTTCCCTTCTTCTACTTCTATTTAACTGACCTTTCTGGGAATACCATGACCCTCTCAGAGTCTTCTCTGAACCAAGCCTCCATGAGCCCATATGCTATTTCCTCTCCATGTTGTCCACTGCTGAATTAGGCTCATGCATCCCCACACTATGCATTTTAGCTCCATGCATAGGAGATCAGCTTCGCTTGCTTTTCACTGATGTTCTTCCCTCACCTCTTCACTGTTACAGAATCCTCACTGCTCTTAGTTATGATCTTGACTATTTTTTGGCCATTTCTAATCCTCTTAGAAATGCCTCTAACTTAACTGAACTTAAAATATCACAAAGCAGTGCATCAGTCATCATCAGATGACATTAAAAGCAAATCTACAGCAGTAATGAAATGACTGTCCTTCTGCCGCAGCCACGTGCTCTGCTAGCTCCTTCTGTACTCATTGCACTATGCTGTGCCAGCAGACAAAAGAAAGGTTATTCAAAACAGTTTCCACAAAAGTACACATTTATTCATTCACTAATTTATTTATTCATTTAGTGGATATTTATCAGTACTTACTACATGAAATAAATAAGTCATTTCTTGAAGAACATATATTCTCGTGAATTGTTCTGACCATGCCTTCCTACCAAAACATTCTGCATGCTCTATCAATACCTCAAATTTATCAAATCCAAAACCAAATTGATTTTTTTCTTTTTTAACAAAATATCCAATCTACTGTTGATGAGTGAAATTACTTCTGGTAATGAAAGGTAAAGTGATTAAGACAGTTTCCCCACTTTGAGGAAACTTTACCGATGGCTCCTCTGACCCATGGTACCATGCCTTTCTGTTTAAATTTATATTTTATTGAAATGAAACTTTTCGACCCACCTTTGTGATGCCAACCATCATTCAGTTAACCAAACCTGGTTTATTGATATCATGTTTGAACTTACTTTCTAGCTTCACCATTCAAAAGGGTAACATGTCATATAGATGTAACTTCTTTGATACCACACTTTATATACTTTCTCATTTGCTGCTACACTGTCCTATGTCCCCAGAATCTCTCTCCATTCTGGAAACATTCTGTCAGTTGACCTTACCCTCATTTTCCACTCAACCTATTTCACCCTTCACACAAACATCAGATCATTCTTATTATAGAGTCATACCACTGCTTAAAAAGCCCTCAATAGCTTCTCTAGCTAGCAAGAAGGCAATGAATTCTAATTCTTGTGTACTTCTCTGACAATATTTGAGAGATTATAAATTTTATCACTGTTTTTATAGTAAGGAAATTTATCCCCATAGATCAGTGTCTGTGCTTAGAACCATAGAGTTATTAACAGAACAAAGATTAGAACCCTGGTTTTCTGGTGTGTACTGCAGGGTTTGATGGAAATACTTCAACTATCATTGACACACCTAGTGAGTCTCATTTTATTGTGTTGTTCTATAGCCCCACCACTATAAAACATATAGTTACAATTTCATACCAAGTTTTCCATGCACATTCCACTGAACAAACTTGCTCAATCAACCTACATTCTCCATTCCCCCTTTAAAGTATACTGACTGATGCTCACATCTAGTTGATCCCTCATCACTCACTCTCCAATTAGCGGGTCTTCACTGTTCCCATTAGGTAAAATGAAGGTTTTCCAAGAGTCAGTTGCTTTTCCTCAATCACCACAATTATTAAGAAGTAAATCATATATGATCTATTAAGGATATAGTTGATGCAAGAGGATGATATACAATTCCAACTTACAGAACTATATTAAAAGAGAGGCCCTAACTACACCAAAAAAAAAATGGTGAATGGATTCAATCTTTAAGTTTGAGGTTGAAATAAATTTTATTTTTTTGAAGGCTAAATTACTTTGATGAATCATAAATGTAACCAACTTTATTAGCTAACTACCCATCAGTTCAAACAGAGTTGTATAAAATTACTTCCCTTTCTTGTTTATCTGGTTCACTTTCTAGACTATGTGACAGTGTTCGAAGATGGGAAACAAGTTAATTCAGTAAACATTTACGGACAACTGATTTTGTGTCAGTCACTCCATTCATCAAGCACATGTCAAGTGAATAAAAAAATGTTTGTGTAGCATGAACATCTAAGACTAAATAATGCACAAACAACTCTTGGAAACCATTAATCACTATACAGACGCAAATTAATACAGTCCCTGAAAAACAGCCAAGTTATTTTTTCTTAGAAGTTGTTTCCACTTGGGTTCCCCTACTGTCAAATCTTTCCTTCTCCTTTGAAAGGGTGACTCCAAGAGAGGCTCTTCATTTGTAATTACATTTTACTGCTTGCTTCTGAATTGTAGATTTCCTATTTTAACAGTTATTTCATGCACACTTACTATGTACCAAGCATAATAAAATACAAGACGATACACTGGAACCTCATCTTAAACACTGGAAGCATCCTCAAAGTCATGATTTAATTTTAGTTTTAATCAAAACATGTAAACATAGAGTTCATGTGCCAAAATATTGCTTCTCTTTGCCTCTTTTCTACTTGTCTAAGCACTCAAATCTACAAATGCCAGATAAGTAGCTCAGGAGCCAAGAGCTGTAGCCCAACAGAAAGACCAGAAATCCCCAAAGGAAATAATGTATCCCAGCTGGGTAAATGACTACCAAGCAAGTTTCCCTATAAAAATTCTCTACTCTTAGAGGTAAATGGGTCATTCTCATATACCTGACTCTAAATAAGGATAACCAGAAGTCCACCCTCTCTGTCTAAAGACTAAATCAAGCAGCTACTCTTAGAAATAGCATTTAGTTGAGTCCAATGAAATGTTTCTGTACTTTAAGCTTAGGAGTAATTTAGCTTAGGAAAACACAAGGAATAATTTCTTGGAAGTGAAGTTAAAGACATTAATTCACCTGGACTTCTGACATTGCTCCTTCAATAGCTCTATTTTTATCCCCTCTAATTCTCCACATCTTGAAAGGTAAGTCGCTTCTGACCTCTAAGCCCTCCAAGCTCCTGGCTATACTTACTTGCCAATGTTTTGTTTTCTACTATGAGTCTGATGCCTATTCAGAAACCTCAAATTTAATATAGATGTTCTGTTTCCATCTTTTTAGCTACTCATAGTAAAAACTGTGCTTCTAATTTGAATATATTATTTTACCATTCCTGACACATGTTATAACCAAACTCCAAATACTGTCATGGGCACATTGTCACCATTGATTCAGGTATATTTTCAAACAGCATTTGTTTAATATAGCAAACTCCACTTGGTCTTTTAAGTCTGGAGCTAGTAATCTCAGTGCCTTGGATCACCAGACTCTTCTGTGATGGTCACTCCTTCACTTCCATGGTGCTGGTAAGCTTTGTAACATTCCACAGACAATGTTCTTAAATTCAGAAAAAATATCATGAAGGACCATCACAATCTTTCTCCAGAAATTAATAAGTTAATTAATTAAATTGCATGGCAATTTCAATCCTAAGAACAGCACTTTGTCACTGAAGGGAGATTCTGTGGGTTTCGTTGGTTTGACAAAATCATTTCATGGTAACTGATTTTCCTCTGCAACAAGATCTAATGCCAGCTCTTTCTTTACATAAGGATTCATTAATAATCTAGAAAATCAAAAGTATATTCCTCTTCCTAAAGGAAATACTTCTTGGACTCTGGATAAAAATGAATTCCCTAAAACCCTCAGGCACATATTCCAATTCATGTCTAACTACATGCCGATGCAGTTTACCTGTAGAAATTAGACCAACTGGGAGGTGGGAAAACGATACCAATCTCCAGACTGTCTGGTCTTGCCTGATACCAAACCCAGGCCAGCCCACCACTTCCTGAGCTCCTGCCTTATGTTTCCACTCTAGGGAGCACCATAGTGCTAAGAAGCAAACTGTGGCACAAACTAGTATTGTTGAAATAGGTTTTTGCTAGATAGAAATCTCTCAGGTTTTTAGAGTTGTTTGAGAGTCTTTCAGTTAGATGAAGGCACACTGTATTGGAATATATTAAAAAGGAACTAGTGAAAAACATAGACATTATTTATCTCTCAGTAACCAAAGCTATTTGCTTTAGGCTCTTTTAGTATATATAAGGAATAACATTAATTTTGAAAGTTACGAAATTTAATGAAATGACTCATATATAATATACTAATCTGTGTATAAACATTATTCATAATTATAAAAAATAAGAGGTTATTTTGTGGGTTAAATGCACAAAGCAGAAAGTCAATGTTTGATTATTGAAAGACTTAACTAACAAATGATTGAAGAAATGATGGAGTTATGTGCGGACCTGGTAAGCACACTAGCGTGGTGACCATTGTTATCATGACTACTAAAATCAACAATGAAATTACTGACTCAAAGAAAATTAAATTTTAAGTGTTTGAATGAATACTGCTGAACGGGCCTTTTAAACCAAATCTCTCTCCACCTAGAAGGATGTCACTTTCCCACAACCCAACAAGTTTCACTAATCTTTGCCATTATTGTTGATTTAAAAAACAATGGTTTTAATTATCATTCCTTTGGCTGCTAAAGAAGATCAAATATTCTTACCTGTATTACTAGTCTTTCATCTTTTGGGAATATCATCTTAATGCCTTTGGCCTATTTTCTTTTCTTTAGAGGAATTTTGGGCTATACAGAACGATCATGCATAAAATATATTATAGGATTATTATATATAGGATCCACATATACCACCCTATAATTAACTTCTTGCATTGGTGTGGAATATCTGTTATAATTGATGAAAGCACATTTTTAATATGAAATGCTAATATAATCTATGGTTTACCTTAGAGTTCACTGTGTAGTGCAGCTGTATGGAATTTTTAACATTTTTATTCTATTGCCTTTTGTTTTAATTGTCACTTTTTACTGCCCTTGTTCTATCATATGTTCATGATCAAACTGAATGTTGTACATCTCAAATATTTCCCCCAGTTTGCAATTAGCCTTTAAGTTCTGCATAAGTTGTTTTTGCCACAAAACAAGTCTTACTTTACCAAATCAGATATAACAGTCTTGGCAACTATAGATGGCACCATTTGAAAATTCTTTCCCACTCCAAGATTATATAAATACTTACCTGAATTTTATGCTAAAATGTACGTGGATCATTTATATGTTAATACTTAACACACCAATATGTGGATTACTTATAGGTAAATATTTAACACACCAATAATTAATTTCAACATAAATTATGGCAATAGGCTTTATTTTATTTTTTCCAAATGCATACTCTATTCAACAACTCAAGTTTTCCTTTATACATAACAAAACATCTACCTAGGCTACTTTCTGTACTTTAAATTTTGTCCCAGGGTTGTAATTATTTCCCAAAAGGTGGCACATTATTTTAATTATTTCAGCATTTAATATAATAAATACTGTGCTATAGATTCTTTTACTAATCACAGCAAATTCTTTTACATTGGTAAACGTCACCATCAAATTTTCAGATGGTGAATTTCTACTCTTGGACTATTTTGGTTTCAGCTCTTATTTGTCAATCAAAGAGCATTGCAATATTTCATATCATTTAAAAAAAGATCAATTGAAAGTTATATTTTCTGAGCCTTTATATATACTATATTTTTTCCAATGGAATGTATATTAAATTTTCCCAAAAATTCTATTGAAGTTAATCTATCACTATCTGATACTTAATGTCTCGTGGGGGAAATAAGGTTAAGCTTGTTTTTAACACCTTTATTGAAATATCCCTTACATAGCATAGAAATTGTCCAATCCAAAAAGATTTAGGTAAATGTTTAGAGAAGTATAGCCATCATCATGATTCACTTTAGAACATTTCTCCATCACCCCAAAAAGTTCTCTTGCGCCCATTTGCAGTTAATCCCACTTCCACCCCTAACCAGAGGCAACCACTGACCTACTTTCTGTCTTTTTAAAATTTTCCCTTTTCAGGGCAGTTCTTAAAAATGGATCACACAATATGTAGTATTTTGCTTATGGTTGCTTTCACAAAGCATATTGTTTTTTGAGGTATATTCATGTCATAGCATACATCTGTACTTTGTTTTTTTATTGTTGGATATTATTCCATTATATGAATATTCCATCCATTCATCAGGTTTAAAATTTTGGGATTGTTTCCAGTGTGGGGTTACTGCTAATACAGTGCTGTTATGAGCAGTCATATACAAGTTTCAGCATGTACATATGCTTGAATTTCTCTTGGGTAGATATGAGGGTTGGAATTTCCGGGTCATACGGCCGAACTGTTTTCCAAAGTAGATATAACATTTTACATTTCCATCAGCAATATATAATGTTCTCATTCTCTCCACATCCTTGACAATACATGGTATTATCTTTCTTTGTAATTCTAGTCATTATAGTCGGTGGGTAGTAGCATCTCACAATTTGAATTTTCATTTTTCTAATGGCCAATGACATTGAGCATCTTTTCAGGTGCTGTATAGTCATCTGTAATCAAGACAGTGTATTACTGTCACAAATATACTCATATATAGATTAATAGAAAAATATGTGACTATATTTGTGACATTATTATCCTCTCTTGATTACTGGGAGTTTATAGCAATTTGAAATCTGATAGTATAAGTCTTCCGACTTTGTTCACCTGTTTCAAAATCATTTTGTCTTTAGAAGCTTTTACATTTCTATATACATTTTAGAATCAGCTTGCCAAAGACTAACAACAGCAAAAAAAGCCTGCTCACATTGACAATATTGATCTTTCTAATCCATGAATATGTAATGTTTCTCTATTTATTTATATTTTCTTTAATATGTCTCAGCATTATATTGAAGTTCTCTGTGTACAATTCTTACATTTTTGTTAATTTTTTCTTATATGTTTTAATTTTTGTCCTGTTGTGAATGGAAATTCCTGCAAAATTTTTTTTATAAAACCAGCCTGATTTTTATTTCTTTATAGGAGTTCTAATTTTTCCTATTTGAATACTTGTAGACATTTTTAAAGTGTATCCAAGTCAAATATTCTGTATGTGTTTCAGTTTTCACTGATTTGACCTGGCATACAATGAGCCCTATTATACTTCATATACTACAGTCTTTTTTTGCTGTCATTGTCATTTTGACCTCATCTTAACTAATCGCATCTTCAAAGACCCTATCTCAAAATGGAGGCACACTCCAGGACCAAGGCTTAGGACTTGAAAATATCTTTTGAGGAGCATGGTAGGTTGAATTATGTAGCCTAGAAAAAGGAAAAAATAAATAAAATCTATTCTTAATCTTGATCCATTTCTGTGGTTATGGATTTATTGTAGATAGACCTTTTGAAGATGAGGTTGGGCCTTAGCTCTACTACTGGAGGCTTTAGGGAGAGAAAGCCCTGGGGAGAAGCAGAAGCTGGAAGTCAAACAAAACCCTGAAGAGAGAGAAGACACCACCAGATGAATTGCCCTGTGATGGAAAAGCCAAGAACTCAGGATCACTGGTAGCCAACCGTAGTCTTCAGGAAGAAAGTAATTCCTTGCTTTTTCCTCAGTTTTGGACTTCTCCTAGCCTCAAAACCATGAGCCAATAAATCCTCTTTGTTTAAGCCAACCCATTGTATGATTTTTGAGGAGCCAGAAAACCAAGACAGGGTGGGGGCTCATTTCAACCTAGAATACCATCATTATCACACATTCAGATCGGTTCAGCCTCCAAATGTTCTCTTTTTCTTTAGTGTAGTATTTGAACATTCATGCTTTTGAATTGGTGTTGTCCTTTTCACACTCCCTCGTGCAAAGCAGGATCTCTTCAGTCTTTGTTGTTGTTGGGTTTTTTTCCAATAAACTGTGTGTGACTTGTTCGTGACTCCTGTTTCAACAAACACGATTATGTGGAATGCATAGTGTTTGGTCCAATTTCAAGTTCTAGCACCTACAGTTCCACTCAGATAACAAACATGCCTAACAACATTATCTAGTTCTCTGACACCTGAAGTGCTAGAGAAAACTAAAAACCTTTGTTCCCAAAATGTGCTGCTAGCAGATTTTTTCTGTTTCCTTTACTGCTGATAAAGTTTTGCTTGGGTGAATATTCACTTCAATATTCAATGACTCTCTACCAATTCCACTCCTTGGGCCATCATCTGTTGCTGAGCTTCTTGACATGAGATACTTAGGAAAAGGAGAATGTCCTGGGTCACCTTGTAGATTGGCATCCTATAGGAGAGAGAGATGATGCTGCCCACTTTCAACGTTGGCAGAGACTGGATTTCTGACTGCAGACTGTGGAAAAGGAATTAAGTGCTTTTAATTAAATAAATCTCCATTTCTCTTATTTAGGGGTAATTAATTACCCTCATAAATTCCTAATGTGATAAATGGATCAGTTTTAGCATTAGTGTTTCCTGGGTCTTTTCCCTTTTTCCTTTGTGTTCATAGTTAAATACAAGTTTAGGAGAGACTGTTTCAGGGGAGCTAGCTGAAATTACTGTACAATGGAAGTTTGTTTTAAGTCTTAACCCCTAATATAATAATTCTGAAATTCCAAGACAAAGTTAGTCAATTATTTTCTTAGGCCAAGTCCTAATCATGAATGAGTTTAATTTAAATTAAACAAAAATTGAAAATTATACTTCATGAATGAATATCATAGACACGTATTGAGTGAAAGTAGCCAGATCAAGAACAGGTAAAATAAAATCATTGTAATAGAAGTCAGAATAATGGTTAATAAATGTTAATTTATTAACATATTAATTTAATATTAATATTTAATTAATTGATATTTATTAATATTTAATTTAATATTAATTGAATTAATATTAACATAGTAATTTAATAATGGTTAATAATAAAAGAATAAATGCCAATGGGCAAGGCTGGGGCATTAGGAGCATTCTGGATTGCTAGTAATGTTCTATTGATTAATCTTGGATGTGGTTACATGTAGATATAAATTTTCATTGAACAGTCTCTTAAATTTTGTGCACTTATTGTATATTAAACTTTAATCAAAATAATTTATATATTCTAATTTTAGAAAGTCAAGATATTATAAGAGAATTCTGCTTCTGCAAACCATAATGCCAGTCTTCCAAAACTCCACTTCCCCTACTTTCCTCCTGACGGGGGTTCCTGGACTTGAATGGGCCCATGCCTGGATCTCCATTCCTTTCAGCTGCCTCTATCTAACTGCCCTCTCTGGAAATACCCTGATCCTCTTTGTAGTCTTCACCGAAGCAAGCCTCCATGAACCCATGTACTACTTCCTCTCCATGTTATCCACCACTGACATAGGCTTATGCATCTCCACAATGGTGACAGTGCTGAGAATATTCTGGCTCAATGCCCAGGAGATCAGTTTCAATGCTTGCTTATCACAGATGTTCTTTATTCATCTCTTCACTTTCATGGAATCTTCAGTGCTGTTAGCCATGGCCTTTGACCGTTTTGTGGCTATTTCTAACCCCTTGAGGTATTCTACCATCCTAACTCATGTCAGGATCGCACAAATTGGTATGGCAGTCATTATCAGGGGGACTGTGATTCTGACACCACTAGTCCTGCTTCTTAAGTGTCTGTCCTTCTGTCACAGCCATCTGCTCCACCACTCATACTGCTTCCACCCTGATGTGATGAAGCTCTCGTGTTCAGACACAAAGATCAATAGTGTGTTTGGACTAACTGCAATTATCTCTACTGCTGGTGTCGATTCCATCTTTATCATGCTCTCCTATATTCTGATCATTCACTCAGTTCTCAGCATTGCATCCTCAGAGGAGAGGAAAAAGGCCTTCAGCACCTGCATTTCTCATGTCACTGCTGTGGCTATATTCTACATCCCTTTGATCAGCCTGTCTTTTGTTCACAGATTTGGAAAACATGCTCCACCCTATGTGCCAACTCTGATTGCTAATATCTACTTACTCATTCCCCCTGTGATGAATCCTATCATTTACAGTGTGAAAACAAAAAAGATTCAAAAAGCATTGCTTAAACTTGTATGTCCCAAGGGCCCTTGTATTCAACAACTTTTTCAAAGATAGTGAAAATTTATTGTACATTGGAATTATGAACCCATGTAATACTAGAATTGAGTGGAACTAGATTTTCCAATTTAAACATCTCCACGATGCAATTTTCCTTTCTAAGACAATCCTTGACTTTTTACCACTGTCCTCATTTGAATCTGTTATATACCCCAGGAAAACCTTAAGTTCTTTTAATCCAATCATGTGGAGGCAGACCCGTTTTAGGGTGGGAACTTTTGACTAGGTTGTATCCATGGAGATGTGACCCAACTCATTCAAGGTAGGTCTTAATCTACTTACAGGAGTCCTTTAAGAGGGAGATATTTTGGAAAAAGCACAGATGCTTGGAGAAAGAAATGCCCTTGGAGATGCTAAGCAAGGGTCAAACAGAGACTAAAAAAGCCAGAACCTGGAGAAAGCCCAGGGAAGCTGAGATTCAGAATCCAGAATTTGTCCTGGAGACACTAAGAGAAGGCGCACAGAACACAAAGAGACAGCCACTGGAATCAGAAACTGAAAGCAAGAGAAACTGGAGCAAGGACCAGCAGAATGCCTTCCCATTTGACAGAGGTGTCCCAGATGCTGGCAGCCTTCCTGCAGAGTCCAAGTATCATCCTGTTCATGCCTTAATTGGGACATTGGCAAGGCCTTAGGGTTCTAAATTTGTAACCTAGTAAATCCCCTTTGTAAATGTAAATCCATTTTTGGTATATTGCATTCCAGAAGCTTTAGCACACTGAAACAACCCCAAACATTAGTACAGATTCTCACTCCTTCTCAGCCACTCTACTCCATTAACTGACTAAATGACCACCTCTCTCTATACTGTTTCAGCTTAAAGCCACAATTTTGAATTAATTTTTCAAATGTCCAAATTTATAAAATTTAAAAACAAACAAGCATCCCTTCCATCCTTCCATGTTTATTTTTCATACACCATGTAAATGAAACACCATGTAAACAAAATCCCCCAGGATTTGGTTTCAACTTTCCATCAAAGTTTAATCACTTTTGTTTTACATCACACATTCTGCAGTCTAAGAAAGCCAGCATGCTAACTTCTCCTTCAACATATGCAACTTTTCTAATGCTGGGCTTTACAGTCATCCACTTCTCTACCTGGAAATTCTACCTATATATTAAGGCTTATCTTCAGCTATCATCTTCATTAAATTTTTTATTATTGCTCAAATGTAATTTGATCTCTCCTCATAATTTGCCTTTCATAATGCTTTGCCTATATCACTTACATAATATATAAAAATCATTATAGCTTCCACAAGATTGTAAATTTCCTAAAGACAAAAATATCTTAATTTTTTTTGAATCCTCTACAATTCCTAGCAGAATGATTTTCACATAGCAGTTACTTAAAGACAGTTGATGAATCAAACTGAACACAACAGACTACCAAACAGTTCATCTGAACAATTTCATGGATAACTTAGTCAATTCTACTATTAGGCATACTTAACATAAGAAATTGCCCTTATACGGACCCCAAATATTTTCTGCCTATATTATCTAACAATTGGTCATAGTTCTGACTTCTCAAACTACACAACTAAAGGGTTGTTTTGAAACCTGAGATCATGATCTCTGGAACTTTTCAAGTTTAACATAAGACTCAAGACCTGGTGTGAATATGAATGTGGAACTAAGTATAATAAAAATTACATATGTATAAATACACACACACACACCCAAACACACACACACATATGTATGTGATTATAATAGCAAGTTTCCTGACAGGCAGATGTATAGATAATTTTTTCTGTCCTTGTTCTGATGCCAAGGACAGAAACTGATGTATCACCCTCTGCTGCTCCTTCTCTGTTTGCTCCCACATCAGTGCATGTGAATTTCTTCTCTATTCTAACACCAAAATATTTCTTCATTCTTTCAGAAATTTGGTTTAGGACACAAAAACTTTATACCAAATCACTATAACAGTTTCCTTATATATCATTAGAGCTCCAGTTTTGGCCCTGCCTCTCCTTCCATTTTCCATACTACAGAGAGAATATTTTTAAGGTTTTGAATTGAATTTTAATTATACCAGTATTAATAAACATGCACTCATTTAAACAGCATATTACAAAAAAGACCAAAATCCTCATTGCTATATTTTCCAAAACTTAGCCTCTTTCCACCCTCCCCATAGTAACAACTGTATATTTTATTTTTGATCCTTCCTTTTCGTATGCATTTATGTAACTATATTTGGATAAAATGTAATATAAAGTATTCTTATATGTATTCCAGATAGTGACAGAGTTTCCTAGCATTACTTTGCCTTCTACTTCAAGAAATAAATAAAAACACACTAGAGAAACATGCTCGTCAGCCAGAATTCTTAGAAATATCACTATCCATTCCTATATCCCACTCAACACCTTCTTAGGCATTAACCCCTTGTGGTTTCTTATCTTCCTGGCTACTGTTCTGTACATGTGTCATGTGCATTTGGTGAGAGGCTGCTATTTTGCATGGACTCAGAAAAGCTGTAGATTATTAATTATAAAGAGTTGCTGCCCTGTGCTCCATTCACATCAACCATTGCCACTAAATACAATGCCACAATTATGACAGCTCATTGCCCAACCCAGCCTCGAATCTGGCAAGCTGACTTATCCCCCCATACCTCAGAACCTCACATATTTACAGAGGAGGAGAAGGCCATGGCACACTTTACCATGTGAAGCAGCACCTGCCATGAAGATCTTGAATTTCTGTGACCAGAAGGAATAAGATCAAGGACATGACTGTCCCCAATAATATTCTTATTCATCTTCCAACAAGTACATGTGTTGTACATTTATTGTAAACCAGGTCCTGGAACAGATGTTGAAAATAGAAACACGAACAAGATTAGCGTCTTTCCTTAAAAGAATTTTTTGCCCAGTATTTTAGTTTTTCCAAGCTGTTATGATAAATATGGCCTAATGGGTTGTCTTAAACAACAGAAATGGATTGGTTCATGATTTTGGAGCCTAGACAATTTGCTTCCTTGAAGGGCTGGTAGTGTTCTGGCCGACTGGTAAACCTTGGGTTCCTTGGCTTTCCCATCTAATGGTCATGTCCTCTCCTTTCTTTTCTTTGTTCTATTGAATTCCAGTTTCCAGCTCCTCCTCTTGACTTTGTAGTTCTATTTCAGAATTTCCTCTACTTATATAGGACTCCAGATTAGGGCTCAAGCTTATTTAGTTGGGCCTACACCTGAAATAAAATAATGCCTTTAAGAGATCTTATTTTAATGTGCTCCCACCCACCAGAATCTGGATCAAGACCAAGAACATGTCTAAACTGAGGTACATGATTCAAGTCACCATAGTAGGAGGAACATAAATTCAATTTAAGTTTTTACATCAGGTAATTTAGTTAAAATGTTTATTATAAACATGTTGTCTTTCAAGAAATATTAATGAAGACAAATGTTGAATCATTCAATTACAAAGAACTCATAATAGCAATTCTTCTACTTTACTGCAACCATGGTGTAACTCATAAACTACATGACATAGATATACACAGGTACAATAAAGTCCAAAATGATAGAAGGCATGTAAAAATGAGAATTAATGGGTATATTATTGTAATGATAATGCAAATCAATGAGAAATTAGGATTCACCATATACAAATTAATTGGCATTTAAATATTGAGGGAGTGTGCTAGTTTGAAACTGTTATGTACCCCAGAAAAGCCATGTTCTTTTCCTGACCCAGTCTTGTGGGGGCAGACCTATTGTTTAGGGTGGAAACCTTTGATTAGATTGTTTCCTTGGAGACTGACTCAGTGGGTGTGAACTCTGATTAGATTACTTCCATGGGGATTTTTCATGCCCATTGTGGGTGTGGCCTTTTGATTAGATGGTGATGTGACTCTGCCCATTCGAAATGGGGCTTGATTACTTTACTGGAGTCCTTTAAAAGAGGAAACATTTTGGAGTTGCTTCAGAGCTGACATAGACACAGACATTTGAAGTCACTTGGAATGTCGAAAGAGATGCTTGGCTAGCCAATACAGAGAAAGCTGAGACGTAGACATTTGGAAATGCAGAAGCCTCAGGAGAAACCAGGAGCTGAGAGAGGTAACAGAAGCTAGATAGGAACCAGAACGCAGCAGACTTCACCATGTGCCTTTTCATGAGATGCTAGGCTAAGACGTGAAAGCCAGAGTTTTCCCCTAGAACAATCAAGTCAGGACCCACAGATGCCTAAAGAGAAAGCCACTGGAATCAGAAGCTAAAATTGGAATTAGGAACAAGAACCAGCAGAGGCCAGCTGCATGCTTTCCCATGTTTCCTGGAATTCCCTGGAAAACAGGGGAGAAAAAGGGGTACCACATAGGATTAAGAAATAACAGACACAAAAAGTTAGTTAAGTGGGGTCAGGGGACTCAAGCTCATCAGGAGCCAGAGCAAGAGCCAAGAATAAACTGACGTCCACATATTTATTGTGTTCTTACATGGGAACTGCTTTAGGGAGTATAATCAAAGCAAGATTATTTCTCAATATTTGTCACACCTGCAAAAACATAAAGTTTGGTTCCCAGCTCCTTGTCCCAGGAACCATTTACTTCTTATCAGAATGCTCTCTATTCAGGTCTCTTCAGGCTCTTGCGTCAGTGTCCTTGAGAACATTTGCTTCAGCGGTTTTCCACATCAGCTGAGTATGGTGTTTCACTGCTCATGGCCTCTGCCAATCACTTGAGCCCTCAGAGAACTGTCTCCAACATCTCTCCCTTTCCATTTTTGTAACATTAGCATGACAGAGGTCAAGGCAGCAGTCCTTAATTGGGATTCTCATTGCTTTCTTTGGAAGCATTTCCAGACTATGCATAAAAGACAAAAGAGAAGAATTAGCATCACTATTAAGCTAATAGTAAATCCTCCTAATGTTTTCAGCCATGTTAGTGGATTTAGAGATTACAGCCCTTGAGCAACCCCATTCATAACATCAGTACCTTCTAATAATTTTGGAACATTCTTTTACATTTCTACTACTTTTGCTTGAAGTTCATTAATATTTGGAGTTAAACTATTTTGGTGCCCTAATAAATGTCTTTTAATTTTTTTCCCACTTATTTTCACTTTCATTATACAAGTATGGGGAGATACAGAAAGATGTGATATTCCAATCACACAAGTGCTGTTGTCTTTTAAGCGATTGAATTTCATCTCCTAACATAATTACAGTCTGTTCTAAGTCGTCTATACGCAGATTAATTTCCTTACCTATTTTAACGTGTTGAGTCCATATCTTAGTTGCATTTTCATGCCATTTTTGCACATAATGTGGAGTTTGAGTTTCTTGTGTTAAAGCCACTCTAGCTACTGTAGCTGTAGGTGTGAGAGCTATGATTCCCAAGATTACCATAATTAAAGTACCAATAAATCTTTTGGTGCATTTAAGCACATATTGTAAAGTTTTGAATAAAACGTGTGTATCAGATGAAGATTACCATGGTCGAGTTCGGTTCACAGGAAGCCATACTCTAAGGCACCTTTTTAAAAGAAGAAAAGTCTGCTTTTTAGAAATAGAAGGATTAAGACAAGAAAAATAATTGACAATCAGAACATAATTGATTTCTGTATTTCTGTATTGATTTCTTGTATTTCTGAGGAGGATGAATTAAAAGTGATTGTTCCTGCTAAAATAACATAAGGATTAATCACACAAGCTTGAATACAACCAGTGTGATCAATTTTTAAATTTAAAAGAATAGATTTGAATTTGCTAAAGGGTAGTTTCCTTTCCAAATATGAATAGGGGCTAAACTCATGGCCAGTTTCCAGATAACAGTTTGTCAAGGACCTGAGTTAACAAAAGGAAATGGGGCTACCATTCCCATCCCATGCCACAAGATTTTATTTGTAGCGTTGGTATAAATCTCAGTACAATGATTATTCAGAGTAAACCAAGGTAACTAAACTGAACACTTGGAGTCGGAAGTACAATTCTGAATTGCATACCCCTTAGGGGACCAATCTGTTACAATTCCATAGGAATCATTAACAAGTTCTGACTTGGCAGTTCGCATTGGTATTGTAAGCATTGAATATGCTCTGACTCAGGTGTCCCTGTATATGGATTTTTACATAAAGGCAGTTCATTAGGAACAGGCTCAGAAATTGATTTTTTTATATGCAAAGCTCATTCCAGAAAGCAAATATAATTTAGCTAGGGAATTATTTTTCTTAGGAGTATAACCTAGCCATCTTTGAAGTACCAATTTCAAGCAAGGAGCATTACTATGGTTTGAGAGACATAAAGGAAGGCCTTGAAATGCCATCATAAAAATATTAAATTTGTCTCCTTCCTCCTTTTGGAAGTAAGGAAGACAAGAATCAACTGGTCCTGGAAGATAAGTTGAATCATTAATATAAAGAGCTACAGAATTATCTTGCCATGTGACAAGTCTTAACAGTGAAGGATTAGGTACATATGCTCAATAGGTATAATTTTTTGCATGTGCACTAGGTGTATGGAAAAATCAAAATCAAGCCCAAAAGAAAAAGAAAGTTACTTACGGTTGCTTCTATCACTGCCATGAAAGCCATGAAAAAGTTAGAAGTTTTTTCTTGCCCTGTTTTTTAAGAGCTTATTCTGCTTTTTGTGCCAACTTCTTAACTTGACCCCATGAAGGAATGGTGGCCTGTTTTAAGTGTTACACACATTGCTGTTTCAGACTCAGCTGTCCCATTTCTTTCGTTAGAGGTTCCATCTCATCTATTCCTCCCTTTTGAGTTCCTCTGCTCATCTCAGGGCTTTATTCATCTTGATGGAATCCAAAATAACGGTTGTCCATCACCTGTGGAAACTCATGCATATCCGTTTCCCCACACTTTTACCCACCCAAGCTTCCATCCATTCGTATCTAAATCTTTCCACGAAATAGGTTGTTCTAAAAATTTGTGTAATACCTTTGACCAAGGTTTTTCTGCAGCTGTCTCAGAACTTCTCTAATATTGAAAAAATTTAATGTTATCATAGCTTGGCTACATTGATTTCTAGGAGTAGAACAGAATATCTCCCCATTTCCCCCTTTTTGTTTTTGAAATTGCATTTTGAGTGTTTGATGAGCCCTTTCTATAATAGCTTGACTTTGTGAGTTATATGGGATTCTTGTTACATGCTTTATGTTCCATAACTGAAAAAATAATTGAACTTTCCTAGATATATACGCTGGCCCATTATCTGTTTTTATTTGTGAAGGAATTCCCATACATCCAAAACATTCCAGAAAATGGACAATAACATGTTTGGCTGCTTCTCTACTTAAAGGAGAAGCTACAATATAGCTAGAATAAGTATCAATGGAAACATGAACATAAGCCAATTTTCCGAATGAGAAGACATGTGTAACATCAGCTTGCCAGATTTCATTTGCTTGTAAACCCCGTGGAATCACTCCAGATGTGAATGGTATAGAATGTAAGGGACCACAAGTTGGACAACATCGAATAATTTGTTGAGCCTGAGCAAGAGTTAAATGAAATTTTTGTTGTAAACCTCTAAAATAGCAATGTGTAAGATCATGCCATTTGGAAGCTTCCACAGTTCCAATTAATAAGTTATCAATTCTATCATTACCTTCCAGCAACGCACCTAGTAATTGTATGAATATAAGATCAAATATGAACAATGTAAGCCTTATGAGTACATTATGAGATAGCATTTTGCAGTTGTTTAAATGACATAATTCAGAGCTGTCACTGTTTAAATTAACTGTTTCAATATTATGAGTGACAGTAACAGAATATTGTGAATCTGCTACAATATTGAGCGAACTTGGTTTAACTTTTATTAATTGAATAATTGCTGCTAATTCTGCTTTTTGTACTGAAGTACACCTGGTGTCCCACATTTTGTATCTGGTCCATAATTTCCAGCTTTCCCTGATTTACTGGCATCTGTAAAGTATGTAGCTGCATCATTTAAAGGTTCATTACTGATAATTTTAAGTAAAATCCAAGTGGTAAGTTTGAGAAATTGAAACAATTTTGTTTTGGGATAATGGTAATCAATTTCATTCAGGTAATCTTCAAAGCCTATTTGCCAATTTAAAATAGTTTGATATGCACTTTTAGTTTGTTGTTTGGTAAGTGGAACAATAGTTTTCTCCAGATCTTATCCACACAATTCTCTTAGTCATAATGTGCCATCAAATATCAATAGACCCTTTTTATCCAGTTAATTTTTTCAGTGTGGAATGAGGGAAAAATTTGCTTTCTAGTATAGCTTCATATTGTGTTAAAATTCCTTTGGGAGAATGTTCTGAGGGAAAAATTAAAAGCCATACAGGTACTCCAGTTTGAATTCTATGCAATTGCGCTGAATGAAAGATGTTCTTGAAGCCATTCTAATTCCTTTTCAGCCTGAGTGGTTAATTTTCTAGGACCATCTAACTGAGAATCTCCTTTCAAAGTATCAAACACATGATGTAAGGCATAAGTAGGAATTCCAAGCATGGGTCATAGCCAGTTAATATCTCCTAACAATTTTTGAAAGTCATTTAGTGTGTGCAAATAATTTTTTTTATCTGGACCTTTTGAGAATTAACAGTAGTGTTATCTATTATATTGCCCAAGTATTTATATGGAATTGCTTTTTTAATTTTTTCTGGTGTTATTTGTAATCCTACCTTATTCAGTCTTTGCTCTAAGCTTTGAAAAAGAATTTGTTTACTGTTTTTCTTGTTTCAAGTCTACTAAAATGTCATCCATATAATGAATGATATATTCTTCAGGATATTTGTCTCAGATAGGCTGCAAAGCCAATCCAACATATCTCTGGCACATAGTAGGGCTATTTAACATGCCTTGAGGAAGAAGTTTCCACCGATATCTATGTACTGGCTCTTGATGATTGTATGTGGGCACAGTAAAAGCAAATTTCTCTTTATCTTGTTCTGTTAAAGGTATGGTAAAGAAGCAATCTTTTAAATCTATCACAATAATAAACCAGTTTTTATGAATCATAACTGGTGTGGGCAAGCCAGATTGTAAAGGCCCCATAGGTTGAATTACAGCATTAACTTTTCTTATATCAGTTAACATTTTCCATTTTCCTGAATTCTTTTTTATAACAAATACTGGAGAATTCCAAGGACTGTGAAATTCTTCTATATGTCCTGCTTTAAACTGTTCCTGAACTAATTGAGTTAGAGCTTCTAATTTTTCTTTAGATAGGGGCCACTGCTCAACCCATACAGGCTCATTTGTTTTCCAAGTTAAAGGTATGGGTTAGGATATAATGTCAGCAGCGGCCCCAACTATAAATCTGGATAACCGAGGCCTTTCCATGAACTTTGTCCTTGAATATTAAAATTTTGTGAGGGGTTCTGAAGTGAACTATAACCCATATTTTTCATCATGTCCTTTACTGCGGGAGCTAAGAATGGAATGTTAACATATGCTCCCCATTGCTCTAATAAGTCTCTACCCCAGAGCTTTATTACTATGTCCAGAACTTAAGGCTGAATGGTTCCTGTTTGACCATCTGGCCCTTTACAAGATAGGATATTAACGCTCTGTTGGACAGTGTTAACCATGCCAATTCCATCTAAAGTCTGGCTCAATGTTTGCAGAGGCCAGCTTAATGGCCGGTATTTTAAAGCAATGATAGTAATGTCTGCTCCTGTATCTGCAAGTCCTTTAAATGATTTACCTTCAATCTGTATAATGCATTTGGGTCTTTCTGTTGTTAATAACTTTTGCCAATATACTTCTTGTTTTCCAGTACTGCCAAATTCTCTTATTGTTTTCTTTCCTGAATGTACCATTTTATAATATGGTAAAATTAATAATTGAGCAATTGGGTCTCCTTCTACAATTTGGTATGGACCTTGCACTGAAATCATAACTTGAATTTCATCCTTACAATTCTCATCAATGACTTCTTTATGAACAAAGATACCTTTACTACCTAAACTACTTCTTCCTAGCATGAGTCCTACTGTTTGTGCAGGAATAGGGCCATATATTCCTCTCTTAATTTTTTTTAGGATTAGATTCAGGGACTAGCATAATAGTTCAGCAGTAGGTAAGTCTATTGAGGCACTCCTGCTGGTTGCAGGGGACAAATCTTGGACATATCACCAGAGTGGGTTTGTACTGGGTACTGCATCCACCCGGCATTGTTTTGGCTAGGGCCCAGAGCTGGCCCTGTATCCAGTTTCCTGATAACAAATTGCCTTCAATATCAAATTGAGACCTACATTGATTGTTCCAATGATAACCGTTTTTGACATTTAGAACATTTTCTGTGGGTATTTCCTCCTGACCTAATTTCCAAATTACCATTATTAATTTTGGGACAAGCTCCAAAATTATTTCTAGTTTTACAACTTTTTTTCATGTGTCCAGGTTTTTCACATTTGAAACATTTCCTTTTTGGGGATCCTTTTATGTTTATTCCAGCAATAGCTTCAGCTCACATTTGCATTCTATGTGGTTCTAAACCAATGACTTTGCAACATTTAAGATAATCCTCTTACTGTTCTCCAGTAGCTTTAATAGGACATAAAGGCTTTTGACATTCAGTATTAGCATTATCAAAAGCAAGCCTATGTAGTAATAAATCTCTTAATTCCACCTGAGATGCTGAGTTTTTTATATTATCTTTTAATTTAGCCATAAAATCAGTGTATGGTTCATTAAGTTCCTTGTAAAAATTCTTACCAAAAAAAACGGGGTAACAGTCCCAAGAGGGGTAATTTGTTCCCAAGCTCTAATACAAGCAAGTTGAGTTTGAACAGCAACCACATCATCATACTGTATCTGAGCTCCACCCCAGTATATGGTTCAGTGAGCATCATTTGATCTGCTGTGACTAGTACTGGTGGCTGTGCATTAGCATTTCGAGCTGCTAATTGATTTGCTTCATCTAATAGACACATTTTCCATTGCAAAAACTGAGAAACTGTTAAGGCAGCATGAGCAAGCATTTCCCAGTCCCATGGAATTAATCCCTCAGACTGTGCTCAGACTTTTAAAAGTCCCACAATATATGCGGAAGAGGTGCCATATTGAGCACAAGCAGTTTTAACTCTCAAAATTTTAAAAGGAAGAGGTACATGCTCAAATTGGTGCCCTCCTTAAGGAAATTGGTCATTAGGAGGTATTTGAGTAATTTGTACTAAAACATATTAGCTTCTGGATCCCCCTCTAACTGAGCTTGTTGAATTCCCAATGAGACGGTTGGTCCTTTAGGAACCGCAACCGAAAATTGTGGGGGACATTCATTTGTTGCATTGTCGGGAAAAGCAAAAGGAGGAGGACACTGAGTATATTCTAGTTATTCAAAATAAATTCCTTATGGGATAATTTATCTATAGAGGGCAAAAAAGGAAATTCCTCAGAATGAAAAGAGGTGGTCTTTTCCTCCCTTTTTATTTCATCTGTGGCATCAGTTGGCCCATCACTTTCATGTTACTTTCTGTTACTTTCATTTCTGAACTGCTATGTGGAAGTGGTTGTAATACGGCTGTAATTAAGTTACACAAAGATCAAATAGAAACAGGAATATTTTCCCCTTGTCTGTAAACTTAATCTTTAATTCCTTTATCACTTCATATCATTGTTTAAGTTCTAAAGTTCCTCTTTCCAGCAACCAGTGACAATATTTCTGAATAATGCAAAATAACTCTGTGATTTTATCCTTTTTTACTTTCACCCCTTTTGCCTTTTACAAGGTATATAGCGAGGTTTTATATTCAGCTTGCAAAGAAGTATATTGCCCTCATTGTAACCCTAATTAACACATTCCCAGAACAAAACTTTTGCCAAGTTTTTGGAGTTTGGTCTCTCCCTCCTCCTGGGTCCTGGCGACATGACAAAATTCTCTCCAATTGGTTGGAGCCTTCACTTCTTCAGGTCCCTGTTTGGGTGTCAGTTGCAGGGATTTCCCTGGAGAACAGGGGAGAAGAAGGGGTGCCACACACAATTAAGAAACGACAGGTACAAGAAGTTAGTTAAGTGGGGTCAGGGAACTCAAGCTCATCAGGAGCAAGAGCAAGAGCCCCCGATAAACTGATGTCCACATATTGTATTCTTACATGGGAATTGCTTTAGGGAGTATAATCACAGCAAGATTATTTTTGAACATCTGTCATGCCTGCAAAGTTACAAAGTTTGGTTCCCAGCTCCTTGTCCCCAGAACTGTTTATTTCTTATCAGAATGCTCTCTGTTCAGGTCTCTTCAGGCTCTTGAGTCAGCGTCCTTGAGAACATTTGCTTCAGCGGTTTTCCACAAGTGGAGCATGGTGTTCCAATGCTCATGCCCTCGGCCGACAGCCAACCACTCGAGCCCTCAGAGAACCATCTCCAACACCATGTGGTAGACATTGGTCTACCTTAAGCCAAGGTGTCTTTTTCTAGATACCTTAATTTGGACATTTTTATGGCCTTAAAGCTGTAAACTTGTAACTTCATAAATCCCCTTTATAAAACCCAACTCACTTCTGGTATATTGCATTCTGGCAGTATTGGCAAACTAATACAGGAGGTATCTCCTATGTGTGAAGTGTTTTCCAAAGGCTGCTCCGTGGGCTGAATACATAAGTTTGGACCATGGCCAAATGCCTAATAATTGCCTGAGGATCTTGTTAAAATACAAATTCGCGGGCCCATTCCCAGATTTTTTTCTATTACAGAAACCTAAGTATCTGTAATTATAATGAGTTCCCCAAGTGGATGTGATACAGGCCAGTTTGGGGAGTCAGTGACTTACAAAAAGGTACAAATTTTAATTATTACCAATCTAAAACTCATTTGTTTCTATCACCATCTATGAAAAATAAATATCCTTAGGTGTGTCTCTCTGTAGAAAAAGTGAGTCTAAAACCTGAATACCAGCTGACTTCAGTGGTCTCCTTCCCAAAGCAGCTGTTAAAACTATACTATTTTGTGTGTGTGTGTGTGGGGGGGGGGTGCATGGCCCAGGAATTGAACCTGGGTCTCCCACGTGGAAGGCAGGCAAAACTATACTATTTTTTAAACATTTTTCATTTCATTCAATATTCATATTTTTCCTGCCATATAATTTCAATATCAACCATGACAGGTCAAAAGAAAATAACCTCAGCAATTTCACTACATGGAATGCAAGGAGATTTTAGGCATGCAGAGAGACACTGTAAGCCAAGTGGATAAAAAGAACATACAAAGACAGAAAGATCCCTTAGGACAAGGTTTCTCTGTTAGGCAAATGAGTCTCTTGAGAATGGATTCCTTATAAATACCTTCCACTCTAGGAACTGAATGAGCCCACAGAGCTCTCTGACTTCTTTATCCCTTTTACTCTATATAATTACAGTTGCATCAGAAAGACAATGGGCATCTATTAACCTTAGAAGTTTTGGTGTGGGCTCATTTAAAGAGATTTGACTCCATCAGAAGAAGTAATGTCTAAAAGTAATATATAAAATAACGTCCATGCAAACACCAGATGTTATGGAATTGCCTTTTATTTAAAAATTTTCAAGTGTTCACACCCACAAAAATCCATATCAAGAACAGTTTAGACCTAAAGAACAGAGATTCTTTCCAGTGTGCTGAATCTTTATTCCAAGATCCATATATAATGAAATTCTGTGAAAAAAAAAATGCCCAATATATGTGGTCAATTTCAAATATGGCTGGGGCTTCTTAGATAAGTTATTATATCTGAAATTGATTACCCATAGAGAGTCAGGATAATCCAAATATGAAATTTGAGTTATCAATGCAGGGTTTTGCTGTATAAAGAAAGAATAATATGACACATTTAATTGCAGACATAGAATATAGAATGTCTGAAACCATGTCCTAGAAAATCTCAGAGTTTTTTAACTTCAAAGAGGTAACTACTTTGTCCAAAACTGATCATATTTTTTTCAATAGCCTTCCATGAAATTTGTATTTTTCTAGTAGTTGGAAAGATGTTGCACCTTTAAGAATAACAGACTTCAGTGTTCTAATTTGGTTACTAACCAAACATTATATTTGTAATCAGTTAACTTAGGTTAAAGATATCATCAGTGGCTAAAAAATTAAGGAAAGCTAAGTATTGATAGCTCAAATCTGTGATCTCAGAAGGCCCAATTATACAATATGCACTAATCGAGTTTACCGGTAATCTTTAAAAATTAACATGGGAGGAACTAATTTTTTTTCGTCTTGAGGTCTTAAATGAGTCTTAAAGATAGCAAAAATGACAGTAAGTGAAAAACAATGAAATCTATAAAACATCAAGTATTTGAAAACCTAATACATATGCATATATATGACTAGTTAGAGCCCAAGGAACATTGATAGTATATAGCTGTTGAAGAAGTAAAAGGCACATAAATACATGCCACTTTGGTAATTCACATGCATTTGTAACACTAGAGTTTATTTAAATTAAATCACCAATTTTTACCACCATGGAGAAGATATGTAGTATAGTAGAAATTTAATAAATTTTGAATTTGCACAGATCCTAGCTTTTTCACTGCATTAAATAGTGTAAATTATATCACTTCTTTAACGATTAGCTTCCTTGTCTGAAAAAAGAAAGGAATCTTATAAGTAATATCATTTTTAAATTAATAAGATAACTCATTTGAAGAACTCGGCATAGAGTTAGACACACTGTGAGGTCCTATAAGTGCTAGATCTTAACTACCTTCTAAAGTGGCTATCACCATCCCAAATTTACCAATGAAAGAACAACATCAGTAATATTCTAATGAGTCCTCTGACTCCAAACTTTATGGGGATTTTTTAATTTTTTTTTTACAAGGGCAGGCACAGGAACAATAATCACTGCAAAAATGTTGTTATTGTACCTACCCTTCCTCTTCACCTCACTCACCCATTGCTTATCAGCTGCGTTTAGAATTCAGGTCTCAACCTAGACAGTTATCCACCAGAAACCTTCCTTTATCCAACAAATAGTCAGTCACCCTCCTTATCTGCTCTCATAGCATTCTAGATTTACTCTTGACATTGTACAATTTCCCATTTACTTGTCTGCATCCCAATTGACTCTGAGCATTTGAGATCAGGGATTTTGTTATACTTAACATTTAATTTCCTATGCCAGGTACCAAGTAAATGCTGAAGACAGATTTGCTAAATGACTGAATGAATTTATCCATTCCATTTTCAGTATGCTTTGATGAAGTGACTGATTTGTCATGTAGTGTTGAGAGCTCACTACTATACTTTGTTTGGCTAACCTGTGTATCAGGTCATTTACAAGCTCCCAGGAATAGCCTCCTGCTGGCTCTAGGTTTGCCCTCTGGATGGTACACAGATCAAGTGCGATTCTTCTCCAATGTAGCAATATCTTAGCTATTTGAAAACAAAAATCTGTTTGCCCTTAGTTTTTATTCCACCTGGCTATACATTAAACTTCATAATATCCAAATGTTCACTTTAATCATTATGCACTCTTCATAATCCATTCAATGCACCTTGATGCACTTTTAGACCTAAAGAACAGAGATTCTTTCCAGACAACTGGAATATCATATGATAAAATTAATATCATTCTGTGAGAGGAACTTTAATATCTCTAAGATATTTTGAATTTTAAAAATATATATACCTAAAACTGTAAGAGATAAAACTATAAAAGTTCTAGGAGAAAATATAGGAACAAATCTTTGTAAACTTGTGTTAGGCAAAGCCTTCTTAGATATGACATCAAAAAGCAAACATTATGAAGTAAAAATTGATAAATTGAACTTCATCAAAACTAAAAACTTCTGTGCTTCAAAGGGTACCATCAAGAAAGTGGAAAGACAATCCACAGAATGGAAAACAACGTTTGCATATCATGTATCTAATGATAGACTTATCTAAAAGCACAACTCAATTAAAAAGACAAATGTTCCTGCTGAAAAAGGGGCAAAGGGTCTGAATAAACATTTCTCCAAATAATAAATGCAAATGGTCCAACATTTGCTCCACATCATTAGCCATCAAGGATATGCAAATCAAAACTTCAAGATACTACTTTACATCTACTAAGATGGCTATGATTTAAAAAAAACATAATAACAAGTATTGGTAAGGATATGGAATAATTGGAAGAATCATAAATTGCCGATGGGAATGTAACATGGTACAGGTGCTTTGGGAAACAGTTGGGAATTCCTTTAAAGATTAAATACGAGTTAATAATTTCTTAAAGATTGGATAAACATGCCCTATCTCTACCCCTGTGCAAAAAAAATGAGAACATATATTTGAATAAAACCATAAATTCATAACAGCTCTAGAATATACAGCATATTCAGCAGTCTATAAATTTAGGGGAACCCATAAATGATAGATCAAAAGATTACTTAGCATTGATAGATAAAAGAGCAGCTCAAATCCGTACAGGAGAACATGGTAGAGAAAGTGGGAGCAATTTAAGAAATATTTCAAACTCTGGGATCTTGAATGGGAAAAAGTCATGGACACATCCAGTCATTTTACTTCTGTCCCATTAACCACACCCTTGCCCAATTGTATGCTAACTGTTAGACAGAGAGATATTTGTCCAACGGTGGGAAGAATGAGAGTGGGTGGTTCCATACAGAGTCAATTCCTTACTTTAACTCTCTTGTAGCAACCAGGAAAAACAACAACCTCTATGTCCAGATGAAGAGCTAATATTAAACCAGCCCTTCCTGTGAGAGGACATCTTACCTCTTCTTCACAGGATGGAAGGCAGTCTATAGTAAATACCCACAAAGACATAAACAGTAAATATCAAATTTATATAAGACTACAGCATGAAGAATTTTACTAAACACAGCACTTTAGAAGGGTTATGAATCAACAGGAAATGGCCACGTGTGTGCACACACATACACACACTTTAACTCTAGATTAAGTAATGCAATATTAAGTTCAGAATATTATTGGGAGTGTCTTCACATCAGAGGTATACATGTTTCATCTTAGAATACATTTTCTTACCCTCAGAATTAACCCTAACGGGGCTGTCATGATACAGGTTGTGGTAGTTAGATTCAGTTGTCAACTTGGCCAGGTGAAGGCACCTAGTTCTGTTGCTGTGGACATAAGCCAATGGCAGGTGAACCTCATCTGTTGCTAATTACATCTGCAGTTGGCTAGGAGGTGTGCCTGCTGCAATGAATGACGTTTGACTTCATTGGCTGGTACTTAAATGAGAAAGCACAACATAGCACAGCCCAAGCAGCTCGGCATTCCTCATCTCAGCACTCACAGCTCAGCCCAGGCCTTTGGAGATGCAGAAAGGAATCACCCGGGGGAAAGTTGTTGGAACCCAGAGGCCTGGAGAGAAGGCCAACAGAGACTATCCTGTGCCTTCCCACATAAGAAAGAACCTCTACTGGGCCTTAGTAGAGACTGAACGCTTAACCATGGGCCACCAAGTTACCATGATACCCAAGTTGCCTATCATGAGCTGGGTGTTGTCTGACCCACCAAGCCATAAACTTGGGTGTGTGCAGCAGCACTCTATTGTAAAATGGAAATGGTATATACGAGATAGGGCCAGAGCAGGTCCTGAGGCAAAAGTAAGTTACATGAAGAAGTGGCCCAAATGCCCATGGTCTCCACTTCTGCCACATTACCTTCTCTTTTCCAGACCAGAGCAATGGCCTCTTGGGGAGTTCCTTACAGTAAATTGGCTGAGGAAGAGAAAACTTGGACCTGGTTTACAGATGGTTCAGCACAATATGCAGTTACCACCCAAAGTGCACAGCTGTAGCACTACAACCCCTTTCTGGGGTGTCCTAAAGGACAGTGGTAAGGGGAAATCCTCCCAGTGGGCAGAACTTCGAGCAGTGCACCTGGTTGTTCACTTTGCTTGGAAGGAAAACTGGCCAGAGGTGTGTTTGCATACTGAATTATGGGCTGTTGCTAATGGTTTGGCTGGATGGTCAGGGACTTAGAGAGAACATAATTGGAAAATTGGTGACAAAGAGGTCTGGGGAAGAAGTATGTGGATAGACCTTTCTGAGGGGGCTAAAAACATGAACATATTTGTGTCCCATGTGAATGCACACCAGAGGGTGACTTCAGCAGAGGAAGGTTTTAATAATCAAGTGGATAAGATGACCCGTTCTGTGGATACCAGTCAGCCTCTTTCCCCAGCAACCCCTGTCATTGCCCAGTGGGCTCATGAACAAAGTGGTCATGGTGGTAGGGATGGAGGTTATGCATGGGCTCAGCAACATGGACTTCCACTCACCAAGGCTGACTTGGCTACCAGCCACTGCTAAGTGCACAATCTGCCAGCAGTAGAGACCCACACTCAGTCCCCAATATGGCACCACTCCCCGAGGTGACCAGCCAGCTACATGGTGGTAGGTTGATTATATTGGACCACTCCCTTCATGGAAGGGGCAGCAATTTGTTCTAACTGGAATAGACACATACTCTGTATATGGGTTTGCTTTCCCTGCACGCAATGCTTCTGCCAAAACTACCACCCGCGGGCTTACAGAATGCCTTATCCATCATCATGATATTCCACATAGCATTGCTTCTGATCAAGGAGCCCACTTCACAGCAAATGAAATGTGGGAATGGGCACACACTCATGGAATTCTCTGGTCTTACCATGTTCCCCATCATCCAGAAGCAGCTGGATTGATAGAATGGTGGAATAGCCTTTTGAAAACTGAATTATGGTGCCAACTAGTGGCAATACCTTGAAGGGCTGGGTTAATGTTCTCCAGGAGGCTGTATATGCTCTGAATCAGCATCCACTGTATGGTGCTATTTTTCCCACAGCCAGGATCCATGGGTCCAGGAACCAAGGGGTGAAAATGGTAGTGGTACCACTCACTATTACCCCTAGTGATTCACTAGGAAAATTTTTGCTTCCTGTCCCTGCGACCCTGAGCTCTGCTGGTCTACAGGTTTTAGTTCCAAAATGGGGAGTGCTTCCTCCAGGAGAAACAACAATGATTCCATTGAACTGGAAGTTAAGACTGCCAACTGGTCACTTTGGACTACTCATGCCACTGGATCAACAAGCCAAAAAAGGGACTATTACATTACTACGTTACTGGCTGGGGTGATTGACCCTGACTATCAGGGGCAAGTAGGACTGCAACTACATAACGGGGGTAAAGAAGAGTTTTGAATGCAGGCAATCTCCTAGGGCGTCTTTTAGTACTACCATGCCCTGTGATTAAAATCAATGGAAAACTGCAACAACTCAATCCAGGCAGGACTACCAATGACTGAAACTTCAGGAATGAAGGTTTGGGTCACCCCAACAGGCAAAGAACCATAGCCAGCTGAACTGCTTGCTGAGGGTAAATGGAACATGGAATGGGTAGTGGAAGAAGGTAGTGATAAATATGAACTTTGACCTCATAATCAGTTACAGAAATGAGAACCGTAATGCTGTTTTGTTCATGTTATACTATTTAAGTTGTAAGATATCAAGTTTAAGAATGAATATTACCCAAGGATTTGCACCCTATTCTGGAGAGATTTAATGTGTTTCCAGTTATATGCAGGACAGTTGAGTATTGTTAGGTGAAAGAAAAAATGTGTGTTTTATTGTTTTTTTTTTATTTAGAAATTTGGTATGGTTTAAGGTGGTATGTATAGCTGCCAAGTTGACAAGGGGTGGACTGTCATAGTTAGGTTCATGTGTTAACTTAGCCAAGAGTGGTACCTGTTTGTCTGGTTGGGCAAGTGCTGGCCTGTCTGTTGCAATGAGGACATTTCATAGAATTAAATCATAATCATGTCAGCTACATCCACAGCTGATTATCAGCCAAAGGGAAGTGTCTTCCACAATGAGTAATGCTTGATCTGATCACTGGAAGCCTTTTAAGGAGGATTCAGAAAAGACAGGCTCTTCCTGTCTCGGCTGGTGAGCCTCTCCTGTGGAATTCATCCAACCCCTCCATCAGAATTGTTGACTTCACAGCCTGCCCTGCAGATTTTGGACTTTGCATTCCCATGGTCATATGAGACACTTTTATAAATTTTATATTTGTGACCGTGCCCTGTTGGTTCTGTTTCTCTAGAGAACCCTAACTAATACACAGGTAAAAGCAAAGCTGCTGACAACCATCTTCACTTGTTAAGGTATTGTCAAATCAGAGCCTAATTCTTTTAAAAGCCAGGTCCTTAAGCCTGTGAATACTTAGAGCTTCCATATTAAGTCCTAAAATAACTTAAACAAAGAAGCTAGATCTTAACAGAAACATATAGAAATGTTTGGGGATCCTCTTGGTAGTCAGGAAAAACTTAGTATCACCCAGTCCATGCCTTGTCATTCACGGTGAGGAGGAGGAAGAAGCAGAGTAAGTATATATGCTATCAGAATCTAAAGAGGTCTGCTAATCATTGTACATCTTCCTTGTGGTGGGAAACAGAAGAAGCAAGAGTTTACCTTGACTGTGGAAAATGTCCAGGCATGCCTCAAACCACTAGGCCATTAAAATTTTAGTGTTATGGCAGGCCCTTGAGTTTTCAGGGTATATCACTCATGCTCTGGAATGTATATATACCAGCTACTTCTTGTTCATCCCATAAAATTCGTACAGTTTGATCATTCCATCAATACAGTGGACCAGTGTGATGCTCTGTGATCACACTGCTTCTTCAGGTCTCTATACTATATTTTGACAGAGAGCTGGACAGACAATACAGTCTTTGGCCCAAGCTAATTAATGCATTCTGTTGTCAACTTTGTGTTAAGAAAATTGTTTCTTTCCTTGTTGTGTATGGAAAAGAACACAATTGCTCCATCCATGTTCCCCAAACATGCACTGAAAGCTCAGTTAATAGTTTGCACAGAAGTTGCAAACAGTTCACTATTTGGTTGTAGTTGAATAGAATATTGTCATCCTCTGTGATAATTCTGATTTCTTCAAGGAGCGTGTTAAAGTAAGATGTGCTATTCCACACCTGCATCCTATATCTTTAATGGTGGCATCAATTTCTACCATACCCCTTAGGAGGTAATATTCTTTGTTATATGCTAGATAGGCTCAGAAGAGGGGAGAAATTTCAGAAGACTTCACCTGGTCTTGCCAATTGAGCTCTTATCCTAAGGCTAAGAAAATTGGTTTGAACTGTTAACCATATCTATTCTAATTACATATTAAGAGATTAGGAATGACCTCTCTATGGGACTGCAGAGCCAAATGGCCACTCTAATACAGACCTTAGTCAGAACCCATTTATATTCTTGTTCTGTTTGGGGCAACTGCCCTCAGAATTCTGATTTACCTGCAATCTACTAGGGGCCATGGCAACACTTCAGGTCCTCAGGTTTCAATGTCAAATTGGATCTCATATCAGTAACCTCAATAAGTTTGGGAATTCCCCCTTTCCTTAGTTGGTCAGTGTCCAGTTACCAGAGCAGATGACTGAAGGTACCTTTCGGGAAGAATTAGGAAATCTCTACCATGTATAGTTTTCATGGGGCTGCAGTGTATTTCCCCCAGGGACCTGGAGTCTTATTTAGTAAATGGGTTCTATGTCAGAAAACTGGCTCAGGTCCAAATACTGGGTGAGGGATCAGGATTTAGTATTGGGGAGACTGCCCTCAGAATTCTGATAATCTATTCTTGATTGCTATCAAATGTACAGATTGTCCAGAGCCCTTGTTTTCTCCCATCTATCTGGTTCCTAGGGATGCCACCTTCATAAATCATATCATGAGGGCTTTGTAGTATTTTAAATCTATATCCCAAGGAACTGCTCCCAAATTGAAAAACTTTCCATTTTAATTTTCTTAAATTCCCCACCCCTTAATCCAGCATTCTCAGAACCCAACTCCATACACCTTATTCCAGTTTCTGCCTATCCCCATTGTCTAAATCACAATGCAAGGAGGGTAATCCCTTCTCTCTACTAGCAAGCCCAGCATGCCCCAAACCAGATTACATGGTGACTGACCACTAGTTATTGGTCTGGTGACCCAGCAGAGAGGTAGGAGCAAATCCAGTGGTAGGAGAATTTGCTTAATCTCTTACAAGGGAGAGGCTCCTGCAATGGCAGTGTGTTATCTCTTACAAGGGAGGAATTCCACTTCTGAAGGCTTGGAAGGTTAAGAAACCTGCCATTCAACATTTAGGGGTACATCAAGCCAGATGGCCTCATACTGTATATGAGATTCCCATTTTTCCCAACCAGCACACTGGCCTTGGGATAGAAGACCTGTCTAGATTGGAAACTTTAATCTTCTTTGGAGTTCAGCTATCTTAAGGGTATAATTATCCTATGTTTGATCATTAGCTTTCTCTACCTCTAGCTACAGGAGATGAGAACCTGTTTAGGTTCTTCTAGGCTATCTAGGAGGTGCTGTGTCTTTCACACTTAGCTTTTAAATTACAAGTAATCAATTTCATCTGTTCTTTTCTTTATTTTTTTTCTAAAATGTCAATTGAGTTTATCCAGAGTCACTCAGTTCCACTATTCTTTTTATTACCCTTTTTCCTATATTTGTCAGACATCTGACAAATACACATTGCCAAAGCTAGTACCATCCCTTCTACAAGTGTCCCATCCTAGTGCAACAGTGGTAAAATGTTTCACAATTTCATTTTTACTTGTGTCAGGGGTTACCTATGTTCCTCCTACCACCAGTTGTTGGGTCCTCATTGTCAACTGGGTAGTGGTGATCCAGCTCCCAAATCCTATTTTAGCATCTATTTCCTTAGACCTCTTATGGCAATAACTAGGACAGGTTAGATTCCCCAGCAAGTAGAATTTGATATGGTAATTTACATGCAGGAGGTTTATTAAGGACTATTCTTGGGATTTGTACCTGTACGTTGGGCACTTCATAAATTAAAAATTAAGTCCAATAATTTAATCAACCATTATATCTTCATCCCAAGGCAGTATTTCCATACTACCCCACCCCACCCCTTTAGCTGGCCATATGGAAGCTTCTGGCTATCTAGGAAAAGACTGCATTTAGGTTCTTCTTTCTTTCACATTCATATCTTTTCTAGCTATTATTTTTGACCCCGCCCAACATCAAAATTAACATGAAGAGAAAGAAGTCAATCCAATAGTAAAGTTCTTCTTTAAGTGGTCTTGTTATAAGATGGCTTCATATGTGCTAGGTTTAGATTTTCATGAATGACTTTCTCTCTTAAACTGTTTTTGTAGGGTATTTAAAGATCACCCAACAGAACTGGTCTCTCACCTGAGGATACTTTGATCTGGTGAATGAACTGTATTTCTTTCCAGTGCCCAAGGTTATTCTCAGTTCTCTTTCCGCTGAGGTCCTACTCTACCTCTAGGTAACCCTTTGGACATGCTCTCAGATGATACTCTTGCTGGCTCTTTCCCATATGCACATAGTTAACTTCTGGTACTTGGGACACTCACATGTAGTCTTTACCCAAGCAAACTCTTGGTGACTATGCCATAACAATTCTCCTTAGTCCAACACTAGAGAAGCTCTCCAGTACCTCTTCTTGAGGGGGAAATCAGTTATCAGTCCACTTTCCTCACCTGCTCTCTCAAAATGGTACTATAATGTCTCTTCCCTACCATATGACTCTTTCTCCTTTGATGTAAGACTAGGTAGAACTGATTTTGATAATCAGTTATCAATCTTCTGATAACAATCCCATCTGACAGTTCCCCTCATTCTCAGGATGCTTGTGTCACATTACCCTGTCCACATTGCCTCTCTTTCAGTAAGGTAAAAGAAAAGCGTACCTAGAAAATAAACCTCTGGGGAAAAAAAAAAGAAAGACAATTCGGGCATGGAGACCCCTTGCCCCTTGGTTAAGAAAATTAGCTAGCTCTGCAGTTGGGTGTATAAAAGACCATTTTCAATTTCAAGGTCCCAAGAAGACTGTTGTATATATTTATCCCTATTTCTTCTTTGCCAACACAGATGATACATAACTGTCAATTTTTAATATGTGCTCTTTATTTATGTAACACTTCCTTTAATTATCTTATGTTCTTATTGTAGATCAAACATCTGACCTGTCTTCAATCTTGATAATCCTTACAATTTACTTTGGAATATAGGACCTATTGTTTTCCTGCTTCAACCAAAGAGGGGAGAAAAAATCCAATTTCAATACTGGATTATAATAATTAAAATATAGGTTATGCTATTGGACTCCTTTATACAAACAGGGACTTCTTCTACCCCCTACTCTTTTCTCAGATGTTTGTGTAGACCGTATTACCACCTTATATATATAAGCATTTACATGCTGCAGAACATTTGGGTATGCCTCTTGCTTCCCAGTCAGACTATTATTTCCTAGAGGGCTGGAAATGAAAATTTCTAATTTTTACAGTACACAAGAGTAAGCACAAAGTAAATAGAAGTATATAGACACCTTTGACTTTATAGTCCATGAGACAATAATAGGAGACTAGAGGTGTGTACTCCAGCTCAGGAATGTTCCTTCATCAGAGGTTTGGGTCTTAGCTTCCTGTAGTTCCTCCTCTGAGCTCCTGAGGTCTCAGTACCAGGTGTGATCTGAGCATCATCTTCTTGTTAGAGGTCTGAGTCCCTGTTCTGGAGAGATGTCCATCAAATTTCTAGGTTTAATGATCCCAAAGTCTCCTTTCCATTCAGCTAGGTGAATAAATGAGACTTTTTGCAGTTACTACCTCTATGTTATTTCTGTATTCCCTTTTTGTCTTTTCAGTCCTCAAATACTTGTTTATCCAGGACCTCATATAAAGTTTCCATGTGAAAATAACACATGTGATTTCTTTTGTGCTGTCTAGAACCTGACTTCCATACCTACTTCAATTTCTCTTAAGGAGAGGGTCCCAAGACAGCATCATAAATCCAACAAGATTAAGATGTTTATGCACAAGGGATTGAGAAAAACTTCTCGAACAAAGGGGGAAGAGAGAAATGAGACAAAATAAAGTGTCAATGGCTGACAGATTTCAAACAGAGTTGAGAGATTATCCTGAAAGTTATTCTCATGCATTATATAGGTATCATCTTTTTAGTTAAGGTATATTGGAGAGGTTTGAGGGAAGTGCTTGAAAATGTAGAGCTGTGTTCCAGTAGTCATGTTTCTTGAAGATGATTGTATAATGATATAGCTTTCACAATGTGACTGTGTGATTGTGAAAACCTTGTGTCTGATACTCCTTTTATCTACAGTATGAACAGATGAGTAAAACATACAAATCAAAAATAAATAAATAATAGGGGAACAAATGTTAAAATAAATTTAGTAGATTGAAATGCTTAGTGAACAATGAAAGGGAGTGGTAAGGAGTATTAAAAAATAAGGGAAGGAAAGTCTAAAATATATTGGGTAGATGGAAATACTAGCAGTCAATGAAAGGGAAAGGTAAGGGGTATGTTATGTATGAAATTTTTCTTTTTTCTTTTTATTTCTTTTTCTGAATTGATGCAAATGCTTTCAGTGATGAATATACAACTATGTAATGATACTGTGAGTTATTGATTATATACCAAGAATAGAATGATCATATGGTAATAATGTTCGTGTTTGTATGCTATTATGTTTTTATAAAAATTTTTTTAATTAAAAGAAAAGACGTTTATCCATTTGAATCCAGTTTAACTCAGGACTACAAAAAATGATTTATTTGAAGATAAAATAAGGGTTTGTTAAGCAGTAAACTAAGACATTAATACCTCTAAGGAAACTATACAGATTGGAATTGAAGTAAGAAGGGTTTTTTTTTTTTCCACAGAATTGCTGGTGCTAAAAATCTTCCCTCAAAAGCAGAGGAAAAGTGAGAATATTTGACCAACAGAGATCAATGTCTGCAAAAGAATAAACCATTTATTGAGGATGATATTAGCTGTTAAATGAGGAGGCCAGGGTGGCCAGAGGCAAGAGAGGGAAGCAAGAATATTTAGAAACAATTCTCTAACCTTGGGCACTGCCAGTTGTCTGTGGCAGATTGAGATAAAATTCAATAATTTCAACTGTTAATTATATATTTTAATTTGTGAGCAGTATGGTGCTACTTTTCTCTGTATGGGAGAAATCTAAAGCAACAAGTAGCAACTTTCTCTTCTTCCATTTTTAAAAAAATAAATTAAATCTACATAGAAAGAAGCTAGGTCATTGGTCTTCTAGGTCATTGAATATCTTTTATCATAAAGAAATAAGCGTTCTTATTATCTTTGTGCTTTTCCAAGGAAATTATTGATAACTCTTGATAAACTAGAGCTTATATATATCTTTCTCAGGCTACAGTCTTCAAACTTAAAACTAAAGTGAAATTTTCAGAAACATTCAGCCCCAATATGAATTTAAACAATTTAATCTCGCTGAATGGCATTTTCTTCCACTACACAGTGAAGAGGATCAGAGAAATTTGGAAGACCCATTTAGTGTTTTGTTTCCCTAGAATGAAAAACTTTTAGCACAGCCCTGCGTATCGGTTTAGTCTTCACACTATAGATGATGGGGTTCAGTGTGGGAGGAATCAGCAGGTAGGTGTTAGCAATCAGAGTATGGACATAGGCTGGGGCTCGCTTCCCAAATCTGTGGACAAAGGACAGACTGATCAGTGGAATATAGAATATAGCCACAGCTCCAACATGAGAGGTACATGTGCTGAAGGTCTTCTTCCTCTCTTCTGGAGAGGCAATGCTAAGGACAGTCTTCATGATCAAACCATAGGAAAGAAGGATGAAGATTGAGTCCAGACCAACAGTAGAGATCATAGCAGTCAACCCAACTGCACTATTGATCCTGGTATCTGTGCATGAGAGCTTCATTACATCAGGGTGGAAGCAGTAGGAGTGGTGGAGCACGTGGCTGTGGCAGAAGGACAGTCGTTTAAGAAGTGTTACCATTGGTGTCAGCATTAGTGTCCCCCTGATGACAATCGCCACCCCAATCTGGGCTATTCTGGAGGCTGTTAAAATGGAGGCATACCTAAGAGGATTAGAGATGGCCACAAAACGGTCAAAGGCCATGGCCAACAGCACTGAGGATTCCATGACGGTGAAGAGTTTGATAAAAAACATCTGTGACAAGCAGGCATTAAAGCTGATCTCCCTGGCATTGAACCAGAATATCCCCAACATGGTGACCAGAGTGGATATGGACAAGCCGAGGTCAGTGGTGGACAGCATGGAGAGAAAATAATACATGGGTTTGTGGAGGCTGGGCTGATTGACAATGGCAAAGAGAATCAGGCTGTTTCCTGAGAGGGCAGTTATATAGAGAAAGCAGAAGGGAATGGAGATCCAGGTGTGGAAGGCTTCCAGCCCAGGAACACCAGTTAGCAAGAAAATGATGGAAGAAGATGTGGTATTGTGGAAAGTTGACATAATGAACTCAGCCTGAAGAATTTGAAGCTGAGAATCCTGAAATTATAAACTGCTTTTATTTATTGAATAGTCAACCTGAAATTAATTCTTTTACCAGGTAAACATTTATAAAAGACACTATCCATACTACATAAGGAGCTCATATAGATTAATTTAAACACACCCAAACACACCCACATACACATACAAATTAAAACCACATCAAATACAATAGCAAAAACCAGATATTAATAATTTACATGAGGATACCGAATTTATACACAAACAGTGGAACACTGTTCCATCTTGTCGATGTTCACAAATTGATAAATTATAGAGAGAGGATTTGAACCCACTATTTCATTATTTCAGGTGGTAAACTGTGCATAAATATTTGTTGAAATGTGTTCAAAGTTTGAATGAAATTTTAGAGGAACAGGAAACAAGTGTTGATGATATAATAACAATGATTCTGATATAGTAAGTGAATTATTTTAGCTTCTGAAGGTCAAAAAAAGAAACTCTCTTTCATCAACTAGATGACTTTTTTCAATCAGATTAACATCTGCTTTCTTATTAAGTAGCTAATGTTTATGGAGCCCCTACTATCTGTTAGTAGTTTTGATAATGTCCTGCATAAATAAGCACTGTATTTGCAATCTCAAAACTTGAACAGTGCATGAGTAATTTCATACCACAGTAAAATTATGATCAATTAAAGCAATTTTAGAATTCTGCTTATCACAATAATCAAGGCCATCCAGTCTCCAAACCTTCATAGGTTCAACTTCTGAAATGTCCCTTGATTGCCCATCCTTACTCTCCAGTTTCTTAACACTATTTACATATCATTTTCACTAGTTTTTGTAGTCACTACAGCAATATCCTCATAAGTAATTTCCTAGCTCTGAGTTTTAAGTGCTTTCAAACTTTCACCATATTGAATGCCAGTGTGATCATTCTAAAATACATCTTCATGCCACTCCTCATACAGAGTTCATCACTGCCTTCAACAAGTCAAAACTGTTTATCACAGTAAGCTCCTCCTAAAAGCCATTTTTACTGCTTCCCACTTTATCCCCACCCCCAGACACCTTCTGATATTGTCTACATGGGCTTTTCTCAATTCGTCAGACTTCCTAATATGGCACGTTCTTTCATACCATTGTGCCTTACACAACTCATGTGGTTTTCTCTTCTTGAATGAGGCTAAACTCTATTTGGTTCATTGAATCATTCATAAATTCGAAGAGTATTATTTATTTTAAGAACAGTTTTGTGGCATCATTTCCTTCAAATCAAGCCAGAAGAAATTACTTCTTCCTATGAATTCACATCTTTGTATATTTACATATGTAGAACATGGTCTTTCTATTGTGTCAGCTAGATTGTATACAAATAATGCCTCTTCAACTGGATTAAACTACCAGCAGGCTGAAACATTGCTTATTCATTATCTTCACAACACCTTGCATTATATCATCAGTATGGGCAGACAACTACGTTTGTTGACATAATTAAATCTGAGAATCTAAACTGAACAAAGATTCTGGCCATATCTCAAAAACTCAACAGACTCCAGTTTTGTCTATTTGAATCATCCTTTGTTGCCTGAAACGATTCATGTGGCTATTATTCTAAGAATCTCACTGAGCTCACCCTCACTCAAACAAACTGTGTATTTTATATAGTACCTATAGGTTTTACATTTTGTCTTTTGTTTTGGTTTGTTGGAAAACTGCCATTGCATTGTAGGATAAATGCTTGTCCCACTACCCACCTCTCCATTTGTTGATGGTAAGTCTCCACTCATCTGAAGTTAATACTCTGTCCCACTATAAGAGCATGCTTCAGATTTTCTGCCGGGGTACCTTAATTTATCTCTCTTCTCTGATTTACAGTGAATATGGTTACAGCATCAGAAAAACCTAGGTTTAAAAGCTGAATCTGCCACCAACTAGCTAGAGAGCTCCAAATAAACACTTTACATCAGAATCTTCTTCAGTGAAATTGTTAGCTTACAATCGCATTAATTTGTAAGGATAAAATGAGGCAACATTTATAAAGCATTTAATATGTTGACCAGTCATGGAGGCATTAAAAATGGTAAGTGAGATTAAGGATGGTGCTAGTGGTAAAGACAGCTGTTCTTAGGCAACTGTTTTGAAAGGTGGCACAACTAACCTGAAACCGCACATCAAACCAGTTTCGCATCAGCATGTTAACAGCATGCTCTAAGCAACAATGCCAGTGACCTACAGACCAACTAAATCCCACCAGCTAGAAGAGAATGCCATTTATAACACAGATTTCAGGAAACAAACTTTCTACAGCTTCCTTCAGGCCCCTATGACAACTCTTAGCGGTGAATAAAATCTTTGTCATTGCTCAGGAAACCAGTGTATGTAAAGCATGATGTGTTCCCTGATTGTAAGTAGATTTACTTACGAAGTACGGAAGTGTATTCTTTCCAGAAGTTGGAGAGGTATTACACGCAGGGATAGAAAGCATATTATATAAAAGGAACCATGACTCAGGCTGCCTGGAGTCTCTCACTCAGAAAACTCCTAGGGAGTTGTCTGTGGCCCCAGAGTCTGAAGATTCCCAGGGGCTCATTCTACCTTATAATTTCCTGTTCCTTGTTTTTCATGGTACTTTCCTTTGTACTTCGCATGCAGTGACTGGGTTATATTGTCTGGAATTATGTCCTGATAAATTTTATTAAAAGTGCATTTTAAAGTGCAAATTCCCAAACATAAAGACCTGCTATATTCATGAGCTAGTGAATTCCTCACGCCCACACTACTGCTATGCATGGCTGAAAAATGTATCTTCCTCCATCACCTTGGTGCCTATTATCCATTTTTTAGAAACCAGTCTATTTCTGTAAAAAAAATAATAATAACCCTGTTCATTTATTCTTTCATCAAATACTTTAAATGTCTACCACATTCAAAGTTTTAGTACTGGTAATATAGATAATAATTGAACAGAGTTCCCTTCCCTCCAGGGCTCCCAATCTAATGGGGAAGCAGACATAAAACTCACTGATTACAACAGGGCATATTTACACTTGAGAGTGAAGAATAACATGTATTTCACCTGCAGGAAGGCCAGTTCTGAATCTTTCTGGGAGACAAGGGAGAACAGAGCAGAGAAAGAACAGGGATCCACTAATAACATATTCAGCACACCTGGAATACTGCTTGCACATGGGGGAGCGAGTAGCAAGAGAATGTGAAAGGAAGGCAGGATACACATTCTGGAAAATCTTTTAGGCCAGGCTAAGGCATTTGAATGCAAGGAACATATTTGAAATTGTTCAGCATGGCATTTTATCTTTCCTCTCCAAGATAAACACACCTCTCATTGTAGAGATCCTCACAGAGCAACTGAGAAAATCAGACACCTTATTTGAAGCTCAATGTGTAATGGGGTTCCCTGCTTGGATGTCAATATTAATTTGAATTGTAAGAGTGTCAAATTTTCCCTTTAAGTCACAGCATTTCAGTTTTAAAAAATGTCAGTTTAGTAAACACTCCCCCACAGAAGCTGCAAGGGTTCCTACAGTCTCAGCAGGGCAGTCCATCTACCCCTCCAAATTCTACTCAGGCTGACTAGACTATTATTCAGCTTTGGCTCAGGCAGTCTTGAGCAAACATGTTTCAGAAGGTCTATAAATGAAAGAAAAATGGTAAAAATGTATGGATTTCTGTATTGGACAATGTTGAATTCACAGTGCAGCATAGCTTGTAGGAAAAGTGAAAAGTATATCCTGTGAGATTAAAAGAAAAAAGTTTAGGCAATTTTCTGTTAATAAAATCTATTTATAAAGAACAAAAAGAATGTATTTTAAAATGTAATTTATTGTACATAAAACTATATTAAGCAACATTATCTGACAATTATCACAATTATCAGGGGTCTTTTTCGAAGCTCTTCCTGAATGAAATTCAACTAACTTATTTTCTCTCTTATTGCTTAGATTTGAATGTATATTACATCTCCTCTGTTAAAGCGTAAATTTCCAGAGCTATGAAAATATTTTTATTCATTAGATTAAATGCTTCCTAGGTTGATTAATTTTCCATTAGTTCGGGCCATTCCTGGGAAAAAGACAGAACATCATCGATGATGCGTCTACTATATGAGCAATGCTTCACACAGTGTAGATATTTTGATAAGAAAGAAGTGCTTAAAATATAGTTTCAACTTAGATGTGCTTAGTTAAATTGTAAACACCTTAGAATGGATAATATGTTCATTGTTCACAATTGATGCCCCAACTGTGTAAGAGGAATACATATATACAAGTCATGTTCAAATAAATTTAATTCATTAAGCACATATTAAATCTCTATTATAAATAAGACACAGTTCTTGGGTCTGTTCCAGATATATCAATCCTCAAACCACAAGGACTGTTTTCAAAAAGCTTCAAGTCAGTAGAGGAAGAGTTGGGGCTATGTTAATATAAGACCACACAGTTCTATGAGATCTCTCTGAGACAGAAAAATGAGTGGGAATTTGATGGAGGAGACCAGGGAAGTTTTCATAGAGTAGAGAATTTATTAATGGCAACTGGAAGGATGAAAAATGGATAGGCAGAAAAAAAAGAGAGGAGGATAGTTTATTCAAAGAGCCAAATCATCGAAAAGCAGTGTACTCATGGCACTTTCAAAGTGGATATTATCCTAGATCCAAGAAGAGGGTTACTCTAGCATTCATGGTAATTGTGTTAAAAAGCAAATTCGTGGGCGGGCCACAATGGCTCAGCAGGTAAGAGTGCTTGCCTGCCATGCCCGAGGACCCAGGTTAGATTCCTGGTGCCTGCCCATGTAAAAAAAAAAAAAAAAAAGCAAATTCGTGGGCTCCATCTCAAAAGTTTCTGATTACCTCTGGATTGGAGTTGAACAGTCTGCATCTTAAACAAAAACCTCAATTGGTTCTGAGGTGCTGGTAATGGGCCACACTGAGAAGACTGTTGGGTTCCTCTGAGCCCATGTGCCATATTAGAAATGCAGCCAGTGTGCAGAGTGGGTGGAGTGAGGCCAGATTCTGGAAGTTCATGGGGATTGAGATTCTATGGAAGACGAACAAAAAGTTGTTGGATTTTTTATTTGGGGCATGGTGGTTGTTAAAAGGAAATTATTCCATGATTGGACAAGTAAAAAAGAAATTCTCATTATTAAACACTCATAAATGCTAGAAAGTGTAAATAAAATATAAACAAACCAATACGCAACTATCAAGAGATAACAACTTTTAACATTTTGAAATGTCTGTCTATATCTTTTTACACAGACACACATACAGTAAGTACCTGTTTACTAATCTATATTTTCACGTAATAAAGCATTTAGATCTATAGATTTATAATGGTATTCAAAGTGGTACATGATTTTTCATATTTTCTTTAACTAATACCCTAAAGTAATCCCTTAAGCTTTTTCCAAATTTCCACTGTGTGATTGTGTTGAAAAATCAGTACACATCTTTATACTTTTGCCCATTTTCCCTCCTTGGGACATATACTTAGAAGATGAATTAATAGGTTAGAGGTTGCTCAAAATTAAAATATTAATATATTTACCAAAACAGCCTGAAGGACTTTTTTAACACTTGAGAAAGTACTTTTTCATTCATATTGCTTCCTATTCTCATACTTACTTGTGTTTTTCACCCATAAATCATCCATTGTGTGAAATAATAAATAGTCATTATCAGTAAACAAAGAATTACTGAAATCTATACTTTTCTGACTGATCAATATTTTATCATAAACACCTGACATAGCCACATACTCTAGAGAAGGTGGAAGCGTCTGGATGACATCGCTTGCCTCTCCGTGAAGATGTATTAACTGTGGTCCTACTCTGTGCCAACTACAAAAATCAGTGATAGAATCAGAGGTACATGCAGTATATACACAGGGGACACACAGTGCTGCCCTCATAGTGCCCAGCATCTAGAACTGTGGACATAGTAAAAGGATCACTAGAATAGTGATATATAAACAGGTTTCTTCGAGGTATAGTGGTAACTCACACTCGTGAATGATGAAGCATGGCTCAGGGAAGACTTTGTAAAGAGGGGTGCTCTGAAATTTTCCTAAATTAGCTTAGAAAGGAATACTCTGAGCATGGCCTTGCGAATTTGCTTGGTCTTCACACTGTAGATGATGGGATTCATTACAGGAGGGATGAGCAGATAAACATTCGCAATGAGAGTGTGCACATAGGCAGGGGCATGCTGCCCAAATCTATGCACCAGAGACAAGCTGATCATGGGGATGTAGAAGACGGCAACAGCACTTATGTGTGAGATGCAGGTACTGAAGGCCTTCTTCCGCTCCTCTGGGGAGGCAATGCTGAGCACGGAGCGGGTAATCAGAACATAGGAGAGGAGGATCAAGACAGAATCCATGCCGGCAGTGGATATGACGATGGCCAGCCCAAAGGCACTGTTGATTTTTGTATCTGTGCATGAAAGCTTCATCACATCAGGGTGGAAGCAATAAGAATGGTGGAGCACATGACTGCGACAGAAGGACAGATGCTTAAGGAGCAAGAGTAGAGGCACCAGAGCTATGGTTCCCCTAATAACAATTGCTAAACCCACTTTGATGATCCGTGAATTGGTTAAGATGGTGGCATATCTTAGTGGGTTACAGATGGCAATGAAGCGGTCAAAGGCCATGGCCAGGAGCACGGAGGACTCCATGAACGTGAAGCCATGGATAAAGAACATTTGTCCAAGGCAGGCATCAAAGCTGATTTCCCGAGCATTGAACCAGAAAATACCTAGCACAGTGACCAGCGTGGATAGACACAGACCCAAGTCGGTGAAGGATAGCATGGAGAGGAAGTAGTACATGGGTTCATGGAGGCTGCCCTCAGTGATGATGACAAATAGGATCATGCCATTCCCAGAGAGGGCAATGGCATAGAGACAACAGAAAGGAATGGAGATCCAGGCATGAGAGGTTTCAAGACCAGGGATGCCAGTAAGGAAGAACACTGCAGGGTGGAAAATGCTCAGGTTGAAGGATGACATGATGAGTGAAGAAAGCAGATTTCCTTGGGCAAAAGGATCACATCTTATAACAAAAGAAAAAAAAAATGTTTCCTCTCTCTGCAACCTATCATACAATTTAGGGTCACTATCAAACCGTAAATTATTGTTTTCTTAGATGTGGAATTGATCTTGGGTGAACTAGGGAAAGAGACAGAGTGCTGAACTGTATGAAGAAATCTGGGTTCTAGCAAGAATTTCACTGTATTATATTTAGGCCCATTATGTACATACTTATTTTACAGATATATGTATATTATAGATAGATAGATAGATAGATAGATAGATAGATAGATAGATAGGTAGATAGATAGATAGATAGATAGATAGATAGATAGATAGATAGATAATCAGATCATCTTTTGATGTTTTTCAACTCTGTGAGGTGCATATATATGGGCAAATAAGAAAATATAGATAATATTAACTACTTTCATAGAAAAATATTTCCAATTGAATAAATGCCCAATTTCCGTTGATAGAACTAAATAATGAGAAACAAATTTCTGCAGAGACCCACAGAAGGTGAGAGTAGAATTAGGGTTTGTTTTACACAGATAGTACCTACAAACTTGATTATGTCTAAGGAAAATGCTGCCTTAGAAAGTTGATCTGGGAGAAAAAAGGCATTCATTGGAGGCTGATAAATAATAATTGGGGCAGAATTTCCTGAGTGAATTCCTGGATTTCTCTTTTTTGCACAGGGTATTGAAAATGGATCTTTATGGGGATGCTTTGTCAGAAACTCCCACTAAAACAAGCTCCAGCTCAACTCGACTGGTCGATAATGACTGTCAACCATTCCCTCTGTGTGGGGATATGAGCTATAAATGTGCACTCACCTAGATCAATAAATCTGTACAATCTAAGAAATTCCTCTATATTCATTCTTGTCCTGGGATTTCTGTCACCATATTTTCATCTACAGAAAAAGTGCTGGGTTTTTAATATATTTGGTCCTCATTCATCCACTCATACATGCACGCATTCAACAAATATCTAAGTAAAAGTGTCAGGATGTACAATGGGCTGATACCCCAACAAGGTCTGCACATGACTCTGGGAAAGAATATATTTGAGGACAGATTAATTTGGTGATGCTCATTTCAGTTCCAGGATGAACAGCTTGGGGCTGGGGCTTGAGAGAGAATAATTGGTTACAGGGGGCAGGATCAAGAAGTCATTTCTATTTGAGGAGAGGAAAAATGAAAAACATTCAATTCAGAACACATCTTTTAGGACTAAAAAACTTATGGGCTGGAAAATTGAATTGAGAAGCACTAAGAACAAAGCAAAATTAGTAGGCTTTGCAGTTAGCCCTTGGACCTCAACTGAAAAACACTCTTGTGTTTTCACCTGGAACTTCACATGCAAGAATTGGGACACATATATGCCTCTGTACCCGTAAGGGTTTCAGTGACTTCTTACCCAGCTAATAAGGTTTAAGAGTCCTCAAGCTGATGGCTGTGGTAGAAGTTACAGGAGTAATTGCAAATACGTATGAGAAATAAATTTAGGGAAGAAGAGGTCTGAATACAGATCACTGGTAAGCAGCAGTATTTAAGGAAAAGAAAGATTAAAAGCCTTCTAATAATGGTGGTTGGGGTGTATGGGAACTCTGTACTTTCTGCATGAATTTGCAGTAAACCTACAAAGTCTCTAATAAAATGTATGTATGTATATATATATATGCATTTTAATGCACACACACACACACACACACATATATATATATGATATATATATATATATATATGTTTGACATATATATATGTTTGATATATATATCAAAAACTGTCTGATGAGACTGCAAAAGCCCCAAGGAAATTGCAAGGCCCTCGCCCAATGTTTTCAGTCCTGTGTTGTCAGAGCCAGGAACTATGCCTAGCTCAACAACAGGTAAATGTATTTGTTAAATGAATCAATGAATTGTCTCTCAAAATAATGATAGATTCTAGATTCTTAAAAACCAGGCATATATCATTATTCTTGTTATTAGCCCCCTCAAATTAGACATAAAATTCATGTAACCACATTGGCATATTTTAAAATAGGAGGAAAAATAAGTTTTCTTATTAATTGGGCATTCCTTCTTCTGACTAGAGCTTTGCTCAGATTTAGAACTGCTGATAAAAACAAATTTTCCAGATAAGGGGAAGAGCTTTTAAGAATCACACTCTCTTTATTTTAAAGCTGAGGAAGCAGGCTCTCAATTTAGTGTTCATTTTAGGATAGCACAAAAGTGTGATCCTAATGGATTATTGAACTGTTCACATTAGACTTTCTCCCTAGTAACAAAGCAATACTTTATCAGATATATCCTATGTGCCAAATATTTATTTAGCTTTATCTTTTTACTTAGTCCCTCACATGGGCATCCCTCTTTAATTCTAACAACCAAAAATAAATGTAGTAGAACTCTTCCAACACAGGGAACTGTATTAACAAAGTTTAGGAGCAAGACAGCCTTCACTATTTTTTCTCTTTTCTTTTAATTCTAGATTCTTAAACCGTGTTTCCTTGCACTAAAACTGATAAACAAATATTAAAGAAATACTCTTGGCATGTTGAATTTCAATGTTTCCTTCACCACTGAGGATTCCTACTATACATATATCTCAAACACTCTTCCCACATCTTATTTGGAGAGGATTTGTTTATTATATTGACGCAACATATGGATTTGTTCACTATACAATACCGAGTTTATAGTCAGAAATTTCCTCCCTTAGCTGTTCTACTTTGGTCGTTAACCTATTTTGAAGATTATGTAGTGCCTGGTATATTTAGAAAAGCCTGTAATTCACTAAAACACTAACTTCATGCACAGAAGAGTTCTTGGGTCTAGAAAGGGAAGTCATTTGATCCTGACACCTCAAGGGTCATCCCAGACAGCAGAGACTCCATTAAAGCACTCGGAGGAGAGATGGCAAAGAAGGGAAAGAAAGAGAAAGAAAGAGACCGAGAAAGTATCTCAACCTCACTAACTTACAGGCAAAAAGGTTCTTCTGTCCTAAAGCTGGGAACAGCTGACTCCTGCCCTGTGAAGTTGTCTCCAAAGAATTTCTCTTAGCTTAAAGACACGTAGGGAAAAAGCCTAAGAATAGGAAAGCTATCAGATTTGAGAAAGACAGCTTTTATAAGAAGCCCAGGAGCTGCCTGGTGACAGCCATGTATCCAGCAGAAAAACAAATTCCTAAGGGAGAGCTCTGAACAGTTATGTCCTGCTAACCCTTTGTGCCCCAAACCTCAAAGTTTGCAGGGCAATTTATTTTCAGTCTAACTTCAGCCTTACTTCCCTAGAGGAGAAGCCTGGAAATGGATAACAATTTCAATTTCTCAGTCAATAGTAATTTGACTCCTAAATGGCTGTGGAACAAAGCTTTGCACAGAATGAGAGTAAAGGGAGAAGCTGTGTTCATGGCTCATCTGTGAGTTTGCTCACCCAGTCATTTGCCAGTCTCATACAATCATAAGGTAAAGAACTCAGGTAGGGAAGGGGTTGCTGAGCAGCTACATTCACTGAAGCTAATGCAGTAGTTCATCTGGCTTAGAGTGAAGGCCTTCCCTGGGTATTCTGAATATCTTGAGAGCTGAGCTGATCTGTGTATACAAATAGCAAATGACCACCACTTAGAAAGCAGAAACTAAATAAAGATAGCAACATTTTGAGTCTCTGTGAGTCTGTCATCAGGCAAGAGGTGCTAGCCTGCCTAGCTGCCTGGCCTAAGGCTGCTACCAGTGTATGTACCATTGTTGTGAAGACATCAGTCATGCTTGACAGAGAACCTCTGTTAAAACTGGGGACACCATAAGTGGCTTTCATACTTTGCTCATCAGTACAGTCTGACAATTAGTAATCAATTGAGAAGTTTGGTAACTTCAAGGACATTAGCTAATTAACATGCTTATTGACAAGAAGCTGTGCCGAGAGAACATTGCCTTCTAAGGCCTACCATACGGATGAAGAGAACGACGTAACTTTTTAATTCCATGAGAGTTGCTGCAGAGAAGAGATTTTAATGCCCTGTTTAAAGAATTTTTCTTTTCTTCTCATGTCACAAGATTCTAGATCCTTGGGAAAGTCTGGGAAGATTCATGTTTTTACAGAACTTCATCAAAAACCTGGGAAAATATGCTCTCTTTAACAGATATCTCCTGAACTAATAAAAACATAATCTTCCCCCAGAAAGCATTTCACCAGACAGAGAAGAAATTTTCACAGCTCTGGGTGTTTGCCAAGAAATGTATGAGTGGGGAAAAAAACGTACAATTCAGACATAAGCTTCCAAGACTCAGAAGCAAAAAGAGATGCTCAGGCTGTACCATCTATTCCGGGATATAAATCTGAGAACCTTGCTGGATAAGCTAAGGATCCCAATGTGAAGAGCACTAATCCAAGATGAGGGGTGCAGGAGATGGTGCAAAGTTACCACTGCAGGCTCTTTTTCAGCCAACACCAAAGAATTGAAACTGTTCATTGGCCCAGGCCTAACAATCTAGAGCTGTACACAGAGCATAATACCATTCTTACTGTCCCAGAATTTAAATAGTTTGAATACCTTCCCTTCATCCACCTGTCCGTTAAGAGTCAACATAGCATTGTTTAAACTCAAGGAAATTGGAGCCAAACAGACTATGTCCAAAGATCAGCCCTGTCACTGACCTTCGGCTAAGTAACTATCCCACTCCAATCCTTCATTTTATCAGGAAGATTCACAAATTTATAGAGTAATAAATAATATAACCCAATATTAACCCATGGAAAGATCTTAGCACGGTATATGTCACACTCATTAAAAATGTTATTACTCACTGTTATTGATCTTATTGTTCTTGTATTTGCTATGCGTTAGTATTTGGAATTTAATGCATTACATTAAGTGTCCAGTATGTGTTAGATACTATGCTCCATGGACTGAGATGAATTGATGTAGTCTCTGTCCTCAAGGAGCTCATACTTTGGACTATATTATGACACATCTCATCTGGACATTGCCCTGCTTACAATGCTTTGATTTCCCAGTGCCCTCAGGAATCTGGCCCTGCTACTTCTCTGCCTTCGTCCTTGGAAATACGGTCTCTCACAATATGTGTTTAAGTCATACTGAGCTCATTTTCAATTCCCTGAACACAGCTGCTTCTGTTCACATCTGAGCTTTCTCTCATTCTGTTCTCCAAGGTAATACAAAGCTGCTTATTGGGTCCCAAACTCTACCTCAAAGGGAATTTCAAACCAGATTTTATTTTTATATTGATATGAAATTATATCTGTAGAAAAATTAAAAGCAGCTTTTTTTCCCTACACTTTTTCATTTCAAAACTATAAGTAAATTCGTGGAAGTTGAATCTTATTTGTGTTTTGATTCCTCTGCCTTATAGTAGCCTAATGTGCTCAACCTCACCCTGGGGTAAAAAAAAAACAGCAGTTGTGCACTGTGACTAGAGTGTTCCCTCAACATTTTATCCTCTCCTTACCTTACCTTATACCACCGGTCCTCATCCCTAACTCCCCTGGGGAAATACTCTCATTTCCTCAGATCTAATGGTAGCAACCATATTTCATTAGCAAAGGAGGATGGAATTAATTGTCTTTGTCTTATATTGAAGTTGAAGTGACTGAGGGATTTTGAGTTGGAGATTTCCTTCAAGAGTGAAGAATTTCATTCATCTTTTATTTCCTCCAAGTACAGAGCCCAAATTGCTGCCAGTTATTTTTCAAAATTACAGATTCATTATGCCTTCTAGTTTAATTTCTTTCCTGATGTTTAAAATGTATTAGCTTACATTTCTGTAGGTCAGAAGTCTGACTCAAGACCCAATGGGCTAAATCAAGTTATCAGTGAGAAGGCAATCCTTTCTAGAGGCTTCTAGGGGAGAATAAATTCCTTTGTCTTTCAGCTTCTAGAGACTCACCACTATCTTCTCCCTTCCACTATTTCAAAGTCAAAAACAGCAGATCAAGTCCTTCACATATCCCATATCTAAGGTTCTCCACATTTAAAGATTCATGTGATTAGATTGTATCCACCTAGATAATCCAAAATCATCTTCCCATCTCAAAGTCTTTAACCTCAATGCCATTTGCTAAGTCCCTTTTGCTAAGTAATATAACAAATTCACAGGCTCCAGGGATTAGGATATGGGCATCTTTTTTGGAGGCCTTTATGACACTTAACATAAGCCCTTGGCATATTATCTTGGACATAAAATGCACAATAAAGCCATTATTGTTGTTGCTTTATAAGAGTAAATGTTTCAGGCCAAGACTTTTGCAATAGTGAAGTAGACCCTGATGGATGGAAGGAGGTAAGGATGGAAAGAGAAAGAATGGCTAGGAAACTACTAAAATTATCCAGATGAGAGATAATTGTGACTTACATAGGGGTAGCATTTTTTACCGTGACAATGAGTAACAAATTCTGGTTAAAATTCCAGAGAGGTTGGAATGATTTGCCAATGCATTAGATATAGTATCTAAGAGAGAGAAATCAAGGATGCTTCCATGTCTCATATGTCCAAGACTCATGTAGAAATGGTGGGAAGATCTGATGCTGTAAAGAGTCCATAAGGTCAGAGAAGTTGGACTGTCCATAGCAATCTGTGAGTGTTAGTTACTGAAGATTAAAGAGGGCAATAAGCATCTCACACGAGATGACATCAGGTGCCAAATCCATCAAACACCTATCCCAATTACTTGGTACACTATAAGACCTTCAAAATTATGCTCAAGTGGGGAGTAACCCAAATCATTGTGAATCATTTTCTGTCACTCGATAGGTTGGGATTTCAAAACAGAAATTAGCCTGAGTTACTACTAAGTAAGGAGACCATTTTCTGAACATCTATGTTGTTTGTAGACTGAGATTTTTTACCCACTATCTTTTTCTGAGTACTTGGTTTGTACCTCTAAGATAAACTTATCATTGATTGCCATGTAATTATTGGTTAACCTGTCTGTCTTCCACATTATATTAGGAGACCTTGGGCAGTAATGAATGTGTTTTATTCATTTTTTATCTCCAGGACTTAGCATGATATTTGGAATGTAGGTGACTATTATGAAATATTTGCTGGATATATGTGTGGATAAATAAATGAATTATTTTCCTAGCTGAAAGAAAGAGGCTGCTAGGTACACAGGCTAATGAAACAGTACTGCTCTAAATAATGATAAATACTAAAGAGATATGGGGGAGAGTGACACAGACATAATAGGAAATACTTATCAGCAATTTGGTATAATACTTCAACTTGAAAAAATCCCCTTTGAAATGATTGCTAATGGGTAGAAGGTTTGTTTGGCTTTGTGTGTGAAGAAAATTTTCTAATTTTAGATTGTGGTGACAGTTGCAAAACTTTGTGAATTTACTCAAAATCATTGAATTGTATACTTTCAAGGAGAAAATTTTATGGTAAATGAATTATGTCTCATAGAAAACCCTTTAAAATAAAGCCCTTCATGTAACTAATAAAGTATCAGTGGCAGAGAGAGTTCAAATAGAGTCAAGAGGTTACTCTGGGGGTTGCTCTTACGCAAGCTTCAGTTAGACCTTGCTACCTATCATAACCTGCCAGCCCCCAACCAGGACTATTCCAGCCAATCCTAAAGAACACCTAAAGCAATATATAAGATTCCACAAGGGTTCCAGGTGCTAGAATAACTTTCCAGAAACCTACAACCTCCAGATGGGTCCCTGGTGCAGATAAATCCTAAAACTTAGCCCAGCCTCTCCAGAATATCAGATAGTTCCATCTCCCTACCCCATATTAATGACGGACCCTTCCAATATCAAAAATTTAGAGTTGCCATTGCCCAAACACCCCTAAAGAGAGGGATGGAAAGATCAAAGGTGATGGTGGGATTATATAGGACTTAACAAATGAATATGAATGCTGAATCATTAATCTGATATCCCTTTTAGTCTCCAGTATTTTAGAGCAGCTAGAAGTAAAAACCTAAAATTGTGAAATTATAACCCATGTCACACTCTGAAATTTGTTCTACAACTAATTGTGGTGCTGTGCTTTGAAATTTATAGCTTTTTTGTATATATGTTATTTTTCACAAAAAAAAAGAAGGAAAAAAGTTGATTGTGATGATAAAAAAATATTTAAACCCTTTAGCCTCCTAAATTCTGGAGCAGCTAGAAGGAAAAATATGAGACAATTGTATCGTACCCCATGACAAACTCTGGGATCTGTCCTGTAACCACTTGTTGAAGAGTGCATTGAAAACTATTGCTTTTTTATGCCTTTGCTTTGTATATGTTATACTATACAATAAAAAAGTTTAAAAATATAAAAATTAAATAAAGCCCTTCAACAAAATTAAATTAGGGTACAAGGACAAAAATTTTATCAGCCTACAAGGCACATGGCTGCAAAAAAGTAATTGCATAATGGAACAGATATAAAAAGACTCTATGAGGCGGAAAAAGTCTTCTGGGAACCTCCACACCCTAGAGACACAGTGAGTTAGCACCATGACCAGGAATTGGTCTCCAGCAATGGGCCTGTCTCCAATCAAGCTGGAATAAATCTCCTTATAAGCTTGGCCCTCCCCTGGAATTCAATGCCTCCTCAGTCTTCACAGCCAGCCTGAGAGGGACAGGCAGAACTGCTGTATGAATTCTGTAAGTAAATTTCTTTTGTTCAACGAAGACACTAGATTCCTGGATGAGTTGAACTATTTTATCAATAGGGAAGAATTTACTCACAATGTGCAGAATTAGATTAGACAGTGTCATAGTATGCTACGGAAGATGGTGGAATTTTTTCTTCCCAGAAAATCTGTAGAGAATGGGCATTTTGTTCTGCTAGCGGAGATTAGATAGCCTGTGGTTCCTAAGTCAAATATTTGAATTGGTATGCTAATATGTTTATTGTGGGCAGTGGTTTGGTACCTAAAAAGCAGATGTTGTCAGTGACTGAAAGCTTCATTTCTAAGCTCAGAGACTCTCACTGAAAATGAACAATTACCGATTTTGAACACACATTACAGCCAGGCAATATTTTAGCCACAGTGCACATTCTATTCTGCAGATGAGAAAGTTGGAGCAAAGGAAGTTTGAATTACTGTAGGTTTTAGTGAAACAATCATTTTTGAGAGCATGTGCATTAGTATGAAAAAGATCTGGGTTTAGCATCTTGGCTCTGACATTCAGTAGTTGTGTACAATCTGAAATATTTCTTAACCTCTTGGATACACAGTTCCTTTATCAGAATATAATTTATATGTATCTATATAATATATATATATATATTATATATACAAATTGTCACCTGCTGTAGTAAAAATTAAAATGCAAAATGCTTATAGGGGTTTAACACAGGAATACTGATAAAGCAAGTGACCAATGCATAATAGCTATTTTTACAATTAATATTTATTACTTGTAGTTTTTGTACATGTCTCAAAATTAATTAGTGGTTGATTAAGGATCTGAACCCAGATCTGTCATGCACTTACAGACATGCCATTGAAAATCTTTTGGAGAATATAGGTGGAACCATCTGATCTAATTCAGCAACTGAAAATATACCCACAAGCTAAATCTCATAGCAGGCCAATGAAAGAGAAGATCACTGTGGTCTGAGTGGACAGAAAAATTAATTGAAAGACTATGTATTTCACACCAGAGACAATGAATGTTGTGTCTGGATAGAAGAGGGTGGATGGAATAAATATGAGTGTAATAATAACGCAAAAGAGTGACTTGGAGAAATTTTAGTGCCTCCCTCTAACAACATCCACTAATCTTCCTTTATTCTCTGATAATGAACAATTCAGTTTTTCAAGGTAAGAAAAGTACACTGAAATACAGCTTCAAGTGCCCACTTCTACTGAGATTCTTTTTTACTTAACCTTCAAATGTTGACCTTCTGGGACTCCAGTGTTTGATATTTCAGAAGGGGAGTCAATGAAAACAAATGAATATCCATACATAGGGAATGAGGGAGAGGGAGGAGAGTGGAGGGAGGTATTTCTAATTAGATTAATTGCTAGAATTTGATGTCATTTACTAAGAAATGAAGGAGGAAGGACCAAGTTTGTCATGGAATGAGTTCTGTTTGGTTCAAACTGAGTTGAGGTGCCCAAGGAATTATGGATGGAAAAGTCCCTCAGGAGTAAAGTATTATTCATCTTTATTCCATTGCTTCAAGCACAGAATTCTGATCTTTTCTCCACACTGCTGCCAGTTATTTTACCAAGTTATTGCTTACCACATTTCACTCTTCTTCTATGATTCATTACTGCCTTCAATATCAGCCCAGTCTCTTGCAACAGCTTTAAGGATTCTGCTAAAATTTTGAAATATGGAATTCATGAGAAGTCCTCATTAGACTACATATTTACTTTTAAAGTGATATTTAAAACTATGGGAATAATGAAGAAATCCCAAGGATGGTAGATAGGAAAGAAAGGGATAAGAAAGAGTCATATAGAACACCATGATTTAAGAGGCAGAGAACAAAAACATCATTAAACAGTAAGAAAAAAAAAACACAGAGAAATTATCTTTGAAGGGTGCACATTTCAAGGAGGAAGGAGGAACTTTGAAGAAGAAGTGGTCAACATGGCCAAAATTTGAGATGAGGAAAAGAAAACCACTTGAAAATATATTTTGGCCTGGGCATTTAGAAAAACATTGCTAACAGTAGGTGGGTAAGTTTTTCTGAGAGTCACAGAGAGAATCCAGATTGTTACTGAAAATGAAGGAATAACAAACCAAAGCGGACTGTTTCTCAAAAGATTTTTTTCTTTTGTTTTGTTTTGTTTTCATTATAAGAAGAGACAGCCGGAAATTGTGGGAAAAACAGTGTTTATACATTTTAGCCCTCATTACCTAAGCACAGCAGCCAATTATGACAGATACTCAGTATATCTTGGATGACCTGAATGAGTTGCAAATATCTATGTAAAAGTGTGGAAGCTTTCATTATTACATTGGTGAAACCCTTAACCTGTAAACTGCAGAAGGGGAACCAACGGAACTAAGCAAGGTATAAAGACAGAAAGCAATCATGTTGGAGTAAACTTAGAAAAGGTGGGAAATCATCTGCTTACTTTTTCATAAAATATTTAGAAATGCCTCTTTAAATTCCTTGTCCTTTCCATGCAATTCAAGATGTTCCTGGCCTTGCCAGGTCACTTGGCTTTATCTCCCACCACACATAACCTTACAATTAAGACTCTGGCATTCTAATTTTCTTGAGGGTGCCCAACAAAATATATTATTTTATTATTCCATGTCTTTGAGCAGGTTGTTTATACCAAAAACACATTTTTCCCATTTTTTCATCCGTGTGAACCCATCAAAACTTGACACAGTTATAGTTCATCTACATTTTAAAGAGTGTTTGAAATTGACTAACTTTGGCACACACACTCACAGACAATACACATACACACCCATGAAATCTGTCATTTTTTGTACTATTTCTCTGCTAGGCACATTCTGTCTTTGCATAGGCCATACCTCACTGTTTGCATTTCTTTATGTCCAATTCCTTTGGTGGCCTGTTATTTTACTTGCTTCATATGCTTGGTGGCTGACACAATGCCTGGCACACTGTGTGCTCCCACTATATGTTTGCTGTTGAATTGAACTCAGTGTTTATGATTGAAGATAAATATCATAGGAGCAGTTCTTGGCTATTTAAAGGAAAAAAGACTCTTCTACCTGAGAGTCCAATAAGGGTGAAGGGAGGGTACAAGAAGAATTTTCAATAATGAAAGGAGGGAATTTGAGGGAGTTTTCTTCTACTAGACTTAGCACAATTCAGATTCAAACTAGACTCCATCTATTATTTTCAGATCTTTCAGAAAAGAAGGGAAGGAAAGAACTGTCAAGAAGTATTAAAAAAGGTAATGAATAGTTGTATGAATTAATGAAATAATGTAAGGGGAGCCATGAAGAGGTTAGGATGAAAAAGATAATAGTTTACTGCTTTTTAAGTGATTCCATATAAAACTGCCTCAGTTCTCAATGATCAAAAATTAAACCCCAATCATTGTATATGAAATAAAACATCATCATAATAGAATTAATTGGCACAGATGATGGTCCTCTGCACTTTCATTTTTTTACACATCAGTGTACACTGGCCATTGAAGTTATTTAGGAATAGCGCTGTTCTTTCTACAGTCCTTTCTTACTAATTTAATTATGAACTTTATAAGGTGTTATTTCTCTTTTCCCTTAACTTCTAACATGCACAAAGTAAGTGCTCAGTAAATGTCTCTGAAAGCATAAGTTAAAATAAGAAGGAAGAAATATTATAAGCTCATTCTGGCTCAATATTTTTATACTGACACTCTAAATGTCTTGGGAATTCTGACTTATCCAAATTCAACTAATCTTTCAAGCACTGTCTTTCTAGAAAATCTTCTCCACATTCCCCAAACTTACATGTTGCCTCCTTTCTGCTAACTCTTATTTCCATTATAAGGTTTGATAATACGTTTCTGTTTTAATTTCCATGGTGCCCTGAAGACACACTCATTACTCTAAACTTTAGCATCTAAAGTTACAGTTATCTATTCTTAGTTCATTTTTCTATGGTCAGAGGAGGAAAAGGCATGCAGAATCAACATAGTTGCCAGCAAGGGACCCCAGGGATGAACAATTCTGGGTTGAGTCATATACAAAAAAAATACATAAATAAATAAAAGGTAGCTACTACAACTTAACAATTTTCTTATCAATTTAAATAAGCCATTTTAAATACATATGCCTTAATCTTTGGTTAGTTTTCTGCTGAATGAAATTATTTGTGGTTGGATTTATGCACAAATATAGTGTTTTTTAATTTCAGACACTCATCTTGGAATCTGTACTTTCAATCCAGCATGCCAACTTTCCAGAATACCACATCTTCTTCCATCATTTTCTTGCTAACTGGTGTTCCTGGGCTGGAAGCCTTCCACACCTGGATCTCCATTCCCTTCTGCTTTCTCTATATAACTGCCCTCTCAGGAAACAGCCTGATTCTCTTTGCCATTGTCAATCAGCCCAGCCTCCACAAACCCATGTATTATTTTCTCTCCATGCTGTCCACCACTGACCTCGGCTTGTCCATATCCACTCTGGTCACCATGTTGGGGATATTCTGGTTCAATGCCAGGGAGATCAGCTTTAATGCCTGCTTGTCACAGATGTTCTTTATCCAGCTCTTCACTGTCATGGAATCCTCAGTGCTGTTGGCCATGGCCTTTGACCGTTTTGTGGCCATCTCTAATCCTCTTAGGTATGCCTCCATTTTAACAGCCTCCAGAATAGCCCAGATTGGGGTGGTGACTGTCATCAGGGGGACACTAATGCTGACACCAGTAGTAACACTTCTTAAACGACTGTCTTTCTGCCACAGCCACGTGCTCCACCACTCTTACTGCTTCCACCCTGATGTAATGAAGCTCTCATGCACAGATACCAGGATCAATAGTGCAGTTGGGTTGACTGCTATGATCTCTACTGTTGGTCTGGACTCAATCTTCATCCTTCTTTCCTATGGTTTGATCATGAAGACTGTCCTTAGCATTGCATCTCCAGAAGAGAGGAAGAAGACCTTCAGCACATGTACCTCTCATGTTGGAGCTGTGGCTATATTCTATATTCCACTGATCAGTCTGTCCTTTGTCCACAGATTTGGGAAACGAGCCCCAGCCTATGTCCATACTCTGATTGCTAACACCTACCTGCTGATTCCTCCCACACTGAACCCCATCATCTATAGTGTGAAGACTAAACCGATACGCAGGGCTGTGCTAAAAATTCTTCATTCCAAAAACATATAGAATCAGAATCGCAGAGCATGTGAACTCTTCAAGATGTTCTACAGCTTATGTTATCAATTAAAATAATAAACATAAATGAAAATTTTCATTTATGAAATTTAAATGAAAAAAATCAGAATTCACTGAAGCTAAATGTGCAATAATCTAAAGTTACAGCTGGAATATATCTAGAACATCAGCTAATTCCTCTCCTTTATTTTACAGATCAGGAATCAGAGACATAGAAGTTTGGGGGGAAGACAGGATGATATTCTAAAACCTTAGAAGTATAATTTCCCCTCCTCATACTGCCTTCTATCCCTGCTAAGAGCTTTTCTCTTCTCACCTCATCTACTTCACAGCAGTTAGAAGGACCCACTACGAAAAAGTCACTTTTTGTGAAAAACAGGTAGTATTTTCTAAACATAATAGTAATTTTAATTAATAACAATTTTTCCTTTAATCAGTCATGCCTTTAAGTGTTTTTACATGTATTAACATGTTATTAACAAATTTTATATTAAAAGCATAATAAATTAGTTACTTCTATTGCCCGTGAGAAAATTGAAGCAAAGAAATGTTAAATATCTTGCATAAAGAACAAGTAAATGGTAGAGTTATATTTCACCATAGTTCACATCGATGCAAACTGACTCCAGGGATCACATCCTTGAACTTTTATATATGCAAATAATTATATACCTGTCAGGAAATTACCTTTCTATTCTATGGAGCAGCCCATGTAATTTGTACAGGGAGACATAAGAATCAAACCTTGATAGATAGATAGATAGATAGATAGATAGATAGATAGATAGATAGATAGATAGATAGATGATAGATAGATGGATAGATGGATAGATGATAGATGATAGATAGGTAGATAATAGATAGATAAACCTCTTTCCTCCAGAAATTTTCGACCAAATAAGCAAGGAAACCCCAAAACAAAATTTCAAACCTCACGTATGTGTTTCTACCCACTCCTTTTTCCCAACTCAAGCAAATTCCAGAATTCCCCTTTGCCCTCCATTAACTTTCTACCCTAGCAGAAACTGAAAAGTGAGTGTGAATTACAAATTAATTTTAATTTGTATAAATTACTTAAAAATTATGAAATCTCTGGCATGTGTTTCATTTTCTTAATCTAGCAATTAAACTCTTTTTTTCCACCCTGGGTATATCTATTGATTCTCAATTTTTTTAAAGCAGAAATTTCAATAAACACAGGTATTACACAATAAATGTGGGGCTATAGGCTGGTATCAAATCCAGAAAGACAACAAAACTAATCATCCCCATCTACAGGGAATGTATCAAAGCACTGCAGTACTGCCTATTTAACAATAAGAATGATGTTAAAATTCTTAGCATGTTGACATCAATCTTTTTCAGTCTCAATTACTTGTTAGTCTTTATCTCCCCAAACCTTATGTGTTGGAATGCTATAGGGCTTTGTTGTTAGAGGTCTCTTTTCCTTCGTTATATTTCTGTCTTCAATGATGTCATCTGGCTTCATGGCTTATAATGCCATCTGTATGTGAACAAATCCCATATTATCTATAGGCTAGATTCGTATTCAACTGTCTCTGCATCAGCATCTCCATTTGAAAGTCTAATAATCATCTCAGGTTTATCATGTCCAACCCCTATTCTAATATTCTTTTCAAAGAAAAACATGCTCACACAGTCTTCCCTAATTCAGAAACTCTAACTTTCAAATTGCTGAGATTAAAAACATTTTTCCCTTTCATGGACCATGCACCCTGCACTCCCCCCAAAAAAAACCATTTATCCCTGAATCCTATCTTTCTCTCTCATCCCACATCCAACTTATCAGCAAATCCTGATAACTCCTCTTTCAGATATTCCAGATATTGTTTGAAATCTGGAATCCAATCACGTCTTACCACCTCTACTACTACCACCGTGGTCCAAGCGGCCATCATCTTGGACCTAAACTATTGTAATAGTCTCCTGGTTTGTCTTCTTTCTCCTGACAGCCTTTTTTCCCCACAGCAGTTATCGTGATTATTTTAAAACACAAAGCAATCATGTCACTTTTTATATTCAGCATACTCCATTGGTTTCTTGTTTGACCCAGAAAAAAATCCCACAGTCATTATAGTAAAAAGATCTATAGGATTTGACTTGCTTCCACCATCCCAAATTCATCTCCAACTATTCTTCCCTTCATTCATTCCACTACACGCACAATTGCCTTGAGCTCACTCAGCATGATTTAACACCAGAGGCTTCACACTTACTGTTCCTCTACCTGGAAGACTCTTCCACCAGACACCTACATGGCTCATCCCCTCACTTCATTCAGGTCTCTGGTCAAGTGTTACCTAATTCAAAGGCTTTTCTTCTTATTAAAATAATAATAATAATATCACTTCTCCCTCCATTTTGGCCTGTACCCACTCTCAACCTTACCTATTTGATTTTAATTCCTTGTATTTTTCATCTCCCAACATATTACTTATCTGTTTCTTTATTTCCTGCTTTCCACATTAGAATGCAAGCTCTTTGAAGATACAGACTTAGTTCATTCATTTTTTTTTCCAGCTTCTAAAGTAGGATCTGGTATATAGTATAAAATAATAAAATGTTGGAATGATCTGGCTGAATTTGCCTTGCAAGCCTCATTACTTCTTTCATTAAAATTCTCCAGGTACAATGTACAATTTGCATTTCTTTAACCTTGCATGCTCTATGTCACTTTCAAGCCTTTACACAAATCATTACCTCAGCCAATAGCACCCAAACTGTCTCCTTTCCCCTGACTTAGAATGGAAGTGATTCTCCTTTTAAGTCTTTTTCTGGCCTCTCAAGTCTGGTATCCTATTCAGACACCCCTTCAGTGTCTTGTGTTTGTTTCTCACAACAGCCCTTTTTATACTCTGTCTTAACACAGACTCCCCATAAGAGGCCCTGTGCCCACTTCTCAAGATCAGAGACTGTACCTTGTTCACTACAGCTTCCACATTTCTAACCATAGTGTCAAACACACCATAGCTTTTTTTTTTTTTTTTTTTTTTTTTTTTTTTTTTTTTTTTGAGAGAGGGAGGAAAGGAAGGAAAGACAGAGAAGGAAGGAAGGATGGAAGGAAGGAAAGGAGGAAGAAAGGGAAACATTTTTAAACATTTTCTTGTTTTATTATATTTTGTTTGTTTGTTTGTTTTTTACATGCGCTGGGGCCGGGAATCGAACCGGGGTCCTCCGGCACGGCAGGCAAGCACTCTTGCCCGCTGAGCCACCGCAGCCCGCCCACCATAGCTTTTTAATATTGGTTGGATTAATGAGTAAAGTGTCTTAAAAGATGCACAAGGTTTTGATGGCATACAAGAAGACAAACCTCTCTAATACCAGAAATCTCTTCCTAAGGTCTGCATTTATATTTTTGTAATCAAGAAGATAGGATTTAAGGGAAGATTATGGTGGCTGAATTATTATATAGATATTCCTTTCTGCTTTGTGATATATTGGAACAGACAGAGGGAAATGCCTGAAATCTTTGAATTGTAATGCAGCTGCCTTGATCTGTAATAATGATTGTATAGCCTTTACCTTGTGCCTTTGTGTTTATAAAAACCTTGTGACTGATCCTCATTTATACCCATTTGATCTTTTCTTTCCATCTTTGGAGTCTTGTGATCACTAAAGATGGCCCTTAACGTTTATTAATGAAGGGCCTTGGACTAGCCCAGAATTACCCCATCTACATATCAGAAGCTGGATCTAACCAAAATGGGTCCATCTCACATGGAAAGTAGCTTAGACTTTAACCTATAAGTTCATTTATACCACATTATGATACTAAAGATCACACCCATCATCATATTAAGGATGCCATTTTCTTACATACATATTTGGAGCCAATAGGCCAACTGATCAACTGCTTAGTGCCTAGCAATAAACTTTTTCTTTCTTTGAAACCCCAGTGTCTCAGGAATTGGTCATTTGAGCACATCAGGCCAAAGAAACCATTGCCTTTGTCAGGTGAAATTTTCATAAATGAAATGTGACATTTTGATGGCTATTAAAACAGGTGCTATCCTTTGGTATGAGAATTTACATTGACTGATGAGACCTATTACAAGTTTACCATAATCTTACGAAACCTTACTTCTCTCTTTTTCCAACATAAACTTATCTTGAATAATCATTAATGAATGTAGGTAAAGAGATTAGGAGAACATTCAGAGAGGTGATTTATATTCTGAATAAACTACCCCTTTACTTTCCGTGTATTTTTCTCCCCTTCTATTCTCTCATATATTCCCCATGAGCCATCTTCCTTACACGACCCTAAATGACAATGAAACAAAAGCAAAAATCCAAAGAAGCGGTAGGCAGGTCCAAGTAGAGATGGAAAAGTTCAAATGATGCAGGTTTCAGACTGGATTTTTGTTTGTTTCCACATACTATACAATACGGAATATGGAGAAAGTGGGGATAAAAGGAGAAAAAGCAACATGGGTTGGAGAAAAAGAATGGAGGGACTCAAGAGTCCTAAAAATGATGAGAAAAAGAAGGAATTTCAGTTTCTGAAGCCAGGCAACCAAGCTGTTCAAGCCATTTCCATACCCATTTTTCTCCCCACTTCTCAACACACATGCTAACCTGTCATCAGCCTCACTGTCCAACAATCCTGCAAATGTGTCAGACTTTCTCACCAGGGAGTGGGTGCTTTAGGCACATTGGGAAAGGGAGGTTTGCAGAGCAAACTCACACTCTGACCAAGGTAGACAAGCTCACAATGAATCAGGATTCTCCTAAAACCCAGAGCAATAGTAGACACATGATCACTGTTATAAGTATTTGAATACAGGAGTTGGTAATGAAGATGGAAAGAAAAGGAAACATACAAGAGGTATTTAGAAGGAAAAATTAGTCCTGACTAGGTTGAGGAATTAGATGTAAGGGATGAGGGAGGATTATGTGTCTTAAGTTTCTGTCTTGCATAGCTAAATTCATAATTACATCCAGTCATATCCTCCTCAAATTCCCTCTCCCAACAGCTTCTAGAACAGCTATCTAAAATGCATTTCTGGTTATGGTGCCCCCCACTACAGGCACAGTCTCCCCAACTCCAACAAAATAAAGCCGTTGTATTCATAGCCTATCATCAGCTCAGAGCCACTAAACTCTCTAAAGCCTCTCTCTCTCCTGGGTTGTACTTGTGCTCCAGCCACAGCATGCTGCTAAAAGTCCCCCCACAGAGAATTAAGTTTCTTGACTGCATGATTATTTTATTCTATTGAAATAGCCTCTTCTTGGATCCACACCCACCCTAACTATATAAATACACTTTTTAGGGTTCTCAGAAAAATCTGTGCCGTTTGTTTTCACTGCTCTTCCACATTCCTTTGATTGTTTGTGCAGTTGTCCATGAGCACCTGGAAGGCAAGCTCAGCACAGTACCCTCATAGAACCAGCCATATGCTAACTGCACAAATGAATGAATGGACTAACTACATTGCTGGATGTAGGTGCCCATTAAATATTCAGTGGTGGTTGATAGGAAAACTGTTCTCTTCTTGTTTTCAGAGATTACAATCCTGGAGCACTTCCTAAAGGAGGCATTGCTTAAAGCTAGGTCTTAAAGGCTTGAGGCATGGAGAAGGCAGGGAAAGGAATAAATGGAAGAAAGAAAAGCTTGGTCAACTGCACAGAAATGCAAATAAGTCTATAAGGTGGTTAGGGAAGACCAGTTTAATAGAACCCAGGACCCCTGTAGGTACGTCAGATCATGTCTCTACTATTTAAAACTCACCAATAACTTCCCAGCTCACTCAGAGTCCAAGCCAAAGTCATTTTACGTTCCTTAAATCTTACAAAGTCTTCTATGGCCTGGTTTCCCATTGCCTCTCTGATTCCATCTCTCTTCTATTCTCCCCCTGTTCTCTTGGCTCAGGCACACCGGCCACCTTGTTTTTCTAAACCACCAGATGTGGTCACATCTCAGGGACATTTTTTGGTGTCTGTTCCTTCTTCCGGAATGGTCTTCCATATAGATATTCCATAGATGCATTCCTCATTCCTTCAGGCCTCTCCTCAAATATCTCCTTTAGATAACATCTTCCTTGGGCACTCCATCCAAAATTCCAGTTGCTCCCCTGGCATTTCATATCAGTTTCCTTTTCCTTTTATTTTTTCTCCTTATCACTACCTAAACATCCTATTTTATTTACATATTAACTCCATTCATTCTGTCCCCCTCATAAGAATGTAATCTCCATGAAGGCAGAGATTTTTGATGTCTGTTTTGCTTATTATATAGTAAGGCCACAATAAATATTTGTTGAATGGATAAATGAACAAAGATGCAGAACACAGATTCTCCCATCAGTATTATGGCTAGTTATCTATGTGACCAAAGGCAGAGAGCCTTTACCTCATCTGCCTTTACCTGTAATGGGTACAATGATGAGTGGCTTCCCAACTACAAAGGCAAAGCTAAGAAGTGATGCTGAGAAGTGTCAGGATGCAGACCCGAGAAGTTACTATCATCTGTCCCTAAATGCCTCTCATGCATGCATGATCCAATTCTGAATTATGAAGTTATACCTCTGCATACCATCTTGGTGTATAAAATGCTGTGAGCACTTAAAGGCCAAGGTCCTTAACTCTATGCCTTTGTTAGCCATTTGGCCTAGCAGGGTAGCAAATGAAGAATGGTACTAACCCCATAAGAAATGACTGTAGGAACTGGGGTTAGCTTAGAAGATGTGGGGGACTGAGGGAAACAGACCATTGGGACCCCTGTATGTTTACATGTGGGAGGGATGGTGGTAGAGGCACTGGGCCCTTTGCAATTGCTCCTCAAAGCAGGAACAGTGGGAAACCTGTGGGAGTGGCACACAGTAGACATGCTGTACATGTTTGTCAAGCCCCTGGGGCTTCTATACTCTAAAGCCTGCTCCCATGGGCCTGCTGAGCAGCATTATAAATAGGCCTGTGTCTGAAAGGATGAGATGGCCAGACTGCATCATTCTTAGGTAAGTGTACCCTCAGCTGGAGTCAGACAATCTGAAGCTCCTGCCAGCCTAAAAGAACTTGAAGACCACATACACTGCCTGGTACAGGGAGGTCTTGTCCCATCCATATCTCCAAGGACAGGTAAAAAAAAAAATGTCCCAGAGCCTTAACTGACAGTTCAGAAAGGCAGGTGAGAATAAAGCAGCAGCCACATATAGATGCAAAGAGAAGCTGAAATTGGATCTAGACAGGGGAAAAAGTAAGCAGAAGGACAGCAAACCTGTGAAGGAGACATGAAGTCTTTTCAGGGAAGCTTCTAACTCTGTGGCCAACAGGGACTCTTGAATCTGTCAACATTATGTGCAGTATCATGGGGACAGGGTTTTGAGAAGGGGGAAGAATGTAGCTGTGCTCCGCCCTGATGCCTCTCCCCATGCCTGCCCTTTCCTTCGGCCTGAGCCCCATTCCTCATAGGCATAGCGCTTTTGTGATCTGGTCTCCCACTATGGAAGGTTCTTCAACCCCATCCCACACACTTCTAGTAGGCCGTGTTTGAATTGCAGCAGCATCCCTCCCAAGCTATCTATGATGAAAGCTTTGCATCTCACTGGAGAATGTAATTCTCTGCCTCTGGAAAGGGCTTTTTACTCTCTGACAGCAGCTGTAAGCCAAATTTGGGATTTAAAGTTTGTCAAGGAGGGTAGCTATTCAGTCTCTGAACAAGTTCTGAGGAAGGAAGAGAGCACATAGGGGTCAAAAGTGTGACTTCTGTGACCTTTGAACACTGGATCTGTCCTTCTTTGCTTATAAAAGATGGGGAGAATCCAAGTCAAAATATTAATCCTCATTTTATTATATTGTATTATATTTTTAAGACCTCTGGTGTCTGAACCCTCTCCACTAAGGCCAGATGGAAGGGCAATTTCCGGAGGCAATTAGGACCCAGATTAGAGTGAAAACCAAGCCTGGGGGGATGAACACATTAACCTGAATATCACTACGAAGAGACCTACAGAGTTTATTCCAAAGAAGCAAAGCCCCAGCTCCTCTCATTCAAGCCTTTGGCTCCTTAGAAATAATTAGCTCCAAAGACCAGGGCACTTAGTAGCCTAGTAGGAGAGGAATTGGATGAAGTCAGATTCTTTGTGTAAAGAGGTTGGGGGGAACACTACTGCGTTCCCAAGAAGAAAATGTCTCCTCTAATGTGAATGGCTTGCTGCAGAGGTCCCAGGAAAGACGAAGGCCCTGGAATATCATTGTAAAATACAATAATATCTCTCCCAAAATTGGGTCTCAGCATGATATCTCCTTGAGGAAAATGAGAGTGGCCTCAGAGTCAGCTAATGTGTGGAGGATCTCACCAGCCAGAAGCAAAAGGAAATGTAAAGCAGGTGGGATTTGTTTGACTCATGTGTCCTGCCATACCCTCATCCCTGGGAAAATCATCTAAGGGAGCTACTACCTTTTACTTAATGTCCCCAGATGAGTTTCTTTTATCCCTGAAGAGATTTGCTTCTGACCTTTTTTCTTAGTTTTTGTTTTCTTTTCAGGATTTTTGTTTTATTCATTAATTGTTACTGGTCTGTTTCTTTTCCTCCCCACTGACCTTAGAACTGGAATCCTGAAAAATAGCAAAAAAAAAAAAAAAAAAAAAAGACCCTACCTGTACTGCCTTGGACCACTCTTTATACCCTCTTCTGCCTGTCTAATTTCTACTCATGTTTCAAGACTAAACAGAAGAATCATCATCTTTTTCAGGAAGGTCCTCTGATCATTGTTCCCTCCCTTCCCATGCAATAAACACAAGCCTAATGCTAGTGTCCATCAAAATACTCTAATAATTTGGTTTTTTGTCTACCTGATTATCTCTCACACTATGCAGGGCATCTATTGGGTGAGAAGTGACTTTCATGTCCATATCAGCAGCATGTAGCTGACAACCTTGTACAGGTTAGGTCATGTAATAAACGCTTATGAAACAAGGTAAATGAGTGAAAGAACAGACACAGCCACTTCTGAAAGGGATTCCCAATGGGGTATCTCTTAAACCTTATCTGAGGAAAGAGCCATTCAGTATCTATACAGTGAAGGTGTGGGCAGGGTGAGGAGTCTGAGGGAATTTGGCAAAGCCACATTTTTTAGATCAGCATTGTTTCCCTCTGAGTCCCTTCTAAAAATTCAAATAAACCTTGAGGGTAGTGATTGATAATGTATTTGAGCTATCCTTCTTCCCCGATCCCTTAGAAAAGGGGATAAAAGACCTGAGAGTCCTAGAGTTTGGGAAGAAGGAGAGAAGAGAGGTTAGGAAGGAAGACTGAGGACTAAGAGGCCCTCCGTCTCCAGGTCTCCAGGTTAGGTCTCTGATTATGCTCCATGTCCTAGCAGGTCATCAGGCTCCAATGTGACCTCACCCACTCCAGACCCGCCTCCTCAGTGCCAACTATGACTTCTTGCAACTTCACACATGCCACCTTTGTGCTTATTGGTGTTCCAGGACTAGAAGAAGCCCATTTCTGGATGGGCTTTCCTCTGCTTTCAATGTATGTCATGGCAATATTTGGAAACTGCATCGTGGTCTTCATCATAAGGACTGAGCGCAGTCTGCACGCTCCCATGTATCTTTTCCTCTGCATGCTGGCAGTAATCGATCTGGCCTTGTCTACATCCACCATGCCCAAGATTCTTGCCATCTTCTGGTTTGACTCCCGGGAGATTACATTTGATGCCTGCCTTGTCCAGATGTTCTTTATTCATGCTCTCTCAGCTGTTGAATCCACCATCCTTCTGGCCATGGCCTTTGACCGTTATGTGGCCATCTGTCACCCATTACGCCACGCTGCAGTGCTCAACAACACAGTAACAGCCCAGATTTGCATGGTGGCCGTGGTCCGTGGATCTCTCTTCTTTTTTCCACTGCCTCTGCTCATCAAGCGACTGAACTTCTGCCACTCTAATGTGCTCTCATATTCCTATTGTGTGCACCAGGATGTGATGAACTTGGCCCGTACAGACACTATGCCCAATGTGGTCTACGGTCTTACCGCCATCCTGCTGGTCATGGGTGTGGATGTCATGTTCATCTCCCTATCTTATTTTTTAATTATACGAACTGTTCTTCAGCTACCTTCCAAGTCAGAGCGGGCCAAGGCCTTTGGGACCTGTGTGTCACACATCAGTGTGGTTCTGGCCTTCTATGTGCCACTCATTGGCCTCTCAGTGGCGCACCGTTTTGGAAACAGCCTTGATCCCATTGTACATGTTCTCATGGGTGATATCTATCTGCTTTTGCCTCCTGTGATCAATCCCATCATCTATGGTGCCAAGACCAAAGAGATCAGAACACGCATGCTGGCCATGTTCAAGATCAGCTGTGACAAGGACCTTCAGACTGTGGGAAGCAGTTGACCCACCCACACCACTTCCTCTTATCCTTAATGGCTTGATATAATCATTACCTAATGTTAGCTTAGTTCTGGTTGCCCATCAGTGCTTATTTTCTAAAATTCTGTCTCTGTTCCTGGTACCACAGTATGTTTGAGAGGCTATAATGATCCCCTTGCATAAGTAAAAAAGCAATTGGTCTCTTTATTATATAAAAAATTAAATTAGGAAATCCACAATACTCATCAATAAATAGTAAGGCAGCACAAGGTAGAGTGACAATTAGCTTTGAAATGGGAAAAATTATTCAGTCTAATTAGTACCTAAAAAACTTATATTAAATCAATAATCAGATGACATTTCTCCTATCAAATTAAGAGTTTTCATTAATGAAAATTCACAATGAAAGTGAGGTTGTGTTGAAACAGGTATTCTTGAGAATCACCACCGATAGTGTAAATTCAAAACCTTTGAAAAGTAATTTGTCAATATGTAGCAAGATTTTTTTCTTAATGGAGTGATATCCTTTAGTGTTTAAAAAGAGTTATATCCTTTAGAGCTGATATCTCACTTTTGAAAATTAATCCTCACAAAATAGCCCTAAATACAGGGAAAAAATTAATAAAATATACTAGTTACAGCATTATTTGGAGTAATATATTAGAAAAACTGGGTATAATATATAAAAATAAGGAACAGTAAACAAAAGTATGGCCCATCTACATAATGGAATATCATGTGGCCTTTAATAATCGATGGAAGACTCTGTTATCGCAACAAACATGCTTATGATGTTAAGCAAAACAATGAGGGTACATGATTGAAACAAATTTGAAAAACAACCCATGCCTTGAAAGAAATGTGCTACTTTCTATTTTTTTTTTTATTATGGAGTTCTTGTTCAGCTGACATGTACTACTAAACAACTTTGAAAGTGGGGAAAATGAAACTCATAATTTATGGGTGCCAGGGACAGATGCAGTCCTCACTGTTGACATTACTTGGGAATTTACCTAAGCCTTTAATCATAATGCTAATTAACATTTCTTGAGTGCTTTTCAGTGTTCCAGGTGCAATGTTAACTGTTTTACAGGTTTCATGTGGTCTTTACAGCAATTTTATGGAGTATGTGCCATTTTTGTCCCCTTATAACAACAGGAGAAATGAGGCTTACCTTAGCAAGGTGATGCAACTAAGTCATACAATTCCTAGGTTCTGTGCCAAAAATTGAAATTAAATTTTTTAAGAGCAGGGCCAGAAGTCTTAACTACCTTGTTCTATTGCTTCCTGTTTAACATCTGCCATTTACTTCCTCAGCCTTTGCAAATCTTATTTACACTTTGCTGTGTACTAAGATGTATGGCTTTGCTTGTGATAAGAGATAACCTTGCCCTTATTGTCAACAGCAAATCCAGATTACTTTTCATATTTTACAGCCACCTTTCATGATCTAACAGCTTTTTTTTTTCCAGATTTTTGGAAATTTGTCTCCTACATCTCTTTATCATGCCTTCCCTTTTTTTAGTACATCCTGTATCCATCCAGTACTTTGAATGTATGACACTTGATATTGTCTGAGTTTGAATTTAGGTTCAAGATACAATAAAATTTTTATTTTGAATTTTGCAAGGTGTTATGCCAATTGCTATTACATTTATAGAACCCTATAATCTCAAATTTGGAGATGTGAGAGTTTCCCAGGTCTTTCTTCACCTGAATAGGAGTCCTGACAAGATATATGTTTGTTAAATGCTTCGTATCTCAAAGTAGGCTATTCCCCTTTTGTTGTTGAGCAATTTGATGAGCAGATGAAATCTCACTCCAATTATTGGGTCGATGTGTTCCCTCTGTAATTTCACGGAACAAGTCTTGGGCGGGAAATTTGGGTGGATAAATCATTGGGGATTCTATGAGATTGAACTCCCTTATATTTCCCTCAACAAATTTAACCCTCTTCCATCTCCCTCTTCATTAGATTACAACAAATTATACCCAACCGCCCACTATAAAAGCATAGTCAGATTATCAAGACAATGAAGCTTATATCTCTTGCTGATAAATTCCTTACTTTCCCCTACGAGAGCCCAAGTTGTTCATATTCTCTTGCTTTCTTCCCCTCTCCCTCTCCTTCTACCCTAAGGTCTTCATTTTTTCAAAGTAGGTCAAAGAATTGTAGGGCCATTAGGATTATAACACGTCCCTGCTTTCAGTGGCAATTTTTATAGCCTGCAAATCTTGTCATGGAGGACACTGATTGTATTTACATCTGGTCACATAGCCTAAGGATGAGTAAATAAGAGGTGGAAGACAGGAGTTCCTGTTACTCTGCACACTAAATTACACAGTTGTTCTTTTTTTCTACCTATAACCTTATAAAGGGATTCATGTCTCAGATAAAAATACACAAATGGTCTTTCAACCGGAACTGCCATCTTGAAGTAATTTGCCAAAATGACAAACACAAAGGGAAAGAGGAGAGGCATCCGCTATATGTTTTCTAGGCCTTTCAGTAAACAAGGAGTTGTTTCTCTGGCCACACACATGCAAATCTATAAGAAAGCAATATTGTAGGCATCAAGGGAATGGGTACTGTTCAAAAGGGAAAGGCAAGATTCTTGCCAAGAGAATTAATGTGTATATTGAGCATATTAAGCAGTCTAAGAGCCAAGTGTGTAAAGGAAAATGATCAGGAAAAAAAAAGGAAGCCAAAGAGAAAGGTAACTGAGTTCAAGTGAAGAGCCAGTTTGCTCCACCCAGAAAAGCATACTTTGTGAAAACCAGTAGAAAGGAGCCTGAGCTTCTGGAGCCTATTCCCTATGACTTCATGGCATAAAAGATGTAAAAAATAAAATACTTGTGGATTGTAAATAAATAAATGAATGCACAACTGGAAAAGAGTTTCCAAGTATGTTTCATTACTCCTATGGCTGTCAGAAAATACTTTCACAAGTCCATACTGATGGGAATAGATAATAGATGGAGGAAGCAAAATAGAATGACCTAAAAGTTGAAAAGTGGAGAACATCCTGGTGAACAGCTAGGCTGTGAGGGAAGAACTGAAATTTGAAAGATAAATCACAAAAACTATAACATGTAATTCACGGAACAGGTAAATTGTGCCAGTCCAATCCATGACAGGCTTCACAAACTATTCATGCTCGAACTCTTTTTAATACCTGTCTGTTTTTATTCATACCTATCTGTTTCAAGATAAGAACAGACTGATTTAACAATAACTGTGCATGGATTCATGTGTTCTAAAAGGAGACCTCTGAGCAATCCCTGATAAGACCATCTTATGAATAACCCCAGCCCCCAGCCCCACTTATAATTATACTTTCTTTATTCTCACCTTTTGGAACAGTTTATGTTTCCCTTGATATATTCTTAGCTGCAGCAAATTAATAAATCTAAGTCTGACCACAAGTATGTCCATGGTGGTCTTTAGCTGGTGGGCTTTAACAAAATTTGTAACTATAAGAATTCCTTAAACATGAGACAGTGAGTTGTGTAAGAAATACTTGTTATCTGAATTTGAGTTTTCCCAAAAGTAGTGCCTTAGACAAAGACTTGGGTGAAGGTAAATTAATTAGAACATAATTCCAGGAAACAGGATTAAGGGGGCAGAAGAAGTGCAACAGGAGAGGAAGAAAATTTAATACAAGGTTACTCCTAGACTACGATTGTAGACAATGGGCACCAGATTCGGCCAGGACCCCTGTATAGAATGCCTCAGGGAATTGTCTATCCAAACAGTGAGCAGTAAGCTAAGGCATCTATCCATCAACTCTTACCCGCATGTGATTGAAGGTTGCCTCTGAAGCTTTAAATCCTCTGCACTTTCAGGGTATTCCTGGTCCTAGGACTGGAGAAGTCCCTCAAATAGGAAAGCAGAGAGATGGGACATCCACTTGAGATGGAACATAGAATGAATTAGCCTACAGGTGAGGGCAAGAGTTAGGTCAAGGGCACATGGCATGGGGCACATAGAGCATATGCTCTACCTGGGTTAGAGGAAGGGGATAAAGTTTGTGAAATCTAGAATTTCACATGCCTCTGTTATATTGAACACTACCATTTATTGAGGTTAACTATTTATTCTCCCCTGTATTAAGCACTTCTTGGCTAAATCTTCTAAACAAACATTTAATATGACCATTTTACAGATTAGGAAACTGAGGCACAACAGCCTTATATAATTTCCCCAAATTCATAAATAAGTAAGTGGCAGAATTACAAACCTCCTTCCAAAATGGGAATTGCCACTGCAGGAGATAGTCACAGGCTCATTAGAAGGAAACCTAGTCCAATAGAAAAACAGACAGTTCTGTGACCAGTCTAGTCCGTCCATTCCCCTCTATGAGCCTCATTGTCCTCAAATGTTTATTAGGGATGATATTAGTTTCTATCCCTTGGTATTGATGTGAGAATTATGTCCAAGAATCCATGTACAATGTTTAGCACAACATTTAGCACATAGTAAACACTCCATAAATACAAGTATTTATTATTACGATAAGAGGGTAGTGGGAAATATTTTCTGCCTCAGAGGGATAAAACCAAATAAGAATGTACTTTTCTGCCTATAACAAGACTTTCTTAAAGTGCCATCTAGCCACATTAACTTGGGAGCTTGAAGTTTAAGAACCAGCCTCTTTATCTCTCTTATCCTAGAACCAGGACTAAGGTTGAGGTAGTGATGGGGAAGATGGGGTAGATGAGATGGAAGTGAAAATAATGAAAAAGGTAAGACAACAGAAAAGCCACAGTTTTCAAGTTTGCCCCAGGAACATGTGGTTGCATTCTAGAAGGTGACAAAATAAACGGGGGTTATGGCCACTGCTTCTTCCTCATTCACAAGAACCAAAGTCCTGGGAGTGTGTTTGCTTTCCTGTTCCCATTGATCTAGAAGGGCTTCCTGGAGGAGGTCATCTGAGAGTTTGGGGAGCTGAATCGGCTCAGCGGGGTAGTCCCAGACAGGCCCTGCTGTGAGGGGTCTTGGAAATTGTGAGACAGGCAAATGTTCACAGTAGTGACAGAATCTTTCCCAGTGAAACAGGGTCTCAAGGGACTGAGGACCGTAAAAACACTGCCCTGTTCCCAGCCATGTTTATGTTGGCCTGATCAGTGGAGGGCACCAATTTAGGTAGCCAGTTCCCTTCAAGAGCCAGAGAGTCTGAGAACTACCCAATGAGTGACACAGCCTCCTCATCTCTCCGGTAATTCCATCTGATCCTCATTTGAGCAGCACATCATTTACCCCAGATCAGACTAATAAAATAGAAAGGCAGAACATAAATTAAGTCTAAGGGTTTCTGGGAATAGGGACTTCCCCAGACTTTTCATTATTGGAAGTAACGATTTATACTGAATGCATATTTATGACAGAGATTAACAGCATCACATATTTGGGATTCCTTCCGAGAATAATCACCACCAATCCTCAAAGCTGGTGCCAAAGTTCATGTCCAATGTCCATTTCTTTAATATTATTCAATGTTAGACATTCAAAAGTCATTTACAACGTTCCAGACCCTGTATTAGGTGAAGGTGTTCAAAAATAAACAATAGTATACACATAGTATTAGATATAAAACCAGATTTATAAATACAGGGCTTTCAGTGCCTGATAGGGTGATTTAGAAGGTGGAGTGTAATCCAGAGGAGGGAAAAAGCAGATTTTCTGTGGGAATGAGGGAAAGCTTCATGAATAAGCAATAATTAAACTGAGGTAGGGGTAGGGGGGGAAAGGAGTGAGAGTAAATGGGAAAGCAAAGGTAATAAATGGCATATGCAAACATAAAACAATTAGATGAGTTGGGATACTGCAAAAAGCTTTTATTGTCAGCACATAGTCTGGGGATCTTCTGCTGGGATCCCCTAAGATGGAGCATATTCTCCAACCACAATGCAGCCACAGACAATCTCAAACACTTCCAAGTTAAACACTGTACTTCTGAATAATCCTGGGAAATAAAAATACTTTGAAATGAGTGAAAAATTAAATGACAACATATCAAAATTTGTGGGGTACAAATAAGGTGTAGAGAGGGAAATTTATAGCTTAAAATGTATACATTAGAAAATTCTTAAATCAATAATGTAAGTTCTCATTTCAAGAAACTAGAAAAAGAACTCAAAGCAAGTAGAAGGAAGGAAATAATAAAAATAATAACACATATTAATGAAATTGAAATAGAAAAACATCATTGAAATAAAGATCTGGTATTTGAAAAAATTAACAAAATTAACAAATTTACAGCATGCCAAACAAAAAAGCAAAAGAGAGAAGACACAAATTACCAAGATGAGGAATAAAACAGAGAATATCAGTACAGACCCTGCAGACATAAAAAGAATAACAAAGGAATACTACAAAAAAGTTCTGCACACATAAATATGACAACTCACACAAAATGAACCACTTCCTAGCAAAACATGAACTACCACAACTCACCCAATATGAAAAAGATCATTTCAATAACTGTAACTATTGAGGAAATTTAATTTATAATTTACAAAATCCTAAAAAAAATAATCTCCAAGCCTAGATGGTTTCACTGGAAAATTCTTCCAAGTATTTAAAGAATTACATACATTCTTTTCCAGGAAATAGAAAGAGGGAATACTTTCCAATTCATTTTGCAAAACCATACAAAGATATTACAAGAAAAATAAAAATATTAGCAAATAGAAAGAATTCATCAATATGTGAAAAGAATTCTACACCATGCTCAGTTGGGGCTTATTCTGAAGATGCAAGGCTAGTTCAATTTATTGGAAAATTAATCAATGTAACCCACCATATAAATGAACTAAAAAAGAAAAATGACATGATCATACCAATTGTTATGGTCAGGTTGATGAGTCAACTGGCCAAGCGGTGGTACCTGTTTGGTTGACCAAGTGGCTGGCCCATCTGTGGCAATGAGGACATTTCATAGAATTAAATCATGATCATGTCAGCTGCATCCACAGCTGATTCCATTTGTAATCAGCTAAGGGGAGTGTCTTCTGCAATAAACAATGCTCAGTTGAATCACTGGAAGCCTTTTAAGTAGGATTCAGAAGAGACAGGCTCTTCTTGCTTTGGCTGGCGAGCCTCTCCTGTGGAGTTCGTCCAGACCTTCCATCAGAATCGTCGGCTTCACAGCCTGCCCTGCAGATTTTGGATTCTGCATTCCCGTGGTCATGTGAGACACTTTTATAAATTTTATATTTGTGAGTGTTCCCTGTTGATTCTGTTTCTCTACAGAACCCTAACTAATACACCAATCAATGAAAAAACACATTTGACAAAATTCAACATTCAATCAATGTAACAGCAGAAAACCTTCAAAAAATTAGGAATAGAGGGAATTTCCTCAACCTGATAAAGAGCATCTACAAAAGCATCTACAGCTAATATTATATTTAATGGTAGGTGACTGACTACTTCTCCCCTAAGATTGAAAACAAAACAAAGATGTCCATTCTCACACTCTTATCCAACATACTCCATAGCCAGTACAGTAAGGCAAGAAAGGGAAGTAAAACAGCATGTAGATCACAAAGAAATAAATAAAAATATCCCTATTTGTAAAGGATTTCCAGATTTGCAAAGGACACAGCTACCTATATAGAAATATTCATGGAATCTGCCACACACACATACAAATCTCCTAGATTGATAAATAAGTACAACAAAATTGCAGGATACGAAATACAATATACGAATCTATTACATTTCTATATACTAGGAATGAGCCCTTTACAATGACATTAAAAACACAATGCCAGTTAAAATCACTCAAAAAATGAAATATATGAATGTAAATCTAACAAAACATAAATAGGACTTGTATGCTGAAAACTTCAAAATTGTCATGAAATAAATCAAAGAAGGGCAAACAAATTCATAAATTAGAAGACTCAACTTTAATAAAGATTCTTATTTTCCCGAAAATAATATACAGGTTTAACACAATTCCTATCAAAATCCCAGCAATATATTTTGTAAACATAAACAAGATTATTCTAAAACTTACATTGAAAGGAATAGAAATGACAGTACCTAAAACAATTTTTTTAATGAAGCATAAAGTGGAAAGAACCAGTCAAGCTAATTTCAACACTTATTATATACCTACAGTCATCAAGAATTATTTGGCTAAAAAGAGAGGAGCTGGGGGTGGGAGGAGAAAGGAAGGAAGGAAGGAAGGAAGAAAGAAAGAAAGGGAGGTTATGTGGCATTGGTGAAGGTATAGTCACAAAGATCAATGAAACAGAAGAGAGAACCCAGAAATAGGACAACACAAATATGCCCCATCGATTTTTTTTTTTTTTTTTTTTTTTGGCATGAGCAGGCTCCGGTAATCGAACCCAGGTCTCTGGCGTCGCAGGTGAGAATTCTGCCACTGAACCACCATGGCCACCACACCCCCCTACTCTGCCCCATTGATTTTTGACAAAGGGATAAAAGCAATGAATGTAGGGAAAATAATCTTTTCAACAAATGGTGCTGGAACAATTGGATTTTTATAGGTACAAAATGAACCTTTCCCTGAACCTTGTAACTTTATGAGGTTCAGGGAAAGGTTGGATCACTAACTTAAATGCAAATTGCAAAACTATTAAAATTTAAAGGGAATAAAAAAAGAGAAAATCTTCAGGATCTAGAGCTAACCAAAGAGTTCTTAGATTTTACATCAAGAGCATGACCCAGGTTCGATTACCAGACCATGCACCAAAAAAAAGAAAAAGAGCATATGCATAAAAAAACAAAATGAAAATTAAGATTTGATTCCAATTAAAAACTGTTATTTCAAAGACCTTATTAAGAAGATAATAAGACAACCTACAAAGCAGGGGAAAATATTTGCAAACAATATATCCAACAGGATATGTACAAAGAATATATTAGTCCAAAGAGGACTAATACAAAGAATATATTAAAAACTCTCAAAATTCAACCAGAAAAAAACTAGTGATCCAATTAGAAAATTAGCAAAAAACATGAAGAGACATTTTCCTGAAAAAATATGCAGTTGGCAAATAAGCAGATGAAAAGATGTTGAACGGTACTAGCCATTAGGAAATGCAGTTGAAAACCATATTGAGATATCACTACACTTCTAAAATTAGAAGTAGTGACAACAAATCTGATAAGAAAATGGAGATTAGATCATCCATACACTGATAGTAGAAATATAAAATGGTTTGGCCACTCTGAAAAGCAGTGTGGTGGTTTCTGAAGAAAACTTAACATACAACTACCTTAACTGACCATTTATGTTCTTGGATTTTTATCACAGAGAAATGAAGAGATATGTTCACACAAAAACAAGAAACAAGTACACAAAAGTTTGTAGTAACTTTATTTATAATAGCCAAAAACAGAAACTCAGATGTCCTTCAACAGGTGAATAATTAAACAAACTGTGGTATAGCTATGCCATGTGATACTATTCAGCGAATAAAAAGGGCATGAAAAACCTGGATTTTACTAAGTTTTAAAAAAACCAATTTCAGAAGAGAATGCGTACTATACAATTCCACTTATATAGCATATTGGAAATGACAAAACTATAGTGATGTAGAAGATATTAGTGGTTGACAGGGATTAAAAACAGGATGGGGCATAATGTTGACATCCCTTTTCAACATGAAGAAGTTAGAATGGTCATTGCCTAAATATCCCTGAAGACTGAGAATGATTTCTTTTTAGTTCCTAGCGTACCAAAAGAACATGATGGAAATATCTGAAACTGTGGAACTGCCACCCATACTATATTTTAAAATGTGTTCTACAACTACTTGTTAAACTTTACTTTGAAAATTATCACTTTTCTGTATATATGTTATATCTCACAGGAAAAAAAATGTTTTTAAAAAGGGGGTTAGGGCAGGAAAGAAGTGGGCATGACTATGAAAGAGAAACATGATATATCCTTGTAGTAATGGAAATTTTCTATATCTTGACTGTATCAGTGTCAATATCCTGATTATGATATTGTACTATAGCTTTGTGAACACTGGGGGCAACTGGGAAAAGAAAATGGAATTTCTCTGTGTTGTCTCGTAAAACTACAAGTGAATCTACAGCTACCTCAAAATAAAAAAGTTTAATTGAAAAAAGAAAACTTAAGGTTCTTTGGAGTCATGCTGTGGAGTTCAGACTCTCTCTCTCTCTCTCTTTTTCTTTTTTATTGCTGTTAAGTGATAACTGTTTTTTTATTGCTGTTAAGTGATAAGCAGCATAAGAACAGATAAGAACTGTTTAAAAGGGTGGAGAGGAGGTTGACAAGAAGCAACTTGTATTTTCGAATGTTCTGACTAGCATGGCATAGATGTGGGAGTGCAAGTCGGCAAGGCAGGAGATGGGTGGGCAGAAAGCTTAAAGAACGCTCACTCAGTAGCCTCCGCTTTCTGGGTGAAGATCACTCAGCTATTGATCATAGAGGTAGCAGGTTGGATAAAGAGCTTGAAAAGAACGGTGACAATTTAAAAACTGAAAGGAAAGATGTGGTGCTAAGGCTCAGTTCAGATTAAAGGCCATGGTTTCTTTTGACATAAATTTTCAAGTCTGTGTGATTTTTCTCTAAGTTTACTGATCACCACAGGGGGAAGAAGGGAGGGAGCAAGGTAGACTGGTCCTAGTTCAGACTGGGGAACTGTAGCCAAAGTCAAAGAGGAGAGTTGAATGTGTCCATAGAGAGTGGTTCCAGGTGACCTACCACAGTGCAATCTGGTTTAGGGAAGCGCTGAGCACAGAACAGATGTGGAGTGGAAGTGAGAAGAGACAGTACAAGAATTTGAACCCTAGCCTGACTGGCTCTGTAGTCCATGTTCTTTCCACCAGTCAAGCCCCCTCTGTTGAACCTGTCTGATTCAGCAGATCAGTCCCAGACGGGGAGTGTGGGACGATTCTACCCATCTGTGCTTCAAGTCAAGAGTCCTGGGATCTGCCCTAGATTGAAAAGTAAGAGCAAGGTCTACAGGCTTTTCAGATTCTGCTCCTTCTCCACCTCTTCTAGGAAACCGTCCCTGATTCCCTCAGTCTGGATTTAGCACCACCACTTCTGGCTTCCAGCCACAACACTCCATATCTCCACCCTCTGCCAAAATTATGGGCTCCTTTAGGACTCAGGCTGTGTCGTGGCCCAGAGGAGTCTTCAGGAATATTATCCTGGAAGAATCCCAAATCACTGTTGATGGTTGTTGAAGCTGACAGCTTCTGATGATAATCATAGACACTTGATGGGGATATTGCTGAGTCTATGATTTTGGTCTCCCTTTCCTCCCTATTGCTAAGGTCCTCCAACCTGTTTTCTGTGCCTGATTTCCAAGTCTGCCCAACTTTCCCATTCCTCAAGGACCTGAGTGGAGTGACTCCTCTGGGGCTCCAGAGGGGCTTCTCTGGGGACAGGCACTGCGGCTGAGGCATCCATTTACTATTAAATAAAACTCCACCCCACTGCTGCAGAGACATCCTGGGATCCTTCAGGATGTGGAGCAACAGGGCAGCCCGGGACAGGAGCCATGGTGAGTAACTTGAGGCCCCATCTTCATTTCCCAGAGGGGAAAGAGCTCAAAGATCCCATATTCTGCAGCCACAGTTAGGGCTACCACTGGGAAGGGGCTGGGCAAAACACAGAAGCAAGAGGAATAAAAAGTCTGCGACAATCAGAAGCAGAAGCCCATCCCTTGGCTGAACAAGAGGGGCTGAAAGATGATGCCATCTCTCCTACACTCTCGATAGGAATTGGTGAGAGGGTTTCTTCAGTTCTATCTCCATCTGGCATTCTGAAGTAATCTGAGCACTGGTTCAGCCTCTCAGCCACCCTAATCTGGACTAGTATTTCTGCAAAGGAATGCCTTTTCACACTTTTCTGTCTGGGATCCTCCATAGCGGTCATCCAGTGGTGCAGAATAAAGCTGATTATGAGGAATCTGTGAACTGAGTGGGCAATGCGAGTTGAATTATCTCACTTTCCTCATTCCCCTTGTTTTCAGTACTGTCCATTTTTCATTTCCACCTAGCATGCCTGGGTCCAGAGCCTTACTGGTTGAATTTTTCCAGAAAATAATCTCTTTTACAAAAGTGTAAGGTACACCTAGGAACGGGGATCTTATAGCTGATCATTATAAAATCATCCTCTTTTGGCCAGCCTCTCTAGAACATCAGCTAGTTCCATCCCCCTACCCTGTATTATCAACAGCCCCTTTCAACATGAAAAAGCTAGAATGGGCATAGCCAAATACCCCTAAAGAGTGGGAGAAAAAGCAAAGGTGATGATGGAGTTAGACAGAGAAGGTAGGGTTTAACAAATGAGTATGATTGCTGAATCATTATATTGATATTTCTGTTGGTCTCCACTATCTTAGAGCAGCTAGAAGTAAAAACGGGAAATTATGGAATTGTAACCCATACCAAACTCTGAAATCCGTCCTGCAACTAATTGTTGCACTGTGCTTTGAAATTTATTACTTTTTGTATATATGTCATTTTTCACAAAAAAAAAAGAAAACAATGTCAATTGTGATGATAAGAATTTACATATTTCTTCTAGCCTCCAATGTTCTGAAGCAGTTAGAAGAAAAAATCTGAGATGATGAAATGTTAGCCCATGACAAACTCTGGGATTCGTCCTGAAACTACTTATTGAAGAATGCTTTGAAAATTATTGCTTTTTTCTTTCTTTCCTCTGTATATATGTTATATTATACAATAAAAAATGTTCAAAAAAAATCATCCTTTTGAAACCCACTCCTCACTCTTGCATTTATCAACTCTAACTTCTTAGTTCTTTTGAAGTGAATTGGTGGCATAACCTTCTCTCTACAAGAACTTAGTCTTCTATTTCAGCCAAATGCCACTTTTCCTCATTTTAATTCATCAGCCATAATACTGTTTGCACCCTTTATATCCCATCCTGTTGTTCTGTCTCAGTTAATAACTTAGTTTTTTACTATCATTTTACACTATCTCTCTAGTATAAACATACATGTACAACTCACTGTGTTTAACTAGAAAATTCTTCTTGTTAAATTTTGTAACATTTTAGAGAGGAAAACTATTGTTTTACTAATCAGTTATTATGAAAAAAAATTCATAAGTCCTCAAAAGTAGGGAGGAGAAGATACAAGACATCTCTATATATCTACATCCCAGCTTCCATCATCATCTGCTCCCAATCACTCTTGCATCTATAGCCACATACACTTCCTGTCACATGTTCCCCACTCCATCCCCAATTATTTTGAAGTTAGTTTAGGTCACTGTGTCATTCTATATTTCAGAAATATTTTAAAAGATATTAAAACATAGCTACAATATTATACTCGTACACACACTCAATGTTATCACAAAAACTCAATCAGTATTCCATTTTCCAAAGTATCCCATAAAAGAATTTTTGTCTTTTAGTTGGTTCACTTTTTATAGTTGGCTTGATCAAAACAAAATCTTAACAAGGTTTATACATTGCATTTGACTGATATAAGACAAGTCTTGTTTAATCTACAGATTCTCTCCCCTCTTGTATTTCTTTCAATTATTTATGGGAAAATGGAATTTTGTCTTCTCAAGTTTTCCTCGATCTGAATTTTTCTGACTGCATCGCTATTTACAAACTATGTCTGAGCATATATCTAGGTTTGCTTATTCTTTATTGTTTATTTACTAAAAAATGAAAAGCAACTTGATATAAAGATTCAGTTTTTAATATTTTTTTCTGTCAAATAGTATTTCATGATAATTTGGATATTTTGTTTTTCTTTTTTATTTTAATGACCTTCAGGAATACTTAGGTTTAGAATTCCATTATTTATTCAACATATCTATTATAATCTCTCTAAATACTCTCCTGATTGTTTTAATTTTTACATTTGATTATGCTCAATCATGCTCTCCCTTTTACTGAATGCTATAAGCAGTACCGTCTTTCTGTAGCAAGAATATTGCTAATTTTATAATGGCTCTTATTATTTTCTTCATGTTATTTCCTTTGTTTTACTATTTTGTTTTTCATTTTCTTTCTTTATTATCAAATCATTTTACATTCTAATATCATAAATTTCAATTTGGTTTGTGTTTTGCTTAATCTCCTTAAACATTTAGAAAATATTTTATACAGAATGTCATCTTTCCTACAATAATTCCTTATCTCAAAGAGTATTTTTGCAAATCATCAACTTGCTATATCCCTTTTAATTTTTATAAAATACGTATGCAAAAATTCTATGTTGCAGCCTCTCTGTTACTTATACTTGAATGGAATGAGTTCTAGCAGGACCTGATATATGCACAAAAATAGCATATGTGAGAGAAGGAATGTAAGATGATTGAACAGACACAGCCAGCAATTTTAATTTAATAAAAATTTTATTTAAAAATTCCTACAAAGATATACAGAATTCTCTACTCTATAGGTACAATATAGCCCCCAGTCCCACCTTCAAAAATAGTTGGTGCCTTTTATTTTCACAGTGAGCTGATTACACTGCCTAGGCATGGCCTGCCTGCCAACCCCAGGGATCTCGGCTCACAGACCTGTTTTTGCTGGGTTTTCAAATCTCAGCTAAATTAATTCTGGGGTGACTTTCTCTCCATTTTATTGACCTTATCTTTAGGTCATTCTGTTTGCTTATTTCATTTTAGGATTGGTTAGCTGAGTCTAAGAAAAAGAAGATAGAAACTCCCTGTGGCAACCATTCAGGCTTCTGAACTATGCTTGCAACACATGCCACTGAGGTGACTGATCCTTGATTAAAATAGAGCATTTTTGTTTAGACTCTCTTAAAGAAAACATTGCTTTGTTCAAGATGTGGAGAGATCACTGTTTCACATTTTCAAATGAGACTTTTATAGTCAATAAGTTTACGTTGCAGCATTCCCCTCGTTTATTTTAGATGAAATACATTTAACACTCCTTTACTTTCATCCTGTTTGCTATTCTGCTTGAACCAATGGCACCTAATAAAAAAAACTGGTGTTTTTCTCAATCATTTTGTCTTTTCTCCTTATTTTTTACCCAGATTGAAGACACCGCATCATTCTGGAGGCCTCATCTGCCTCCTGGGGATGTTCCCTTCCCAGATCTATGCCAACATCTCCTTCTTCCAGCCACCTGCTTTCCTGATGATTGGCATCCCAGGGATGGAGGCTGTTCATGGCTGGATCTCCATCCCCTTCTCCATGTACACTGTGGCCCTCAGTGGAAACTGCCTGATCCTTCTGGCAGTGAGGAGGACGCCCAGCCTGCACCAGCCCATGTACTACTTCCTGTCCATGCTGGCCCTCACTGACGTGGGCCTCACCTTGTCCACACTGCCCACCACCCTGGCTGTGCTCTGGTTTGACCGCCGGCTTATCAGCTTCAATGTCTGCCTGATCCAGATGTTCTTCCTCCACTCCTGCTCTGTGGTGGAGTCGTCGGTGCTCCTGGCCATGTCGTTTGACCGCTTTGTGGCCATCTCCAACCCCCTGCGCTATGCTGCTGTCCTCACAAATAACGTCATCATCAGGATTGGGCTGGCCATTGTGGCCCATGCTACTATGTCCCTCTTCCCACTGCCCTTCCTGCTTAAACGTCTGAACTTCTGCCCTGACAAGCTCCTTCTGTCCCACTCCTTCTGTTTCCATGCCGATGTCATGAAAAGGGCTTGTGCTGACATTACTGTCAACATCATTTATGGACTCTATGTGGTTCTATCCATGGTGGATGTAGACTCCCTGCTTATTGTCCTGTCCTATACTCTCATCCTTCATACAATGATGGGGCTGACCTCTCCACAGGAGCACCTGTGTGCCCTCAACACCTGTGTTTCTCGTATCTTAGCTGTTCTGGTTTTCTACATCCCTGCCATAGGTGTGTCCATGATCCACCATTTTGGGAGGCACCTGCCTCACATCATCCATGCCCTGGTTGCCTACATGTACCTGGTGGTGCCTCCTGTGCTCAACCCCATCATCTACAGTGTCACATCCAAGCCCATCAGGGAGGCCATGCTCAAGGTGCTAAGAGTGACAGGCCAAAGCTGATAAAACCAAGGAATAATCATAGGATCTTAGGAGAAAATGTTGCAACAAACAGCCATATCTTATGCCCAGCAAGTCCTTATCTAGAGCCCAGACACAAATTGTCAAGAGTCTGACAATCGACTGGATACCTTCAGACTGATGAAGGAAGGACAGCTTGATTCCACCATGCACTCATTGACTTCAAATAGTTTGTCCAGGAAAATTGTCCAAGGACTTGTGCTCAGCATTAGAGATCCTAAAGTGAATTCTTCCCTCCATTGGAGAACAGAGCCTTATAAACACACAATTATAGTAAGTGTAATAAGGTTGTGACCTGTACACACAAAGGGCTGTATGGATCCAGAAGAGGGTTTATTGACCCTACCAAGAGGAAATGAAAAAGGAGTCAGATAGGAAGGCCATTGAAAGGTGAGTGGGAGTTTGTGAGTCAGAGAACAGGGAGGGGAAGAGTAGTACATAACAGATAAAGTGAATATCATACGTGGGGAAAACTGAGGTGTTGAAGAATGTGGTGTGCTTGTGGAAAGGCGAGTAGGTAGGTGTGACTCAGCATGAAATGTGAATATGCGTATTGAAGGGAAATGAGAAAGAAACAGAAGGTTGCAACTCTGTGGAGCATTTCAGACTTTATTAAAATATTTGGTCTTCATTCTATGTTTCAGAGTCAGTCGTATAAGCTATTGCATTGAAGAAGTTTGCACAGCTTAACTGTATATTAGGTATTAGAAAGGGAAAAGTGGAGGTAGAGAAAGGATAGGCAGGGAAACCAGTTAGGAGGTTGTTATAATTAACCTAGGAGAAGAGAATGGAGGCTAAAATTAAATCAAGGTCATCAAAGAATGGAGAAAAGTAGACATACATATTTTTAAATTATCTATAAATTTCTTGTCTCTGTCCATTGAAAATGCCCAAAAGCAATGACATTCTCAACAATGAGCAGAGCTAGCACCCACCTTCTGGGTGCTCAGTTCCACTCCCCACTGCAGAGAACATGGTATCCTTATAGAAATGGTCAATCCCAAGTAGGAAGCAGGGAAACATAAAGTGATACTGGAACGTCTTGTGCCTGAAAGCAACAAAGCATACAAAAACAATAGTGTCATGGGAAGAAAAATACACAAAGGCTGATTTGAAGGGGCTAACAAGGGACAGAAGTGGGACAATTAGAAAATTAAAAATAGTTACTTCAATGTATTATAACAAATTGATTGTTTAAATTACAAGTTGATAGTGATACTCAGAAAGGAAAAAATAAGAAAACAAAAAGAAAGAGAAAGAGAAACTCTGTTATAGAGGAATGTCACCTAAGAAAGATAAAAGGATTGATTTAGAAAATCAACTTTTTGCAACTTTTAATGAAATAATTGTTTTAGACAAGAATAACCAACAAATGTTTCCAAGACATAAAACAGTTTATCCATGCATCCTCAAAAGATCACCACATAGATTACTTACTAAGGAGAAAAGAATGTACCTTTATAATGAAAAGCTGACAATTACCACATTAAGCAGTGATCTAACCTGGCTTAATCAATCACAGGATGCTCTGAGCACATGTGCCATGTGCTTATACATATGAGCATATATGAGCAATAAGGGCACAATATCACATGTAGAATTCTTGTTAAAGATGTTTAACCTAAGTCTAACCATGTGGAAATAATCAGAAAAATCAAAAATATGGAAAGCAACAAAACACACACACATACAAACTGGCCTAGAGTGTTTAAAAAGTCAGGGGGTTGGATGGTGTGACGGTCACTCAGTGGCAGAGTTCTCGCCTGCCATGCCGGAGACCCAGGTTTGATTCCCAGAGCCTACCCATGCAAACAAACAAACAACAAAAAAAAGTCAGGGGGTTAATCTGGATTCAAAGAAATTGAACAGCCATAATAACCAAACACTGGATGAATTTTGAATCATTGGTAAAAAACTAGCAATAGCTATAAAAGTCATCTTTAGAACTATAGTGGAAATTTTAATAAATATTGGATAGTGATACTGTTAGATTAACAGTGTTCTCTGGGGTAAAAATGATATTGTGGTTATACAGGAGAATCTATTTTGAGGGGTTGCATGATTATTTAGTTTGGAAGGAGTGTAATGTCTACAATTTACTTTCAAATGAGTTAAGCAAAACAGTGGGGAAGGGGAAAGAACACAAATTTGATAAAAATGTTATCTATCCCAGGGGATGGGAATGCAAGTGTTTCTTATAATATTCTTTCAATGTTTTATTAGGGTTCTTTGTTTCTTTCTTTATTTTTTGTTTTTATTTTATTGTTTGATTAGGTTTTATATTTATAAAAACCAGAAAGCATGAGTAGGGAAATATGTATTTGCATGTACATATACACACATATTGGTATCTTTACTCTTAGGGTCCTCCTATATTTCAAGAGGGACAGGACACTCTCTAATTATTTAGCAGTGCAGGGGTAAGACTAAGACTAAGTCTGCATAAAATAATCCATCTGTGTTAGGAAGACAGTGGTAGAAGATAAATGGAGCAAAATAGTTATATTTCCTTTTAACCAGACTATGATTTCCATTGTGACTGGATTTGAGACTCTGCCCTCTTCTACCCCAAATCAAGCAGGGGTCTCAACTGTGCTCCCTGAGCATCCTGTGTTTCCTTCATATAACACTTAACACACTGTATTGTGATTATAAATAATCTTATAGAATATTGTGAAATCCCTGAGGCCAGGGACACTGTTTTAGTTATCCTTGTGTTCTCAATGCTTAACTTGGGCCTGGCACATAAGGTTCAGCATGATTATTTTTGAATTTTTGAATGAATGAAAGATGTGAAAGAATATAGCATAGGGTCTATAGAGCATGTCCAAAGTGAAGCTTCTGGGGCAGGGCCTAGCAGCCCTCCCCAGATTGCCTCAAATAATAGGAAACACAAGGATGGACCCACAACTGCATAACCCTCGGCAGTATGCTGCACAGCTGCTGCAGCAGCCCCCTGCTTTGTCCATCCTAACAGGCAGATCTTTGTTCTTGTATGAGAAGATAAAAGGTCCTGTCTTCTGTGCCCTGTTTCTTGACTTCCTCTTCTCTGGTCCCTCTGCAACTTGTACATACCCCCTTAGAGCACTTATCTCATGCTACAGAAATTATCCTTTGTATTCATCTCCTATTCTACTTCAAGGGCAGCACTAAATGCTGCCTTCATTCAATATGAATTACTCAGTGGAGAAATTGACCCAGAGGTGGCTTTAGAGCTGTTACTTAAACAAACCTGTTCATGCATCGTATTTACTGATGAAGTAACCTGAAATTTATTCATTCATTTATCCAACAGCTAATTGTCAAGTTCATACCACATTCAAGTCAATGGCAGCTGTAGATATAGTCCTTCGCAGATGTGGGGCAAATGGTTATTCTTTGCTCCAAAAAGTCTCCTCCTTGCTCAAGAATGATCTCCTCCAGCTTTCTAAAGTCATCTTGTAGCCGAAAACCAGGAACGAGGCCGCAGGCCTCCAGGAACAAGTCTGAGTCCGGAACCAAAAGCAGCCTTACCTTTTATAGACTGTATAACATGTTAAAGACAAGGTAAACAATTGGCTGATTTAAATTGAGAATGGCCCCGAGCTGAACCGTTGAGGGCCCCCCACCCCAGGAATGTCTTCTCTTGCCTATGTGCATCTTCACCAGTTCCTGAAGGCTAGGGGAGGGAATTTCTATCCCAGGAATATGCCTTATCTCGCTTGTCTGCAAGGAGAGGGGGTTTGGGATTTTCCACAAAGAGCACAACTAAACCAGAAAGGGGGGGAGGCCTGCCTGCTACAATCTGAGATTATATGACTACAGAAAACATACTAACCATTGGTTACACAGCTTTTGACTCACCTCTCAAAATTCAGTTTCCTTGGGATAGGTATGCTTTCATTTAGCAGTCATCCCAAAGAGGCACCCATCCAGTCAGTGTCCTCCCTGGCAGGGCCCTGACAAATTGAGATGGAAACAGGATGCAAGGGCCATCGTTGGGAAATATAAATAATCATTTTGGCTGCTTCTCCAGTCTAACCCTGGGACTTCTTCACGTTTTCAATTTAATTCACTTTATCTGAATGAAAGGAGAACACTGAGGATGGAGGTCTTACAAGTCGAAGAGGGGGCTACAGGGAACAGGCACTACTGAACCCGAATCTCTGAAAGCTGTAACCCAAAGGGGCCAAAAAACTGTTCCATGTGACTCCAAGAGGCAGAGCTGATCACACCGAGGAACACAGTAAAGGAAAAGATTGACATGTTTCTCTGGCCCTTGGGCCCAGAGAGATGATATGTCTAGCTCTCCCCTCCCCTTTCCATCTCAGTTGCTCAAATAACCCCCTCCCATTTGCCTCTCCATCCGAATGTGCATACCCATCACATTTCCCATTGCCAAGGAAAAAAATAAGCAAAGAATCTCCTCAGGGGCCCATGGCCTAAGCATCCCTAGGGAGAGACAACTCACAAAGACATCCTACCAGGGTATAAAGACTCTCTGGCTGCAGAGTCCTCCTGGGCTCCCACCGGATGTGGAGGAGTGGAACCCTGGGAGTACAACCACAGTGAGTAACTTGGGGCCCCCACAGAGCCCCTTGTATGCTATTTAAAAGGGTGGAGGCCTGAATAACAAGTCTAAGATGGCCTCTCTGTCATTTGTTGCCAGGCGGAGGAGCCAATGGCTTTGTCATGAGCAGATGTCAGAAGTGGGAAGACAAAAAAGGAGTCCTGGGTTTCCATAAATAGTAGGACTATGCCCCTAGATAAAAAAGGGGGAGTGGAGGAGATTATGTTCCTAAGATGCAGGGATTTCCCAATTCAAATAATGATTCAGCATCCCAGACTATGTGTCCCTGCAGATGGTTTCTGTAAAGTAGGGCAACTCTACAAGGATGTCTTAAAGTTCTGTGACAGCAAGCATCCTGGGAGTGATCTGAATTTTTGCTTAGTGTCTTGACGCTCACTATGAGATTGTCTTCGCAAAATTCCAGTTGTGAAGAGCCTTGAGGGTAATAAGCACTTGGCTTTGGGGAAAAGGAGAGGAAGCATCATAGCTTCATCCTTCTGTTTCCAGGCAACTTAACTTTCCCAGACCATACACACATAATTACAGGCTCACAGAATCGTACAGTGTTAAAATGGAAATGATTTAAAGACCATCCACATTTTTCCAACGTCCCCAAGGGATAGTTATAATTTTTAAATAGCTGTGTCCTGGAGATAAAAACAGAAGATTAAGAGATTTAGTATAATGCTTTCTGAATTCATGAGAACCATGAAACAAGACAAATGAACATTTAGTAAAAGAACAAAACAAACAACAACAACAACAAAAAGCCTTTATTTTACTACACAGAATGCCTTACCTATGTCAGGCTCCTTCCTCATATTGTAATCTTTACAATGCATGAGAAGGGATGGGAAGACCATTTGGGGAGATAAAGAAGAATTAGCTTTATTCTGCAAGAAGTTGTTCCTGATATTTGGCAACCTCTCTTAACAGGTATGCTATATTTTTTTCCTTATGACATCTCAACTTCTTGTAATATTTAGTTGAATTTAGCCTTTGGGCTCTTCTACTGTAGCCAGGAACAAGAGATCAGACAAATACCAAGAATTGTATAGAATATACAGACAAACTAGGACAAAGACAAGTTCTAAGATGATGAAGAGAGGGCTTATGAATCAATCGACAATAAACAAATCAATGCAAGTGAAAGGAAAGAAGTGGTGACATTAATTCCAGGGAAACTTTGGGTTCAGATTCCTGCAAGTTAACTAAAGAGGAAATCACCTTTATACTGATTATAGCTACCAGCAACAAAGAGAATATTTCCTGGATTGACCCAAAGTGAACTCAAATAAGATCAAATAAAATAAATATTACTTTTATGAATTTGGAAGAGCCACTGGTCTTTACTATATAAAAAAATATATAGTATGAGTAATGCATATGCCAGTTGAGGATACTGTATATAAGGTTGGTGTGGAAGAGGGTAATGTTTATGAAAAGGATTCATCCAGTTTTTCATTCACTTATTCATTCACTAATTGTCCCTGCAAAATAATAATGATAATAATGTGTTCACCTTTTAGATGAGGACAAGATTTTTAAATTATCAAAGTCAGAAAAATTAAATTGAATAGGGTGTCGGAAAAAAAATGCAACATAGATCAATAAAAAGAAAAGCAGGAATGGAGAGATAATCAATACTAGAAAAGTCAAATAAAAAAATAAAAGATGCCAGGGGTTCACAATTAGAAGTAAAAAGAAAATTTTGGAGAAATAGGAAAGACTTAATATGCAGAGCCTCAAGTAGTGTCATCAAGGAACATCAGAAGTAAAGCTGTTCCAAGTAACCTCACCTAAATAGTCCCATACTTTATTGATCCACAGAATCCAGTAGGACCCGTGGCCAATTCAGGAAGCCTGAGACATTTGACAATATTTGAACCCAAACAACCGTGAATTTGAATTTTAACTCCAGCACTCCAGAGGATGTGTTTTGTGTGTGTGTGCGTGGATGTGTTACCATTATTATTGCTATTATTATTAGCAAAAAGGAGACAATCGTACCTACCCTACATGATCATTTTTGAAGCTGAGAGGTATTATTTACAAACAAAAGGGTGAGGAGTCTAGTATTTGGTACATGAGACATTCAGAAATTGATAAATTAGTAAAATAATTTGCCCAGTATCCGACACTGAACCTAGTGACATTACTCAGACAGAACCCCCAAAAGATTGAAAAAGCCTATACTTGTGTCTTTTTTTCATGCTTTCAGTGATGTCTGTGGAAATTCTAACTTTGGGGAGAGACCTCAAAGTTCCTGGCACAGCAGCTGCGGCCCTTTCGGTTTTAGCAGTAGACATCAATGCTGAACATTTACAGGCGCGCACACTCCCAGAGTAAATCAAGACCTCAAGATAGGTGCTCTAAGAGGTGAACAAGATGTCTGATTGATATTTCAAAGGTTGTGGGGAATGCTGAGTGAATGAGGAAGGCAATGATTCCTTCAGGGAAACATGGACCTTGTAGTATAAGGACATCCAGTGACTCAAGCTGATATTCTCTGGCAAAGCATATAAGGACCCCAAACATTTTCAAGTTCTCAGTGACCTAGTGAGGATCAATTGCTGGCCTAATTTACCAGAACTCTTTTAATATCTATTTCCACATTTAGCCTTGGAATTTATCATTATTCAGACTTGATCATAATAGAATGTCCTAAGACTTGTATTCAACCTCTCCAAATCCAGAAAAAAAAAGATCTTGAGCTTAGTAGCTGGTTTGTTGGGAAAGCCACAATTTTCCCTTCTTTGTATAGAGTGAGTAATTCCACTCCTTTCACCTTGGCCAAGATATTTCCCTTCTCTGTCCATCATACAAGGTAATGATGACAATCCTGTGAGATTATAAATGGAAATCGCTTAGAGTCTTGCAAAATACAATAGAATAAAAATAATGATGATGATAGTGAGCATGTATAGAGTACTTTATATCTTAGATGAGCCCTAACAAGCATTATCTCATATAATACAGGCATTGCATGGTAGAATGGAAACTACAAAATTTATGGTTGGAAACAATTAAATATTATGCCACTCTAGTCATTTATTTTCAAATGATCATGGAGAAGTTAAACTAAACTATCCAACACAGACTGGATTTCTTTTAAGGACCCATGAGCTAAAGTATGCAAATTTCTGGAAAAGTTATTAATATTAGAGGTAGAGCTAGGTAAATGGGAAACAGTTCATGGAGAAGCCTACACAGTGAAAATTAAATGTTTCCCTAATGACAGGTATCTTGGAAGACTTCTTCTTCTCTGCCCAGATTGAAGGGGTCACATCATTCTGGTTACCTCATTTGCCTTCAGAGGATGCTCCCTTCCCAGCTCTATGCCAACATCTCCTTCTTCCAGCCACCTGCTTTCCTGATGATTGGCATCCCAGGGATGGAGGCCATTCACGGCTGGATCTCCATCCCCTTCTCCTCCATGTACACTGTGGCCCTCAGTGGAAACTGCCTGATCATTCTGGCAGTGAGGAGGACGCCCAGCCTGCACCAGCCCATGTACTACTTCCTGTCCATGCTGGCCCTCACTGACGTGGGCCTCACCTTGTCCACACTGCCCACCACCCTGGCTGTGCTCTGGTTTGACCGCCGGCTTATCAGCTTCAATGCCTGCCTGGTCCAGATGTTCTTCCTCCACTCCTTCTCTGTGGTGGAGTCGTCGGTGCTCCTGGCCATGTCATTTGACCGCTTTGTGGCCATCTCCAACCCCCTGCGCTATGCTGCTGTCCTCACAAATAACGTCATCATCAGGATTGGGCTGGCCATTGTGGCTCGTGCTACCCTCTCCCTCTTCCCCGTGCCCTTTCTGCTTAAGCGTCTGAACTTCTGCCCTGACAAGATCCTCCTGTCACACTCTTTCTGTTTCCACCCTGATGTGATGAGAAGAGCCTGTGCTGACATCACCATAAATATTCTTTATGGTCTCTATGTGGTACTGTCTACTGGGGGCATAGACTCCCTGCTTATTGTCCTGTCCTATATTCTCATCCTTCATACAGTGATGGGGCTGGCCTCTCCACGGGAGCGCCTCCGGGCCCTCAATACCTGTGTCTCCCATATCCTGGCTGTCTTTGTCTTCTTCATCCCAGTCATCACCATGTCCATGATCCACCGTTTTGGGAGCCACCTGCCTCACATCGTCCATGCCCTGGTTGCCTACGTGTACCTGGTGGTGCCTCCTGTGCTCAACCCCATCATCTACAGTGTCAAATCTAAGCCCATCAGGGAGGCCATGCTCAGGGTGCTGAGGGGGAAAAACTGAGGCTGATGATCCCTTCAAGATTTGGGGGCCTGAAAAGAGATTGTTAAGCCAAGAAATCTATTCCTACTTACATCAAGTCCTGAGCAGAGCTTTGGTATGTGCACCTACAGAAAGAGCTATATATAATGCTGAAAAGATGATTTTATTTATTTATTTTACATGTATTTTCTCAAAACCTTCTTTTGTTTCCTTTTGAATTAAGTGGAAATAGTATAGTACTTAGTTTATAGTACTCTGTGAGGATTAATATATGCAAAATGATGTAACAAATAGTAAATGCCAATTAAGATTTCTTAATATTGTTTTAATCACTCATACATGCATTTGAACAAATATTTGATCATGCCAATTGTGGGTTGAATTGTGTTCCCTTAAAAATTCTGCTGAAGTCTTAAATCCCAGTACCTGTGAATGTGGCCTTCCTGGAAATAGGGCCTTTATAGATGTAATCAAGTTATGATGAGGTCATAGTGAATAAGAGTGAGCACTAATCCAAAGCCTGGTGTCCTTAAAATATGAGGAGAAAAGACACAGCACAGAGGGAAGACAGCCAAGTGAAGACAGAGGCAGAGATGGAGTTATACTGCTACAGCCAAGAAACACCATGTAACCACCAGAACCTAGGAAAAAGCAATGAAGGATCTTCTCTTAGAGACTTCAGAGACAGCAAGGCCTGTTCATACCTACATTTCAGACTTGTAGCCTTCAGAACATTGAAAGAATAAATTGGCATTGTTTTAAGCCCCCAGTTTGTGGCATTTTGTTATGACAGCCCTAGGAAACAAATACAGTGACTATTCTGTATATATTCAAGGTTCTGAGGATTCAGAAATGATTAGGGCCCAATTTTTGGCCTTGGAGACATGGAGTTCAGGAGTTTGCTGAAGGCTGTATTAGAGCTGGAGCCTTTTTTGTTTGCTTGCTTGCTTGTTTTTGCATGGGCAGACACCAGGAATCGAAACTGAGTCACCAGCATGGCAGGCGAGAATTCTTCCACTGAGCCACAGTTGCACCAGCTGGATCCTTTTAAAAAGACGTGTGTGCTATGTAGAAGAGGGAATGTGGAGCGGTGTTGGAAAGGTGGAGAAATAGAGAAGGGACATTGTGAACTAAGGAATTGGCAGGTTTGATTTCATAGAAGAGCAAACATTAAGCATGACGAAAGAAGAGAGTGAAAAAAGGAAGTGTCAGAAGATAAGACAGACCTGGAAGGTAGGCCTCAGGCAAGTCATTCTTGGTTAATCTCTGCTAAAACAGTTAGATTTTATCCCAGGCACGTGTTTCCTATGGTGAACCTTCATAAAGGAATCCTTGTACCTTCCTACACTGCTTTCCATCTTCTGCTTTATATTCTAGCGATGAGGAATGTGCAACCACTGCCCCATCAGGGACTTTTGTTTTTCTTGTCTCCACATCCCCAGCAGCACATGGCCTAACAGAGAGTTAGTGCTTGGTGGCAGTTGTCCAAAGTGAATCCTCCCAAAATTAAAATGACAGAACCACACCATGTACAAATTCAAGATTCTGGGTCTGACTAACATGTTAACTAGAAAGATTCTTTTTCGGTACTACTTAAATTCGAACAGATTGTGGACAGGTGGAAAGAATATCAGACCTGACGTAAGACAACTTGCCTCTAGTGCTAAATTTGCTATTGTTATTCCTCTCTGTGTTCTTTTACAAAACACTTTTGTGTCTGAGGATTAGTTTCTGCGTTTGAGAAGTGGGGATGATCATTTCTCTATTCTGCTACAAGTACATTAAGAAAATAAAATGAAGAAAAGAGTATATGAAGTTCTTGAAACTCAAAGTATTCTAAAATATTTTAAAGCAAATATAAAACCCTAAAATGTCCTTTCTTCACCTAACTTTGATAGAATATCAGGGAATTTGAACAAAACAGCCCCACAACTATTGGTCAATGTTTTAGGGGCTCCCCCTGACAAGGGGAAACCAGTGTGTACATAGGAGGAGTAAAAATGAGAAGTTAAATAACAGATAATTCGGAGACTACTCCTTTATAAATTTCAAATCTGAGAGGATTGTATATAAGAGTCTTAAATTCCATTGCCCCAGAAGCAAATCTTGAGACAGTATTTAACTGCAAGAAATAGGTTGGGAGATTTTCCCATGACATATTGGCAGGATAGTAGAGAAAAGAAACAGGAAAAAGAAAGAAACCTATAGGTTAAAACTGAGCAGGTCACCACGGTGGGCAACCTGGTTTCAAACTCAGTGGGGAACTTTAGGACACACTGTAGAAATTGTCTCAAAGTTATCCCTCTTGAGAGGCAAGGAAGCAAAGATATTTATCCTCCAACTCCTACTCATCATTGGCTGACAGCAACTCCTTAACACTTCATGCCTGTCTCTCTATAGACTGAGAGAAAACCTTGGGATGGAGAGTCACAGAGGATTGCAGTAGAATGTAGTCAGGATATCCTGAAAGAAAGGATATGGGAGGGGTAAACTCCACCCTCTTCACCTTGTACCACACAGATCCATGTATGCCTTCTGCTAAGCTAAGTACATCCCATCACTGCTCTTTCAAAGTGACAGAAATTGCAAAGCTGAGAAAAAAAAGATTTTTAAGATTATATCTAGAAAAACAAGCTACAGACCCCACTACTATCATTTTTCTAAAGGAAAAAATCAATATTCCTCATCTCCCTCCTCTATCACCCATTCTAGATTCTCCTTACTTGTGGTCAAACTTCTGTCCACTTGTTTTCCTAGTAGCAAGCAACCCAGACTTAAATACCACAGGAGTTTGAGCTTCAGTTTACGGTTCCCATGACTGCTGCAGTTGCCCCTTTTATCTTATCTCTACTAATTGGAGCACCAAAAAAATACCCCTATGTCACTGAAATTCCAAATATGCTCTTCCTTGCCTGTGTTATGCAGCAGCAAATCTAAATTCCTCATAATAAATAAGGTCAATTGTTCCCTTTACTGTAGTTACTCATTCTTTGCCTGCATGTTGGCTAGCATGAGAAACTCAAAATGCTCAGGCATCAGCCATAATGTTAGGTTTATAGTGGAACCCTTGCTGTGTCTCTGACTAAAGCATCCCTTTGGAGAAGAAAGACAATAGACAAAATGTAGGATTTTAAGGACAGGAAATACAGATTCCACAGGTTGGTCACTGGGACAGATTGTATTTTCCAAAAAGTAACCAAAACAATATTCATGGTCCCACACCATTTTCTAGAACCTTACCATGCCCTTATCAGGATATGGCATCTATTTCCCCTCCCTGTGAATCTGGGTGATTCCTTTTGCCCGCCTCAACAAGTAGAATTAGGTGTAACTAATGTTGTTTACTTTCAAGACTAGGTCATCAAAGGTGATACAGATTCTGCCTCTATTTCTATGAGGCACATGTTTTTGTAGATTTTGTACCATGTTCAAAATATGGCTACCATCAAGTTTCTATGCTAGAGAAACCATGTAACAGAACCACATAAAAATACATATGCTGAAACAGTCTAGCTGTTCCACCCCTATTTCAGAATGGTTGTATCTATAGTAGTTAGCTGTACACTTTAAAAAGCCATTCAAACATTCCATCTGACCATCAATTTGCAGATGATGTATATGGAGGGACAAGTGAATTCTGAGCTTGTGCTCATTGTCACCTCCTCACCATGAATTGTTACTATGGTTCAAGGCAATACCGAGTAAGATCCCATAAAAGTAAATTACCCATTCCATGATCATTTAGATAGCGGTGCTTTCTGAGGCATTGTGTAGGTAAGAAAGACAAACCTATACCCAGTATTGCATCAATACCAGTAAGGAAAAAAATCATTGTTCCCACAAGGGAATGAAATACATGATGGCTTCACAATACCACAGGCTGACTGTTGCCATCTTGTGTTGTTCTCTGACATTGACAGGTCAAACATTCAGCAATAGCAGTAATTGGATTGGTCTTGGTTAAAGGGGGTTTATGCTTTTGGACCATCCTTTCCACTATAACAACTCAGTTCAAGGGCACATTGTGCCAGCCATGGAGAGAGTGAAGATAGAGGCTGTATTAGCCAGGGTTCTCTAGAGAAGCACAATCAACAGGAAATATCTGTAGAAATAAAATTTATAAAAGTGTCTCATGTAACTGTGGGAATGCAAAGTCCAAGGTCTGTAGGGCAGGCCACAAGCTGGTAGCTCTGATGAAGTTCCTCAACGAACTCTCAGGAGAGGCTGGTCAGACAACCATAGGAATGTAAGAGTCCAAAATCCATATGGCAGGCTGTGAAACTAACAACTCTCATGAAGGGTCTCGATGCACTCCACAGTAGAGGCTCACTGGCTGAAGCAGGAAGAGTGTTGTCTCTTCTGAATCCTCCTTAAAAGCCTTCCAGTATTAGGTTAATCATCACTCATTGCAGAAGACACTCCCCTTTGGCTGATTACAAATGCAATCAGCTGTGTATGCAGCCAAAGTAATCATAATTTAAGTCCATGAAATGTCCTCATAGCAATAGACAGGCCAGCACTTGCCCAACCAGGCAAAAGGGCACCATCAGCTGGCCAAGTTGAGACATGAACCTGACCATGACAGTCCACCCCTTTGTCAGCTTGGCAGCTATACATATCACCTTAAACTATACTTAATCTCTAAATAGAAAACAGCAACAGACACATTTTTTCCTTGCCTAACAATACTGAACTGTCCTGCATACAATCAGAGATGCATTAACTCTCCCCAGAATAAGGTGCAAGTACTTGGATAATATTCACTCTTAAACTTGATATCTTACTACTTAAATACTATAATATGAACAAAAGAGCTTTACAGTCTTTGTTTCTGTAAATCATGTGATCATAATTCATGTTTATCACTATCTTCTTCCACTACCCATTCCATGTTCCCTTTACCCTCAGTAAGCACTTCAGCTAGCCATGGTTCTTTGCCTGGTGGGGTGACCCAAACCTTCATTCCTGAAGTTTCAGAGCCATTGATAGTCCTGCATGGATTGGATTGTTGCAGTCTTCCATTGATTTTAATCTCACAGGGCATGGTAGTACTAAAAGACACCCTAGGGAATGACCTATATTCCAAGAAAACTCTTCTTTATTTCCATTGTGTAGTTGCAGTTCTATTTCCCCCTGATAGTCAGGGTCAATCATCCCAGCCAGTAAAGTTATCTCCTTCTTGACTTGTTGATCCTGGGGCATGAGTAGCCCAAAGTGACCAGGTGGAATCTTAGATTCCAGTTCAATGGAATCATTGTTGTTTCTTCTGGTGGAAGAAGAAAGGTTCCCTCTTCTGGAACTAAAACCTGGAGTCCAGCAGAGCTCAAGGTCACAGGGACAGTAACCAAAAATTTTCCTAGTGGATCACTAGGGATAATAGTGAGTGGTGCCACTCCCATTTCCACCACTTGTTTCCTGGACCCATGGATCCTAACTATGGGGAAAACAGCACCATACAGTGGATGCTGATTCAGAGCATACACAGTCTCCTGGAGAACATCACCCCAGCCATGCAAAGTATTTCCACCTAATTGGTACTGTAATTGAGTTTTCAAAAGGTCATACCATCATTCTATCAATCCAGCTACCTCTGGATGATGGGGAACATGATAAGACCAGAGAATTCCATGAGCATGTGCCCCTTCCCACACTTCATTTGCTATGAAGTTTTCCTTGATCAGAAGCAATGCTATGTGGAGTACCATGATGATGGATAGATAGGGCATTCTGTAAGCCCAGAAATGATAGTTTTGGCAGAAGCATTGCATGCAGAGAAAGTAAACCCATATCCAGAGTATGTGTCTGTTCCAATTAGAACAAATCACTGCCTCTTCCATGCAGGGAGTGGTCCAATATAATCAACCTACCACCACGTAGCTGGCTGGTCACCTCGGGGAGTGGTGCCATATTGGAGGCTGAGTGTGGGTCTCTGCTGCTGCTGCTGGCAGATTGGGCAGTCAGCAGTGGCTGTAGCTACGTCAACTTTGGTAAGTGGAAGTCCACATTGCTGAGCCCATGCATAACCTCTATCCCTACCACCATAACCACTTTGTTCATGAGCCCATTGGGCAATGACAGGAGCTGCTGGGGAAAGAAGCTGACTGATATCCACAGAACGGGTCATCTTATCCATTTGATTATTAAAACTTTCCTCTGCTGAAGTCAGCCTTTGGTGAGCATTCACATGGGATACAAATATCTTCATGTTTTTAGCCCACTCAGAAAGGTCTACCCACATACATCTTCCCTATACCTCTTTGTCACCAATTTTCCAGTTTGGTCTTTTCAAGTCCCTGACCATCCAGCCAAACCATTAACAACAGCTCATGAGTCAGCATACAAACACACCTCTGGCAAGTTCTCTTTCCAAGGAAAGTGAACTACCAAGTGCACTGCTTACAGTTCTGCCCACCGTGAGAACTTCCACTCACCACTGTCATTCAGGGGCATCCCGGAAAGGGTTTGTAATGCTGCAGCTGTCCACTTTTGGGTGGTACCTGCATATCGTGCAGAACCATCTGCAAACCACACCTGATTTTTTTCTTCCTCAGTCAATTTACTGTAATGAACTCCCCAAGAGGCCATAGCTCTGGTCTGGGAAAGAGAAGGTAATGTGGCAGAAGTGGAGACTGTGGGTATTTGGGCCACTTCCTCCTGTAACTTACTTGTGCCTTCAGGACCTGCTCTGGCCCTATCTTGTATATACCATTTCCATTTTATGATGGAGTGCTGCTCCACATGCCCAACTTTATGGCTTGGTGGGTCAGACAACACTCAGCTCATGACAGACAACTCAGATCTCATGGTGCTTGGTGGCCCATGGTTAAGTATTCAGTCTCACTAAGGCCCAGTAGCAGGCCAAAGCTGTTTCTCAAAAGGAGGGTAATTATCTGCAGCAGATGGTAAAGCTTTGCTCCAAAATCTTAAGGGTCTGTTGTGATTCTCCTTGTAGGGGCCTTCCAAAGGCTCCAGACAGCATCTCTGCCACTGACACTTCCAGCACCATTGGATCTCCTGGATCATATGGTCCAAGTGGCAGAACAGCTTGTACAACAGCCTGGGCTTGTCGCAGAGCCTCCTCTTGTTCAGTTCCCTACTAAAATTATCTGCTTTTCTGGTCACTCAATAAATGGACCAGGGTAGTACACCCAAATGAGGAATATGTTGTTGCCAAAATCCAAAGAGACCAACTAGGCATTGTGCCTCTTTTTGGTCATAAGGAAGAGCCAGATGCAGCAACTTACCCTTCACCTTAGCAGGGATATCTTGACATGACCCACACCACTGGACACCTAAAAATTTCACTGAGGTGGTAGGCCCCTGTATTTTTGATGGATTTATCTCCCATCCTTTGACACCAAATGCTTTACCAAGTAAGTTTAGAGTTGTTGCTACTTCTTGTTCACTAGGTCCAATCAATATGATATCATCAATATAATGGACCAATGTGATGTCTTGTCAGAAGGGAAAATGATCAAGTTCCCTGTGGACAAGATTATGATGTATGGCTGAAGAGTTGATATACCCCTGAGGTAGAATAGTGAATGCGTATTGCTGACTTTGCCAGCTGAAAGCAAACTGTCTCTGATGGTCCTTACTAACAGCTATTGAGAAAAAGGTGTTTACCAAATCAATAGCTGCATACCAGGTACCAGGGGATGTATTGATTTGCTCAAGCAAATCCACATCTGGAACAGCAGCTGCAATTGGAGTTACCATCTGGTTGAACATATGATAATCCACTGTCATCCTTGAAGACCTGTCTGTTTTCTGCACAGGCTAAATAAGAAAGTTGAATGGGGATATGTTGGGAATCACCACTCCTGCATCCTTCAGGTCCTTAAGAGTGGCAGTAATCTCTGCAATCCCTCCAGGAATCCAGTATTGCTTCTTATTTACTATTTTGCTAGGTAGAGGCAGTTCTAGTGGCTTCCACTTGGCCTTTCCTACCATAATAGCCCTCACTCCATGAGTTAGAGACCAATGTGGGGATTCTGCCAGTTGCTCAGTATGTCTATTCCAATTATACATTCTGGAACTGGGAAAATAGCTCAGAATGGGTCTGGGGTCCCACTGGAACCACTGTGAGATGGACCTGAGCTAAAACTCCATTGACCACCTGACCTCCATAAGCCTCCACTCTAACTGGTGGACAAGAGTATTGTTTTGGGTCCCCTGGAATTAACATCTCTTCTGAACCAGTGTCTAATAATCCCTGAAATATCTGAAAATTTCCTTTTCCCCAATGCACAGTTACCCTGGTAAAAGGCCATCAGTCTCCTTGGGGAAGGCTGGAAGAAGATTAACAGTATAAATTTGTGGTAGTGTAACAGGGTCCTCCCCCAAAGGGACCTGGCCACCCCTCATTCAAGCGGTTCTGGGTATATAACCTGTCTCAAGTCTGGAAATTGATTAAGGGGCCATGACTCACTGCTTTTGTAATTCAGATTAGACTTCTGTTCACTTGACCTAGAATTCTTTTGTTTATACAGCTCAACAAGAACTTAGTAAACTGTTCATCTATTGTACTTCTATACCTAGATCTGCTAGCCAACACCACAAGTGTCTGCGAGCCAGATTATTTTGACTCCTGCTTTGAATCTGCTGTTTATTATGCTAGCCACATCCTCCTTGTCTTTGGTGATTAAGTGCTGCCACCTGGCTTCTGCCAATTTGGGATCTGATCATCCCCATTGCATTTAAGGATTCCAGCTCAGTGACTGCAGCTCCCACAGTAATATCTGACCTACAGAGAAGGGCAACTACAGAGCTCTTCAGAGCTGATAGCACTAGTTTCACAAATTTATTTCTCATAGTTCTGGTAAAAGGTGCATCCTCTGGACATTCCTGGGGTGTATGAGAAGTCTTTCCCTGATGAATCCATTAAAACATTCCAAACTCTCTAAGCCTCTGGATCCCCTCATCTACATTATACAAAGACAGTTCTGGCATTTCAACCTTAGGTAATGTCAGCCACCTTGTTTCAGCCAACCATCCAAACAAATTGTTAAGGCCTTTTCTAACCACTCAAGCTATAGTTGAATGCAGAATCTCTGCTAAGTGGGCCCATATCAATAAATTCAGCATAGGCTTCTCATTTGAAGACTTAAGCCCATCCCTTTCACTCATTAATATATACAGCATATCTAACAACACTCAACCAACATCTCTATAACTCTTATTTCCACAAAACTCTGTAAAGGTGTCAAAAACATTACCCCCCTCAAAAAAAATCCATTGTTTGGGTGGGCCATAGTGGGTCAGTGGCAGAGTTTTTGCCTGCCATGCTGAAGACCCAGGTTCAGTTCCCCGTGCCTGCCCATTTAAAAAAAAAATTATCCCTCAGAGCCTGGCTTCATACAAACAGCATTAAAAGAATCCAATGGTGATATTTTGACTACCTCTTTTGCCAACTCACCCCATGGGTTGGCAGTATCATTCTATTATGGAAAACAGAGTCCTTAGTGCCTTTGAATCCTGTCAAAGTAGAAAACCAATTGTAAAAGAAACATTTTTAAAATTCTGTCTCTTAAGAATCACTCCTGGTACCAACCTGTATTAGCTACGGTTCTCTAGAGAAACAGAATCAGCAGGAAATATATGTAGATATAAAATTTATAAAAGTACCTCACATAACAGTGGGAACATAGAGTTCAAGGTCTGTAGGCCAGGCTGCAAGTTGGCAACTTTGATGAAGTTCCTCAGTGAACTCTCAGAAAAGGTTGGCTGGACAACTGTAGGAATGGTAGAGTCCAAAATCTGTAGGGCAGGCTTGGAAGCTGACAACTCTGATGGAGGATCTGGATGCACCCCACAGGAGAGGCTCACCAGCTGAAGCAGGAAGAGAGCCTGTCTTTTCTGAATCCTCCCTAAAAGCCTTCCAGTGATTAGATTAATCATCACTCATTGCAAAAGACACTCCCCTTGGCTTATTACAAAAGCAATCAGCTGTGGATGCAGCCAACATAATCATTGTTTAAGTCATGCAACATCCTCACAGCAACAGACGGGTCAGCACTTCCCCAACCAGACCAAAGGACACCACCACCTGGCCAAGTTAACATGTGAACCTGACCATGACAGAGATTTTTTTACCTCATCAGGATTAGTCATCCTGCACCTGCTTATTCAGGGCTTCCTCTGAGATGGAAGATCACTGGTGAATATTGATTGAGATATATAGATCTGCACATTTTGATTAATATTCTTATACAGCCATCCACATGTTGTTCCACAGAATTCATTGTATTCAATCTTCCATTATTCCTTCTTCTAGGCCCAGTTATTCTGGGCAAGTTATTTCCACTGCTCAAGATTCTGTGTTTATCCTTACTTCGGAGCAATTTTCCCCCATGCACCAAGTTGATGACCAGGCATACTACTCTAAACTTTGCCAGTGGGAGAGTCCCCTCCACCACTATTTTTCAGCCTCTGAATGAGGCTGTCATGAGGAAGCATTCTTTTTTTACTTCACCTTCATATGAATCCACCCCTACCAGAAAGGGCCAGGTTTCTTGCTCATCCATCAGCTAAATGTAGGGATATCCCAGGAGATTTTAGGTGAGAGTTAAGGAGAGATATTAGCATAATATGAAAGTTTAAGCTACCTTTTTGTGTAACTTAGTTGTGCTCCCCTGGAGTTGTACCAAATCTATCATATAATTTATTGTTACTGTCTGACCTTAGCCATATAAAATAGGCAATTTTACTCACATAGTCACCTTATATCCCATTATTAGGTATTTAATCTCTACTTGGGCCCAGTCACATCCAACAACTGCATTTTGAACAGAGAAAACTCTGCTAGAGATACCATGGCCTTCTCCAGAACCACAAGGGTCTGTGCTACAGTTCTCCTATTGGAGCTTCAAAGAGACTCCATACAAAATCTATGTCTACCACAGATACAGCTGGCACCATGGTCACAGCAGATTGTTTGGTCACATAAAAAAGATGCTTGTTCCACAGACCAAACCTGCTGCACAACCCTCTTTCCCTAGGTTCTCAAAACTGGCAGCCTGCTAGGTCACCTGATAAATGGGTAAAAGAATTATTCTCAAGTGTTTTATGTGCTTTCTCCACAATCCAAAGAAGAATAGCAAGTATTCCCTCATTTTTGTTTGTAGGAGGTACAAGGTGCAATAAATAGTCCATTATCTTAGAAAGATATCCTGACAGGCTATAAACCACTGCACCTTAAAGAATTTCACTGACATGGCTGACTTCAGAATGTCTGAGTCTATCTCCCACTCCATGGTGTGCCTGCACCTTACCAGGGAATTCTCAACACTTACCACTTCCTGGGTGTCCAACTAGTTGGTCAGCAGTCACAAGGTGCAGACATGTTCTTTCAGTTCTTGAAGCTTTTTGGTGAATAACCCCTTTCCTTCTCTGACAAAGGCATTGCTTCTGTTCTCAGGACTTACTGGGATTTCAACCTAGTTATTGATCCCAAGAAGATTAACTCTATGTTTGGCTAACCCAGCCTCCTTCCAATAAAATAGTAAGATAATATTCCTAAAATGGAGATGACCAAGTATAGTAAGCCACTGAAGCATCAAAGAAATAGATATCTATTGACTGAATTTTCTACAGAATGAATTCAGTAACCAGAGAAACTCAACACTCCAGGGAGTTCTCATCAGTCATACCTCTAATCTCCCTGGGCTTTCTTTTTCCCTCGTTGTTACCTCCGAGCATCCTCCATCCTTCTTACACTCTCACCAAATACCCCCAACCAGGGTTGAAACTCAACAGAAAGCAGTTCCTCTGTGATCAAAGGCCTTTCCCTGATGTCCCAGAAGATTGGCTGTATTTCTCTGCAGCAGCATAAAAGAAGAGTATCTTAGCCGTAGGAGCTTCCTATATTCTTGCAAGATGTGATACAACAGAGCAGCTTATGACACCTGTCAGGGTGAGTAAATAGGGACCAGACTCAGACCTTTCTCCAGTTCCATGGTGTTGGAAGGCTCCTCTGCAAGTCCCTCCTGTCTCTCTCCAAAACAAGAATTAAAGGGCCTAAAATGATGGGTGGCAGGGGTAAAAGAGCAATAATGGCACCTGCATATTGGGTATCATTAGCCAGGAGTCTCAGAGGATGCATGAGGAAAGGAGACCAATGATTTTCCCTTTCCCACTATGAGGCTGCACAAACTCCCCTCCTTGCTTCTCTACATATATGATTCATTGGTCATTCTCTCTTTCCAAATAAGCATAATCAGTTTCTCTCTATGCACAAAGAATAGCATATCCTCAATTTGGGCAACAAGTAGAAGCTGATTAGATTCCCTGAATATCAGTTACTACTCCCTGACCAGGATACACTCAGACCAGGTATCAGAATTTACGATAATGAAATTTGCAGGATGGGTGACATTATATCATACTGGCATGAATCTCAGGAACTTGTCCTGTGGTTGAGATGGACCAGATATTAGAAAAGATTTTATTATGAAATGAGAAAATCTAGTTAAATGAGCTATCATAGTACCTGGATAATAGGTAGTCATGTCATAATAGGAATCCTCAGCACATAATAGGGAGTGAATAAAGAATTTGTTACATTTATTATTTTTTACACGTTTCAATAAATGATAGAACCAAGTAGGGATATTGATTGTTAGACCTTTGAGTCAATACAATATGTTCTTTCCTATCATTATCCTGACCCCTCTCAGTGTCTACGAGATTGAACCTGCCATGTCATTCTAGAGACTTCATCTGCCTTCTGGGGATGGTCCCTTCCCAGCTCTATGCCAACATCTCCTTCTTCCAGCAACTTCCTTTCCTGATGATTGGCATCCCAGGGATGGAGGCCGTTCATGGCTGGATCTCCATCCCCTTCTCCATGTACACTGTGGCCCTCAGTGGAAGCCACCTGATCCTTCTGGTGGTGAGAACGCCCAGCCTTAACCAGCCCATGTACTATTTCCTGTCCATGCTGGCCCTCACTGACGTGGGCCTCACTTTGTCCAATCTGCCCACCACCCTGGCTGTGCTCTGGTTTGACCACTGGCTTATCAACTTCAACATCTGCTTGGTCCAGATGTTCTTCCTCCACTCCTTCTCAGTGATGGAGTCGTCGGTGCTCCTGGCCATGTCGTTTGACTGCTTTGTGGCCATCTCCAACCCCCTGCGCTATGCTGCTGTCCTCACAAATAACGTCATCATCAGGATAAGGTTGGCCATTGTGGCTCATGGTACTGTGTCCCTCTTCCCACTGCTCTTCCTGCTTAAATGTCTGAACTTCTGCCCTGACAAGCTTCTCTTGTCCCACCCTTTCTGTTTCCATGCTGATGTTATGAAATGGGCTTGTGCTGACATTACTGTCAATATCATTTATGGACTCCATGTGATTCTATCTCCGGTGGGTGTAGACTCCCTGCTTATTCTCCTGTCCTGTACTCTCACCCTTCATACAGTGTTGGGGCTAGTGGCAGAAAGCAACTTAAGTAACTTCAGCTGCTCAATACCTGTGTCTCCCATATCCTGGCTGTGTTTGTCTTCTTCATCCCAGTCATCACCATGTCCATGATCCACTATTTTGGGATGCACCTGTCTCACATCGTCCATGCCCTGGTTGCCTACATGTACCTGGTGGTGCCTCCTGTGCTCAACCCCATCATCTACAGTATCAAATCCAAGCCCATCAGGGAGACCATGCTCAGAGTGCTGAGGGGGAAAAGCCAAGGTTGATGGAATCCCAATATAATAACAAGGTCTGGGTATCATAAAAAATAACTGCTCAGGCTTTATCATTTATTATCAAATATTATTAATTATCATATATTATTGACTCCCTAACTTTGAAGTATGCTCCTTGAAGGCTAAGCCCATGCTGTATATTTTTGTTTCTTTAGGAAAATATGCATATTGCCAAATTGTGCTTAATGTTAAGTTTTCAGGGATGGTTTATTCCATTTAATACTTACTTTAGTGTTTGTGAACAAGGAGGTGTCACCATTAAATAGATGAAATAGCAAATAAATAAATAAATAAATAACTGCTGTAGCCTCACAGGAACTTACCGGACTCAGCAAATGCTGAAAATCCCTACTCTTTGGTAAGACAATGTGATGACCAAAACTTACATATAGCCTTTTTTACTGTTAGTAGTGCTGAAGAATAAAGACAGAGAAGTATATTAAACATGGTCCTTTCTTTCGAAAAGCTCATGATTTAGTGTCAGGCAAATGATATGTAAATACACAATTAGAATATAGACCAGTAAGTGCCATATACATATATGTGTAGTAGATTGGAAGGGATGGCAAATGTGTGGTTGACAGAATGTTCCTGGGAAGATTGGGAAAGCTCCAAAGGGGAGAAAACCATTTTTTAACTTCACCTTGAAGAATATTTAGGACTTCTCAAGGCAAATTAAGAGTTGGGCATGAAAGAGAAAAACCTAGGGGAAACAAAAACAGCATAAAAAAGAGCTCCAAATTTTGAAGAAGAAAATGATTCATGTAAAGGTGAGCATTCATGCCCTTCTTTACATCTCTACACTTTTTATATATTGGTAGCTTTGGTGTGACTTAGGACTTGAATGGGGGGGGGCTAACACCAAAATGTCAATGATCAAATTGTATAGGACCACACATATTATGCCATGTATTTTAGTCTATATCTAGAACATAAAAATTATTTCTTAAATATTTTTCTATAAAATAAATTAGGAGTATGATTTATAGATTAAAAGTATATAAGACATATGAGCAAGACTGAGGCCAGGGAAACTAAGCAGTGTAAGCTCTTCTCTGGTCTCAGGGTTTCACAGACTCCTTTTACTCTGCCTAGAATATTCTCATGCCCCACTTCCCTATCTCTCATTTCTACATCTCCTTCTCACCCACAAGTGTCAGCCTAATGTCATAAAATGCTGTCTAGGTAATTCCCATTTCCACATTATTCACTGGCTATGTTTCTTCCTTAACATCTGCCATTGTAAGCCCCAAGGGTTCCAACATATATTCCATGCCTGGAAGTGTTCTGGAACAGTAGCATGCACATTTATATTTTATATTCCATTAAAAAAACTGAATGTATAAGTGAATTCGAAAAGGAAATTGACAAAACCGAAGAATTTAAGCGAGAATTTTGAGATGTTTGTCTTTGGGGAGTTTCTGGACTTTCAGAGGAATTTATAAATGAATAATTTTTTGCCAGTTTGTGAAAAGGTTTTCAGCTGAACTTGGGTTAACTGGAGGTATGAGAAGTGCAATACCCTGAATTAACTGGATTAAACCCACTCACTCACTAATGGTTTTCTCCTTTTTCACTTGAAGACCTCCTGGGCCCCATTTTCCCAGAAGTGATGCCCTTCACACTTCTGTGAAATAGTCTGGCTGCCCAAAGTGTTCTTGTAGGCAAAAACTGTGAAATAGGGGATATGGTACTAATACGTGTTATATATTCCTGCTTGTGTGTGCCTTCTTACTAAGTCATAAGGTCATATGGTTCTTTCACCGGAATTCTCCTACCACTATTCCTCCCACAGTTGTGAGGTTCAATATCAGAAGGTTTTAGTATGTAATGTGTACACTGAGTAAGCGAAATCATGTATTATTATGTATTTTAGACTGTCCTCTCTGACATGGCATACATGTAGGAGTGGAAGTGGGCAAGGCAACAGATGGATGGACAGGAAGCTTAAAGAAGGCTCACTCAGTAGCCTCCATTTTCTGGGTGAAGATCACTTAGCTACTGATTACAGAGGTAGCAGGGTGGGTAAAGACTTGAGAAGAATGGTAACGTTTAAAAACTGAAAGAAAAGAATTGTGAAGTGCTTCTAAGGCTCACCAGGTTAAAGGCCATGATTTCTTTTGACATGAATTTTCAAGTCTGTGATTTTTCTCTATTTACTTATAACCACAGGAGAAAGAAGGTAGACTGGCCCTAGTTCAGACTGGGGAAGTAGAGCCAAAGTCAAAGAGAAGAGTTCAATGTGTCCCTGGAAAGTGGTTCCAGATGAACGACCATAGTGCAACCTGGTTTAGGAAGATGATGAGCACAGAGCACATATGAAGTGGAAGCAAGAAGAGACACCACAAGAACTTAAACTCCAACCTGACTGGCTCTGTAGTCCATATTCTTTCACCATCCAAGCTCCTTCCCTTGAACTTGTTTGATTCAGCAGATCAGTCCCAGGCTAGGAGTGTGGGCACATTCTGCCAATCTGTGCTTCAAAGAGTCCTATATTCTGCCCTAATATGATAGCTAAGATCCGGGTCTGCAGGCCTTTCAGATTCTGCTTCCTCTCCACCTCTTCTAGGAAGCCTTCCCTGAGTCCCTTAGTCTGGATTTAGCACCACCACTTCTGGGCTTCCATCCATAACACTCCATATCTCTGCCCTCTACCAAGACTATGAGTTCCTCTAGGACTCAGGCTGTGTCGTGGCCCAGAGGAGTCTTCAGGAATATTATCCTGGAAGAATCCCAAATCACTGTTAATGGTTGTTGAAGCTGACAGCTTCTGATGATAATCATAGACACTTGATGAGATATTGTAGAATCTATGATTTTGGTCTCCCTTTCTCCCCTATTGCTAAGGTCCTCCAACCTGTTTTCTGTGCCTGATTTCCAAGTCTACCCAACTTTCCCATTCCTCAAGGACCTGTGTAGAGTGACTCCTCTGGGGCCCCAGAGGGGCTTCTCTGGGGTCAGGCACTGCCACTAAGGCATCCCTTTACCATTAAATAAAACTCCATCCCTCTCTGCAGAGAAATCCTGGGCTCCCACAGGATGTGGAGCAACAGGGCAGCCTGGGACAAGAGCCATGGTGAGTAACTTGAGGCCCCATCTTCATTTCCCAGAGGGGAAAGAGCTCAAAGATCCCATATTCTGCAGCCGCAGTTAAGGCTACCACTGGGAAGGGGCTGGGCATAAGACAGAAACAGGCAGAATAAAGAGTCTGAGACATTCAGAAACAGAAGCTCATCCCCGGCCTGAACAAGAGGTGCCAAAGCAGGCTGAGTCCTCTCCTACACTCTCAGTAGGAATCGGTGAGAAGGTTTTTCCAGTTCTATCTCCATCTGATATTGTAAGGTAGTCTGAGCACTTGTTTAGCCTCTCAGCCATCCTGATCGAGCCTGACATTTCTGAAAAGGAATTCCTTTTCACATTCTACTGGCTGGGAGATCCTCCATAGCAGTCAGCCGGTGATACAGAATAAAGCTGATTGCCAGGAATCTGTGAACCGAGTGGATAACAAGTGTTGGATTATCTTTTGCTTCCTCAGTCCCCTTTTTGTCAGAACTGTCCTCTTCCATTTCCACCCAGCATGCCTGAGTCCAGAGCCAGCTGGTTGAACTTTTCCAGAAAATAATCTTCCTTTTCTAAAAGTGGAAGGTACACTTAGGAGCAGGGTTCTTATAGCTGCTCATTATAAAGTCATCCTGTTTTTAACCCCATTCCTCACTCTCACATTTATCAACTCTCTTTAGTTCTTTTGAAATAAATTGGTGGCATAACCTTCTCTCTACAAGAATTTAATGTTCTATTTCTGACAAATACCACTTTCCCTCATTTAATCCACCAGCCATAATACTGTTTGCACCTTTTATATCCCATCCTGTTGCTCTGGCTCCATTAATAACTTAGTTTATCCAAGAATTTAGTTTTTTACTATCGTTTTACACTATCTCTCATGTGCAACTCACCATGTTTAACTCGAAAATTCTTCCTATTAAATTTTGTAACTTGTTATAAAGGAAAACTATTGTTGGCTACTCCGTTATTATGAAAAAGAATCAAAAGTCCTCAAAAGTAGGTAGGAGAAGATACAATGAAGATCTATGTATCTATGTCCAGCTTCCATCATCATCTGCTTCTAGTCACTCTTGCATCTATAGCCACATATGCTTCCTATCACATGATTCCCACTCCATTCCCAATTATTTAGAAGTCAATTTAGGCCACTGTGTCATTTTATATTTCAAGCATATTTTAAAAGATATTAAAACATAGTCATAATATCATACTCACACACAAACAAATATTATCATAAAAACTCAAGCAGTACTTCATTTTCCCAAGTATCCCTTTTCCCAAGTATCCCATGAAAAAAATTTTGTCTTTTAGTTTGTTCACTTTTTATACTTGGCTTGATCAAACAAGGTTTATATATATATATATATATATATCTGGGCAAGCACCGGGAATCAAACCGGGGTCCTCTGGCATGACAGGCAAGCATTCTTGCCTGCTGAACCACCGTGGCCTGCTCTCAAAACAAGAACTTAACAAGGTTTATACATTGCATTTGGTTGATATGAGACAAGTCTCTTCTAATCTATGGCTTCTTTCTCCTACTCTATTTCCTTGCAATTTAGTTGTTGAAGAAACTGGAATTTTTCTTCCCAAGTTTCCTCAATCTGAAGTTTTCTGACTGCATACTTATTTACAAATTATACCTGAGCATATGTCAAGGTTTGCTTATTTATTATTGTTTAGTCACTGAAAAATGATTAGCAATTTGATATAAACATTTAGACTATTTTTTTTCAGATGAATACTATTTCATGATAATTTGGATATTTTGTTTTTCTTTTTTATTTTAATGATCTTCAGGAATACTTAGGTTTAGAATTCCATTATTTATTCAGCATGTCTATTATAAAATGCTTAATTGCTCTTGTCATTGCTTAATTTTTATTTAATTATTCTCAAACATCCTCACACTATTTCTGAATGCTGTGAGCTTGATTGGTCTTTCTGTAACAAGAATATTTTTAATTTTATCATGGCTTTTTATTATTTTCCTCATGTGATTTCCTTTGGTCTAGTATTTTGCTTTTCATTTTCTTTCTTTATTATCAAATCATTTTGCACCCTAATATCATAACTTTTAATTTGGTTTGTGTATTGCTTAATTTCCTTAAGTATTTAAATAATGTTTTATACAGAATGTTATCTTTCCTGTAATAATTCCTTATCTCAAAGAGTATTTTTGCATATCGTCAACTTGTTTTGGAGATCCTCAGAAGGCAGATGAGGTCTCTCCTTTGTTGGAGATGACCTTTTAACCTTCAAAAAATATATACACGCAAATTCTTGTTTGCAGCTTCTGTTATTCATCCTTGAATGGAGTTAATTCTAGCAAAGCCTGATATGTGCACAAAAACAGCATTTGTGACAAAAGGAATGGAGGATGATTGAACAGTCACAGACAGCAACTTAATTTACTAAAAATATTCTTTAAAAGTTCCTACCAAAGTATACAAAATCCTCTGCCCAGTAGGCACAATACAGCCCTCAGTCCCGCCTTCAAAAATAGTTGATGTCTCTTATTTTCGCAGTGAGCTGAATACACTGTGAAAATGGCCTGCCTGCCAACCCCAGGGATCTCAACTCACAGACCTGTCTTTGCTGGTTTTTCAAATCTCAGCTAAACTAAGTATGGGGTGACTTTCTCTCTACTTTATTAACCTATCTTTAGGTCATTCCATTTGCTTATTTGTTGGTTCATTTTAGGATTTGGAAGCTGAGTATATGAAGAGGAACCTATCTTTAGGTCATTCCATTTGCTTATTTGTTGGTTCATTTTAGGATTTGGAAGCTGAGTATATGAAGAGGAAGATAGCAGGCACCCTCCAGGCTTCTCAACTATGTTTGCAACATATTCCATTGAAGTGACTGATCCTTGTATGAAATAGAGCATTTTTGTTTAGACTCTTTTAAAGAGAGCATTGCTTTGTTCAAGATGGGAAGAGCTCACTGTTTCACATTTTTAAATGCTATTTTTGTAATCAGTAAGTTTAGGTTGCAACATACCCATCATTTGTTTAAGAAGGAATACCTTTAACAATAATTTGCTTTCATCCTATTTGCTATTCTGCTTGAATCAATGACATCTAATAACAGAACTGGTGCTTTTCCCAATCATTTTGTCTTTTCCCCCTATTTTTTACCCAGATTGAAGACGCCACAACATTCTAGAGACCTCATCTGCTTTTTGTGGATGCTCCCTTCCCAGCTTTATGCCAACATCTCCTTCTTCCAGCCACCTGCTTTCCTGATGATTGGAATCCCAGGGATGGAGGCCGTTCACGGCTGGATCTCCATCCCCTTCTCCTCCATGTACACTGTGGCCCTCAGCGGAAACTACCTGATCCTTCTGGCGGTGAGGAGGACGCCCAGCCTGCACCAGCCCATGTACTACTTCCTGTCCATGCTGGCCCTCACTGACATGGGCCTCACTTTGTCCACACTGCCCACCACCCTGGCTGTGCTCTGGCTTGACCACCGGCTTATCAACTTCAATGCCTGCCTGGTCCAGATGTTCTTCCTCCTCTCCTTCTCTGTGGTGGAGTCGTCGGTGCTCCTGGCCATGTCGTTTGACCGCTTTGTGGCCATCTCCAACCCCCTGCGCTATGCTGCTGTCCTCACAAATAACGTCATCATCAGGATTGGGCTGGCCATTGTGGCTCGTGCTACCTTCTCCCTCTTCCCAGTGCCCTTCTTGCTTAAACGTCTGAACTTCTGCCCTGACAAGCTTCTTCTGTCCCACTCCTTCTGTTTCCATGCCGATGTCATGAAAAGGGCTTGTGCTGACATTACTGTCAACATCATTTATGGACTCTATGTGGTTCTATCCACGGTGGGTGTAGACTCCCTGCTTATTGTCCTGTCCTATACTCTCATCCTTCATACAGTGATGGGACTGGCCTCTCCACAGGAGCGCCTCCGGGCCCTCAACACCTGTGTTTCTCATATCTTAGCTGTGCTGGTTTTCTATATCCCTGTCATAGGTGTATCCATGATCCACCGTTTTGGGAGGCACCTGCCTCACATCGTCCATGCCCTGGTTGCCTACGTGTACCTGGTGGTGCCTCCTGTGCTCAACCCCATCATCTACAGTGTCAAATCCAAGCCCATCAGGGAGGCCATGCTCAGGGTGCTGAGGGGGAAAAACTGAGGCTGATGATCCCTTCAAGATTGCTGTCCCTGAAAAGAGGCTGGTAAACATGAAATCTATTCCTATATACATCATGTCCTGATCAGAGCTTTGGTATGTGCACCTAAGGATAGAGGTATAGATAATGTCGACCCCGCATTATTTACTTTATTTACTCATTATTTACTCATATATATTTAAGATGTATTTTCTGAATACCTTATTGGATTTCCTCTCTAATTAAATGAAAATAATTATGGTACCTTGTTACAGCACTCTTGTGAGGATTAATATATGCAAAATGATATAACATAGAAGTAAATGCCAATTAAAATTACTGGTTCTTGTTATTGTTTTAATCAGTCATACGTTCATTTGGACAAATATTTGATCAGAGCCTATTATGGGTTGAATTGTGTTCCCCGAAAAATTCTGCTGAAACCTCAAATGACAGTATCTGTGAATGTGGCCCTCTTGAAATAGGGTCATTGTAGCTGTAATCAAGTTAAAATTAGGTCATAATGAATAAGAGTGAGCACTAATCCAAATCCTGCTGTCCTTATAAGATGAGGAGAATAGACACAGCATGGAGGGAAGACAGCCAAGTGAAGACAGAGGCAGAGATGGAGTTATGCTGCCACAAGGCAAGGAACGCCAAGTAACCATCAGAACGTAGGAAGAGGCAAGGAAGGATCCTCACCTAGACCTTCAGAGAAAGAAGGGCCCTGCTCACACCTGGACTTCCGACTTGTTGCCTTCAAAACATTGAGAGAATAAATTGCAGTTGTTTTAAGCCCCAGTTTGTGGTACTTGGTTATGAAGCCTTAGGAAACAAATATAGGACCCATTCTGTACATATGCAAAGTTCTGAAGCCTCAGAAATTATTAAGATCCAACTATGGCCTTGGAGACATGGAGGTCAGGGGAATTTTTTGAAGGTTGTATTAGAGCTGCATCCTTTTAAAATGGCAGGCATGGCAGTGCAACGATGACTCAGGGGCAGAATTCTCGCCTGCCGTGCCAGAAACCCGGGTTCAATTCCTGCTGTCTGCTCATGCAAAAATAAAAATAAAAAATAAAATAAAATGACAGGCACATTATGCAGAAGAAGGAATGTGGAGTGGTGTTGGAAAGGTGGAGAAATAGTAAAGAGAAAAAGGACTTTGTGAACTAAGGAATCAGCAGGCTTGCTTTCACAAAGGAGCAAATAGTTAAGTAGGAAAAGAGAAGAGAGTGAGAAAAGGAAGTGTCACAAGATCAGATAGAAGTGAAGGGCAGGCTTCAGACAAGACAAATGTGGTTAATCTCTGCTAAGAGACATGATCCCAGGCATGTGTTTCCTATGGTGAGCCTTCATAAAGGAATCCTTGTACCTTCCTACACCACTTAATAGTTTCTGCTTGATATGCTAGTAATGATGAATGTGCAACCACTGCCACATCAGGGACTTTTTTTTTTCTTGTCTCAACAGCTGCACATGACCTAGCAGAGAGTTAGTGTTTGGTAACAGTTGTCCAAAGTGAATCGTCCAAAAATTAAAGTGACAGAACCACAAGCAGTATAAAACTCAAAATTCTGGGTCTGACCAAATGTTAACCAGCTAGAATCTTTTGCAGTACTTCTTAAATTCATACAGAGTGTGGACAAGTGAAAGAATATCAGTCCTGACATGAGAAAACTTACCTCTAGTACTAAATTTGCTAATATTATTCCTCTCTATGTTCTTTTACAAAACACTTTTGTGTCTGAGGATTAGTTTCTGCATTTGAGAAGTGGGTTAATAATTTCTCCATTCTGCTACGAGTACAATAAGAGAATAAAGTGAGGAAAAGAGTTCTTGAAACTCAAAGTAGTCTAAAATATTTTAAAGCAAATATAGACCCTAAAATTTCCTTTCTTCACCTAGCTTGATAATATGTGAGGGAATTTTGAGAAAAACAGTCCCATAACTATTGGTCAATGTTTTAGGGGATCCTTCTAAAAGGGAAAACAATGTGCACATAGGAGGAGTAAAATTGAGAAGTAAAATGGAAGATAATTTGGAGACTACTCCTTTATAAATTTCAAAACTGAGAGGATTTTATATAGAGTCTTAAAATGCATTGCCCAGAAGCAAATCTTGAGACAGTATTTAACTGCAAGAAGTATATCGGGAGATTTTCCCATGAAGTTTTGGCAGGATAGTAGAGAAAGGAAACGGGAAAAGGAAAGAAACCAATAGGGTAAAAAACTGAGTAGGTCTCCACTGTGGGCAACTTGGGCTCAAACTCATTGGGGAACTTTGGGACATGGTGTAGAAATTGTCTCAGATTTAATCCCCTTGAGGGGCAAGGAAGCAGAGATATTTATCCTTGAACTCCCACTTATCGTTGGCTGACAGCAACTCCCTAGCACGTCATACCTGCCTATCTATAGACCAAGAGAAACCTTGCAATGGAGAGTCATGGAAGATTGCAGTAGCATGTTGCCAGGATATCCTGAATGAGAGGATATGGAAGGGGTAAACTCCACCCTCTTCACATTGTGCCACTAGATCCATGTAAGCCTCCTGCTAAGCTACCTACATCCCATCATTGCGCCTTCAAAGTGATCAGAAATTACAAAATTTTTAAAAAAGAAAGATTTTTAACAAAACATCTAGAGGAGCAAGCTACACATGACACTGTTATGATTTTTTCCAAGGCAAAATTAATATTCATCATCTCCCTCCTCTTTCACCCATTCTAGATTCTCCTCACTTGTGATCTGACTTCTTTTGGTACAGTTGTTTTCTCAGAAGCAAGCAACTCAGACCTTAATACCACAGGAATTTGAACCTCTGGTTACAGTTCCATGACTGCTGCAGTTGCTCATTTTATCTTACCTCCACTAATTGAAGCACCAAAAAAGTACCTCAGTGTGTTACTGAAATTCCAAATATGCTCTTCCCTGCCTGTGTTATGTAGCAGCAAACCTAGATTCCTCATGATAAACAAGGCCAACTGATACTTTTAGTATAGTTACTCATTCTTTGTCTGCATGTTGGCTAGCATGAGAAATTCAGAATGGCCAGGCATCAGCCATAATGTTAGGTTAAATGGAACCCTTACTGTGTCCCTGACTAAAGCATCCCTTGGGAGAGAAAGTCAACTAGACACACTCTCTAAGAACTTGAAGACATTAAACACAGATTCCACAGGTGGGTCACTGGGCAGATTGTATTTTCCAGAAAGTAGCCACTGCAATATTCATGATCCCACACCCATTTCTAGAACCTTACCATCCCCTTACCAGGATATAGCATCTATTTCCCTTCCCTGTGAATTTGGGTGATTCATTTTGCCAACCTCAACAAATAGAATTAGGTGTAAATAATCATGCTGACTTCCAAGATTAGGTCATAAAAGGTGATATAGATTCTGCCTGTATTTCGTTCAGGCATATGCTTTTGTAGATTTTGTACCATGTTCAAAATATGGCTACCCTCAACCTTCATGTTAGAGACACCATGTGATAGAACCACATAAAAATACATATGCTGAAATTGTCCTAGCTGCTCCAGACCCTGTTTTATCAGAGTGGTCTCTATAGTAGTCAGCAGCACACTTAAAAAAAAAAATTCAAACCTTCCATCTGGCAAGTATATGGAGGGACAAGTGAATCCTGAGCTCATGCTCATTGTCACCTCCTCACCATAAATTGTTATCTCGGTTCAAGGCAATACTGGGTAAGACCTCAAAAAAGTAAATTACCAATTCTGGGACCTCTTAGATAGCAGTGCTTTCTGAGGCATTCTGTACACAAGAAAGACAAACCATACTCAGCATGTGCAATAATCTTAGAAAGGAAAAATCATTGTTCCCACAAGGGTATGAAATATCAGATGGCATCACACTACCAAGGGTTGATCGTTGCCATGGTGTGTTGTTCTCTGACATTGACAGGTCAAACATTCAGCAATGGCAGCAACTGGATTGGCCTTGGTGAAAGGGGGGTTTGCTGTTGGACCATTGTATAGTTGCCCTCCCTGCCACCATGGCCACCCAGTTCAAGGGTGCATTGTACCATCCCTGGAGAGAGTGAAGATAGAGGCTTTCTGACCTCATCAGGATAAGTCATCCAGCACCTACTTATTCAAGGTTTCCTCTGAAATGGAAGCTCTCTGGTGGACAGTAATGTGAGAAATATAGATCTGCACATTTTAATTAACATTCTCACATAGACATCCATATGTTGTTCCCAGAATTCATTGTATTCAATCTTCCTATATTCTTTATTCTGGACCCAGTTATTCTGGGCAAGTCATTTCCACTGCTCGAGATTCCGTGTATATCCTTATTTCAGGCTACTTTCCTCCATGCACCAAGTGGATAACCAGGCATACTACAACTAGTCTTCCCAGTGGGAGGAGTTCCCACCACAACTGTTTTTCTGGGCCACCTCAGAATGAGGCTGTCATGAAGCAGCATTCTTTTTTTGCTTCATCCTCATGTGAAGCCATCCCTATCAGAATAGGGCCCAGATTTCTTGATCATCTATCAGGCAAATATAGAAAATCCCCAGGAGATTTTGGGTGAGTTAAGGGAGACATTAGTACAACAGAAGAAGGTAACATGAAAGTTTAGGCCACCTTTTGTGTAGCTTAATTGTGCTGCCATGGACTTGTACTAATTCTATCATATAATTTATCTTTATGTCTGACCTTAGCATATAAAATGGGCAATTTTACTCACATCATCACTTTATATCCCGTTATTATTTATTTCATCTCTACTTGGGTCCAGTAACATCCAACACCTGCTTTTTAAACACAGAAAGCTCTGCTAGAGATTCCATGGCCTTGCCCCAGAACCTCAAGGGTCTGTGCTGCAGTGCTCCTATCAGAGTTTCAAAGAGACTCCATCAAAATCTATGCCTACTACAGATACAACTGGCTTCACAGTCATGCCATATTATATGATCAAATAGAAAAGACCCCTGTTCCACAGATCAAACCTGCTGCACAGCCCTCACTTTCTCTAAGTTCTCAAAACTGGCAGCCTGCTAGATCACTGATAAATAGGTGAAAGAATTTTTCCCAAGTGTATTATACACTAACTCCACAATCCGAAGAAGACTAACAAGTACTGGGCCTCATTTTTAGTGGTAGGAGGTGCAAGGTGCAATAAATAGTCCATAATCTTGGAAAGGCTGTCCTCGCAGGCTATAAACCACTGCACGTTAAGAACGTCACTGACATGGCAGACTTCAGAATTTCTGAGGAGTTTATCACTCACTCAATGGGGTGTCTGTGCCTTACCAGGGAATTCTCAGCACAATTCACTTCCTGTTCTCCAACTCCCTGGTCCACAAACTCAGATCCATGTCCAGACATGTTATTTCAGTTCTTGAGTTTTTTGGTGAATAACCTCTTTCCTTCTCTGACAAAGACATTACTTCTATCCTCGGGACCTATTAAGTCTTCGCCTAGTCATTGGTTCCAAGCAATCTGACCCCAGATTTGGCTAACTCAGTCTCCGTCTAATAAATTAGTAATAATCTTCCTAAAACAGAGATCACCACCTACAGATAGATCACCGAAGCATTAAAGGCATTAATATTTATTGAACAAAATTCTTAGATATAATCAGTATGATTTCAGTTGCCAGAGAAACTCTGTACTCCAGAGGATTATCTTCGGTCATACCTCTAATCTCTCTGGGCTTTCCTTTATTCTTACTGCTACCTCCAAGCATCCTCCATTCTTCTCACCCTCTAACTAAATGCCTCCATCCCAGAGGTGGAACTCAATGGAAAGCAGTTCCTCTGTGACCAAAAGCCTTTCCCTGATGTCCCTGGAGATTAGTTGTATTTCCCTGCAGGAGCATAAAAGAAGAGTATCTTAGCTGCAGGTGTTCCTATATTATTGTAGGATGTGCTACAGTACAGCAGCTTACAGCAGCTGTCAAGGTGAGTAACCAGGGCCCAGACTCAGACCATTCCCTAGTTCCACTAGTTACTGGAAGTCTCCTCTGGAAGTCTCTCTTGTCTCTCCCCAAAATAAGAATAAAAGGGCCAGAAATGACAGATGGAATGGAAAGGAGTGCAATAAGGAGACCTGCATATTGGGTGCCATTGGCCAGCAGTCTCATATGATGCATGAAGAGAGAAGACCAATGAGCTTCCCTCTCCCACAATGGGGCTGCACAAACTTTCCTCCTTGCTTTTCTCTACATGTATTTATCAGTTATCCTTCTCTCTTTCCAAATAGGTGTCCTTGGTTTCTCCCTGTGCACAAAGAAACAGCATATCCTCAATTTGGGCAACAAGTAGAAACTGATTAGATTCCCTAAATATTAAATACTACTCCCTGATAAAGAATCTCATTCCACCCACTCAGACCAGGTATCATTAATCTTTGGGATAATGAGATTTGCAGAATCAGTGACATTATGTCATATTGACATGACTCTCAGGACCTAGTACTGTGGCTGAGATGGGTCAAATTTAAGAAAAGTTTTATTATGAAATGAGAAAATCTAGTTAAATGTGCAACCTAGTACCTGGATTACATAATAGGCAGTCATGTCAAAAGAGGAAGTCAGTACATAAGGAAATGAATAAAGAATTTCTTTTGGTCAGTATTATAGGGAGTGAATATAGAATTTATGTTTTTATTTTTTTACACACTTCAATAAATGATAGAACCAGGTTCAAAACTTATTTTTAGACCTTTGCATCAATACAATATGTTCTTCCCTAACATCCTGGCTCCTCTCAGTCTCTGTAGGAGTCAAGGGTTTAAATAAGACCTGCAGAATTTGTTGGGAGCAGCTGGCCTCAAAGTAGCGGCAAGAAATTGAGGCGATAGTAATTTGCTTAATGAAAAACAGTCTGGGAAAGAGAATGTTTGTTTTGTCTTAGCCCCAGGTTCCTTGTGGTCATCTTAAGTAAGCACTCTGTATTCTCACCAGGTGCATGCATACTCTTTGTCATGTGAATCCTGCAGTATATAAGCAGGAACCAATTAAGAATAAAGTTGTCTGATTTCTCTGGTCTGTTATCTCTGAGCTTCAGACCCCCTGAACCCATCTTTGTTTGTCTTTTATTCTTTCTTTCATTCTTTCTTTCATTCTTTCTTTCTCATCATTCCTTAATATCCTTCGAGTTCCATTTCATAGGAAGCAACAAGTCTCTGCCAGATTGAAGCTGCCAAGTCATTCAAGAGACCTCATCTGCCTTCTGGAGATGTTCCCTTCCCAGCTCTATGCCAACATCTCCTTCTTCCAGCCACCTGCTTTCCTGATGATTGGCATCCCGGGGATGGAGGCTGTTCGTGGCTGGATCTCCATCCCCTTCTCCTCCATGTACACTGTGGCCCTCAGTGGAAACTGCCTGATCCTTCTGGCAGTGAGGAGGACGCCCAGCCTGCACCAGCCCATGTACTACTTCCTGTCCATGCTGGCCCTCACTGACGTGGGCCTCACCTTGTCCACACTGCCCACCACCCTGGCTGTGCTCTGGTTTGACCGCCGGCTTATCGGCTTCAACGCCTGCCTGGTCCAGATGTTCTTCCTCCACTCCTTCTCTGTGGTGGAGTCGTCGGTGCTCCTGGCCATGTCGTTTGACCGCTTTGTGGCCATCTCCAACCCCCTGCGCTATGCTGCTGTCCTCACAAATAGCATCATCATCAGGATTGGGCTGGCCATCGTGGCTCGTGCTACCCTCTCCCTCTTCCCCGTGCCCTTCCTGCTTAAACGTCTGAACTTTTGCCCTGACAAGATCCTCCTGTCACACTCTTTCTGTTTCCACCCTGATGTGATGAGAAGAGCCTGTGATGATATCACCATCAATATACGCTATGGACTCTATGTGGTTGTGTCCACTGGAGGCATAGACTGTCTGCTCATCATCCTGTCCTATGCCTTAATCCTGCATACAGTTCTGTTGCTGGCCTCTCCCCAGGAGCGTCTCCGGGCCCTCAACACCTGTGTCTCCCATATCCTGGCTGTGTTTGTCTTCTTTATTCCAGGCATCACCATGTCCATGATCCACCGTTTTGGGAGGCACCTGCCTCACATCGTCCATGCCCTGGTTGCCTACGTGTACCTGGTGGTGCCTCCTGTGCTCAACCCCATCATCTACAGTGTCAAATCCAAGCCCATCAGAGAGGCCATGCTTAGGTTGCTGAGGGGGAAATGCCAAGGTTGATGGAACCCCAAAATAATAACAAGGTGTGGGTATCATATAAACAAATGCTGTAACCTCACAGGAACCTGCTGGACTCAGCAAATGCTGAAAATCCTTAGTCTTTGCTAAAGCAATGTGATGGCCACCAGGCCCAATAATGTTATAAACTTACATTCAGCCTTTTGTGCTGTAGGCAGTGCTGAGGATTAAAGACAGAGAAATATATTAAACATGGTCCTTTCTTTCCAGAGGCTCACAATCTAGTGCCAAGCAAAGGCCTGTAAATACACAATTAGAATATAGACCAGTAAGTGCCATATAAATAAATATATGTGCAGCAGATTGGAAGGGATGGCAACAGGGGAGAAAACCATTTTTTAACTTCACCTTGAAAAATATGTAGGATTTCTCAAGGCCAAGTAGGAGTTGGGCATGAAAGAGAAAAACCCAAGGGGAAACAAAAAGCAACCTGAAAAAGAGCTCCAAGTTTTGAAGAAGTAAATGATTCATGCACAGGTGAGCATTCATGCCCTTCTTTACATCTCTACCACTTTTTATGTATTGGCAGGTTTGGTGTGACATAGGACTTGAATGGGGTAGGACAGGGGAAGGACGACAAATTGTCGGTGATCAAATTGTATAGGAGCACACGTATTATGCCATGTACTTTGGTCTGTATCTAGCACATAAAAATCATTTCTTAAATATTTTTACTATGAAATAAATTAGGAGTATGAATCACAGATTAGAAGTATGTCAGACATTTGAGCAAGACTGGGGCCAGGGACACTTTCTGGTCTCAGAGTTTCACAGACTCCATTTACTCTGCCTAGAACATTCTCACGCCCCACTTCCCTATGTCTCATTTCTGCATCCCCTTCTCACCCATCAAGTGTCAGCCTAATTTTTTAGAGTATGCTGTCTAATTAATTCCCATTTCCACATTATTCACTGCACTATGCTTCTTCCTTAACATCTGCCATTGTCTGTCACCGTGGTAGACTATAAACCCAGAGGGTTCCAACATATATTCCATGCCTGGTAACATTCTGGAATAGTAGAATGTACATTTATATTTTATATGCAATTAAATAACAATGTATAAGTGAATTTGAATGAGGAAAAGGACAAAGAACCAATGAGTTTAAGAGAGAATTTTGAGATGTTTGTCTCCGGAGAGCCTCTAGACTTCCAGAGAAATACTATTATAAATAATTCTTGCCAGTTTGTAGAAAGGTTTTCAGATGAACTTGGTTAGCTGGAGGTATGAGAAGTGCAATACCCTGAATTAGCTGAATTAAGCCTGCTCACTAACTGATGGTTTTCTACTTTTTCACCTTGAGGACCTCCTGGGCCCCATTTTCCCAGAGGTGATGCGCTTCACATTTCAGTGAAATACTCTGACTGCCTAAAGTGTTCCTGTAGGCAAAAACTTTGATATAGGGGATATAATACTAATATGTGTTATATATTCCTGCTTGCTTGTGCCTTTTTACCAAGTCATAAGGGCACATGGGTCTTTATCCTGAATTCTTCAACCACTATTTCTCCCACAGTTGTGAAGTTCAACATCAGAGATTTTTAGTACATAGTGTTTACACAAGGTAAGCAGCATCATGTATCATTTTGGTTAAGAACACAAGTTTTAGAGTTAGAAAAACAAATCTTATTCAAATTCTATCAAATCTGTCACTTGTGCTGACCAGCTATCTGGCTTGGAATATTTTATCCTTTTTATAGTTAACAATAGGTTTTGGGGTTTGGTTTGGTTTGGTTTTAGTAAGTGCTATGTGCCAAGCACTCTGAGAGGCGATGGAAATGAAAATGCAATGGCACCAAAACAGTCTTGATCCTTGTGGGAAGAATGTACATTAACAAAATATAGACCTAAATAGGTGTAAAATTGCAGTGGCACTAAGGGCTATCAATTATTCGCCCCTTCACCCCAGTACATTGTCTGTAAACTCCATGAGAGAAGTCCGGCTGCTTCTGTGTTATGTTGCATTCCCAGTGCAGGGCTTGCACTCACTTTAACAGCACTAATGCTAACAACATTAAAAATTTATTTGGTAACTACATTAGCTTACTGTTGTTGTATAACAAATTATCACACATGTAGCAGTTTAAAATACCAATTTATTAACTTGCAGTTCTGTGGGTCATAAGTCACAGTTGGCTTAGCTGGGTTTTCTGCTAAAGGTTTCATTCGCTAAAATCAAGATGTCAGCCAGCTGGGCTCATATCCAGAGCCTGGGGAAAGAATCTGCTTTCAAACTCATTCAGGTTGTCTACAAATCTAGTTCCTTGAGGTTTCAGGACTGGAGTTTCCTTGTCTTTGCTGTATTTCAGCCTCCCTAAGCTCCTTAAGAATATCTTCTCACATGGCCCCTTCAATCTTCAGACCAGGAAGAGGGACCAACACGAGTGCCTCTTATGCTTTCAGTATCTCTAATTTCCTCTCCTGCCATGAGATTAAAAAAATAATGTTTTCATGTGATTAAATCAGGCTTACCTAGATATTCTCTCTATCTTAATGTCAACTGCGCCATATATCAGAACAGAATCACAAGAGTTATCTCTTCATATTCACAAGTTCCAGGAACTAGAGAAGGGAATTTTTGTGGGACCATTTTAGAATATCTGCCAATCACAGTAGCTAAATAAATAGATTAATGAACGGATGGTTTTATGAAAGTACATGCTAAGGGGATCAAATCTTTCTAGGGGATCAAAATGGCTTTAATCAGAAAGTGATCATTAAAGTGAGGTCTGAATGTTGAAGAGAAAGTAATGGGGAAAAAATTAAAACGAGTACATAGGAGAAGGATTATCAGGCAGAGAGTACCACCATATCTCCAAAGTACTTATAATAGAAGGAAGCACAGTGACATAAAGAAATGCAATGAAAGTCAGTGTGGCTGGAAATTGAAGAGTAAAGAGCCTACGGTGCAAGATGAGGCTGAAAGTATAAATAAGGATCAATGGAATGACAGGAAAGAGTATTTTAAACAGGAGTGAGAGTACGATTGGAGCTGGAGGTGGTTTTGACATGATCACATTTGGTTTTTGGAATGATCATTTGAGATTGTATTGTAGAGAACAGATTGAATGAAAGTTAGAATGAATGAAGTCATCCATTAGAAGTAGTCATCTACTGAAGGTGAGATATAGTAGAAATATGGGCAAGGAGAATGGTAATGGAGATAAAGGGAATTGTGTGATTCAAAAGTTATATAAAAAAAAAAAGGGTGGGCCACAGTGGCTCAGCAGGCAAGAATGCTTGCCTGCCATGCCAGAGGACCCGGGTTCGATTCCCAGTGCCTGCCCATGTTAAAAAAAAAAAAAAGTTATATAAAAAATATAAATGACATACTGGATTTTGAGTTGAATATAAAAGCTAAGAGATCAAGAAGAAGGGTCAAGGATGACTCTTAGATTTAAGGCTTGCTCATCAAGATAGGTGATGGTGCTATGAACTAAAATGGGAAATATTAGTAAAGGAACATGGTCGGATAGAGCCTGAGTTTGGATTTGAACAATTAGAGTTTGAACTGCTTTGGAAGCATCCATATGGCTAAGGTATACAAGTAGTTAGAATGACAGGTCTGGAGCTCAAGGGAATGGTCTAGTCTAACGATAGAATTTAAAATCACTGAAATACAGATGACAGTAGAAATTTTCAACTCAAGTGTGACTAAGTAGCAATTGAAAAATTGCTGTCTCTCAAGGCCTGACTCTGGGGCCTCTTTTCCTATTATACCATGTTTCTTCAGACAGAGTAGAATGAGTGTGCAAAGGAAACTGAGAAATATTCAGAGAGATGAGAGGAAATCAGTGAGCAATGCCATAGAGGTCATAGAAAGAGAGTATATCGAGGAAGAGGGAGTGGTCAACTGCCTTGATGTTATTGAGAGGTCTGGTAAGATAAGGACTGAAAGTTCAGGCACAAACAGGCCCTCAGTGATGATAGTAAAATCTGTTTGATTATGGCCAAAGTTATATTGGAATGCTGGGAGAATTAACTGAAAGATTTGGAAATTGAGATAGCAAGCTATACATCACTTTTCTAGGACACTTAGCTATGGAAAGAAAGAGATCAAAGGGGATTATGGGATCCAATAAGGTTTATTATTGTTGTTTTCACTGTTGTTTTTAATATGGAAGAGACTTAAACATGATAAGTGCTGAGAAGGACTCATTTAAGCCAGTGAGGTTGAATATACAAGATGGAGAAGGGAAAATAATACAAGGTTCCAAGGAAGGTAGGAGGGGATGTGATCCAATTTTTTTTTTTTCACATGGGCAGGCACCAGGAATCGAACCCGGGTCCTCTGGCATGGCAGACAAGCATTCGTGCCTGCTGAGCCACCGTGGCCCACCCTCCAATTTTTTTTTAATACCGTGAGACCCAGCCTCATGTCATATTGATTTAAAAAAACTTTGTAAAAATGTTGCTAATGTGAAGACAATGTCTCCTACTTTGATAAATTCATACCTCCAACGTTTGTCCTGGAAAGTAAAGAACAGCCTTATTTGAGCGCCTCATTTACCTTGTTTTGCTTTTTAAATTTTGAATCTATTTATGCAACAACTATTTATTTAGTGTTATCTTTATTAAGCTAGAATACTTTAAAAACAACAAAAAGTTGCAGAGGTTTGACACATTAGTAGTTTATTTTTCACTTACTTAACGGCCTGGTATAAACCCAGGGGATGGGAGGTTGCAGGTGGAGGGGTTTGGCTATACAGTTTGTAGTACTCCAGGCTGCTGGCGACTTCCCAAGTCACACTGAATATCAACATCCAGCCAGAAGATGAGGGAAGAACATAGACTAGTGGACAAGGGAGGATTTTATGAGACAATACATATGTCTTTCATTCACACTAGAACTAATGGCTGGAATTCAATCACATCTAATTCAAAGAAAATAAAAAGGCTTAGCAGTGTGTCCAAAATGGAGAAGAATCTGTTTTGGTGAATTGTAGCCAGTATCTGTTATAAGCATCTACCATGTTCCAGGCACTTTGGTAAGTTCAGAAGATTTGGTGATGACCATAGATGGAGGCAGTCTGTAGTCTTATGAGTGAGAGTCTAGCAACAAGTAAAGTTATTAAATAATCATTTCCAAGCATGGTAAGTATCACAAAAGGGAAAAGAATGTGTGGTGCTGAGGGAGTACATATCAGGGAAACTGATCCTGTCTGAGGAATCCAAGATGGTATTCCTGAGAAAAAAAGCAAATAGATGTGAAAGATAAGTGGGTTAAATGAGGGAAGAGTCAGGGTAAAACTGTCACAACCAAATAGAGAAACAGGAGTTAGTGTAAAGACACAAGAGAAATGTGGCAAGTTTGAGGAGCTATAATAAGCCCAATGGAAGTAGAATATAGAAAGTAAAGGAGGGGAGAGGTGTGATCAGATCATGAAGGTGGGAAAGGCTAAAATGATGCAAGACTGCATGGACCCTATTAAACATTTAGGACCTTTTCCTAAAGCCTTGGGAAAGATTAGAAGGGTCTTAAATAGGAGAGTAACTGATAACACAAGAAAAGTGGTGAGTTCTCTGCCCGATGTGCAAAACAGGCAACCCATGTCACCCGGGGTTTCAAAGAAAGAGTTTATTCCTGAGCATAAAGCAGGAGATCAGAAGGCCTATTGGTCAAAAAATCCATCTCCCCAAGTCTAAAGCGTTCAGGTCTTTTATAGATTCAGACAAGGGGGGACTGGGGTTGTTACCATTACCATAATAAGTATGAACAGGACTGTCAGAAGGTTATAATAACTAGTATAACAGAAAGTATATACAAGACTGAGACCAGACTAGAATAACCATTACAACAGAAAGTATAAACAAGTGCTGAATTTCAGTAATTTTCAGGTATTAACATCTGCCTATTCTACAAGATAAAAAGAAAACATCTATATAATGATTGAGTAATCATAATCAGGCCCTGAATTCGAATTTGCATTAGCTTATCCCTCTAATGATGCTGTGAAGAATGGACTAGAATGGGCTAGTGGAAACAACAAGAAGCCCTTAGGATACTGTGGCATTTTTACAAGCTTGAAAATGGTGGTTTGCCATTTGTTAAATGAAGTAGATATTTTCCATTCCTTTTTGCTGATGAGTTGCTTTGTAGGTCCTTCAGATACATGGAGAATTCCTAACTTTATTCATAAGTCAGGAGAAGATGACTTCAGCTAGAATAGTGAATCAATGCTTAAATCTCAATGTCCTAACACCATAAATATTAATCTCTCACTTGTGCAGAGTTTCACTCATATCAGACAGGTCTCCTGAGCAGCTCTCCTCCAAGCAAAGAGTCCAGGCCCTTTCTAGCATGTGAATCCACCATCTTGTAATAATTTGTTTCCAGGTGGTCTCTCCTAAGAGAGATCATGAAAGATCACATAGCATTTTAAGGGTGAGGCCCTAGTGTACATCATTTCTGCCCACATTCCATCGGATATAACCCAAGCACCTTGCTCCACCTTTATTGCAAGACTGAAATTCATCTTTGTGTGTGTTCAGGAAAAAGAAGTGTTACCTATAAGCCTTTAGACATTCTCTTTCACACCTTAAGAAAGCCAACCTCTTTTTATAGAAGCTAAATATCAGTGTTTTCCATTTTCTTAGAAACACAGGCTTTACCCAGTTCCAAAAGGCTGGTTGTTCCAACTCAGCTCTTGGAGGACTTGGGTTAGGGCAGACCGAAGACCAAAAGGCACGTCAGGCAAGAGGTTTGGGGGGACTTACGAGCAAAAGAAAATTCTTCCAGATAATGGCTGCTTGGGAAATGGAAGTTAGAGCTCCAATAAGGGGGCAGAGGGGACTGCAAGGGCTTATAAAATTTTAGGACAAGGGTCTGAGAACTGAGTCTCAGCAGGGTCTCCTGACACCGAGATTTATTATCAGCAGTGGTCAAGGAAAGGTTGTTTCAATGCCTTGTTTACCATTGTACATTCTTTCCCACTTGAGGAGGTCTGATGACCGTTCATGTCTGTCCTGGTCATGTAGGCAGCTCCATGCAATGACCTGCTCTCAATATGGAAGCGAATTCCAGGCTCTGCATCCCCACACTGGTATTGCATAGAATCATTCTGTTAAGGAAGTCAAAGGCTGTATTCAATTTCCAGAAGCAGCAGAAATAAGGACTTTGGCAGTATAATGTGGTGCTCAAATCTTTGGTGAATTCAAATTGTACTGCCACCATAGAATGATTCTAAACCTTGTCCTAAACTGTTATAAGCCCTTGCACTTCTCCCACCCCCTTAGCAGAACTCTAACTTCCATTTCCCTACCAACCACCATTGGGAAGAATCTCCTGTTCTCCTGTTCCTGTTCTAACTGCCCCTTGGCTCACTCTCCTTTTAGTCATTCCGTACGGCCTTCGATGGGAAACCTAACACTTCACACGTCATGCTCCAGACATTGCAAACCTTGCATCAGGACAGGTGGTGCAAACACGATGCAGCCATGAATTCACATAGCAATCCTCCAGACCAAAACCTGCTTGTTGGCAGGAGTCGTGGCCATGTGCCCACCACCAGTGTCTCCTGGCTCAGCTGAGAGTTGCTGGGTTGGGCGAGGAGGGCCATGTCAAGGGTCCAGGCTGCTTTAATACCTCTGGTCCTCACTCATTGGGGAACACGTGATTTTTCTTTATTGTAAAATTGTGGACTTTTAAAATCTGTTTACTAAACCATAATTCATTTGCATTTGTGAAAAATGCCACTGTCCTAGTGATTTCTGATGTAAATAATGTTGTTTATATAGTTTGAATTGAATTTGCCTATGTTGTAAAAAAAGAGGTGTGGGTCTTGACGCAACTTGGAGCAGTCTGACAGAGTGACCTGAGGACAAAACTCACATGTACTGTATTATCTAGGAGGGTCTGGTGTTGGCTGGATAATTGAGTCTGGGTCTCACTTCTTCTGCCAGTTTTCAGATATGAGAATCTGAGAAAAATCATTATCTGTGTGTTAGGACTTGAATGATGTCCCCACGAAATACATGTTCAGGTCCTACTCCTGATTCTATGGCCGTAGGCAGACCTAGCATAAATAAGGTCTCTTCAAAATGTTACTTCAGTTAAGGTGTGGCTGCACTGAATCATGTTGGGCTTTAGTGTGGGTTACTGGAATCCTTCATAAGCAGAGGGAAAGTCAGATGGAGCAAGAAACACAGAGAGCAACCAGAAACTGGAAGTCAGCTGAATCCAGAAGAAAAAAGAAAAGGCATCACTATGTTCCTCACCATGTGATGAAAGCCAAAAAAAACCCAAATATTGCTGGACAGCCAGAATACCAGCCCTGGGAGAAAGAAACCCTTTTAGCTTCTGAAACAATGAGCCAATAAATTCCTGTTGTAAAGCCAACTCAGGGTATGAATTTGCTTTAGCCACCAGGAAACTAAAACACTAGAATCTGGATAAAAGGGTTAGAAAGAGGGAATACACTCAGTCTAATGGAAGAGAAATTCATATTTCTCTCGTTTCACACAATTATTCTGCACAAATTGGTTCATTAGTTATATCCTATGAGAATTTACACTAAGTGCTGAACCAGATGTGATCCTTGGCTTCCAGGGGTTCACATTCTAGGGTCAGAAACAAGAACTTCAATACATAATACAATACAGCATTGTAAAAAAAAGAAAACAAAAATACGTACCTAGTGTTGTGGAAACACTGAGTAAAGTAAAGTGAAGCCTAATTCTGCTGTAAGACTTTGAGGAAGCATCCATAGTCTAATTTGGTCTTGAAGAATGAATAGAATTTTGACAGGCAGAGAGAGCAGTATGCACAAAGGAATGAGGAACTGAAAATGAAAGTGTGTTAGAAGGATGATGATGAATTGGGAAGGTAAAGTAAGTGGTTTTAGAGGGATTGGTGGGAAATAAGACAAAAAAGATAAAACGAAACCATATTGTTCCAGTTATTACATTCTCTGGTGATGAGTTTGAACTAGATGCTGGGTACAGGAATTCATTGAAAGCATCTGCTGTGCAGAAAAAATCTCAGACAAATATCTAATAAGGGAAGGACTGGGGGTTAAGTCCGGACTCAGGGATATCAGGTCAAAGGTTGATATAGTTCAGGCAAAAAAGGGAAAAGATCAGAAATAAGTCAATTCTACTTATTTTTATGGATCTAATGTGAAGTACTAGTCAGATATATAAGTCTTCCTTTGCTCAAAATTTAGGAGTCCCTGGGCCGTGGGTATTATTTTTGTCACTTGCCAATACTTAGTCCAGTACCTGACACCTATGGCTGACAAATATTGAGTCAGTGAAATATTATATGGCACAGAGCCCAAGTTCACTCTCAGTGAAGTGCTTAACAAAGTCATAATAGTGTTAATAGTGTATGAGAAACAGCCCCACCAGTGATGAAACTACATCCCACAACTTGGCAATTGTCCCTGGAAGGGGAAACCCTGGAAGCGAAAGGGGATGATCCCAGTGCTCTACTGTGAGACCTTGAAGAACCATCCATAGTCGAATTCTATTGAAATATCAATAGTAAAGCTAGATTGAGCTTTCAAAGGCACAGTTGTTTTTTCATGGTCCTTTCTGATCTCCTATTTCCCCTCCCTGCTAACATTGGTTTGGCTGTCGGTGATATGTCCCAGATCCCTACAGCAGCTACCCTTGCATATGAATACTGTGGGGAAATTTCTAACATCTACTTCTAACTCTCTGCCTTATAATTTCAGGTCTAGAGTGGAAATTTTTTTTATTTGTAGGTCACTAGCCTTTCCTAAAAGCACCTATTTTCCTACTGGGTTTTGTTGTGTATAGGATTTCCAGGACTATAAATACTCATGGTTTGTATCTCACTACTGAAAAATAAAGGAAACAGATCTTTTCTCTTCTCACCCTAGTGCAGTTTAGGAATGATTATGTGGCCTGAGCTGAGCCAATGAATGCTTTCTACTCATGTCAGTTACAGGCTACATGCATAAGAACAAAGTAAATAGTTGGTATAAACGTTCTTTTTCTCAAAAGAAGCATCCAGACTTTATAGCTATGGATGAGCTGCTCTGACACCTGACCAAACATTGGCCTTCAACATTTTATCAATTTTATGAGTCCCTGATATTCTTCCCATAAGTTCCCTGGCTGTTTAACCATGGTTGTTTACTGAAGCTTTCATTAAAATACAACCAAAGGATTAAAAAGTGTAAATCTCCATTGCCTGTAAGAGATATGTTTGAACAGAGGTTATTACTTTAATTCCTTGGTTGAAAGGGATAGTGTCTGCGGGTGGGGTCGGGGGAGATGTATTCTCTGTAAAGATCATTATGAGGAAGAAAATCCAGGTACATGCATTTTCCTGAAGTCCAAAATGTTTGGGGGTTTTGAGTAAGCCATGTTGTATAATTCAAATTATCCAGTTTTATTAGACTCTCGTGTTTATTTTCCTTTTATCATGCTTAAGCCTTTGGTAAGTGCTCTTTGGATGCACCACCCTTACCTAACCATGCTGTGTATTATTGGTGAAAGCAATTGAGACAGTGGGATGATTACATGGGAAGCAATAACTATAATCACTGCAGTGTTTTAGGAATTATGTAGAGAAAAAAACCAAAGGGAAAATGTGATGGTGTAAAATGACAATACATAGTTCTGCTGTCCCTTTCTACATGGATATTCTCCATTCGGTTTCAGCTTTGGAGAATCTGAGTTATATTTCTTATTAGGGAAGATGTTTTTTCTATAATAGTGTCTTCCAAAATGCTGGTACTAAAAACTGAATCTGAGGATTTTGAAAGAAAAAGTATGAGCACTGAAACCTAGGGTTCTGAAGTGTGCATTGTCACATGGAAAAGATGAAGGATGCGCTGCCGGATTTCCTTTGTCTTCACTCCATAGACGATAGGATTGAGCACAGGAGGAACAAGCAGGTAGGTGTTGGCCATGATGATGGGCAGCAAGGAGTCATGTCGCTTTCCAAAACGGTGCACCATAGACAGTCCAATGAAAGGTACATAGAATATGAAAACAGCACACACATGAGAGACACAAGTGCCAAATGCCTTAGCCTGGGCTTCACGTGTCAAGCCCAACACAGTCTTAAGGATAAGCAGATATGAGAAAGAGATGAGAAGTGAGTCCAAGCCAATAGCAGAGATGATAACAATGAGGCCATAGACGACATTGACACGGATGTCAGCACAGGCCAGCTTCATGACATCTTGGTGTAGGCAGTAGGAATGTGAGAGGATATTGGAGCGGCAGAAGGGCAACCGTTTGATGAAGACAGGCAAGGGTGCCATGAGTGCAGCACCCCGTGCCACAGCAGCCATGCCGATCTTGGCAACCCGAGGCAATGTGAGCACAGTGGCATGGCGTAGTGGGTGGCAGATGGCCACATAGCGGTCAAAGGCCATGGCCAGCAGCACCGTGGACTCCATGCCAGAGAGGGAGTGGATGGCAAACATCTGGAGCAAGCAGGCGTCAAACTGGATGGTAGTGGAATTGAACCAGAAGATGGCCATCATTTTGGGCATGGACGAGGTGGAGATGAGGATATCAGGGGCAGAAAGCATACAAAGGAAGATATACATGGGCTCATGTAAGCTGTGTTTAGTCCGCACAATGTAGATGATAGTCAAGTTACCTAGCACAGCAATGAGGTAGAGGGAACACAATGGGAAGGCCAGCCAGAACTGAGCTTCCTCCAAGCCTGGGAGACCTATTAGAATGAAATATGTAGCACTGGATTCATTGCCATTGGAGCCCACCATAGTGAGGAAGCTGAAGCTGAGCTGTGAACAAGGCCCAGCAGGTAGAGGCTGGAAGAGAAAGAAAAGAATCATCAAATCATATTTCCTCCCTCCTTGTATTCTATCCCATCAAAACTCTCAACCTGAATGTACTTCATAACTCAAGGTTCAGACATAAATTCACCCACCCCTACTTATTAACTCTCCCTCTAAAGTCAATTCAGGTAACAAGCGAAATACTAAGACAAAAATTCTAAGCACACTTTAAATCACTTAGTTCACCAAAGAAAGATATCTGTTCAGTGGACCTCAGGCTTAGGTAACTAAAAATCCTATCACTTCCTCTATTCTATCCTATTGTTATGTTCCCTTATGCTCAATAGCAACTGTAATTCTAAACATACCAGTAGAATATCTTTAAGACCAACTCCAGTTCAACTGTATCAAAACTATTAGTAGTCTTCAGAATAAAGCTGAAAATTAGCATCATCACTAATCCTAATATTCCTGCAACTCGAGCCTAAACAATAGCTTAAATATTTACCTAAGACTTAATCCTAATAGCCATTTCATTCTTAATCTAAAAGTTCATAGTACCTACTTTAGTATAATGACAACTAATCCAATAAAAACCTGACAACACATTTATCCTGCTCTCTACCTCTAGATTTCACTCTTGCCCAAATGCTCATCCAAGTCTTACACTTGTCCAGACTGGCCCAATTTATACCAGAAAAGGAACAATGCACAACAGTGGATGCTGTTGGTATTCCACACAAACCCCCTCACCAGGCCAGTGCACCAATCATCCATCTATGGGGGGTATTGGATGCTAAGGGATGACAATCCCCTCCTTATCCAGAGAATAACCCTTGGTCAAATAAGAAATATCTCACCAGATAATGATGCTCTCACACACCCAGGGACATCTAGAAGCCAAGGACTGTCCAACTTGGGGTTACAAAAGACCATTCCCCTTGCCTCCAACTCTGTAATGCAATTTGTGCTTCAAAGCTTCCTGAGGAACTAGGTTGAAGTCTGGCTCTAGCAGAAACCATAGTCTTGATCACCTTTCTTCCTTTAATATGCCCATTTCTTCCTCCTTATCCTACTTTCTTCACTCCTGTTCTCATAGCAGCGTGCCCTCAATTTATGTGAACAAGAATGGCCATCTCAGGCTTTGAGTCAAGGTGACTGGCCTAAAAGGGTAGGACTGGCACAGTTAGGAGACTAAGCTGAGAGATGATGATATTGAAGGGCTGGAGAAATGATTGATCTGAAAGCAGAGGTCAGGTATCCATGAATCTGGCCCCTAAAGTGATGGATATAAGAAGACACTGCTGAGGGAGGAAATGTCAGACTTAGGTTATCTCAGATCATACCTCTCTGTTGAAACAATTAGATAGCTAACTATCTTTTTCCCACTTTTCCTTTCTTCCATTCACAAATATTCATCTGCTCCTACTATTTATTAGCTCATGTACATTGTAGTATTTAAATAGATTTGCACACAAATTGAATGAGAAATATGTTCAGCTATAATTGGGGAGCCCTCTCTTCTTCCCTTTATAGAAATCATGCCACTTATTTTAGAGTATATTTAAGATAGCTTTATCATGGAAAGATAAAAAAGAAGATTATATTCTTAAGATTTGGCCCTTAATATCTGAGGTAAGATCTTCCCGGATGGATCATCAGATGGATTATCAGAGTGCAGCTGAATCTGTGACAGAGCCCATGACCAGCATCAGGTGTGGCTTAGACCATTTGTTGGGCTCAGGATGTGTCAAACATTTTTGTTTCACCATTGAGCTATGATCCAGAGCCTCCATCACACTAGACATTAAGTCCAGTGGGAAGATACTGTGCATATTTAGAGTTTTAGAACAGACTGACAAAAATGTAATTCAATGTACTAGAGGAAGAAAGTATAAGGAAGAGGAGACAGGTTTAACCTAGGACTTCAGACAAAGAGGCCAGAGGCATCGATGTCCCTTCACTCATCCTTGACCCCTCTGTACCAGCTTTCTAAAATCTTCTCTCTCCCCCTTCTGCTCCTCATCTCTCTATGACCACTAGGTTCTCGGTCTCCTTTCTAGATCTTTACCCTCCTCCACTTGACCCTTAAATGGTAATGCACTCCAGAATTGTATCCTCAGTGCTTTACTTGTTCTATACTATCTCTCCAGTCCATTTCACCCCACCTCCTAGTAAATTCAGCTGTTATGAATCTGTTGACCCCAAATCTATTTGACAAGCCTGAATTCTCTTTGGTGATCAGATTCATAGTTTTAAAGTCCTATTAAAAGGGTCTACCTAGCTCTCTCTCAAACTTTCCATATCTAAAAAAAGTAACTCTTCTTCCAGAGGCATCATTATACAGCTGTTAAGAGTATGAGCTTTGAAATTGGTTGTGCACTCAAACCTCTGTCTACAAATTCCTTAGCAATGCGGCCTGGGGCAAGTCATTTCACCTTTGTAAGCCTAGGTTTCATCACTTTAAAATAAGAATAACAGTCTCTGTCTACTAGGGGTCCACGTGATGATTAAATGTGATGATGAATGTAAAGCATATAGTAAGTACGCAAAATAATAGTTGCTGTTCTTGACTGTTTTTTCCCTAATGTTACCTTCCTGTTGTGGTAGCCTAGTCACACAAGCTATATGCTCTATTCTGAGTGCTATGCCTCTAGCATAGCATAGACCATCCTCATTTGCACAATTCCAAAAATCTTTTAACTAGATGAATTTGAGTCACTGACCCTTGTTTACAAAAAAAAAAAAAAAAAAAACTTTAAAAGCTCCCAATCAATTCCAGAGTAAAGACTAAATGTCTTAGGAAGTGGTAAAAGGCCCTTCTTTCAGCATCTGATACTCACCCCTCCTCACCTATGACCCCCATGCTCCAGCCACATTGGAATACTTAGTATTTCATTAATGTAAACTTGGTTCTCATGCCTTTGTGTCTTTTTCACGCCTGTTCCTTTGTCAAGAAAAACTGTCCCTCCCAGATCTCTCTCCTTGACTTCTCACTGGGCAAAATCTTAATCATCTTTCACAGCCTGGTTAAGTGTCTCCCTCTTTTGATTCTTTTCCTAAGACCCTTTCCCATGGACTTATTAAGTGTTTCCTCCTCTGTGCTTCCAAAGAACTTCGTTTGGGTCTCTTTTTAAGTATTTACCATTCTGAAACATAATTTTTACTATAGTTGTCTTCCCCTGAATTATGAGCTCTTTAGTGGAAGGGACTGCATCATATTTAGTCATGAGTGTTCAATTAATGCTTACTGAAAATGGAAATGAGCCTATCAAAAGGAATAATCCCTTGATAAGTGTTTAATAAGGATAAAGAGGGTCAGCAGAATTGCCAGTCACCTGAACTATAGAGCTTTTTGAGAACGGTATAAGAGTATAAGGTCAGTGTAGGGTGATCTTAAACTCACAACAAGAATCTTTAGGATCAAACAAAACTAGCCCTTCCTTACCCAGGGAGCCAAAGGGCATGAGAGGATACATGAAGAACGGGGCAGCTGCCAAGTCCAGGCTCTAAAATAAATGCAAAGTAAATGTGGAGCAGAATCTGTGCCCAAAAGAGTGGATGGTCTATTATCCTTCACCTGGAGAGATCAGCAAGAAGACTCTGGCATTTCCTAGGGCCCAGTATCCAAGACAGCCTGAAATTCTACAGAAGAAAACATGGCAGATCAGGGCTTTCCCCATGGTAAGAATGTGCCACCTTAGGTAGTATATGCCTTAGGTAGCATACTGGGAAAGATTCACGGATTGACATATGCAACCCTATGACCTTAAGTGTAGAGAGAGCAGAGCCCTGGGCTGGGAATGCAAGTCTTGCTCTAAATAAATGCAGTAGATAATGGTAACCCCATAGTGCTGCTATACGAAACTTATAGAGATAAGCAATGTCAAATGGTCTTGCAAAGACGGCTCATAATGCTCAAAGCATGTTTTTTTTCCTTTTCATTTTTCCATGAAATGGGGAACAAGGACTGTGAAAATGTGTAAAGTTTCTAAAACTTTTCACTTCCCCTGATTTGTCATCTTGTCACCATCCATGCACACATTCATACACACACACGCTAGCAGTCCACCTCACAATGTGAAAAACTTGGCACAGATGCAGGGCTACCTGAAATCACAAACAGGAAGATTCAGCTGGCCTCAAGGGGAAGTGCCCAGGCAGCATATCATTGGAGGTAAAATATTAGGCTGGTTCTCAGAAGACTAGAGCAGGAGAGAAGTGAAGGATTGGTGAGGATGCTGGGTCAGAGCTAATTTCTTCCCCACCCAGAGGGCCCAAGTATCTTCTTTCTGACTTTGCAGCCCTGAAGTATCCCAGTCTCCCACAGTTCTGGCAGAAGGCAGACAGAGGTACCAGATGAATGCCATACCAGCCTGGGCAGCTCTTAGTAGTTAGAGCCATTTAAAAGAACTCTGAGAGTGAGGGCTTGGAGTTCCAGAGTAAGCTGGAACTAAATCACTCTATTCTGAAATTGAAACACAGTCAATTGTGGAAAGCAAAAAATTGACTAGGAAAATTTTTTGTTTTGCTTTGTTTTGTTACTTTTACTAAGCCCGCAATGACTATCCTGTCCCCAGGGAGTAGCCTTGTGCTTGAAATTTTCTCTGAAAAATCCACGCTATCTTAGAAAGTCCCAAGAACATTTCCTGAGTACTACGGACTGTTTCTTAGAGCCTCCAGCTGCATAGACAGGAGATCTACTTTGAGGTTTTCAATTTTCCTCCTTCCTTCCTCCTGCCCTCCAGAACTTTGTACCCCAGTGCAAGCTCAGCCCCCATGATCAGTTCATCTTCAAACTCATCCCCAGAACACTGACCACCTACTCTCTGAAGACACATGGAAAAGCAGGCAGGCAGGTAGGCCAGTGGTGATAAGCCCTAGCACTTCTGACCCATGAGAACAAGATCCCTGCTGATCCTGATTGTGTGACTTTTTAATAATATCAGAGATCATTGAGTGTCTACAAAATACCAGATATTATGCAAAGATTGTCTCCCACCCCAAGAACAATCCTGCATGACAGGATTGCGAAGTATTCTTTTTGTATTGTGGGTCACCAAACTGAGGCCCCAAGGTGTAAGTAACTTCCTCAGGGTTTAACAATTTATTGGCAAAGCTTAAACTTAACATAGATCATGTAATTCCAAGGCCTGCACACTTTCCTTTCATTCTAGGCTAACCTTCATTATTCTGTACTTTCTGAAAGCTAATAAAATCTTCCCAAAGCCTTGGTAAATAGGACACTTGGTCCATGTACACCCTGGAAAGGAAACCATGAGGGCAGTATAGAAGATCATTTTGAATTAGAACTTGGAATGCTCTCTCTTTCCTCCAGCCCCGACTCCTCTGGCTATGACTTGGACAGGCCTTTCAGTAGATATTAAAAAGCTTTATCCTCATGGATTAACCTTAAAGACATCATGTTCAGTGAAATAAGCCAGACACAAAAAGGCAAATATTTCATGAGCTTGTTTACATGAAATACTTACAATAAACAAATTCATAAAGACCAAGAGTAGATTACAGGTTACCAGGAGACAGGGAAGAGCAGGGTTGAGGGGAAGGGAGAATTATTGCTTACTAGATGCTGAGTTTCTGTTTGAGGTGATACAAAAAGTTTAGATAATGGACGATGGTGGTGGGAGTTCAATATTGCAAAATTAATTAATAGAGGTATACACTTGAAAGTGATTAAAAAGGAAAGTTTTATTTGGACATATTCAAAAATAGTTTTGTTTTGTTTTTTTAAAAAGAAACCTTTATCTTACCAAATACTTCCTTTTTATCTGATTAGAGCCTCTCATCAACCTGTCAGGCAGGTGTTATTATTTTCATTTGACACATAAGGATGCTGAGGATTAAAGCCCTAAAAATCAAACCCATGGGTTTTCCAATATGCCAGATACTTCCCTGCCCCTCTCTAGATCTTCTTAAGAATGGATCAAAGCCTGTAAAGAATAATTCAATGTTAATCTCCAAGGAATCAAAAATGCGAGGCCCCATGAATCCAAAGGACCACCCTAGGACTCCGGGCACCTGGCCAGCTCTCGCCACTTAGGTTCAGAGGGGAATAAAGGGGGCCATTAGAGAGGGATAATCTGAGCTAGAAACACAGAGTGTTCCATGTCTAGAGTCATGGCAGTGGCATGGGGACCTCTGACCCACTGCCAGCCTCTGTGGGAAGACTGGAAGAGAATGTTCTTGAAGTGAACCCCAAACATATCTGGACGCCTCTTGTCCCTACTCTCAGGCACAGAAAGAAAAGACAGACCTCAGAGGCAATAAGCCAGCAGGGAGGGACTATGGGAACTCATCAAACTGATTCTTGGAGAGGGGGTCCTTCTCCCAGCACCCCATGAGAGCAGTAGCTCCAGAAAACATTTGCCCCAAATTGTCTGCCTTGCCTGCCCCCACGTGCCCTGCTTGGATTTGTTAAAGCAGATGAATGCTTGCATGGCCTTGTTCATTCTCTTTGGGATAGAGAGGAGGAAAGATGAAATTTCCAACTCACAAAAAGAAGAAAGAGGTTTTCAGCACCACCCTAATCACTCAAGTCAGCCTGGTCCCTAAAGTCACCCCAAACAGAGCTCCCGGGGTTCAGGTCTCTCCCCCTCCACTTCCTAAGTCCCACAAACCCAACTCTGACCTACCTATCAGTGACTTTGGACCTGCTCTGATGATGTCTGTATGCAGGGAAATGTGGTGCAAAGGAAGAACCTCCTCTAGAATGCAATAAAAGCTTTGATCGAATATTCATTTCATCAATAATTATTGACGACTGATCACCATGTGCCAGACTCTTTGCTAAGTACAGGAGATACTGAGATGCAGAATAAATAAGGCACAGTTCCTGCCTTATCTACAGGGTTGGGAAGAAATTGAAACAAATATGTAGCCATTATAGTACATCGCTATAAGTGCTATGATAAGAGTAAGCAAAGGACCTGGGAAGCAAAGCACAATAGCTCACTAAGAAGGCAGGCTCTGAGGGCTTCCCAGAGGAGGTGACGTCTAGGCCAAGTCCTCCAGACCAGTCGGAGTTAACTAGGGAGAGCTGGAGAACATGGGGAGAACAGCATTCAGTTAGTCAATAAAAATGTATCATGTGCCTATTATGTGTCCAAAGCTGGAGATAAAGCAGTGAATTAAACAAATTAGGTCACTGCTCATATGGAGGCCAGGCATCAGGAAGGGGACATAAAAAGGTGAAATAAACACACCAGGATTTTTCAAATAAAGGTAAGTATAAGAAAGACAACAAGATAGAGTGATAACAAGGGTGGGGCGTCCATATGTGAGACAAGGGTCAGTGAGAGATGTATGATGAGAAAAATCCAGCCTTACTAAGATCTACAGAAAGAGCATTCCTGGCAGAGAAGACAATAGACAAAAGACTTGAGGCAGGAATGAGTTTGGGGGTTCACTATAAGGAAAGAAGGTCAATGTGGCCGGAGCATACAGGGCACCGGCGAGTTTTAGAAGATAAGTCAAAGAGGAGCCCAAGGGCCAGACTGGGTAGTAGCTAGCAGACACTGGCAAGGAGCTTTGATTTAATTCTGAAAGACTTGGGGGAATTTAAGCAACTAACCTGATCTAATTTGTTTTTTGAATTACACTTTGGTAAATGCAAAGGCTCAGAGAGAAAGAGAACGTACCTTTTATGGAAAGCTGCAACTAGTTCAGTGTGACTGGAATAAAGAGTGCAAGGCAGGCAAAGTCATAGTTTGACACTAATCTTTTTTCTGGGCTGAAGACTGAAACCAGATCCTGTACACAGCCTGAGCCATGGTCAGTGCCCCAGAAAGATTGCTAAGTCTTCATCTCAGCCACAGCCGACTCCTGACGTGGAGTTTAGAATGAGTCCCACCCCAACTCCTGCTATAGTCTGATCCCCAGTAAGACTGCACTCGAGCCACACCACCTACCCGGGTACTGACCCTGTTCACACACCAAACAAATGTCCAACCACAACCCAGTCCCATCCCAGTCTGTTCCCTGCTCCCATCCATATTCATTCATGCCAACCCCTGCCAGGCTTTAGATGGGCACTCCAGTTAAATTAATCACTAGAAAATTGCTTGAAAACTATGCTTAGGCAGTATCTAACACCCCCATGATTCCCTTCTTGATACAAATTGCTAATGCTCTCTGTCATTTGAGTCAGGGCCTCCTTCACATCCTCACCACCACCACTTCCCTTTTGGCTTTTGGCTCTTCACTGTCTGGTTTCTCATTCACTCAGGATGTTTAAAGGGGCACCCCTAGCTACAAGGACCCAATAGACCTGGACGTATCTTCTAGTTTAGTTCTCCTGCACTCACCTCAACTGCACTGGAGAAACGTGTTCTTTTTGTCCAATATCTTTCCTAAAGCACAGTCTTCTCTATCCTTGCCTCCTCCTTGAGGCCCCACCAATGCAGAGCTATTTATTTTTTCTTATATCCTCCCTCCTTTTGCTTCTCCCTGCTTGAGAGCAGAGTGCTGCCCAGAGAGTCCACCAGAAAATACTACTCACTGGTTCTGATTTTCTTCTTAGCTTCTGTGCTGTGGGAGTTTGCCTGGGGAGTTGGGGAAGGAAGGGCATGGGTATAGTGGGTCTCTACAGTCCTTCCCAATTGGCCACTGGGGCCAGCTGGGATACTTGTACTAGCTCCCAGTGTGAAGACATAAGGGGAACCTTAGTGACAAAAGACTCAAGAAAAACCTATTTGCATGGCCATGGTGTCTGTGAAGTGCCTTTCTCCAAATTTCTTCACAGGCTTATGAAACTCATCCAGTGAAAAACCAGGGTAAGCTTGCACAATAAAGTACCAGTTCATCTCCATCTGCCACCTGCTTTCTTCCCTGTCTTCTTTCCCTAGGTGGCCCCTGTTCCAGACCTTTCTGAGCCTGGAACCCAAGAGACCCATCCTCCCTTCCCCAAAACCCTACAGCCACATCTTCTTTGTCTCCCAGGCTCTGGTGCCTGTGTCTGGTTAACTCATGACAGAGGTCCCCAGAGACAGTGCCTCTGCCTTCCATTCCCTGACCTTGGGTTACCGAATTTCTGGTTGAGGAAGGAGAATGTGGCTTCCTTAATGTTCTCCTACCCCCACACTAGCTATGTGAGACGAGTGCCATCTGGTTTCTCACTCAAGGGCAAAAATAGTGAGAGCAACTTTAGAACTTCACATTCCCATTTGAATGTGAAATTAAATACCTTACATTTTTAAAAATAAGTTAAAATCATGTCTATAAATAAAGCAAAGTGATTTATAGTTGCTTTCTCCTTCTTATATTTGCTGATCATTTTCATTGTAAGTCATTTCACAACCCTAGGCATGCTAACTAAAGATACACAAAAAAATCAGACCAATGTCAAATCAGGCCATTCCAACTCAGATCACATCAAAAGTACTGATTCTAAGAGTTCCTGGTGCCTGTAGAGTCTGCAGCCTAACACTGCCATGCTTCTACCTCCTTCAATCTTCCATAGCCTTAGGTGATATGAAGATTTTTTTTTAATATATACCCAAGGACTTCTATTTTCAGCCAAGATGAAGTAACAGGAAATAACACACACCTAGAGAAACAAATAATGGACAGTATATGTAAAACAACAGTCTGCAAGACACTGGGCATCAAGTAATGAAGGAGAGTGATACCTGAGAGAAAGAAAACAAATGAGGTGAACTCTATTGTTTCCCCAAGCTTACTGCCTTGCCAGAGTTTCCAAGCACCAGCAAAGGGAAGGGAAGTCCAGGCGGAGTCCAGAGAACTCCCTGTGTGGAGGAGATGGAGGTGAGATATCTGGAAAGCCAAGTCATCCGGAATTTGAAAATATAATAACGGAGAGGAGAGATCTATACAGAGAGAGAATGGCAGAGATTTGCAGAAGATCCCCCTCAAAAAATCAGCTGAGTATTAGTTAGCAAGTCCATTCGAGCAAGTTTCCCAAGACTGAGAAAGAACCACGAGAAAAGATCAGAGGTAAGATTTTCCATAGGGGCAAGAATAGTGACTGTTCCCACCAGCCAGATAAGAAAGCCTCAAGATACACAGGGTATTGGGTAGAGAATATTAAAGGGTTTTGCCTAAGTAATGGGGAATAATTAACCCTAGTCTGAGCACTGCTTCAAATCTTAAAAGGAAGACCCAAAAGAATCAAACTATTTCCACGTAACTTAACTGCCTCTCTGAAAAAATCGCAAGTATATCTACAGGAATGCAATAATATTCAGCACCAAATAAGGTAAAACGTATGCTGTCTGGCAGCTGATCAAAAACAGGGCATGCAATGAGACAGGAATGCATGGCCCATCATGTAGCTTAATCAATCAAACTGAAAACACAGATGGTAACTAAAACCCAGATGGCAAAGGGACATTACAACAACTATTGTAACTGTTTAAAATAGGATGAAAAAGTTAAACAGAGACATGACAGTTACTTTTTAAAAGACCTAAATCAAACTTCTGAAGATGAAGTAAGATGTAAAACTCACTGAATGGGATTAACAGCAGATTAGACACAGCAGAAGAAAAGATGAGTAAACTTGAAGACATAGCAATAAAAGCTAGTCAAAATGAAATGGAGATAAAAGATAAAAATCTTTCAAGTAAGCAAAGTGTTACTGAGAAATGGGATAGTTTCAACCAGCATGATGTGTATGTAATTGGAGTCCCTAAAAGGCAACCACTTTACTAGGTATATACCCAAAAGAATTAAAAGCTGAGACTCAAATAGATATTTGCACACCAATTCTCATAGCGCCATTTTTCATAATTGCTGAACAGAAGCAACTATAGGATCCATCAACCAATGGATGAATAATAAAATGTAGTACATACATACAATGGAATGTAAAAAGGAATGAAGTTCTGATATCTGTGACAACAAGAATGGACCTTAAAGACATCATGTTGAGTGAAATAAGCCAAACATAAAAGGACAAATAGTATATGATCTCACTGATATGAACTAATTAGAATAGGCAAACCCATAGCATCAGAAACTAGAATACAGGTTGTTAGGGACTAAGGTGGGGTTAAATGGTTAAATTGTACAGAATTTCTAATTGGGTTGATGGAAAAGTTTTGATAATGGATGGCAGTGATGGTAGTACAAAATTGTGGATGTAATTATCAAGGGTAATTTAAAGTTGTATATATGGTATTAAGATAAAATTTTTTTAAATAGGACTGTACAACACAGTGAACCCTAATGAAAACCATGGACTATAGTTAATAGTACAATTATTAAAATTCTGTTTCATTAATTGTGATAAATGTACCACACTAATGCAAGGTGTTAATAATAGGGTGGTATAGGGGAGAAGACACAGTCTACCAATATCAGTAATGAGAGGGGTGGCATTGCCAAAGTTTCCAGTGACATCAAAAATATAATAAAAGGATACTATGAACATCTTTATGCCAATAAATCCAACAACTTAGATGAAATGGAAAATTCTTTGAAAGAAACTATCAAAGCTCACTCAAGAAAAATATTTTGTAAATTATACTAAAAATGAAATTTGTAGTTAAAATCTTTCCCACAGTATAAACTCCAGGGCCAAATGTTGTCACTGTAGAATTCTCTGATTTAAGGAAGAAGTAATAACAATCCTATACAAACTCTTCCAAGATATTAAAAAAGAGAGAATACTTCCCTATTCATTCTCTGGGGTTAGAATCATCCTGATACTAAAACCAAAGAGATTTCAAGGGAAGAAAACTAGAGAACAGTATCCCTCACTGAAATAAATGCAATAATTATATATTCTTTTCAGCAAATTTAATCCAAAAATATATAAATTAGATAATGTATCAGAACCAAGGGGGCATTACCCAGGAAGACAAGGTTATTATAAGATTTGAAAATCAACCAAAGTAAGTCATCATATTGAAAACCATAAAAGAAAAAAACACATGATCACCTCCATGCTGAAAACCCTTTTAACAAAACTCCAGCACACATGCCTGTTAAAAATTCCTGCGAAGTAGCAATAAGAGGGAATTTCCTCAACTTAACAAAAGGCATATACCACAAATTTACAGCTAATATCACATTTAATAGTAAAAGACGGAATGTGTTCCTCCTAATACCAGGAATAATGTTGGAACTATACTTGCCACTTTTATTCACAGTGTCCTGGAGATTCTAGCCAATGCAGTAAGGCAAGAAAAAGAAACAGAAGGCATCCACATTCAATGTCTTTATCAGACATTATCATCATCTATATGGAAAATCCAATAGAATATGCAAAAAGAAAGCTGCTAGAAATAAAGACTGAGTTTAGCAAGGTTGCAGGATCAAAGAACAACTTAAAGGACAGAGGCAGGGCAAAGTGGTGGTGTTGGGAGGTGTGGATATAGTTTGTCCTATAAAGCAGCTATAAATAGTTAGGAAGTGTCTGAAACTACTGTTTGGGGGGATATCTGTGACTGGACACACATCATACACAAATCTGGAATAGGTGGGAGGGTCAAGACACATCACAGAACTGCGAGTAAAGCCCTAAAAGCCAAATGCTGGTGTCCTTTCCTCACTGGCATGCCAGGCTCAGTGAGAAGGACTTCCCTGTGGGAAAAAGAAGAGATATCTTCTGGGAGTAAGGAAAGGCAACCCAGCCAAGCTCCAATTTCAGTTTAATAAACAAATTTTGTATGCTGAGTACAAACTCCAAGCACAGATAAGCCCAAAGCAAGCAGGGAAGGAATCCTGGGGTTTCTTCAGGGATGGCTGATAGAGAAAATAAAACAAAAACAAAAAACTGAGATTTTTGGAGTCATCCCAATGCAGAATACTGGAAAAGGGCTCATAGAACCAGGTACCAACTCAGGCTCTTGACAGGTAAAACTTGAGCTGAGGACTGGCTGTGAAAAGCGATATTTTAAAAATGATTCTAAGCAGCTCATTAGAGAAAGTCTTAAGCATTTTCAATTGTCAGCCCTGATCCAATCAAGGACAGTTAAGAATAGGTTTGAGAGTCAAAGTAATAAGTCAAGTGAAGAAGTTAATTTCCTAAAAGACTTATCTTCCCAAGGAAAAGTGGGGCAAGGCCCAGCTCAAGTGGTGGCCATCAATCAGAGAATTGAGACCCCGGGGGCTAAGCCCTAAGCTTGCCTTCTACATTGATTTTTGGCTCAACCTGCCCCTGGAAGCTACAGAGTCAGCTTAGAATTAAAGGCACTCCATCACTTTATACTGGTGAAGAGATGTAGACTGACAAACACCACCTGCTGGGAAGGATAGGAAAAGCACAGAGTCTAGAGGCTTCACAGAAATCTTTAGCAACCACTGGGTCTCATCTCCAGGAAATGTGATACTGATTACACCCTCCCCCTGAGACCTGGGCCTGGCTTGTCTGGGAAAATCTGATTGTGGTCAATGATATCTGGGGAGACCATCCTTTGAAAAAAAGGTTCTGTTTAAGCAGGCAAGAACCAGAAAAACAAGAGCTGGAAAATTCTAAATAGTTAAATAGAAGCTATGCTAGAGGTCTAGAATTAATTTAAATGAACACCAAAAACAAATGGGGAATAAAATGAACACACAAAAAAATCCTAGGTAAAAAAAAAGTGAAAATGACCTCCAGAATAAACCAATCAATGAAATCAAATGCTGAAATACCAGTAAAAGTTTATGAATCATACTAGGAAAACAAAGATATGGCCCAGTCAAAGGAACAAACTAAACTTCTATTGAGATAAAGGAGTTAAAACAACTAATTAATGTTTAATCAAACATGCTAAATCAAGTCAAAAATCAAATTAACAAGGTCAGGGAAGATATGTCAAAAGAGAGGAAGGATGTAAAGAAGACATTGGGTGAGCATAAAGAAGAATGAAAAATCTTGAAAAAACAGATGACAAAACTTACAGGAATGAAAGACACAATAGGAGAGACGAAAAACACAATGGAGACTTAGAAAAACAGATTTGGAGTAGCAGAAGAAAGGCTTAGTGAACTAAAGGATAGAACATCTGAAATCCTACACAAAAAAGAACAGAAAGGTAAAGGAATGGAAAATATGAGCAGTGTCTCAGGGAATTAAATGACAGCATGAAGTGCATGCATATACATGTCACAGGTGTCCCAGAAGGAGAAGAGAAGGGAAAAGGGACAGAAAAAATAATGGAAGAAATAACCATAAAAAATTTCCCATCTCTATGAAAGACATAAAATTACAGACACAAGAAGCCCAACATACCCCAAACAAAATAGATCCACACATACTTACTAGAAGACAGTCACTAATCAGATTGTCAGATGTCAAAGACAAAGAAAGAATCCTAAAAGCAGCAAGAGAAAAGAGATTCATCACATACAGAAGGAAGCTTGATAAGACTATGCACAGATTTCTCAGCAGAAACCATGGAGACCACTTCCCCTCTGTGGAACATGACTCTCAGTGTTGTAAATCCCCCTGGCAAAATAGGACAGGACTTTGAGGATGAGCCAGAACCCAGCATCGTGGGATTGAGAAAGCCTGATTGACCAAAAGGGGGAAAAGAGAAATGAGACAAAATTTCAGTGGCTAAGAGATTTCAAATGGAATCAGGAGGTTATCCTGAAGATTATTCTTATGTTTTATAAAGATATCTGTTCTAGTTTGCTAGCTGCCAGAATGCAATATACCAGAAATAGAATGGCTTCTAAAAAGGGGAATTTAATAAGTTGCTGGTTTACAGTTATAAGGCCAAGAAAATGGCCCAATTAAAACAAGTCTATAGAAATGTCCAATCTAAGGTACCCAGGGAAAGATACCTTGGTTCAAGAAGGCCGATGAAATTCAGGGTTTCTCTCTCCAGTGGAAAGGCACATGGTGAACATGGTCAGGGTTTCTCTCTCATCTAGAAAGCACATGGTGAACACAATGTCATCTGCTAGCTTTCTCTCCTGGCTTGCTATTTCATGAAGCTGCCCAGGAAGCATTTTCCTTCTTCATCTCCAAAGGTCGCTGGCTGGTGGACTCTCTGCTTCTCATGATGATGTCATTCTGCTCTGTTCTCTCTGAATCTCCTGCTTTCTCCAAAATGTTTCCTTTTATAGGATTCCAGTAAACTTATCAAGACCCACCTAGAATGGGTGGAGACACATCTCCACCTAACCCAGTTTAATAACCACTTTTAATTGAGTCATAACTCCAGGGAGATAATCTAATTGAAGTTTCCAACATACAGCACTAAATAGGATCAGAAGAAATGGCTGCCTTTATAAAATGGGATTAGTATTAAACGTGGCTTTTCTAGGGTACATGCATCCTTTCAAACTGGTACAATATCCTTTCAAACTGGCACAATATCCCTTTTAAGTTTATAGTTGTGCTGGTCTGAATCTGTGGTGGACCCCAGAAAAGCCATTCCCTGTAATCTTAATTCAATATTGCTGGGTGAGAGCATTTTGATTGCTTCCATAAAGATGTGACCCATCCAATTGTGGGTGGTAACTTTTGATTAGATGATTTTCATGGAGGTGTGTCTCCACCCACTAAAAGTGCAGTTGCTTACTGGAATCCTTTAAAAGAGGAAACATTTTGGAGAGATTCCCTTTTGGTAGAGCTGCAAGAAAGCCAGCAGAGCCACCATGTTCACCATGTGCCCTTCCAGCTGAGAGAGATACATTGAACATCATTGGCCTTCTTAAACTAAGGTATCTTTCCCTGGATGTCTTAAATTGGACATTTCTATAGACTTGCTTTAATTGGGACATTTTTCTCGGCCTTAGAACTGTAAACTAGCAACTTATTAAATTCCCCTTTTTAAAAGTCACTCTGTTTCTGGTACATTGCATTCCAGCAGCTAGCAAACTAGAACAATAGTGTATTGGAGTGGCTGGAAGGAAATACCTGAAACTGTTGAGCTGTGTTCCAGTAGCTTTGATTCTTGAAGACAATTGTATAAAGATATAACTTTTACAGGGTCACTGTGTGATTGTGAAAACCTTGTGCTGATGCTCCTTTTATCCAGGGTATGAACAGATAAGTTAAAAAAAATATGGATAAAAATAAATAAATAACAGGGGGATAAGAGATAAAATAAATTGTGTATATGGTAATACTAGTGGTCAATGAGAGGGAGGGGCAAAGGGTATGGGATGTATGAGTTTTTTCTTTTTTCTTTTTATTTATTTTTCTAGAATGATGCAAATGCTCTAAAAATGACCATAGTGATGAATACACAACTATATGATGATATTGTAAGCCATTGATTGTACACCATGTATGGACTGTATATGTGTGTGAAAATTTGGCAATAAAAATATTTTTTTAAAAAAAGAAACCATGGAAACAAGAAAGCAGTGATATGATATATTTAAGATTCTGAAAGATAAAAACTGCCTACCAATAATTCCATGCCTGACAAAACTGTCCTTCAGAAATGAGGGAGAGTTTAAAATATTCTCATAAAGGCAGAGACTGGGAGAGTTTGTGACTAAGAGATTACTCTGCAAGAAATACAAAAGGGAGCATTACAGCAGGTTGGAAAAGGCAGAAGAGAGAAGTCTGGAGAATAGCGTAGAAACAAAGACTGTCTATCAGTAAGGGTAAAAAAGAGAAAAAAATATGACATAAAATATAAAAGACAAACTGGTAGAAGAAAGTACTACCTTTATAATAATAGTTATTATTATTATTATTATTACAGTAATAACATTAAATGTTAATGGCTGAAACTCACAAATCAAAAGACAGACTGGCAGAATAGCTCAAAAAACAGAACCCATCTATATGCTGTCTAAAAGAGACTCACTTTAGACCCAAGGACAAAAACAGATTGAAAGTGAAAGGTTGGAAAAAGATATTTCACACAAATCACAACCAAAAAAGAGGAGGGATAACTATACTAATATCTGACAAATTAGACTTCAAATGTAAAACAATTTAAAAAGACAAAGAGGGATACTATGTATTAATAGAAGGAACCATTCATCAAGAAGACATAACAATCATAAATATTTATGCTCCAAGCCAGACTGCCTCAAAATACATGAGGCAAACACTGACAACAGTGAAGGGAGAAGTAGAAAACTTTAAAATAATAGAGATTTCAATCTACCACCCTCATCAATGTATAGAACATCTAGACAGAGGATCAATAAGGAAGCAAAACCTGTAAATCATATGATAAATGAACTAGACTTAACAGACATTTACAGAAAATTACATCCCGCAATAGTAGTATTAAACATTTTTCTCAAGTACTTATGGACCATTGTCCAGTATAGACCACATGTTGGTCACAAATCAAGTTTCAATAAATTTTAAAAGACTAATATTATACAAAACACTTTCTCAGATCACAATGGAATGAAGTTGGAAATCAATAATAGGCAGAAGAGTGGAAAATTCACAAATATGTGGAGTATAAACAACACACTCTTAGACAACTAGCTGGTTAAGGAAGAAATTACAAGACAAATTAGTAAATATCTAGAGGCAAATGAAAATGAAAACACAAAATATCAAAACGTATGGGATGCAACAAAGATATTGTTGAGAGGGAAATTTATTGCTATAAATACCTATATTAAAAAAGAAGAAGGGTGGTGCAATGGTGGCTCAGTGGCAGAATTCTTACCTGCCATGCCAGAGACTGGGGTTCAGTTCCCTGTCCCTGCCATTGCAAAAAAAAAAAAAAAAAAAAAAAAGGAGCAAAAATTGAGGAATTAACTGTTCACCAGGAGGAACTAGAGAAATAACAGCAAACTAACCCCAAAGCAAACAGAAAGAAAGAAATAAGAAAAATTAGAGCAGAAATAAATGAAATTGAGAACATGAAAATGGTAGAGAGAATCAAGAAAAACAGAAGATTGTTCTTTGAGAAAACCAATAAAATCAATGGACCCTTAGCTAAGCTGACAAAAAAAGAGAGAGAGAGAATGTAAATAGATAAAATAAGAAATGAGAGAGGGGACATAACCACTGATCCCACAGAAATAAAGGAGGTACTTAGAGGATACTATGAGCAACTATATGCTAATAAACTAGACAACATAAATGAAAGGAACAGCTTCCTATGAAAGCGTGAACAACCAACACTGACTTGAGAAGGAATAGATGACATCAACAAACCAATCACAAATAAAGAGATTGAATCAGTCATCAAAACATTCCCAAAAAAGAAAAGTCCAGGACCATGTAGTTTCACATGTGAATTCTAACAATCATTCAAGAAAGAATTAGTATTACTCTTGCTCAAATTTTCAAACAAATCAGAGAGAGAGCTACCCAACTCATTCTATGGAGCTAGCATCACCCTCATACCAAAGCCAGACAAAGATACTACAAAGAAAGAAAATTGCAGACCAATCTCTAAAGAATATAAATGTAAAAATCTTCTACAAAATACTTGCAAACTGGATCCAACAACACATTAAAAGAATCATACACCATGACCAAGTGAGATTTATTCTCGGTATACAAGGCTGGTTCAACACAAGATATCAATTAATGTAATACAGTTATTCAATAAATCAAAACAGAAAAGCCACATGATCATCTAGATCGATACAGAAAAGGCATATGACAAAACTCAACATCCTGTCTTGATGAAAACACTTCAAAGGACAGGAATAGAAGGGAGCAGCCTTGACATGGAATATATGAAAAAATCACAGCTAACATCATACTCAATGGGAGAGTGAAAGATTTCCCTCTGAGATCAGGAACAAAGTATCAGATGCACACTATCACTATTGTTATTCAACATTATCCTGGAAATATGACCTAGAGCAATAAGACAAGAAAAAATAAATAAAAGACATCAAAATTGGAAAGGAAGAAGTAAAATTTTCATTTTGCTGAAGACATGATACTATATACGTCAAAAATCCTGAAAAATCTACAGCTAAGCTATTAGAACTAATAAATGAGTCCAGCAAATGGTACAGTACACGATGGTACTGGTTTGAAAGTATTATTTACCCTAGAAAAACATGTTTTAATCTTGATTCAATTTTATGGGATGGAAATTTTGATTACATTATCTCCACAGAGATACAGCACTCAATTGTTGGTGTGGCCTTTTAATTAGATGAGATATGACTCCACCCATTCAAAGTGGGTATTGATTAGTTTACTGGAATCCTTTAAAACAGGAAACATTTTGGAAAAAGTTCAGAGCCAAAAGAGAGAGCTGATGTAGATGTCTGAAGATTGAGACAGAAATAGAGCAGGTGCTAAGCAAGGTTTTAAAGAAATAGCCAGAACCTAAAGAGAAGAAATCTTCAGCCCCAGCAGATGCCAAGGTGAGAAATGAAACCCAGAGTTTTGTTCAAGAGCAGCTAAGTGAATGCCCACAGACACTCAGCAATTAAACTGGGGAAAAGGACTAGTAGACACCAGCCACATGCTTTCCCAGATCCACCCTTCCTTGAGCCAAGGTATCATTCTCTATATGCCTTAGGTAGCACATATTTATCATCTTAGAACTGTAAATTTGTAATGTAATACATTCCTTTTATAAAAGCCATTCCATTTCTGGTATATTGCATTCTGGTAACTTAACAAACTAATACGATGATCAACACCCAAAATCAGTAGCGTTTCTATATACTAGCAATGAACAATCTGAGGAGGAAATCAAGGAAAAAATTCCATTTATAATAGCAAACAAAAGAATAAGATATTTAGGAATAAAGTAACCAAGGTCACAAAAGACCTATACACAGAAAACTACAAGAAATTACTAAAAGAAATCAAAGAAGACCCAAATAAATAGAAGAATATACTACTGTGTTCATGTATTGAACGACTAAATATAGTTGTCAGTTCTACTCAAATTGATTTACAGGTTCAATGCAATACCAATTAAAATCCCAATGACTGAAGAGGATCCAAGATGGCATCTTGGTAGGGTACATGCGTCTTAGTTCCTCCGACTCCAAATCAGCTAGTAGGTGAACAGAAACAGTGCAGGACAACTCCCGGGGCTACAGCAGGGAATGGACACGCAGCGTAACCAAGTCTGGGCTGGCTGGTCTGACTGCGAGGCTCAGCTGCGGTGAGTGAGATCCCCGAGCGGTGGGCGATTTCCCGAGCAGCCGCAGCTGCGGCCGTCCGAGCTAATCCCTCCCTCCTTCCCGGGCTCGCTGAGAGACTCGGAGAGACAAGCTTCCCAGCCAAGGCGGCCGGCGCCACACTTTTGCGGGCGGCTTCGAGTCCGTGACTACAAGTCTCGGATCAGAGGGCTATCCAAAGTCTGAGCTGGCAAGTCTGATTCCGAGTCTTGGCTGCGGCGAGACCCCCGAGCGGCCACAGCTGCGGCGGTCCGAGCTAATCCCTCCCTCCTTCCCGGGCCGGCTGAGAGTATCGGAGAAGTAAGTTCCCCAAGCCGAGGCAGGCGGCGCCCTTCTTTTGCAGGCGGCTTCGAGTCTCGGCGTTAAGTAGGCGGCTACGAGTCCCGGATCAGAGGGCTATCCAAAGTCTGGGCTGGCTAGACTGACTGCGAGACTCGGCTGCAGTGAGACCCCCGAGCGGCGTGCGATCTCCCGATCAGCGGCAGCTGCGGTGGTCCGAGCTACTCCCTCCCCCCTTTCCAGGCCGGCTGAGAGTATTGGAGAAGCAAGTTTCCCAAGCCGAGGCAGGTGGCACCCCTCTTTTGCGGGCGGCTTCGAGTCTCTGCTTCGAGTCCGCGGATACGAGTCTCAGATAGGAGGGCTATCCAAGCCGCGGAAGCCCCCCCCATGGGAGGCTTCCTGGTCCGGTGGGGAATCCCCCAGGCCCGCTGCGGCCCGCAACCAGCCACAGGGTCCCCTCAAGCCACGGCAGCTGACGCCCCCACCACGCGCGGCCCCTGAACCAACGGAGAGATTTGGATCCGAAAGCCCCAGGCCACGGAGATTGGTGACTGGGGGAGACCCATTCCAAACACTTGAGACAAACGTGTGCCACGTGTGCCACGTACGCCACGTACTGGGCAAGATAAGAAAAACAGATCCCAGAGATTTCACAGAAAAATCTTACAACCTTGCTGGGTCCAACACCCAGAGAAATCTGAATAAATGCCCAGACGCCAGCAGCAGAAGATAACTGTCCACGCTCAAAAGATTGAGAATATGGCCCAGTCAAAGGAACAAACCAATAGCTCAAATGAGACACAAGAGCTGAGACAACTAATCCTGAATATACGAACAGAAATGGAAAACCTCTTCAAAAATGAAATCGATAAATTGAGGGAGGACATGAAGAGGACATGGACTGAACATAAAGAAGAAATAGAAAAACTGAAAAAACAAATCGCAGAACTTATGGAAGTGAAGGATAAAGTAGCAAACATAGAAAAAATAATGGATAGTTACAATGATAGATTTAAAGAGACAGAAGATAGAATTAGTGATTTGGAGGATGGAATATCTGAATTCCAAAAAGAAACAGAAACTATAGGGAAAAGAATGGAGAAATTTGAACAGGGTATCAGGGAACTCAAGGACAATATGAACCGCACAAATATACGTGTTGTGGGTGTCCCAGAAGGAGAAGAGAAGGGAAAAGGAGGAGAAAAACTAATGGAAGAAATTTTCACTGAAAATTTCCCAACTCTTATGAAAGACCTAAATTTACAGATCCAAGAAGTGCAGCGCACCCCAAAGAGATTAGACCCAAATAGGCGTTCTCCAAGACACTTACTAGTTAGAATGTCAGAGGTCAGTGAGAAAGAGAGGATCTTGAAAGCAGCAAGAGAAAAACAATCCATCACATACAAGGGAAACCCAATAAGACTATGTGTAGATTTCTCAGCAGAAACCATGGAAGCTAGAAGACAGTGGGATGATATATTTAAAATACTAAAAGAGAAAAACTGCCAACCAAGACTCCTATATCCAGCAAAATTATCCTTCAAAAATGAGGGAGAAATTAAAACATTCTCAGACAAAAAGTCACTGAAAGAATTCGTGACCAAGAGACCAGCTCTGCAAGAAATACTAAAGGGAGCATTAGAGTCAGATACAAAAAGACAGAAGAGAGAGATATGGAAAAGAGTGTAGAAAGAAGGAAAATCAGATATGATATATATAATACAAAAGGCAAAATGTTAGAGGAAAATATTATCCAAACAGTAATAACACTAAATGTCAACGGACTGAATTCCCCAATCAAAAGACATAGATTGGCAGAATGGATTAAAAAACAGGATCCTTCTATATGCTGTCTACAGGAAACACATCTTAGACCCAAAGATAAACATAGGTTGAAAGTGAAAGGTTGGGAAAAGATATTTCATGCAAATAACAACCAGAAAAGAGCAGGAGTGGCTATACTAATATCCAACAAATTAGACTTCAAATGTAAAGCAGTTAAAAGAGACAAAGAAGGACACTATATACTAATAAAAGGAACAATTAAACAAGAAGACATAACAATCATAAATATTTATGCACCGAACCAGAATGCCCCAAAATACGTGAGGAATACACTGCAAACACTGAAAAGGGAAATAGACTCATATACTATAATAGTTGGAGACTTCAACTCACCACTCTCATCAAGGGACAGAACATCTAGACAGAAGATCAACAAAGAAATAGAGAATCTGAATATTACTATAAATGAACTAGACTTAATAGACATTTATAGGACATTACATCCCACAACAGCAGGATACACCTTTTTCTCAAGTGCTCATGGATCATTCTCAAAAATAGACCATATGCTGGGTCACAAAGCAAGTCTTAACAAATTTAAAAAGATTGAAATCTTACACAACACTTTCTCGGACCATAAAGGAATGATGTTGGAAATCAATAATAGGCAGAGTGCCAGAAAATTCACAAATATGTGGAGGCTCAACAACACACTCTTAAATAACGAGTGGGTCAAAGAAGAAATTACAAGAGAAATTAGTAAATATCTCGAGGCGAATGAAAATGAAAACACAACATATCAAAACTTATGGGACACAGCAAAGGCAGTGCTAAGAGGGAAATTTACTGCCCTAAAATGCCTATATCAAAAAAGAAGAAAGGGCAAAAATTCAGGAATTAACTATCCACTTGGAAGAACTGGAGAAAGAACAGCAAACTAACCCCAAAGCAAGCAAAAGGAAAGAAATAACAAAGATTAGAGCAGAAATAAATGAAATTGAGAACATGAAAACAATAGAGAAAATCAATAAGACCAGAAGTTGGTTCTATGAGAAAATCAACAAGATTGATGGGCCCTTAGCAAGATTGACAAAAGAAGAAGAGCAAGGATGCAAATAAATAGGATCAGAAATGGAAGAGGAGACATAACCACTGACCTCACAGAAATAAAGGAGGTAATAACAGGATACTATGAACAACTCTATGCTAATAAATACAACAATGTAGATGAAATGGACAAGTTCCTAGAAAGGCATGAACAACCAACTTTGACTCAAGAAGAAATAGATGACCTCAACAAACCAATCACAAGTAAAGAAATTGAATCAGTCATTCAAAAGCTTCCCAAAAAGAAAAGTCCCGGACCAGATGGCTTCACATGTGAATTCTACCAAACATTTCAGAAAGAATTAGTACCAACCCTGCTCAAACTCTTCAAAAAAATTGAAGTGGAGGGAAAGCTACCTAATTCATTCTATGAAGCCAACATCACCCTCATACCAAAACCAGGCAAAGATATTACAAAAAAAGAACACTACAGACCAATCTCTCTAATGAATATAGATGCAAAAATCCTCAACAAAATTCTAGCAAATCGAATCCAGCAACACATTAAAAGAATTATACATCATGACCAAGTAGGATTCATCCCAGGTATGCAAGGATGGTTCAACATAAGAAAATCAATTAATGTAATACACCATATCAACAAATCAAAGCAGAAAAATCACATGATCATCTCAATTGATGCAGAGAAGGCATTGGACAAGATTCAACATCCTTTCCTGTTGAAAACACTTCAAAGGATAGGAATACAAGGGAACCTCCTTAAAATGATAGAGGGAAGATATGAAAAATCCACAGCTAATATCATTCTCAATGGGTAAAAATTGAAAACTTTCCCCCTAAGATCAGGAACAAGACAAGGATGTCCATTATCACCACTGTTATCAACATCGTCTTGGAGGTTCTAGCCAGAGCAATTAGACAAGAAAAAGAAATACAAGGCATCAAAATTGGAAAGGAAGAAATAAAACTGTCACTGTTTGCAGACGATATGATACTGTATGTTGAAAACCTGGAAAAATCCACAGCAAAACTACTAGAGCTAATAAATGAGTACAGCAAAGTAGCAGGTTACAAGATCAACATTCAAAAATCTGTAGTGTTTCTATACACTAGCAATGAACAAGCTGAGGGGGAAATTAAAAAATGAATTCCATTTACAATTGCAACTAAAAGAACAAAATACTTGGGAATAAATTTAACTAAAGAGACAAAAGACCTATACAAAGAAAACTACAAAAAAACTGTTAAAAGAAATCACAGAAGACCTAAATAGATGGAAGGGCATACCGTGTTCATGGATTGGAATACTAAATACAGTTAAGATGTCAGTTCTATCTAAATTGATTTACAGATTCAATGCAATACCAGTCAAAATCCCAACAACTTATTTTTCAGAAATAGAAAAACCAATAAGCAAATTTATCTGGAAGGGCAGGGTGCCCCGAATCGCTAAAAGTATCTTGAGGGAAAAAAAACAAAACTGGAGGTCTCACGCTGCCTAACTTTAAGGCATATTATGAAGCCACAGTGGTCAAAAGCGCATGGTACTGGCATAAAGATAGATATATCGACCAATGGAATTGAATAGAGTGCTCAGATATAGACCCTCTCATCTATGGACATTTCCTCTTTGATAAGGCAGTCAAGCCAACTCACCTGGGACAGAGCAGTCTCTTCAATAAATGGTGCCTAGAGAACTGGATATCCATATGCAAAAGAATGAAAGAGGACCTGTATCTCACACCCTATACAAAAGTTAACTCAAAATGGATCAAAGATCTAAACATTAGGTCTAAGACCATAAAACAGTTAGAGGAAAATGTAGGGAGATATCTTATGAATCTTACAATTGGAGGCGGTTTTATGGACCTTAAACCTAAAGCAAGAGCACTGAAGAAAGAAAGAAAGAAATGGGAGCTCCTCAAAATTAAACACTTTTGTGCATCAAAGAACTTCATCAAGAAAGTAGAAAGACAGCCTACACAATGGGGGACAATATTTGGAAACGACATATCAGATAAAGGTCTAGTATCCAGAATTTATAAAGAGATTGTTCACTCAACAACAAAAAGACAGCCAATCCAATTACAGAATGGGGAAAAGACTTGAACAGACACCTCTCAGAAGAGGAAATACAAATGGCCAAAAGGCACATGAAGAGATGCTCAATGTCCCTGGCCATTAGAGAAATGCAAATCAAAACCACAATGAGATATCTTCTCACACCCACCAGAATGGCCATTATCAACAAAACAGAAAATGACAAGTGCTGGAGAGGATGTGGAGAAAGAAACACACTTATTCACTATTGGCGGGAATGTCAAATGGTGCAACCACTGTGGAAGGCAGCTTGGCGGTTCCTCAAAAAGCTGAATATAGAATTGCCATACGACCCAGCAATACCATTGCTAGGTATCTACTCAGAGGACTTAAGGGCAAAGACACAAACGGACATTTGCACACCAATGTTTATAGCAGCATTATTTACAATTGCAAAGAGATGGAAACAGCCAAAATGTCCATCAACAGACAAGTGGCTAAACAAACTGTGGTATATACATACGATGGAATATTATGCAGCTTTAAGACAGAATGAACTTATGAAGCATGTAATAACATGGATGGACCTAGAGAACATTATGCTGAGTGAGACTAGTCAAAAACTAAAGGACAAATACTGTATGATCCCACTGATGTGAACCGACATTAGAGAATAAACTTAGAATATGTCATTGGTAACAGACCATCAGGAGATAGAAATAGGGTAAGATAATGGGTAATTGGAGCTGAAGGGATACAGACTGTGCAACAAGACTGGATACAAAAACTCAGAAATGGACAGCACAATACTACCTAATTGTAATGTAATTAGGTTAAAACACTGAATGAAGCTGCATCTGAGGTATAGTTTTTTTTTCTTCTTTTTTTCTTTTTTCTTTTTTTTTAATTTTTTTCTCTCTATTATCGTTTTATTTCTTTTTCTGCTGTCTTCCTATTTCTTTTTCTAAATCGATGCAAATGTACTAAGAAACAATGAATATGCATCTATGTGATGATATTAAGAATTATTGATTGTATATGTAGAATGGAATGATTTCTAAATGTTGTGTTAGCTAATTTTTTTAATTAATAAAAAAATAAAATAAAATAAAATAAATGAATTAAAAAAAAAAAAACTAAAGGCTGTCATTTCCAGAGAAAGAACAAACGTTAAGTGTAAGTGAAGGAATAAGTGAATTTGTTCATCTGGCGTGAATTAGAACTCACTCAGCCTAGCCCTCTCTCTGAGCAGCTCTGGCGCAGCAGCCACTGATCACCTTGTGTGTCCAACCCTGAGGACATGGGGATAGATAAGACTGGCTCCCCAAGGGAGATGCACAACTATCATGTGCGTAGTTAAGTTCCAGGATGGAGGGCTCAACAGAGAATTATCAACACCATTTAAGCTCTATGACAGAGAGATTAACATCCCAGTTGGAATGCAGAGGTTATGCTCTATGATAGAGGGAACAGAGATCGCAGATGCTAGAGGAAGCCCTTTGTCTAGTCTGGCAGTTAGCCACCTATTCCAGGGAGGCAACAATTACTCTAGACGCCAGTAATTATCGAGCAACATTGATTTTAGAGACCTCAGTGACATCCCAGGATCTTCTGAGAAAAAAGACCACACATTGGTCTAATACTGGAAACATTTCAATTCGGACAAGGGAGTCACTTTCTGGTACGAAAGGTGAGGACTTCTTTACTTTGAACACTATCCCCCAGGATGGAACAAATATAAGTCATTTTATTATTTACAACTATAGTCACCAGCATGTACGGATCCCTTTCTATTTTTCAGGTGTTTTCACATCTGTTATTTTATTTAATCCCCACCACCATCCAACAGGGTCTATATAATATTTATGTTTTACAGCATTTATAGTTTCCAAATTACTGAAGTTGTGTAAATTAAGTAACTGGCCAAGAATTCAAAACCAATGATCCTAACCTAGATTCCATCTAATTCAAATCCCACGGTGTCTCCTTTCCTGATACAGATAATGAACAGGGAAATGAATATCAGCTTTCCTGAGGCTCGGTGAAAACAATTCATTAAGAGAAAAAAAGTTGTTTCAATTAGTAATAATAAATTAAGGCCACCCTGCTATGTGAAAAGCACCATTCAAATACACCATGCTGTAAACTGTTTTCTGAAATTGTGCAGCCCTGAATATAATAGTTTCCTTTATGTTTACAGTACTTCACAGTTTACAAACAGCAGCCACAGCGTTAAGCTTCACAACAGCACTTCTCATTTTGTGGAAAAGGAAATAATGTCTAAAGAGAATATAATGTAATGATGCTTTATGATATTACCAGGATGTGAACCTGCTAAGTCCTATTTCAGTATTCTTTCCTTTGCCTCAGGTGAATCTACATTGGGCTTTTTTCCTGCATTTCTTCAATGTGAACTTGTTTTTTTACTGTCAGTTCCCAAGATCCAGAAGTTAAGTGGGGCCCCTAGGAGACTGAGAGCCTTTGTAGTGCATATACTGGGCCACCCATCCCCAGTTCTGTTCACTGCTTTCCCGAAGGAATTCACATAAACTCCCTTCAATCAAAATTCTAAGCATGTTTGGCAGACCAGCAAGAAAGGGACAGGAGAAGTAAAGATACTGCAACCTGCATTGGGCAGGAGGCAGGGGGTTAGAGAACCCAATGCCTCAGGTAGATCTGGCAGGAAAGCTTGGAAGATATGACAGAATCACCTAGAATCCTCATAGTCTGAAAGAGGTGTGATCTGATTTGGCCTTTGAGAAGATGCAAGCAGGAAGCACAGTGCTTTCCTAACACTTCCAGAGACTGAGCTATACTCCAGGCTGAGCCCAGGCCCAAACTCTGAGCCTCTTAGAATCATGTCTTTCAACTTCTTCTATGACACCCAGGATTTCTTCAATTTCCTATCTACATCTCCATATACATGCTGACACCATACATCAGTCAGTGCCCATGAACACAGATGCTGTATTCATTCTTGTGCCGTGTAATCCACATCCTGATCCACATCTGGTATATACGGGTAATATATACCAGCCTTATGCCCTAAAACACAAGAATCATTAACAGTCCCACTACTAGGTAAATACCCAAAAGAATTGAAAGCAGGAACTTGAACAGGTATTTGCAGACCTATGTATGTTCATAGCAGCTTTATTCACAACTGCCAAAAGATGGAAACAACCTAAGTATCCATCAACCACTGAATGGATATATAAAATATAGTATATACATACAATGCAATATCATTCAGCCACAAAAAGGAATGAAGTTCTGATACATATGACAACATGGATGAACCCTGAGGATATCAGAAGGACAAGTAGTTTATGATCTCACTGTTATGAAATAATTAGAATAAGCAAATTCATAGGCTCAGAAATTAGAATATAGGCTACCAGGGGCCAGGATGGGGATAGGGAACAGAAGTTAACACTTATATTGTACAGAGTTCCTATTGGGTTGGTGGAAAACTTTTGGTAATGATAATGGTAGCACAACATTGTAGCTGTAATTAACACTGAATTACATACTATAAAAGGGGAAATCTTAGGTTGTATATATATTAATAGAATACATTTCAAAAAAAACATAGGACTGTACAACACAAACAGCAAGCTTTATTATAAACCATGGACCATACTTAATAGCACAATTATAAAAATGTCCTATCATGAATTACAACAAACAAATGCAAGATGATACTAACAGGATGGTATATGGGAACACAGTTTTCATGTAAGACTTTTCTGTAAAATTGCAACTTCTCTAGTGAACACAAAACAAAACAAAAAACATGAGAAGAAACTTACAAAAAGAAACTATACGTGCCAGGACACAGCTACCACACACTCACCAAGCACAGCTGGGATTCACTGCATGCATACACACCCAATAAAAATCATATATACGCACAAAATCAGAGACCTACACAACATCCACAGCCCCAATCAGGAGGCACAGCACCCTTACGCATAGTTTCCAGGAGAGTCACGCAGATGCACACTTATATGCATTGGTAGCTTCTATATAAATATGCAGACACACATACACAGGAACTGAAACACTTCATGTGCACTGTCTCCTCTCTGATCGCTGTCTTCCTCCCTGTCCCCCTCCAACTACTATAATCCAAGCACCTTTATTAACCCTAACCATTGACAAAAAGCTTCATGGCACTGACATGTGCACCCCAAGACAATCACTGGAATGGACACATGGGAGCAAGAATAATTACAATTGAACTTCATCTGTGAATCACGAATATGGCATTTATAGCCTTCCCTCCGATGCACATAAAAAAGATTACATTTTCTATTTGGGAGAGGAGAAGGCAAGGCCACCATATTAGAGAGACAATATATGCAGGGTGATCACCTCCAGGATGGCCTATCTGAACTGGGCATGCAGTTATTTTCTACTGGCACGGAGTAGAGACAAAGATCTGAGATGTATTTAGATAACTAGAAGTAGACAGCCCAGTGAGTTGGGTGCTCCAGTCACCAGGATATCACACAGAGGTTCTCAGCCTGAGGAATTGTCCCTTATCTAGGGAGACACCTTGGCTGGCATTACCCCTGCGTGAGAAGCCTCTTCAGGGCCACCTCCATCACCAGTGCCACCACGGGTCTGTGCTGGGTGTCCTCTCCTGCTCCAGCTGAGCTCCTGCCCCTGCCGCAGTGCATCATGCTTGCTGTGTAGTTGCTGCCCCAACAATAAGAATTCCACTGTGACCCGCCTCATCTGTGCCTTCATTCTTTTTCCTGGGCACTTTTCTATGTTGTATCATGCTGAAAGAGGAGGTGGCGACTCACCTAGAGAAGATTCCTGGATTCTGTGAAGGGGAATTTAAAAATCAAGGTGACTGACCTGAAGGAAGATAAAGGCTGTGATGTACTGGTTGGTAATAAAACTATGTATTGGATCATCCTGGCCTTGGCCATCTTTTTCTTTGTCTTCTTTCTGCTCATGTTAAAAGTGAAAACAAGTAGAGATCCCAGAGCAGCAGTACACAATGGGTTTTGGTTCTTCAAATTTCCAACATTGTTGGTCTCATAGTCAGATCTTTCTACATTCCTGAGGGTCATTTCACCACAGCCTGGTTTGATTGACATCTGAGGGGCCGATTTCATCCATGCAGCTGCTGCTAGTGGGGGCTCTGCTCACTCTTTGAATGAATTGTGGGTAAATCGAATGGAAGAAGGAAATCCAAGGTGCTGGTGTAGTTTGGTGACTGTCACATTTATTTTATATCCTATCAATCATCTCAGTTGTGCTATTTTACACAGAGGACACTAAACTAAACTAAACTAACTAAACTTTAGTACATGTACTAAACTAAAGGATTAGTACTTCTCTGATCCTTTGCATTGTGGAAAATTCAGACACACCATTCTCATTCTGGCCTCCTGCAGTCCTCCGTCATCACCCTTTACATCAGGTACCTCACGTAGTTACCATGACCAATGAACCTGGAAGCTCCTGCAACCCCCACCTGCCGAGCATCATTAAACACATGGCTGTACCAGCCTTGGCTCCTGGTGATTCAACTGCCCTGGCCTCTACCTCTACTCCACCATCAAGGAGCAGGCCTCCTCCAGATGCAGAGAATGTTAGCGGGCTGCTAGTCTTTGTTTTCTACCTTGTGGATTTTATCTTCCGTACTTCCAGCAACAGCCAAGTGACCAAGCCGACCCTGTTAGGGAGTGACAGCATGATCCTCGGTGATGCAGGTACCAATAGTGCCGGCGATGAAGAAAATGGACAGCCTTGATGGGCTGTAGACAACAAGAAAGAGGGCATGCAGTACAGCCACTCTTTCTTCCATTCCATGCTCTGCTTGGCTTCCTTGTACGTCATGAAGACCATCACCAAGTGGAATAGCCCCAGTGTAGAGTTCGAGAGCAAGACCCACAATTGGCCAGCTGTGTGGGGCAAGATTAGCTCCAGCTGGGTCTGCCTTTTCCTTTACGTCTGGACCTGGTAACTCTTCTCGTCTTCACCACTAAGGATTTCAGCTGAAGCTCTGAGGGGAGACTACTCAGGAGACACATAAAAGTCTCCTTAGCTGAACACCCATATCCCTTTCATTTTTGCTTCAACTAAAATATTAAGTGAATGCTTTGCAGATTTTTCCATATCCAGCATTGTGGTAGGTAGCAAGACTGAGTAATTCTTGATGCAGGATCTAAACTTTTCATTCAGAGTATGTAATGTTTATTTGTAAGTATATAGCACAAAGGGAACATTTTTGCATTTTAAAGTGAACTACAGCTGAGCTGTGCTGTGAAAGATTTCTACAACTTTGATTTAAGAGATAAGGGTAAAAAGTTATGGAATATTTGAGGCCATCAATATGTTTCTATTGCAATATCCTTAAAAAGAAAAAAAAAAGATGTTATTATATGAAAACCCTAACTTGTGAGATAAAACAGTCTATTTTATTGCTTAAACTCAAGAGGTGTAGCATTACAGCATTTGGGGAAAGAAATATATGTTTGGGCCCTTCCCCAGAAAATTGGTTACCAATAAGGCTTACTGCTTCAACATTTTGAGTTTTTTCATTTTCATTTTTTGTTTTGTTTTGTTTTGTTTTGTTTTGTCTCACACTAACACCATTGATACTGCTGCTTGATTCTAGTCTGTGGCTTTGCCAGATATGTTCATTTCAATGCATGTTTTGTAGGTTTTGTTATGTGAAGGTTTACTTGCGAAAATACTGTAACTTTAGTCTCTGTAGTCCTCATGTTATGAGAATATCTAAAATTAAAATGCATGTGAATTTATTCCCTTTGCACTATAAAGGTATTTGATTAAAATGGATGCTACCTTTTAAGGCCCTTTCTTTAACAGCTTTATGAGTTAGCAGCCATTCTATATTTGGGGGACTTTATATGGGCAGGTTTATTAAGCACCTAGGAGGATGGTCCTATTTACTGAGTGTCTGTTCTGCACCAGGCAATGTTTAGTTCTGGGGCTACAACTTTAAACCTGCTATCTTGGACTTTAAAGTTTAGAGGAGGGTGAAAATGAGCAGACAGGCAGGTGGTTACAATGTGGTATAATTAATGCTGTGATTTAGGAATTGTAGAGGGCTCAAAGGAGGGATGCCTGGGGAGGGGGAGTGCCATGGTAGGCTTCCTGGAGGAAGTGATGTCTAATCCAAGAACCGATAGAAATTAACTAAGAAATGGGCAAGTAGGAAACCATTGCTGAAGAACAGACGAAACTGCATTTTTCAAAGCAGGCAGATGAAAAAAAAATTGTTCAGTAAAGCCATAATGGAGAGAAGTAAGCAGGAACCAGGTTATATATAAAAAAGCTTGTAAACCACACTAAAGCATCTGGACCTTATGTTGAGTGCAACAGAGAACATATTCACAGTGATATGAACAAATTTTGTCTTCAGTCACTGTGGGTGATATATTGAGAATGGATTTAAGAGAGATGAGACCAGGAGGAAGTTCATATTAGTGTGAAATAGAGAAGCAAAAGTAGAGATGGGGAAAAATTGACAACTGAGAATTACTTAGTAATTAGAGTTTATAAGTAGGCAGCTGATTACATATCAGGGAGTAGATTCTGGAGTGATTCTGGTTTAATCACCCAGGCAGCTGGTGGTTCTATTTATTTAGGCAAGAAACAGAAGAGGAGTAGGTTGGGTTAGAAGGATGGAGATGGTCAGCTAAGAATGGTTACAAGAGGCTTGGAGTCAGACCATTTGCATCCCAGCTTTGTCATTTTCTAGCTACCAAACAGGGCAGCTAATATTTGAATATACACTATGCTTTGTAACCTCAAACAAATTGCTACCTCCTGACCCTCAGTGTTCTCTTCATTTTCACAAGACATTACCTAGTACATAAGATTTTTAGAGAATAAAGTTACTTTGCAAAGTGCTTAACCCATTTTAAACACTCTGACAGCAGCTACTAATCAATATGGTCTAAAATGAGAATGAACAATATTCAGTCAAAGATTTGAAGTGTTACTTAGAGAAGTAAGTGGGTGGAACACAGAGGGGGCAATCTCAGCTGGGGTGGTGATGGGAGGTACAGAAGCAAGGCTTGAGATGAATTGTCTGGACCACTGTCTTTCAAATCAGTGGTTTATGTCAGGGTTCAGAGATAAAGTTGAAAGGGATTTGGGGGATGAAATGGGAGATTTAGCCACTTATTTTGCCAGTGTAAACAAAGAGCAGATACCCCATTTTCTTTAACAGCAGGGCCAGTCAGATTATGACTTTTAAAGGCCCTAGACATAAAAAATATTATGGTGCTCCATCTCCACCTTATGTAATTCATAACAAAAGCAATACAAAACTGTAAGATGTGGAACAAAGTCCAGTAAAATTTTAATTTTTTCTCATGAAAAAAAAAAAAATCACACAGCATCCTAATCCTCCCACATTTGGTAGGGACTGAGGACACTAGAGAGGTTATCCTGCTCACCTGCCATCTTGTGAGAACATATGGAGGACCCGTGAACGGATCTCTTTGGTCTTTGCTCCATAGACAATGGGGTTGACCACAGGTGGTAGCAGTAGATAGACATTAGCCATAACTACATGGAGCAGGGAAGTGGGGCCACCCAGCCTGTGCACCAGTGAAAGCCCAATGAGGGGCACATAGAAGACCAGAACGGCACAGAGATGGGAGATGCAGGTGTTGAAAGCCTTGAGTGCTGCCCCCCGAGAGGACAGCTCCAATACAGCCCGCAGGATGAGGACGTAGGAGAAACCAATGAAGAGGGAATCCACGCCCATGACTGAGAGGATGATGAAGAGGCCATAGACTACATTGACAGTGGTGTCAGTGCATGACAGTTTCATAATATCTTGATGCAAACAAAAGGAGTGCGTGACGGTATGCGTTCGACAGTATGACAACCGTTTCAGGATGAAGGGCAGTGGGGAGAAGAATAGAAATCCCCTGGCCAGGGCAGCTAGTCCGATCTTGGCCACAGTAGGCCCTGTGAGCACAGAAGCATGGTGCAGAGGGTGGCAGATGGCCACAAAGCGGTCAAAAGCCATAGCCAGCAGGATGGCTGACTCCATGGCAGACAGAGCATGGATAAAGAACATCTGGGCCAGGCAAACATTAAACTCAATCTCCTGGATGCCCGTCAGAAAGAGGCTGGCCATCTTGGGCATGGTGACAGAGGAGAGGACAAGATCAACGGTAGAGAGCATGGCCAAGAAGAGGTACATGGGCTCGTGCAGGTGCCTTTCCACACGGATGATGAGGATGATGGCTAGGTTGCCCAGGGTGGCCAGGGCATACATAAAACGCAGTGGGAAGCCCAGCCAAAAGTGTATGCTAGGCTCCAAGCCAGGGATGCCCACCAGCAGGAAGTATGCTGGGTGGACCGGAGTTCCATTTTGAGTGGCCACAATAGGCACCAAGATATGGGGCTTCTGCATTCTAAATCCAGTGTCTATGAAAGAGAAGAGGAGGAACATCATTCAGTCATGATTCAGAGTTGAGAGAGGATCTATAACGAGAAGGCATTGGAGTAGTGACAGCAGAAAGCAGACAAACTCAGTCTATCTAGTAATTTTGAACCTCAGCCTCTCTCTGCTCTGATTCTCATTATAGACACCAGCCTGGGCACCCTAGGCTGCCCCTATCCTTGAAAGGCCCAGTGCTACGTGGGCAAAAACTGCTGCTGTCCCATCAAGCTTTGTGTGAGGACCCACTTAAGGAACACGTACAACAGTCCTTCATTTTCACAGCTGATATTGTGAACCAGGGGCATTGCTTTCAGTCACTTCTCCAAAAAGTAGACAGACTTATACAGAAACTTTCACACAGATCCCAGCTCTCCAGATGCATTTCGGGGTCAGGGCTGATTTGGTCCCAGAGTAAAAGGCTCAATCTAAGGTTCCCTGTAAGACCCACCCTGGCCTGATTCCGGGCAGATTAATATGGAGGTGGAATGTGTGCATGGTTAAAGCAGGAGTTCTGTGTGGGACAGGTTTACAGGAAATAGGTTTTGGTTTAGACCTGAATATCTTTCTCTAACTTCCCTGATAAGAATCATCTGGGGCAGTTGTTGAAAACACCATCACCCAAGTTCCATTCCAAACCCTCAAAATCAGAATTTTCAGGAGACAGGGCCTGGAAATCTGTTTAAAAGGAATTCCCTTCCCTCCAATGATTATTTTCATCGGAGAAATGTGGGGAAAGCTTTAGGAGAAAGAAGGTATGCTCTCATTTTGAGGCTGCAACCCAGACCAATCTGCCCACATGAGAATGAGTCCCAAGTTATGCTTGACTGTGGTATGACAAGAGCCAAATGCAGCTGAGACATGGAAAGAAAATCAGGCAGTGCTGCTGCCAGCAGGTCCTGCATTCTCAGGCAGACCCCTTCCTCCACCTATTCTCCATGGTGAGCATACCAGCACCCCAGCCTCAACCACCTTTCTCTATGCAGACCACTCTGTTCTAAATCTCTCCTGAGATCCGGACCTTATAATTTAATATCTCCTTCATTTTTCTACCTGGATAGACTAAAAGTCTCACATTTGTCATTGCCCCAAAGAGAACCCCACCCAAACCTGCATCTGGCTCTCTTCCTGACCTCCATGCATGGTCCAATCTGGGCACCTAAGTCATAAACAGATGTCATCCTGATTTCTCTGCTCTTTCATTCCCCCTGTGCATGATTTGCTGCCCCAATTCATGGTCTTTTCTCTTATTTAACATACGTTCTGACCTCACTATTCCCTCTTCCCTAATGTGAGAGTTTCCTAACTGGCTTCCCTGCTTTCAAACCCAGCCTATTCCTGTCCACCTTCCACGCTGCTGCCATCTAAACAGCAACATTGGATGCATCAGGATTCTGTTTAGCAAGTTACAGGCGAGTCCCATAGCTTTCAGGACACTGAATCCCAGAGTCCAGCATTCAAGGCTCTTCATAGTGTAGTCCCAACTTAATTTTCCAACCCAGCTTCCCAGTTTCCTTCTGCATTACCAATCTGCCCACTGCACACACGCACCAGCATGCCACACACACACACACACACACACACACACACACACACACACACACACCATGTCCCCCAGAATAGGAAACTGGAATGGGGGATTCCTGTCCTGACAAAGGGGTAAGCAAAATTTGAAATGGGTCTCACAAGGGTTTGAAGATATTCCTCTTTGGATAAGTCACTAAGCAAGAACTGGGCTCCAAGCAGCTGTAATCTGAGCAGGGTGCACGCGGAAAGGATCGTGCCTCTCTAAGCAGCCAGGCTGTCTGAGCTGTCCTTATGCAAAGCACCCTCTCTGCCAGACCTGAGCGAACTTCACAACACAAGATCAAGCCGTCCCTCGTCACTATTGTCCGGGCTGAGCCTGGCGCACTCAGCACCAGTGACTCTTCTCCGGGTGATCTCCCATATAGAGCTTCTCTAGGGACCCTAGGGAGCGTGAGGGGCGGTGAAAAGTGAAAAAGTCGGGGCTTCCTGGGATCGATACACCACCCAAGGAGAACTGAGCCCTGACACCAAATCCGCGTTGTTTTAACTCTTCGCAAACCAGCCCAGAGGCTTAGGGACATGGACAGCGCCGTAAATGGAAAAGAGAAAAGGAATGACCAGGGCTGAAAGAAAAGGAGTAACTGGAATGGAGGCAGGAGCGCACACCATAACGCACTACACAAAGGGATCCAGAGCTAGGCTCAGGGGTTGCCGCTTGCTTCTTGCTACTGCCCCCTCGTGGTCAATAGAGAAGTTGCAGCCTCTGGCCCAGCGGACCAAAGACCAAACTGACCCCCAAATCTGAGCTCCTTCCACTGTACTATGCTGCCACTTTGCTCTCCCTCCCTCTCGTGAATCCTTCCTTGTGCCACTGATCATGACTCTCCTGCACCTCCAGAAATGAGAGTTTGCAATTTCCAGCCCAACAACTTACTAGTGGTATGACCACCCTATAAACCTCGATTTGATATGAAAAATAAATGAGATGCTATCAATTCTCCAATGAATGTTCGTGCTCTTTATTATTAGTCAACACTGGGAAAGCCAATGTCGAAGGAGGAAATTCAGTTGAGATGTTGCTACAACAGTCAGAAGAAAGATGTATATTTAGAAGGAAGATGTATATACACAGGAAAGATCAAACAGATAAGAACTGGAAGACTAGTTACCTTGAGAAGACTAGTTGGGGTGGGTTGGTGGGGCTAGAATGTTGAAGGCAGCTGAGAGAGGAGTGAGTGTGTTGGAAGAAATGAGAAAGTGAATGTAGGCAACTCTTTTAAGAATTTTGTAAGTGGAAAGAAGGTATGAAACAGGCAATATTTAAAGAATAGATAGGTTTAGGCCAAATTTTTTAATGTATATTTTGAAGCTAGAAGACTTTGGACACAATTCAATGGGACGGAGTAAGTAGAGAGGCTCTCTGTGTTCTACTTACTTTCTGATGGATTCTTCAGGGCTAGGACCCTCTGTCCTTCCCCATCTACTCATGAGCAATCTTACCTACTCCCATGGGCCTTCCATCACCCAAACCAGGCCAGGCCAATCTCCTGGCCATGTTCATTAAAATGCCTGTTGGACATTGTCCTCCCTTCCAACTCAACACGTCCAACGAGGCTCATTATCTCTGATCCCCAATCTGTGTTCTGTTCCCTGACTGTTCTCTGTTCCTATTGTAGACATGGGTTTGTTTCCTAAGCCAGAATCTAGAAGTCATCATCCCTGCCTTCTCCCTCCCTCTCTAACCTCCCTCCCTCACCACATCAATCAGTCACCAAGTCCTCTTTCTTTTACCTCCCAGATATCTTGTGAATAAGGTGATTTGTCTACATCTCCTCCACCTTTATTCCAGTCCAAATAAAAATAATCTCTTGCCTAGATTATCATAACAACTTGTTCACTGGTCAGCCTCAACACAGATCTTTCCTTCCAATCCACTGTCCACACTGTTGCCGGTGTGATCTTCCAAACACAGAAATAAGCTCAGTGCAACTTCCCATTGCCTTTAAAATAAAAAGTTGAAGTTCACACTCCTGACCTGGCTCATAAGGCCATCTGTGAGCTGTTTTGGTGCACCTCTCCGTCCCCATCTCTAATCATTAGACATCCCGTTTTTGCTCTCAAGTTCCAGATGCCCCAAAATTATCCCATCACTTCAATGTGCTATACTCTCTCTCATCCATCTACATTCAAATATTTCTTTTCCCCACAGTCAGAATATTCATTCTACTCCCTGTTCATTTGATTGATTCTTAGTCTTCAGGCTTCGTTTAAATCTCCTTTCCTGAAAGATCTTTCTTGAACCTCAAAGAATAAAGTGGAGCCACCTTATTCTCTTCCTTTTTGTTTCACTTACTACATTCAGCATTGTGGGATGAATTATTTTTCAATACTTCTGAGCAAAGCTGATCATCTTATCTTTGTGGGAGTAGGAGGGTTGGTATCTGAGGTATATGTTGAAAGTATGGGGTGGGGTGACAGTTTACAGAGTCTTCTATCATCTACTCTTAAGACAAAATTGTTTGGCCCTCCTAGTGATGTTCGTTTGTAACTCACAGCTCTATCACTTCAACTTAGGCATGTTTAATGGGCAGGTTCCTTTAAATTCTTGGTAGCAACATCAAGCACCAAGCTGGCACAAGTTTGGAATGGAAGTTTCGCACAGGAACTTCTCAAGTATTCATTTTCCACTTGTTCCAGTGATATGAATAGTCCATTATTGAGGAGAGTGGATCATGGAATGACTTAAAAGATAATAATATATACCTATATTTTTGTTTCAATATTTTTTACAAAAAAAAGAAGGAATACACTATTCAATATAAACAAAGTTTTAAAAGATTCCAACCAATAAACGGGAAATACGACCAAGGATATACTCAAATATTTGCCTTCCTGTGGGTTATGTGACAAATTACCACAAACAATTTTACATTTATTCTCTTAAAGCTCTGGAGACCAGAAATGCAAATCAGTTTCACTGGGCTGGAATCAAGGTGTTGGCATGGCCTAGCTCCATTTCCTGAAGTTCTGGGGGGAAATCTGTTTCCTTGCCTTTTCCAGCTTTTAGAGTCAATTCCTTTTGTTCCTTGGCTGGTAGTCCTTCCTGCACCTTCACAGCTCGCACTGTAGCATCTTGCTCCAGTTGTCACATTGCCGTTTTCTTCTCTGTCAAATCTCCACCCACCTTCCTCTTATTGGGACAATTGTGATGACATTTCAGGCCCAGATAATCCAAGATAATCTCCCCATCTCAAGATTCTTAATTTATTCACATCTGCAAAGTCTCTTTTCCCAAATAGAACAGCATTTCCATTTCTAGGGTTTAGGATCTGATAATGTTTGGATTATGTTTTTTGGAAAAAGAATTGGATTGGCTTGAAACAAATAGAAAAAGAAAGTGAGGGGACACCAGAACACATTTTGACCCAGCAAATCTGTTGCTCCAATAAGTGGTAGAGAGGAAATTATGCTAAAGCTAGAAGTTAAAAAAAAAAACACTCTGGATTTAATAGTATATTAAAGAAAGAGTCATATCGTATTACTCAGGAAAAGAGGTAGCAAAATTAAACGAGTTCTGGCAATTATATATGTTGAAAGAGGAAAAGCTAGAAGCTGGGAAGACATATTTAGCCAACAGCAAACCTTTCTGGGCCCTTAAGTGCTTAGGATCTGGAAGCAAACAGCAGCTCAGGCTCGGGAATGTGCTAAATATGATTTTCTAGCCCACATGAATGTGGAAAGAAATGGGAAGCCTCTCCTAGGAGGACAGTTTCATAGAACTAAGAAATTTCAGTACAGGAGGAAGTTGTGGCAGCCCTTAGCAAAGAACTAAGGAGTTCTTAAAATTCTGCTGTAGATGCCGACAAATACAAAAGAGAAGAGTAGGTAATAGGGACTGTGAAAAATACTGGGCCCTAAAATTTGCTTTGCATTTATTTATGTTGAATATAATGCATCCTGCTTGATAAAGAGTAGATGGACTGTCCCTTAGCAGAGTGAACATCCTCTCAATTCCTTATTGCAGTGTTTGGAACATGTGGAACAAAGAGGAGATTGAAAGGAAAATATGGAGGTTTTATCGTATGCATAATAGCGTTTAGGAGAAGAATGGTACCTCAGGAAATAAGCAGGAGTACCACGCTGCAAATTTCTAAGTTGCCAAAAAAAAACTGGAAGCATTTCATATCCCATTCTCCAAAAAAAGGAGATGGTTTATATAGGTAAACATTTTTTTCTTATGTTGCATGAGAATCATAACATCATGCTTACCTTTTTAGTTATAGATTCTCTCGAACTTTAATTCCTATGCTCTGGAAAGCAAACAGTGAGCAAATATTGACAAAGAGGATACATTCTGAAATTTTGAAATGATCAAACCTTTCTTTTTCTCTCTTTTTTTCCTTTCTGCCTCCTTCCCCAGATAATTCTATATTTCTCTTTAAGGCCTGTGGTCACGCAGTACAATATAGATTGAAACTCTCTTCTACTTAAGAAATGAACTTGCATGCTGTAGAAGTACAGGTTTTTTTCTGAGGACTTGTGTTTTCTAGATTTTGTGACTGTAATGCTGGTGCCTGTGGTAGATACTTGTAATTCATTGTGGTCCTCAAGCATTTTAATACTCTTTCTGTTTGAGGAATTTTTCTCCTTATGAAATGAAAGCCAGAAATTTGCTGTGTTAGTTTGCAAGCTACTGGAATGCAATATACCAGAACTGGAATGGCTTTTAAAGAGGGGGGGATTTAATAGGTTACAAGCTTACAGTTTTAAGGAATTGAAAGTGTTTCAGGCCACTCAAGAAAGGCTCATTGGTCTAGAACACCTCTGTCAGCTGGGTAATAATGTTGCTGGCATCTGCTGGTCCCTGGCTCCTGGACTCTATGGCTTTCAGTTTCCGTTCCTGTGGGGGTTCCTCACTTTGTTTCTCCAGAGCTGGCTCTCATCTCTTGGCTTCCCTTGGCTCTCTCCAGGTTCTGGCTTGCTTAACATCTCATAGTGATGTCCGTTGGGCTCCAAGCATCTCCAAACATCCATGTCTCTGTTCTCCAAGTGTCAGCATTTGTGTCAGCTCTGCTCTGAAGTTTCTGTTGGCTCGCTCTCTTTTGGCTCTGTTGCTTCTGACTCTCTCCAAAATGTTTCCTCTTTTAGAGGATTCCAGTAAATTAATCAAGACCCATCTGGAATGGGTGGAGTCACATCTTCATCTAATCAAAAGATCACACCCACAATTGGGAGTCTCACATCTCCATGGAGATAATCTAAACTTTTCAACCTACAGCATTGAATCAGGATTAAAAGAAATGTCTGCTCCCACAAGATTGGATCAGGATTAAAATGCACCTTTTCTGGGGTACATAATACTTTCAAACCAACACATTTGCCTTCCCAGCTAATTGATCAGTTTCACTACCATTGAAAAAGCTCTAAACTCTTAGGGGCTTTCAACAGGCATTTCTCATCACTGTGTCATGTCTTTGGCTGTGGAAGTTGCTGGGACTGTGCTCCATGGGTCTTCTCCTCAAAGACCCATGATTAAGGGAGAGCCCCTTTGGGGGAAATTTCTTTATTGTGGTGGGGGTGGGGTGGGGGAGAACAAACAGTGGAGGAAACATGCAATGTCTCATAAAGCTTCTCTTTGGAATTGAAACACTTTACCTCCAATTACATCCCAGTAACCCAAGACAGTCACAGAGTCAAGCTGGGAGGCACTGTAGGCCACAAAGCAATGAATGTGGTTATATAATCACCCTCACAAGACAGAAGAAAATATATGGGAACACTGTTACAATCTACCATTGGTAAAGGCATTTGGCCTCAGGGCTGCCAATCAAACTGCCTGCAGGAAGCAAACTCAGAAGCTAGGAGCATAAAAGAGCAGATACCAGAGGGAATCACTCTGGTAAAGGGTATAGAAGAATGCCTCTTCTAGAGACAGCAGATGTAGAGATTTTAGTGGTAGCATCTAGTACCCAGGTTTGGGAAAATTATCTAAGTTGACTATGCTCAGTGGAGGTAGTAGTGGTATCTCCATAGGAATGGACCTGCAGGGTAATTTGATGATGTTCTTGCCTGCATCATCAATGAGCTACCTAATATTCTCTAATAAGTACCTTTTCTTCTTAAAATAGGTTTAAGGTATTTTCAACTTTTTTTTTTATTAGTCAGCATTTTGGTTACATGTTCCTAAGAATTCTCTGGAACTTGCAAAGTGAACTATATGAGAAACTTTATCTTAAAATAATGTATGATTGGACTTGTTGAAGAACTGACACCTCCTCAAATACAAGATGGCAGAGTTGGAAGAGAAACCCAAATTCAACTCTAGTGCCTAAGTAAGCACTCTCTGACTACAACTGAGCAAAACAAAAAGAAATTGGAGAAAAAAGACTCTTTTATTTTAAATTTTCCATGGAAACAGGGATAACTAAATTTATTTGGGGACTTCGGTGTCTTTGAACATCATTGGTAATGGGAGATGGCTCAGGTTATTCCATTTCCAGAACTTTTTGGTTGTTAGCATATATTAATTTGGACCATGCTATTATCTGGGGCTTATTTTATAGACCTTTCTCTGTGATCTGCATTGGACAAAGTAGCTGAGCATAATTTAAGGTATAAAAATGATGAGGGGGTATTAGTTTCTAAGTGGAAGGCCATGATCAAGATTTGAGGTATTTTAAGAGTTTAAGATATTTTAGTTCAGATCACTGTAATGTCTAAATTCTACCTTGGCCCAAAGACTTCATCTTCCTTAGAAGGTTCTAGAGGGAGATATATACAAAAAGGAGGCAAAGAAAAGCAAACTATCATTGTATTATTTCCTTGGCGTTTGTCTCCAAACATTAATGAATAAGTCAATTATACTGAGCTAGATTTCATGGATCTTATCATTTAATACATGTGAACCCCTATAGATAGCTTCAGCAACTGAGTGTAGTCTTCATTCTTTGTCTTACAGTCACCCTGGGTGACATCCTTGTGGATAACCCACTCATTGATCTAGACTCCCAATTCTTTGACCTGACTTGATTATCTCAGGTAATTTCCATGTATACCCCTTTTCAGCCACCACTTCCCAATCTGGAAGGGAAGCAGATGAGCTGCTTCATCTGCAATCATCCCATTTATAGACAAGTCCCAGTCTTCCTTCAAACTTCTCCACTCATTTCTTCCCGGGGCTTTAACCTCAATATGACCAAAAGTCTGTTGGTTGCTCTACTTTTTCCTCATCTGTAAGCCCCTACCTATCATTTCTTCCCAATCCAGTGGAGCTTCAATGTACTACTGTCTGACACTCTCTTTCAAAGCCCTTTATCATGGTTGCGCTACCATTATCTGAAAGAATGTGCTGACCCAGAATGATATGGCATCATGCTTTCTCAGGGCCCAACCCAACCATATTCTCCTCTGACAAGCTCTGCCACTACCCAAATTTAAATGGGAGCTATTTCCTCCCCCTTTAAATTTCAGACCTAAAGCTATATAAAACTTAGTGGGGCCATGGTTCATGTTTCCAGGGGGAGAAAGAGAGAGAGAGTGAGAGAGAGAGGAGAAACTATTGGAAATCCAGAAAGTCAGGCCCCAGGAATTTCCACCAGTTCCCCAGTCCTTCCTGAATCCAATCTCCACACCTCCTTCCCTGACCCCCAGTCACTTCCCAGTCCTTGCTTCTCTTCTGGTGCTACTCTTCCACCAGAGCACAGAAAGGCACTGTGCCACCGTTGGCTGCACACTCGCCTTCTTGCTCTGGTCTGTCTTGGATTCGGGGTAGAGGGTTGGAGTCTGAAGCGAACAGTTATGGAATATGGCCAAGATAAAGCCTCACCAGGACACATCTGTCTGCCTCTCACAGACAACTAGGTACCTCAAAAAGGAGACTAGATGGAGAGCATCTGCGCCTGGGAAGTAGAGTGATCCATCTACCAAACAGCCTGAGCTATCTTTTTTTTTTTAATTTATTTATTAATTAAAAAAATAAGAAACAAAATAAAACAACATACATAATCAGTAATTCACAATATCATCACTTAGTTGCATATTCATCATTTCTTAGAACATTTGCATTAATTCAGAAAAAGAAATAAAAAGACAATAGAAAAAGAAATAAAACAAACACAGGAAAGAAAAAAATAAAAGATTATACCTACCATACCCCTTACCCCTTGCTTTCATTGATCACTAGCATTTCAAACTAAATTTATTTTAGCATTTGTTCCCCCTATTATTTATTTTTATTCCATATGTTCTACTCCTTTGTTGACAAGGCAGATAAAAGGAGCATCAGACACAGGGTTTCCACAATCACACAGTCACATTGTGATAGCTGTATCATTATTCAATCATCCTCAAGAAACATGGCTACTGGAACATAGCTCTACATTTTCAGGCAGTTCCCTCCAGCCTCTCTATTACATCTTGAATAACAAGATGATATCTACTTGATGCATAAGAATAACCTCCAGGATAACCGCTTGACTCTGTTTGGAATCTCTCAGCCATTGACACTTTGTCTCATTTCCCTCTTCCCCCTTTTGGTCGAGAAGGTTTTCTCAATCCCTTGATGCTAAGTCTCAGCTCATTCTAGGGTTTTTCTCAATCCCTTGATGCTGAGTCTCCGCTCATTCCAAGATCTCTGTCCCACGTTGCCAGGAAGGTCCACAACCCTGGGAGTCATGTCCCACGTAGAGAGGGGTATGGTGGTGAGACTGCTCGTTGTGTTGGCTGGAGAGAGAGGCCACATCTGAGCAACAAAAGAGGCTCTCTTGGGGGTGACTCTTAGGCCTAAATTTTAAGTAGACTTGACCTATCCTTTGCAGGGTTAAGTTTCATATGAACAAACCCCAAGGCTGGGGGCTCAGCCTATAGCTTTGGTTGTCCACACTGCTTGTGAGAATATCAAGAATTCAACTTGGGGAAGTTGAATTTCTCCCCGTTCTCATCACTCCCCAAAGGGGGCTTTGACTTGGGGAAGTTGAATTTCTCCCCGTTCTCATCACTCCCCAAAGGGGGCTTTGCAGATACTTTTCCACTCACTGATCGAATCACTCTGGGATTCATCGGGGCATCACTCTGGACAAACCAGTAAAATCTCATGTCCTACCTGAGATTCCAAGTACTTACGGCATTCAATCAAACTATCTACATAAGTTATATTAGGAAATACACTAGTCAAAATATAAATTTTGTAACAAATAAACATTTTTTGATTTAGTCTCACACAGAAGGTGACATTTTAAAATATTAATTACCATCTATTTTCAGTACCCTGCAATAATGACATTCCTTTGTTCTTCCTCATGCAAAAACGTTTTTAAAATTGTACCTTGTACATTTCACTATTATTATAACTCTAGGCATTCCTAGATTATACCATCTCAATCTTTAACATCTATCTTTCTTTCTGATTTCAATATGTCCCCAGCCCTCCTCCCTCTATCATTCTCACATGCAGCTTCATTCAGTGTTTTAACATAATTTTATTACAGTTAGGTAGTATTGTGCTGTCCATTTCTGAGTTTTTGTATCCAGTCCTGTTGCACAATCTGTATCCCTTCAGCTCCAATTACGCAATATCTTACCCTATTTCTATCTCCTGATGGTCTCTGTTACGAACAAAATATTCCAAGTTTATTCACTAATGTCACTTCATATCAATGAGACCATACAGTATTTGTCCTTTAGTTTTTGGCTAGTCTCACTTAGCATAATGTTCTCAAGGTCCATCCATGTTGTTACATACTTCATAAGTTTATTCTGTCTTAAAGCTGCATAATATTCCATCATATGTATATACCACAGTTTGTTTAGCCACTCGTCTGTTGATGGATATTTTGGCTGTTTCCATCTCCTTGCAATTGTAAATAATGCTGCTATAAACATTGGTGTGCAAATGTTCGTTTGTGTCTTTGCCCTTATGTCCTCTGAGTAGATACCTAGCAATGGTATTGCTGGGTCATATGGCAAGTCTATATTCAGCTTTTTGAGGAACCGCCAAACTGCCTTCCACAGTGGTTGCGCCATTTGACATTCCCACCAATAGTGAATAAGTGTGCCTCTTTCTCCACATCCTCTCCAGCACTTGTCATTTTCTGTTTTGTTGATAATAGCCATTCTGGTGGGTGGGAGATGATATCTCATTGTGGTTTTGATTTGCATTTCTCTAACGGCCAGGGACGTTGAGCATCTCTTCATGTGCCTTTTGTCCATTTGTATTTCCTCTTCTGAGAAGTGTCTGTTCAAATCTTTTTCCCATTTTGTAATTGGATTGGCTGTCTTTTTGTTGTTGAATTGAACAATCTCTTTATAAATTCTGGATACTAGACCTTTATCTGATATGCCGTTTCCAAATATTGTCTCCCATGTGTAGGCTGTCTTTTTACTTTCTTGATGAAGTTCTTTGATGCACAAAAGTGTTTAATTTTGAGGAGTTCCCATTTATTTATTTCTTCTTCAGTGCTCTTGCTTTAGGTTTACGGTCTATAAAACCACCTCCAATTATAAGATTTATAAGATATTTCCCTACATTTTCCTCTAACTTAGACCTGATGTTTAGATCTTTGATCCATTTTGAGTTAACTTTTGTATAGGGTGTGAGATATGGGTCCTGTTTCATTCTTTTGCATATGGATATCCAGTTCTTTAGGCACCATTTATTGAAGAGACTGTTCTGTCCCAGGTGAGTTGGCTTGACTGCCTTATCAAAGATCAAATGTCCATAGATGAGAGGGTCTATACCTGAGCACTCTATTCGATTCCATTGGTCGATATATCTATCTTTATGCCAAAACCATGCTGTTTTGACCACTGTGGCTTCATAATATGCCTTAAAGTCTGGCATCGCGAGACCTCCAGCTTCGTTTTTTTTTCTCAAGATGTTTTTAGCAATTCGGGGCACCCTGCCCTTCCAGATAAATTTTCTTATTGGTTTTTCTAATTCTGAAAAATAAGTTGTTGGGATTTTGATTGGTATTGCATTGAATCTGTAGATCAGTTTAGGTAGGATTGACATCTTAATTATATTTAGTCTTCCAATCCATGAACATGGTATGGCATCTATTTAGGTCTTCTGTGATTTCTTTTAGCAGTTTTTTGTAGTTTTCTTTATATAGGTTTTTTGTCTCTTTAGTTAAATTTATTCCTAGGTATTTCATTCTTTTAGTTGCAATTGTAAATGGGATTCGTTTCTTGATTTCCCCCTCAGCTTGTTCATTACTACTGTATAGAAATGCTACAGATTTTTGAATGTTGATCTTGTAACCTGCTACTTTGCTGTACTCATTTATTAGCTCTAGTAGTTTTGTTGTGGATTTTTCCGGGTTTTTGACGTATAGTATCATATCGTCTGCAAACAGTGATAGTTTTACTTCTTCCTTTCCAATTTTGATGCCTTGTATTTCTTTTTCTTGTCTATTTGCTCTGGCTAGAACCTCCAACACGATGTTGAATAATAGTGGTGATAATGGACATCCTTGTCTTGTTCCTGATCTTGGGGGAAAGCCTGAACTATCTTAAAAGCTCTCCTTCCAGCCTTCTCCTGGTGGACACAAGCCCCCACCCCAGCAACCTCAAGGTACCATGTTTTTAAGGCCCTTGTGAGTGAGTCCTGGTTAGTAAAAATCGCAAATTACACACAAAGAAAATCTCTCCATTAACTATTTTAACATCACTGAAGCTCCAGAGAAGTACACCCAACTTGCTCTTGAGCTCCTTAGGACAGAAACTGTGAAAGGTAATTGATACCCCAGTACCCAGGAGGTGATGCAAACAGTTAATGCTCAATAAAGGTTTAACATTTCTGGTTTCAATTAATTCACTCACTATTCTGTTAGGCCAGCTATTTCTCCAGGCCCAGGTGAGGCCGATGGTCCAGCTCAGACTTCAGCTACCTCTTTGCTTCTTTCTAATTGCACATAGCCTCATTTGTTTCAGGAATTTTCTAGGCCTCACTCTCTAAAATTTCAACTGTGACTTGGACCCTCTCATTGGCATGAGGATATAGAGTATCAGTCCCAACAAAGAAGATATCGTTTGGAAGTGTATTCCAATTTGAGGCGCTCCTTATTATTTTCCACGCAGGACACAATGCATTTGCATTGTCTTGTTCAGTGAATGCCTAAGTATCAGAAAAAGGACAAGGCCCTAGGAGTACAAAGGAAAACCAAAATTACTGCCTGGAATAATGTTTTCATGCATGTGCATGCCCTTATTTGTTTGGGAGGGAGTTGGGGAGACTAGTTATTTAAAGTTTTTGTTTGTTTTGGTAACAGTTTGTGATCAGAGGTTCTACCCTTACTCCACCAGCTTTCAGTATCTACTTCTAACTTTAAATATAAAGTGTGGTGGTAGTGGGGAGAAGATGATTGCTTAAGTATTGAATAAAAGTTCACCAAGAAATCTGCCAGGAAGGTTTTTAGGACTTAGTATCTGCTAACCTGGAGAAGTCACTAACCCTCAGAGAACTGCAAAAGGTCCTTGCAGAGTGTCCTGGCCCATCGGAACTTTTCTAGCCAAAAGACCAAAGAAAACGCCAGGCACAAGCTAAGACATGAATTTTATTTAGGGACTTGTGTCCAGGCAACGAAATCAAGCAGCTCCAAAGACGGCTGGCTGGAGACTGAAAATATCACCCCTCATGGATCAGAGGGGAAGGCAGAGCTTTATAATGGACACAGACAAAGAAGGCACAGAGCCAAGACGGTGCATGTACATGTTGCTAATAAAGTTTTTTAATGTTGATCTCTCTGGGTACAACCTCTTGTAGAGTTAACCCTGGGGAAAACAATGACCTCCTAAGCTGAGAGTCTGGTTTTTTTTTTTATTTTTCCCGTGTATTCACTATCTCTACTTTCTTTCCTCCTCTAGGAGGCTACCGAAACCTTGTCTAACTGCTGTATGTCATGCAGGCTGCTGTGTGTTTGAACTTCATAAAGTTCTAGGGAAATGCCTGGGCCCTGGCTTGCATATGGAGTTCACTGCATTTGTGTGCCCAGTCCTGAGCTGGAAGCTGTGTCACAGAACACGGCCTGCCTCATCTCCTAGGCTGCTGAGAAACATGGGAAACTGGCAAATGAATGGCACGAATTGCTGCTGTCATCGTCTTAAAGAATAAGATTAGTTCTGAGGAGCCACTAGTCAGCCAGAAAAGCATGAGAAGCAAGGGGTTCCTGGGAGAGACCCTGCTGCGCCTCTCCTAATGCAAGGTCCAAGCGGCCCTTTCGGAAAATCTCAACTCTTCGGCCTGTCCTCCAAAAAAGGCCGTTCGACTCTGGCACTAGCATTTCCTTAACAGTTTAAAGAGTTCTACGGAGCGAAGGGAATAGAAATAACAAGGCAGCAGAGAAAAACCGCGCGAGGCCGAAAGGGACGTCTGCCCCACCTCCGATTGGCTAGGGTTGTCCTAACCCCTGCTTCTGATTGGCTATGCCCACAAAGTCACCGCCTACCCGGCGGAGATCGGCGCCTGGGCGTTGCCCGCCGCTCATTGGCTCCGGTCCTGTGGGTGGGGCCTGTGAGTCCTCAGGGAGGGGCCAGGAGCGGTCCGCGGCCGGCGCTTACTTCTCTGGCTTTCCGGTGGCAATTCAGCGGGTAAGTTCGGGTCTGGCGGACCGGCTGCTCTGGCGCTGTGGAAACTCGGTGTGTCCACTTCGGTTTCCGCCGCGGTGCGCTAGTCCGGGTTGAGGAGGAAGGTGGGAGATAGCCGCTGTTCTTTAAATGTCCTGCATGCTCATTTTCCCCGCCCCACCCGCCGGCTGCTCTGGGCTCTGCGTCCAGTGGCCGGTAGGCTACCATCCCCCTCTGCCCCTGAACTTCTGAGGTCACTGCCCGGCCTTCCTCTCCCCCCTGCCCCCTTCCCACTCTGGTGCCTACCCTGGTGTCTTTTCCAGGCTCCGCCCACTCCCCTCTAAAACCCTTCCCTGTCTGGCTCATCACCCTGCCAAAGGCCCAGTGGAGAGGAAAGACGATGCATTCAGGCGTAATATAATTTAATTGAAGCAATTCAACGTTTATTTGTCTTGTCAAAGTTAAGGAATTTATGTGTGATAAAACAGTAAAGCAGGGTTTATGTTAAAGAGCCACAATCGCCGGTTACCTAATCGTATTCAAAAGACACCACTTTTAACTTTTCTAGGTTTAGGTCATTTTTATGACCTGAAACTTGAATAGTGTGCTTCTACCACATTTCTTGATCTAAAGAGATTTTGCTGTTTCTTTAAACTGCTTTTCCTACTATCCCCTTCTCCTCCATTTTTTATTGCTATTTTAGTTCTGTTGATCTCTGTAGCATTAAACAATAGACATCACCCTGTTTCTCCTGCTGTCAACTTTAGACTGTAGTTCGTGGTGTCCCGTTGTATTAAATGAGGATTTCAACATTTCTTCCACCTCCAACCCACCATCATCTAACTTAATTCTCATGTATTCAACAAATGTGTGAGGCACCGTTCTAGGTTGTGGTTAAAGTAATGAACAAAATGTACACTGTCCCTATCCTCATGAGACTTCTAGTTTGGGAAGTCAGATGGCAAACAAATACATGTTAAATGATGTTAATTTTTATAGGGAGATCATGGCAGGCTGGTCTGTTAAAAAGAGTATTTCAGGTGGAGGGAACAGAGAGTGTTTTGAGATGGGAGTGTGCTGGGTATGTTTGAGGAACAGTAAGACCACGGTGGCTGCAGCGAAGTGAACCAGAAGGAGAGAAAAATGGAGAGAGAGTGCTAATGATGAGGTCAGGGTTGGCGAGACCACAGATGTGATATATTGTAGGCCCTTGTAAGGATTTTAGCTTTTTTTCTGATGGTGGCTTTGACTAGAAGATTAATGATGTAGGGTTTGGGTTCTGGATATATTTTGAAGATAGACCTGGTAAGAGTTGCTGATGGATTAGATATGGAGAATAAAAAACCAGAGTGTATGAAGACTGCTAGGATTTTGGTCTGAATAGCTGGAAAAATGGATTTACGATTTACTGAGTGCTTTTTCTTTTTCTCTGTTTTTCTCAGCAGTCTGTTCTTCTTTTAAAGATACAGTATCTTCTTGAATCTGAGGAAAGTAAATTATTTTGTTTTTGTTCCTTATTTTGGGGTGGTCATTTGTGTTTAGATTATATTGGTCTTTGTCTTTTGTGTTTCTGGCTTTCTTGATATAGCTGGTCATGTTTGGTTGTCTGTTTATATTTAAGAAGTGGAAACTAGATTTGTTTTCCTAGGTGGTAGATGTGAGTTTCTCTGCTGATGTACATAGTGAGGCTTGTGAATTAGTGGGCTCCTTCTTTTGGGGGGGGTGAGGGGGTGAATGGAACCCTGGTCTCCCTCATGAAAGGCGAGCGTTCTACCCCTTGTCGGCTCCTTTAAGGTGAACAGTTAAAGAGCATGTTTGGGGGGCCCCGAAATGCTAAAACCCAGGACCTATTAGAGACTAGCCTTGATTCTTCCCAAGAACTTCCCTCTTGAGAGAGTTTGTTCTTCCAGATTGTTTTGCATGGGTTGTGAAATGCCCGGTGAAATGTTTCCTAACTAAGGATGGCTCAGAAATGAGAAGGAAATTGGGAGGGTCAATTAGAAGTTTCCTTACACAAGAGCTGCATCTTATCAGTCACTGTACTTTTGGCCCTGTTCTTACTCCTTCAGATTCAGGAGCGTTTTTCCCATTGTTTACTGAAATTGCTTTTCCAGTTTCCTGCTCTCTTTCTAGGATATTAGACCTCCTAAATTGGTACAGCCATTTTTCTCTCTCTCTTCTCCGCCCCCTCTCCCCTCAGTTTTTTGGTTCCCTTTTTCGTTTGGCTTTTGGTTGCTGTATGTTCTTGCTTCTTCCCTGAACAGTAAATGCCACTGAGCCTAGAATCTCCCAAATTTTACCTGCAGATCCACTCTGTTCTCCACTCTCATCTTTTTTGCATTTCCAGATAGCAGTTACACTGCTCTGTTTGATTCTTTGACTGAAAGTTGATATATTATGTATCTACTGATGATCTCCTTCCTAGTCTCTCTGATATTCTTTTATTGTTATTTTATTGATGACCTCAGGAGTAAGGGGCATTAGTTTTCTGTTGCTGCCATTAAAAATTACCACAAATCTAGTGACTTAAAACAATGCAAATTTATTATTATACGGTTCTGTAGGTTTGAAGTCCAACAGGGTTTTACTGAGCTAACATCAAGATGTTGGCAAGGCTGTGTTCTTTCTGGAGACTTCAGAGGAGAATCTTGTTTCCTTGTCTTTTCCAGCTTCTGAAGCGGCTCCTTTTCTTGGTTTAAGGTCCTGAACTCCATCTTCAAACCCAGCAACACTCTGTTGCTGCATCACTCTGACCCTGCTTCTGTGGCTACATCTCTGTCTCTGACTCTGAACTCCTCTGCTCCCTCTTCCATTTTTAAGGACACTTGTGTTTACCTTGGGCCCACAGCCCATCCAGGATAACCTGTCTGTCTTAAGGTCAGCCGATCATTCTCTGCCCTGTAACATAATAAATTTACAACGGGGATTAGGACGTAAACCTCTCCTGGAGGGTTGCTGGCAGGCAGTGTTATTACTGTAGAGGGGACCTTGGTTGTGCTTAGTCTACCATCCCATTTTAAAGAAGAGGCAGCTGAGACCCAGGAAAGGTACTTAGCCTCCATCTCTTAAATCCAGGACTCTTAGGCTTTAATGAATTAAAAGCTCTTTGTAAAGGGCCCAGCACGACATCCACAGTCAAAAGCCTGTAGGACAGGGGAACTGTGGAGCAACCCCATGGCAGGAAGGCTGCAGATGTTCAGAGAAGGGAAATCTGCCAGCATCAGGGTAAGCAGGAGCCTTACCCAGGGCAGAATTTAACTTGGGGAGACTAGAGATAAGGGAAAGAGCAAGACAGGTCATTTTCACCTGGGAGAAGAATGGGAACCCAAGTGGGGTACAGTAGAATGAATGAACCTGGGATATATAAGAAAGTGTGGAAGCTATTCTTTTTGCTTGGCTGGTCACCATAGTGCTCTTCAGTAGTGAAGGAAGAGAGATTTCACAAGACCCCTGTGATATAGCGTGTGTGGAGTTTAGACTGAATGCTGGGGCTCTTGACCAAGTTAATGATTTAGCAAACTAGGTTTGGGATACTGGATCCCACAGTTTGGTAGTGATAGTGGGAAGAGGACAGTTAGAATCAGGGCAGCCAGTGAGAAGGCATGATCAGCTAAAGCCTGCAACAGAGAGTCCTACAAGATCTTCCTGCCCTCATTTGAGAAGCCCTACTGGACCAACCCTAAGTCACAGGGATTTCTATCTCGTTTTGAATTTTTTAATACCTTGAAGCTTAGAGAGATTAAGTAATTTGCTCAAAACAGAATGATGGAGCCTAGAACCTAGTCTCTGTAAAATGAGATTAATAATGGTTTCTACCTCAAACTGTGAAATAAACTGTTACTCCACATAAACTGCTCAGAACCGTGTCTGGTGTTTCATGTAAGTGCTCAAAGAGTCCTAGCCATTATTATTAGTGTATAATAGACTCTTAATTGCCTAACACAAAATTTAAAAGCATGGTTGGCTTAGGAACAATTTCCTGTATCCATCTGGTTAATTCATTGAACAAATATTTATTGAGCACAACTGCATGACAGGCACTGTTCTAAGTGCTGAGGATACAGAAATGACCAAGACCAACCTGGCTTCGCCCTTTACAGACTTTAAGTGGTAAGACAACATTTCAAAGTAAATAAATAAATATTTCCAGGAGAGCTGAGAGCCTGGCATTGACCATGAAAGTTCCGGTCCCATGCGTGGCTCTGGGAAAATCTCAGATTCCTTATCAGAGTCATGACTTAATCAGTATGCTTAATTATTAACAGATGTTCTTTTTTTTTTTCATCTTCCAAGGGATATTATTTCATCTCGGCTTCTAACATATCACTGAAGGCTGAGAAGAGCATCATGGCTTCTCAAATAATAACTACATTAATGGCTAGAGAAATGGGCAGGGGTTTGCAGGGTGTTGTTTCCCTTGGACTTTATACTTCGCTGTGCAACAACAACAACAAAAAAAATTGTGTATATAGTTTATGGATAATTATGCATTATGGGCTTCTTGTATATTAACTTTTGTGCACCTTGATGTTTGTAAACATACCAGAGAGTGAGACTAGAGTTATTTCTGGTCTCAGTTTTGGATACTGAAGCTCCACATTATATGTGACCTTACCAAAGTTCAAGAGAAACTAGTCCTGACTCAGACAGCATGATTGTGAGTGAATTGGGAATGGATTGATAAAGTGAATCCTGAGGAGAGTCAAAGATGGCCAAATAAGAGCTGAGAATATGCAGCACCTGCTCTCTTAGGCAGCCCCACATAGCCTTTCTGTGGTATGAGTCATGGGATACAGTCACTGGTTCAGTTGTGAAGGCCAGTACTTATTAATAAAGGATCTAAAGGAAGAAGTTGTTTGTTCAGTCACTAATTATCCCTTTTCCTTGTCTCTCTGCTCTTTGTTACCTTTTTCTCTTATTTTTCTTTTCCTCTTCTCAGCCTTCACCACTTCTTCCTGTTGTTTTGTTTTCTTTTTTATGTCTTGAGGAGGGTATGAGAAGGAACCATGGATTCTACAGCATTGGTAGAAGCCGTTGTGAAAGAAGTGGCCTGTCCCATCTGCATGACCTTCTTCAGGGAGCCCGTGAGCATTGACTGCGGCCACAGCTTCTGCCATAGCTGCCTCTCCAGACTCTGGGAGTCCCCAGGAACATCCCAGAACTGGGGTTATACTTGTCCCCTCTGTCGGGCTCCTGTCCAGCCTAGGAACCTGCGGCCTAATTGGCAGCTGGCCAGCGTTGTGGAAAAAGTCCATCAGCTAGGGCTGCGTGCCACAATGGGGCTGAAGGGTGATATCTGTGAACTCCATGGGAAACAGCGAAGCATGTTCTGCAAAGAGGATGGCCTGGTGATGTGTGAGACCTGCGGTCAGTGCCCAGAGCATGAGGCCCACGGTGTCGTACCCATAGAGGATGTTGCCTGGGAATATAAGGTGAGAGATGGCCACGTCAGTGTCTCCCCTGCCCCTCACTTGGGCAGTCTCCAGATCACGGACTTGACCAGGGGTTCTAGAAGGTAAAGGAAAGCTAATTCCTTTGGCTCCTCACACTGACAGAGCCCTGTGATCAGATATGCTGAACTCTGCCTTTCCTTGCCTTCATGACCTTCTTTGACTCCCTTCTTTCCCACTTTATCCGTACACCATCCCTAACCCCAGTATGGCTTAATGTCTAAGCCAAAGGTGATTTCAGTAATGGGAATTTGAAGATCAGTTGGGTTCGATTTCTCGGCAGGTCAAATGAGTTTGGGTATAAGGAACCAAAACTGCACCAATCAGAACCTGCAAACTTCTCCTAGCAGTGCTACAAGGTAATGATTTGACTTTAAATGATTCATTTTCATTCACTCGTTTTGTGGAGAAAACTGAGGCTCAGAAATTTTAGGTTATGACAATTGATTTTAGACTTCGGTGAGTCACTTAAAAAAAGAACTAATCTAACATTCTAAGATTCTTTCTGACTTGAGGATAAGTTCAAGAAAGAGCAAAGGCTAGAACTAAGATCCTCTTCCCTACTGACCAACATTCTTTCTTTTCTCCTATGCCCCTTTTTTTGACAAGTGATCTCTGAAGCACCCGCTGCTCCTTAGAGGCCATGAATTGCCTACTGAACACTTCTTCTGAGACACCTAGGCTATTTTTATAGCTACTTTTCGGTTGTCTAAAGCTGCTGGGATGCAATATACCAGAAATGGATTAGGTTTTACAAAAGAGATTTAAGTTACAAATTACAGTTCTAAGGCTGTTAAAATGTCCAAATTAAGGCACCAACAAGAGGCTCCCTTCTCGAAGGAAAGGGAGCCAACATCCAGGGTTCCTCCATCAGATGGGAAGACACATAGCAGCATCAGGTGTCTTCTCCCCACTACTGATTTCATATAGCTCTCTCAGCTCTTGTGGATCTTTCTTCCTTCTCTCTGGGGCCTTTCTTTCTTGGCTTTCTACCTCTCTGAGCCTTCATAAAGGACTCCAGTAAAGGATTACCTTGAATGGGTTGGGTCCATGGAAACAACCTAATCAAAAGGTCCCACTGAACAATAGGACTGGCCCCGAAAGATTGGATTAGAAGAACATGGCTTTTCTGGGGTATATAACACTTTCATACCAGCACAGTTACCGTTATTAGCCTTCAGCTTCCAGGTCTCTTCTTCCTCTTCCTTTTCCAGATTACCATGATAGCATGTCTTTATCAGAATCATTAATTACTCTAGTAATTCTAGTACTGGTCTTAATTTCTCTTTCTTGGAGTTGAGATTAGAAGGCAAGAGTGTATGACAGATGCCTGAGTTAGCGCTTTTCCTGTAAGAGAATAATTTCTAAAAAATGCAAGATATTTGCTTACTAATATCACTTTGTCATTTTGCTTTGCGATAACTGGAATAGAGAGGAGGTATAACATAGTGGTCAACAGCTGGATCAAATCCTAGTCAACATTTAGTAGCTGAACATCTTTGGAGAGGTCACTCTAAGCCTCAGTTTTCTTATCTGCCAAATGGGGATAATACCAATCTCATGGAATTGTGAGTATTAAATGTATGTTTAATGCTTAAGCCATGTATGACATTCGATAAATCCTTCATAAAATAATTAATTTTTTAGCATTATCAGAATGCTTTACGCTTTCCAATAGTAAGTCCTTGCATTAGTGTTCTAGGAAAGTACTTCTCAGCCTTTAGCATATGTACAAATCACCTAGGGATCTTATTGAAATTCAGGTTCTAGTTGTATGTCTGGGTGAAGTATGAGATTTTGCATTTCTAATAAGCTCATGGGTGATGCTGACAGTGCTAACCCACTTAAACCACACCTAATAAAGTTCTAGAAGACCTTGGGATGACAAAGAGTATCAGGATAAAAGTAAGCATGGACAGGAAAGTCCAAAATAGTTTTCTACAATGTTGAAAATGGCCCTTTTCTTCTGCTCTTCAGAAATTTAGAGACTGTGGGGAGTTATTCTCAACTCCAAAATCTGCCTAGGATGTCCTCTGGGCAGGATCCTCTCCCTCTTTGGCATTCCTTTTCTCCAAGCATTCCTCCTGGCCCCCTCCATGAGGGACATTGGTTTCCCCATTACTAACCAGTGCTGGGAAGCCTCATTATCAGCCCATGATGCCTGCAGTGGCATCTTCATGTTTTTGTCTCTTGCAGTGGAAACTCCATGAGGTTCTGGAATGTCTGAGGAAAAAGCAAGATGAGGTCTGGAAACTGCAAGTTGGCGAGAAGAAACGAACTGCCAGCTGGAAGGCAGGTTGCCACCTGGGGACGGGAGTTTATGTGTTGCCCTGAAGCTTCCCATGGTGGCTTCCCCAATTCTCTGAGATAGAATGTAGGGTTTGAAGTCAGGGAGCTCAGGGTTGTAATACCGACTTTCCCTTTACTGGTGTGTGTGCCTAAGGCAGGCCACATAGCCTCTAAGTTCCAGTTTTTTTATCGTAATGTAGGGATTGCCCCTGGGCTTTCTCACACAGGAGAAAGGAAAAGTATGTTAGCTCGCAGGGTTGTGATTTCTGTAATTCTTGGCAAAGTGTAGTTTTTCTCTGCAGTTAGTCCATAGTTGATAATACAATAATATTATATACTAATATAACATTAGAATAGTATTGGAAAATCACTTCTGAAATTAATATTATGAGACTCAACTAACAATCCAGCAGAACTTTTGATTAACAGCAGGTAGTATTGAACTGATTTAAAAACAGCCTGAATTGACAGAATACCAGCAAGAAGCAGAACTATTTAACAGTGTAGATAAATTACATTGCTTTAGTAGGTTAAGTGTAGCATATCTGGTCATTGTTATGAAGATGGAAAATAGTCTGTGTCATACAGTACCAAGATAATATCCAGGACCCTAAAAGTAGTAATAGGGACCCAGGAATATCCCCTGGACCTATGGGAACAGAAGAATAGGAAAAACAGTATCTTTTTTCCTTTTTGCCTAGAGTTCCTGGTACTGGTTGGTACCAAAACATTCCAGAGTATGTGTGGATGCACATGCCAGTATCCTCACTCCTCGGTGACCCTGACACTAACAATATCATGCTGATTTCCCAATGTTGGCTCTGCAGATACAGGTAAAAACCCGAAAGCAGAGTATCCTGTGGGAGTTTGAGAAATATCAGCGATTGCTGCAGGAAAATCAGCCACCGGGTCAGCAGCTGGAAGTAGAGGCATCTGCAGTTCTGGCCTGCCTACAGGAGGAAGAGAGGGAGACCATGCAGAAACTGGAGTCAAGTCATGAAAAGCTAGCCCAACAGAGCCAGATCTTGTGCAGGATAATTGCAGAGCTGGAAGACAGGTCGCAAAAGCCCATCTGGTGGATGCTGCAGGTGAGGAGCAGGTTTTCCTGGGAACCCTGAGTGGGGGCTGAAGGTAGTTTGGGACTCCAGGAGATAGGATTAGCTAGTCTTCAGTGAGGGTTGTCAGCACTCTGTACCACCAGCCATGGGTCCTCTATATCCCCAGCCAGCACCTGCTGCTCTGCTACCCCTGGTCGGGTGGATGGCCTGGCCCATTATATCCTTAGAGATGGCACACCACTCAGGCTGCTGTGGCATCAAAACTGCCTGTCTTGAGAGGAAGCCTGAAACCTGCCAGTCCAGCAAAAGTTCAGTCTATTCTGCTGCCCTTTCATAAACTATACCCCCTGTGCCTTTCCCCACCTTTACTCCAGCCTTGGTGTCTGGTCCCCCTGAGGAACAGCATGTACTTATGTGCTGTATTTTTTTTCTCCTTCTAGGATATTCAGGAAGTCTTAAACAGGTATGTTCCTGTCCTCAGAGCCTCTAGGCAGCCCTGTAACGGATAGTGGAACCTGATCAGAGCCAGAGTGGGAAAGGAACATAGACTCAGTGCCTGTACGAAATCAGGTGCTGGCCCACAAACTTTTCCCTCTCACCTAGTGGTGGTTAGAGAAACCTTTGTTCATTTCTCCTTTTTATTTTTGGTGCTTGGTCAAATTCACTTCTGGTATTACCAATAAGAATGTAATGTAAACTTAGAAGTAGTTTCAAGGAGATTGCTCACAGGAACTACGTATGTCCCCTAAGCTGCAAGTCTCAGCCCTTCTCCTTAGTGCCACACCTATATCTCTTCAGATATCAAACTCGACTCTAACCCTTCCCACAGCATGAGAATGCAACCTGGGAATGCAAATGTTCTTATCTCTGAGCTGAGTGGTCCAGGATCAGTCAAATAATCATCACACTCTGTTTTGCCTAGTATTGCTGAGAAGGGGTACCTCACTGACTAATCCCTGGCCAAGCCCCACTTCCTTATGTAAGGGAAAGCCACACAGCAAAACTAGGACTTCAGACCCCAAGGCTTACTCTTCCTGTACCAGGAGCAAGTCTTGGTGCCTGCAGCGGCCAGACCCAGTATCCCTGGAGCTGAAGACGGAGTGCCGTGTCCCAGGACTAAGGGAGATCCTGAAGACTTATGCAGGTAAAGAATGCTGGGGAAGATTTTCTGGGCCCCCCCCCCCCGAAAGAATGGTTTACTGTCCCCAGGATACCCCATCTAGCCTTGCCAGCCCCTTTGTAGGAAATCTTTGGCAGTGTTTTTATCAAGAGACCTCACCCATACCATTGCCCCACTCTCTTCCCTTACCCTCAGTCACTGTTACCTACCAGGATCTTTTCTCTCTAGCTGATGTGTGCTTGGATCCAGACACTGCTTACTCCCGCCTAATTGTATCTGAGGACAGAAAAAGCGTGCACTACGGAGACATCAAGCAGAATTTGCCGGACAATCCTGAGAGATTCTACCTCTACAATATAGTCCTGGGCAGTCAGTGTATTTCCTCAGGCCGGCACTACTGGGAGGTGGAGGTGGGAGACAGGTCTGAATGGGGCCTAGGAGTGTGTGAGGAAAATGTAGACCGGAAGGAAGTAGTCTATTTATCGCCCAGCTATGGATTCTGGGTGATCAGACTAAGAAAGGGGAATGAGTACCGGGCAGGCACTGATGAATACTCTCTCCTGTCTTTGCCAGTACCTCCATGCCGGGTGGGTGTCTTCCTGGATTATGAGGCCCATGATATCTCCTTCTACAACGTGACTGACAATGGCTCCCACATTTTCACTTTTCCCCGTCACCCGTTCCCTGGACGCCTCCTGCCCTATTTTAGTCCTTGCTATAGTGTAGGAGCCAATAACACCACTCCTCTGGCCATCTGCCCCTTGGACAGGGAGGATTAGTAGCCACCATCCTAACCTAATAGAACTTCACTTGGCCTAGAGGGGTCTTGAAGAACCCTAACACTGACAAGTGTCCCCTTGAACCCAGCCGGGCCTAGAATCCAGGGATTCCTCTGTCTGACACAGTCATCTCTTGCTTTGGGTTTAAGTCTATCACTAAACACTCATGTAAAAAGCTGAGACCCAGCCAAATTAGCCTTGCATTCCTCCAAGAGCAACACAACAGGGCTGATGGGTGAGGATCTGTGCAGTCCTAAGATAACTTGTTGGTTCAAGGATTGGAACTTTATTCATTCTGTATGTCATGCTTTTCTTCCCAGTTCCCTATTCAGTGACATAATAAAGGTAGTGAGGATAATGAAGTGGATATTACCTTCAAAACACTCTTTGTATAGGATTTTACTAACAAGCAAAAAATACTGTCCATGTCCACCTCTGATGCTGATACCACTCAGGATGCTTCATCTGAGGCCTTGCCACTATAAGCAAATTATATTTGACTGTAGCTCTCTGGACTTCTGACCAGAGAAACACTACAGTGAAAAATAAAGGACTTCTCCAGGCCACCCTACTTGTTGGTCCCTCTCAGCAGGAGCTAGACAAACGATTTTATTTCAGACTAAGGAGACCTTTGTCCTAGCCCTGCCTCTTTCTCTTGAGTGGCAGGATCAGAAAACCTGTAAGCCTTATTGTTTTTATTTTCAGTAAAATAAAAATGAATGAGGAAACTGGAATGGCCTTATTGAAGCACGTTATTTCCCACAAAGCTGTTGAAAGAAGATTATAAAGCACTTTTCATATTCAAATGAAGCAAGAGTAACGAACTGGCTTATCATGTCAACATACTGCATGTCATTCATTGCATTTGGTTCTCATACATCTCACATGTTTGAAAGGTTTTACGTTTCCTCATTGGGAAAAGTGAGGGTAATAACTGCATTCTCCCCTACCTCACAGGATTGTTTTGAGGATCCCTGTTTCTTCCTATACTGTTCCTCCTTAAGACAAACCACGGACTTGCATGTAGTAACCTTCCCATTTCCCCATGTTAGAGCCAGCATCTTTGGTTCTTATGGCCTCTCGTGCAGTCTAGAGTTGTTTAGACTGCCCATGTCAGTAGCAAACTGGCCCACAGTTGTATATCTTGCATCTGATTACATCTCTGGATTAGAATGAAGACTGTGACCTCAGAGTACAGAATGGAGATAATGAAAACAGTAAAATGAATAGGAAGGCCCATTCACACATAAGCTAACTAGGCTAAAGCTTGGCTTTGTTGAGGTCAGCAAAGCAATCTTCATGCTTTTGAACTACAGAATATTCTCACAGTCTCTCTGTTCTCTGAATCAATGACAGAAGCAGGAAGGGGGGAAAGAAAGTATGGGAAGAAAGAATAGAACTAGGCCCAAAAAGCTGGGTCTGGAGCCAAATATTACAATTAAAGGGAATTAGAACTATTTCTGGAATGTTCATCTTAAAGTAATTGTGGTATGGGGGAAGGAAGGTTGTACAAAAGTTATTCACTATGGGTCTTAAAATATGATGTAGAATGATCATGGCTAAAAACAGACTGTGAATCGAACATGTGGGAATTACTGGTTTGACTTAATTTCAAGGGGCTACTGTATAATGTAACATGTTTTCACCAAAATGCTATATAATCCAACCTCTGATGTTGTTTAAGGTTAAAGGTAGTGATTACTGGGTTAGGATGGATAACAGTAGATGCTAGGTTAGGTGTAGGCAGAAGTAAAGTAATTTCCAATTATCTGTAATAAGGAAAAGTAGAAATAGTCTTTCTACTTTATATTTGCTGTTTACATATGAAGGAGTTTTTTAAAAAGGCTAAAATGGAGAAATAAACTCATTCTACCCACCATTCTTCCCAGTTCCTCCTTGAAAATAAGCAGTAGAAGGGAAGAAGTTGCTGGATGGTAATAACCTGTTTAGTCACAGAACTGGTCCTGGCAAAGGGTTGCACTGGCCTATGTTAATGGGACCATGTCTTTGTGTGAGTAGGCTCCCCAGGGAGAATGTTTTGTTTTATGAAGTGTAGAAATAGGTGCTTCAGAAGCAATTCTAATCACATCCATCAATACTTAGCAGAACAGGAGCCAAATCATTGTTGTTCTTGTAATATATTTTGTTTTGTTTTTGGACAGATCTTGGAAAATTCATAGGAAAAAAAGAGAATTATTATATTAAAGTCATTAAACCTGGATTGAATTAAGAAATGGAATGGCCTCCCTTGTAAGATACTATGTGTGTGTGCTTGACATTTTTAAGCTGATTTTGGACACTGTGATCACTTGTTAGAAGAATTACAAGGTTAACAGAATCCACATTCTTTCACATTGATTTTTTTTTTAACGTGGTCAGGCACCCAGAATCGAACCCAGGTCTCCAGCATGGCAGGTGAGAACTCTGCCACTGAGCCACTATTGCCGGCCCTCACATTGATTTTTAAGATCTACAGGCAAGAAGACTGAAGTTCTTAAGTGTATGAGAGCCTTTTTCTCCAGAGTGGTTGCTCACACTTTCCTTCTAATAAGCCCATGAAAACAAGGACTTTGCCCCACCACTGTAACCTCATGTCACACCAGTGACATTATGTAACATCTAATGCTACATAATGCTATATATATGTGTATATTATATATATATTTGTTAAATGAGGGAACTTGAATCATATGCCTAGGATCAATACAAAAATAACCTCATCATACAAAAATAACCTCATCCTCCCTCACTGAGACATGAACTGAAGAGTACTTAAGTACAATCCTGTTTGAAAATTAATTTGATGAATAATTTCTTTTACTATGACCTTCAAAAATGGTCCAGAACCTTTTTTTTTTTAAAGAGGGTCCCCTCAGATATGATTGACCCCAGATTTTCCCAGACTAGACAGGCCCATGTCTCAGAAAGAAAGAGTAGCCAGTATCAAGTTTTCCTGAGGGTGAAACCCAGCAGGTTGTCAGATTTTCCTATGATGCCTCTAGACTCTACATTTCCTGTCTTCCACAGCATATGGTTCTTGTCTCCCCACAGCTTCCCACTTGTGTATGTTGATGTAGTGCCTTTAATTTCAGCAGTTTCTCCCTGCCAGTGGCGTGGTTGAGACAGAGGCTGAAGTAGTAGGCAGGCTTAAGTTGCTTCTGTTTTCCAACCCCTGGGCCCTGAATTCCCTGATGGAGGGCTGCCGTTTAAGGTGGGACCCTCCCCCTTTACTTGGGGAAGATATACCCTTTAAGGAATTAACCTCATTCACCTGCCTAGTTACCTTGTCTTTCAGTTATGCCTTAATTCCTCACTTGCCTGGGGCAGAACTGGAGCCTTAGAGTGCTGGCAGTTCTATCTAATGATTTAATGAGCTAAGAAGTTTAAAAAAAGAAAGCATTTTCAGACCAGACCCCAGCTCCCTGCATTTGCCAATCAAGAGCTGGAATTGGTATGTGGCTTTATGTGCCCCACTTTCTTGGGGTTCAGCCCTTTTTCCAGTATTTTGTGCTGCCCAACTCAAAAAGCCTCTGGTTAGTTTTTTTCCACCAGCCCTGCCCCTTCTCTGCCCAGGCAAAAACTCCTGGTTCCTTTTGTGCTTATTCGAGGTTTATCTGTGTTCTGGGCCTGTTTTCAGCAGTCAGAATTGTTAATTCTACAATTGGAGCTTGGTTGAGCTAATTCCTTTCCCCTTGGGAAACCAGCCTGATATACCTGTGGGAGAGGGGCACCAGCCTCCATTGCTTGACAGATTTACAGTTCTCTGTGGTATCTCCACTGTTCCACCCATTCCAGACTGGTGTATGGTGTGTGTCCAGTCAAGGATGTCCCCACAACAGTTGTTCTTTACAGTTTGTGGCTACTATTTACTAGCTGCTCTGGAGGCCACAGTAAATCCAACACCTCACTATGCTGGCATCTTGCCCCACCTCCCCAAAAAACAGGTTCCATATAGGCTGGGCAAGAAACAAAAACAAGAGCTAAAAAATTATGATCATTAAACCGAACGTATGCTAGAGGTCTAGAATAAGATGATGCCAAAGGACAGTTAAAGAACAAAGCCAATCAAAAGAAAACCCTACGTAGAAGAGTGAAAATAACCTCAAAATAAGTTAGTTAAGGAAATCAAATGCTTAGATACCAACAAAAAATAATCACTCATATTTGGAAAATCAACAATAGGAAACAAACCAACATTTCAAATGAGATGCAGGAGTTGAAACAAGTAATTCAGGTTGTTCAAAAACACATGCAAAATTTCATCAAAAGTCAACTCAGTGAGTTCAGGAAAGATGTGGCAAAACAGATGAAGGATATAAAGAAAGCATTGGACAAACAAAGAAGAAATCAAAAGTTTGAAAAACCAAGTTGCAGAACTTATGGGAATGAAAGGCACAATTGAAGAGATGAACAATGGAGACCTACAACAATAGATTTGAAGAGGCAGAAGAAAGGATTAGTGAACTAGAGGACAGGATATCTGAAATCCTACACCAATATTAAAGATGGGGAAAAGAATGGAAAAATATAAGCAGGTTCTCAGGGAACTGGATGATAACATGAAGTACATGAATATGCATGTTATCAGTGTCCAAGAAGGATAAGAGAAGGGAAAAGAGCAGCTAGATGGACGAAATAATCACTGAAAATTTCCCATCTCTTTATGAAAGACAAAAATTAGAGATCCAAGAACTGCAGCATACTGCAAACAGAATAGATCCAAATAGACCTACTCCAAGACATTTACAAATCAGATTGTCAAATGTCAAAGACAAAGAGAATATTGAAAGCAGCAAGAGAAAAGCAATCTATCACATACAAAGAAAGCGCAATAAGATTGTGTGTGGAGTTCTCAGCAGAAACCATGGCAACAAGAAGGCAGTGATATGATATATTTAAGACTCTGAAAGAGCAAAAATGCCAACAGAGAATTATATACCCAGCAAAACTATCCTTCAAAAACAAGGGGAGATTAAAATATTTTCAGATGGTCACCTAGAGAATTTGTGACATGGAGACCTGCTCTACAAGAAATACTAAAGGCTGCACTATAGGCAGATAGGAAAAGACAGGATAGGACGGTGTGGAAAACAGTTTAGAAATGAGGATTATCAGTAAGTAAAAAGAAAAAAAAAAGATATGAAAAGGAAAACCCAAAAGAAAAAGTAATAGAAGAAAGTATTGCCTTTACAGTAATAACATTAAATGTTAATGGATTAAACTCCCCAATCAAAAGTCATAGACTGGCAGAATGGATTCAAAAATAGGACCCATCTGGGCAATGTAATGGTGGTTCAATGGCAGAATTCTCACGTGCCATGCCAGAGACCCAGGTTTGATTCCCCTTGCCTGCCCATGTAAAAAAAAAAAAAAAGAAAGAAAGAAAGAAAGAAAGAAAGAAACAGACCCATCTATATGCTGTCTACAGAAGACTCATTTTATACAAAAGGACAAAAACAATTGAAAGGTTGAAAAAGATATTTCACAAAAACCCCAACCAGAAAAGAGCAGGAGTAGTCATACTAATATTTGACAAATTAGACTTCAAATGTAAAACAATTAAAAGAGACAAAGAAGGACACTATGTTTTAATAAAAGGAACAATTCTATGTTAAGACATAATAATCAAATATTTAGGCACCAAGCCAGAGTGCTTAAAATACATGATGCAAACACTAACAATTGAAGGGAGAAGTAGATACCTCTACAATAATACTTGGACAATACAATACACCACTCTTATCCATGGATAGAACATCTAGACAGAGGATCAATAAGAGAACAGTTTTTGAATAATGTGATAAATGAAGTAGACTTAACAGACATTTACAGAACATTACACCCCACAACAGCAGGATACACACTTTTCTCAAGTGTTCATGGATCATTCTCATAGATAAGACAAGATGCTGGGTCACAAAGCAAGTCTCAGTACATTTAGAAAAATTGAAATTATACAAAACACTTTCTCAGATCATAATGGAATAAAGTTGGAAATCAATAACAGAAGGCTAGAGGATTCCCAAATATATGGAGGCTGAACAACACATTCTTAAACAGTGAGTCCAGGAAGAAATTGCAAAATCAATAAATATCTAGAGGCAAATGAAAAAAAAACACAAAATATTAAAATTTATGGGATGCAGCAAAGGTGGTGCTGAGAGGGAAATTTATTGTCCTAAATGCCTATATTAAAAAAGAAGGAGGAGTAAAAATTAAGGAATTAACTGTTCACCAAGAGGAACTACAGAACTAACAGCAAACTAACCCAAAAGCAAACAAAAGGAAAGGAATAAAAAAGATTAGAGTAGAAATAAATGAAATTGAGAATATGAAAACAATAGAAAAAATCAACGAAACCAGAATTTGGTTCTTTGCGAAAATCAGTAAAATCAATGGACACTTAGCTTGGCTGACCAAAAAGGAGAGAGACAGACAGACAGACAGAAGATAACAATAAATAAACTCAGAAATGGAAGAGGGGACATAACTACTGACCCTGCAGAAATAAAGGAGATAATGAGGATACTACGAGCAACTATAGGCTAAAAAACTAGAAAACAATGAAATGGACAACATCCTAGAAAGGCATGGACAGCCAACATTGACTCAAGAAGAAATAGAAATCCTCAACAAATCAATAATTAAAAGATTGAATCAGTCATCAAGAAACTCCCCAAAAAGAAAAGACCAGGACCGGATGGCTTCACACGTGAATTCTACCAAGCACTCATGAAAGAATTAGTACCAATCCTGTTCAAACTCTTCAAAGTGGAGAGGAGGGAAAAGTACCTAACTCATTCTATCATGCCAACATCACCCTAATACCAAAGCCAGACAAGGATACCTCAAGAAAAGAAAATTTAAAGATCAATCTCTTTGATGAATATAGATGCAAAAGTCCTCAACAAAATACTTTCAAATAGACTCAAATAGGATTGTTGCAGTTTTCCATTGATTTTAATCACAGGGCATGGTAGTACCAAAAGACACCCTAGGGGATCTCTTACAATCCAGGAAAACTCTTCTTTACCTCCATTGTGTAGTTGCAGTCCTATTTCCCTCTGGTAGTCAGGGTCAATCACCCCAGCCAATAATGTAATCCCCTTCTTGGCTTGTTGATCCAGGGGCATGAGGAGCCCAAAGTGACCAGGTAGCAGCCTTAGATTCCAGTTCAATGGAATCATTGTTGTTTCTTCTGGTGGAAGCACTCCCCCTTTTGGAACTAAAACCTGTAGACCAGCAGAGCTCAGGGTCAGAGGGACAGGAAGCAAAAGTTTTCCTAGTGGACACTAGGGGTAACAGTGAGTGGTATTTCCACCCTTGGTTCCTGTACCCATGGGTCCTGGCTATGAGAAAAAGAGCACCATATAGCGGATGCTGATTCAGAGCATACACAGCTTCCTGGGGAACATTACCCCAGCCCTTCAAGGTTTTGCCTCCGTAATTGAATTTTCAAAAGGACATTCCACCATTCTATCAAATCCTGCTGCTTCCGGATGATGGAGAACATGGTAAGACCAGAGAATTCCATGAGCATGTACCCATTCCCACACTTCATTTGCTGTGAAGTGTGTTCCTTGATCATAAACAATGCTGTGTGGAATACCATGACAATGGATAAGGCATTCTGTAAGCCCACACATGGTAGTTTTGGCAGAAGCATTGCACACAGAGAAAGCAAACTCATATCTATTGTGTCTATTCCAGTTAGAACAAATCACTGCCCCTTCCATGAAGGGAGTGGTCCAATGTAATCAATCTGCTACCATGTAGCCGGCTGGTTACCTCAGGGAATGGTGCCATATCGGGGGCTGAGTGTGGGTCTCTGCTGCTGGCAGATTGGGCACTCAGCAGTGGCTGTAGCCAGGTCAGCCTTGGTGAGTGGAAGTCCATGTTGCTGAACTGATGCATAACCTGAATCCCTACCACCATGACCACTTTGTTCATTAGCCCATTGGGCACTGACAGGAGTTGCTGGGGAAAGAGGCTGCGTGGTATCCACAGAACGGGTCATCTTATCCACTTGATTATTAAAACCTTTCTCTGCTGAAGTCACCTTCTGGTGCTCATTCATGTGGGACACAAATATCTTCATGTTTTAGCCCACTCGAAAAGGTCCATCCACATACCTGTTCCCCACATCTCTTTGTCACCAATTTTCCAATTATGTTCTTTCCAAGTCCCTGACCATTCAGCCAAACCATCAGCAACAGCTCATGAGTCAGTTGTTAATGTATACAGTGTATCTAACAACAACCAGCCAACATCTCTGTACCTCCTATTTCCACAAAACTCTGTAAAGGTGTCAAAAACATTATCCCCCAGAGCCCGGCTTCATACAAGTGAAGCATCAGAAGAATCGAATGGTGATATTTTGACTATTTCTTTTGCCAGCTCACCCCATGTATTGGCAGTATCATTCTGATTATAGGAATCAGAGTTCTTAGCGCTTTTGAGTCCAGTCAGAGTAGAAAACAAACCATGAATACCCATTTTTAAGATCCTATTTCTTAAGAACCACTTCTGGTACCGAGTTGTATTATTTAAGGTTCTCTAGAGAAACAAAATCAATAGGAAATATCCGTAAATACAAAATTCATAAAAGTGTCTCATGTAACCATGGGAACATAGAATCCAAAATCCGTAGGGCCGGCTGTGAAGTTGATGACTCCAGTGAAGGGTCTGGACAAACTCCACAGGAGAGGCTCACCAGCCAAAGCAGGAAGAGAGCCTATCTCTTCTGAATCCTCCTTAAAAGGCTTCCAGTGACTAGATTAAGCATCACACATTGCAGAAGACACCCCCCCCCAACCTTGGCTGATTACAGATGGAATCAGCTGTGGTTGCAGCCAACATGATCATGATTTAATTCTATGATATGTCCTCATAGCAACAGACAGGCCAGCACTTGCCCAGCCAGACAAACAGGTATCACCACCTGGCCAAGTTGACATATGAACCTGACCATGACAGTAGCACATTACCTAATTTAACTTGTATGGTCAGTTTAGTTAACATCATAAGTAGGTGGAATCTTGAATAAGGCATGAGATCTTGTTGGTTTGTCCAGGTTAATGATGCCCCAATGTATCCGAGAGTAAAGTGGGCAGTGGATAAAGAAGTATTTGCAAAGTCCTCTTGGGGGAATGGGAAGAAAGGAAGAAATATTCAACTTCCCCATTTAGAGTATTTCTGATACTATCACAAGCAGTGGGAACAACCAAATCAATATGCTGAGCCCTTGATCTTGGGGGTCACCCCTGTGAAACTTACTCCTGCAAAGGATAGACTAAGCCTACTTAAAATTATGCTAAGAGTCACCCCCAGAGAACCTCTTTTGTTGCTCAGATGTGGTTTCTCTCTCTCTAAACGAACTTGACAGGTGAACTCACTAACCTCCCCACTGCTGGGACCTGATTCCCAGGCAACATGGTACAGAACTCTAGATTCACTGGGACCAAGCATCATAGGATTGAGAAAGCCTCCTTGATCAAAAGGGGGAAGAGAGAAATCAGACAAAAATGAACTTTCAGTAGATGAGAGATTTCAGAGTCAAGAAGTTATTCTGGAAGTTATTCTTATGCATTATATAGCTATCCCTTTTTAGTTTATGGTGTATTGGAATGGCTAGAGTAAAGTACCTGAAACTGCTGAGCTATGTTCCAGTAGCCTTGATTCTTGAAGACGGTTGTATAATGATATAACTTTTATGATGTGACTGTGTGATTGTGTAAACCCTGTGTCTGATGCTCATTTTGTATAGGGCATTAACAGGTGATTTTTAAAAAGTGGATTAAAAAAATCAGTAACTAATGGGCGGATGTGCTGATTTGAAATTATTTATGTACCCTAGAAAAGCCATATTTTAATCCTAATCACCCTTGTGAGAGCAACGGTTTCTTCTAATCCCTATTCAGTATTATAGGTTGGAAACTTGATTAGGTTATCTCCATGGAGATGCAAGTCAATCAATTGTGGGTATTAAATTTGATTAGGTGGAGATGTATCTCCACCAATTCCAGGTGGATCTTGGTTAGTTTACCTGGATCCTATAAAAGAGTAGACATTTTTTGGAGAGAATACCTTTTGAGAACAACAAGAAACCTACAGAAGAGCCAAGCAATGCTGCAAGACCTAGAGAACCACAGAGTCTACCAGTCTGCAACCTTTGGAGATTCTGAGAGAGCAGAGATTGCTGCAGAACCATGAAGCAGAGAGTCCACCAGCCAGCAGCTTTTGGAGATGAAGAAGAAAAATGCCTCCCAGGGAGCTGGAGAGGAAGCTAGCAGATGATGCTGTGTTCACCAAGTGTCTTTCCAGATGAGAGAAAAACCCTGACTGTGTTTGCCATGTGACTTTCCACTAGAGAGAGAAACCCTGAACTTCATCGGTCTTCTTGGATCAAGGTATCTTCCCCTGGATGTCTTAGATTGGACATTTCTCTCTTTAACTGGGACATTTCCACAGCCTAAAATACTGTTAATTTGCAACTTATTAATTTCCTCTTTATAAAAGCCATTCCATTTCTGGTATAGTGCATTCCAGCAGCTAGCAAACTAGAACAGCGAATAAGGGATAAAATAAATTGGGTATATTGAAATAGTAATGGTCAATGAGTGGGAGGTTAGGGGGTTATGGGATGTATAAGTTTTTTTTTTCTTTTTATTTCTTTTTCTGGAGTGAAGCAAATATTCTAAAAATGAACATGGTGATAAATATACAACTATGTGGTGATATTGTGAGCCATTGATCGTACACCATGTATGAATTGTATGTGTGTGAAGATTTGTCAATAAAAATATTTTTAAAAAGCAAGCAGGAGTGGCCTGCACGGAGCCTAGAGGTCAATGATTGTCCACCACAGGGTGGGCCTCAGGGTAGGGGAAGTAATCACCCCATCGGGTGCGAGAAAACCAGGCCGACAGTGACAGTGTTTGGCAGGCCCACCAGTGTGGCAAAAAGCTGATCAGCTATTCCCCCACGTGCTGGCCAGCTCCCCAGTCACCCAGCAGCCCGTCAGCTGCCGCTAGCAGCAGCCCCCTTGTGGAGCAGCCTCCCTGCTGAGCACACAAACCTCTAGTCACTCTGGCCAGGTGGGACAGGCTGAGGGAGGAAGAGACTCCAGTGCCATCTGCTGGCCAGACATGGCTGGGAGTTCAGGTTGGGTCTTCTGCATCGTAGGCAACCACTCTGCCACTGGAGTACCCATGTACCTGGCCTACCTGATAATAGACCCTTCAGTTAGCCTGTATCCCCTACGTGAGATCTGGACCTTGATTTGGCAGAGAATAACCAACAAAGTGTAAAAGAAAACATTCAGCAAAAACTAAGTAAGTACAAAACTTTACAAGCGTGAAGGATACCAACTTGCATAATAACCATATCAAGATAAGCAAATGTCCAGAATACAACAGAAAATCACAAATGAAGATCCAAGCAGAAATGGCCCAGCCCAGCAACCAAATCAAAATTCCACAGGGGCACAGAATATGGAAAAACTACTCAAGGATATTTTTAAAGAAATAAAGAATATTAGGAAGACATTAGAAGGATATAAAGAAGAATTTGGGAGGTTAAACTGTATGATTCTGTTATTATGACTCTGATAGGGCTGCCAGTGTTTAGGAACAGCTAGAAGGAAAAATCTGAGTTAAGGGCATGTAGCCCATGACAAACTCTGGGAACTGTTCTGTAGCTGCTTGTTATTTTGAAAAATGTTGTCTTTTTTCTTTCTTTTCTTTGTATATATATATGTTATATTTTACAACTAAAAAAATGGTTTTAAAAAACTATAGGTAGTTATAGTAATATTAGATAAAATAAATTCCTGAAATCAAAACTTTGAAAATATTTAGTAACATAGCTCACTACTGTAACAAAGTCAATATTTGTAATAACTTTTTACTTGATATTTTTAGAATGTAGAGTTTGATAGTTAATCAAATGGTATTTAAGATATTGTTTAATATTTAGAGTTCAAGTAACTCCGATATCTGTATTTATAGATTTTTTTTCCTTCTTTGCTTTAATTCTAAATTGGTTTATGAAACATATTATACAAACAGGCTTTATGTTGATTACTTAGTTTTTTTAAATATGCCTATGGATAAGCTAACTAACATATCCATTTTATGTGATTAAGATTTCCATAAGGTAATGGCAAAAATATTTGTATCTTCATATTTTCCTGAAATAAGGGAAATATTTAGTAACATACTTAGTAGCAAATATTTAGTAACTAAGATACTGGAGACTAAAAGAGATATCAATGTAATGATTCAGCATTCATAGTCATTTGTTAAATCCTATCTTCTATATATAACTCCACCATTACCTTTGATCTTTCTATCCCTCTCTGTAGGAGTGTTTGAGCTATGGCCATTTGTCCGGCATGGATGAGACAGAGGTCACATGCTCACTACAGAGATAAAGCAAAACTGTTTCTATGGGAATAGCCACCTGATGTCCAGAAAAGACTAAAGTGTTGCAAAGCTGCTTGAGTCTGGGGCAGAAGGAGGCCTTGGGAAACATGTATAACTTTTGACTCATCAGCCACAAGGAAACAGATGGTTCAGCTCCTGCTTCCTCTTTCCCCTGTTCTTTAGTTACATTTTTTACTTTCTTTATCTCACAGCCCTATAAAATAAACAGTGCTGAACCTCTCTGGGTCTCTGAGTCTCCATCCCAGCTCAGAGCCCCACCTGGCCCCAGTTTTAATTATATCTTAGTCTCTTGTGTTTCTTTCTCAATTCCCTGTCACCTCCCTTCAGTCCTGACACTGAGCTGCACTGCTCGTGGCAGCATGTTGGAAGGGGCTGTCAATAATATGGAGTAGGGAGATGGAACTATCTGATTTCTGGAAAGGCTGGGCTGCCCCCTAGGTTTCAGGACTTATCTGGTCCAGGGACACATTTGGAGTCTGCAGGATTCTGGAAAGTTACCCGAGTGCATGGAACCATTGTGGAATCTTATATATTGCCCTAGGTGTTCTTTAGGATTAGCTGGTATGGTTCTGGCTGGGGTTTGTCAGTTTATAATAAGTAGCAATGTCTAACTGAATCTTGCGAAAGAGCAACCTCCAGAGTAGCCTCTCAGTTGAGTTTGAACTCTCTCTGCCACTGATAACTTTATTAGTTACACTTCTTTTCCTTCTTTTGGTCAGGGAGGACCAGGCATTCGTTTTCAATACTTAGAATTTAAGAACTTTGCTAACTGAATATGTAGATTTTTTTCCTTGTTGCCTTAATTTTAAATTGATTTATGAAACTTACTGTGCAAATACAGGCTTTACAATGATTATATGGATACTTTATTTAAATTTGCCTATGGTTACGCTAACTAAAATATCCATTTTTGGTGGTTCTAACTGTATTGTTTGTTTTCTTAAATAGAAAAAAGGTGGGCTGTATGGGGAAAGGTATGGACTCTTTGTAAAAGAAAAAGAAGTGTCTTCATATAGATTATGGTGGTGAAGGCATGGTTATTTACTTAGGTTGGATTGTATGATGTGTGAATAGAACTGTTTAAAAAGGAACAGAGAGAAACAAGTGCTAGAGTAAATGCAGAGAAAGAGATGTATCTATTCCCTGTCAGTAGGGAAGCTGAGAGTTGCAGCCCCTCTGGAGGGCAGTGTGGTGGTGCCGGAGGAGGCTAGGGGTGGAGTTGCCATATGCTCCTGCAACCTCATTGCTAAGTATATAACTGGATGAACTGAGAGCCGGGACAGGAATGGACATTTGCGTACTGGTATTTATGGCATGAGGCATGCAACTAGGTGAAAGAAACTTGAGGACAATATGTTGAATGAAATGTCAGAAACAAAAAGACTAATATTATCATGCCTCACTCATATAGACTAACTATCATAAACAAACTCAGAAAATTAAAGTAGAGAGCATGTGTTATCAGGTTGGGTCCTATTGTAAAGGGTCCTAGATTGTAAACTCTTACAGCAGTCACATCTATTCTGGAGTCATAATTGCTATTTCTAAATTCTGAGATACTGAGCTGTTTTGTGTATAACCTGGCCATTCCGTGAAACTGCTGGTATTTATGTGACAGATGAGGCTTAGAGTTAGAGCTCTGAAACTATGTAAGTCAGCAGTATCCCATAGAGCAATTGTTAAAAGAGTTGAAAAAATGGCCAATATCCAACTAGAGATATGAATAAAGCTAATCTGGATAGGACTAAGATAAATCAGAATACAGTTTAAAGGATGATATGGTCCCTATTTTAAAACTTTAACTTCTGTGTGAGACCAAAGATATTCATTTTGTGCAAGATTTATATTTGGGGAGCACATGAACTAATTTAACTTGTATGGTTAGTTTATTTGAATACCATAATTACATGGAATCTTGAACAGGATGTGAGATCTTGTTGATTGGAGAGGGTAGTGTGATGCCCTGATACATCCCTGAGTAAACTAGGCAGAGAATAAAAAAGTATTTGCAAAGTCTGTGTCATGGCCACGTTCACATGTTTTCACTTGCCCTGTTTTCTGGTTGGGCAAGTGCTGGCCTATCTGTTGCTATGAGGACATTTCATGGACTTAAATCATGACCACGCTGGTGGCATCCACAGCTGCTTGCATTTGCAATGAGCTAAGGAGAGTGTCTCTTCTGAGTCCTCCTTGAAAGCATTCTAGTGTTAGATTGTCACTCATTGCAGAAGACAGTCACGCTTCCTGTTTCAGCCAGCCAGCCTCTCCTGAGAGTTTGTTGAGGAACTTCATCAGAACTGCCAGCTTGTGGCCGGCCCTACAGACTTTGGACTCTGCATCCCCATGGTTAAGTGAGAAACTTTCATAAAATTTACATTTACAGATATCTCCTGCTGATTCTGTTTCTCTAGAGAATCCTAGCTAATATAGTCCCCTTGGCAGACTGGGGAGAAAGGAGGAAATATTCATTTTCCCCATCTGGGGAATTCCTAATATTCTCACAAGTAGGGGGACAACCAATCCAATAGGCTAAGCCCTTGATTGGGTTTTGCCCCTATGAAGCTTATTCTTGCAAAGGAGAAGCTAAGCCTATTTATAATTATGCCTAAAAGAGAACCTCTTTTGTTGTTCAGGTGTGTCCTCTCTCTCCAAGCCAACTAGGCAGGTGAACTCACTGCCCTCCCCGCTACATGGGACCTGACTTCCAGGGGTGTAAATCTCCCTGGCAACATTGGACAGGACTCCTAGAATGAGCCAGGACCTGGCATCATAGAATGAGAAAGCCTTCTTGACCAAAAGGAAGAAGAGAGAAATTAGATAACATAGTTTCAGTGGCTGAGAGATTTCAGAGTCAAGAGGTTATCCTGGAGGTCATTCTTATGCATATATAAATATACCTTTTTAGTTTGTAGAGTATTGGAGTGGCTAGAGTGAAGTACCTGAAACTGTTTGTGTTAGTTAGTAAGCTGCCAGATTGCAATATACCAGAACTGGAATGGTTTTTAAAGGGATGAATTTAATAAGTTACCAGTTTGCAGTTCTAAGGAAGTATAGCTGTTCAAATTAAGGCACCAACAAGAGGTTATCTTCACTCAGGAAAGGCCAATTGGTCTGGAACACCTCTGTCAGCTGGGAAGTCATGTGGCTGGCATGTGCTGGTCCCTTGTTCCTGGGCTCTGTTGCTTTCAGCCTCTGTTCCTGTGGGGGTTCCTCACTTTACTTATCCAAGGCTGGCTTTCATCTCTTGGTTTCCCCTGGCTCTCTCCAGATTCTGGTTTGCTTAGCATCTAATGATGATGTCTGTTCGGCACCAAGCATCTCCAAACATCTGTGTCTCTCTTCTTCAAGTGTCAGCTGTGCTGTGAAATTTCTGTCAGCTCTGAGGCTTTTGTCATTTCTGTCATTTCTGACTCTCTCCAAAATGTTTCCTCTTTTAAAGGATTCCAGTAAACTAATCAAGACCCACCTGGAATGGGTAAAATCACATCTCCATGTAACCAAAAGGTCATACCCACAATTGGGCATGTTGTATCTCTGTGGAGATAACCTAATCAAAAGTTATTGCCCTATAGTATTGAATTAGGATTAAAAGAAACTGCTATCTCCATGAGATTGAATGAGGATTAAAACCTGGCTTTTCTGGGATACATATCTTCAAACTGGCACCCTGTTGAACTGTATAGTTATATAGATTTTATAATGTGACCATGTGACTGTGAAAACCTTGTGTCTGATGTTCCTTTTACCCAAAGAATTGACAGAAGAGTAAAAAATAGGACAAAAAATAAGTAAATAATGGGGAGGATAAGTGGTAAAAAACAAATTGGGTAGATTGAAATACTAGTCATCAATGAGAGGGAGGTATAAGGGATATGAGATGTATGAATTTTTTCTTTTCTTTTTCCTTTTCTGGAGTGATGCAAATCTTCTAAAAACGGTCATGGTGATGAATACACAACTAGGTAATGATATTGTGAGCCATTGATTGTATGCTTTGGATGGACTCTATGTGTGTGAAGATACCTCAATAAAAATACATTTTTTTAAAAAGTGGTCCAGAAGGAAAAGAGGCAGGGAACCATGTTGAGGGCAGAGTGCCTGTACTGTGCGTTGTCGTGATGCCTAGGGTGACACCTCTGACTTGGCATGTACTATATCACTCAAAATAAGGTAGGGATGAGCTTTGCCCATCCTTATTTTACTAGCAAAGAAACCAAATAGTACACTGCCTGAGACTTGTAGGGGAGAGGATACTAAAAGGGAAAATACTTGGAACCTGTAAAAGGAAGAACAGTCTGGAATATCTAGGGCCAACAGCACTCCCTCACCCCTCCACAGGAAATTCAGTCTCCACATTTTTAAGCAAGATTGATTATAATCTCTTAAAAACCCAAACATTGGAGCCTCTACTGACTGTGGGTGCTAGGTACTCGTAAATAAGCACACATTGCTTCATGTGATAGGGCAGAGGCTGTGTCTGAATATGTTGTGGAACGCACAGAATTTTCTGTTTGGGCAGGGAACCAAGTCATGTTGGGGAATATATAGTTCAATAAATATTTGAGTACCAACAACAGATGCACGGAATACCACCGTGAATAAAACAAATCTGGCAGGGCAGACTCCTACTGGAAATGTTTACAATAAATTTGTATATTATGTGGACATAGGACTATACATTTGCCTATGCATTTGTCTCTGTTGATCAGATAATTTAATACATCGAATATTGATTTCATGCTCATAGTCCATTCTTAAAGGTTGATATGGTGAAAGAATAATGTGCATTTTCAAAATGGGAATCTTATCAAATATGCTTAACCACCTCATGATCTTGTTTTGTTAGGGGGTTGCAAAGGAGAAGAGTTTCTTCTTACTGCTATTTTGGAACTCAGTGCATCATTATCACATTTTTAGAGGCCGATTCCTACTCCACTGATACTCTTGATAGATAAACAAGTCAATATTAGCAACAGGATGAATGCCTAGTTGTTAAACAGATCTGTTTGAAAGTTACCACGAGTGCTGATGTGTACAGGACTCCAGTTTCAATAGTACTTAGAAGTACCCCCTTAAAATTATGTAATCATAAATTTATCACTAACTGTGTAAATTTTTTCAGTACAAACAATATATCAAATGTTGTGTTAAGTGCTTTCCATTTATTACTTCACTTAACTATGGTGCTTTTTTTTAATTTAAGTACCCTCCTGCCCCTGTGCCATCAGTAGAAAGGACCTTGGCAATAGACAGATAGAAGGACGTAGGTGTATCTTAAGAACTTTGTAACAGAGAATGTACTGGGTGTCCAGAATGAATTGGAACCAGACACCTAAGCTCAAAGTTTTTTCACTCCATTTCATTAATAAGCTTCTCTTGTGTGGACCAGATTTCTTTTTCTAAATGTATGTGTTGTAAAGTAGCCACCATCCATGACCCCAAGTGTGTATCTCCTCAGATAAACTAGTTACATTTTTTAATGGAGGAAGACTTTGGTCCAGGAGCGAGCATGTGACCCCAGCTGAGTGGATTCATTAGTGGGCCAGAGGGCAGGTTGTATACTAACAACTATTTCCCTATAATCCCATGAGGAGGGGACAATTTTGAGAAATGCAGACAGGTATGTAGAGACCAAACAATTTTTTTATCATGCAAAGGGATAAGATTAGGCCGGAAATATGGGTCAGAAGTTAAAGAAAGATCACCATCCCATATTATCTGACCAAACCCATCTCATTCAGATAGCCACTATTTGAAACTATAAAAGTGATGTTAGAAAATCAAAATCATTGCTAGAAATTGAGAATTATGCAAGGTTATCCTTTGCAGCTTCAACTTACAATCCCTATAGCTCCTAGGTGAACTGAACCAGTTCCACAGATCTCTAATGCTTCTTTGAAGCTGACTGGAATGCTCAAGATCTGAACAGATTTTGTGTTCCCAAACCCAGGTTGGAACAGTCTGAGAGGCAACGCATCAGCAGACTCCATGTTTGCTCCCGTATTTGTTTGGTCTTCAGGCCATAGATGATGGGGTTTAAGGTGGGTGGAATGACCAGGTACAAGTCAGCTAGCAGCACTTGGGTATACAAGGGCACTATGTCTTGCCCTAGCCAGGCCACATAGATGGAGGCCATCCCAGGCAGGTAGTAGAGAGCCATAACCCCTATGTGGGAGCCACATGTGCTTAATGCTTTCAACTGAGCATTCTTTGAGAAGCTAAATGCAGCCTGAAGAATCAGTTTATAGGAGGCACCAATGAAGGCCATATCAGATCCCACAATAATAGAGGAACCAATCAGACTGTAGAGACTGCTGGGCATGGGGTTGCCACATGCCAACTTGGCCACAGCTATGTGTTCACAGTAGGAATGGAGAACCACATTGGAGCCACAGAAAGGTAGATGACTCACCATCCAACTCAGTGGAGTCATGAATATGATGGCTCTGATGATGATGGCCACACTCATTCCCATCATCACATGAGGTGAGAGAATTTTCTTGTAGTGTAGGGGCTTGCAGATGGCTACATAACGATCAAAAGCCATAGCAAGCAGCAGACCTGTTTCCACAGCTGTGGCTACATGGACAAAAAACATTTGAATGAAACAAGCATTAAAACTGATAGAACTGTCTCCTGAGTAGAAGATGTTCACCATCTTGGGTACTACAGAGGAGACCATAATAATATCTGTGGCAGACAGGACACACAGGAAGTAGTACATGGGCTCTTGTAAGGTAGAATCCATCCAGATTACAGCCACAACGAGGGTGTTTCCTAGCAGAGCCACAGAGTACACGGTGCTCAGTGAGAAAGCCAACCATAGATGTGAGGCCTGCAACCCTGGGATGCCCACAAGGAAGAAGGTGTCAGGGGTTTCCATTGTGTGGTTGTAGGGTAGCCCCAGCATCACAGGTGAAACTGCTTTCCTGTCAATGCACAAAGTGATGTAAGAAAATGATACAGTCCTACAGGACTTGTTCCCAACTGTAGTGTTCAGAAAGCCTGGTCATATTCTCAGCTAAATGGACTATAGTGTCAGAAAATTGACTTTTGACAGAATATTTGTGCTCTACCTTCCATCTTCTTCCACCTTCTTTTCTGTATTAACTTCTGTTCATCTTTCAAGCACTATCTCCTTTGGGAAGCCTTCTCTGCTCTTTCTCCTCCTGCATCCCATACCCAGGTTAAGTTAGGTACCTGTCCTCAGAGCTTCCATGACACCTCCCGTGCTGACCTCTGAGGGACCTAAACTAACAATTCCAATACAGTGTGGCGAGTGTTGCCACTCCCCGGACTCTCTTTGAGTTTGTGGTATGCACTGAAATGTGTGTCTCTTGTTCACTGCCTTATACCAAATGTGTTATCTGTAGTTGTGGTACACAAGTCCATTAAAAGATGCATGCACACATTATAGTAAACAGTTTCCACTGAATGAATGTGCAATCAGAGGACATAATTTATCTTTCATCTTTACATTCACAGTTTCTAATACTTAAGAATTGCTGAAAGAAACAAAACTTCTTAAGATCAAACGTGTCACATTTTGCATCCTCAAAATTATGCCTAGACAAAACATGAAAGGAACATTGCTCTGGTTGAAGAAATAGATGAATGGATTTAGAAAACTAATCACTAGAGGACATATTATCAATTTCCATAGGAGATAAACTCCCTCTGGAGATATAATTTCTACCTTCTCCACATTTGAGCCTTGGTTTTCTACTGAAGTAGATTAGATAACTACAAATAAAGCTTTGGGGTTATTTGTAGTTATACAAATAATGTAGTTTATAGCCGACCTTCCCCCACTATAGGTTTCTAAGGTTCTTCAGTATGGCCAAATCCTTCTCGATAAACTTCCAAGGTATTTCAGACATCAAAAATGCTTTATTGTTTAGAAAAGAAAGCACTCTTTAATGGACACAATATGTCTAGTACTGTGTTGAAAGTCTGGTATGCACAATCTGCGCATTTTATTTCATTTGTAAAACACGACAGATATACCTTCCATACAAGACAATTGGTATAATTAAAATAAGATTAAATATTTTGTCTGAGATTACATAGCAAGTAGATGGTAAATTTGAGATTCAAATCCAGGTCTTTCCAGATCCTATTATCACCTGTGACCCCCATTTGTGGTCATCCAGGCAAAATTGTTAGTTAAGGTGACAACTATAGATACTGGCAAAAAAATTAAATGTTTGGGGTCTTACTCAGCCTGTACTGGGAAGATGGAGAGCTACTACTCTGCACTGCCAGGAATAAAATCCAACACATCAATTTCTGATTATCACTGCATTCACCCTCCATCTACCTCATTTATATGTTACCATGACACATAACGTGATATATCCTGCTTGAGCAAACCTGAATATCAGGGGTCAGCATTAAACCACCATTCCTTTCCTGTGTGGTATCTGTTTAGTTACTTCCTCCTTTGGGTGGATAGTTTTCATGATTTCTTATGGTATTTAGGCATGTCCACATTCCTCCATCCATCTGAGAATTTTCTTTTATAGGGTCTTCTGCCTCTGGTAGTATTATTCAGTCTTGAGGACATTGGTTGAACTTCTTTAAGGAACCCCTAGTTTCTTTTTCCTTGACTATGGCATAGAAATCCTACATACTTCCGTGTACCCACTTAAAAATATTTATTGGTCCATCATCACGAAGCAGAACAGCAAAGTGGCTGAGAACATGGTTCTTGATTCACATTCTCTAAACTGAAAATCCTGCTCTGTCACTTACTACCTTTTTTTCCTTGATTAAGTTATTTAAGCTCTAAACCTTAATTTGTTCATTGATAAGATGGAAATGGTGGCCCCTATTTCATAGGGATGTTTGAGATTTAAATGAATAACTATGTATAGGTACTTATACATAAGGTTCAACAAAAATGAGCAAATTAAAAATGAGATTTATTTCCCCTTGCTTAATCCTATAGTCCTGAATTTCTCCAAATAGCATACCCACATGGGTTAGTATCACTTTGGAGACCCAGAATTTAAGAAGCATCTCAGCCCTGCATTGTATGAAGCCTTTCCCTTGTCCTCCCACAATTACTGAAAAATCACTGATGATACCTCACTCACAGGATATACCACAAGGTACTTCTAATCTAACTCAGATGCAGAGTTCCCTTCCTTTTTCAATCTGTTCCATTATAGGGCAGTTGTCAAGTTTAGGGTTTTTGTTTTTGGTTTTTGCTTTGCCTCTTCTGTGAGTAGTCGCCCTAATTTGCCCACAATCCATCACTAATAAAAAAGTTAGAGTGATTAACAATTCTACTGCCATGTAACAACTGTTGCCAAATTGAAGTAGGATTAAGAATGGGATGGAAGTGGATACGACAAATATCCTGTCTTCAGGCCAAATCTCCTTGCTTCAGCATTTTTCTCTGACCATCATACTATCAGAACATTTCAGTTCCTGGGTAAGGGTACTGGACATGTAGATTGGTCCCAGACTTGTACTCAAGGTGTCAGGTATGGACCAGATCATAGTAAGTACAATTCATCATCTCCTTCCTCAAACCCTCACTACCCTATTGTTGCATCTCTGAAGGCCTGGTTAGCCTGGAGAGTCACCACACCAATTGTGTGACTTGTGTTGACTTTACAATAGTCACATACATCTCAAAAACCATTTCCTAGATGTCCAGGCAAGTTTAAATGAAGGATGCCTACTTGTCAATCTTTAAGACTAGCCTACCCTTAGCTATCACTTCCTGTTCCTCCACTTACTGGGGCTTCCAGGCTGAGAAGTTCCCTTATCCTTACCCTTGAACACTGTCTCTACTTATCCTTTTTAAATGTTTCACTAGGGATGTGGCCCCTTCCTGAATAAGTGAGTAGATCAAATTGATGGAATTCTGGCCTAAGGATTGAATCTGCTACAGTAAACATCTTCTCTGTTAGCTAAACTAACACTAGGCAGACATTCAACTGGTCGTCAATCCTAACCAGTGGCATACATTTGCTCTTTCAATTTACCTTCCATAAAGTCTGAGCACCGATTGACTCCACATCCCAGTACCAACAACGACATTGGTGGAAGTCCTCAGGAGTCTCCTAAAAAGCCAAATTCCTAAGAAATTTTTGCAAACTGAGGTCTTTCCTGAAACAAATAAATGAAACCCCAAAATGAGAAATGCCTTATAATGGAATAGACTGAATAAGGTATGAGCTCCATATTGTGGTCAGATTAGAAGAACTTTGCTGTGTATAGCCACTGAGTGAGACATCTTCAGTGATAGATCATAAACAGACAATGGAAAGGCTTTCTGAAATAGAATGGTAAGAACAGTGGGGAAAAAATCAGGTTATCCTTGAAACTGCTATGTGTCTTCTGGATGCCCCAAACCCAAGAGTGAGCATTACTTACTGCTTAAAGAACAGGAAGAGCCAAAGGACACAGAATGCCTCTTCTCCCACTCACCTCTGATCCAGAATCTTCTCCTGACTTCTCTGAATAATTTCACTTTTCTTCTAAGGGCAGCCTCAGCTGGTGAGCTGACCCACCCTTCCTCTCTCCAACCCTGGCAAGCTCTGGCTGATCATAGCTTTCATTTCTTTAAGCCTTTTTTTTTTCCTTCCTTTCTTTTGATTCTTCTTAATTAGCACTGCAATAGACTTGCATATTTTACTATTCTTTTCAAAAAGCAAGGCTTTTTTTAGATTGGTCATCTCTTTGATTAAATTTATTTCACTCCTCAACCTATTGCTACCTAAAGTTATTTTTCTAAAATCAATAATGGTCTCTATCAATGACCTGTTACCAAACCAGTGACTTCTTTTCATTCTTTATTATTCTTGATGTCTTCAAAACATTGTTGACTTCCTCATTTTTTGGTTAACATTTTATAGCCAAAAGATATGTAAGTATAACATACATACTGTAAAATGCACAAGACTCAAGTGTACAATTTGATAAATATTTGTAAAGTGAATGCCTGATCACATACATGTAGCCACTACCCAGATCAAGATATAGATATCTTTGCCTTCTGCTTGTTGAAACACACAGTTCAGAAAATTCTGGCCAATCTCTCCTAAGATATATTTCCAGGCCAGCATCTGCCTCTGTCTTCATCCCTGAGAGACATTCACATGCAGACCCGGAGGGTCAGTCACTGAAGAGAAGCTTAGATAAGTCACTTAACTCCAATCATAAAGTCAAATGATTTGTGAGGGTATTTCATTCCATTTAAAAGATGGGGAATGCATAATTTAAATTCAAATTGTCTTACTGGTGAAATCACTAACAATTCTGAATTGTTTTTCTGTTTACAATTATGGTGACCCTTTGTCCCTAGCTTAGTGACTCCCCTCTCCAAACAAACAAACAAACAAATGTGCTACTACCTGGTTTCTTTTCTCATAAACCTCCTTTTTTTCCTGAAAACTGTCTCACTCCATCCCAAAGTTGGACTTAGTCCTCCCTTTCTTTTCTTTAAACCAAAGTAGGTATGTATTCCACATTCCCTCTTCCACCTCCTCCACCCTCCCATCATTTCCAGAAGAAAATCTTTGCATCAGCAGTACCCACCAGACCTGGCTCACCCTTTGTAATGGGGTTGGGGCCTGATATCCTTGTTTCTAGGGTGCCCCTGGCCTTGAGACTCCATCAGCCCAACACCCAGGCCCCAGGTCAGTTACTCACATCCTTGGAGTTTTCTCTATCCAACTTTCTCAGATGCATCTATTCCTGCAGTCCACACTTCTTTCATTCAAAAGAAAGGGAGTTTTATTTTTATAAAGGAGGGGCCAAAAGGGAGACAAGAGATCAATGGTGAGCAACATAGAGCCAAGGTGAGGAGCATTGTCTCTTTCAAAGAACTCCCATTGGGAGCCTTTATTCATTCCTCTTTCGATATTCTATCTTCCTGTCTTCTCCCTGGGCACCAGGTTTCCCTCGGCCTCTGCCTAGGAGCCAAACACTGGAATTCCTCCAGAGGCTGGTTTTTCTCTGTGCTCTAGCCCATGAGATTTTCCAAATTGCAGGAGGCAGATGGTTTGTGTCTGAAGAGTCTTTGTTTCCTCAAGTCCTTAGAGGACACTTCAGAATTAAACTAAGCATATAGAGAAAGGAAAATAAGAAACCCAAGATTGGTTAGATTTGTGAAAATCTTCTATGTGTCAGACACCCCGATAAATGCCTTTCAAAGATTATCTCATTCAATTCTTACCACCCTCTGAAGTAGGTGCCATTATACCTACATTTTACAGATGAAACTGAGGTACATGGAAGATCACAAAGCTCGTAAGCAAGAAAGTCGGGATTCAAAGTTTGGCAATAATAAATTTATTATTACATTTTGTGATAGCAGTGTTTACACTGATGTTTTTATCTCTCAAAGTTCACTTCACAGTTCAGTTCCTCAATTCTGCTTGGAGACTCCTTGTGGCTAAATACTTCTCATATATATAACTATGTTATAACTACTTCTCTGGCTAAATACTTCTCATATATATAACTATGTTATAAAATACTGTTTTGAAGATAAGAGAAAAAGAATGTAGAGGAGACCAAGGAAGAGGGAGACAAGTTTTCAAACTGGGAAAGTGTATAGACCTCAGCACAAAAGATAGAAATCTTTAATGCAGGATCTGCTTCTGAGAAAACACAGTCTCAGGCAGTGGGTATTCTTACCCTGGTCTTAATAGGAGTACTTGACTCTTAGCCCCTTAAGTAAGATACTGTTTTTAAGAATGAAATAGATATATCATTTATAAACAATTCTTATTTTATTGAGTGTTTTTATGTGCAGTAAGTGCAAAGGACATTTTTAACATCTCTGGAGAGAATCATTATTTTTATGCTATGATCTATTAATATGGTAATTTAAATGAAAAGATCTTAATTTTGAACCAAACTTTTATGCATCAACTAAATCCCATCTGGTCTTGGTGTATTATTTTCTTTGTGTGGTTGAATTCTGTTTGCTGATATTTTACTTCATAGTTTTGTATCAATATGCTTAAGGGGGATAGTCTTTAGTTTTCCCTTTTTTGTACTGTCTTTATCAGGTTCAAGCATCAATGTTATACTTGGTCATAAGAAAAAGATAGATGTTTTTCTTCTTTGTGAATTTTGCTTTATGATCCTAATATGAACCTTATAATTTTTTGTGGGAATAGTTCTTAGATAACCTTATTTTTTAGTAGACATCTCTGTATTTCTGCTTTCTACCTCTGCTGAGGTCAATTTTGATCCAATGTATCATATTACATTGTATTACTGTACTGTATTGTATAAACTTTATCCATGTTTCAAAATTTATTTGCACAGAGTTGTGCAAATTTATCATTTTCACTTATTTTATGCTTCATTTTTTATTTTGTGTATTTGTGTGCTCCTTCTCCCTTCATTAGATTAGCTAGAGTGTTCTCTGCTTGTGTCAAAGAACCAAAATTTTTATTTAATCATTCTCTTTTTAATTTTATACATTATTTCAGCACGAATCTTATAAAATTTATTTTGGTTTAATTTGTTTTGTTTCTAACCTTTTCAAGTTAGAAATCTATATATTTAATTTTTTTGTTGTAGTGATATAATTTTTCTCTGACTACTCATTTTATTACATGTATTGTTATGTAATATCTTTACAGTATATATTTACTCCTTGAATTCTGCAATTTCAATTGGTTGTTTTTCACCTAAGAGCTGTTTATTAAAGGGTTTCCAATTTGCAGGTGAAGGTGTCTTTAAAAAAATATTTTTAGTAATTTCCTGTTTTATTAATTTTTTAAAAACTTTTTCTTCCCTATGGAACTTATTGGAGTTATTATTATGTAACATGTGGTCACTTTTCATGCATGCCCAAGTGCAATTGAGAATCTGTAGTCTCAGTTATCAAAGTGCAAAGTTACTTGTCATATTATTTAGTCTTTGTATAACTTCAATAATTTTTTTCCACTTGGTATATCTTAAATAGAGAGTGCTATGTTAATATCTCCTACTATTAGTCCATTTCTGTTTATTTCTTTAACTCCTACAGTTTCTGCTGTATGAAGGTGGTTGGTGTGTTATTTGGGGCATAGATATTTATAACTCAAATCTTCATTGTGAATTTAGCATTATAAAGTCTTTAGTATTATAAACTATCTTTACATTACTTCAGGGCATTTTGGTCTGGCAACTACCTGGTCTGATATCAGCATCATAGCTACTGTTTTTACTTGTATTTACATGGAATGCCTTTTACATCCCTTTCTTTTAGGCTTTCTGAATCATTTTGTTTGGGGGTTGGATTTTCATTGTGAGCTGTCCTGAAAAGTCTTTTTCCTTTTAATAGGTGTTAGACAAATTTATGTTTGATATAACTGATATGTTTGATCTCAATTATATCATGTTATTTCATGTTTATATTTACCATGTTTCTCTGTTTTTTGCCGCTCTACCTTTATACTTCTTTTGGTATTAGGGTAGTTTGTGTTTTTATTCTATGTGATATTATTTTACTAATAAATTTTATAATAAACCTTCATCTCCCCTTTTATTTAGGCATCTACTATTTTGCCAGTTTTAAATATCTTTTGATACTTGCCTATTACCTATGACAATCAATGAGCTAATTTTTACTTTCTCTTATTTGCATTCTTTCCACTTGGTCAGATCACATAATATTTGCTTAGCATTCCTCTACCCTTACTTCACTCTTTGGTAATCTTAGGTAACAATTAAGTAGTTTAATGCTTATCAACAGTCTTTTTGCCAACATTTCCCCAGTCATCTTTTGGTTGTATCAAACTTTTCTACTGGGATTCCTCAGGAAGAGAATATTCTGTTTCTTTAATATTTAGCACTATTTTTTATTTTCTTGATATTGAAAGACAAGCTAGCCGGATATAAAAGTTTTACTCACATTCTTTTGAGTTTTTTTAAAAAAAATGTTGCTCTACTATTACAGATCTTGTATATTGTTATCAATAAGTATAAATGACAAATGCATATTCTTTTCCTTGTAACTAATTGAATTTCTTTGCTACAGACCAAAAGGATTTTTTTCTTTGTCATGCTCTTTAATAGACTCAGCAAAATAAGTCTGAGTTGACAATTTCAGATTTTTTTCCAGGTGTACAGTATGTTCCCTTAAAATGTGTGTTAAGGTCATCTTAATTCCCATCATTTTGTTAATCTTCAGGGATTCCACTTATATGTATGTATTTCTTCGATTTCTTTGCCTTTATTGTAAGTCTATAACTTTATCTCTTATCCTCTATACCACTCTTTATTTTGTTTCCCCAAATGGGTGTCTTCAATTCTATCTTCAATGCTTCTCATGAAGTTTTAAGTTGAATTTCCTTCCTCTTGGGTATATTGTAATTTAGTTTGTATTTCTACACATGATTTTGTCTTCTTAAATTTACTGCATCTGGTCAGTATTCCTTTGTATCTTCCTGATTTTTATTCATTTATCTTCTGAGGATTTCAGTTTGTGATGTGAAGTTTTTTTGTAAATATCCACAATGCTTGCTTAAGGCAAATTAATTCATGTTGTCATATTAGCATTTCTTTGTTTTAGTGAGGGGAAGTTTGAGAATTTTCAAAGGTTGAAATATTTTAACTCACCTTCTTATAAGACCCAGATATAGATGACTTCTGTCATTTTCTGTTCTCTTGATGGCATATATTTTCCTGAACCATCAATAACAAGCATATGTAAATCTGTTTGGGAAATTTGGATGGTTTGTTAAGTTTCCTAGCTGATGAATGCTCTGTTGACATAGTGAAAGACAGCTTTTTAAAAAATATTATTGATAGCACGTTTATCTGGGGGAAGGAGAATAAAGGTTTTGGTCTTTAGATTTTATTATCCTCTTGAGTCTATGGAACTATTAATTTCCATTTTTTTTTGTCTGCTTCCAGCTTCTTTATCACTATGTATCTTGTTTTTAGCATCAACTGGATATACCATGGATTAGCTACATTCCATTGTTTCTGTTTTCTCCTATGAGTGCTGATGTTAGCAAATGTAACTTAAATGTACCACTTAAACCTGTTGTAATTGTGAACATTCACAGTTTGTTTTTGACTTTGTCAGTGGATGGCCTGTTTGCTTTATATGGAGTCAGTGCTACTTTAGTTTTAATATCATGAATATCGTGATCATGTTTTGTAAGAGTTTAAATAATGAAAATGAGAATGATTACAATATCAATGCCAGCATGACTCAAACATCCCCCCAAAAAGTGTGGAAGGACACATACAACTGGACTAGGGAGTTAAGTAGCCACACGGAGCATACTACTCAATTTTCAGAAAATCAAGTTTTCTGAAAATTCTACCAGGTCCACCAGGGTTGGACCTGGCAGAAAAGGGCATGTGACCGAATCTCGGAAAGTGGCATGAGACCGGCAAGTGCTTCTAAACTTCGTGAAAGTCTTTTTTTCCCCCATCTCTCTAGAAAGTACTAATAATCAAAATAGTGGCCACTGAATTAGCTTGGACATAATACACAAAGGAACACACTTACAACCACATCATTCCCTTCATTGCTGTTTGAACTGAGTAGAGTTACATATTCTGATTCAAAGTTTTAAAAAAAAATGCCACAAACAGGGTAATTATAATAGATGTGCTGGCCCTTACAGAATAGAGCTGATTTTGTCAGATTTTGCTAGTGACCAAGCAGAATGATCTCTAGTGTGATGAGTGATGTATCAAATCATGTCAACATAACTAGTGTTCCCTTAGGTACTTCTTAGCTACTTTTATGTGCTTTTACATACTTTGATTTGAAAAACAGAATACCAAATACTCTTCATTTCTATGACAATTTTAATGAAACCACAGAGAACTTAAAAGATCATAGCTTTGTCTAAACATAAGCTAGGATTTCAAACATCAAAAATATATAAATATACTATAAACAAATACTGAATTTGCTTAAATTGCAGTTACATACACACACTCATTTGTTGGTCAAAGGTGTGGTAGAGTTAGGTACCCTAATTTGGACATGTTCTTTGTTTTGCTCCATGTTCCTGTAAATAAGATCTCCTGAAGATGTTATTTTAGGTAAGGTGTGGCACAACTGAATCAGATTGGGCTTTTATTGGGACAACATCCTTTACAAGGAGAAGAAATTCAGACACAGGAAGAAAAAGCCACAGGGAGAAACTGGAATCCAGAATTCAACAGAACCCAAAGGAGAAGGAGAGAACATTGCCATGTGATACAAGGCAGAAATGACAAGTAAGGAGACGCAAGGATTGCTGGTAGCCAGCAATAGAATGTCACAGATTTTAGGAGGAAAGCATCACCTTGATAATGCCTTGGTTTTGTACTTCTAGCATCAAAACTATGGACCTATAAATTCCCATTGCTTAAGCCAACCCAATGTGTGGTATTTATCATAGCAGCTGGCAGACTGAGAAAGAATGGCTACCATTTTTAATGACAGCCAGGCTACTAAAGAATTGATTTCCAGTCTGGAATAGTTGACCTATACCCCATGCCAAGAGTGTTATATTTGGCAAGTCTTTTCTTTCAAAACCATGGGAGAGATTAAGACATTCCCAGATAAACAAAAGCTAAGGGAGTGCATCACCCACTACCTTACACACAATGCTAAAGAGAATTCTTCAGACTGAAAGGAATGGACACTAGATAGTGGAACAAAATAGATTAAGAAATAAAGAACTCTGTCAAAGTCAACCATATGGATATTATAAATGTTATTTTATTGAATAGTATTTTTGGTATGTAAGTCCACTACTTCATACAGGTGCTAAAATGCAAATGTATGAAGAAATATGAAATCTATGGCTTTGGACATATAATGTACAAATAATTTGGAACAAATACAAAAAGAAAGTGGGGGGATGGAAGAATATCAGAACGCCCTGTGTGTACCCAATTGAAGATAACTTGGTATCAATATAAATATGATTGTTATAGATTTAGGGTGTTAAATAGTAACACAATGGTAACCACAAAAAAAAGTATTTGAATAATACAAACAGAAACAAATCAGAAGGGATGCAAAGTGGTATAATACAAAAAAAATCAATAAATATGAAAGCAGGCATTAACTGAAGAAATGAGGGGCAAAAAAAATGTGTAAGTCTTGCAATGACTAAATTAAAAAATGGCAGAAGAAATCCCTGCAGTCTTAGTGTTAGTTTAAATGTAAATGGATTAAATTCTCCAGTCAAAAGTGAAGATTGGCAGAATAGATAAAAAAGAATGAACCAACTATGTGACATTCACCTTGTTCTAGTTTGCTAGCTGCCAGAATGCAACATACCAGAAACAGAATGGCTTTTAAAAAGGGGGATTTAAGTTGCTAGTTTACAGTTCTAAGGCTGAGAAAATGTCCCAATTAAAGCAAGTCTATAGAAATGTCCAATCAAAGGCATCCATGGAAAATACCTTGGTTCAAGTATACCTTGCTAAATTCAGGATCTCTCTCTTAAGCGAGAAGGCACATGGCAAACAGGGTCAGGGTTTTTCTCTCATCTGGAAAGGCATGTGGCGAACAGAGCATCATCTGCTAGCTTTCTCTCCTGGCTTCCTGTCATAAAGACCCCCCGGGAGGCATTTACTTTCTTCATTTCCAAAGGTCACTGGCTGGTGGGCTCTCTGCTTCTCATGTCTATATTGTTCTGCTCTCTCAGAAATCTCTCTCATTCTCCAAAATGTTTCCTCTTTTATAGGACTTCAGAAACTAATCAAGACCCACCCAAAGGGGTGGAAACACACCTCCAGCTAATCCAGTTTAACAACCATTCTTGATTAAATCACATCTCCAGGGAGATGATCTAATTACAGTTTCAAACATACAGTACTGAATAGGGATTAGAAGAAATGACTGCCTTCACAGAATGGAATTAGGAGTACAACATGGCTTTTCTAGGGTGCATACATCATTTCAAACTAGCACACACCTTAAATTCAAGCACATAAGTAGGTTGAAAGAGAAAAAAAAGCATCAAAAAAAATCTATACCATGCAAACAGTAACCAGAAGAGAGCTGGTGTAGCTATATAAATACCAGATTACATAATACCTGGTATTATATATTATATATTTTTGTATATACACATACTGTATTTGTAAATTATATGTAAGTATATATTATATCATGTATATAAGCACAAATAAACATGAAAACGTTCAGGAAGAACAAAGAAAGTCATTATGTACTGATAAAGGGATAGGTTCAATAAAGAAGACATAGAAGTTATAAATGTATACATGCACCTAATGGGAAAGCCCTAAATTATATGAAGCAAGTATTGACAGATTTGCAAGTAGAAATTGACAATTCTAAAGAGCAGAGACTCATACAGTTTTTAATAACGGATAAAATATCTAGACAAATGATCAATAAGGAAATAAAAGACTTGATTGACGCTCTCAGCCAATTAGACCTAATGGGCATATATAGAAAACTTCACCCAACAGCAACAGAAAACACATCTTCTCTAGTGCACAAGGGTCATTCTCCAGGTTAGACCATATATTAGTTCAGAAAAGAAGTCTCAATAAACTAAAAACTATTGATACATGATAAATGTATTTTCTTTTGCCACAATGGAATGAAGCTAGAAATCAATAACACAGAAATAGAAACACACAATGACCTACACAGACTCATGAAGAAACAGAAGAGCTGAAAAACAAAAAATAAAACAACCCATAATAACTAGTAAAGTGATTGAACAAGTAATCACAAACCTCCAAATGGAATGGAAGGGGGAACTGTGGTGTTTACATACAATGAACAACCCAGCTACTGCAAGAAGGAATGAGGTTGTAAAGCAAGCAACTGGGTGAATGAACCTTAAGGACAGTATGTTGAATGAAATGTCAGAAACAAAAAAACATATATATATATATATATAACAAAAGGATATATATATATATATATATATATATATATATATATATATATATGTCTTTTTGTTTCTGATATATATATATCCCACCTCAAAGGAAACTATGTATATGGGCCATTCTCCCCTTGATGACTTTGTTAGGCATGGTTTATGCCCCAAAGCCAAACAAACATGCTTTTAGGCATAATTATCAATAGGTTTAACCTCTCTTTTGCAGGAATAAGCTTCACAGGGGCTGGCCCCAAGATTGAGGAGTCAGCCTATTGAATTGGTTGTCCCCCTAGCTTGGGAGAATATCAGGAATTTCCCAGATGGGGAAGTTGAATATTCCCTCCTTTCTCCCCAGTCACCCAAGGAGGCTTTGCCAGTACTTTTTTCTTTTTTTTCCCAAATTACTTCGGGATATATCAGGGCATCACACTAACCTGTACAAGCCAACAAGTGCTCATTTGTTAAGTCCTATCTTCTATGTATAATTCCATCATCACCTTTGTTTTCCCATACTTCTCTTTGGGGTTGCTTGGCCAATGGCAATTCTGAGTTTTTGACATTGGAAGGGTCTGTCACTAATATGGGGTAGGGAGATGGAACTATCTGATGTTCTCAAGAGGCTGGGCCAGGTTTCAGGACTTATCAGGACCAGGGACCCATCTAGAGGTTGTAAGTTTCTGGAAAGTTACTCTAGTGCCTGGAACCCTTGTGGAATCTTATATATTGCCCTAGGTGTTCTTTAGGATTGGCTGGAATGGTCCTGGTTGGGGGTTGGCAGGTTATGAAAAGTAGCAAGGTCTACCTGAAGCTTGTGTAAGGGCAACCTCCAGAGAAGCCTCTCGACTCTATTTGAACTCTCTCTGCCACTGATACTTTGTTACACTTCTTTTACCCCTTTTTGGTCAGGATATAGTTGTTGATCCCATAGTGCCAGGTCTGTGAGGTGGGATATTTTGAGACATAACAGGAAAGAGAAACTAGACCATAGCCCTCCGTATCAAAGGAGGATAGTTTTAAATGAGATTTTCCTAGAGGCAGAAACCTTCCACTGTAAAGCTCTGAACCAAGAACTAAGAAACACCTTTCCTAATGAAGTGTTACCTTTAAGAATTTAGTTATCTTTAAGAAACAACCCTAAGTTTCAGATTTTCCCTTTCATCCCAACAGCCCCACATCAGCAACTAAATTGGGGGGGGGGGGCACAGTAGGGAGAATGAGTCCCATCTGAACTAGGAGGTAGTCTAGGATATCTTTGGCCCAAAATCTTTCCTCCAAACCAGTATCAATTTTCACATTATCATTAGTAAAGGAAAGTCAAGTCTTAGCTTTTTAGACTTCTTTTGTGGTTAGGAGTGAAGCCAGGGGAGGGGTAAGGTCTATTTCTAACAGGTGTACTCCAGTTTAAGCACCTTACTTATTTTGCCTGCCTTCCACATAAGCCATTGATTGTATAATATGGTTGGACTGTATGTATGTATATATTTCTCAGAAATATTTTTTAAATCTCCAAACAAAAAAAAGCCCAAGACCAACCATATGGCTTCACATGAAATATTTTACCAGATATTCCAAGAAGACAACTCCAATTCTGCTCAGAACTTTCAAAAAAATTTAATAGTAGGGAACACACCCTAACAAGGCCAATGTCACCCTCATACCAAAGTTAAAGACATCACAAGAAAGGAAAACTAAAAGCCGATATCTCTTATAAATATAGATGCAAAAACCCTCAACAAAATACTTGCAAATCAAATCCAAAAACATGTTAAAATAATTATACACCATGATCAAGTGAGAGTTATCCCTAGTATTCAGGTTGGTTCAACATAAGACAATCAATTAATATAGAACATTAACATAACAAAGGGGAAATAGGATTATCTCAATGCAGAAAAGGCATTTGATTTATCAGCATTCTTCTTGATAAAAACACTTAGACCATTAGGGATAGAATGAAACATTCTCAACATATATGCCCTTTATGGTCATATATGAAAAGGTTGAAGCTAACACCCTACTTACTACTGGTGAAAGACAAAACTTTCCCCCTATGTTTTAGTCTGCCAAGGCTGCCAGAATGAAACACACCAGAGGTGTAATGGCTTTTAATAAAAGGGGATTTATTTAGTTAAAAACTTATAGTTCTTCAGCAGAAAGGCAGCTAACTTTCATCTGAGGCTCTCTCTTACACAGAAAGGCAGAGTGATGTCTGCTGGCCTTCTCTCCCAGCTTCTGGGTTCCAACAGCTTTCCCTGGGGTAACTCCTTTGTGCATCTCCAAATGTCTGGGCTGAGCTGCAAGTGCCGAGATGAGGTTTGTTGAGCTGCTTGGTCTGTGCTACATTGAGCTCTCTTCTGATCTCTCTCTTTTAAGCCTCAGCTAATTAAACATCACTCATTGCAAAAGGCACTCCCCTTAGCCGACTGCGGATGTAATCAGTCATAGATGAGTTTCACACATTAATTGTTCAAGTCCACAGCAACAGAACTAGATACCATCACCTGGCCAAATTAACACCTGGACCTAACAATCACACCCTAAGATCAGGAACAAGACAAGGATGCCCACTGTCATCACTGTTATTCAACACTGTACAGGAAGTTCCATCCAGAGCAATTAGGCAAATAATAATAATAATAAAGAGTGTGCTGGTTTGAAAGGAAGTATGCCCCCTAGAAAAGCCATGTTTTAATCAAAATCCCATTTCATAAAGGTAGAATAATCCCTATTCAATACTGTATGTTTGAAACTGTAATCAGATCATCTCCCTGGATGATGTGATTTAGTCAAGAGTGGTTGTTAAACTGGATTACATGGCTACATGTCTCCACCCATTTGGATGGGTCTTGATTGGTTTATTGGAATCCTATAAAAGAGGAAACATTGTGGAGAATGGAGATTCAGAGAGAGCAGAGGATGCTGCAGCATCATGAAGCAGAGAGTCCACCAGCCAGCGACCTTTGGAGATGAAGAAGGAAAACATCTCCCAGGGTGCTTCATGAAACCAGAAGCCAGGAGAGAAAGTTTATGATGCCATGTTCACCATGTGCCCTTCCAGCTGAGAGAGAAACTCTGACTGTGTTCACCATGTGCCTTCTCACTTGAGAAAGAAACCTTGAACTTCATCAGCCTTCTTGAACCAAGGTATCTTTCCCTGGATGCCTTAGATTGGACATTTCTATAGACTTGTTTTAATTGGGACATTTTCTTGGCCTTGGAACTGTAAACTAGCATCTGATTAAATTCCCCTTTTTAAAAGCCATTCTGTTTCTGGTATATTGTATTCTGGCAGCTAGCAAGCTAGAACAAAGAGCATTCAAATTGGAAAGGAAGGAGTAAAACTTTCCCTATTTATTGATGATATGTACAGAAAATCCTGAGAAATCCACAGCAATGCTACTAGAGCTAATCAATGAATTCAGCAAAGTGGTGGGGTACAAGATCAACACCCTAAAATCAGTACTGGTTCTAAACTAGAAATGAGCAACTAAGAGAAGAAATCAAGAAAAAAAAAACATTCATAATATCAACTAAAACAATCAAACATCTAGAAATAAATCTAACCAAGGATGTAAAAACCACAAAATATAGCTAAAAGCAATCAAGAAGACCTTTCACAATTGCCAAAGATGGGAGCAACCCAAGTGTCCATTAACAAAAGAATCAATAAACAAAATGTGGTACATATGTACAATGGAATATTATTCAGCCATAGAAAAAGAATGAAGCTCTTATACAAATGATAATGTAGATGGACCTTCAAGACATCATGTAGAGTGAAATGTGAGGCACGAAAAGAAAAATATTGCGTGATCTCATTGATATAAACTAATCAGAATAAGCAAATTCATAGAGTTAGGGAGAATACAGTTTATTAGAGGCTGGGGCTAGGGTAGAGAATGAGTTAAAGCTTAAACTGTACAGTTTCTAATTAGGGTGATGGAAAAGTTTTTGTAATGGCAAGTGGTGATAGTAGTCCAACATTCTGAATGTAATTAGCAGTACTTAATTATATATTTAAGTGTAGTTAAAAGGTGAAATTTTAGGTTGTATATATGTTACTAGAATAAAAATTTATTTAAAAAACAATGGACTCTACAACACAAATAAACCCTAAAATTAATAATGCATTTCTATTCTTTCATTAATTGTAACAAATATTCCACACTAATGTTAACAATGGGGGATACAGGGGAGCTCTATTATCAGCATGATTTTTCTGTAATCCTACACCTTCTCTAATAAAAAAAAACAAAAGAAAGTAGCGAGATTGTACCAGGTGTTAGGAATTATCATATTGCCTGGCACAAAGTAAGTGCTCAATAAATATTTATCATTATGATCATCAATCAAAATAATATTTGTTCCAAATGGAATACTCTGTGTATTTGCTAGAAGTAAGATTTCAGCTGTGCTTAGGAAATTTTCGATCTTTTAAATTCCTGCTACTCAAAGTATGGTCCTCAGAGAAATAACATAGGTATCACCTGGGAGATTACTAATATATAAGATTTGGTTCCACCCCAGACCCACTTAATCAGAGTCTGCATTTTAACAAGACCTCCCAGATGATAAGCACGCATAATAACTTCTAAAAACCACTGTCATTTTTTAACCACTGCTGCTGTCATCAGAGTTTCACATAAGTCCCAGAATGCAGTGAAGAAGAATGTAGGTCACTGCTCTAGTTGATGAAGTGATACATGAATCTATAGTTAATAACTTCAGTGACGCCAACCTATTTGGAATAGTTTTATACTCTTTTCATAAATGGAAATCTGCTATGCAGAATGACCTAGGAAATCTGTGATCCTCTGTAGGCATTTATCTCAGAAGTTATTATATTATTATGTTGGTGAAGACTATAGAATTAAGATAGCCCAAGCTTTGTTTGGACATGCTACCTAGGTATAAAGGCAAATGTCAGGTGCATGTGTATAATAGGTGTGTTTGTGTGTGCAAATGTGCATGCATGCAAGTAAGTATTGATATATGTCTCGTTTCAATCTTGCAGCCCCTTTTACTTGAGGTAGTTTTCACAATGGTCCTGTACCCATATCGACATCTTCCAAGGGAAAAATTTTATTTTGTGCAAATGAGAGCCAGCCACAGTACCAAATAATGAAGGAAGCCTACAAGAATCTAAGTGTTTCTTCACAGAAGTGTTCCTTTGTTAGGGAAAAGCGGCAGAATTCTTCAAACAGCAGAATAATTCTCCTTAGAATTGGAGAATTGGATCAGTTTTAAAAGTCTCTTGAGATAGGGGTTCAGATACAGATATATTCATTGGTTAAGGTCTTTGGCCATCTGCCATGAAGATATTAGTCGTATCTCCCTACACAAGTTCTTCCCTGAGGCTTCCATTGCTAGAACATTAACCGATAAAGACAAACAAATTTTTAAGTGAGCGTATAATTTTATTCCCTATTTTAGTTCTAATACTTTGTCTCTTTTTATGATTTATATGCCTGAATGAGAATAAGAATAAAACGAGTTGAGTTTTTTGTTGTAGTGTCTGTTTACATTGTATCTCTTGTTTTTAAAAATTTCTCTATTTAGACATATCATTAATGCTTTTTTTTTTCTTGCCATCCCCCCAAGGGGACTTTGCAAATACTTTGTTATTCACTGTTGAAATCACTCTGGGATTTATCAGGGCATTGCTGTGATACAAAATCTCATGCCCTAGTCAAGGTTCCATGTACTTAGTGTGTTCAATTAACTGTCCATATAAGTTATATTAGGAAATGCACTCTTCAAATTATAAATTTTGTACCAAATAAACATTTTTTGCTTTAGTCTTATTCATAAGTTAAAAGTTTTAACATATGAATTACCATCTATTTTCAACACCTACAATATTGACATTCCTTTGTTCTTCCTCATGCAAAAACATTTTTTAATTTGTACATTTAGTCACTATCATTGTACACTCTAGACATTCCTAGATTATACCATCTCAGTCTTTATCGTCTATCTTTCCTTCTGATTTCATTTGTGCTCCCAGCCCTCCTCCCTCGATCATTCTCACACCCAGCTTCATTCAGTGAACTAACATTATTGTATTACAGTTAGGTAGTATTGTGCTATCCATTTCTGAATTTTTACAATGAGTCCTGTTGCACAATCTGTATCCCTTCAGCTCCAGTTACCAGATATCTACCTTATTTCTATCTCCGGAAGGTCTCTGTTCTTAGCTGAAATTCTTCAAGTTCATTCACTAAAGTTAGTTCATATCAGTGAGACCATATAGTATTTGTCCTTTTGTTTCTGGCTAGTCTCACTCAGTATAAGGTCCCTGAGGTCCATCCATGTTGTTACATACTTCATAACTTTATTCTGTCTTACAGCTGCATAATATTCCACCATATGTATATACTACAGCTTGTTTAGCCACTCATCTGTTGATAGACATTAAGGCTGTTTCCATCTCTTGGCAAGTAAATAATGCTGCTATAAACATTGGCATGCAATTGTCCTTTTGTGTCCTTGCCCTCATGTCATCTGAGTAGATACCTAGCAATGGTATTGCCGGATCATATGGCAATTCTATACTTAGCTTCCTGAGGAGAACCGCCAAACTGCCAAGATGCTCAACTGCCCTGTTTATTAGGGAAATGCAAATCAAAACCACAATGAGATATCATCTCATACTCACCAGAATGGCCATTGGCAATAAAACAGAAAACGACAAGGGCTGGAGAGGATGTGGAGAAAGAGGCACACTTATCCACTGTTGGTGGGAATGTCAAATGGTACAAACGCTGTGCAAGGCAAATTAATGCATTTTACAGTTATGAATACTTTTATTATCTCTTTCATAATTTCTTAACAAAGAAGAACTATGATTATAAACACAGTAGCAACAATCAGAGAGTCCATTCCACCATCAGGAAAAGTTAGAGGATTTACTCCCTTTTCCCACCCATCCCAAGTCCCTCAGAGGCTTAATCAGTATGAACTTTCCCCAGCAGTACACTTTGCAGCACCACACAGATTCACTTCAATATTGAAGCACTCCTTGTGCATGTTCTATGGTACTGTCTTCCCAGGATTTCCTATATTTTGTGTGAATCCTGGCTCTCCTTATAACTGTTAAAAGTCTCTATTCTGATCTGTACCTATCTCTATGCCATGTCACCTCTCAAGGTAACTGATTCAGATTAGAGATAAACTGCTGGAAAATGGCACAGACAATAATACAGTGTAATGGTCACTAAGCAAGTCATTATCTTATATCTGAGTTAGGCCGGTTTATTACATGTTTTGTTTTGAGGGAGTAATTTAATATCTGAAAGCCTCAGTTCCTCATCTGTAAAAGGGGTATGAAAACAGCTATCTCAAAGGTATGAGATGGTGAATTGCAGCACCTGGCCTTACATAACTGTTTCTGTAAATATTGACTCTGGTTATACAAAGCTAGCCGGAAAGGTTATCCTGAGGCTAATGAGGGTGTCTTGACTACAGTTAAAGATTTGGGAAGCATCTTCAAATTGCACAGACACAATTACCATGGACATCACCTGAAATGTCAGTGAGTAATTAAGTCTGTGAGTAATTAAGGCAGTGGTTCTCCTTCTTGGCTGCACATTGAAATCATCTGGAGAGCTTTACAAATGTAACGCCTTTACAAAAGCAAAAGGAGCTCCTAGAGATTCCAGTTTAGTTGGTTTGAAGCAGTGGTGCTCAAATTTCATGCATTGGAATCACCTGGATGGCTTATTAAATGACAAATGGCTGGGGCCCTATCCCAACTCTTTCTGATTCTGAATATCTGATTCAGAAGCTTTTGGGTGGGGCCTAAGAATTTGAATTTCTAATACATTTCAGGTGATGTCATTGGTACAGCTGCTGGAGAGGTTAAAAACTGGTTAAAATTCTAGCAGCATAAGCACTCCCCTCACTACGTTGTGTTGGTAGGGTAAGAATGATAATTACACTACAGTTGTCCTCATTGGAAATGTCACCAGTTTCTGCAAACTAAAAGGCTGAAGGTGAGGACAGGTTGGTACCAACAATTCTCATAAGTGAGAAGCCGAGAGGCAATGGTTTTGATACCAAGAGCTGGCATCTAGAAGGACATTTGAAACCATGAAGTAACTGAATGGCCGCTAGTTTCACTGCCTTGTCTTGCCTTCGCTTGGCTTATTTTGTACCTCTGGAAGGAGACAGGTTTAATGAGAAGAGACTCTGAATAGCAGAAAATATTAGTGGCTTCTGCTCACAGGGAAAGAGATATGACTTGGGTCTTTATACTATTTAAGGAAGGAAATAGTTACTGTTTTCACATGGAGCAGTGAGGTCTATTTTCACAATTAACTGTGATTTTTGCTCTCCTTTTGTTCCCCTTTAAATTCTAGCCAATTTCTGATGGTTACAATTATTTTTTTGTCTTATAAATCCTGAAATAGATGATGGAGGATGAATTATTGTACTATGGTTACAGGCAAACACACGCTGGAGTTTCCCAATTTAAAAAATCAGCACTAGCTCTCAGCAGCCTCTTTGAATATGGTTTAATGGATGCCAGAGGCTCATTGGCTCCAGCTACTTGGGCTTCATCTCTGACTAATCATGTTTCCTCACCGTCTACTTAAGTTAGATGGGTTAAACTGCTGGTTGAAGCAAGAGTTGATCCGCTCTGGTCGGGAAGAAACTAGGAGGGGTTTTCTGAGTTGAGTTCGCTCCTTTGTCCTTGACATCTCTTTTCTATTCTGTCTTCTCTGAGGGGCAGGGAATTTCCAGCTGCAGGGCTTTGTGGAAGGCACGCAAAATGAGCGATGTGCCTAAACTGCACTATTCTCATGAGAAATAGGCCTTACCCTTCCTCTGGCTTCACTCCTAACCACAGAGGAATTCTAAAAAGCTAAGACATTGCTTTCTAATGATAATGTGAAACTTGGTACTGAGTTGGAGGGAAAACTTTGGGCCGGTGATATCCTAGAGACTACCTCTTAGTTCAGATGGCACCCATTCTCCCTTCCGCACCTTCCCCCACCCCATTCGAGTTGTTGATATGGGGCTGTTGGGATGAAAGGGTAAACCTGAGACTTAGGGTTGTTTCTTAAAGATAACTGAGGGGCTGAGGTGGAACACTCACACTCCTTTAGGAAGGGTATTTCTAATTCTTGGGCTCAGGGTTTTACAGTGGAAGGTTCTGCCTGTAGTTTAAAGCTCCTTTGAAACTATCCTTCTTTGATAGGGAGGGCTATGGGCTAGTTTCTCTTGCCTGTTAGATCTCAAAATATCCTGCCTTAGAGGAAACTATGTGTGCAGCCTGTTCTCCCTTTGATGACTTTGCCAGGCATAGTTTATGCCCCAAAGCCAACCACACGCTCTCTGAGAGAAATGTTCCATTTTATAGGACATCTGTCACCACCACTTTTTTTTTTTAAACTGGCAAAGCCTTTTTTATTCTTCTCATTCCTTTTTCTCTTGAACGAGTCTTTTCTTTTGGGTGACTTGAGGTCTGGGAGACCCCATGCTGTTCATCTAGAGTCTGCTTCATTTGTCTTGCTGGACTTTGAGCAGCAAGCCCCAAGACCAGGAATGACTCATGGGGAATAAAGTTTATTCTTCCTAATATTCTCTTCATTCCTGTGGTTGTCTGCTCAGCTGAATCTCTCCCCTTTTCTTTGAATCTCGCCACTTTGCTTCCCCTCCACCTTGTCCTTGGCAAAGCATATTATGGTCCCACTTGTGTATTTCCTTGGTTCTAAGCTTTTCTAGATCCTGAAGACTATTCTTTCTGATACTGACTCAGTCTACTTCCTCCTACCCACAAAATAAGCCCAAAGCATACAGTGTTCCATAGCCCTAGGATTCTAGAGTTGACAATGTCAATCATTGACCTTCGGGAACCCCAACTTTTCACATGGGACCTTGGACCTGAGACTTCCTTCCATCCGTATGCCTAATCAACAGATCACTGATTTCAAAAATCCCTATCTCCAAACCCATTCTCTGGGAGGAATTTCTTTTCTGCTATTGCTTGACTCGTACTTAAAGGGAGTCACTATGTAACCTCTGTTTTGGTTTCAGCAACAAAAACCCAGCAATGTCTTTGAGCTGAAGAATAGAAACATAGATTAGTAGACTAGTAGGCAGGGTTGCAAGAGTGAGACCTAGAGGTTTACCTCCTTTCCTTATGCTCATGTCACTACTGTCAAGGAATGGAAAGACCCTGATAAAGGTGGAAGGAGTCAATAAATGCATTGAGACCCTTGTTTTTGGATGAAACACAAATTTACATTTCCCTTAAAATGACTTCAAAGCTTGTTTCTTGACGTGCATAATAGCTATTTCTGCCTGATTGCCCGAAGGCTGAGCTGTGTACCTAACAAACGCACAAGTGCCCTTCATCACTAACAAGAGACTCAACTGAGAGGAGTTAGATGTTTTCATCTGTAGCTACCTTTGGCAAGCTGATCTTGATCTATTGTAGAAAAAAAGGCTAACTTCTGTTTCAGATTATGATGGTTTGTGATGGGGTATCTTAAGATCCTGGGTGCCCTAGCAAAACCTTTAATTTCAATTAACAAGCCACAAAACAGAACACCCACCCACTGACAAGGCCAACATGCAGAGTGAAAAATGTCAGCTGATGTTGGACCACATGTTGGGGGCAAAAAAGTGGTCAAAGATCAACGGTGGGAGTAGGGGTAACTAAGAAGTATCTGCTGGGGCCAGGGAATGGTGCCCCTTGCGGTGGGATGCCATCCGAGTCTGTAGCATCAAGGATGTAACATGGGGAATGTAGCAATGCTTGAGACCAGGAGCTACTGCTCAACCTAATATGCTTTTCAATAGCTGGCCCTTAACAGACATAATACTAAATCCCAGTGGAGGTCTTCCTGCTTCCTACTGTTTTACTGCTTTGTTGGTCTCTTGGGGGACTTTTGTCCCAGAAGACCTGAAGGTTGGCATTTTTTAGTAACTTTTTCCAGCTGAAGATTACCTGGATCAGCTGTGAACCTCTCTGTAAAGGGTTATGTGATAGCTTCTGAGTTTGAGATCAATTAAAGATACTTGAAAGCAGTCTTAGCTCTGTATAGTTGAATCTTACCAGAGCTCTCCAGTTCAGAACAGGGATAATTGTTACCTCTATGGAAAGGGTATAACAGGATGTTTGAATCTGCTAAAGCTGCCAGAATACAATAGACCAGTAGTGGGTTGCCTTTTTCAAAGGGGATTTGCTAGACAACAAACATGCAGTTCTGAGGCCATGAAAATGCTTGCATTAAAGTACCTTTTGAGGAAGAGCTGCTGGTATCCAGAGTTCTTCAAGCACATGGCTTTGTCTGCTGGTCATTCTTTCCTGGACCCTGATTTCAAAATGGCTGCCTCCTAATATCTCTGAGCACTTCTCTTCTCTTAGCTTCTCTTAGGTCTCTCCAAAACATCTCTGCTTTTTTATACTCTCATAAAGGATTCCAGCAAGGGCATTAAACTCCACTTTTAATGGCTGGGTCACATCTCCGTGGTAACAGCCTAACCAAAAGGTCCTGCCTATAGTGAGTCTGCCCAAACAAGAATGGGTTAAAAGAACAGTCTTTTCCAGGGTACATAACATTTCAAACCTGCACACAGGACAACTGCATCTTCAGCTCTCTTATACTGCTATGTCCTGTCACTGAGGGCCCTGACCTCTGCTGGGGGCTTCCCCAGGGTCTGTGTCCTATATGGGTATAAAGCATACTCACAGTAGTGAGCCTTGGTAGGGAAGCAATCCCTTTTAAGACTATCTGCTGTAATGATAGATCTTGCCCTAATAGGATTTCTTTATTTCCTTAACGAGGATTGAAGTGCATGGACTCTTCATGAACCCATTCTTTTTAACCCATTTTCAGACATACTTGACTTTTAGGCTATGTCAAACTAGAATAGGAAAGAACTCATGATTGAAGCTTTCACTTTGTCTCCATCCGGTTGCTCTTAAGGCACTTTTAGTTGGTTCTTTATTCAGTTCTTTAGTATCATAGACATAACTGTGTATGTATTTGGGACAAGGGGGGAAGCCTATGGTTAAAGCAAAGGCAGTGCTTACTTACACATCTGGCTGTTCTGTGTAGCTTAGACTTATTGCTTCATCAGAATACTCCCTGTCATAGCTCTTTGCAATGGCCATGAGCTATTCTTAAACTTTTATTAATCATTAGACTTGACTGTCAATATGAACCATGTGTAGTGGTTTGAAGCTATATGTACCCCAGAAACACATGTTCTCTAACCTAATTCATTCCTCTGGGTGTGAATCCATTGTAAGTAGGACCTTTTGATGTAGTTGCTTCAGTTAAGGTGCAACCCACCCCAATCAGGATGGATCTTCATCCTATTACTGGTACTTGACAAGTAGAAGGCTATTAAGATGGAATCACAGGAAGCAAGGACCGAGGTCCAAACCCAGAAGAAAAAGGGAAAGGCCACAATGTGCAGTGCTGTGACAGAGAAACCAGGACTGCCAGAAGTTGGCCCCACAGTAGTCTTCATGACGAAAACATTGCCTTGATGAAGGCTTCATTTGGACTTCCTTGTCATGAGCTAATCAAGTCCCATTCTGTGGTATTTGCTTGAATGGCCAAAGAAACTAAGACATTTATCACTGACAGAGTAACACGTGTAAAGTCACCCACCCCACCATTGGCTGCCTAGTATTTCAGTTTCCATATTTTTGCTCAAAGAATCCTGGATCTACCTGGTTTCCTTTAGACCTTGCTTTTTGGTTTCTGGAACTGAAACTTGGAATACTGGTCTCTAGTATTCTGAATCTAAAGACTCCTGGTGTTGGAAGGTGGAATATGAGGATCCTATTCCTGCTTTCCTCTTCTGTTTGAGCAATGCCAGGAAGAAAGCTTAATGATACCCCTCTGTCCATTCTGACACGGAAGCATCAACTGCCCTGAAGGAGAGCAGTGTTTGTAAGAAGTACTTCTGACACTTTTCCAGATCTCACTGGCCCCAGCAGAAGAGATATAGGCTGGTCTGTTTTATGGAGATTACAAAGCTAAAAACTTATTGGCCCACATCTTTCTGCTAAATGATTGTCTCTCATCCCGGGGATTTCTGTAGCCTATGGTGAAAGACGGGTCATGCTTCTCTATGAAGCTGACTAGTGTCTGCTTAGTCCACCCAAGTATCACCTCAGATTGAGAATAGTGGGAAAGCAGCAATGCCTCTAGATCTCAAACCCATGTTTCAATCCAATTTAACCAGCTAAAGCTATTCTTCAATTATCTGGGTGAAGCAACTTGGCATATGAATCAAAAGCCTGGATTCTGAACTCAAAGACTCTGTGGGCTTTGATTCATAGCTCTGACACTTACCGTGTCTTCCAATTAAACCATTTAACATCTCTGCTCCTCAGTGTTTCCTTAACTATAAAAGTGAAATAATAGTTCCTACATCATAAAGCTCTTATGAGAATTAAAGAAACAATAATTGAAAAGGATTTAGAACAGTGTCTAACTGATGCCAACCAGTAGTAACATGTTTACTCTTAGTAATCCTCAATCTCATTATCCTTCTGCAGAGTATCAGTATATCCTCAAAGAAACCAGCAAACGCCATCATCTTTTTAGGTTATTGCCCCCATGTCTGAATCATTGCAAACAGAAACAGAATTTCCCTCCACTGGGACATTTTATTCACCACCAGTGAAATCTTTACTAACCAAGCCACTGTCTTATGTCAGGGACTATCTATACCTTGCCTGCCAACCAAATGGCACCCTCTTCACCCATTTGGCAGTTAGCCAGTCCCAAATACTCATCTTACCTTTTGTTTGCTCTCATCAATCATTTGGGTCTTTCAAGAAGTGTGTGCCAAGATAGAATTAGATATGAGATATTATTGGGAAATATGCCTGTGAGGGAAAAGGAAGCAATAAGAGACTGGAAGAGCTATCGGATTACATTGCCTATCTAACCTACGTGATGAATTGAGGAAGGATAAGAAGGGAGTTCTTAGGACTTCTGGAAATGCGTTTTATTCTATCTATCAAGGTGAATGAGGAGTCCTGGAGTTATAATTGTCCATTAGGTGTGTTCTGTCTCACAGGAATGGTCTGCCTTAGTGTCCCATTATACCCTGTTATTGACTGGGAACAAACTTTGAGAAGTATGTGGCCTCAGCAGGAGTGTGATGATAGATTTTGGACAATCACTTAAGTCAATTATATTCCCTGCTGTAGGAGACCTGAGAGGCACACTGAAAAGCTGCTACGATGTCCTCAGTTACTTAGGCTTACGTAAACACCTGTTCTTCCTGACTGCATCCAGTCTTCAGAATTTTAAAGCTTAAGATATATGAAGATTAGAATTGAGGGAATGTAGTATTCCATGACCACTCTGACAGACTGTACAATCTTTGGAGAATGAAAACCAGATTCATTCATCTGCTGGCCTTTAGCTATCAACTGGGAAGAATGCTATCAACTGGGTCCTATTCTGTGGTCTACTCCAGTAGGCTCTCCCTCAGAAAATCTAAATGTCCATGCTAAAGGAGAAGAGCAAACTGTCTCCCAGGATTTTCACCTGGCAGTGAGGCAATATTTTAAAGACATTTTGGAGTTAGTTCTGAGTTCTTGGGTCTTTCCCTCTTTCTCACGAGTCATCGTAGCTGGTGATCATATACTTGGCACTGACATTTAAACCTCTTCCAACAGCTCCCAACCATGGCTGGGATGGGCCAAAGAGGAATTTCCTTATGGTTGTCTTTTCCATTCGTAGAAAAGCATTTGACACCTCCGAACTCGGAGACATAGGATTAAGGAAACCTAAAAACCGTGATGAAGTTATCAGATATGAATTGGAAATCATGCGAGAACAGCTGTAAAAATATAATGGGGACCCTAATGGTTGGTTGCACATTCCAGGTATCCCAATAACTTTCCAATAGTGGAGTGTGGTAGTTAGGTTCAGGTGTCAACTTGGCCAGGTGAAGAGGCCTAGTTGTGTTGCTATGAACATGAGCCAATGGCATGTGAAGTTCATCTGTCACTGATTACATCTGTGGTCGGCTATGGGGAGTGCCTGCTGCAATGAATGATGTTTGATTTAATTGGCTGGATGCTTAAATGAAGTCAATGCAGCACAGCCCAAGCAGCTCAACATACCTCATCTCGGCACTCACAGCTCAGCCTCAGGACTTTGGCGATGCAAAAACAATCACCCTGGGGAAAGCTGTTAGAACCCAGAAGCCTGGAGTGAAGGCCACCAGATATCGCCTTGCGCCTTCCCATGTAAGAAGCTCAGATGAAAGTTAGCCACCTTTCTTCTGAAGAGCTATAAATTTCTAACTAAATAAATCCCCTTTTTATTAAAAGCCAACCAATCTCTGGTGTGTTGTGTTCTGGCAGCTTTGGTAGAGTAAAACATGGGGCAATTCCTATTAATAGGAATAGCCAAAACAAAACTGAAGTCACTTTCTCGTCATATGGTCCTCTTTTTTTTTCTATATTTGACTTTTCTTTTATATCATGCCCAAATGATATAGCTTGTTGTGTATCTGAAGCCTAGTGCACTTAACATCTTCCTGCCTGTTTAGTTTACGTACAAGAGAAATTCTTCTGACTGAAAGGTCCCTGTAAGCCTTGGTTCCTAGATTAATTCCCTATGATGAGCACTGGGGATAAGAATGCAGTGTTCAGTCAGACTTGGCTTAAATCTTGTGGGGGGGGGGCAGCAAAGAGCTGTATGAAGAAAATCACCAAAGCAAGGTGAGATTTCTGAGACTTGCTGACCCTGGGAATTGTTGCTCCCAATGGACCAGAGCTCGAAGGATATTAAGGAATGATGAGAAAGAGACGGGATCAGGGGACCTGAAGACTAGTGACAACAGACCACTTTACTCTTGTTTCTGCTTATACTGCAGGGTTTACGTGACAAAAAGCACACATGCACCTCGTGAGAAAACAGTGCTTATTAAGACAACGGCAAAGAACCTGAGGTTAAGAAAAAACATTGTCTCTCCCAGACTGTTCTCCATTAAGCAGATAACAATCTCCACGTTTACTGCCTCTGCCACTCTGACACAAGCTATCCTCAGCAAATTCCGCAGGTCTTATTTTAACCCTTGCTCCTACATTTCCCCTTTTTTTATTTTATTAGCCGAGGTAACTGTGCCTGTCTTGGGTTACCCTTAAGCTCTGAAGGAAGGGTCTTACCCATCACTGGCTACCAGTCAAGCTTTCTGACTTTGATTCAGGAGGGAGCCAAGGGCTTTTACCAGAATCATACTGTTAGCGTGGGTTTGCTTATGGCGCGGCTTGCTACTTTGAACATTTGTTGTCTAACGCAGCTGAGGAGGAAGAGTATAAACAGCCCCAAACCTAAGCCTGTAGTAGTCAAAAAATGTGATTCTATTAATCTGCTTATCAATATGAGATTGACTATGCCACAGCTCACTGGCATTTTTATGCCATTCTCTAACATAATGCTGTGTCTGTATAGTTTGATGCAGTGCAGTTCCAGCAACTGCAGCCACAGTGATAATTCCAATGATTCCAATGACAGCTGCAATAATGAGTCCAATTAATCTCAGTCCTTTTCAAGTATTCTTTTGCCAAATGGATCAGGATTTGTTTCTGGAGAGGATTGCCAAAATCTTGACATCTGCACTGGCAGCCAAGTACCTCTTCTTCTCCTTGCTGCTATAATCTCATTTCCCTGCAACATAAATGCTCAGAGACGAGCAAATAGAGAACAATTCTCACAACTAAAAGTTTGATTTATTTGCATATGACCTTTAACAAATACATATGGATCTCTAGTACATATTTGCATATAGTGTTTATGGCTGCTATTAAAGAGAGGTTATAGTTACTAGAATTTGCTATAAAAATGGGTCCCAGGGCGGGCCGCGGTGGCTCAGTGGGCAAAGTGCTTGCCTGCTATGCCGGAGGACCTCGGTTCGATTCCCGGCCCCAGCCCATGTACCAAAAACGGAGAAACAGAATACAATAAAAACAAGCAAATGTTTAAAAAAAGATGTTTCCCTTTCTTCCTTCCTTCCTTCCTTCTATCCTTCCTTCCTTCTCTCTGTCTTTCCTTTAAAAAAAAAAAAAAAAAAAAAAAAAAAAAAAATGGGTCCCAGTCCCAGGAAAATTTTCCGTAAATTCCTCTGACTAATGTTTTTATTGTCCCATGGATTTGGCACAAATCGTCCTCTATGTAAACTCTGATTTAGCTTGCCTGTCCATATAGTCTGTTATCCCCAAGTTAGAGATGGGAGGCCCCACAGGGGCCGCATCTCTTATAATTCCATAGGAAACATTAATTATGACAACTGCTCGATCCATATGACAACTGCCATCCATTCCAACTTTCTCTCCCATCTAATAGGCAAGTATCATTTGATTCCATAGAGTTAAAAGAGGGATCTACATATAGGTAATTATGAGAATCATTCTTTATCTTAAACCATGTAGTTCGATTACTTATTGTCATACACAGTAATTCATTACTATGCATATGGGTCTTTCTAAAAAATGGAAGAGTTAAATTTGACACTATTTTTCTTTCTTAAGTAGTTTTTGGAAGCCTTGAATCTACTGGACCTGGGAATCCTAAACTAGTATTCAGATATATTGGTAAAGTTGGGTCTGCCCATGTTAGGGCCTGCTGCAGAGGTGGGTTAGGAACATAAGCCCAATAAGTATAGCTGTGTCCCTGTCCTTCAGCAATTAGTTATGTTCTATAATGTACATCACCCATTTAGTTATTTTCATCAGGGTTGACATGTCTGGGTTTTATTCTTTTTGAGGGAATCCAAATTGAGGCTCTGTCATCTGTAATGACAAAAGCAAATCCCCTACCCCACACCTTTATCATGCCTGGTTTCCATAGATCATCCTGAGCATCTTTCCAATAGATCAGCTGCAGCTGCGGTCCTGTTTGGGTCGTAATATTTTTCTTTTCCAAATTACTAAAATGTTCTGCAGGAGTCGGTGATGAATTATCAAATGTTTAAAAAATTTAAAGTAAGCAGTGCTCTTGCTAATCTTTTGGTGCACTTATTTTCACATCATCCTCTTGATCGTCATCTCCCTCTTTCTGTTTCATGAGCATAGACTTCAGCATCTGGTTTGCTCATCCAATAACTCCTTACCCAGAGGAATTATGTGGAATTCCTGTGATATGAATAATATGAAAAGTAGTACAAAACTTACTACATTGCTTTCCCGTATAAGCAGGACTGTTGTCCGTTTTAATAGATTGAGGGCATCCCATAACAGCAAAAGCATTAAGTAAATGTGATCGAACACAGCAGAAACGTTCTCCAGGTTATGCGGTAGCTCAAATAAAATGAGAAAGTGTCTATAACATCCACATATTGCATTTTACCAAAATGTGAAATGAGATACATCCATTTCCCATAATTTATTTGTTTTGACCTCAAGGATTAACCCCTGATGCAAATAGGAGTACATTTAAAGGTCCACATGTTGGACAAGTCTGAACAATGTCCTGAGCTTGCTGTTTAGATAAGGACTGAAACTTCTTTCTCAGCCTTTTACTATTAAATAAGTAAATTTGTGAAGTGTCCTGGGATCTTGAATTACCCCCACAAGTGTATCTGCTTGCTGATTTTGTAATGAGAAAGGACCCGGAAGATTAGTATGAGCTCTTATATGTATGATAAAAAGGGGATTAATTCAACTTCTGACTGTTTGTAAATGTAAAAACATTCGGGATAATTCATTTCCTTCAAATAAAGAAGGTGTTTTAACTTTGGCAGACATATTCAGAATCAGAAACAATATTGAGAGATTATGAAAAACTTAGCAGCTGTAATTCAAGTATTGCAAATTCAGTGTGCTGGGCTGAGGTATAAGGCATTTTCCAACTGTTGTTTTCCCATGGGGTGACAAATGCAGCCTGTCCATTACTATTACCATCAATCAGTAAAGATGGTAATGGCTCCATCTAGCGGGGAAGCCCTAACTATTTTAGGCAAAATCCATTGTGTTCTTTTTAGAAACTGTAAAAGCTTTGACATAGGCAAGTGATTATCAATTTGTCCTTTAAAATCACTTAATGCTATTTGCCAGGAGGTATTAAAAACAGACTTTGAACCTTTCTTTGTGAGGTCACACACTATGCGATTAGGATTGTGACCTCTTAATTGATAATACCTTTGGCAACCTTTGGCTATTAAAGAGAATTTTTTGCAGATATGTGTTTAATGTTTTTGTCGATCATTTGGTTTAAAAAAAAATCCATTCTAAAACACTATTTTGCCAAAATAGGCCTGTAGGAGATTGCAGAGTAAAGAAAACAAAGTCAACAGGTTTTTCTAGATCTATTTGAACAAGCTGTCCTTCTTGAATGCATTGTTCAATTAATTGTAATTCTTGTTCAGTTGCAGTTAACTGCCTTTTGCTTAATAAATCGGAATCTCCTTGTAAAATATCAAACGGGTTCTGTAACATATAATTAGGAATCCCTAAAGTGGGTCTAATCCAGTTAATATCTCCTAACAGTTTTTGAAAATCATTTAAAGTTTGTAAATTATTCCATCTTAATTGTATTTTTTGAGGAATTATTTTAATAGCAGCTACTTGTATTCCTAAGTATAGGTAAGGCTCAGTTTATTTTTTTGAATCTTTTCTGGAGCTATTTGCAGCCCCATATTAAGGTAAAATTTTTGTAATGGCACCAAAAACCTCTTCTAAAGAGTCATCATTGTCACGTGCAATTAAAATATCATCCATATAATGAATGACAAGGGCCTCTAGAAATTTATTTCATATTTCTTGTAAAGTTGATACACAAATAGTTGACATGGTGGGACTGTTCAACATCCCTTGGGGTAAGACACACCATTGATATATTTGCATTGGAACCTGATTCTTCAATGCCAGAATAGAAAATGCAGACTTATCCACTGGATGCAAAGGAATAGCAAAAAAGCAACCTTTTAAATCGATAATCAATTTCCAAGATTGGGGAATCGCAGAGGATTGAGGAGCCCCTGGTTGAAGTGCACCCATAGGGCTCATGGCTTTATTTACTGCTCTTAAATCAGCCAGCATTCTCCATTTCCCAGATTTTCTTTTTAGTAACAAACTGGAGAATTCCATGGACTTCGGGAAGGTTCAATATGTTGTAATTGTAATTGCTCTTGAACGAGATTATGAAGGACATTCAATTTTTCTTGAAGGGGCCATTGATCTACCCATATTAGCGTTGTAATAGGCCATGTTATTGGGATAATTATGTCTCCATTTCAATGACCCCCATTATAAATTTGTCTGCTCCTTAGAATATCCTAGCCCTCAATAATCCCTTGGTTGCCTAGTGTTTTGATATTGCATCTTTAACTATGGTTGTTCTGACTTCTCTGATAAGTGGGGAATATGTAAATACGCTTCCCACTGTGAAAGCAAGTCCCTGCACTAAAGATTCAAACCAACATCTGCCACGAAAGGTTGTAATGTTAATCTTTGTCCTTCCAAGCCGGTTACTTCAAATGTTTAAGTACTTTGATAAATATCAGTTATGGTACCTATGCCAGTAAAAACAGTAGGTACCTTTTTCAATATCCAATTCTGGGACCAATATCTTTTAGCTATGATAGTTACATCAGCTCCAGTATCAATCAATCCCAGAAAAATTTTATCCTTAGTAATAGTAATTTCTGGGCAGTTGTCCCCAATAAATGTTTGCCAATAAATTGCATTTGCAATTGACCCAAAACCTCCTTGATGGTTAAAGGCAGAGAAGGAAGAACATGATAAGGTAAAAGTAGTATCTGAGCAATGCATTACCCAGTTTTAATTTGAAAAGGCTTTAAAGACTGAGCCATAATTTTTCAATTCCTCTTTATAGTCACTGTCAATTACGGGAATTGGTTTCCCGGTCTTCACTTTCAGACTTAAGGGATCTAATACTGCAGCTATTTGATGGCACAATGCCCATACTGATAATGGGACAGTCTCCCCATTTTGATAAGCCCTCCAAAGAGCCTTCATAACCAAATGCCATTGTTTTAAATTTAAAACATTACGACCGTCGGGGCAAAACCAATAACATTGTTCTTGAATGAGATCAAATAAGCTTAATAATTCAGATGTTTTAACAGAGACCCCAGTAGTTTTTAACAATGTTTTCCACACACAAATGTACTCTCCAGCTGCCTATTGTGATTATCCATTACCCTGATGCTACAAGGAAAATGCTTACTTACCAATATTTGGGATCTGATCTGAGGGCCAAATAAGGCTCTGTGCACTTGGATTTTGAACAGTGAGAGAATAAAGCAATAGGAGTCACTGCTGGGTTCTTACCAGGAGGTACCTGAAGGGTAGAAGGTCAAGAATTTGGGAAGGCTTTTACAAGTAGTGGCCAGGTGCTCTAGGGCTGACACTCCAGTCTACTCAAAGAGTAGAATCCAGGAAGGATGTGGTCTGTAAGAAGGGTCTTGTTGATAGCCCTATAGTAGTCCAATCTTTTTCATCCCTAGTCTCAGATGATGGACAAAGCCCAAGTGAGTCTTAATCATATAATGGTGTACTTCTATCACTTATCTCAAATTATAGGTAACACAGATTCTCAGCAAGAAACTTTAGGAGAATCTGTCCTTAGAATAACAATTAACTAAAACTTCATCTGTTCCTCTTCATCCTGTTCAACCACAAAATTGAGGTGACCATAAATGAGATTTTTCTTTGACAAATGAGGGCCTATGGACATCCAGGAAGAAGTCAATTAGGCTTGATGATCTCAGCAAACTGTATGAAACCCATTAGAAAAAGGGGAATTGTACCTCACTGGCATAACTTCCTTAGTTAATTGACCTCTTAAATATTTTTTCTTTGAATTTTGATCACTTAAAAGCATACTTTTCAAAACCCCTGGCCATTTTTAAAAGGTAGAATATATATATATATATATATATATATATATATACACAAAAAGAACTAATATACTACCCCAAATCAACATAGTGTAAATTTTCTCACTTTTTTACTGAAGAATATATGTCTGTGACACATTTTATGGGATTATAATTTAACCTGCCTCATGCTATCCCCTCACTTAACCATGATGATATAAATACTAGATCAAGTAAACACATAACTCTAAAAGTGATTGTAATTCATAGAATGGCTGTAGTAGAATTTAAACAAGACTTTTTTTTAACACATTGCTTCAAGAATCAGTAACTTTAACTAGATCAGTGTCTCTGATTCATGTTATCACTATTATTGATAAAGTAAGAGGTATATGCAGGTACTGGGCCGACTACATTACATGGAATTACATAAAAATTTATGCAAAGTTTAAATGTATCTTCCATTTCCTTTGGGAAAACTTCCCTAAAGCAAATTTACTGAGTCATAGGTAATGCAAACTTTGGGGGATTTCTACACAATCATAGAAATGTGAATCAAAAGTCTCCAGAGGGAGATCTAGCAGTCTAAATCATGAGCACAACTGTTTAACAGTGAGTATTGATAGTTTCTCTTTAAATATTTAATGCATGATTTTGCAAGTGGCATTCAGAAATCTTTATTACAGATTCCACCCAGTAGCCCAGGATGAAAGTAAAAACATTTTTTGGCCTCTTCCCCTGTAAGAAATAAGAGCCTCTAGAAACTGTAGACTAAGAGCCACCATCCAAACCCCCTAAAATGTCCACTTCTCATAATGTCTGCTTGGTGAATACCTCTTTCTGCCTTAGCATCCCATGGCTGGAGTCCTTGCACATCTGGCTCTCCTTCTCCTTTGGCTCCATGTACGTGGTGGCTATGGTGGGGAATGTGACTATCCGGGCCATGATAAAGGTGGAGCACAGTCTGCACCAGCCTATGTACTCCTTCCTGTGCATGTTGGCTGCCACCGAGTTGATTCTGTCAACCTCCACCATGCCCATACTGCTGGGAATTTTCTCATTTGGTACTGGTGAGAGTGGCCTTGGATGCCTGCTTGGCCCAGATGTTCCTCATCCATTGCCTTGCCACTGCTGAATCAGGCATCTTCCTTGCCATGGCTTTTGATCCCTGTGTGGCCATCTGCGATCCCTCTGCCACACCTTGGTGCTCACTGACAGGGTGGTTGTGTTTGTGTGTCACTGCCCTCCTCCAGGGGCTAGTTTACATTGAACAACTGCCCTCTGATACATCTGCAGATGTCCTACCCAACCCAAATAACTTCCCACCTCCTGCACACATGACTTTGACTTCCTTAGCATGTGATGATAACACAGTCAATAGCTTACATGGAAAGGGAACTGGCTTCCTGGTATTGATCCTGCATTTATCAGCCATTGCTGCCTCCTATATAATGATATTCACAGCTGTAATGGGTTTGGCCACCCCTGAGGCCAGGAGTAAAACCCTGGGAATGTGTGATTCTCCTATCTGTGCTGTCCTTGTCTTCTATATCCCCATTTCTGTTTCCTCTCTCACCCACCATTTTTGCTATCATGTGCCTCCCCACATCCATATCCTTTTAGCCAACTATTATCTCTTCATTCCACCCATCCTTGATCCAAATGTCTAATCTGTCTGCAACAAATAGATCTGAGAGAGACTTCTTCACATTCTCAAGGCAGGGACTTAACCTAAGTAACTGTCCTACAAAAAGGAAAAGACTCTAACTGGGGAAGTCTATGCAATTCCTACAGCCTACCCAAACTGTGGGAATAGGGGTCTCAGAAGAATGTTAGTCTGTTCTGTTTTATCATGAATCTTCAGGTCACTGTAGACTTGTGATGGTTAGGTTCTCATGTCACCTTGTCCAAGTGATGATGCCTGGTTGTCTGATCAAGAAAGCACTGGCCTGACCATTGCTGCAAGCATATTTCCTGGCTGACTATTAAACTGGGGGGCTGGTTTATTAAATCATCGTGTAAGTTGGTTGCAGATGTGGCTGACTACATCTGCGATCAGTTAAGGAATGCCTCCCATGATGAGATAATCCAATCAGTTGAGGTCTTTTAAGGAGGAAGAGAAGCTTTTTCATTGCTTCAACCTGTGAGCCTCTCCTGTGGAGTTTGTCCAGACCCTTCATTGGAGCTGCCAGTTTCACAGTTTGCCCTACGGATTTTGGACTTTTCCATGCCCACAGTAGCATGACACCTTCTATAAATCTCGTTTTTACAGATACCTCCTATTGATTCTGTCTCTCTAGTGAACCTTGCTAATACAAGACCCAATATCTCAAAGTGGAGAGCAGAAAACAGGACGTGAGTTTTATACTATATTATCCTTTTTTGTACCTACTTAATATCATAAAATTCAGTACAATAAATACAAGAATGTAGATCACAGAAAGTAACGTTATTTCTATAGGTTGTCTTCTTGGTAGAGAATTCCAAGTTTTTCTTTAAAGACTGTTATAAAAACAGTTTCTAGAAGAAAAAATCATAGTACAGCACCTTTTTAAAGATGTTTACAGATTTTATTTGTAAAAGAAGAAAGCTCTATCTGCATTGGTAAGCTTTTCCAAACCATTTGAACAGCCACAGGAAGGTCGTTTTGCTGAGCATAGAGGCAATAGGAACCAGAGAACTCTTAATCTAATGGGACTTTAAAAATGAGACATTACTGCCCACAGGAATTAAAATTTCAAACTCAGACACTTCTTCATTTAAATAGATGAATGGGTATGCAAAAGTTAACTGGGAACAGGAGGGAAGCAACAGGGAAGATATTAAGAGATACTGTTTCAGTGGCCCTGAAAATGCATACAGGGGGACAGCAGCCACACAGAAATAATGACATGACATGGAGGAAGACGACAGTGAGGATGTTGATGTGCAAGAGGTTGGGTAAAGACTGATCAAAGATAAATGGGGGCCTATGGTAGATAGAAACCTCAAAATAACTCGGATCTCTTTGAAGGATTCTTGACTTTTTTTTTTTATCATAAACATTTCATAATTAAAAAGCTACTTCAGGCCAGAAACTGGGAGGAGTTTTTGGCAGTATATAAAAAAATGGAATGGGGCTATCATTTCCTTTTATACTAATCCAGAAACATAATTATGTCTCTTTGTTCTAAAACATATCCTTAGGTCATATGACCTCCTCAATTTATAAACCATAGCATCGAAGAAAGCTAAAGTAACTTATCTTAAGTTCAAGGAAAATCATCATCTTAATATTTTGAAAGATAGCTTTAAAAGCTAGTGATTTGAGCCAGAGCTGGAGTACAAACCTCATATCTCCAACAAGGTGAGGGAAACTTGGAATGTCATGTTCTTTTCTAATATTTAACTTGAATTCCTAGTTGATTCCAAGGTTCCATCTCCTCAAAACCCTAAGACTAATCCTAGGATTTGCTGGAGCATATTAATCTTTCTCTTTCACTTTGGAGTGAGGAATGGTCATTCCCTCATGACCTTATCAAGGTTCCTGGAGGCCAGTGCCAAAGTCAAATTCTTTTACTGGGGGATGTCCTGGTTTGAAACTGTTTTTTTCTGAGGTACATGACATGTTCTTTAATCTTCATTCACTGTTACTGGGTGGGATCTTTTCTTGTTTTCATGGAGATGTAACCCATCTAATTGCTGGTGGTACTTTTACCATGGAGATGTACCCACTCATTCAAGGTGGTTTCCATGGAGATGTCCCCACACATTCAAGTTGGGGTTGCTTACTGGAATCCTTTAAGAAGAAATAGTTTTGGAGAAAACTGCAGAACCAACAAAGCCCATGCAGCTAGAGAATTTTAGAGATGCAGAAGGAACGCATCCCCCAGGAAAGACTTCTGAAATGAGAAGAGAAAGCTAGCAGATGTCCCTATGTGCCTTCCCAGCTGACAGAAGTGTTCTGGACCCATCAGCCTTTCTTGAATCAAGGTATCTTTCCCTGGATGCCTTAGTTTGTACACTTGCATGGGTTTAGCAGTGTAAACTTGAAACTTAATGAATTACCCTTCTTAAAAGCCACTCTGTTTCTGGCATATTGTATTCTGGCAGCTTTAACAAAGGAAAACAGATTTTAACAAAGGAAACCAGGGAAGTGGGGTGCTGCTGCAGTTTGCAAATAAAAAACATGTTGGAATGGTCTTTTCTTTTTGTTAGTTTCTATAGCATATAACTCTTTTTAGTTTTCTTTTAACATTTGTTGTTTGTTTTTACTGTGAAACATCATATATACAAAATAAACTTCCAAATAATACATTTTAAAAAGTAGTTATAGAATAGATTTTAAAGTTTGGTATGGTTTATAGTTCCATGACTTGTTTTTTCTTCTAGTTGCTCCCAGACACTGGAGACCAAAAGAAATATCAATATAATGATTCAGCAGTCATACTCATTTGTTAAATCTTATCTTCTGTTATACTCCTTTTCACTTTTTTTGTGAAAAACAACATTCAAAAAAGCACATTTCAAAGTACATTGCAAACAATTAATTGTAGAACAGATCTCAGAGTTTAAAATGGCTTACAGGTCCATGACTCTTCTTTTTTTCTTCTTCTTCTTCCAGCTGCTCCAAGACACTGGAGACCAGCACTCATACATATTTTTTGAACAGTATTTTCTCTGTATAGCTCCACCATCACCATCTTTCTCCCACTCTGAGCTATGACAATTCTAAATTTCCCATGTTGGAAGGGGCTGTTGATAATATGGGATGGGGGATGGGGGGTGGAACTAGCTGATGTTCTGGAGAGGCTGGCACCTCTGCATTTTAGGACTCATCTGGTCCAGTGACCTATATGGAGGCTGTAGGCTTGTACATGGAACTTTTGTAGAATCTATATGATACCCTATGTAATCTTTAGGATTGACAGGAAAGGTTTTGTTTGGGGGTTGGCAAGTTATGATAGGCAGCAATGTCTAATTGAAGCTTGTGTAAGAGTGACCTCCAGAGTAGTTTCTCGCCTCTATTTGAACTCTCTCAGTCACTGATACCTTATTTGTTACACTTCTTCTCACCCCCCCCCCCCCCTTTTAGTCAGGATGGCATTGTTGATCCCATGGTGCCAGGTCCAGGCTCATTCCTGGGAGTCTTCTCCCATGACACCAGGGAGACTCTCAACCCTGGTCCCATGTAGAGGGGAGGCCAATGGTTTCACTTGCAGAGTTAGGCTTAACAAGAAAGAGGTCACATCTAAGCAAAAAACAGTCCTCCAGAGGTGACTCTAGGCATGCCTATAAATAGGCTAAGCCTCTCCACTACATATACAAACTTCACAAGAACTAAGCCTCAAAATCAAGGGCTTGGTCTTGATTTGGGTGTCCCTAAAGTTTGACACAGTATCTGGGGCTTCCCCCAGTGGTAAAGTTTAATAGTTCCATAGTTTTTTATCCCATCCCTCAAGGAACTTAGCCAATACTTTTCATTATCTGCTTAATATACTCCGGGATGTATCCAGGCATTATATTAAGCTATACAGGATTAAAGCCTCTCATTCTTATTCTGCACTCCCTGTTGTTTTGATTGTTTAAATGATCTATCCAGCTCTTTCTCCGCCGGCGCTCCCGCCACCATCTAGCCATCCTGTTCCTCTTTCTCCACCGGCGGCACTCCCACCGCCATCTTGCCCTTCTCTTTCCCCTTCTACTCCAGCGGCGCTCCATCCGCCATCTTATCCTTCCCTTTCTCCTCCTACTCCAGCGGCTCTCCAACCACCACTGTGCCCTCTTCTGCCTTCACTGGCTCCTCTGCCACCATCCTCAACAGCCTTGCCATCCTCACCTTTCCTCCTCCAGAACAGCTACTAGGGGAGTAGAAACGATACAGAACAGCTCCCGGAGCCATGACAGAGATAAAAAAGACAGCGTACCCCATCCTGGAATAGCTGACTGGCTGGGAGAACCCGCTCCGGTGAGATCGCCGAGGGGCGCGGGCTTCCCCGGGCAGGGCGGCAAGCAGCCGGAGTCCCTCCCCTCCTCCTTCCTGGGCCAGCTGGCAGAATTGGGCAGGTGGTCCCCTCAAGCCACAGTGGCTGGCGCCCCCACCACGCACGGCCCCCCGGACCAACTGAGAGAATTCGATCAGAAATCCCCAGGCCACGGAGAACGGTGACCGGGGGGGGTCCCTTGCAAACACGTGACTTCCTGGTCTGGCTGGGAACGGTGCACTCTCCCGGACTGCGGCGGCTGGTGCCCTCCCACCGCACTTGGCACCCCTGGCCGACTAGGAAATTCGGACAGGCGCTCTCCCGGGCTGCGGCGGCCGGCGACACTCCTCGCATTCAGATCCCCGGGCCGGCTGGCACTCTTCCAAGCTGCTTCGGCTGGCGAACCTCCCCCACGGCGAGAGTTTTCCAAACTTAAAGGACCCACAGCACCTTTTACTGGTGGGACCCGCAGACAAACGTGTGCCACGAGCGTCACCTACTGGGCAGGATAAGAAAAACAGAACCCAGAGATTTCACAGAAAAATCTTTCAACCTGCTGGGTCCAACACCCAGGGAAATCTGACTAAATGCCCAGACGCCAGCAGAAGATAACGGATCACGCTCAGAAAATTGATAATATGGCCCAGTCAAAGGAACAAACCAATAGTTCAAATGAGATACAGGAGCTGAGACAACTAATGCTGAATATACGAACAGAAATGGAAAACCTCTTCAAAAACGAAATCGATAAATTGAGGGAGGACATGAAGAAGACATGGGCTGAACAAAAAGAAGAAATAGAAAAACTGAAAAAACAAATCACAGAACTTATGGAAGTGAAGGATAAAGTAGAAAAGATGGAAAAAACAATGGAACCTACAATGATAGATTTAAAGAGACAGAAGATAGAATTAGTGACTTGGAGGATGGAACATCTGAATTCCAAAATGAAACAGAAACTATCGGGAAAAGAATGGAAAAATTTGAACAGGGTATCAGGGAACTCAAGGACAATATTTACCGCACAAATATACGTGTTGTGGGTGTCCCAGAAGGAGAAGAGAATGGAAAAGGAGGAGAAGAACTAATGGAGGAAATTATCACTGAAAATTTCCCAACTCTTATGAAAGACCTAAAATTACAGATCCAAGAAGTGCAGCGCACCCCAAAGAGATTAGACCTAATTAGGCATTCCCCAAGACACTTACTAGTTAGAATGTCAGAGGTCAAAGAGAAAGAGAGGATCTTGAAAGCAGTGAGAGAGAAGCAATCCATCACATACAAGGGAAACCCAATAAGACTATGGGTAGATTTCTCAGCAGAAACCATGGAAGCTAGAAGACAGTGGGATGATATATTTAAATTACTAAAAGAGAAAAACTGCCAACCAAGACTCCTATATTCAGCAAAATTGTCCTTCAAAAATGAGGGAGAAATTAAAACATTCTCAGACAAAAAGCCACTGAGAGAATTTGTGACCAAGAGATCAGCTCTGCAAGAAATACTTAAGGGAGCACTAGAGTCAGATACAAAAAGACAGAAGAGAGAGGTATGGAGAAGAGTGTAGAAAGAAGGAAAGTCAGATATGATATATATAATACAAAAGGCAAAATGGTAGAGGAAAATATTATCCAAACAGTAATAACACTAAATGCTAATGGACTGAATTCCCCAAACAAAAGACATAGACTGGCAGAATGGATTAAAAAACAGGATCCTTCTATATGCTGTCTACAGGAAACACATCTTAGACCCAAAGATAAACATAGGTTGAAGGTGAAAGGTTGGGAAAAGATATTTCATGCAGATAACAACCAGAAAAGAGCAGGACTAGCTATACTAGTATCCAACAAATTAGACTTCAAATGTAAAGCAGTTAAAAGAGACAAAGAAGGACACTATCTACTACTAAAAGGAACAATTAAACAAGAAGACATAACAATCATAAATATTTATGCACCGAACCAGAATGCGCCAAAATATGTGAGGAATACACTGCAAACACTGAAAAGGGAAATAAACACATATACCATAATAGTTGGAGACTTCAATTCACCACTCTCATCAATGGACAGAACATCTAGACAGAGGATCAATAAAGAAATAGAGAATCTGAATATTACTATAAATGAGCTAGACTTAACAGACATTTATAGGACATTACATCCCACAACAGCAGGATATACCTTTTTCTCAAGTGCTCATGGATCATTCTAAAAGATGGACCATATGCTGGGTCACAAAGCAAGTCTTAACAAATTTAAAAAGATTGAAATCATACACAACACTTTCTCAGATCATAAAGGAATGAAGTTGGAAATCAATAATAGGCCGAGTGCCAGAAAATTCACAATTACGTGGAGGCTCAACAACACACTCTTAAACAACGAGTGGGTCAAAGAAGAAATTGCAAGAGAAATTAGTAAATAACTCAAGGCGAATGAAAATGAAAACACAACATACCAAAGCTTATGGGATGCAGCAAAGGCAGTGCTAAGAGGGAAATTTATTGCCCTAAATGCCTATATCAGAAAAGAAGAAAAGGCAAAAATTCAGGAATTAACTGTCCACTTGGAAGAACTGGAGAAAGAACAGCAAACTATTCCCAAAGTAAGCAAAAGGAAAGAAATAACAAAGATTAGAGCAGAAATAAATGAAATTGAAAACATGAAAACAATAGAGAAAATCAATAAGACCAGAAGTTGGTTCTATGAGAAAATCAATAAGATTGATGGGCCCTTAGCAAAATAGACAAAAAGAAGAAGAGAGCGGATGCAAATAAATACGATCAGAAATGGAAGAGGAGACATAACTACTGACCTCACAGAAATAAAGGAGGTAATAACAGGATCCTATGAACAACTTTACGCTAATAAATACAACAATTCAGATGAAATGGACGGGTTCCTGGAAAGACATGAACAACCAACTTTGACTCAAGAAGAAATAGATGACCTCAACAAACCCATCACAAGTAAAGAAATTGAATTAGTCATTCAAAAGCTTTCTAAAAAGAAAAGTCCAGGACCAGACGGCTTCACATCTGAATTCTATCAAACATTCCAGAAAGAATTAGTACCAACCCTGCTCAAACTCTTCAAAAAAATCGAAGCGGAGGAAAAACTACCTAATTCATTCTATGAAGCCAACATCACCCTCATACCAAATCCAGGCAAAGATATTACAAAAAAAGAAAACTGCAGGCCAATCTCTCTAATGAATATAGATGCAAAAATCCTCAATAAAATTCTAGCAAATCGAATCCAGCAACACATTAAAAGAATTATACATCATGACCAAGTAGGATTCATCCCAGGTATGCAAGGATGGTTCAACATAAGAAAATCAATTAATGTAATACACCATATCAACAAAACAAAGCAGAAAAATCACATGATCATCTCAATTGATGCAGAGAAGGCATTTGACAAGATTCAACATCCTTTCCTGTTGAAAACACTTCAAAAGATAGGAATACAAGGGAACTTCCTTAAAATGATAGAGGAATATATGAAAAACCCACAGCTAATATCATCCTCAATGGGGAAAAATTGAAAACTTTCCCCCTAAGATCAGGAACAAGACAAGGATGTCCATTATCACCATTATTATTCAACATTGTGTTGGAGGTTCTAGCCAGAGCAATTAGACAAGAAAAAGAAATACAAGGTATCAAAATTGGAAAGGAAGAAGTAAAACTATCACTGTTTGCAGACAATATGATACTATACATCGAAAACCCAGAAAAATCCACAACAAAACTACTAGAGCTAATAAATAGTACAGCAAAGTAGCAGGTTACAAGATCAACATTCAAAAATCTGTAACATTTCTATACACTAGTAATGAACAAGCTGAGGGGGAAATCAAGAAATGAATCCCATTTACAATTGCAACTAAAAGAATAAAATACCTAGGAATAAATTTAACTAAAGAGACAAAAGACCTATACAAAGAAAACTACAAAAAACTGTTAAAAGAAATCACAGAAGACCTAAATAGATGGAAGGGCATACCGTGTTCATGGATTGGAAGACTAAATACAGTTAAGATGTCAGTTCTATCTAAATTGATTTACAAATTCAATGCAATACCAGTCAAAATCCCAACAACTTATTTTTCAGAAATAGAAAAACCAATAAGCAAATTTATCTGGAAGGGCAGCGTGCCCTGAATTGCTAAAAGTATCTTGAGGGAAAAAAACGAAGCTGGAGGTCTCGCGCTGCCTGACTTTAAGGCATATTATGAAGCCACAGTGGTCAAAACAGCATGGTATTGGCATATAGATATATTGACCAATGGAATTGAATAGAGTGCTCAGATATAGACCCTCTCATCTATGGACATTTGATCTTTGAAAAGGCAGTCAAGCCAACTCACCTGGGACAGAACAGTCTCTTCAATAAATGGTGCCTAGAGAACTGGATATCCATATGCAAAAGAATGAAACAGGACCCATATCTCACACCCTATACAAAAGTTAACTCAAAATGGATCAAAGATCTAAACATTAGGTCTAAGACCATAAAACAGTTAGAGGAAAATGTAGGGAGATATCTTATGAAACTTACAATTGGGGGTGGTTTTATGGACCTTAAACCTAAAGCAAGAGCACTGAAGAAGGAAATAAATAAATGGGAACTCCTCAAAATTAAACACTTTTGTGCATCAAAGAACTTCATCAAGAAAGTAGAAAGACAGCCTACACAATGGGAGACAATATTTGGAAATGACATATCAGATAAAGGTCTAGTATCCAGAATTTATAAAGAGATTGTTCAACTCAACAACAAAAAGACAGCCAACCCAATTACAAAATGGGAAAAAGACTTGAACAGACACCTCTCAGAAGAGGAAATACAAATGGCCAAAAGGCACATGAAGAGATGCTCAATGTCCCTGGCCATTAGAGAAATGCAAATCAAAACCACAATGAGATATCATCTCACACCCACCAGAATGGCCATTATCAACAAAACAGAAAATGACAAGTGCTGGAGAGGATGCGGAGAAAGAGGCACACTTATCCACTGTTGGTGGGAATGTCAAATGGTGCAACCACTGTGGAAGGCAGTTTGGCGGTTCCTCAAAAAGCTGAATATAGAATTGCCATATGACCCAGCAATACCGTTGCTGGGAATCTACTCAAAGGACTTAAGGGCAAAGACACAAACGGACATTTGCACACCAATGTTTATAGCAGCGTTATTTACAATTGCAAAGAGATGGAAACAGCCGAAATCTCCATCAACAGAAGAGTGGCTAAACAAACTGTGGTATATACATACGATGGAATATTATGCAGCTTTAAGACAGGATAAACTTATGAAGCATGTAATAACATGGATGGACCTAGAGAACATTATGCTGAGTGAGTCTAGCCAAAAACAAAAGGACAAATACTGTATGGTCCCACTGATGTGCACCGACATTCGAGAATTAACTTGGAATATGTCATTGGTAACAGAGACCAGCAGGAGTTAGAAACAGGGTAAGATAATGGGTAATTGGAGCTGAAGGGATACAGACTGTGCAACAGGACTAGATACAAAAACTCAAAAATGGACAGCACAATAATACCTAATTGTAAAGTAATCATGTTAAAACACTGAATGAAGCTGCATCTGAGCTATAGGTTTGTTTTTTTTTTCTATTATTATTACTTTTATTTTTTTCTCTATATTAACATTCTATATCTCTTTCTGTTGTGTTGCTAGTTCTTCTAAACTGATGCAAATGTACTAAGAAACGATGATCATGCATCTATGTGATGATGATAAGAATTACTGATTGCATATGTAGAATAGTATGATTTCTAAATGTTGGGTTAATTTCTTTTTTTCCATTAATTAATAAAAAATAAATAAATAAATAAAATGATCTATCCAGACAAATTGAATTCGACTATGTGCTACAGAAAATTCAGGTTCTGGACAAAATAAACCTTTCTTCCTTTGGCTTCAGAGGTAGGTGAAGTTATACAATAGACAATATATTCCTTTCCCTGTATTCTAAATTACCTTAGTCCTGACCTGGTCTGCTTCATTCTTATTGCTAAATACCAAATTATAATTATATAAAACAGCCTCCCAAAATCCATAGAACAGGAATTACCACTCTGGACTAAATGTGACTGCTATAAGAGCTTTCAATCCAGGCCCTGGTTTTCTTTTAAGTAGTTTCTAAATGAGATCACACAATATTTGGTCTTTTGTTTCTGCCTTTATTTTGCCTCACCAAATGTCCCACAGTTTCATTTACATCATTGCATGCCTCACAATTTTGTTCCCTTCTGTAGCAGCACAATGTTCAATCTTGTATATATATACACCACTGTTGGCCAATCTACTTCTCAGGTGGTGCATCTTTCAACCATCTCCTCCTACTAGGCCTCGTGTGTAATGTACAAAGTCAATGGTCCATCAACATTCTCAATTTTAGATAACTTCATTGCCCCCAAGAGAAAGATAACCAATAAACACACCCTCTCCAAATAGAATACCCAAACCTCCTGAGTTAGCAAAACAGACTAACAGACTATTGATTTTTGGATGGAAGGCAGATTTTAAAAGCCATGATATTTGGATATTTTAGCAGAAGAGATTTTTACATTAAGTTTGGAAAATGCAGCCTGGTTTCTCCTTGCATCTTATGGTGAAGTATGACAGGAAAGAGAGAAGCTGAGAACTGAACTCTTGGGTACAAAGAAACCAAAAATTGATGGTATGGAAAAATCTGGGCTTCCAGAAAGGGAGACCACAGATAATGGTATGCCACATGAGTATTTAACCAAACATGGAATCAGCCATTTCAGAAAAAGCCAGGATTGGAGATGGAGTTATCCAGGAGGGATCTGTGGGAAGTCCTATTTTTCTGGTGGTTATGATCCCTATATACTACCTAGAAAACCAACAACAGTGTTATGAGATCTGTATAAAAGGAACCACTGTCTGTCTGGACTAAAAGGGACATAAAAAGAACAAATTGAAAGAAAAATAACTTCAAAGGCAGACCCTTAGAAGCTAAGGTCTGAAGCCAAGAAACCTCAGGCCAGGAGAATGGACCCATCCATGCACTTGGAGAGTCAGTCTGCCCAGAAGGGCAGTGCGTAGGCCTTCTACCTGAATGCTCAGGAAGAGTTGTGCTGCCTCAGACCTTGGAGAGGATGGGACATGTTCCTTGGGGATTGGAGAGAGTCTAGCTGCCACCCCATTATTCTGGAGGAGTTGTGTGTGTGCCCAGGAGATGGGAGAGAGCCCAGTTGCAGCTGGATGCTTGGAGAGGGTGGAGCCAAGAAAAAGGTAGTCTCACCATTGTTCCCCAAGGTGCATGTAGAGAGAGCTGGACCACTGCATAGGCCCTTGGAAAGAGGTGGGCAACTACTATTTAAAGCCCCAAGAATAAGTGACTCAGCCTTTGAAATCTAGTGGAGTTTTCCCTAAAGGTTTTTGGAACTGTTGGGGCCAATGACCCTGTGTTCCTTCCAATTTCTCCCTATACAAATGGAATCACTTATCCTATGACTGTCCCTTCTTTGTATGTTAGTGACAGATAATTTGTTCTGAGTTTTACAAGTCCAGAGCCAAAACGGAATTCTGCCTTGAGACAGACCATCTCTGTAGCTGACTTCAAGGAGATTTTGTACTGTTTCTGACTGTATTACTGAAATGGTTTAAAGCTTTCTGATATTGTAATTGAATGAATATGTTTTGTACATGGAAAGAACATATCTTCTTGGGGTCCAGAAGGTGGAATGTGCTGGTTTGATGCTGTGTGCACCCCAGAAAAGCCATGTTCTTTAATCCTTATTCAGAATTGCTGGATGGGTCTTATTTATTGTTTTAATGAAGATATGACGCACCTAATTGTGGGTCATAACTTTTGATTAGATGGTTTCCATGGATATGTATCCCCATTCAAGGTGGGGTTGCTTACTGGAGTCCTTTAAGAGGGAACCACTTTGGAAAAAGCTTTAGAGCCAACAGAGCCCACATAGCCAGAGACCTTTGGAGATGCAGAAGGAACATGGCCCTGGGGAAACCTTCTGAAACAACAAACTGGGAAGGAAAGCTCAAACATCACCATATGCCTTCCCAGCTGATAGAGGTGTTGCTGACAGCATCAGCCCTTCTTGAGTGAAGGTAACCTCTTATTGGTACCTTAATTTTGTTATTTCATAGCCTTAGAATTGTAAGCTTGCAATTTAATAAACTCAACTTTTTAAAAGCCATTCCATTTCTGGTATATTGCATTCCAGCAGCTTAAAAAAACTATAACAGGGCAAGATAGAGGGCTTCTATGACCCTAATTTTAGTCCCAAGTATAATCTATCTACTGACATCTTAATGAGTTGATGAAAAGATATGTCTTAGAATCACAAGCTTGTTTTACAGTGTGATTTCCTGTTCATAAGTGTGGACATTGGAGAAAATGACATTCAAATCTATCAGTGCCACCAGTGCTAATGCTTTGTCACAGGATATCACTTTAGCAGAGCAGTAAAATTCAATTACACTATGTAAAGCAGAGTATATATTGCAGTTGAGGGCTTTTAATCTGGCTGAAATTGAATTCAGTTAGATTATTATAAAGAACTTCTTGGCTGAATAACTTTAGAAAATACACATTTAGATATTTCTCACCAGATGATCTGCTGGATCTACCATGAACAAAGACCAGATTTCAAACATCTCTAGTTTCTTCATCCTCACATGACACTGGAAGATGAGTAGTAAAGAAGAGAAAACGCCTGTATGTGTGTGCCTGTTCCATCCACAGGCAACCATCCACAACAACACTAGACCTATTATACTAAGGGCATGAGCTTAGTTACATCAGGCCATTTAGTCAGCTGTAATCCTGGCCAGGCTTTTCTACAGGAAAGTAATCATCTTGGACAAGGATGGACGGGAATATGCACTGGTAAATTCACTAGGAGGCTATGACAAGTCTAAGAACTGCGTATCTCTTATTCAAAGCCAAGGCCTTGTTTCTCCCTCACATAGCTATTGATGTTCCTTTTCCCTACAAACAGAATAGGAATGAAAGACGCTACCATTTGCCCCTTTTGAAACTAAAAGTCCTCATAGAAAAAGGAGGGTTTGGCAACAACTAAAGGGAGAAAAATATCCATCTTTGCGTATATTTTTAAAGGGACATGCAGCATAAGTGGCTAAGGACTTGGGCTCTGGAATCACAATAAAAAGCAGAAATGGATCTAAACCAATATCAGACCATAGATATGTTGCATGTCCTATTTCCTGTTCTTGAAAATGGAGGTAATATTGGGAGCCCCATCTGGGTTTGCTATAAGGATGCAATGAGACAATGAAAGTAAAATACTTGCATTTAGTGTTAGTTTTTATTATGTTAACTGAAAGTCTCTGGGAGAAAGATAAGACAGAAAGAAAAATTTGAGCCGATTCCTGGAAAGACTAGACTGTCCTCCTCATGTGCTGGTTTGAAGTTATGAACCCCAGAAAAGCCATGTTCTTTTAACCCATTCTTGTGGGTATAGATCCATTGTCGGTGGGACCCTTTGATTAGGTTGTTTCCATGTAGGTGTGACCACCCATTTCGAGGTTGGTCTTAATCCTTTTATTGGAGTACTCTACAAAAGAGAATAAAGACAAAACAGGTACATGAGCAGAGAGAGGAAACCAAGTGAAGGATGCAGAGAGAAAAACACCAGAGATGCTAAGGGAAGGTTCACAGGACACAGAGCTCAGAGAGGTGTCCTAGTAGAAGCAAGGAAGGACATATAGAACCCAAAAGCAATGAACCCAGGTGCAAAAGCCCAGCAGAGGCCTTCCCATGTGGCAGAGGAACCCCAGATGCCATCGGTCCTTCTTCAGTGAAGGTGTCCTCTTGTTGATGCCTGCATTGGGAGATTTCCATGGCCTTACAATTGTAACTTAATAAACCCCATTTAAAAAGTTAACCCAATTCAGATATATTGCATTCTAGCAGCTTAAGCACATCAAAACATCAAACCTTGCTCATGAATATACTGGCCTCGGCTCTGGAAAGCATCCTCTCTCCCCCTTTCTCTGCAGAAAGTGCTAGCAACAGAGCCAGTTTCTCTTTGCTTTCCTTAATGGCTAAGCACTCACTCATGCATCTGAGACTTTCTAATAGTGACAGCCACTTAGTCTTGTGATGGAAAAAATTTAAATACCGCCTAGACATCTCCTGTGTAAGAAGAACAAAATCTATAGTCAGACTCACTTGTGCGAAAATGTCATTCACATCAGGATTTTGTTTTCTTCTTCAAGCAAATATGATCAAATTCAGTGGCTTTTTAGTCAATTTCAATTTAGTTTGATATGGGTTTAAAACACTTGGGGGTTTTCTATAACCCTATTCCTTGGATTAAATTTACAATTGCATAGGGAATGGAGTGGGAATCTACAAGATTGTCATCATGTCAGTCACATGAGAGAGAGAGAGGTGTCTTCTTGTTCCTTATCTGCCCTCTGACTCTAGGTACATCTTGTCCTGTAATGTATGGCACTTTCTCAAATTACAACCTGTGGACACTACCTCCTACTTGACTCTTGTCCTGTTGATCCATTGAGATTAAAGCCAGGTGTTCATCAGATCCTGAAAAGGACCCTCATCTCCACAGCCTTCTGATGTTCATCCCCTCATCCCGGCTGCAAACCCCATGCAAGTTGGTCAGTGTGTTGTCTATTGCCCTCTCTCAGCCAGTTTGTGTCCCACTTGTGCTCCAGGAAATGCTTAGTGTTCCCTCACTACTTGGAGCACTGGCAGCCCTATTATGGAATCCATAATAATTCAGTGATAGTTAAATCATGAATAATGATTTTATACCTGAGACTTAAACAAGTAATATGAGACAATTAATGAGACTTGAGGGACTGATAATGTTAGATCATGTCATAAAACCTTCAAACTACATAGACATAAACTTAGTTACATATTTGAAACATCAGGAGTCTTTTTCAACATGTCCCAGAAAAACTCTGCAAACAATATCATCGCTACATGTCAAATGTGAAGTCATGCCAAATTCACAGTGGATCAGTTGAAAGTCCTCATAGACACTTTCAACCAAAAACCTTATTCAGGTTATGCTACAAAACAAAAACTTGCTTTAGAAGTTGACACTGAAGGGTCTAGAATCCAGATTTGGGCTCAGAGTCGAAGAGCTAGACACTCATTCCAGAGGACAGAACCTGAGCAGACCTTAAAATCAAGCCAAGCCCACAGACAAGATCCCCCTGCAGAGATGTGAGTTAGAGAAGCCATATGGTGCCCTACTGCCTATACCTCTTCCCAATTATGCACTTTCATCAAGGCATTCAAGAAGAACCCTTACCTGAGGATTGATTCCAGAGAACAACTTGCTAAAGAAATTGGGGTTTCAGAGTCGAGTCCGAATTTGGTTTCAAAACTGAAGATCTAGATTCCATGTCCAAAGAAAAAGAGGAACTGGTGAGATCCTAGAACAAATACAAGACAAGGCACAAGATCTTTGAGAAGAGTTTAAGGCAACAGAAGCTACACAAAATATCACCAACCTCACTAGCAACTGTTTTATTTCTCTGGAGCTAGAATGAAGGGGCATAGAAACAAGTTCACTGTATCTGTATCATCCTGAGACCCAAATCTTTCTCACTTTTCCTGGGAATGCACTCTTCCTGAGACTGCAAGTTGAGCATTCTGGAAATGGTAAGCAAGACTTCAGGAGGCAGAGACGGGTCCAAGAGGCACTCCACACAGCACTACTCACCCAGCCTGGATCTACAGTTCGGCAGTTTCAGGACAGTGAAAATAAGACTAATACATACCATTTTAAAAATACATATGACTTTTTAATTATCACAATAATTGACTCAGGCAAAAAAAATCAATGGATGTAAAACTCTCAAAATGAATGTTTTATGAAGAACAAGATGTATTTTTTTCAAACAATCTACCCATGGATTTCTTAATTACAAAAGGAAAATTAGTACATTTGTATTGGAGAAACCTGACAGACTCCACCTTAATCAGGTGCTCGAAACTTGCTTTATCAACAATAACACAGACTGACATGAGGTGTCTCCGAAACAAAGAATCTAAGAAAGATACAACATCCTTTCTGTGGTATTACTGCCAAAAGTGCACATGCTTAATTTAATCATAAGGAAACATCAGACTAGCAAAACTGAGTGACATTCTACAAAGTAACAGACCTGTACTTTTTAACAGTGAATTGAATAATTGCAACAAATATGGAGAGATGGTATGCTAATTCAGAAAGTCTCCTGAAGAATTATCCTGTATATGTAGAATATGCTACCATTTATGTAGGAATGGACACAAATTCAGAGACCTGCTCATGGTTACAATTTCTCTCCAAAGATCTTCAAGAAAACTGGTAACATTAGTTATCTCTTTTTATAAATGTAACTTTATTGAGATGTATTAACAAACCATACAATCTACCCAAAGTATACAATCAATAGTTCACATGATTGTGAGTTCACAACCCGATCATTTTTAGAACATTAGCATTACTCTAGAAAAAAACCCAAATGTCCCATACCCTTCCCTCTTATTGACCACTAGCATTACATTGCACCCAATTTTAAGACTTAGAGTTGACTAAGACAGTGTTAACCAGAACAAAACATTCAGAAGTAAATCTATACAAACATAGGCAACTGACTTTTATTTTTCTCAGTATAGTTATGCAATCATTATCAAAGATTGGGGCTACTGAATTACAGTTCAACTTCAGGTATTTCCTTCTAGCTAGTCTAAAATACTGGACACTAAACAAAATCTATATAATGAGGCAGTAGTCACAGTCATTTGTTAAATCCTAATTTTTCAATTAAAATTCTTCCATCTTACACTAGTTACCTGTTGGAAAAAGAGGTGGAAAATTGGAGACACAACTGTTTTGTTTTGGTTTCTCACTTTAATTTTTTCTTATAGTTTGTGGTAATACCAAATGTTCAACTCAAAGTTTCTCAATCACTTCCAAGTATACAACTCAGTGCCATTAATCCTATTCATATTGTGCTAACATCACTAGCATCCATACCTCAACTCTTTGATCATCTCAAACAGAAACTCTGTACCCATTAAGCAATAACTCCCCCTTTGCCACCCCCACTACCCACCCCCACCACCATGGCTGCTGGTACCCTGTAAGTTTATCTCTATGAAATTTTCTTATTGTATGTATTTCATATAAATGAGATCACACAGTCATTTAAAAAAAAAAAAAACACATAAACGTAGTCCATGAAAACCTTTGAACCTCCACTGTCAGAGCCAATCCAGATGCCCTGCTTTTAATCAGAAAGAGGTGAGTAATAAGCCAGGAGCATCTGAGTAAATTCTAGCCCTTCCATTCCCAAGCCTCAGACTTACTTACCTGCCTATCTCAAGGCTGACTAGGGTTTATCCAAGAATAAATTTTCTATATAGAAACTTCTCATGGGTAGGGAAAAATCTGGCAGCTACTTGGACAGTTATTCCACTATTTACATAAGTATCTATCTGCCACTGGAAACATTTCTGGTTGCTACTATGTGCTAGGTAATTGATTGGAGTTTCCAGTTAAGGTGGGCATGACATTTAGGCAAAACAAAATTGAAAGCAATACTAAGAAAACAACGATCTCTGAGCCTTCCTTCTGACGATCTATTCCTTGGAGACATTTTAACGTGGAGTTCTTAGGAGTAGAAAGAAATTGAAATTCAATCTTTTTCTTGAACAGATGGAAAGGAAGAAAATGTTCTTTATTTTTCTTCAAATACTCAGTCTTGAACTGTGATGAGTAGGAATGCAATATAAACTCACAACTCTAGCAACCAGCATTTCCCTACATAATGCTGTAAAGCAAATCCAAATCAATGGTTTACTACAAGAACGGAAAATGACCCTTGCTTGTGTTATATGCTTGTTTCTTGAAGAAATCGGTAAAGGATGGTTTTTAAAAAGCATCGTTTAGTCTCCAGTATATTAGACAGCTGGAAGTAAAAACCTGAAGTTGTGGAATTGTAGCCCATGTCAAACTCTGAAATATGTTCTATAACTAATTGTGGTGCTGTGCTTTGAAACTTATTGGGTTTTTTTTTGTATACATGTTATTTTTCACAAAGGAAAGTCGACTATAATGACAAAATATTTATGCCTTCTAGCCTCCTATATTCTGGAGCAGCTTGAAGAAAAAATCTGAAAGGGTTGTATGGTAGCCCATGACAAACTCTGGAAACTGTCCTGTAATTACTTGTTGAAGAGTGCTTTGAAAACTATTACTTTATTTCTCTGTTCTGTATATATGTTATATACTACACAATAAAGTTTAAAATTTTTATATATATATAAGTAGTTAGCCCTGAAGGAAGGACATCTAAGCAGAGTAAACAGTAAAAGCAATTGTCCTAAGACGGAAGAAATATGTCTAATATTCAAGCATTAATTAGGACATGTGAAGTGAAAGAGTAAGGGAGTTATAGAAGATGAGGTCAGAAAAGTGGAGCCAGAGTTCACAGGACATAGTAAAGATTTTGTGATGGCTCCTCATTTCTCTCAGAGGCAAAACCAGAGTTGAACAGAGATCTGATAGTATTTGATGTATTTTTTTTAGAATTTGTTCATGATTATGGGAAGATGGCAGAATAGAAAGCTCCAGTATTCAGTCCTTCTACTAGAACAACTATTAAAGGCAGGAACTGTCTGAAACAACTGTCCTGAAACTCTGGAGGCAATAGAACACTATTCAGCATCCAGGGAAGAGTGAGAGGAAGGGGCTGGTAAATTACGGTAAAGACCAGTAAATTGCTCTCTCTAAGCAGCAGTTATAGGTGTCCATCTCCCACTCTCATAGCAGGCCACATAGAGTCCACTCTCTGGCTAGCTTCCTGGTGACAGAAAGGGATGTAAAAACCCTTTTCCCTAAGGCAAGGGTGGGCACAGCTGATCACTGACCATGGCTTTCGGTTAGCTAGTTCAGATCATTGGGGACCCAGCTCTCAGGGTGTCCATTGTTCCAACCTGTCCTGGACAAAGGCAGCAGCAGAGGAAACACACTGTTCTTCTTCAGGGCTGCTGGGGACAGTTCTTTGAAGGGCTACATTTGCTGGACAGGTCAAGAAAGCCCAGCTGTGAGGAGCTGTGGAGGAATCTCCTGGCACCCTTCCAAGGCTACTTTGGAATCAATCTTCACTGCCTCCATGGGACCCCCTGGACCTGTTTTCCCTTGGAAAGACTGATTCAACGCTCCTCTCTACAGGGTCCCGCCTCCCATAATTTGCCTTCTAGGTGAAAGCAGCCTGAGACAACAACAAAAAAGAAATGTATAAGAAACTCTAGAGGCAGACAGCCTGGGGCACAGGTTAGCATGCTTTAGAGACTCGGGAGATGGAGGTCTGCCTCCTGGGAAAGGACATTCAAACTCCTTTAAACAAAAGAACTCCAAAATAACCAACAAGCACAAGGCCAGGGTAAGATGCAGGGCCAGAGATGATAGGGAGGACCCCGCACACTGCATTTGCCTTGTGCAGACCTTCCTGATAGGATGGCTGAAAAGCTAAAGAAAATCTGTCTGAATGCCATCTGGTTGCAAAATCAAGCTGCAACATCCCAGAGTTGTTAAACTTTTAAAATATTATACAGTGGGGGGGGGGGGGGGGGAAGAGTACAAGACAAACAGAAAATGTTTGTTTGTTCTTTGATGGCCCATTCAAAGGAAGAGGATAAAAATCCAGAAAACACCAATGAAAATCAAAATGTGAACATACTAAATGAATACAAAATGTTTAATGAGATGAATGAAAATACAGAGAAAGAACGAAAGGATATTAAGAAAACAAAGAGCAATATGAGAATCTTAGTAAAGAGAGATCTTGAAAAACCACCAAAGTGAGCTACAGGAACTTAAGACTTCAATAACTGAAACGAAAAACTCCCAGGAAGGTTTCAAGCAAATTGGCGCTGACAGAAGGAAGTATCTGGGAACAAGATGCTTGAAATGAGTCAGGCTGAGGAGCAGGAAAATTATGAAAAGGGAAAACAGTTTAAGGTACTCTGGGACACATCATGTGTATTAATATATGTATTATGGGAGTCCCAGAAGGAGAAGAAAAAGTGGCAGAGGAAAAAAAACCTCAGAAACTTAATAAGAGACATGAATATATGCATCCCAGAAGGTCAGAAAGTACCAAACAGTATAAACATGAAGAAAAATAAACCACATGATATTGCTTACACTATCAAATACAAAGAACAAGGAGAAAGTTCTGATAGCTGCAAGAGAAAAGCAAAGTGGTATGTGCTAGGGTGTCCTAACTAAATCAAGCACTGATTTCTATCAGAAATCAGAGGCAAGAAGGCAATGAATTGAAATTCTAAAAGTGCAGAAAGAAGGAAAAAAAAACCCTGCAAAACAAGAATCTTATATCTAGCAAGACTCTTTCAAAAATGAGGGAGGGGGTCGCCGCCGCCGCCGCCATCGCGGAGGAGCGCGATAAAGGGAGCCGAGCCGGGCGTGAGGGGCACCCCGCGGAGCCGCCGCGCCAGCGCAGCCCCCTAGCCGAGCCCGAGCCGTCGGAGCTCGAGCCGCCGCCGCCGCCGCGGCCGCCCAGGGGCCGGCCAGCTTCCCCAGCCCAGTCCGGGGGCCGTGCCGCCGCCGCCCCCAGCGTCGCCCCTCGCCTGCCCGCCCGCCTTAAATGTGACACCGGCGCTCGGAGTGCGACCTGAAGCCGCCGCCGGGGAGGGGACGAGCACCATGTCGAATCTGAGCAAAGGCACGGGCAGCCTGAAGGACACCAAGATGCGTATCCGGGCCTTTCCGATGACCATGGATGAAAAATATGTAAACAGCATTTGGGACCTTCTGAAAAATGCAATTCAAGAAATCCAGCGTAAGAATAACAGTGGTCTTAGTTTTGAGGAGCTCTACAGAAATGCATATACAATGGTTTTGCATAAACATGGAGAAAAGCTCTACACTGGACTGAGAGAAGTTGTTACCGAACATCTCATAAATAAGGTGCGAGAAGATGTGCTAAATTCATTGAATAACAACTTTCTTCAAACACTAAATCAAGCATGGAATGATCATCAAACAGCTATGGTGATGATTAGAGACATACTAATGTATATGGACCGTGTATATGTACAACAAAATAATGTGGAAAATGTCTACAATTTGGGATTAATTATTTTTCGAGATCAAGTTGTACGTTATGGGTGTATTAGGGATCATCTACGGCAAACTCTGTTGGATATGATTGCAAGAGAACGCAAAGGAGAAGTTGTAGACAGAGGCGCAATCAGAAATGCTTGCCAGATGCTAATGATTTTAGGTCTTGAAGGAAGATCAGTCTATGAAGAAGATTTTGAGGCTCCTTTTTTGGAAATGTCTGCAGAATTTTTTCAGATGGAAAGTCAGAAGTTTTTAGCAGAAAACAGTGCTTCGGTATATATAAAGAAAGTAGAAGCTAGAATTAATGAAGAAATAGAACGGGTGATGCACTGCCTTGACAAATCAACTGAAGAGCCAATTGTGAAGGTGGTTGAGAGGGAACTCATTTCCAAGCACATGAAGACTATAGTAGAAATGGAGAATTCTGGACTAGTACATATGTTGAAAAATGGAAAGACAGAAGACCTTGCTTGCATGTACAAATTATTTAGCCGTGTGCCAAATGGTTTGAAAACAATGTGTGAATGTATGAGTTCTTATTTGAGGGAGCAAGGTAAAGCCCTCGTTTCTGAGGAAGGAGAAGGAAAGAATCCCGTTGACTATATCCAGGGCTTATTGGATCTGAAGAGTAGGTTTGATCGCTTCCTCCAGGAATCGTTCAATAATGACCGGCTCTTTAAACAAACTATAGCGGGTGACTTTGAGTATTTTCTCAACCTCAACTCCAGGTCCCCTGAATACCTTTCATTATTTATTGATGATAAGCTGAAAAAGGGAGTCAAAGGGCTAACAGAACAAGAAGTAGAAACAATATTGGATAAGGCAATGGTCCTGTTTAGGTTTATGCAAGAAAAAGATGTGTTTGAACGTTATTATAAACAACACTTGGCAAGGAGACTGCTCACAAATAAAAGTGTTTCTGATGATTCTGAAAAAAACATGATATCTAAATTAAAGACGGAATGTGGATGTCAGTTCACATCAAAACTGGAAGGAATGTTTAGGGATATGAGCATCTCAAACACAACTATGGATGAATTTAGACAACACCTACAGGCAACTGGGGTGTCTTTAGGTGGTGTTGATCTCACAGTCCGGGTGCTCACGACAGGATATTGGCCCACTCAGTCAGCCACACCAAAGTGCAACATCCCACCAGCACCACGGCATGCTTTTGAAATATTCAGAAGGTTTTACTTAGCCAAACACAGCGGTCGACAGCTCACACTCCAACATCATATGGGTTCTGCAGATCTCAATGCCACTTTTTATGGACCAGTTAAAAAGGAAGATGGATCTGAAGTTGGTGTTGGAGGTGCACAAGTAACAGGCTCTAATACAAGGAAGCACATATTGCAAGTCTCCACTTTCCAGATGACCATATTAATGCTCTTTAATAATAGAGAAAAATACACATTTGAGGAAATTCAACAAGAGACTGATATCCCTGAAAGAGAACTTGTTAGAGCCCTGCAGTCCCTCGCCTGTGGTAAACCAACACAGCGGGTTCTTACAAAAGAACCCAAGTCAAAGGAAATAGAAAATGGTCACATATTTACAGTTAATGACCAGTTTACATCCAAACTACACAGAGTCAAGATTCAAACAGTTGCTGCCAAACAAGGTGAATCTGACCCAGAAAGGAAAGAAAACAAGGCAGAAAGTAGATGATGACAGAAAACATGAGATAGAAGCTGCTATAGTACAGATAATGAAATCTAGGAAGAAGATGCAGCACAATGTGTTAGTAGCAGAGGTAACACAGCAGTTGAAGGCTCGATTCTTACCAAGTCCAGTTGTTATTAAGAAACGTATTGAAGGACTTATTGAGAGAGAATATTTGGCACGAACACCTGAGGATCGCAAAGTATACACATATGTAGCATAAAATGCATTCAGAAATTTGATTTATTCTTGGACTGTATTCTTCGCATGGACTTGGAAGTTCTTTTAAATCATTAAATATTAAGACGACCATCTCTTCTATTAAATTACAGTACATGTTCTAGACCATTCAGATCAAGCCTTTACTCCCTTTGAGAGTTTTCAACATCAATTGATTGAGCTTCAGGCTTTTCAACGTTTATCCCTGTAGAGATCATCTTTACAGTTCCTCGGGAAAATGTGAATGTGCCGTGTTTTGTTTTCAATACTGTAGGAAAACAAGAAAAAATAAAACAAAAATTTAGAAAATACAGCTCATTAAAATAAAATTGTTGGATTTCATTTCCCCCCCAAAAAAAAAAAAAAAATGAGGGAGGGGGTGTACAGGTGGTTCAGGGGTAAAATGCTCCCCTTACATGTGGAGACCGGGGTTTGATTCCCAGACTATGCACTTCCTCTGCCCCACCCCACCCCAAAAAGAGATTAAGACATTTCCAAATAAACAAAAGCTGATGAGTGCATCACCACTATACCTACCCTACAGACAATGCTAAAAGGAGTTCTTTGGAAGGAAAGGAAATAACACTAGATAGTGTTTCAATGCAGCATAAGGAAATAAAGACCTGTGGTAAAGGTAACCATTTGGGTAATTTTAGATGTCAATATTATTGTATTGCATTATTTGGTGTGTAACTCCACTTAGTATCTACAGGCACTAAAATGCAAATAAAATGCAATGATGGATCTATGGTTTTGGACATACAACATACAAGGATATAAGAAAGTAACAAATTTAAAAGATGGCTTATAGAGGGATATAGGAACAGTGTATGTGTGTACTGTTGAAGTCAAGTTGGTATCAAGCAAAAAATAATTGTTCTATATTGAGGATATTAAATTTAATCCTATGATAATGAGGAAAATATAAGAAAAATGCAACCAGATGGAAATATATATCCAGATGACAAAATATATCCAGATGGAAAAGAGAAGGCATGCAATTTGATACAATAAAAAAATCAAATAAATATAAAAGACATTGTTAAAAGAATTGAGGGACAAACATGACATGACTTACAAAGGCTAAACAGCAAAATGGCAGAAGTCCTGCATTATCAGTAATGACTTTAAATGTAAATGGATTAAGCTTTCTAGTCAAAAGGTAGAGATGGGCAGAATGGATAAAAAAGCATAGCTCAATGCTACACTTTCTGCAAAAGACTCACCTTAAATTCAAACATACAACTAGGCTGAAAGTGATAGGATAGAAAAAAAAATGTACCATGCAAGTAGAAACGAAAAGAGAACTGGAATAATTATACTCCTATCAGATAAAACAGACGTTAACCCAGGAACAGTTATGAAGAAACTAAGATGGTCATTATATACTGATAAAGGGGACAATGCAAGATGTAACAACTACAAATATATGTGAACCTAACAGCAGAGCCCCAAAATATATGGAGAGAAATAGACAGTTCTGCATTAATAGCAGGACACTTTAATGCACCATTTTCAGTGACAGACAGGACATCTACTCAGAAGTTTAAGATGGAAACACAAGACTTGAAGGATGATGTAAAACAACTAGACCTAAAAACATTTTATATATATATATATCACTATATATATATATATATCACTATATATATATATATATATATCACTATATATATATATATCACTATATATATATATATATATATATATATATATAGCAAAACAATACATTCTTCTCAAGCACACATAGATGAAGCTCCAGGATAAACCATAGGTTAGGTCACAAAACAAGTCTCAAACTCAAAGATATTGAAATCATACATGGTATTCTCTCTGACAAGAATGGAATTAAGCTAGAAATCAGTAACAAAGGGAGAAATGGAAACTTCAAATATATGTAAATTAAACAACATAACACTTAAGCAACCAATGAGTTAGAGAAAATCACAAGGGAAACGAGTAAATATCATCTTAAGTGAATGAAAATGAAAACACAAAAACCAAAACTTATGGTATGCTCCAAAGGCAGCGCAGAAAAGCAAACTTATAGCCAAAAAATGCTTACCTTAAAGACAACTTTGAATTAAAGATCTAACCTCAAAACTGGAAGAAATAGAAAAAAAAGCAAACAAAACCCAGTGTAAGCAGAAGGAAGCAAGTAGCAAGGATTAGAGCAGAGAAAAATGAAATCAGGAAAAGAAATGATGAGAATCAACAAGACCAAAATTTGGGTCTTTGAAAAGATCGATAGAATTGACACAACTTTAGCTAGACTGACCAAAAAACAAAAGGGAGAAAGATGCATATAACAAAAGCCAGAATTGAAAAGGGAAACATTACAGCCCTGCTGAGAAGTTATTTAAGAGGATACTAGGACCAACTATAAGCCAATAAATTAGATAACCTAAACGAAATAGAGAAATTCTTAGACACACAAACTACCAACACTATCTATGCTGACCAGATTGACTCACAGGGGAATTCCAGCGAACATTCCAAGGAGACTGAACTGCCAACACTGCTTGAACTCTTTTACAAAAATCTGAAGAGCGGGAATATTCCCTAACTTGATCTACAAGGCCAACATCACCCTCTTGCCAAAGCCAGATAAAGATACCACAAGAAAACTACAGGCCAATATAATCTATGAATATAGATGCAACCCAAACCCAATAGCACATTAAAGAGTTATACACCATGATCAAATGGGATTTATCCCTGCTATCCAAGTGTGGTTCAACATAAGAAAAACAATATGATATACTTACAGTAACAGAATGAATGTGGCGTATCATATCATTTGATGCAGAAAAGATGTTTGACAAAATCCCACACCCCTTCTTGATTAAAAATGTAACACTAGGAATAAGACACCTTCTTCAACATGATAAAGGGCATATATGAAAAACCCACAGTTAACATCCAACCTAATGGTGAAAGATTGAAAGTTTGCCCTCTAAGATCAAAAAACAAGACAAGATGCCCACTGTCCTCACTATTATTCCACATCATACTGGTAGTTCTTGCCATAGCAATTAGGCAAGTTGGAAAGAAATTATCCATATACATGCAAGTTGGAAAGAAATTATCCTTATTTGCATAAAACATAATTCTATATGTAGAAAATCCTGATAAATCCACAACAAAGTTCCTAGAGGTAATAAATTCATTAAAGTGGTTGGCTACAAGTTCAACATTCCAAAGTAAGCAGTTTTTCTATACACAAGCAATGAAAAATTAGAAAATTTAAAAAAACTAAAAACCTTTAGGAACTAAAAGAATCAAATATCTAGGAATAAATGTAGCCGAGGATGTAAAGGACTTGTACACAGAAAACTACATTGTTAATGCATTGCTGATGTGTTTGGGAAATTGGAAAATATATATTTAAAGCCATGAAACTAGTTGAAATCACTAAGAAGGCAAGTATAGATTAGGAGAAAAGAACCAAGAAATAAATTCCAACATCAAAAAGTAGGGGGTGGAGAGACGGAGAACGTGGAGGAAGCGTCAGCAAAGGAAGCAGAGTGTGCAAGCATTCAAATAGAAGGAATTTCAGGACAGGGTGCTAGTCTCAATTTGAGTATTTAACATAATGTGGCAAAGAAAGAAGAATTATAAACCATGCCATTTGAGGAGTCAAATAATCTGAAAACAGAATCGGCTTTGTTTTAGGAAATGCAGATAACTAGAGACCTTGATAAAAGTAATTTGGGCAGAAGAGTGGCAGGAAAATCTTAGTTTACCTGGGTTAGAAGAGAAGGAAAAAATAATTTGTCTGCTAAATTGGCTCAATCCCTTGAGGATTTTGCTGAAAAAGACAGCAAGTAAATCTGGCAGTGGCTACAGAGTGAAGTGGAATCAAGAGAATCTGGGGGGGGGGGGGGGGGTGTTTGTTTATTTTTGTATGTGTTTGATTTTGTCTGATAAGGGAAAGATTTCAGCTTATTTTATACTAGAAGAAGATCCAGTAATCAGAAAAACCTTGAAAGGTAATAGTCATTGTTCTAGTTTACTAGCTGCCAGAATGCAACACACCAGAGAGATTGGCTTTTAATAAAAGGGGATTTATTTTGTTAGTTCTTCAGAGGAAAGGCAGCTAACTTTCCACTGAGGTTCTTTCTTACGTGGGAAGGTGCAGGATGGTCTCAGCTGGCCTTCTTTCCAGGCCTCTGGGTTCTGACAACTTTCCCCAGGGTGATTCCTTTCTGCACCTCCAAAGGCCTGGGCTGAGCTACAAGTGCTGAGATGAAGAATGCCGAGCTGCTAGGCTGTGCTACATTGTGCTATCTCACTTAAGTACCAGCCAATTAAGTCAAACATCATTCATTGCAGCAGGCACGCCTCCTAACTGACTGCAGATATAATTGGCAACAAAGTTCACGTACCATTGGCTCATGTCCACAGCAACAGAATTAGGTGCCTTCACCTGGCCAAGTTGGCAACTGAATCTAACTACCACAGTCATATTACTTAATAAGTCCTTGTACATTGCCTTCTAAGTGTTCTAGATTCCCATAGATTTAGTTACCATAACCTGAAATGCCAAATATATATTTCCAGATCTTCCCTCTAAGCTCTAGACTAGTTTATCTAACTGCCTGTTTGATATCCCCAAATATGGGTCTAACAGCTGTCTCATACCTATCATGCTTGATGGCCTCTTCCCTTTCCCTCATACCCCATATTCAATCTATCAGCAAGTGTCATTGGATCAAACTCCAAGTAAAAATCAAAATTGTCTACTCTATTTCAATCACAAGCACCTTAATTCAAGCTTCCATAATCTCTCAATCCCAACTAAAAAAAACTACCTTGTAGGTGTCCACTGTCCACCTTTTCTATATCTACTCTTTCCACAAATATCCATCGTATTATAAAGTGAAGCAAATTGCCTTAATCACATTATATATTCCCAGCCTCTAACATTTATTCAAGGTGTTGAACCTTTTCCCAAATGAAACATGAGCAATCAGTGCACTGGAAACAAAATCTTCAGACGTTTTGCAGATCACCCATCTCCTTCAGGCTTAGGCCAGTCATTTGTCTCCTAATCTGACAAGCACCCAGGATGGAAGTTTTTAAAAACTCCTCAAAGCCTTGGTTTCTTACACCAGAATAAAATCCTCTTCACACTGGGAAATATTTTTCCGTGTCATAATAACAGTTGTGCATCTGTTCTGATGAGTTCTGGGCTGTGCAGCAAACAAGCACTGTGATAGCAGATACTTACTGTTGTTCACGGGTATATTCAGTACCGAGATTATAGGTACTCTATAAATCCCTGTGAATGACCTCGCATACCTGTTGCACCTTTCTTGATCCCTCGTGAATATGCATTTTCCACAAATCCAAACCTGTTTCCTTTCTCTCTGGTTCCTCATGTCCCCGTGCTTTCCTTTGTGCTTTCTTAATGATCACTGTCAGCCCCTCCTCCCCACTCCATGACCTGCCTATTCATCTTCATATAGACAAAATAGTATCTAACTTCTTCCCCAAAGCAAAGACCATTTTTCTTATTTCTTTTGAAGTTCATGCAATATCTTCTTCTCCGTGAACCAGGATCAGAGAGTTCAGGACTTCTCCTAATCCCAAGAAACCAAGAACCTGCCCTGAATTCTTTGTCCAATCTCTAGGAGTCACTAGCTTGTGCCCAAGTCCTCTTTCCAGAGCCATGACGTCCACATTCAACCACAGTTCTTTATTTCTTTTTCTCTCCCCAAAGTGCTTAAATGGGGCCTACACACACAGAAACAACTCGGTCAATATTGGGAGCCAATTGGATATGAAAATGATAGAGTTCAAAATCAAGGTCTAGAGACAGGAAGATAGCTACACCTATGGTACTTCCTGGATGTGGCTTGTGGTAGAAGAACTTTTAAGAAAGTCTTTCTTACCTCTCCTGACAGTCTTCCTATTTCAGCCTAACTGCTGAAACAATCTTCCTAATTGGAATGGGGATGACTTTTAGGGTACATGGGAGCAATGCAAGGAGGTGTGAAGTGACAGGGATCCAAGCTGGATTAATCAGCTAAGATTTCTTGGAGGTGTGTCTTGTCTAGCATAGAATGGAGGGCAGCCCTCCTCTGTGATAGGGGGAGGATTGGAAGTCTGTAGACACAGCACTTTGTTTTGTCAAGACTCCTCCCTCCCCTATAAAGATACAAAATATAAACGATAAAAGACTTGGGGTGTTAGTTAGGGGGGAGGCTGATGCTTAAGAGCAGTGCTGGTCATTGGGAAAAACTGAGTGCCTCCATCCTCTCCTGCACACCATGCCTGTGTCACCACTTTCCTTTACTCCACACCCAGCCCTATTCACAATCGCCAATCTGAAGTACAATCCTTGGTCATTTCGGTTAGTTTCATGTAACTCCAGTGCAGCCTTCCTCTTCCTAAGATAGGAACTAGGGAAGGAGACAGCTAAGAAGGGAGCAGTCAACTTGATACTTGCAAACCTCTGCTCTTCTCCCCAAAGGCTAAGGAAACAGAAACTAATGTTCTTGAGGTGGGCCCTCAGGGGATCATGGCAGGCTCTGGCCTCTTCTTTTGGGGTTAACTCAAGAGACTCCACTGTCTCAAGACTCTTGTACCCAGGGCTTTCTACAGGCCATTCAGAAACAAAAATGCGTCCCCAAGGAGTCCTGCTTTACTCTCCAACAGCTGTGAGCACTTCAGGTGAAGCCGGCTTGCACCTTTTTTTCTGTGTGTCACCTTATTACAATCCCCTTTCCTGAAGTGTCTCCTAAGAAAAGAAGCTCGTTAGAACATATAAACTGGAGCCAACTCCTGTCTGTGACGCGCAAGACATGAGTTCCAGCATAACAAGGCAAAGGTCACCTCCTAGGTATTGATTTGCATACATGATACATACTGGCTGAAGTAAGCATTGAATTTTCACCTTGTAACCTCAGCATGTCACCTCCCTAATCCTTGGTCTGTTGCCTTAATTCTAAAGTGGGACTTAACTCCTCCTAAGTTGAGAGAATAGAAGCACTACATAAATAATTAAGAATCTATTATTAATGTGATCACGATTTTTAAAATGTCTATTGACAAATCTTCACACACATACAGTCCATACATGGTGTACAATCAATGGCTCACAGTATCACATAGTTGTGTATTCATCACCATGATCATTTTTTTTAATTTGCATCACTCCAGAAAAAGAAATTTAAAAAACTCATACATCCCCATACCCCTTATCCCTTGACCACTAGTATTTCCATCCACCCAATTTTTTTACCCCTTATTCCCCCTATTATTTATTGATTTTTTATCCATATTTTTTATTCATCTGTCCATACCCTGGAAACAGTATCAGACACAAGGTTTTTATAATCACACAGTCACATTGTAAAAGTTATATTGTTATACAACCATCTTCAAGAATCAAGGCTACTGGAACACAGCTCAACAGTTTCAGGTACTTCCTTCTAGCAACTCTAATACACCATAAGCTAAAAAGGGATATTTATATAATGCATAAGAATAACCTCCAGGATAACCTCTCAACTCTGTTTGAAATCTCTCAGCCACTGACACTTTTTTTCTCATCTCTCTTCCCCCTTCCTGTCAAGAAGGTTTTCTCAACCTCGTGATGCTGTGTTCCAGCTCATCCCAGGAATTCTGCCCCACATTGCCAGATAGATTTACACCACTGGGAGTCATGCCCCACATAAGGGGGAGGGCAGTGAGTTCACCTGCTAAGGTGGCTTAGAGAGAGGCCACATCTGAGCAATGAAAGAGGCTCTCTTGGGGTGAATCTTAAGCATAATTTTAAGTAGGCTTAACTTATCCTTTGTAGGAATAAGTTTCATAGGGGTGAATCTCAAAATCAAGGGGTCAGCCTATTGATTTGGTTTTCCCCACTGCTTGTGAGAATATCAGAAACTTTCTAAATGGAAAAGCTGAATATTTCCTCCTCTCTCCCTAGTTCCCCAAGATAAGTTAGCAAATACTTCTTTATTCACTACTCAAATTACTTTGAGATATATCGGGGCATCACACTAACCTATACAAATGAACAAAATCTCATATCCTATTCAAGGTTCGATATACTTATGGTGTTCAACTCAACTGACCATACAAGTTAAATTAGGTAATGTGCTACCCAAAATATAAATTTTGCACCAAAAAAAAAAAATCTTTCCCTTTGGTCTCACACAGAAGCTGAAGTTTCAAAATATGGATGATATCATCCTTTACCGTGTGTTCTGATCTACCCCAGTTCTATCCAGATCAACTTCATTTATATTTCTAGTCGAAGACTCATCCTTTTTCAACTTTTTAACAGTTCCTGTATAGGGTAGTGATGAATTTCATTGTTAAAAGCTCTAACTCTGAGACTCAGGGTGATCTTTATTGTTAATAATCTTCAACCATCCATAATTCATAAAGGGGGAATCTTTCTACCAACAACTAACTTAAATGCCTGATATTTTACAAAGACCTAAGAAGAAAGCAGCTTTTTACCAAGGACCCTCGTGGACTTTGCCCAAATCCTAAATACTAATTTTCAAATGTCATTGCAGAGCCCTGTATCCCAGTTACATCTACTCTTTTCAACACAGAATTATCATGGACCTAACTTTATTTTCCCTGAGTTTTTGCCCTTGGGGGGTGTTGACTCGGTACTTCCCATGATAAGATTGAGTTCCTGGTATATCGGGATAAAGTGGGATTCTTACTTAAGAACTTCTATTGGTGGCGTCTAAATTAAGCAAGCACAGCCAGGCTGAGGGGATACAGGCTATGTGAAGGGAACTTGGCCTAGAGATTAAGTGACCGAAGTCGATATCGGGGGCAGAAGCAAGGCAGAGGAACAAATTTGGGTTTGCCACCCTTTTCTATTTCCCAACCCAGCTTTAACTGTCCCCTGAGGGGGTTATCAATGCCTGAATTTTTTGCCAATTCTTCAGATAAGGACATCAGGCCTTGTAAAACTTTGGTAATAGTTCTATATGGTGTTATACTATTGGGGATAAATATATAACAACTATCCCTAACCGTAACACAAACTCCTCCCTTTTCAGCTAGCATCATGTTCTCCCATGTCATTCAGCTAGTATCATCCAACTGTTCTGCTCTTCCTTCAACTGCATCCTTGGTGTAATTGATAAATCTTTGCTGACGGATCCAATCCACATTTGTTGATGATGACCCACCAGAATAAGGATGCTTCAAATCCTGCAGCTACTTGATTCCTAGCCTTACACTCATCCAGGATTCCCCATGGTGCCCCTTTCCTGTCTAAATAAACTCAATCATCAAAGGAACCAAGTAAGCTTTTTTCTTTTTCCTTGGGTTAGAGCTTCCTCCTCCTTTTCAAATGCCAGGGTGAATGGGATGGCCAGTTGGATCAGAGCACAAGTCTCCTTCCACTTCCTGGGTAATACTGGTCAGAGGATACCCTTTCCACAATACCACCAAAGGTCTGCTTGGGGCATGGTTTATGGTGCAGAAATTTCCAGTGCTCTCTTCAGTCACATCCCATGCTTGGGCACATGAGGCCATGGTCCCAAGGTCCTAGAGCCCTTCTCCCCATCTAGTGAGACAGGTACAGTGGCCACCTGGACCAAGGTGGAACTCACAGCACTTGGGTGCTGAGCCAGATATTAGGTGCTAAAAGAGTTACATGGTTTTCATTACTTCTTGAATGGCTTTTAGAGTAGTCTTTGAAAAGTGATCTCAAATGTCTCCATATTTATAAGGTATTAACTTTTCCCACAGGGCTGACTTCTTGGATGTGAATCTGAAGCTTAGGCAGTGGAACCCTCCATAACTGTGTTAGAGTGGATCCTTTAAATAGCACAGGGTAAGATGGAATTAGACATATGAGAGATCTACTGGGGGGAAAACCCTATGAGGGGACAATAGGGATGCTGAGGAGGCTGAAAGCCATTAGATCATGATGTAGATCTGATAGAATGAGATGGAGGGAGAGAGGGAGGGAGGAAGGGAGAGAAGGATAAAGGGAGACAATGGTATTAAGTTTTATTGCATTTCTAAGAAAGTTTTGGAAGGGCTGATAGGGAGTCCTTCAGCCAAGAACACCCCCAAGAAAAGAGGATTGTCTCACAGGAATGATATACCTTAACAACTCTATATTCATTAACTGAACTGGAAGCCTTTTTAGGGAGGTGGTGCTCAGTGAAATTGCAATGGATTTCAGAGCCCAGTGGCTGAGGCTGTCAGTCAAATGTGCTCCCTGGTGTCAGATTTGAGGATGTCTTCATGGCCACCACAACTAAGTCTTGTGTTGCACAGATGTCCTTCCAAAATATGTGTACTTCCATAGCTGCCATGGGACTCTCTTGTTAATAGAAAACTTCAGAGATGGACTGTGCTGCATCCCAGAAATCTTCCTCTTAAGTTCATCCCAGAGCAATGACATATTGCTCATCCCCTCCTTCTTCTATCCAGAATTCCCCTCCCCCTCAACGATCCACTCTGCAAGTCTCAGTGGCTTTCCTGATACAGGTGATCCCAACATTCATTCTTGAGGAGAATGATGCCTTTCTCATTTCAGATGGCTAATATATACGTACACATCTACAATAGGGCAAGGGAATACCAGAAGTTGCCCATATGGATCACTTGGTTTCCACAAACACTTTTACTGTACCCATTGTGTAAAGGTAGTCCTGACAACATAACTTTTCTTCTCACCTATTGGTCATAGAGCATAGGTGTCTAAAGATTCCTGACAGAAGCCATAATTTATAATTAAGGTTCTTGCTATATCCCTTGGTAAGAGTGATCCTCCTTTGAGGACCAGAATCTCGAACCCTGCAGCACCAAGAATTGCAAGGCAAGATGAAAAAATGACTCAGTGGGTTATCAGCAATGATGGTATATGGGTTTATTTTTGCTTCATCCCTTGGTTCCTGGACCTATGTATTCTTCCTATTGGAGATTCAACACCATAAGGGGATCTCTGACTTAATGCACATATTTTATCCTGAGATACAGCCTGTATTAGGGTTCTCCAGAAAAAGAAAACCAACAGAAGATACATCTCTTAATATTTGCATATATATGAAAATATTAAATGGTATATTTTAGTAATTGGTTTATGTGACCATGGGATTGGCAAGTCCAAGTTCTTTCAGACAGGCCAAAAGTTGGAAAGCCAATGAAGGTGACACTTAATTCCCCAGGATAATCTGACTGGTTGAAGTAGATACAGGAATTCTAAATGCTGAAATCTTCAGTTCTTGATTTTAAGGGGACCAGCTGATTGGGTGAGGTGACTCTTCTCATTACTGAAAACAATCTCCTTTGATTGAATTTATGGCTGATGAGATCTACAATTGACTAGAGACAAATCCATCAACAAGAGTCCCGCCGATGCTTACTTAATCAAATAAATGGACACCATAATCTAGCCAAGTTGACACACATTGACCATCACAGTATCCTACTTTGTGAATGTCTGAGCTGCTACTCATCTGTGCTTTCATAAGGCTGTGCCAGTATTTTGTAAGGTCAGTTGTTTCTGACTGATAAGGTATGATACTACCAATGGATCCCATGGTCATGAGCTCTATCCTGCACAGCCCTCACTGTATGACTATCTACTATAGATGACCCAGCCAAGCTTCAAAATACCAGCTTACCTGGAGTTCTCTAAATTCTGTACTGCATCTTTTCCCACCAATGGTCTCTCAAACACATGAGCCTGCCAGGTCCTAAGGCCTAAGTTGCAGGACTGGTTGTACTGCAGCCTGGACTTGCTACAGTCTTTCCTGATCATAGGCTGCCAAAAACTGAAAACCTTTCAAATCTCTTGTATGTGGACCAAAGCAGTATTTGTAAGTGAACAATATGTTATCTCCAAAACCAAAAGAGTTCTTTCAGGCATTGTGCTTTCTTTTTTTGGTTAAGGATGAAAGATGACTTCTCTAACTTTGGCGGGGACATCCAGATGTAGCCCTGACGATCAGACCCCTAAAAAATTCCTTGAAATTGCAGTTCCATGAATTTCTTAGGCTTTGTCTCCCACCATCTGAAGTTCATGTGTCTAAGGTCTCCAGTTCACGAAGTACCTCTTGCTCATTTTGTCCAATCAACACAATGTCACTGATGTATCCATATAACATTGTGCGGGGTGCTCAGGAAGTCCAGATCTCTTAGGGCTATATCGTGGCAGAGTGCAGGAGAATTAACATGATCCTGAGGCAAACTGGATGATAATTGTCCATTCCCTGTGAATATAAATATTCAGACCCTTTTTATAACTGCAATAGAAAATAATGCATCTGTTATACTCTACCATGTACCCCAGAATGCATTGTATATTACCTCACAGGCCAGGAACCTATATAGTGATTATTCCAACTACTCAGCAACTGTAGAAATGACCACTGGTAGGTCTGTGGGACCAGGATCCATTGAGAACTGGACTTTCTCCAGGACTCCACTCAATACCTGGCTCCAGCCATCCCCTATTGTAACAGCGGGACTGTGAGTACACTTTATTTCTGGGTGTCAATATCAATTCAAATTCTGTGTTCAATAATCTTATATGTCTAGGGATTCTTCTGTTCCTAGTATGCAGTTACCTGCTTAATTGGCCACAGGTACCTTTTACAGAAGGGTAGAGGGATGATCATAATGTATAATAGGTATGGTCTTTCAGGACCCTTTCACTTAGGGATCCAGGTACCCTTGTCAATGAGTTCTAGATCTCAAAATTTGCACAGGTGTTTGAACAGAGCAAGAAATTGTGACTTTAATTGAGTGACTAACCTCAGCCTTCTGATCCCCAATTCTTGCCTTTTCTTGTTAACTGAAGCTTATTGGCCATCCATCTGTTTTGTCCCTTGGAACACAGTGTTCTCAGTTACTTATGTTACGTAAGTATCTATTTTCTGGTTAGGTGACTGACTTAATTCTTCCTGACTGCATCCAGATTTCAGGATTTTAAAGCTTAAAATATATGAAGATTAGAATGGAGTGAATATGACAGTCCATGACCACTCTGATAAACTGTACAATCTTTGGAGGATGAAAACCAGACTTACTCATCTGCTATCCTGAAGCCCGGAGGAAGAATGCTATCAATTGAGTCCTATTCTGTGATTCACTACAGTAGACTCTCCCTGAGAATATCTAAATGTCCATGCTGAAGGAGAAGAGCAAGCTCACATCTACTAGGATTTTCAACCAATAGTTAAGCAATATTTTAAAATCGTTTTAGAGTTAATCCTGAGCCCTTGGATCTTCACCCTTTCTCACCTCTTCATAGAGAGGGTCCTGGGAGCTAGTGATCATATACTTGGCACTGACATTAAACATCTTCCACAGGTCCCCAGCCATGACCAGGATGAGCAAAAGAGGAATTTCCTGGGGTGGTTTTTTTCATTCATAGAAGAGCACTTGACTCCTCCAAACTCGGACATAGGGTTAAGGAAACCGTCATGGAGAAATGAGATTGAGGTTGGAAATCATATGAAGAAGAAATATAAACATAATGGGAACCCTAATGATCACACATTCAAGATATCACAGTATCTTTCCAAAAGTGGGGCAATTTCCATCAATAGGAATAGCCAAAGCAAAACTGGAAGTCACTTTTTCTTGTCATGTGGTCCTCTTTTCTCTGTACTTGACTTTCTTCTTATATCATGCCCAAATGATATAACTTGTTGTATACCTTTTAGCCTAGTGTACTTAACACCTTCCTGCCTGCTTAGTATATGTAAGAGAGAAATCCTAATAGCTGAAAGGTCCCTGTAAGCCTTGGTTCCTAGATTAATTCCCTATTGAAAGTTTTGCTCTGAGAATAAGAATGTATTTGCAACCAACTTAGCTTAAATAGAGCTCTACTCTTTGTCATTCCTCTGTGAAGGAAAGATAAATGCAAGTAGCTTGCTATATTGATCTCTGCACTCAGTTTTGAGAACAATAGATACAGCTAACATCCGTTGAATTGATTACTGCAAATGTCCAAAAATTGGAACTCAGAACTTGTGAGGAGAGGCCTTTTGGTCCTTTTTCACAACTGAGGAAAATGAAGGTCAGGGAGATTAGGAAGTCTAAAGGTAAAAATTTTTCAAGAGTGGGTTTAATTACTGGCTTTACCTCTTCTGAGCTAAGTAACTCTGGGCAATTCTCTTATCATTTTTGAGAACTTCAGTTTCCTCATCTTCAAAATGGGTTTAGTCCTTACTACCTTTATAGTATATGGTTGTGAAAATTAAATTACATCATTGGCTTTCAATCAACAGTAACTAAGTGCTTTATTTAAGCCATTTTCTAGATGTTGAGCTAATATCTAATCGAAGTAGAGTTGATGTTATTTTCTCTAAGTTCTAGAATTTGTAACTTTACCTTAATTTTGAGCTGATCCATTTTAAGAGCACAGCACTTCATGAGCAGGGATCCTACAGATGGATCAGGGTTCAGGGAGAGTTTCTGTGAGGAGGGAGGATTTTTCTTTCCATGGAGCCCTCACATGCTTCAGGCCACTTGATGAGAGCAGGCCTGCAGGGAAAACAGGGTCAGTGCTGGAACATGGTCATCCTTTTTTTTTCCAAACACTTTTTGTGAAATATAACATGCAGAAAAGTGATGTTGCAAAGCATAGTTTAACAAGTAGCTATAGAGCAAATCGCAAAGTATGGTATGGGTTACAGTTCCACAACTTCAGGTATTTCCTTCTAGCTGCTCTATTACATAGAGACTAACAAGAAATATCAATAGAGTGATTTAGTAGTCACAATAATTTAAATCCTATGTTCTCTCTCTGTTACAACCCCTCCCTCATGTGATCCTTTTCCCAATCTTGAGGGATATTTGGGTAGTGACCGTTCTAACTTCATGTCGAAAAGAAATGTGAACATTATGGGATGGGGGATGCAACTGCTAATAGTTTAATTTAGAAAGAGCTTTTGTTGTGGCTAAGGTTGTTTTGATTAAACTACCTGGTTTTTAGGACTTTAAGTATGCATAGAAAAATGACTTCTTAGTAGAAAGTATTAATATATAAAACTAATGTATTACCCCATGCACTTCCCCAACAAACAAGCAAGCAAACAACAAATGAAAAAACAAAAAATTCAAATGGTGCTGCACTAATGGGATACTCACATGGAAAAAGAATGAAATGTGACCCCTGCCATATAGCATACAAAGAAAAAAAATTGCATTACAAACTCCAACCAAAGTATTTGAGCTAGGCAGCTTAAGTATCTTACACAGCTTATGAAACAAGGGTGCTCGATCCTAGTTCCTCACATGTAAAATGTAGAAAAATAATGCCCATCTCACAGGATGGCAGGATGTTTTTAAAAATCACATGACTATTTCTATCTAGGTAGATGAATAGGCACATATACTCCAGTATTACCTGTTATTTGTTTTACTGATGTTTTTGTCATTCCTGATTTACCTTCCTTACAACTCAAATATCCTTTACTAAAAAGGATTAGATAAATCTAACTTCTTAATAAGTTTTATAGTCTTCCACCCTCTGATTTAGAGATAGATACTCTTTCTTTGCATTTCTTTGGAACTATAAAACTCGGCGACCGCAGGAACTATAAAATTTGGAGTCAGAGCAGACCTCAGACTGCTTGATGTTCTCAATTGAAGAAGCAGTCAAACATAAATACTTTTGTCTCCATGTGTTTATTTGAGGGGGAAGGAAAAACAGCAGTCATCTGCTCTTAGCCTCTATGTGGAGGATTCTTAGAAGCCTTTCTCGGATCTGCCTGGCGCGGACAGCATAAACAATGGGATTGAGGACGGGAGGAATGAGGAGATAGAAGTTGGCTAGCAAGGTGTGGACTGGAGGAGGAACATGGTGACCAAATCGGTGAATGAGAGAAGAGACAGCAATGGGAACATAGAATATCAGGATGGCACAGATGTGAGAACTGCATGTGCCCAAGGTTTTAAGCCTGGCCTCAGGACTGGCCAGTCCCAGCACAGCCCTGAAAATCATCACATAGGAGGCAGCAATAGCCAGTGAGTCCAAGATCAGCACCAGAAACCCAATGGTCAACCCATAGACATTATTGATCCTGCTGTCGCCACATGCCAAGGTGACCACAGCCATATGCTCACAATAGGAGTGGGAGATTACGTGGGCTCTGTAAAGGGGCAGCCGCAGGCGAATCAGCAGAGGCAGGGGCCCAATGTAGAGTACCCCTCGGAAGAGGGCAGCAAGTCCCAAATGACAAACCACTCTATGAGTGAGCACCAAGGTATGGCGTAGTGGATCACAGATGGCCACGTAGCGATCAAAAGCCATGGCGAAGAAGATACCCGATTCAACAGTGGCAAAGCAGTGTATGAGGAACATCTGGGCCAAGCAGGCATCCAGGCTGATCTCACTGGCACCAAACCAGAAGATTCCCAGCAGTTTAGGCATGGTGGAGGTTGACAGGATCAAGTCGATGACGGCCAACATGCACAGGAAGAAGTACATGGGCTGGTGCAGACTGCGTTCTACTCTTATCATAGCCAGGATGGTCACATTCCCCAGGACAGCCACCAGGTACATGGAGCCAAAGGGGATGGAGAGCCAAATGTGCAGGGACTCCAGCCCTGGGATGCCAGTGAGCCAGAAGGAGCTGGGTACCAAGCAGATGTTATAAGAAGTGAGCATGGCTATTCACAAATGAACATCATCACTTTGGCCCCAAAAGACAGCAGAACTTGTCTGAAATAAAAGACACTGAATAAAGGATCACTGAATAGATATGTTATGCAATTCTTATTTTTATAGCAGAAACTTTCTTATTACTATCTTGTAATACCCATGCTTCTACCAAGCATAAACTGAAATAGTTGAATGAGTGTATTAGTATCTTTTTGCAGCATGAGCTTCAAGGAATAAATTCTTAAATTATTGAACTAACTTGAGGCAGACGGTACCTACTCAGTTATCTCTGCAAATAGGCTTCTAGGGGCTCTCAAGATCATATTGGAAGGTTTTACTGAATGAGGGCACCTTGAAAGAAGAGGATACCTATTGGACCTGAGGGATACAGGGACAAAACAATTACTGAGGGCTACATATACTCCCTAGTACATCAAGGCTTATGCTTCAGGTGAGCCTTGGCCATTGGAAAAAATGAAGTAATGTTTAAGATGCAGGCTAAAAACACAAGGCAGAGCAGGGGCGAGTGATGGAACATCTGGAGTATAAAATCAAGGTGATTACTGAAAGGCAAAAGCTGACTGTTGGAGTTAAATTTGTGTGTCTGAGGCCCAAAGGCAGTGTCTTGTAAGAGCTTTCACCCCTCCTGACGGCTGAATATAGGGGTGTGATTCTAGAAGCTGGAGAGGATTATTCCCAGGAGAAAAGATATATTTACTGCAGAGTGGTATGAAACCTCAGATACGAATGTTTGGCCAAAGGAAAATGTCCTAGCTTACTCAGGGTCCGGAGAGATTGGCTAGAAGAGTAACTGGATGGAAGGGAGATGCACAGTCAAAGAAAAGACATGGAATCAGACTTTTGGTTTTTTTTAGGATCTAAAGAACCATAGTAGCATGTGTTACATGTGTATATTAGTAGAATGTAAAGGAAGCTAGGAGCATGTAAGATTTGTCTTCTAAATCTGAAGCCTGTTTAGGTTGACTATAGCACAGAGGTCTGTAGTCTAGAGTCTAGAATTTTCATATCTGGTTTCAGATCCTGGCAGTGGGAGTATATACAAGTTACCCCATTATCTAAATACAGCCTCATTCACACACACTTTTAAAAATCACATGTGGCTTAGACATAGTTATAAGATTTAAATGAGGTAATGCAGTATCTGACACTTAATAAGCACTGTTAGCTCTTCTTATTCAATTGTTGAGGCTACTAAAGAAATCAGCACAACAAAAAAGTTCATTAAATTTCAAATAACTTGGAAATATCTTTCTCTCCAGGGAGCCTTGGTGCTGGGAGGATAACTGTCTAGGTAAGCTTGCTTTAGTGGCTTTACCCACAGAAGTTCTCATGAGCCCAGCTTCTGATCCAGCTTAACATTCTCACAAATGGCTACAAATGGTCAGAAAGATTGTTAGTAGTGGCTGCAGAAAGGGAAGATGGAAAGGTCAGTTTATCAGTGCTGGAAAGGAGAGGAGTCCACAGGAACCAGCCTGTGACTGAAGTGACCAGGTCAGGGAGTATGGAAGGCTTTGCTGGTAAGAGCCTCGTTTGGCTTCCTTCCTCTATGTGCTGGTTATTCCATTTGCCCCCTCCTGATCCCTGCTCTCTGCCCCTGCAAGGTGACTATATGGGCTGCAGGGTCACCCAGATTTCCTGCTCTCTGATTTTCAGATGGGTTCAGCCAATCCAAGGCACCAGGAAGAGATAAAAGGGTGGGACGAAAGAGATCTGGCATTTTCCCCCAGTTCTTCTACTTCTAGGCATATTTGTCAGTGCTTCTTTCTCCTACCAAGGGCCACATTTCCTGAGGAAAACCCCTCTTCATATTCTGGTAACTGTGCCTTCCCTTTCCTGGTCAGGCCTAGGGTAGGTTACAGCTGCTTGCTAATGTTAGTCCTGAGTGCTTCGTCATCCTTTGTTGGTTTCTTTAACCCTGCCCACATCTCTGTAGGTACTCTCCCTCCTTTAAAGCTCTTCAATCTTCCTTCTGTGCCACTTATTCATTTATGGATATATTACACAGGGGCCCAGCAGTTTATAATCTTTACCCAATATTGTTGTTCGCCTAGCTGATTGCTTCCCCAGCCCACATACTTCAAAGGACACATCATTTGAAAGTTGACAACCACACAGACTTGATTTAAAGACAAAAGAGCTAAAAACTTCATGGCAATCAAGAGTTTATTTTCCTTGATTTTTTGGATTTATAATGGGGGGGATTGTCTACTTCAGCCCCTATCTCTAATCAAATGGCTTTCATAATTTTAGGAAGGGGTTTACCAAGCAAAGGTATCATTGAGTAATCATGTGGAGAAAAATAGTTTTGCTTTCTTCCAGAAAAAGCAGTGTCCTTGAATGGAGATCAGTAGGACTTTATTTCAAAGGAAGAATAACACTTATCAAACTTACTGTGAAAGTAGGACTTGCTGAGTGAAGCTTTTTCCTGCTTCCATGAATTCCCGTGTTAATTCTCATCTATTAGCTTCCTTACTGTTTTCCTTTGCCATGCCATCTGAAGCCCACCACTAATGCCCTGTGGGCAATTGTTCCCTTCTGGATTTGGACATCCAAGTCATGTTGTTGGAGGGACTCACAGGTCCAAATACACAGGTAAAAATAAATACCATATTTGAAATGGGTGGGTGTTATATATATATGTACGTGTGTGTGTGTGTGTATATATATAAATATAGAGAGAAGTGATTTCTCTTGAAAGCAAGCAGGCCTCCAATACATCACAGATCTTGTTAGGTCCAAGTAAAATGTCCTTGTTCCTCTGTACTGGCCTAGATCTCCAGAGAAAGTTGATTTGCTTTGATGGGTTGAGCCTTGGGTCATTTTTGCTGTTCCTCACCTCCTTTCCCTCAGGTCCTAAGACTGTGAGATGGTCTCCTTGACATATGCCTCCTTATTTGGAGGCAGCCCTCACATCTTAAATACAAAGGAAGAAAGCTGCTGCAGCTGCTGTTCAGGGGTAGTATGAGGGCATGTAAGAATTCACTGCAAGAAAACAATTTGTCTGAACTTCCTAACCCAATACATATGTCATGGCCAACCATAGCTTTGACCATTCCTCTTCCCCAACCGCATGATCTCTCCTGGGACTGGAATGCTACACTGTCTCCCTGCCTTCCTGATTGGATTAATCCTTACTCATCTATCTTGCCAAGTTTAGATATCAACTTCTTAGAAAAAGTCTGCCTTGATCCTTAGTCTGTTTTCAGCAGCCTGTCTCTGGATGCACTCACACTGTGCTCAGAGCTTCTGCTTCTACATGCACATGCATATTTCCCCAAACAGATGTACTTTCCCTAAGGGTAGGGATCATACCTGACTTGTGCCCTATAGTAAGCCCTGTGCTCGACACAGTTACCTTGGCACTGGGGGGTCTGGTACTGGCATTATTGAGTTATTGGCTCTGTATCCTTCTTGATGTGTGATTCTCCACCCTAAATTCCCTTCCAACTGAATTCCTTCCCTCAGAGATTGTCTTGGAGACTTTTAGAGGACTGGAATCTAATAAGGGCTCCCCCAGGTCAAGGCCTGAGGTCCAAAGCCTGTTCACCCTTATAGGTGGAGACTCCTCCTTATGATTCCTTTTGCTTTTCTAGATTCCCCTTCATAGTCTTACCTGAGCTTGGTAGTATCAGAGAGCAAGAAATTGGGGCACTGAAAATATCTCTGAGGCCTGGCACTTATAAGTATTCTGCTCAGAGGTCTAGGCAATTCCACCTGGACTCTCCATATCTCTATTGCCCTTAACATAAGGAAAATAGCAGGCTTCGTCCCTAAAGAATGGGAATAGAATCTAAATCTGAGCACATCTTTCTCTGTCATGTCAAGGTTCATCCAGAGGGGCCCAAGGGAAGGGCAGAACTTTGAATCGTGATCCCTGGGGCCAAGGTACTGCTCTTTTTCATTATATCTGCCCTCCCTGGACTTTGTGGCTATTTGGGGGACACCAGGTAGAAATTAGGCTTACCTGGGGGAGGGATGAATAAACCTCTTGGGCTCAGATACCATAGGTTGCACCTCAGCCTGGCTATAAATCTCTAAAAAAGTTAATCTCCTTACAGCATTTGGAGGTGATGATAGGATCCTGAATTAACTTTAAAACAAACCAAAGGCTATCCCATAAAAATTAGGTACTGCTGACTCTTTTCTACTCTAGTTTATATTATAATGGAAGGACTCCATGGACTTGTGGGTGGAATAGTGCAACTCCTTTGCATATTTACACATTTCTGAACTCTAATCCTTTCCCAAGCTCACATCTTATTCCTTAGGAAGAAAAGAAAAACAAGGATTTACATTTTATCTCTTGGTGTATCCTAATGGGATGCTCATGTGTCAATGGGACATCAGACTTCAGGACATAAGACACGGTCTTTGGAACTCCCAAAGTTTGGTTTTGCAAGCCCACTTAACTTATTCACTGTGTTACCCTGAGCCTGGTATTTCTTCTCTATTAGTATCTTCAAATGTAAAATGGAGATAATACCTATTTCTTTAGATAAATAGCTGGTATTATAACTTTGATACTTCAATATATCAAAGTGCTAGTAGAAAGACAAACAAACTAGATGCTTAAGAAACAGCATCATTATCACAATTATTGCTGTTTCTCTGTGGCCTCAGAGCGGTTAACTCTGAACTTAAATTGGTTTACTCTGACCTTAATTTCCTCCTTCAGGCCAGGAGCTAAACTCAGAGGTGGGGCTAAGGCAGTAAAATAAATATAGGAAGGATCTCCTTTTATCCTCCACTTATCTTTTAGCTGAGCCTTATTCTCTGGAATCTCAGGAGAAGCTGAAAACTTCCAGAAGTTTGCTATTGTGGATAGAACTTCTGGTAGTTACCAAAATATACAGGGTCCTTTCTTGCTACCATTGCTATTGTGGAGGCACACACTATACCTTCAGCCAAGTGAACAAAGGCAGAAAGGCCATTCCATAGAGATTCATATCTAGCTTTTTTGGGGGGGATGGGGAGGCGCATGGTCTGGGAATCGAACCCAGGTCTTCCTCATGGAAGGCAAGCATTCACCACTGAACCACCCATGCACCCTCCTATCTAACTTTTGAAACTAGGTTTCAAAAGCCTCTAGTTGAAGACCTTTGATTAACTTCATCTGTGATAAACCTAGGATTTAATAGGTGAGGTGTCTTTTTTTCTTTTGTACCTGGTAGCTTTGCATGTTTGAAATAAAATGATGCAGGATTTTATTGAATATTTAACAATCATGTGGTTTAAGGTGATAGGCCTTTCTTCATAATATCTTGAATTTATGGACCAACCCCTAAGACAAACTTAATCCATTTTTTTTTCAACTACTGGAGGCAGTCATCTGTGATGTACAGAATAACATTAAAGGATTAACTGTCCCAGTTGGAGAATACATTTTTTAATAAATATATATAAAAAAAACTATAGTAAATTAGAGAGGATGTATATTCAGCCTTGGAAGCTCTGTCAGTGCCCATTCTAATACTGTCCAGGAATGGGTACCCTGGCCTAAAGATGACACCAATGGCAAACTGGATCCCACAACTTAGATGAAACCATCCTGATTGGTATCATTAAACATTTTAATCCTTCATGTGGATCCTTTTGGTCAGCTTTTTTCCTCCAAACAGCCTTGTTGCTACAATCTGACTTCTCATATAGATCAATCAGAGGTAAAGAAAAGGGCTGCCAGTCAGCCTTCTCTTGTGGCTGAGATTGTTCTATTTCTATTTATAAATTGAATATTGGATTTCTGGTTTACCTTTCACAGTGTTTGATAAGTGTTATTCTTCCTTTGAAATAATTCATTTTTCAAGTGTTACGCTAGCAATAGCAGAGTGCTGAGCTAGCTGGAAACAGAATTGGAGTATATGAAAATGTTTAAGTGACTTGTATATATTATCTCTGAAGTTTAAGGATTAATTTTTTCATCCATAAAATGGGAATATAGATGCTCAGGGTAGGTAAAGCATTTTTCCCCGAAGCCTCCTAGCTTGTAAGCAATAGAGCCATGATCTGGATTTTGAAATCAGATAAACCTGAACCTATATTCTTTCTTATGAGGGAAGTGGTATAAGATCATGGATGTAGACCCACATCTCCCTTACTCTGAATGCCAGTCCTGATGCTACTAGAAGTGTCTTTGACCACGTTTCCCCTAAACCTCCATTTTCCTTTCCTCACTCAGTCTGTGATACTCGTCCCTGATCCTCACTCTTTCCCTGAGTTTTACTACATCCTGCCTTCCCATCCTGAACTCAACGTCTCTCTCATTCCACCCATAAACTTCATCTCTGAGCACCCCTTGCCCTCCCTGAGACTGGACCATTGAGAGTCTGTTGTTTTCTATTTTTTTCAAGCACATGGCATGTTTCTGTGACAGCCTGGAGAAATTGTGGATACACAGCTAAATGAAAGAATGCCCTCGGGATATCTATCCTCAACTGTATTCTGAGACTTGGCTGGTTACTACTTAGATAACCCAGAAAATGTAGGTGTTCAACTCGGCAAACATTGGTTGGTCTGACCCCAATTAATATAAAAATACTTTGATCCCTCTAATTTCCCACTCATTGAATAAAATCCCTACCCAACACCACCAACAACTTTATTATCTCATTATCTTATCCCCTCACTGCCTCTGGCTTTCCAGTCCTCCCTTCTTCTCCTCTGTTATTTATTATCAAAACAACCATCTGTGATAAGAACTTTTATAATCTCTACTTTTCAGATTAGAAAATTGAGGCACACAGAGGCTATGTGCCAAAGATTTACACAGCTAATGATTAGAAGCAAATGTGTTGAATTCAGATTCCCCAAGTTTAAATTCTATATCATCCTTGTGCTAAGTATATTGTAGCCGCGATTTTTTTGGAACTCTTGTGCTATGTGAATAAATACTCTTAACAAGTAAAATTTTTGAATAATCGTCTCTGATTTTTTAACTTATAACTGCAAATGGGTAAATAGTGGCTCTTCCTGAAAAAGGAAGAGTCTAATCCTCATTAAAGATGGCAGATCATTATCCCCTTTCCTATGTACCCCAAAGCAAAGAAGGCACATTTGGAGTTACCCTTTACCTCTTCGACATTATTTTCTATCCTTATCAAAAGCTCATGACTGGGTGGTATAATCTACAAACAAATGAAGTTATCACCATCCAGGAGTCAGTGCTATATAAAGGCATCTGACAAAATGTGAGAAGAGACCATGTCCGTGTCCTCCCACTCTACTCATCCATTTTCACATCTTATGAGATTCCACTATATAGCACTGACTCTGAATCTTAGTGCATTTAACATTAAAAGGGAATTAGCCATAACAGCAAGTATACACACACCATCTCAGAAATGAGAAGTACCCATTTGTTAGCCTCTCCTTCACCAATACTTGACTTTTCTACCCATTAATGAACTTTCAAATTCATTCACTTCCTGTTGTTTCTAGTACTGTTTTCTAGGGTTAGTCATTGAAAAGTGCTCATCTGGATTGTGCAGCAGGCTTTTAGCTGGTGCTTCAGGTCATTACCTATTCTTTCTGCCTCCACTTTTTCATTTTAGAAAAATAACTCTGTCTCTATGATGGAGAATGGAGAAAATCTGTCCTGCTTAAACTTCTCATTGCTTTCCTAACTTCCTACTATGAATTTAGGTCCTTCATGTGTTGGTGATGCCTACCTCTTATCCCCATGTTAACCTTGGTCCTCTATGAAGCAGACTCCAAGTGAGGTTATATGTGCAACAGATTTACTGAAGGAGAGGAAAGGGAAGTAGTCTGGGAGATCATTCACACTAAATACTACGGTGCAGGTTTGACACCTGTGAAAGGCAAGAAAAGGAAGAATTGGGTAAAAAGAACTTCAGGCCACACACAGTTTTAAGAATATATCACCCAGGTTAATGGGGAGTCCTTGAGAAAAGCTTACCTATTAGAGAAATTCCTCATCAGGCAAGAATAGACTGGTCCTAGTAACTCCACCACATTCAATCATTGGCTGGTAGCAGCCCTGGGAAGTGTGGGCTTGGTTTGAATGCTGCAGTCAACCCAAAGGTGAGGCAACTGGGACTGTCAGTCAACTCCACTCTGTAAGTGGATCTTTGAAAGAATATTTATTCAGTACTTTCATAGTCACCACACCCCCTCTTCCCCAGGCTTTCCATACTTACTGGACTACTGGAGTTCTTAATGTCTACCTTCATTCATGTTCATCCCTCCACCTAGGGTTTCCCCCATTTCATTTTATCCTGTCCCCCAACACAGTCTGGAAAACTCCTACCCATCCTTTATGTCTCTGATTAAATATCATTTCTTGTCACTTCTTGTTTGGGCAAAAATAGATTATCCAAATCAAGGCAGTTTTAGAGTGAGAGACTTAATAATTACAAAAGCAAAGGGAACATAAAGAAGAACTGAAAGAGCAAGCAGTGTAAGATGAGTCGACACAGAGAAGCAACTGTATGTGTCTACTATAACCCTCAGGGTTGGAGGTATTATCAGAGAGAGCTGAACCTTTTTTTTTTTTGGAGCATCTGTCTGATTGGAGCAGCTGGAATTACAGAAGAGACACAACCTCAGTTTTGATCAGCTACTTCAGAATTGCAGGTGGCCCATCCTGAGGATGACCGCTTTTCCAACCCCCTCAAGCAAAAGTGATAGGAGAATCTTCAAGTCCATAGACTTCCTCAAATCTGTAGAAGAGAGTTAAAGCACTACACTAAGTGAGCTAATACCAAATCAAGAAAATGTAGCTTCAAAGGCCATGCATACAAGGTCCTATGACCCTTGCCAGCCTCTCTCCCACACCCTCCCCAATGCAGGATGGAGCCAGGCTGTATTCCTATTGTAGAACCCTGGCCCTGTTTTAGAGGGAGCAGAGTAAACCCTACATACATACCATAGTTAGTACCTTATGTTAGTACTAGTGTTTCAGGTGAAAGTTTAAAAAACTGAACCAAGGAATTTGTCTCCGGCTCACTCAGAATCTGTCCTGAAGATAGAGAGAAGTAGCTTTAAGAGGGCTGAAAGAGAGAGTCTGAGGCAAAGAATGACAAATCAAAAAGTAGAGATTGACAGAATGGATTTAAAAAGCATGACCCCACTATATGCTGTTTACAACAGACTCACCTTAAATTCAAAAGCATAAACTGATTGAGCATAAAAGGGTAGAAAAATACATCATGCAAATAGTAAACAAAAGAGAGCTGGGATAGCTAGACTAATATCAGATAAAATAGACTACAAGTCAATTCAACAAGATGGCATAATTATAAATTTACAAATGCAGAGCCCAAAACATGAAGCAAATGTTGACAAATCTGAAAGAAATAGACAGCTCTACATTAATAGTAGACTCGAATCCACCACTTTCAATAATGGATAAAACATCTACACATAAGACCAGTAAGGAAACTGAAGTTTTGAACAATAGTCTAAACTAACTAGACTTCACAGACATTTATAGAAAATGATGCACAGGAACAACAGAATACATGTTCTCTAGTGCACATGATTCATGTTAGGTTACAAAATAAGTCTCAAATATTAAAATCATCCACTGTGTCTTCTCTGACCAAAATGGAATGAAGCTAGGAATCAACAGAGGGAGAAATGGAAAATTCACAAATGTCATAATTAAACAATGTACTTTTTCACATTGATAGAGTATAATTATTTATTGCATTATAACTGTGACACAAGGGTTTTTTTTGCATTTGCAAGTTTGTGTTGCTACTCATGTATCACTATTACCTCTATTACATTTTATTAGTAGTAAAATATTTTAGAGGAAAAATTTCATATTTGAGCTTTTTAAAGTTTTATTCACATACCTTGTAACCCATCCTAGGGATAATCAATGGTGTAATCACATAGTTATGCATTTATCGCCACAATCTATATGAGAACATTCCCATTTCTTCTAAAAAGAAAAAAATCCCTTATCCTTCTCTTATATTCCCCTACTACTGACATTTAACCTTGGTATAGAACCTTTGTTACAATTAATAAAGGACAATTACAATGTTACTCTTCACTATAGACCTTAGTTTGCATTAATTGCATTTTTCCAATATACCACCCCATTATTAACACTTTTGTAATAGTGACATACATTTGTTCTAGTTCATGTAAAATCTTACATTAGTACATTAACCACCATCATTATCCCCTCTAGGTTTCACAGTTATATAGTCCAGTTTTTATCCTCTAGATTTCCTTCTGTGACAGACACAAACCAATCTTCCTCTTTCAACCATATTCCCAATCAGCTTGTTAAATACACTTAAGATAGTACAATACTGTGATGGTAACAATATCTATTCCTGAATCTTTACAGTCAACCTTATTAAACATTTGTATTCCTTAAACATCAATCGCTCAACTTTTGCCTTCTTTCTACCTCCTGATAACCTATGCTCTCCAATTTAACTCCAAGTTTGTTCATTGTAGTTAGTTCATATTAGTGACGATACAATATTTGTCCTTTTGTGGCTTATTTTGTTCAACATAATGTCCTCAAAGGTCATGTACATGATTGCTTACATCATGACTTCATTTCTCCTGCAGCTGCACAATATTCCATCATATGTATGTACCATAGTTTATCCCTCTGCTCATCAGCAGATGGACACTGGGCTACTTCCATCCATTGGCAATTGAAACAATATACTTTTTTTTTCCTAAAAAAGTGAATTTTATTTTAGGTAAGTTATACCTAAAAAGACCATGCATAAATAAAACATGTTACATAATTATAAGAATATCCCGTGGAATAAAAAATACAGAAATAGAATAGCCACTCTCAATGTTGTAGATTTATAGGCTGCTTAAAGCAATACCATGAAATGGGTTAGATTAAATAATGGTAATTTATTCCCATGTGGTTGAGGCAAGGAAATAATCTACATGAAGAAAATATCATCAGGGCAAAGCTTTCTTCCCAAACACTAGTTGCCATTTATTCTTGGCTACCATACCATAAGGCAAGGCACATTGCAGAGTCCTCTGGCCTTTCCTTTCTCTTCTGGATCTTATTTATTTCATCTTGTTTCTGTGGCTTTCCTCTCTCTGTCTGCATTTCATTATCTTAAGGACTCTAGTAATAGGATTAAGAGCCACCCTGAATGAAGTGGGTCACACCTAAACTGAAGTAGCCTCATCAAAATGCCCTACTTATAACAGGTTTACATCCACATGAATGAATAAATGTATTAATATATTTCCTGGTAAGCATACAGCTTTACATAACCATACCCATATACAGTGAAAGCAAATAGACCCTTCTTAACAGAGTTTTTATATATTAAAGTTCATTAGATTCAAGATATTATTCTTTGTGAGACACATTATTTTAAGTACATTTCTGTCATTCAAGGTCCAGTGAGGTCTTTTCCTCAGAGGAAATATTAAGGCAACACAGATTATCTCCAGCTGGAAGCCAATCCCACCTCCAGGGCTGGGGGGAAATCAAGTCAGGAAGGTGGACTTCATGGACCCCAGAATCTAGGACCAGCAGCCAGGACCACTACAGGAGAGAGAAGAAATACCCCCGATAGAGAAGCCAATAGGAAAGGTGCTAATAACTCCCAAAAAAGGATGTGGACTCCTAAGCTTTCATCAGTCCTGCACTGGGTCCTAAAGAACAGGCAGTGCGGTGCAGGAAAGCCAGCCTTCTGTATGATACCTGGGCTGTCTGAGTGACGTTGATCTAAGAGGTACGCAGAGCTGGGCGAGCACAGAATGCTGTATTCAGGTCAGAAGGAGTGTACCTGCACTGTCCTCAATGGCCATGCTCTTATAAATTGTCTCCAACATGGATCACAGATCAGTTTTGAGGCTTTATTCAAGTGTTAGCAGTTGCTCTAGAGAGGATCAGGGTTGTTACTGTGCCCAGTGTGCACACTCTGGGGTGGGTTTCCTGGTTTCTTCTCGTGGTTGAGGCAGCTGCTTGCTTCTGAAGCCTTTCCTTTTCTCTTTCCCACCTTCATGCTCAACTAAGTGCCAGTGCAGGATCCTGACCCAGCACTGCAGATGTTTCTGGAATGGCTCTCAGTTTCCTTGGGATTTCCTCCTCATCTATCTTGGACACTCACACTTGATTCAAGAAGCGTTTCTCTCTCAACTGGAAAGGCACGTGGAGAAAGGCACACAGAGAACAGCAATGTCTGCTGGCTTTCTCTCCAGGCTTCTTGCTTCATGAAGCTCCCCTGGGGGCATTTTCCTTTGTTATCTTCAAAGATCTCTGGCTGTATGGGCTCTCGTGGTTCTCAACACTGTACTGTTTACCAATGGGCCCAAGAAGAAATCACAAGGGAAATTAGAAACTATCTTTATGGATGAAAATAAAAATGCAATACCAAAACTTATGGGGTGCAGCAAAGGCAGTGCTGAGAGGGAAATTTACAGCTCTAAATGCTAGTATTAAAACGGAAGACAGTCTCAAATAAGACCTAAGTTCAAAACCAGAGGATCTAGTAAGATGACAAACTAAACTCAAACTGAGCAGAAGGAAGGAAATAACATATCAGAACAGAGATCAGTGAAATACAGAAATTTTAGAAAATGATCAACAAAATTCTTTAAAAAGATCAATAAAACTGACAAGTCTTTAGTTAGACAAAAAGAGAACACAAATAATATCTAAATGAAAGGGGGACCTTACTACTGGCCTCACAGAAATAAGAGGATAAGATGACATTATGAACAATGATATATCAACAAATTAGATAATCTAATGAAATGGAAAAATCCCTTAATGTACACACTACCTGCACTGACTCAAAGTAAATTCATCAGACCAATAGCTAGTAAAGAGATTGAAACATATAGTACACCACATTAACAAAACAAAGGAAAAAACGTGATCTTCTCAGCTGATACAGAAAAGGCATTTGACAAAATCCAGCACAACTCCTTGCGAAAAAAACACAAACTAGGAATAGAAGGGAACTTCTTCAACATGATAAAGAGCATACATTAAAAACCCACCACAAACATCACACTCAATTGTGAGAGACTGAAAGCTTTCGCTCTAAGTTCAGGAAAAACAGAAGGATGCCCAATGTCTTGATTGCCATTCAACGTTGTACTGGAAGTTCTAGCCAGAGAAATTAGCCAAGAGAAAGAACTAAAAGGCATCCAAATTGAAAGATATAAGTGAAACTTTCCCTATTTGCAGATGACATGATTCAATACACAGAAAATCCCGAAATATCCACAACAAAGCTATCAGAACTAATAGACAAATTCAGCAAAGTGGCAGGGTACAAGATCAACATCCATAGGTCAACAGTATTTCTATTTATTAGTAATAAACCAGCTGAAGAAATAAGGAAAAATTCCATTTATAATAACAACTAAAAGAATCAAGTCTATATCTAACCAAGAATGTAAAGTATTTTTACACTGAAAACTACAAAACACCACTAAAAGAAATCAAAGGTGACCTAAATAAATAAATGGAGGGATGTTCCAAGTTCATGGATTAGAAGACTAATTCTATCCAAAGCAATTTACAGATTCAATGTAATTCCAATCAAAGTTCTAGCAGCTGCATATACAGAAGTGGAAAAGTCAATCATCAAATTTATGTGGAATGGTAAGGGTCCCTGAATAGCCCAAGCCATTTTGAAAAACAATGAAGTTGGAGGGCTCACACTTCACAATCTTAAAACTAACTACAAAACCACAGTAATCAAAATAGCAATGGTATTGGCACAAGGACAGACTTATAGACAAGTTTCGAATGGATTGAAAATGAGAGTTCAGAAATCAATCCTTTATGGCCAACTGACTTTTGACAAAATGTGCCAAGTCAACTCAGTTGGGAAAGAATAAGTCTCTTCAACAAATGGTGCTGGGAAAACTGGATAGCCATGTGCAAAAGAATGAAGGTGGACCCTTACCTCACATCTTAGACAAAAATCAATTCTAAATGCATGAAAAACCTAATATAAGAACCAGAACCCTAAAATTCCTAGTAGGAAACTGTTCTAGTCTGTAAGCTGCTGGAATATGATATATCTGAAATGGAACAACTTTTAAAAAGGGAATTTATTAAGTTTCGAGTTTACAGTTCTAAGGCTGGGAAAATGTTCATATTAAAGCAAGCCTATGAAAATGTCCAAATTAAGGCATCCAGGGAAAGATACCATAGTTCAAGAATGCTGATGTTCAGGGATTTCTCTCTCAACTGGAAAGGCACATGGCAATGCCTCCAAGCTTTCTTTCCTCATTTCATAAGGCTTCCCCCAGGGGTGTTTTCCTTCTGCTCCAAAGATCTCTGGCTCTGTTAGTTCTGGTGGCTTTGTAGCTTTCCCAAAATGATTCCCTCTTAAAGAGCTCCAGCAAGCAACCCCACCTTGAATGGGTGGAGACACATCTCTATGGGAACTATCTAATCAAAAGTTACCACCCACAATTCAGTGGGTCATATCTCCATGGAAATAATAAAAAAGATTCCACCCAGCAATATTGAGTGAGGACTAAAGAACATGGCTTTTCCAGGGAATACAACAGATTCAAGCTTGTGCAGAAGCATCTACAGGACCTTGTGTTAGATGATGGTTTCTTGGACTTTATACCCAAAGCACCAGCAACAAAAGAGTAAATAAATGGGATTTCATCAAAGGACTTAATAACAAAAATAAAAAGACAACATACAGAATAGGAGAAAATATTTGAAAACCACATATCCAATAGGAGTTTAATACTTACAATACATAAAAGAAATCCTAACAAAAGCCAGCCCTATAAGAAAATGGGCAAAGGTCTTGAAAAGACATTTCTCCAAAGAAGGTATTCAAATGGCTAAAAAGCAAATAGATACCTTTCTAATAAAAATAATTTAGAGTCTGTTCTAGTTTGCTAGCTGCCAGAAACAACACACCAGATTGGCTCTCAATAAAAGGGGATTTAGTTAAGTATAGTTCTTCAGAGGAAAGGCAGCTAACTCCCAACTGAGGTTCTTGCATACATGGGAAGGCACAGGGTGATCTCTACTGACCTTCTCTCCAAGCCTCTGGGTTCCAACAACTTTCCCCAGGTTTATTCCTTTCTGCATCTCCAAAGGCCTGGTCTGAGCTGTGAGTGCTGAGATGAGGTATGCTGAGCTGCTTGGGCTGTGCTACATTGAGCTCTCTCATTTAAGCACCAGCCAATTAAATCAAACATCATTCATTGCAGCAGGCACGCCTTCTAGCTGATTGCAGATGTAATCAGCAACAGATGAGGTTCACATGCCATTGGCTAATGTCAGCAATAAAACTAGGCACCTTCACCTAGCCAAGTTGACACCTGAACCTAACTACCACAGAGTCAGAATCAAATTATAGGTTGTCAGGGTGAGAGTAAGGAATAGGGAATTAACACAAATATTACCATTTCTATTTGGAGTGATGGAAAATTTTTGGTAAAGGATGGTGGTGATAGTAACATAATATTGTGAATATAATTAGTCCCCTGAGTTATGTATTTGAAAGTGCTTAAAAGGGAAAATTTTAGGTTTTATGTTACTATAAAAAAAATTTAAACATAGCAATGTACAAAACATAGTGAACCATAATGTAAACCATAAAGTATAGTTTTTATTAGTCTGAGTGTATTTCATCAACTGTAGCAAATGTACCATATTAATGCAAGCTGTTAATAATAGAGGGGTATATGGGAACTTTGTAGCTTTTATATAATTTTTCTATAGAAAAAAGTGAGAAAAAAACTGTTAAAAGGAAATATAATTGGCCACAATTTGTTCAAATATAGAAGAGTGTTCACTCATGAAAGATCAAACAGAAAACAAGATTTTTTTTTCTTCCCCATTTATGAAATTACTATAGGGCAATTTGGCAAATGAGCACACTTGATGTCAGTTAAACATACACTGTCAGAATGCTTTTGTAAAGCGATTTGCCAACAGGATTCAAGTGCCTGACAAACGATCGACAACGCTGTAAGGAGAATATTGACAATGATGCCTGTGCTACCTTCCTGTAGAGAAAACGAAAATAAGCCTTTCCACTACTTCAGGGTATTAAAACAAAGTAAACCACAGAAATAGTATACTGTGATTGCAGTTTGTCGGTATAAATGTCTATTTTTAAGAAAACATGAATATAAAAAGGTGGAAGCAGAATGAAAATAACACAATATTGACAAAGGCTATATAAGTAATTTTCTGCTTTCTCCTTTGTACAACCTGGATGTCATATTAACAGGTTTTATTAAAAAATAGACCCAATGATATTAACCAAGAAGCAAAAATGTCCATACTGGTTATACCAGTATTTGATGTCTTTTCCCACCTTTCTCAAATGAATTCTCTCCCAATGTCCCTCTGGGAGTCCAGGGGAGGATAGGCAGAGACCTGGGCACAGCCAAGGGCCCCAACAGAGGGGTGGAGATAAGTCTGTGTTCTAATCCTGGGAAATGGAGGAATGGGGATTGATGATTGCTCCCAAGGTGGGGGATAGTTACTAAGTGTCCAGAGAGAAAGGTGCAAGTTTCTCTGTGTAACCCTTGGGGAAAACCTTGCTGTTTTTAGCACCTGGCTAAAGAGGGGCTCAAAAGTGTGTAGTGAAGAGATGAGAGGCCCCCACCTTGGCTGTGAGCTGAATGCATCCAAGCCTCCAGATGAAGAGGTGACCACCACTGGGCAGAAACTAGAGCTCTGTGGACAGCACCCCAGTGTGGTAAGTCCATTCCTGAGAGGGGGGCCAAAGTCATTGGAAACAGTCTCTGGAAAGTACATTGTCCTTTAGTCCATTCAGAGCTGATCTTCAGAGGTTTAGTCAAAAGCACAGAAAACAGGTTCTGCATAAGTTGGCGTAAGTTATAAGACAAGGAAGGAAAGAAGCCCCCAAGTGTGCAGAGTTTGATTTCTGCATCAGAAGAGGAGAGAGAAGATTGGATACAAACTATTCCAGCCTGATTGGGCCTCTTGGCTTCTCCACTATCCCAGCCTGATTAGGCCTCTAGTCTCTTCTCCACTATCAGGAAACCTTCCCTCCTAACCTGGTCCCTACATTATCAGCAGGCCTATTTCGTTAGTTATATCCATGTTAATGAGACTATTTACACAGTTGGGATAGAGAAGCACAGAGTCAGCAAGAGGTCCTGGATTGCACAATATGCCTGTAATCTGTGGAAAATGGCAAGGAACAGAGGGAAGGAGGAATACGGTGCCTTTCCCAAAGACCAGGCAACCTCACACTTGGCTTCTCTCTGTGTGTAACAGAAACATCTTTAAAAAGGTGTTTTAATGCATGAAACAAACCTAAGGTACCTATTACTCCCCTCATTTCAAAGACTAGGAGACAGAATCATGAACAGAGGTAGAGAGATTAAGTTGCTTAAGGTCAAAGGTGGAAAGAATGGAGTAGTGTATGAACTAAAGTCTGTCTAGTTTCTAATCCATTCTTAGTTCACAAAATGTCCCTTCCTAGAACCTCAGATCCACTTTCCAAATGTCTCTTCTGGGACTTGTAGGCATGCAACCAGTGTATAGGTGAGGACACCTCTTCGTAGGCTGACACAGAAAGTATTTCTGTGGAAAGCTCTGTAAGATGACACAATTTAGGTGTCACAACTTAGTTCAAATTGCCACTCAAGATACCAATTGTCAACTCAGCAGATACTATTTTGATACTTATAAACATTCTCCTTGTCCGAGCCTAAAACTGAGCTAAAATTTCATTGATGGAGCGGAGTCTAATACAAATCAAAGTTGGCCATCTTCATGCTGATTCATGTTGTGAGTGGCCACCACCTTGGCTGACCCTGACATTGAACAGTGAGGCCCTTTTCTGCTTTGGGATTGTGGCCTAGCACCATATGCTTAGGGAATCCTTGAATCATCCTCCCTGTTCTGTGATAAATTTGTATATTGACCCCAGTGTCCCCCTCACAATTCCCATCCTACATCTCTGAAATTCCAGGACTTTTCCTCAAAAGAACATCCTCTAAGGTATCCCATATAACAGAGAAACACAAAAAAACTACTCCAATTATTAGGATGCATTTTTGGTCTAATCTCTATATTTAACAGTAAGAAATCAGGAAAAGGGAGATTCTGCCTTGTACTAAGAACTTCACATTTATTATCTCATTTGTTCTTTATGCTCATCCTTTGCAGTAAGTCTTCTCACCATTTTTTTTCAACATATGAAAAAGACTAAGGCTTCAAGAAGCTAAATTTACCCAAATTCAGAGTAAGACAAAGGTCTGGTAGTTCTAGAGAAAAAAAATGGTTTGTTGGACTGCAGTTATGGTGCCCTGTACTACTGTGAAATGCTGCCTCCCAGGACCTCCACCCATTTCCTGTCTTCTCTGGTAGATTCAGCATAACCTTAAACTTGACCCTCTAGGACATGAGGTCACAGGTTATCACTGACTTGCATATTAAATTACCCAATTCACTGAGTTGCTGAAGTCAGTGACAGTCAATGTAAAGAACATGTGTGAACTATTTTAAAGTTCACAAGATGAGCATTTTTCTTTCAGTGTGCATCCATTGCCTGTTCAAGAAGTAAGAAATCTGTAAAAATTTAAAATATACTGTAGTGGGGCTGAATTAGGGGCCATCTTAGACTACAGAAGGACATCTCTTATGCTTTTCTCTTATGAAAATGTAGTTACTATTTATGTTTTACACACAGTCTTACTTGAGGCAATTTGGGGGAATTTAGCGACTATTGTCTCTTCCCTTCTTACCTACCCACTGTGGTTTAGACTAGAACTACCACACTGAGGCTTTGTGGATGTGCCTTGAAGTATGAGGACACTTTGCCAAGGAGGTGGGAAAGGGCTCTCAGCAAAAATATGGCTGTGTGAAGAAAATCACCAGGGCAGGTGTGAGATTTCTGAGACTTGCTGACTCTACTGGGAATCTCATGAGAAATATCAGGGGGTTAGGTCTGAGACAGCGCCAGGGATCCTAAATAAGGCTCTCTGTGCTTGGATTTTGAACAGCGATGGAATAAAGCAATAGGGGTCATTGCTATGTTTTTAGCAGGAGGTATCTGAAAGATAGAAGGGCAAGAATTTGGCAACGCTTTTATACAAGTGATGACCAATTGCTCTAGGGTTGATACTCCTGTCTCTTCAAAGAGTAGAATCCAAGAAGGATATGGTCTGTAGCACAGGTCATATTGAAAATTCTATAGTAGTCCAATCTTTTTCTATCCCTAGTCTCAGATAAGGGACAAAGCCTGAGTGAGTCTGAATCATAAAATGGTGTACCTCTTCTATCACTTATCTCAAATTATAGGTAACTTCCCATTCTTGGCAAGAAAGTTTAGTAGAGTCTGTCTTGAGAGTAAACCTTTATTTAAAAATTTCATCTGTTCTTCTTCATCCTGTTTAACCATGAAATTGAGGTAACGATAAATAAGATTTTTCTTTGAGAAATGAGGGCCCATGCCAACTATGGTCATCTAGGAAGAAGTCAATTAGATTTGATAATCTAAGCAAACTGCGTAAAATCCGTTAAAGAATGGAGAATTGTAACTCACTGACATAACTCCCTTAGTAAATTAACCTCTTGCATGTTTTTTTAATTGAATCTTGATCATTTATAAGCTTAGCTTTTAAACCCCTGGTCATTTTTTAAAACTAGAAAATATATATACACAGAAAGAACTAATAGAACCAATAATTCATGCTACCCAAAATCAACAATGATGTAAATTTTCCCAGACTCTTTTCTATTGAAGAGTGTATATCTATGTGACACACACACATATATTTTATGGAATTATAGTTTAACCTGCCTCATGCTATCCCCTCACTTACCATAATATGATATAAATATTATACAAAGTAAAACCATAGCTCTAAAAATATCATAAGTATAATTATAACTCACTGAATGGGTGTAGTAGAATTTAAACAAGGCTTTATTTTTTTGAATACATATTGCTGCAAACTTTTAGTACAAAAATGAGTAACTGCAAGTAGTTAATGTTTCTTATTCATGTTAATACTGTTATTGACTAAATAAGAGAAGCATATGCAGGCACTAGGCTGAACACACTGCATGGAATTATATTTAATCTTTGTATAGAATTTTTATGCATTTTCCATAACATAAAACATGACATTTGAGAAATGTTCCCTAAAGCAAAATTACTGGTTAATTTTCACCTACTAAAATTTAACCTATTATTCAACTCAACAACAAAAAGACAGCCAACCCAATTACAAAATGGGAAAAAGACTTGAACAGACACCTCTCAGAAGAGGAAATACAAATGGCCAAAAGGCACATGAAGAGATGCTCAATGTCCCTGGCCATTAGAGAAATGCAAATCAAAACCACAATGAGATATCATCTCACACCCACCAGAATGGCCATTATCAACAAAACAGAAAATGACAAGTGCTGGAGAGGATGCGGAGAAAGAGGCATACTTATCCACTGTTGGTGGGAATGTCAAATGGTGCAACCACTGTGGAAGGCAGTTTGGCGGTTCCTCAAAAAGCTGAATATAGAATTGTCATACGATCCAGCAATACCATTGCTAGGTATCTACTCAAAGGACTTAAGGGCAAAGACACAAACGGACATTTGCACACCAATGTTTATAGCAGCATTATTTACAATTGCAAAGAGATGGAAACAGCCAAAATGTTCATCAACAGACGAGTGGCTAAACAAACTGTGGTATATACATACAATGGAATATTATGCAGCTTTAAGACAGAATAAACTTATGAAGCATGTAATAACATGGATGAACCTAGAGAACATTATGCTGAGTGAGTCTAGCCAAAAACTAAAGGACAAATACTGTATGGTCCCACTGATGTGAACCGACATTCGAGAATAAACTTGGAATATGTCATTGGTAACAGAGACCAGCAGGAGTTAGAAACAGGGTAAGATAATGGGTAATTGGAGCTGAAGGGATACAGACTGTGCAACAGGACTAGATACAAAAACTCAAAAATGGACAGCACAGTAATACCTAATTGTAATGTAATTATGTTAAAACACTGAATGAAGCTGCATCTGAGCTATAGTTTTTTGTTTGTTTGTTTGTTTGTTTGCGTCTTTTGTTTTTTTCTTTTTCCTTTTTTATATATATTTTTTATTTTTTATTATTTTTTTTATTTTTTCTCTATATTAACATTCTATATCTTTTTCTGTTGTTTTGCTAGTTCTTTTCCTAAATCGATGCAAATGTACTAAGAAATGATGATCATACATCTATGTGATGCTATTAAGAATTACTGATTGCATATGTAGAATGGAATGATTTCTAAATTTTGTGTTAATTTCTTTTTTTTAATTAATAAAAAAAGTGATCATGGCAATGAATACTCAACTATGTGATGATATTGTGAGCCATTGATTGTATACTATGTATGGAATGTTTGTATGTTAAGACTGTGTGTTGTATGTTGTTTTATTAATAAAAATATTTTTCAAAAAAAAATTTAACCTATTAAAGCCATAGGTAAAAATAAATAAAATAATTTTTAAAAAGCTGTAGGTTATACAAACATTGGGGAATTTCTATACAACTGTATAAATTGAATTGGGACAGTCTCTCCAGAGGGAGACCTAGTAGTGTAAATCATGAGCACACCTGCTTCAATTTTAACAGTTGGTATTGTCATCATAGGTACTTTATTTTAAAAAATATTTAATGTATTATACTGATTTTTCAAGTTGGCATTCAGAAGTCTTCTTTATTATAGGTTCCACCCAGTTGCCCAGGATAGAAATGAAAAGATAGTCTATAATTTCCAGAGGCATCTATCTCTTATAGTGGAAGAAGCTAAAAACGAAGAGCTTCCATCTTCTGGATACTGTACACCCCCAAACATGTCTACTTCCCATAACATCTGCTCGGTGACTACCTCTTTCTGCCTCACTGGCATCCCAGGGCTGGAGTCCCTGCACATCTGGCTCTCCATCCCCTTTGGCTCCATGTACCTGGTGGCCGTGGTGGGAAATATAACCATTCTGGCCATGATAAGGGTGGAGCGCAGTCTGCACCAGCCCATGTACTTCTTCCTGTGCATGTTGGCTGTCATTGACTTGATCCTGTCAACCTCCACCATGCCCAAGCTGCTGGGAATCTTCTGGTTTGGTGCCGGTGAGATCAGCCTGGATGCTTGCTTGGCCCAGATGTTTCTCATCCACTGCTTCGCCACTGTTGAATCAGGCATCTTCCTTGCCATGGCTTTTGACCGCTATGTGGCCATCTGTGACCCACTGCGCCACACCTCTGTGCTCACCCATGCAGTGGTGGGTCATTTGGGACTTGCTTCCCTCCTCCGGGGGATACTCTACATTGGACCCCTTCCTCTAATGATCCGTCTACGGCTGCCCTTCTACCGAACCCAAATCATTTCTCACTCCTACTGTGAGCATATGGCTGTGGTTACCTTAGCATGTGGTGATACCACAGTCAACAACTTATATGGAATGGGAATTGGCTTCCTGGTATTGATCCTGGATTCATTAGCTATCACTGTCTCCTATGTAATGATCTTCAGGGCTGTAATGGGTTTGGCCACCCCTGAGGCCAGGGTTAAAACCCTGGGGACCTGCAGTTCTCATATCTGTGCTATCCTTGTCTTCTATATCCCCATTGCAGTTTCCTCTCTCATCCACCGCTTTGGCCATCATGTGCCTCCACATATTCATATCCTTTTGGCCAACTTTTACCTCCTCTTCCCTCCCATCCTCAACCCCGTTGTCTATGCTGTCCGCACCAAGCAGATCCGGGAGAGATTTCTTCACATTCTCAAGGCAGGGAGGGGCTCAACCTAAAAAGTAACCTTTCTACAACTATAGGGCATAAATATATCTAGATATAGCAGGAAAAGGCTCTAACTGGGGAAGCCCATGTGATACTAGGGTCTATCCTAGGTGTGGGAATAGGGGTCTCAGAGAAATGTTAGAGTCTATTCTGTTTTATCATGAGTTTTGGTTCAGTTTAGACCGAATATCTCAAAGTGGAGAGCAGAAATCAGGACATGAGTTTTGTACTACACTATCTTCCCCCCCCCACCCCGCAATGGGCAGACACCAGAAATCAAACCTGGCTCTCTGGCATGGAAGGCAGGAACTCTGTAACTGCGCCACCATTACCTGCCCTATCCTTTTTTTATATCTATTTAAAGTCATAAAATTAAATTCATATGTACAAGAATGCAGACCACAGGAAGCAAGGTCAATTCTATCCTTTACTTTTTTTATAGAAAATTTCAAGTTTTTCTTTGAAGACAGTTAAAAGAACAATTTCTAGATGGTGGAATTATATTACAACACCTTCTTGAAGATGTTTGCAGATTCTGTTTGTAAAAGTCTGGAAAATTTCATCTGTTTGTAAGCTTTCCCAATCCTTTTGAATTGCCCCAGGCAGACCTTTCTGTTGAGCATAGAGGCAATAGAAACATGAGCACGCTTAATCTAATGGGACTTTAACTACTGTGGGCAGTAAGGTCTCATTTTTAAGTTTTCAGACTAGGTACTTGTTCATTTAAATGGGCATGCAAAATTCAACATATCCTAACAATAGAGAAGGAGCAGGAAAGAAGCAGCAAGGGGAGACATTAGGAGATAATTTCAGAGACCCTGAAAATACATACAAGAAGGATAGCAGCCACACAGAAATAATGACATGACATACAGGGAGGAAGGTAACAACGAGGTTATTGATGTGAAAGAGGTTTGGTAAAGGGCTGGTCAAAGATGATGCAAATAATAGATACCTTTTGTAGATAGAAACCACAAAATGACTCCAGATCTTTTGGAGGATTCTTGATTTTTTTTGTTGTTGTTGTTACAATCTTATTTGTTGATCATAGAAGTTTCATAATGAAAGATCTACTTCAGGCCGGAAACTGGCAGGAATCCTTGGCAATATAGAGAAAGAAAATAGAATGAGGCTATCACTTCCTGTTATACTGATCCAGACTCATAGGTATGTCTGTCTTAGTTCTAAAATGTATTTTCAGTGCATTTAACCATCTCAGTATATAAACCATAGCATTGAAGAAAGGTAAAGTGATTTATCATAGGTTCAAGGTGTAGATTGTCTTAGTATTTTGAAAAATTTAATCTAAAAAAGCCAGCAATTGCGGGTGCAAGCATAGTTCAGTGGTATAATTCTTGCCTGCCACGCAGGAGACCCAGGTTCAATTCCCAGTCCATGCATTACCCCCAAAACAAAACAAAAAAAAAACAAATAAAAATTCAACAAATGGTGCTGCAATGATGGAATGCTCACATGGAAAAACAATGAAATGTGACCCTGCCATACAGCATACAAAAAAAATTAATTAAAAAGATGCCAGTTATTAAGCCAGAGCTAGAGTGCAAACCTCATATCATCCAAAAGGGTGAGGGAGACTTAGAATATCCAAATTCTTTTCTAAAATTGGGTTTAAACCCTTCTAAAATTGAATTCCAAGATTCTATCTCCTCAAAATCCTAAGACTAACCCTAAGGTTGGTTGGATCTTATTTTATTAATCTTTCTCCTTTGCTTTGGAGTTGGGGATGGTCCCCTAACTCCTTAGAAAGATCCTGGAGTCCAATGCCAAAGCCAAGACCTCTTACTGGGGAAGATAGAGAGGGCTTCTATGAAACTAATTTTAGTGCCAAATGTAATCTACCTACTGATTTTTATGAGGAGTTGGAGAAGAAGTACTGTATAAATCTTATTAGAAGCTTATTTTATAGTGTGATTTCCTATTCATAAACCTGGGCATTGGAAAAGATGAAGGAAGATGACATTCGAATCCGTCAGTGCCACCAATGCCGAAGGCAATGACCAAGAACTTTTGCACAGTGTATCACTTTGGCAGAATGTTAGTCCAATTATACCATGTAAGGCAGAGTACATATTGCAATTCAGGGCTTTTAATCTGGTCAAAATTTAATCTAGTAGTATTTTTAGGGGACTTCCTGGAAGATGGCGGCTTAGTAAGACGCGCGGATCTTAGTTTCTTCTCCAGGACACCTACTAGGGGAGTAGAAACGATACAGAAAGCGCCCAAAGCCACAACAGAGATAAAAAAGACAGCGTACCCCATCCTGGAACGGCTGGCTGGCTGAGAGAAGCAGCTCGGGTGAGATCGCCGAGGCGCGCGGGCCTTACTGGGCGGGGTGGCAAGCGGCCGGAGTTACTCCCTTCCCCCTTCCCGGGCCGGCTGGGAGAGGCAGTCCCCTGAAACCAAGGCGACTGGCGCCCACACCACGCGCAGCCCCCGGACCAACTGAGAGAATTGGATCGGAAACCCCCAGGCCGCGGAGAACGGTGACGGGTGGGGGAGGCCCCTTCCAAACCCGTGACTCCCGGGGAACGTGCACTCTCTCGGGCGGGCCGCTGCGGCTGGCGCCCTCCCGCCACGCTTGTTGCCCAGGGCCGACTAGGAAATTCGGACGGGCTCTTTCCCTGGCTGCGGCGACCAGCAACCCCCCCTGTGTTCGGACCCCGGGCCGGCTCAAGCCGTTTCGGCTAGCGAACCCCCAGGACGGCGAGAGTTTTCCAAAGTTTAAGGTCCCACAGCACCTTTTACTGGTGGGACCCGCAGACAAACGTGTGCCACGAGCGCCACCTACTGGGCAGGATAAGAAAAACAGAACCCAGAGATTTCACAGAAAAATAGTACAACCTTGCTGGGTCCAACACCAAGAGAAATCTGAATAAATGTCCAGACGCCAGCAGCAGAAGATAACTGTCCACGCTCAAAAGATTGAGAATATGGCTCAGTCAAAGGAACAAACCAATAGCTCAAATGAGACACAAGAGCTGAGACAACTAATGCCGAATATACGAACAGAAATGGAAAACCTCTTCAAAAATGAAATCGATAAATTGAGGGAGGACATGAAGAGGACATGGGCTGAACATAAAGAAGAAATAGAAAAACTGAAAAAACAAATCGCAGAACTTATGGAAGTGAAGGATAAAGTAGCAAACATAGAAAAAATAATGGATAGCTACAATGATAGATTTAAAGAGACAGAAGATAGAATTAGTGATTTGGAGGATGGAACATCTGAATTCCAAAAAGAAACAGAAACTATAGGGAAAAGAATGGAAAAATTTGAACAGGGTATCAGGGAACTCAAGGACAATATGAACCGCACAAATATACGTGTTGTGGGTGTCCCAGAAGGAGAAGAGAAGGGAAAAGGAGGAGAAAAACTAATGGAAGAAATTATCACTGAAAATTTCCCAACTCTTATGAAAGACCTAAAATTACAGATCCAAGAAGTGAAGCGCACCCCAAAGAGATTAGACCCAAATAGGCGTTCTCCAAGACACTTACTAGTTAGAATGTCAGAGGTCAAAGAGAAAGAGAAGATCTTGAAAGCAGCAAGAGAAAAACAATCCATTACATACAAGGGAAACCCAATAAGACTTTGTGTAGATTTCTCAGCAGAAACCATGGAAGCTAGAAGACAGTGGGATGATATATTTAAAATACTAAAAGAGAAAAACTGCCAACCAAGACTCCTATATCCAGCAAAATTATCCTTCAAAAATGAGGGAGAAATTAAAACATTCTCAGACAAAAAGTCACTGAAAGAATTTGTGACCAAGAGACCAGCTCTGCAAGAAATACTAAAGGGAGCACTAGAGTCAGATACAAAAAGACAGAAGAGAGAGATATGGAAAAGAGTGTAGAAAGAAGGAAAATCAGATATGATATATATAATACAAAAGGCAAAATGTTAGAGGAAAATATTATCCAAACAGTAATAACACTAAATGTTAATGGACTGAATTCCCCAATCAAAAGACATAGATTGGCAGAATGGATTAAAAAACAGGATCCTTCTATATGCTGTCTACAGGAAACACATCTTAGACCCAAAGATAAACATAGGTTGAAAGTGAAAGGTTGGGAAAAGATATTTCATGCAAATAACAACCAGAAAAGAGCAGGAGTGGCTATACTAATATCCAACAAATTAGACTTCAAATGTAAAACAGTTAAAAGAGACAAAGAAGGACACTATCTACTAATAAAAGGAACAATTAAACAAGAAGACATAACAATCATAAATATTTACGCACCGAATCAGAATGCCCCAAAATACGTGAGGAATATACTGCAAACACTGAAAAGGGAAATAGACTCATATACCATAATAGTTGGAGACTTCAACTAACCACTCTCATCAAGGGACAGAACATCTAGACAGAGGATCAACAAAGAAATAGAGAATCTGAATATTACTATAAATGAACTAGACTTAATAGACATTTATAGGACATTACATCCCACAACAGCAGGATACACCTTTTTCTCAAGTGCTCATGGATCATTCTCAAAGATAGACCATATGCTGGGTCACAAAGCAAGTCTTAACAAATTTAAAAAGATTGAAATCTTACACAACACTTTCTCGGACCATAAAGGAATGATGTTGGAAATCAATAATAGGCAGAGTGCCAGAAAATTCACAAATACGTGGAGGCTCAACAACACACTCCTAAACAACGACTGGGTCAAAGAAGAAATTGCAAGAGAAATTAGCAAATACCTCGAGGCGAATGAAAATGAAAACACAACATATCAAAACTTATGGGACGCAGCAAAGGCAGTGCTAAAAGGGAAATTTATTGCTCTAAATGCCTATATCAGAAAAGAAGAAAAGGCAAAAATTCAGGAATTAACTATCCATTTGGAAGAACTGGAGAAAGAACAGCAAGCTAACCCCAAAGCAAGCAAAAGGAAAGAAATAACAAAGATTAGAGCACAAATAAATGAAATTGAAAACATGAAAACAATAGAGAAAATCAATAAGGCCAGAAGTTGGTTCTATGAGAAAATCAATAAGATTGATGGGCCCTTAGCAAGATTGACAAAAAGAAGAAGCGAGAGGATGCAAATAAATAAGATCAGAAATGAAAGAGGAGACATAACTACTGACCTCACAGAAATAAAGGAGGTAATAACAGGATACTATGAACAACTTTACGCTAATAAATACAACAATTTAGAGGAAATGGACGGGTTCCTGGAAAGACATGAACAACCAACTTTGACTCAAGAAGACATAGATGACCTCAACAAACCAATCACAAGTAAAGAAATTGAATTAGTCATTCAAAAGCTTCCTAAAAAGAAAAGTCCAGGACTAGATGGCTTCACATGTGAATTCTACCAAACGTTCCAGAAAGAATTAGTACCAATTCTCTTCAAACTCTTCAAAAAAATCGAAGTGGAGGGAAAACTACCTAATTCATTCTATGAAGCCAACATCACCCTCATACCAAAACCAGGCAAAGATATTACAAAAAAAGAAAGCTACAGACCAATCTCTCTAATGAATACAGATGCAAAAATCCTCAATAAAATTCTAGCAAATCGTATCCAACAACACATTAAAAGAATTATACATCATGACCAAGTAGGATTCATCCCAGGTATGCAAGGATGGTTCAACATAAGAAAATCAATTAATGTAATACACCATATCAACAAAACAAAGCAGAAAAATCACATGATCATCTCAATTGATGCAGAGAAGGCATTCGACAAGATTCAACATCCTTTCCTGTTGAAAACACTTCAAAAGATAGGAATACAAGGGAACTTCCTTAAAATGATAGAGGGAATATATGAAAAACCCACAGCTAATATCATCCTCAATGGGGAAAAATTGAAAACTTTCCCCCTAAGATCAGGAACAAGACAAGGATGTCCACTATCACCACTATTATTCAACATTGTGTTGGAGGTTCTAGCCAGAGCAATTAGACAAGAAAAAGAAATACAAGGCATCAAAATTGGAAAGGAAGAAGTAAAACTATCACTGTTTGCAGACGATATGATACTATACGTCGAAAACCCGGAAAAATCCACAACAAAACTACTAGAGCTAATAAATGAGTACAGCAAAGTAGCAGGTTACAAGATCAACATTCAAAAATCTGTAGCATTTCTATACACTAGTAATGAACAAGCTGAGGGGGAAATCAAGAAACGAATCCCATTTACAATTGCAACTAAAAGAATAAAATACCTAGGAATAAATTTAACTAAAGAGACAAAAAACCTATATAAAGAAAACTACAAAAAACTGCTAAAAGAAATCACAGAAGACCTAAATAGATGGAAGGGCATACCGTGTTCATGGATTGGAAGAATAAATATAGTTAAGATGTCAATCCTACCTAAATTGATTTATAGATTCAATGCAATACCAATCAAAATCCCAACAACTTATTTTTCAGAAATAGAAAAACCAATAAGCAAATTTATCTGGAAGGGCAGGGTGCCCCGAATTGCTAAAAACATCTTGAGGAAAAAAAATGAAGCTGGAGGTCTCGCGCTGCCCGACTTTAAGGCATATTATGAAGCCACAGTGGTCAAAACAGCATGGTATTGGCATAAAGATAGATATATCGACCAATGGAATCGAATAGAGTGCTCAGATATAGACCCTCTCATCTATGGACATTTGATCTTTGATAAGGCAGTCAAGCCAACTCACCTGGGACAGAGCAGTCTCTTCAATAAATGGTGCCTAGAGAACTGGATATCCATATGCAAAAGAATGAAAGAAGACCCATCTCTCACACCCTATACAAAAGTTAACTCAAAATGGATCAAAGATCTAAACATTAGGTCTAAGACCATAAAACAGTTAGAGGAAAATGTTGGGAGATATCTTATGGATCTTACAACTGGAGGCGGTTTTATGGACCTTAAACCTAAAGCAAGAGCACTGAAGAAGGAAATAAATAAATGGGAACTCCTCAAAATTAAGCACTTTTGTGCATCAAAGAACTTCATCAAGAAAGTAGAAAGACAGCCTTCACAATGGGAGACAATATTTGGAAATGACATATCAGATAAAGGTCTAGTATCCAGAATTTATAAAGAGATTGTTCATCTCAACAACAAAAAGACAGCCAACCCAATTACAAAATGGGAAAAAGACTTGAACAGACACCTCTCAGAAGAGGAAATACGGATGGCCAAGAGGCACATGAAGAGATGCTCAATGTCCCTGGCCATTAGAGAAATGCAAATCAAAACCACAATGAGATATCATCTCACACCCACCAGAATGGCCATTATCAACAAAACAGAAAATGACAAGTGCTGGAGAGGATGCGGAGAAAGAGGCACACTTATCCACTGTTGGTGGGAATGTCAAAGGGTGCAACCACTGTGGAAGGCAGTTTGGCGGTTCCTCAAAAAGCTGAATATAGAATTGCCATACGACCCAGCAATACCATTGCTAGGTATCTACTCAAAGGACTTAAGGGCAAAGACACAAACGGACATTTGCACACCAATGTTTATAGCAGCATTATTTACAATTGCAAAGAGATGGAAACAGCCAAAATCTCCATCAACAGAAGAGTGGCTAAACAAACTGTGGTATATACATACGATGGAATATTATGCAGCTTTAAGAAAAGATAAACTTATGAACCATGTAATAACATGGATGGACCTAGAGAATATTATGCTGAGTGAATCCAGCCAAAAACTAAAGGACAAATACTGTATGGTCCCACTGATGTGAACGGTCATTCGAGAATAAACTTGAAATATGTCATTGGTAACAGAGTTCAGCAGGAGTTAGAAACAGGGTAAGACAATGGGTAATTGAAGCTGAAGGGATACAGACTGTGCAACAGGACTAGATACAAAAACTCAAAAATGGACAGCACAATAATACCTAATTGTAAAGTAATCATGTTAAAACACTGAATGAAGCTGCATCTGAGCTATAGGTTTTTGTTTTGTTTTGTTTTGTTTTGTTTTGATTTTACTATTATTACTTTTATTTTTTTCTCTATATTAACATTCTATATCTTTTTCGGTTATGTTGCTAGTTCTTCTAAACCAATGCAAATGTACTAAGAAATGATGATCATGCATCTATGTGATGATGTTAAGAATTAATGATTGCATGTGTAGAATGGTATGATCTCTAAATGTTGGGTTAATTTCTTTTTTTCCGTTAATTAAAAAAAAAAAAAGAGAGAAGGGATAATTGGAGATGAAGGGATACAGACTGTACAACGGGACTGGATATAAAAACTCAGAAATGGACAGCACAATACTACCCAATTGTAATGCAATTATGTTAAAACACTGAATGAAGCTGCATGTGAGGTATAGGTTTTTTGTTTTTGTTTTTTTTTTCTTTCTATTATTGTTTTAATTCTTATTCTGTTGTCTTTTTATTTCTTTTTCTAAATCGATGCAAATGTACTAAGAAATGATGAATATGCAACTATGTGATGTTATTAAGAATTACTGATTGTACATGTAGATTGGAATGATTTCTAATTGTTTTGTTAATTCTTTTTTTAATTAATAAAAAAAAAATTTAATCTAGTAGGATTATTAAGAATTTTCTGCTGAATAAATTCAGAAAATGCACAATTAGGTATTTATCACTAGATGATCTGTTGGGTCTACCAGAAGCAAAGACAAAATTTAAAATATTTTCTCTTCCTTATCCTCAATCTTCCAATGTCATCTGAGGAAGAAACTACAAATAACTCCCGTGTGTGTGCCTGTTTCATCCAGGGACAACCAGCCATAATAACATCAGATCTATCATACTAAGGGCATGTCCTAGTTACATTAAGGCATTTAGTCCTATTGTCAGCTGTAGTCATGGCCAGGCTCTTCTACAGTGACGTGGTCATCTCAGACATGATGGGAGGGAATATGCACTGGTGAATTCACTAGGGGGATATGACAAGTCCCAGAACTGAATATCTCTTATTCAATGCCAAGGCCTCTTTTCCTCCCTCATATAGACGTCTATGTTTCTCTTCCACTATCATTGGCCCCTTTTGAGCCTAAAAGTCTTCATGGCAACCTTGAAGGTTCAGGAACAATTCAAGGGAAGAGGCATCTTTGTGGATATTTTTAATGGACATGTGGCACAAGTGCCTAAGGACTTGGCAGGAGGAACAAGAAGAAATCCCTCTTAAAGGCACACATTGCTCTAAACCAATATCTGAAACCTTGGATATATTGCACAACCTGTTTCCTGTTCTTGAAAATGGAGGTAATAACGGGGAGCCCATTATGAGTTTGCTATAAGGATGCAGTGTGACAATGAATGTGAAATGTTCACATAGTTCCCAGCACATAAAGCAAAAACAACTGGCCATTGAATAACAGTTTCTATTTTTCACTGATAGACTTAGGAAAAGAAGATAAGGTAGACAGAATAATTGGAGGCAATTCCTGGAAAGGCCAGAGAGACTGTCCTCATCTTACCTCACTAATGAAGTGTGCAGCCTCAGTTGTGGAATTCTTCCACTCTTCTTTTTCTCTGAAGAAAATGCATATCAACAGAGCCAGATTGGCTCTCCTAAGTGGCCCAATACCCACTCATGTGCATCTGAACTTTCCAATAGTGGCACTCATCTAATTAGTCTTGTGATGACAAAAGTTTAAATATCTCCTAGACATACTCTGTGTAACAAGTACAAAATTAATAGTCGCAGACTCATTTGTACAAAATGTATTTCACTTCCAGGATTTTTTTTTTTTTTGCCCTTTCCAAGCAAATCCAATCAACTTTAGTTATTTCTTAGTCAATTTCAATTTAGTCTGACATGGGTTGTCTATAACGCTCCTCGTTGGGTTAGACTTACAATTGGAGTAGAAATCTACAAAATTGTCACCATATTGGTCATATGAGAGAGAGGTGTTTTCTTGTTCCTTATATGCCCTGTGGCCCCAAGTACATCTTGTCCTGTAATGTATGGCACTCCCTCAAGTGACAACCAGTGTACACTGACTGGCTCCTACTTGACTCTCTGGTCCTTTCATCCACTGAGATTGAAGCCGGTGCTCCCCTGACCCTGAGAAGGACCCTCATTTCCATAGATTTCTGATGCTCAGTCCCTCATCTATTATGGGACTTGAGTACTGATAGTGTTAGATCATGTCACAAAGTCTTCAAAACCATACAGTCATAATCCATATGACAAGCTATGAACCTCCTCTGACAGAGCCAATCCAGATACCCTGCCTTGATCAGAAAGAGGTGGCTATGGAGCCAGGAGCATCTGAGTTAATTTTAGCTCTTCCATCCCTAAGTCTCAGACTAACTTGCATGCCTTTCTCAAAGCTGATTAAGGCTTATGCAAGAATAAAACTTTCTTTTTATGTAATAATCCTGTGTTCTCTTCTGGCTAGGGGAAAACATGGCAGGTACTCAGACAGTTACCCACTATTACATCAGAATATCTTAGCTGCTCTCTGGAAACATTTCTGGTTGCTACTATATGCTATGTAATTAATTGAAGATTTGTGTTAAGGTCATATAAGCTAAAAGAGACAAAGTGAAAAAGAAAACTAAGGAAACAGCCATATCTCTGAGACTGACTTCTGATGATCTATTCCTTGGAATGAGACATTTTAAGATGGAGCTTTTAGGAGCAGAAAGATGAGTGAAATCCATTATTTTCTAGGACAAATTGGAAGAAGCAACATTGAATTTTATTTTTCTTCAAAACACTCAGTCTTCAACTGTGATGAGTAGGAATGCAATATAAGCTACAACTTTAGCTACCGGCATTTTACTAGTTAATGCTGCAAAACAAATCCGAATCAGTAGTTTACCTACAACAACAATTTTAAAAAAAAATAACCTTGCTTGTTATGAGCTCTATGGTCAGCCGCAGCTATCCTCTAGGCAGAAAGTCAACTTCACAAATGCTCCACGTGTCTTCTCCCTCCTGAGTCCAGGATGAAGGAGAAGCACTGGTTTGGAATATATTATTCATATGGCAGAGGGAAAAACCAAGAAAAAATAAGTCACCTATGCAACTATATTTAAAGTTTCTGCTCATAGTGACACATTTCAACACAGTACAAATTCCGTTGGCCAAGTAAGTCACATGGTCACACATAACATTAGTGGGGTGAAGAATTACTCTTCCTGGGAACAGTGGACAGGAGAGGTAATATCTGAGCAGTAATACAGTCCACCACAACTACATATTGTAACTGTCTGTCTTCTCAGCTATCTGCAAAGTTCTCCACTACAAAAGAATGTATTTTATTATATTATTTTACCAGTTCATAGTGTAAAGATAATAATCAGCTCCTCCATTCATTCAACAAATATTACTAAGACTTCTTGGAAACATTAAGCATATGCATAGGAACAATTGGCTCCTTTGAATCAAACCTACTAATTTGGTACAAAGAAATGTCAGAGGGCTCATTTGCTAAGTGCTCAGTGAAGGAATTGGCCATAAGTATGTGTGAAAAACTCAGAAAAGGAAATCAAAGAAAGCAGAAACTGACATGATGGAATGAATTACTATCCTCATATGTGGAACTGTCCAACTGCGTAACCAGTAGCCTTGGGAGGTGGTAGAATAGAATCCACTGTTTGTTAAATCAGGCAGAGGCTAGAAGCCACTTACCTGAAAAAATATGAGGGAAATTTCATTATGAGAAGGGGCATCTGTCTTTGGGCTATAAACTTTGAAATTCAGTTACTCACTCATAGTCAGGATGAAGAGCTCACCAAAATCTAAACTACCTGAGCCACTCTCAACAATAGTTTCACTCTCTTTTCATGTGTGACAATGTCAACCCAGAGCATGTGACTTGAAGATGTTTATATCTTCCTTAACCATGTGAGAAGTCCATGAGAATGGGGTGGCCAAAGCCTTTGCCATATCATTAAGGATTCCCAATTTCATAAGCCAAGCCCTTGATCATGAAGCTTGCCTTATGAAACTTATTTCTGCAATGGTGAAGCCAAGGCCTGTATGAAATTATGCCTAAGAGTCACCCCAGAGAACCTCTTCTGTTGCTTTTGTAGACTTTCTCTCTAGGCCAACTTGGCAGGTGAACTCACTGCCCTCCCCTCTATGTGGGACATGAGTCCCAGGGGTGTAAGTCTTCCTGGCAATGTGGAATATGACTCCTAGGGATGAGCCAGGCTCTGGCATTATGGGATTGAGAATGACTAAAAAGCAGGAAAGAAATGGAATTCCAGAGTATTTCAGACTACCAGAATATTACATGCCCCAACCAATAGTATTGCTGAAAATCTTAGAGAGTGCCCTGGGCTCTATCTTAGTCTCTAAATGTTTTTCTCAGTGAGTTGATTTTCTTAGGAACGCGAGGCCTCCAGATTGAGCCTAAGCCAGATGTGTCCTGAGACCCAAAGGTACCAGTCTGACCAAGAACGACAACCAGGTTCATTCCTCTATCCCAGAAGGTCATTCTAGCAAGAAGACATTAAAATGGTCATTGCCTAGATGTCCCTGAAGATTGAGAGATAGATCAAATGAGAGGAAAGAGGTATAATTGAGAAAGTAGGATTTAAAAACGACTGTGACGACTGACTGAGTATATAGACATTACTTTTTAGAGCCTAGTGTTTTAGAACAGCCAGTAGGAAATACCTGAAGTTGTGAAAATGTAATCCAGTAGCCCTGATATTTAATAGTGATGTATAATTATATTGCTAAAAGAAAGAAAAGTTGGCTGTGTTTGTATGGATCTACTTTGGGTTGTTTTGTTCTGTTCCACTGAGATAAATATTTATCAATACTACATTGTCTTAGTTAACCTACCTCTACTGCAAGTCTTAAAATTGAGTAGATTGCAGTACTACTGGTCAATAAGAGGGAGGGGTAAGGGCTATGAAAAATCTGGGGTTTTCTTCTTTTAATTCCATTTTCTGGAATATAATGCACATGTTATAAAAATGATCACGGTGATGAATACACAACAATGTTATGATATTGGAACCACTGAATGCATACTTTGGATTGCATAATGTGTAAAGATATTTCAATAAGAAATATGTAAAAAAAAAAAAAAAACCTTGCCATTGGATCAGAGGATGGGGCACATTTGGCCTATTATTACAGGTGGCTTGGTCATGAATGGGACCGTATTTTCCTTAACATACTAAAAAACTGCCAAACATGGATTTTGGTCATTGTCCTTTAGAATTTTCCCCCCACTTTACCCAGTATCTACATAGTACTGGAGAGAGGGGTAAGTAAAAAATCAATCAATCAAAACTAACCATCTATACATTCTTTCTCTGGAATAGACCTAGCACATGATCACGAATCTGCTTGGTCTTGACACCATAGATGATTGGGTTGACCATGGGTGGGAAAAGCAGATAGAAGGTAGCAAGGAGTATATGGACATGCGGGGCAGCTTGACGGGCCACACGGTGCATGACTGAGGAGATGACCACAGGTGTATAGGTAGATAAGATAGCACCTATGTGAGACACACATGTCCCAAATGCCTTGTAGCGTGCCTCCTGAGAAGCAAGCTGTAAAACTGCCCGAAGAATGAAGATATAAGACAGGAAAACAAATAGCAGGTCCAACACCACAATAAACATGGCCACAGCAATGCCATAGATATTGTTGAAGCGTGTGTCTCCACAGGCAAGCCTTATCACAGCCATGTGCTCACAGTAGCAATGAGCAATCTCTGGGCCCCGACAATAGTGGAAGCGTCTGAGCAGAAAAGGGAGTGGAACCACTAATGTCATGGCCCGGAACACAGCACTCATGCCAATCCTGACAATAAGGGGCCCAGTCAGCACCGTGGTGTAATGCAGAGGCTTGCAGATGGCCACGTAGCGGTCAAAGGCCATGGCCAGCAGGACTGCTGACTCCATGATGGAGAAGGAGTGGAGGAAGAACATCTGGACCAGGCAAGCATAGAAGTTGATTTCCCGATCCCTGAACCAGAATATGGAAAGCATTTTGGGCAGTGTTGTAGAAGAGAGGACCAGATCAATGCCTGACAACATGGCCAGGAAGAGGTACATGGGCTCATGGAGGGCAGAATCTGCCTGGATGATGAGGAGGAGGGTGCAGTTGCCTAACAGGGCCAGAGTATATGCAAAGCAGAAGGGGATAGAGATCCAGATGTGCAGATGCTCAAGGCCTGGAATTCCTACCAATAAGAAGTCAGCAGGATGAGTAGAGGTGATATTGGAGACTGACATAGCTCCTGGAAATTCTCCCTGTCGATTTTCACAAGCCCCTTCACCTTCCAGGTATATCTTCTAAGTTATATGGGATTATGGAGTTGAAACTCACTTACCAAACCTGGCAGGATTAACTATTGTTCTTATTCCTAAACATTGAACAAAATAAACTAGTAGTCCTAATAGACATGTAAAAGCATAATCCATGTTCCCACCCTTAAGAAACTATGTGTCTCATCGAACAGGGAGAATAATATATATTGGTGGAACTGCTATCACAAGACGTCTTTCATAAAGAAATGGAGAGGCGATAGTGTTCTCTGGATTCTTGTTGATAAGACGATTACCTTGAAGAAAAAATAAAAATAGGTTTTCATTAATTCATTTCTTAATTCATGCATTGGCAACATCCTACCTGCCAATCTAACCAAAGGTCCAATCATCTCAGGTGTAGGTTTCTGTGTAAGTCAAACACTACAGTTTCCACCATCCCAGTTAGTCACATCATCTCTATTTTCTCTAGGACTGTACCCTCTGATATGACTGTTACTAGCCACATATGACTACTTAATTTTATTTTAATGAAATGAGATGAAAATCCTCGGTCACACAAACACAAGTACTCAGTAGCCACATGAACTAATCCTATCACACAGGATGATGCAGAATACAGAATATTTCCTTCATTGCAGAAAGCTCTATTAAGGTCACTCTGTAGTATGTCTTCTAGGTCCTTTCAATGCTGAAAAATCTGTCTAAATACTGACTGCCCTACCACCACCTTACCGGGAAAATGAGGAGCCACTTTTTATTTGTTATCCTTCTTCTAATTTCATATAACCACCCTATTCGTGTATCCTTTACTCCACACATCTCCCAGCTCCTTCATTTTATCACAGGAGTATTCTCTGTGAATTTTCTGGCTTCCAAACCAAATATCCTTTATTCTTAATGATTTTAAGTCTTTTCTTCTGTTGTTCACTTTTGTCTTCTCTTCCTTTAAAAAATTAAATATTAATGTTGCCCAGATTTTACCCAGATCCTCTTTGTGTCTTTGCTAGTATACACTTATTGGGGTTCTTACAAAAATTAAATGAGACAGCACGGTGTAATACCACAGACACTAAAGAAAGAAATACGGAAAAAAAGTTTTTTCTTTTTCAATATGAGAAAAATGTTTGGAAAGTTCACTAATACCTCTAAGATATCATAGCTAATGGTGTAAGAGAGCCAAGGTTGAGTGCTAGTTTTATTTCAGTTGCAATGTTCTAAATAACTGTGACCTCTTGCTTCAATCCTAGATTCCCTATGAGCAACACACATTCCAGCATTCGCAAATTGAAAATACATATAATGTCATTCCATGGTATGTGGGAAAATGTTAGAATGGAGCCCTGTTCCAATTCCTAACTGCTACTATGGTAGCTATGTTATCTTGCACACTAAACACTTATCTGAATGCCCATTTTCTTCTCTGTAAATGGAGAATGACATTGTCCTACCTTTTTAATATTATTGTCATTTATACCTCTTTCTCCATAGAACTGATTTCTAAAATAAATATTAATGCTTACATTCTTTATACTCATTCATATTTAATTTTATTCATATTCATATATTTAATGTCTTCCATTATATAATTCCTCCTATTACTTCAAAACTCTGCTTCTCTTGGGCGGGCCATGGTGGCTTGGCAGGCAAGAATGTTTGCCTGCCATGCCAGAGGACCCGGGTTCGATTCCCGGTGCCTGCCCATGTAATAAAAAAAAAATTCTGCTTCTCTTCACAACAAAATATCTACATATGTCTATGTTTAGACTCAACATCTTCAAAATCATGTGATGTTGACACATTCCAGTCTGGCTTCCGTACCCATTACTCCCCTGAAATGGCTCCATTGGCGCCATGGATGATTTCCATGTTGATATCTGATGACTGCTTACCTGCCTTCATTTAAATAGACTTCTCTGCAGCTTTTATCTGAATTGAACACTGTCTACCTCTCAAAATCCTGTTTTTAAAATCCCACATACAGGGGCGGGCCGCGGTGGCTCAGCGGGCAAGAGTGCTTGCCTGCCATGCCGGAGGACCCCGGTTCGATTCCCGGCCCCAGCCCATGTAAAAAACAAACAAACAAACAAAAAATAATAAAATAAAAAAAATACTTTTAAAAAAAAAAAAGTTACCTATCTGATTATATTAAAAGTACAAACTTTAAAAAAAAAAAAAAAAATCCCACATACTTCTATTTCCTACCTCTCTGTCTCTTATTTTGTTCTTCCTTCTTTCCTACCACTAAATATTTTTTTCAAGGCTGAAGTTTGAGATCACTTCAATTTCACATGCATAAAACATTCAAGAAATATATTCAATAAATTTCCTGAAAAAAATTAAATATATTTAACAAATGGCTTAAGGATAAATCAGTGAGTAAAACAGACCTGTCTCTCAGAACAATTTTCTAAAGGTTGAGAAAATGTTAGTAAATGACATAATCAAACTATTTAATATGTCAGTTGTGTTAACTGTTATGACAAAAAAGTAAAAGAACAGAGTGAGTTTAGGAAATTCCAAAGTTGCTGGCAATGGCATGTGGGCAGTTTGTAATTTTAAATAGATCAGATGAGTCTCACTGGGGAGGGAACTTGAGCAAAGCTTGATTTCTTTCAACGGAAGAATCTAGGCCTCCATTAAGGTAGTTTATACTGGGAAAGTGATACCAATGAACAGGAATGTGATGAAAGAAAGAAATAGGAAAGCTGATCCAACAGTACATTATTGAGCTGGGCAAACCGTGGATCTCCTCTGTTCAATTCCACATGAAGAACCCTTTAGAATGTACCTCAGAGTCATCCACTCGATGTGGAAGAAGGGAGTATTTATCATGTCTTCCACCCCAAAGACGTTATTTCCTCATACTTCCAGGTTCATGCACATTCCAAGGTGCCGAGCAGGTTTCTACAGGTACTCCTGAGAGCAGGGGAACACCAGGGCAGGATGCAATTAGGAAGTGTCTAGCCACACCTACACTCATATGGTTGCCATAGCAATGGCTAGAACAAGATGGGATGAGAGGATGTGAGACAGGCATAAGAAATATACAATATAATAGTTAGCCCTGAAGGAAGGACATCTAAGCAGAGGAAACAGTAGAAGCAATTGTTCTAGGACAGAAAACACATGTCTAATGTTCAAAGATCAGCTAGGAGACCGGAATGAAGTGGATGAGTTGGGGAGTAGTTGAAGATAAAGTCATAAAAGTGGATCCAGATTTCACAGGGCATTGTAAGGCCTTGGTAATGACTCCTCATTTCTCTAAGTAGTAAAACCAGAGCTTTGGGCAGAGAAATGCTGTTAGAGTATTTGACATTTTAAGTTTGCCCAGGCTTCTATGATGAGAATAACACAAAAGGGGTAGGGAAAACAGCAGGAAGAATACCAGAAGGCTGTTGCAGTCATCCAGGGAAGCAAGGAGGGTCTCAGGACCAAGTGGTAGCAGTGCATGTGATGAGAATTCGATTTTGGATACATTTGAAAAAAGTGTCTTAATTTCTTGACAGAGTATATATAGGGTGGAGAGAAAAGAAGTCAGGTTTGTCCTTGAGATTCAGGAAGGAAGGAAGGGGCTGCCATCAACTGAGACGAAAAAGTTGTGGATAGGACAGGATAAGATTTCAATTCTGCATCAGTTTGAGTTTGAGATGTCTACCAGAAAACCAAGTGGAGATGTAGGTACGTTTGGATTTACTTGTCTGGAGTTTGAGTGAGAAACTTGTCTGTTGATATAAATTTGGGATCATTAGAAAGTGGATGTTATTTAAAGTCATGAAACAAATTGATCACCAAGATAGTGCAGATAAATGAAAAAGTCCCAGAACTGAATCACAATAATTAAAATAATAGGGTGGTATGGAGAGTGGTCATGGGGGACAAGTCAAAAAGGAAGCTCGGAATATGCAACCACTGAGATAGAAGGAATGCCAGACTAGAGTATATTAAGGAGGAGAGAATGTAAACTATGCCAAATGCTAATGATGAGTCAAATGATTTGGAAACAGAGAATCAGCCTAGTGTTTGAAAATGCAGATGAATGGAGACCTTCATAAAAGCATTTTGGTTAGAATATATGTAGAGGGAGAGCCAGATTTACCTGTGTTAGAGGAGAAGAAAAATGACTAATTGAAATCTAAGATGATTCACTCCTTTGAAAAATTTTCCTGTAAAGGGCCACATGGAAATGGGGCAGTGGCTGCTGCAGGAAGCAAAATCAAGAGACTGTTGGTTGATTTGTAATTATGTGTTCTTTGTTTCTTGATATGCCTTTTTGTTTGGTTTTAATAAGGAAGACAGGGCATCTTGTTTTAAAGATGAAAGAAATGATCCAGTAGCAAAGGATGGAAGAGAGGTATGGCTTCAGAAAATCCTTGGTTACCTTCTCTTGGATTTCCCTTAAATTCTTTGAATTTTGTTACCATATCCTGAAATTTCATATATACCTTTCCAGATCTTATCTTACCTCTAAGCTCCAGACTAATCTACTTGATTTCCCTAAGTACCAATCCCACAGTTACCTCAAACCATTCATGCTCGTGCCAAAAATCATGACTTCTTTCTTCCATGTACATTCCACATCTCTGTATACAACCCTAGAGTCAAGTCATCCTTGTATTTCCTCTTGTTCTCATGCCCTGTAGTGAATCCAGAAGTAAGTGTCATCGGGTCAAACTCCAAATAAAAATCAAAATTATCTACTCTATTTGAATCAAAACCACCCAAATTCAAGTTGCTATCATCTCTAATCCTCTATAACTAAAAAGCTGTCTAATAGGTTTACAGTACCCCTTTTCATCTGCATATCTACTTCTTCCACAAAACCCCACTTCCACAAATACACTATATTATAGAAGGAAACATCCATAACCAAAGCCTTTAGCATACACAGAGGCTAGTGCACCTTTTGACGCATGAGCAACCATACCACTGGCAATTAAATCTTCTGATGTTTTCCAGAAGACCTCTCATCTGATCCAGGTTTAGACTGGTTGATTCTCTCCTAATTTAATATTCCACATGGATAGATACTTTTTTAAAAAGCTCCTACAAGTCTTGGTTACTTACACCAGAAAAAAATCCTCTTAGTGGAAGTATTTATCCATGTCTTACTAATATTTGTGCATCTTTTTCAAGAATGAGCACTAAGCTGTGCAACAAACAAGTCTAATATCATCAGGGACTATTTTTGTTTTTCATTAGTGTATCCCCAGGACATAAACAGTGCGCTTATTTATCCTCTGTGAATATTTATTTCCTACAAATCCAAATATGTCTCACTTTCTCACAAAGTCTCTAAAACCCCCGGAGTTACTGTATATTCTTCTATTCATGACTGACCACCCTCTGGCCTGCCAACTCACCCTCATGCTGAGAAGAATGTCTCTGTTCTGTCTAAATTCTTCCCCCAAATACAGCATGGCCAACAGTCCACATGTCTTATTTCTTTTGAAGCTTCTGCAATATCTTCCTCTCCCAGAACCAGGATCTCAAAGCAGGAGGGTGAATGAAACCAGCCTTCTTCCTCTAATCCCCAGAACCTAAGAACCTGCCCTGTAGTGAATGTTTTGTAAAATATTTAGTAGTCGTTGGCTTGTTACCCTGCTCACTTTCAAAGCCAAGACGCTCACACTCATCATAGGGCTGGTTTTCTTTTTTTTTCTTTTCTCTTCCAAAAGCAGTTAAGTGGGGAATCTATCCACAATAAATACTCAGTCAATATTGGCAACTATTCAGTAGCCTATATATTTTTCCATTTCATCTGGCATAGGAAAGAGACAGGCAACCTCTGCGGTACTGGGAGGATCTGAAGTTTTTAGATACAGAGTTTTGGTGGGATTATCAAATTATCCTTCCTCTATTAAAGATTCAAACCAATGGCAATAAAGGAATTAAGGCAGCAGTTGGGGAGAAGCTGATCCTTAATATGAGAGCTGAGCATGACAAATAAATAAAAATGTCCCCATCCTCCCCACTCACACCTGTGTCACCTCTTTCCTGTATCTCTTTGTTTCAGCTCTGTCCACAGTCCTTTGGCTGAAGTACAATTCTTGAACATTTCGATTTGCTCCGTGGAGCACCAGTGCAGAATTCTTATCCAACCAGATATTTGTGAAGGAAGGAGCAGGGGTGGAAGCAGCTGGCTTTATACTCACAAACCTCCTGCTCTTTTCTCAAAAGGATTCAGAAACAGAAATTGATGTACTTGAGGAGGGCCCTCAGGAGATCATGGCAGCCTCTGGCTTTTCTTTGGGGGTTGACTCGAGACTCCCCTGTCTTAGGACTCTTCTCTCCAGGGTTTTCTACAGCCCATCCCCCCTTCCCATTCAGAAGCACAAATGCTCCACACGGGGGTCATGACTTACTCTCCAGCAGCTGTGAGCACTTCAGGTGGAGACTGCTTGCACCTTTCTTTTCTGTCTCTCCTTATTCCAATCCCCTTCCCTGAAGTGCCTCCTAAGAAAGAAAGCCTCGTTAGAACACGTAAATGGGAACCAACTCCTTTCTGACTGTGACATGGAAGAGCATGAGTTCCCGCCTAACAAGGCAAGGTCCCTGTTTTGCATGCATGGTACATAGTGTCCGAGTTAAGCACTGATTTCCAACTTATGGCCTTGGCATGTCATATCCCTGGTCCTTAGTCAGTTGCCTTAACTCTAAAGTAGGACTAATAATCTCAACTCTTCCTAACTTGGGGAGTGAATAGAACAATTTAAATATATAATTCAGAATCTATTATTGATTACTAATTATTAATAAATAATCTTCTACCATTCATAAATAAAAAAGTGGGGCTCTTTCTCCTGAAAATGACTTAAATCCCTGATACTTTGCAAAGACCTGAAAAGGAAGCAGGTTTTTACCAGGGGCTTTCATGGACTTTGCCCGAATTCCCAACAGTTCTTTTAAAATGTCATTGTTAAAAAAAAAAAAAGTTATTGCTGCTACCTGATGTGCTGTGTATCTGAGTTCCTGCTCCCGGCACCAGGTCGCCATCCCACCCCCACCTGTACTTTCTGACTGTGCTGGTGGCCTCCCTGCCCTTGGTGGCCGAGCAGCACAGCATGGTCTGCTGGACATGAGTGGGACCCATGTGTCACTGAGCCCTGGGTGACATGTGGGAATGCATCACAGTGGATATCTGAGGCCTGAGCCCAGAGGAACAACACTCCCCAAAAGGTGGGCAGCCAAGCCACAAGGCCTTACAGCTGCTGCCTCCGCTGCAGGACTCATACAAGAACCTCATGGGCAAGGTGCTGGCCATGCTGGCCTGGCTCAACTTAGACATGGCCTTTTAGTTAGTGCTTGAGACCGACGAAAACTAGTTAAGTTGGTGCTTGAGACCGATGTTGACTAGATGTGCTCCTGGTCAAATTGTGCACCTGCCATACACAGAGCCGCTGACTCCTCCAGGGCTTGTTCTTGGGATGCATCAGCACCAAACCCGGTGGCACAAGGGTACCTGGCAGCTCTGTGACTACTACCTGCCCTATACGCAGAGCAAAGGCTGCATGCTATCAGCCAACCTGATGCACTACCAGAACCTCAGCCATTAGTATCTATGACCGTGGCGCAGCAATGATGTGTCACTGCATGTCTGGCTGATGCTTATGAAAGTGCAGCACCAGCATGACATGTGTGCCCTTCAACACTGAGTACAAGTCCCGTGGCTGCAGCAACCAGTACCTTGTGACATACAAGCACAGCCTAGAGGACATGCAAGACAAGTATCAAATGTCGATACATGAGGGCCACCTCTGCAAGGAGGAGGTGCACCTCTCTTACATCTACTCCTGATCTGCACCCTTGCAATGCTGGCTTGGGTGTGAGGGGACAGTTCCAGAGTCCCAGGGTTCAGCCTGGGATGCCAAGGATCACCATGGATGCTGGACAATAGTTTTGGATGCCCAAGGGTCAGCCCTTGATGCCCAGGAGTCAACCCTGGATTCCAGGGGACAGCCAGAACCTGTCTTGTACATTGACACTGGACAATAGAGGCCAGGAAGGACACATGCCCTCCAGGGCTTAACAATGATTGTGAGAGTTGTTTTGGTTCTTGTGGATGACACCATGAGACAGAAAAGGAGATATCAGGTGGCCTCCCACTGGCCTTGTACCCACAGAGCTGATGGGTTCTGGTGGGGTGCTCTGTTTGGGTGCAGGCCTCAAGGGGGTTTAAGAGCATTCAGTGATGACAACTTCTGAGCAAAAGCCAAGCAAGACTTAGGCTCCATCCCCACCCTCTCCCAAGACTGCTCCTAGGGGTGTATACCTTGGCAACAGGGTGTCATCACCCAATAGCCTCATCCTGGCCTGGGAGACCTTGGGGGCCCATTGTATTCTGATTCCCATTGTGTATATTGAAGTCAGCTGTCAGTCTTATTGTTGGGCTCTTGAATGTAATCTACCCCACATAAAAGTTACTTTTAGCAATTTTAATTCTCTTTAATTGTATATACCTCCTTTATAATGTGTCTAGATATCTTTGTTTATCCTGAGTTACCTGAGCTTCTTTATAACATAGGATCTTTAAGAACTTTGCAAAGCTTCATCCTTTCTCTCATAGTAAAAACCAAAGTTTTGGACAAAGATTTAATATAATTAGACACGTGCTAAACATTTGCTTCTTTCCTGCTGAGAACAGCAAAGGTAGTGACAATAGAAGTGGGGAGAAAATTAAGGTGGCTATTGCAGTAATCCAGATAAGGGAGGATGGTGACTCAGAACCAAAGTAGTTGCAGTATGTGTGGTGAGAATTAATCAGATTGTAAATGTATTTTTCAATGGAATATCTTGGCAGGTTATATGTAGGGTGTGAAACAAAAAGGAATCAATAAGTACACAAAGAATTTTTACTTGAAAATGGGAAGGAGGTAAGATTATGGGGTTCACTAAAAAAAAATAAAATCCCCACCCTCAAGCACTGTTTCTTCTTCTTCTTTGGGGCATTAAGCTCTGCACCCTAATTAGGGCTGATGGGATGCCCTGGTTGTTGGGTAATTGGAAATATTGTAACTAAACCCAGACTATTAAACCAAGATTTCTTATCCTATACTTTTGCTTCTTGTGTAAAGGAGTAAAATCTTATGTGCCTATAGGTTGCCGACAGCTTTTATTCATGCTTTCTTTATATGCCAAATGCAAATTAGCTAAGCCAGAATGTAACTTTCCTTTTGCTACTTGTGAATATCCTGGTTGTTCTGATGTAAAATATATTCCTTGGGGATGGAATCCTTATACTCTTGGGCTTGTACTGGTTACAGAGCCACTCCTTTATTGTGAATACATATGACCTGAAGGCTGATGGCATTCCCAGTATAAGGTATCAGGAGAATAAGTATATCTCTCTTGTTGCAAAAATCTTCCTTAACACATACCACTCTATTTGTTGGTTTTATTTGGTGTTATTTATAAGCTTCCTCGGCTATGCTCAGAAGAAACAACCAAGAGGTTATTACTACATATGACCTCAAGTTAGAACATAATCTCCATGTGGTATGTGGTGGTATAAGAGGGAATCATAAGGACAGAGGTGGGAAACAGAAAGAACTAGGAGTTGTAGGCTCTTTCCACAAGAAAGGGATGTTTTCATTTCCTGGCTGCTAAAACAAGTACCATGCAATGGGTTGGTGGCATAACTATGGGAATTTATTGGCTTATGGTTTTGAAACTAGAAGTCCAAAATCAAGATGTCATCAAGGCAAGGCTTTCTCCCAGAGTTTTCTGGCATTCTGCGGCTGGTTACCAGTGATCCTTAGTCCTTAGTTTTTCTGTCACATGCAGTGCACATGGTGGCCGTTGCTGACTTCTCTGGTTTCCACTGACTTCTGGCTTCTTCCACTGGTTTCTCTCTGTGTGTCCTTCTGCTTATAAAGGAATCCAGTAACAAGATGGAGACATCCTGACTCACTTTGGCCAAACCGTAACTGTAATAACATCATCAAAATGGCCTATTTACAATGTGTTTGCACCCATAGGAATGGATTGTTATAAAGGGTATGCCTTTCTGGAGCATATAGCTCCATAACACCACTGAGATGAGAAAGCAGAGTAATTCTTAAACAGTGATCTCCAAAGAGGCAAAGGAACTCACAAGATGAAAGAAGACTACATTTAATGGAAGAAGATAATGTGAGCAGCAGAGGTCTACTTGTCAGGGTTAATATTAAGAGAAATCTCTTGTATCTGAGTTTTTGTGAGAAACAGAAAAAAAGAGAAAGAAATAGAGATCAATATTCTCACCTCCCACTTCCTTTGCCTTCCTCCTAATTCTTCTACTGTGCTGGGCCTAGAAAGGGTGTTCAGAGATAACCTATTATAATTACCATTTCTGTCTCTTTCTCAGGGAAGAACAATAAGTGTAGCATCCCTGCCTTAGCAGTCTATGTATCCCCAGTCCCTAGTGCAGACTTAGCATGTAGTTGGTATTCAATGATATTTATTAATACATTCACAAAATAAATGAGGAACTCATATTCTTTAAGAAGTAAACTACATTTACATGCAAAGAAAGAGTTGCATGATATACGAAGAAATACCAGAGAATGTGACTTACTTTTAGTGAGAGGGATTAGCCTTCAGGATGAGATGTCAAAAGAAAAGAACACAGACTGCCTCAGCTGAAAACATAACATTTTAACAAGGAGAACTGACTTGAAACCTGTAGCCCTGGAAGGTCATGAGCTCTCCATCACTGAGAGTTTTAGACAGAGGCAGGATACCACTGGCCAGAGTAATAGCACTGGCCATTTATGCCTTGGATGTAATGTTCACCCTCGCTCAGTTCCTGGGTAGATAGTTCACCAAATTCCCAATGGATAGAAATGTAGATTATCATTCTTCTCTTATATAAATGAAGTTGGAAGTATCTTTATATCTCAGGTGTGAGGTCACCAGGAGTGAAGGCTCTGTGATGACAAGGCAAAATCAACAGCTTTAGACCAAAGACTACCCATGGACACAGACCAAGATGACCTTATCAGACTAGTGGCTTTTTGAGTTTTGGCATAAAACTTTCTTTTTTTCATTATATTTAGAAATAAGTAAACAGGGAGACTTTGGAAGACATCTGCTCCCTATTATATTCCAGTTCCCACTTCAGCATTCAAACTGTCAAAATCTTTCTCCACCTGACTCATAGTGTCCATTTATACATTCTTTCCCAGAAATAATCCTAAAACTCGCTCACGAATCTTCTTGGTCTTGACACCATAGATGATTGGGTTCACCATGGGTGGGAAAAGCATGTAGAAATTGGCAAGAAGAATGTGGACATGCGGGGCAGCTCGGCGGGCCACACGGTGCATGACTGAGGAGATGACCACAGGTGTGTAGAAGGCTAAGATGGCACCTATGTGAGACACACATGTCCCAAATGCCTTGTAGCGTGCTTCCTGAGAAGCGAGCTGTAGAACTGCCCGAAGAATGAAGATATAAGATAGGAAAACAAATAGCAGATCGAACACCACAATAAACATGGCCACAGCAATGCCATAGATATTGTTGAAGCGTGTATCTCCACAAGCAAGCCTTACCACAGCCATGTGCTCACAGTAGCAATGAGCAATCTCTGGGCCCCGACAATAGTGGAAGCATCTGAGCAGAAAAGGGAGTGGAGTCATTAATGTCACGGCCCGGAACACAGCACTCATGCCAATCCTGACAATAAGGGGCCCAGTCAGCACCGTGGTGTAATGCAGAGGCTTGCAGATGGCCACGTAGCGGTCAAAGGCCATGGCCAGCAGGACTGCTGACTCCATGATGGAGAAGGAGTGAAGGAAGAACATCTGGACCAGGCAAGCATAGAAGTTGATTTCCCGACCCCTGAACCAGAATATGGAAAGCATTTTGGGCAGTGTTGTAGAAGAGAGGACCAGATCAAATCCTGCCAACATGGCTAGGAAGTGGTACATGGGCTCATGGAGGGCAGAGTCTGCCAGGATGATGAAGATGAGGGTGCAGTTGCCCAGTAGAGCCAATGTGTAGGCTGAGCAGAAGGGGATAGAGATCCAGATATGCAGATGCTCCAGGCCTGGGATACCCACCAACAGGAAGGCAGCTGGATGGGTGGAGGTGATGTTGGAGACCATCGTGGTTATTGGAAATTCTCCTTCTCCTTGTCTATTTACATAAGTCTCCTTCCAGTGAGAATTCAAATCAAAAGTTCAAACTCTGATCACTTATGTGGGATGATTAGCCTTTTCCCTTCTCTAGTCCTTAAATCAGAAAGTAATCATAAGGTAATTGGAGTAGAGTAACTACAAAACTCATTTCACTCCTTTCTCTTTTCACTTTCCCTTGCCACCATAGTTCACCATCATCTTTCACCTGGACTACAAAGCCTCCTAATTTGCCTTTGAGATCTGGATCTCAGTCCTCTATAATTCTGTAATCCATTCTCCATCCTGCAGCCAAAGACCATTTAAAAAGGCAAATTGTATCATGTCAAGCCTTATATGAAACCTTCATTTAATTGCCATTCCACTTAGGATGGAATTTGTACTCCTAATCCTGGCATGGTCTTGCCCCTGCTCGCTTTTTGCCTCATCTGTTTGCACCTCTCCCTTCTTTACTGTGCTCCAGACATATATCCTTCTACCAGATGCTTGAGCACATGGAGTTCTTTCCCTGTCAGTGATGCCTCTCGAGTTTGCCTTTGAATTGCTTCAAATACTGCTATTCTCTCTCTGACAATTTTTTTTACCTTAGACAATTCACGTAATTTCTTTCCTATGTCACTATAAAGACCTCCTCTAGTTTCCAACTCCTGCTTAAACCCATCCATTACAGTATGGCAGAGCACGTATTTTAAATTATTGCTGAAAACTATTTATGGAATCCCATTGCTACAAAAATAATTTAAAAAATTAAACATGTTTATAAACTTCTCCATGCCTAAATTGTTGGCTTCACTTACCATTGTTTCCTGAAATATGCGTCCTAGGTACAGCAATGCTAGAAACAGTCATTCTTGTAACTCATACTATTTCTCCACAAGGCTTCTCTTGGCCCTCTTTCATAATCTTGCTAAAAGTCTGCCAAGATGTTGGCAAAACCTTCCCAAACTCTTCCAGGCAGATTCTCTTAGTTATTTTAGTTAGGACTCCCTAATTAAATAACACAATAAAACCATTGATTTATATTACCCATACATATGTCTGTCTACTCACTGGCCTATGAGTGCTTGGTGTACAAAGGCTGTGACTAATTCATTTCTATTTTTACAGACTCTACTGAACACTGTTGGTGCTTACTAACTGCTTTGTAAATGAATGCATAAACATCTCCCTTTGTGGAAAAACTTCTTCCTTACCTGCCTTTGCACAATATACCTGCCATCTGATCAACACTGAGATTAACTGGGTATCTCCTAATTTTAAACCTCTTCACAGATGGAAATTCTAAGAAATACCGCATCAGCTTTTATTCAATGGATCAAAAGAAAATACTTCTTGTTATTCAAAACTTTTCCAAGTCACATTTAGATCTCTTCATTTTCTCCAAGACTTGCATTGGAATGGACAGCATGGAAGTCCTATGACATTAAGGCTGTGTGTTTTATATGTACTGCCAAAATATCAACGATATCCATATAGATGCTTGTTAAATATTTTTCATATGAATGAAATAATGTCCTCAAATACATGCAATTTTCTTAATCCTAAATGAATGTGCTACTCCAATTCCAAACAGATCTCCCCTATTCCCTCAATGCCTCTGCTCCTGTGTGCTTCCTGTGTGCTCCTGTTGAACATCACCAGCCATGCAGTCTGTTTGCACACACACCTCAATCTCAGAGCTTACCTATGGTATTTAGGAAGTTTAATGAACCATTCATTAACCCTTCCTTTTTCCAGGTTCAACTAAAACATATTTCTAGTTCTGTTCAAGATCTGACTGCTTATTTGGCTGCCTCCTGCCCCAATATCCAAGAACCTGTCTGACTCAGGTGTTTTGTCCAGTCCTTTGATATTATTGTCCTATACCTATTTCCTGTTCCAAAGCCAGGATGTCAGCAAATGTCCAAAGGGATCCTGTGTCATCTATTTATTTGTCTTCCCGCCCCCCAAATTGTATGTGGATCCTTACATAAAGGATAATTAGTGCTGTTATCTGTTTGGTAGGCTACACCTTAATACAGAGAAGACCCTAGAAAGAAGGAATTAAGAAACTGAGACCCCAGGTGGTTATGGAGCAAGTTTGCAAATCTAGGATTAAATCTCACAGCTTCTGACTCCTATACCAGCATTCTGTCTGCAAAACCATGCTACAAAGATGGAGCTAGTTGCTGATGAAATCTTTGATAAGCAAGATTTATGAATCCTGACCTTTCTCTTCTATTTCCTTATTTCATGCTTCTCCTTTATTTTTTCTGGACTATTACAGAAGCTCTGACTTAGGTAAGGCCAGGCTGTGGGGTAGGTATAAATTGAGTAGCAGTGGTGGAAAGAAGAGTGTGTGTGATCTGGGCTGAGTTTTTAGCTGAGGTTTCTCCGGATGTGGTCCCTAACGTAAGATATGGAAAGGAGCACAGGCCTACAAGGCAGGAAAGGGTTTCTTTTAAATGGTTAGAGGAAGGCTATGAAGTTTATAGAACGTGAAGGACATATTTGAATAGGATAGAAAGAAGGTTTCCTATTAGATGGGGACATCCAAGATGAAAATAATAGCAGATGAGAATCAGAATAATACCTGAGATTAGAATTGTTGTTTGATCCTGAGGTATAAGGGAGAGCTCAGTTCTGCTCTGCCCGCAATTGCTCATTCTCCAAGCCTCGCCTATTCCCCTCAAATATTAAATATTCTTCTATCAGGTCTCTGCTTAGTCTTTAGGTATTTCATTTAGTGCATACTGTTTTCAGACTGGTTTATGCTGTTATCCTGGTTGTACCCATTTTCTCTGCTAGCCTGAGCTCCCATACTCTTGACATGTACCTTCCACTTCCCTGTTCAGCCATCTGGAGCCACTTAGACCCCAGAATCAGTACCCTTTCTTTGTCTGCTTGTCCTTCTCCCCTGTCTGGGTCAACTCCCTTACTATATGGTACCCCTGATCCTCCCCACCATTCTGGCCCAATGTATTCTTACCCTGCAGCATAAGGCTCAGTACTTGACATTTTCCATAGGATTCAAGAAAAACAGGTGCAGTGTTCCTCTCTTAATGAGAGGAGTGTGGGAAAGAGGGATTTGGAAATGGACGGTCGGGTTTTATCCTCCTCATACCCTATTAACTCTTTTCCCCAATGATATATCGGCTCCTGCCCCAGAAGAACATCTTGAAGAGGTCCCATGACAGGTTGGGTCTCTTTTCTGGGTGTGACTCTAGGGTCCTGCTCTGTCCACTCTTCAGTCTCCTGGGGTTCCTGCCCCTGACTGCCTACAGGCTCTCTGCCTCCCTTGAGGCAGAGCATAGTCTGGTCTTAGTAAGCATTGCTCCTTCCCCCATTCATGATATCATCAGATCTATCATATAAGGGCATGAGACTAGTTACATTAAGGTATTTAGTCCTATTGTCAGCTGTAGTCATGGCCAGGCTCTTCTACAGTGATGTGGTCATCTCAGACATGATGGAAGGGAATATGCACTGGTGAATTCACTAGGGGGATATGACAAGTCCCAGAACTGAATATCTCTTATTCAATGCCAAGGCCTCTTTTCCTCCCTCGTATAGACATCTATGTTTCTCTTCCACTATCATTGGCCCCTTTTGAGCCTAAAAGTCTTCCTGGCAACCTTGAAGGTTCAGGAACAATTCAGGGGAAGAGGTATCTTTGTGGATATTTTTGAAGGGACATGTGATAAAGTGCCTAAGGACTTGGCAGGAGGAACAAGAAGATGCCCCTCTTAAAGGCACACATTGCTCTAAACCAATATCTGTGAAACCTTGGATATATTGCACAACCTGTTTCCTGTTCTTGAAAATGGAGGTAATAATGGGGGACCCATTATGAGTTTGCTATAAGGATGCAGTATGACAATGAACGTAAAATGTTCGCATAGTCCCAGCATATAAAGCAAAAACAACTGGCTATTGAATAACAGTTTTTATTGTTCACTGATAGGCTTAGGAAAAGAAGATAAGGCAGACAGAATAATTGGAGGCAATTCCTGGAAAAACCAGAGAGACTGTCCTCGTCATACCTCACTAATGAAGTGTACCGGCCTCAGTTGTGGAATTCTTCCTCTTTTCTTTTTCTCTGCAGAAAATGCATATCAACAGACCCCAGTTTTGCTCTCCTAAGTGGCCCAATACCCACTCATGTGCATCTGAAGTTTCCAGTAGTGGCACTCATCTAATTAGTCTTATGATAGCAAAAGTTTAAATATCTTCTAGACAGTCCCTTGGTAACAAGTACAAGTGATAGTCTTATGATAGCAAAAGTTTAAATATCTACTACACATATCCTGCGTAACAAGTACAAAATTTATAGTCATGGACTCGTTTGTACAAAATATAATTCGCTTCCAGGATTTTTTTTTTTTTTTTTTTTTTTTTTTTTTTTTGCCCCTTCCAAGCATATCCAATCAACTTTAGTGATTTCTTAGTCAATTTCAATTTAACCTGACATGAGTTGTCTATAACTCTCCTCAATGGGTTAGACTTACAATTGCAGTAGGTGATGGAGTGGAATCTACAAAATTGTCACCGTATTGGTCATATGAGAGAGAGGTGTTTTCTTGTTCCTTATATGCCCTCTGGCCCCAAGTACATCTTGTCCTGTAATGTATGGCACTCCCTCAAGTGACAACCAGTGTACACTGACTGGCTTCTATTTGACTCTCTGGTCCTTTGATTCATTGAATTTGAAGCCAGGTACTCACCTGACCCTGAGAAGGACCCCCATTTCCACAGATTTCTGATGCTCAGTCCCTTATCTTGGATGCAGGTCCCTATTCAAACTGGCCAGCGTGGTATCTGTTGTCCTCTCTCAGCCAATCTCTGTGTTCCACTTGAGCTCCACGAAGTGCTTAGTGTTGACTCAACGCTCAGAGTACTCACAGCCCTATTATAGAATCCGTCATAATTCAGTGATAATTAATCATGAGTAATGATTTATATATCTGAGACTTCATCAATATTCACCAATTAATTAATGAGACTTGAGGTCCTGATAGTGTTAGATCATGTCACAAAGCCTTCAAAACCATACAGTCATAATCCATATGACAAGCTTTGAACCTCCTCTGACAGAGCCAATCCAGATGTCCTGTCTTGATCAGAAAGAGGTGACTATGGAGCCAGGAGCATCTGAGTTAATTCTAGCTCTTCCATCCCTAAGGCTCAGACTAACTTACATGCCTTTCTCATAGCTGATTAAGGCTTATCCAAGAATAAAAAGTTTCTTTTTATGTAATAATCCTGTGTTCTTCTTATGGCTAGGGGAAAACATGGCAGCTACTCAGAGAGTTACCCACTATTACATCAGAATATCTTAGCTGCTCTCTGGAAACATTTCTGGTTGCTACTATATGCTATGTAATTAACTGAAGATTCATGTTAAGGTCATATAATCTAAGAGAGACAAAGAGAAAAAGAACATTAAGGAAACAGCCCTATCTCCGAGCCTGCCTTCTCTCAAACTATTCCTTGGAGTGAGACATTTTAAGATGGAGCTTTTAGGAGCAGAAAGATGAGTGAAATCCATTATTTTCTAGGACAAATTGGAAGAAGCAACATTGAATTTTATTTTTCTTCAAATACTCAGTCTTCAACTGTGATGAGTAGGAATGCAATATAAACTACAACTTCAGCTACCGCATTTCACTAGGTAATGCTACAAAACAAATCCGAATCAGTAGTTTACCTACAACAACAATTAGAAAAAAAAATAACGCTTGCTTGTGTTATATGAGCTCTGTTGGTCAGCTGCAGCTATCCTCTAGGCAGAGAGTCAAATTTACAAATGCTCCATGTGTCTTCTCCACCCTGAGTCCAGGATAAAGGAGAAACACTGGTTTGGAAAATCTTATTCTTATGGCAGAGGGAAAAGCAAGAAAAAAATAAGTCACCTATGCAACTATATTTAAAGTTTCTGCTCATAGTGACACATTTCAACACAATACAAATTCCCTTGGCCAAGTAAGTCACATGGCCACACATAATATTAGTGGGGTGAAGTAATACTCATCCCAGGATAGTGCACAGGAGAGGTAATATCTGAGCAGTAATACAGTCCACCACAACTACATATTGTAACTGTCTGTCTTCTCAGCTATCTGCAAAGTTCTCCACTACAAAAGAATGTATTTTATTATATTATTTTACCAGTTCATAGTGTAAAGATGATAATCAGCTCCTCCATTCATTCAGCAAATATTACTAAGACTTTTTGGAAACATTAGGCATATGCATAGGAACAATTGGCTTCTTTGAATCAAACCTACTAATTTGGTACAAAGAAATGTCAGAGGGCTCATTTGCTAAGTGCTCAGTGAAGGAATTGGCCATAAGCATACGTGAAATACTCAGAAAAGGAAATCAAAGAAAGCAAAAGCTGATATAATGGAATGAATTACTATCCTCATATGTGGAACTGTCCAACTGTGTAACCAGTAGCCTTGGGAGGTGGTAGAATTAACAAACAGTGGATTTTAATCAGGCAGAGGCTAGAAGCCACTTACCTGAAAAAATATGAAGGAAATTTCATTATGAGAAGGGGCATCTGTCTTTGGGCTATAAACTTTGAAATTTAGTTACTCACTTATGGTCAGGATGAAGAGCTCACCAAAATCTAAACTACCTGAGCCACTCTCAACAATAGTTTCACTCTCTTTTCATGTGTGACAATGTCAACCCAGAGCATATGACTTGAAGATGTTTATATCTTCCTTAACCATGTGAGAAGTCCATGAGAATGGGGTGGCCAAAGCCTTTGCCATATCATTAAGGATTCCCAATTTCATAAGCCAAGCCCTTGATCTTGAAGCTTGCCTTATGAAACTTATTTCTGGAATGGCAAAGCCAAGGCCTGTATGAAATTATGCCTAAGAGTCACCCCAGAGAACCTCTTTTGTTGCTTTTGTAGACTTTCTCTCTAGGCCAACTTGGCAGGTGAACTCACTGCCCTCCCCTCTACGTGGGACATGAGTCCCAGGGGTGTAAGTCTTCCTGGCAATGTGGAATATGACTCCTAGGGATAAGCCAGGCTCTGGCATCATCGGATTGAGAATGACTAAAAAGGAGAAAAGAAATGGAATTCCAGAGTATTTCAGACTACCAGAATATTACATGCCCCAACCAATAGTATTGCTGAAAACCTTAGAGAGTGCCCTGAGCTCTATCTTAGTCTCTAAATGTTTTTCTCAGTGAGTTGATTTTCTTAGGAATGCGAGGCCTCCAGATTGATCCTAGGCCAGATATGTCCTGAGACCCAAAGGTACCAGTCTGACCAAGAACGACAACCAGGTTCATTCCTCTATTCCAGAGGTCATTCTAGCAAGAAGACATTAAAATGGTCATTGCCCAGATATCCCTGAAGATTGAGAGATCAAATGAGAGGAAAGAGGTATAATTGAGAAAGTAGGACTTAAAAACGACTGTGACGACTGACTGAGTATATAGACATTACGTTTTAGAGCCTAGTGTTTTAGAATAGCCAGAAGGAAATACCTGACTGAAGTTGTTGAAATGTAATCCAGTAGCCCTGATCTTTAATAGTGAGTGTATAAATATATTGTGAAAAGAAAAAAAAAATAGTTGGTTGTGTTTGTATGGGTCTACTTTGGGATCTTTTGCTTTGTTACATTGAGATATATATTTATCAATACTACATTGTCTTAGTTAACCTACCTCTACTACAAGTCTTAAAATTGAGTAAATTGCAATACTATTGGTCAATAAGAGGGAGGGGTAGGGGCTATGAAATATTTGGGGTTTTCTTCTTTTGTTTAATTTTCTGGAATAACGCAAATGTTATAAAAATGATCATGGTGATGAATACACAACAATGTTATGATATTGTGAACCACTGAATTTATACTTTGGATTACATAATGTGTAAAGATTTTTCAATAAAAAATGCGTAGAAAGAAAAACCTTTACCATTGGATCAGAGGACAGGGACAAATTTGGCCTATTATTATAGGTGGCTTGGTCATGAATGGGACCATATTTCCCTTAACATACTGAAAAATTGCCAAACATGGAGTTTGTCATTGTCTTTCTTTAGAATTTCCCTTCCACCTTACCCAGAATCTACATAGTACTGGAGAGAGGGATAAGTAAAAAAATAAATCAATCAATCAAAAATAACCATCTATACATTCTTTCTCTGGAATAGAACTAGCACATGATCACGAATCTGCTTGGTCTTGACACCATAGATGATTGGGTTGACCATGGGTGGGAAAAGCAGATAGAAGGTAGCAAGGAGTATGTGGACATGCGGGGCAGCTTGACGGGCCACACGGTGCATGACTGAGGAGATGACCACAGGTGTATAGGTAGATAAGATAGCACCTATGTGAGACACACATGTCCCAAATGCCTTTCTTTTTTTCATTATATTTAGAAATAAGTAAACAGGGAGACTTTGGAAGACATCTGCTCCCTATTATATTCCAGTTCCCACTTCAGCATTCAAACTGTCAAACTCTTTCTCCACCTGACTCATAGTGTCCATTTATACATTCTTTCCCAGAAATAATCCTAAAACTTGCTCACGAATCTGCTTGGTCTTGACACCATAGATGATTGGGTTCACCATGGGTGGGAAAAGCATGTAGAAATTGGCAAGAAGAATGTGGACATGCGGGGCAGCTCGGCGGGCCACACGGTGCATGACTGAGGAGATGACCACAGGAGTGTAGAAGGCTAAGATGGCACCTATGTGAGACACACATGTCCCAAATGCCTTGTAGCGTGCTTCCTGAGAAGCGAGCTGTAGAACTACCCGAAGAATGAAGATATAAGATAGGACAACAAATAGCAGGTCCAACACCACAATAAACATGGCCACAGCAATGCCATAGATATTGTTAAAGCGTGTGTCTCCACAAGCAAGCCTTACCACAGCCATGTGCTCACAGTAGCAATGAGCAATCTCTGGGCCCCGACAATAGTGGAAGCGTCTGAGCAGAAAAGGGAGTGGAGCCATTAATGTCACGGCCCGGAACACAGCACTCATGCCAATCCTGACAATAAGGGGCCCAGTCAGCACCGTGGTGTAATGCAGAGGCTTGCAGATGGCCACGTAGCGGTCAAAGGCCATGGCCAGCAGGACTGCTGACTCCATGATGGAGAAGGAGTGGAGGAAGAACATCTGGACCAGGCAAGCATAGAAGTTGATTTCCCGATCCCTGAACCAGAATATGGAAAGCATTTTGGGTAGTGTTGTAGAAGAGAGGACCAGATCAATGCCTGACAACATGGCCAGGAAGAGGTACATGGGCTCATGGAGGGCAGAATCTGCCTGGATGATGAGGAGGAGGGTGCAGTTGCCTAACAGGGCCAGAGTATATGCAAAGCAGAAGGGGATAGAGATCCAGATGTGCAGATGCTCAAGGCCTGGAATTCCTACCAATAAGAAGTCAGCAGGATGAGTAGAGGTGATATTGGAGACTGACATAGCTCCTAGAAATTCTCCCTACCAATTTTCACAAGCCCCTTCACCTTCCAGGTGTATCTTCTAAGTTATATGGGATTTTGATTGAAACTCACTTACCACACCTAAGAGGATTAACCATTGTTCTTATTCCTAAACTTTGAACAAAATAAATCCTAATAGTCATGTAAAAGCATAATCCATATTTCCCACCCTTAAGAAACTGTGTGTCTCATTGAAAAGGGAGAATAATATATATCAATGGAACTGCTATCACAAGACGTCTTGCATAACGGAATGGAGAGGCGATAGTGTTCTCTGGATTCTTCTTGATAAGATGATTACCTTGAAGAAAAAATGATTAATTCTTTCTTAATCATGCATTGGCAACATCCTCCCTGCCAATCTAACCAAAGGTCCAATCATAAAAAGCAGTTTTCGATCCTGAAATCTCAGGTGTAGGTTTCTGTATAAGTTAAACACTACAGGTTCCACCATCCCAGTTAGTCACATCGTCTCTATTTTCTGTCAAAAGATTTCTCATCATTTCTCTGATATGATGGCTACTAGCCACATATGACTATTTAATTTTATTTGAATGAAATGAAAATCCTCGGTCACACAAAATAAAAGTACTCAGTAGCCACATGAACTAATCCTATCACACAGGATGATGCAGAATACAGAATATTTCCTTCATTGCAGAAAGCTCTATTAAGGTCACTCTGTAGTATGTCTTCTAGGTCCTTTCAGTGCTGAAAAATCTGTCTAAATACTGACTGCCCTACCACCACCTTACTGGGAAAATGAGGAGCCACTTTTTATTTGTTATCCTTCTTCTAATTTCATATAACCACCCTATTCGTGTATCCTTTACTCCACACATCTCCCAGCTCCTTCATTTTATCACAGGAGTATTCTCTGTGAATTTTCTGGCTTCCAAACCAAATATCCTTTATTCTTAATGATTTTAAGTCTTTTCTTCTGTTGTTCACTTTTGTCTTCTCTTCCTTTAAAAAATTAAATATTAATGTTGCCCAGATTTTACCCAGATCCTCTTTGTGTCTTTGCTAGGATACACTTATTGGGGTTCTTACAAAAATTAAATGAGACAGCACGGTGTAATACCACAGACACTAAAGAAAGAAATACGGAAAAAAAGTTTTTTCTTTTTCAATATGAGAAAAATGTTTGAAAAGTTCAATAATACCTCTAAGATATCATAGCTAATGGTGTAAGAGAGCCAAGGTTGAGTACTGGTTTTATTTCAGTTGCAATGTTCTAAATAATTATGCCTTCTTGCTTCAATTCTAGATTCCCTGTGGGCAACACACATCCCAGCATACCCAAATTGAAAATGTATATCATTTCATTCCATGGTATGTGGGGAAATCTTAGAATGGAGCCCTGTTTCAATTCATAACTGCTACTATGGTAGCTATGTTATCTTGCACACTAATCACTTTTCTCTGAATGCCCATTTTCTTCTCTGTAAATGGAGAATGACATTGCCCTACCTTTTTAATATTGTTGTCAATTATATCTCTTTCTCCACAGAACTGATTTCTAAAATAAATATTAATGTTTACATTCTTTAATGAATCTATACTCATTCATATTTAATTTTATTCATATCATATATTTAATGTCTTCCATTATATAATTCCTCCTATTACTTCAAAACTCTGCTTCTCTTCACAACAAAATATCTACATATGTCTATGTTTAGACTCAACATCTTCAAAATCATGTGATGTTGACACATTCCAGTCTGGCTTCCGTACCCATTACTCCCCTGAAATGGCTCCATTGGCGCCATGGATGATTTCCATGTTGATATCTGATGACTGCTTACCTGCCTTCATTTAAATAGACTTCTCTGCAGCTTTTATCTGAATTGAACACTGTCTACCTCTCAAAATCCTGTTTTTAAAATCCCACATACTTCTATTTCCTACTCCTCTGTCTCTTATTTTGTTCTCCTTCTTTCCTACCACTAAATATTTTTTTCAAGGCTGAAGTTTGAGATCACTTCAATTTCACATGCATAAAACATTCAAGAAATATATTCAATAAATTTCCTGAAAAAAATTAAATATATTTAACAAATGGCTTAAGGATAAATCAGTGAGTAAAACAGACCTGTCTCTCAGAACAAATTTTCTAAAGGTTGAGAAAATGTTAGTAAATGACATAATCAAACTACTTAATATGTCAGTTGCAATAACTGTTATGACAAAAAAGTAAAAGAACAGAGTGAGTTTAGGAAATCCCAAAGTTGCTGGCAATGGCATGTGGGCAGTTTGTAATTTTAAATAGATCAGATGAGTCTCACTGGGGAGGGAACTTGAGCAAAGCTTGATTTCTTTCAACGGAAGAATCTAGGCCTCCATTAAGGTAGTTTATACTGGGAAAGTGATACCAATGAACAGGAATGTGATGAAAGAAAGAAATAGGAAAGCTGATCCAACAGTACATTATTGAGCTGGGCAAACCGTGGATCTCCTCTGTTCAATTCCACATGAAGAACCCTTTAGAATGTACCTCAGAGTCATCCACTCGATGTGGAAGAAGGGAGTATTTATCATGTCTTCCACCCACAAAGACGTTATTTCCTCATATTTCCAGGTTCATGCACATTCCAAGGTGCCGAGCAGGTTTCTACAGGTACTCCTGAGAGCAGGGGAACACCAGGGCAGGATGCAGTTAGGAAGTGTCTGGCCACACCTATACTCATATGGTTGCCATAGCAATGGCTAGAACAAGGTGGGATGAGCAGATGTGAGACAGGCATAAGAAATATAGAATATAGTAGTTAGCCCTGAAGGAAGGACATCTAAGCAGAGGAAACAGTAAAATCAATTGTTCTAGGAGAGAAAAAAACATGTCTAATGTTCAAAGAACAGCTAGGAGACCGGAACGAAGTGAATGAGTGGGGGAGTTGTAGAAGATAAAGTCATAAAAGTGGATCCAGATTTCACAGGGCATTGTAAGGACTTTGTAATGACTCCTCATTTCTCTAAGTAGTAAAACCAGAGCTTTGGGCAGAGAAATGCTGTTAGAGTATTTGACATTTTAAGTTTGCCCAGGCTTCTATGATGAGAATAACACAAAAGGGGTAGGGAAAACAGCAGGAAGAATACCAGAAGGCTGTTGCAGTCATCCAGGGAAGCAAGGAGGGTCTCAGGACCAAGTGGTAGCAGTGCATGTGATGAGAATTCGATTTTGGATACATTTGAAAAAAGTGTCTTAATTTCTTGACAGAGTATATATAGGGTGGAGAGAAAAGAAGTCAGGTTTGTCCTTGAGATTCAGGAAGGAAGGAAGGGGCTGCCATCAACTGAGACGAAAAAGTTGTGGATAGGACAGGATAAGATTTCAATTCTGCATCAGTTTGAGTTTGAGATGTCTACCAGAAAACCAAGTGGAGATGTAGGTACGTTTGGATTTGCTTGTCTGGAGTTTGAGTGAGAAACTTGTCTGTTGATATAAATTTGGGATCATTAGAAAGTGGATGTTATTTAAAGCCATGAAACAAATTGATCACCAAGATAGTGCAGATAAATGAAAAAGTCCCAGAACTGAATCACAATAATTAAAATAATAGGGTGGTATGGAGAGTGGTCATGGGGGACAAGTCAAAAAGGAAGCTCGGAATATGCAACCACTGAGATAGAAGGAATGCCAGACTAGAATATATCAAGGAGGAGAGAATGTAAACTATGCCAAATGCTAATGATGAGTCAAATGATTTGGAAACAGAGAATCAGCCTAGTGTTTGGAAATACAGATGAATGGAGACCTTCATAAAAGCATTTTGGTTAGAATATATGTAGAGGGAGAGCCAGATTTACCTGTGTTAGAGGAGAAGAAAAATGACTAATTGAAATCTAAGATGATTCACTCCTTTGAAAAATTTTCCTGTAAAGGGCCACATGGAAATGGGGCAGTGGCTGCTGCAGGAAGTAAATTAAGAGACTGTTGGTTGATTTGTAATTATGTGTTCTTTGTTTCTTGATATGCCTGTTTCTTTGGTTCTAATAAGGAAGACAGGGCATCTTGTTTTAAAGATGAAAGGAATGATCCAGTAGCAAAGGATAGGAAGAGAGGTATGGCTTCAGAAATCCTTGGTTACCTTCTCTTGGATTTCCCTTAAATTCTTTGAATTTTGTTACCATACTTGAAATTTCATGTATACCTTTCCAGATCTTATCTTACCTCTAAGCTCCAGACTAATCTACTTGATTTCCCTAAGTACCAATCCCACAGTTACCTCAAACCATTCATGCTCGGGCCAAAAATCATGACTACTTTCTTCCATGTACATTCCACATCTCTGTATACAACCCTAGAGTCAAGTCATCCTTGTATTTCCTCTTGTTCTCATGCCCTGTAGTGAATCCAGAAGTAAGTGTCATCGGGTCAAACTCCAAATAAAAATCAAAATTATCTACTCTATTTGAATCAAAACCACCCAAATTCAAGTTGCTATCATCTCTAATCCTCTATAACTAAAAAGCTGTCTAATAGGTTTACAGTACCCCTTTTCATCTCCATATCTACACCTTCCACAAATACTCACTTCCACAAATACCCACTATATTATAGAAGGAAACATCTATAACCGAAGCCGTTAGCATACACAGAGGCTAGTGCACCTTTTGAAGCATGAGCAACCACACCACTGGAAATTAAATCTTCTGACGTTTTCCAGAAGACCTCTCATCTGATCCAGGCTTAGACTGGTTGATTTTCTCTTAATTTAATATTCAACAAGGATAGATATTTTTTACAAAGTTCTTACAAGTCTTCGTTACTTGTACCAGAAAACAATCCTCTTTGTTTTCAAGTATTTATGTTTCAAGACAAGTATTTATCCATGTCTTACTAATATTTGTGCATCTTTTTCAAGAATGAGCACTTGAGCTGTGCAACAAACAAGTCTAATAGCATCAGGGATTATTTTTGTTTTTCATTAGTGTGTCCCCAGGACGTGAATAGGGTGCTAATAAATGACTGTGGAATGACCCCACACAGCTGTTGTGCTTTATCCTCTGTGAATATTTATTTCCTACAAATCCAAATATGTCTCACTTTCTCACAAAGTCTCTAAAACCCCCGGAGTTACTGTATATTCTTCTAATCATGACTGACCACCCTCTGGCCTGCCAACTTACCCTCATGCTGAGAAGAATTTCTCTGTTCTGTCTAAATTCTTCCCCCAAGTACAGCATGGCCAACAGTCCACATGTCTTATTTCTTTTGAAGCTTCTGCAATATCTTCCTCTCCCAGAACCAGGATCTCAAAGCAGGAGGGTGAATGAAACCAGCCTTCTTCCTCTAATCCCCAGAACCTAAGAACCTGCCCTGTAGTGAATGTTTTGTAAAATATTTAGTAGTCGTTGGCTTGTTACTCTGCTCACTTTCAAAGCCAAGACGCTCACACTCCTCATAGGGCTGGTTTTCTTTTTTTTTCTTTTCTCTTCCAAAAGCAGTTAAGTGGGGAATCTATCCACAATAAGTACTCAGTCAATATTGGCAACTATTCAGTAGCCTATATATTTTTCCATTTGTATATGAGAGTTGACAGAATTTAAATTAAGACCCAGAGAAAGGAAGATTGCCACTCAAGATGATTCCTAAATGTGGCTTATGGTAGAAGAACCTTTAAGAAATGTATTTCTTACCTCCCCCAACATCTTCCTAGTTCAGGTTTCATTGTCTCTTTCCTGACTACTGTAGCGGCTTCTGAGTTGAGATGCTGAAGGTTGAGAGGAACAATTATTGAAAGTGAGAAATAATAGGATCCAAGCTGGAATAATCAGCTAAGACCTCTTTGCAGAGGCCCATTTCATCTGGCATAGGAAAGAGACAGGCAACCTCTGCGGTACTGGGAGGATCTGAAGTTTTTAGATACAGAGTTTTGGTGGGATTATCAAATTATCCTTCCTCTATTGTAGATTCAAACCAATGGCAATAAAGGAATTAAGGCAGCAGTAGGGGAGAAGATGATGCTTAATATGAGAGCTGAGCATGACAGATAAATAAAAATTCCCCCATCCTCCCCACTCACACCTGTGTCACCTCTTTCCTGTATCTCTTTGTTTCAGCTCTGTCCACAGTCCTTAAGCTGAAGTACAATTCTTGAACATTTCGATTTGCTCCGTGGAGCACCAGTGCAGAATTCTTATCCAACCAGATATTTGTGAAGGAAGGAGCAGGGGTGGAAGCAGCTGGCTTTATACTCACAAACCTCCTGCTCTTTTCTCAAAAGGATTCAGAAACAGAAACTGATGTACTTGAGGAGGGCCCTCAGGAGATCATGGCAGCCTCTGGCCTCTTCTTTGGGGGTTGACTCAGAGACTCCCCTGTCTTAGGGCTCTTGTCTCCAGGGTTTTCTACAGCCCATCCCCCCTTCCCATTCAGAAGCACAAATGCTCCAACAGGGGTCATGACTTACTCTCCAGCAGCTGTGAGCACTTCAGGTGGAGCCTGCTTGCACCTTTCTTTTCTGTCTCTCCTTATTCCAATCCCCTTCCCTGAAGTGCCTCCTAAGAAAGAAAGCCTCTTTAGAACATGTAAATGGGAACCAACTCCTTTCTGACTGTGATCTGGAACAGCATGAGTTCCAGCCTAACAAGGTCCCTATTAAGAAGTTGATTTGCATATATGGTACATAGTGGCCTGAGTTAAGCACTGATTTCCAACTTATGGCCTTGGCATATCACATCCCCGATCCTTTGTCCGTTGCCTTAACTTTGAAGTAGGATTACTAATCTCAACTCTTCTTAACTTGGGGAGCTAATAGAAGAATTTAAATACAATTCAGAATCAATTATTATTGGTTACTAATTTTAATAAATAATCTTTAAGCATTCATAAATTAAAAAGTGAGGCTCTTTCTACCTGCAAATGACTTAAACCCCTGATATTTTGCAAAGACCTGAAAAGAAACAGGTTTTTACCAGAGGCTTCCATGGACTTTGCCCGAATTCCCAACAGTTCTTTTAAAATGTCATTCCTCAAAAAAACAGTCATTGCTGCTACCTGTCATGCTGTGTATCCGAGTTCCTGCTCCCAGTGCCAGGTCGCCTCCCCACCCATGCCTGCACTTTCTGACTGTGCTGGTGGCCTCCCTGCCTTTGGTGGCCAAGCAGCACAGCATGGTCTGCTGCACATAACTAAGACCTGTGAGTCACCAAGACCTGGGTGACTTGTGGGAATGCTTCACAGTGGATATCTGTGGCCTGAGCCCAGAGGAACAGCACTCCCCAAAGGGTGAACAACCAAGCCACAAGGCCTTGCAGCTGCTGCCTGCACTGCAGGACTCATACAAGAACCTCATGGGCAAGGTGCTGGCCATGCTGGCCTGGCCCAGCTAAGACATGGTCTTTTGGTTAGTGCTTGAGACCGACAATAACTAGTTTAGTTGGTGCTTGAGACCAATCATGACTAGATGTGCTCCTGGCCAAATTGTGCACCTGCCATGCATAGAGCTGCTATCTCCTCTAGGGCTTGTTTTGGGCTGCATCAGCATCAAACCTGGTGGCACAAGGGCACCTAGCACCTACACGCAGGGCGAAGGCTGCATGCTGTCAGCCAACCTGATGCACTACCCGAACCTCAGCCATTAGTACCTATGACCGTGGCACAGCAAGGATGTATGACTGCATGCCTGGCTGATGTTCATGGAAGTACAGCACCAGCATGATACGTGTGCTCTTCAACACTGGGTATATGTCCCATGGCTGCAGCAACCAGTACCTTGTGACATACAAGCACAGCCTAGAGGACATGCAAGACAAGTAGCAAATGTTGACACATGAGGGCCAACTCTTCAAGGAGGAGGTACAGCTCTCTTACATGTACGCTTGGTCTGTACCCCTGCAATGCTGGCTTGGGTGTGAGGGGACAGTTCCAGAGGCCCAGGGTTCAGCCTGGGATGCCAAGGATCACCATGGATGCTGGACAATAGTTTTGGATGCCCAAGGGTCAGCCCTTGATGCCCAGGAGTCAACCCTGGATTCCAGGGGACAGCCAGAACCTGTCCTGTACATTGACACTGGACAATAGAAGCCAGGAAGGACACATGCCCTCCAGGGCTCAACAATGATTGTGAGAGTTGTTTTGGTTCTTGTGGGTGACACCATGAGACAGAAAAGGAGATATCAGGTGGCCTCCCACTGGCCTTGTACCCACAGAGCTGATGGGTTCTGGTGGGGTGCTCTGTTTGGGTGCAGGCCTCAAGGGGGTTTAAGAGCATTCAGTGATGACAACTTCTGAGCAAAAGCCAAGCAAGACTTAGGCTCCATCCCCACCCTCTCCCAAGACTGCTCCTAGAGGTGTATACCTTGGCAACAGGGTGTCATCACCCAATAGCCTCATCCTGGCCTGGGAGACCTTGGGGGCCCATTGTATTCTGATTCCCATTGTGTATATTGAAGTCAGCTGTCAGTCTTATTATTGGGCTCTTGAATGTAATCTACCCCACATAAAAGTTACTTTTAACAATTTTAATTTTCTTTAATTGTATATACCTCCTTTATAATGTGTCTAGATATCTTTGTTTATCCTGAGTTACCTGAGCTTCTTCATAACATAGGATCTTTAAGAACTTTGCAAAGCTTCATCCTTTCTCTCAGAGTAAAAACCAAAGTTTTGGACAAAGATTTAATATAATTAGACACGTGCTAAACATTTGCTTCTTTCCTGCTGAGAACAGCAAAGGTAGTGACAATAGAAGTGGGGAGAAAATTAAGGTGGCTATTGCAGTAATCCAGATAAGGGAGGATGGTGACTCAGAACCAAAGTAGTTGCAGTATGTGTGGTGAGAATTAATCAGATTGTAAATGTATTTTTCAATGGAATATCTTGGCAGGTTATATGTAGGGTGTGAAACAAAAAGGAATCAATAAGTACACAAAGAATTTTTACTTGAAAATGGGAAGGAGGTAAGATTATGGGGTTCACTAAAAAAAAATAAAATCCCCACCCTCAAGCACTGTTTCTTCTTCTTCTTTGGGGCATTAAGCTCTGCACCCTAATTAGGGCTGATGGGATGCCCTGGTTGTTGGGTAATTGGAAATATTGTAACTGAACCCAGACTATTAAACCAAGATTTCTTATCCTATTCTTTTGCTTCTTGTGTAAAGGAGTAAAATCTTATGTGCCTATAGGTTGCCGACAGCTTTTATTCATGCTTTCTTTATATGCCAAATGCAAATTAGCTAAGCCAGAATGTAACTTTCCTTTTGCTACTTGTGAATATCCTGGTTGTTCTGATGTAAAATATATTCCTTGGGGATGGAATCCTTATACTCTTGGGCTTGTACTGGTTACAGAGCCACTCCTTTATTGTGAATAGATATGACCTGAAGGCTGATGGCATTCCCAGTATAAGGTATCAGGAGAATAAGTATATCTCTCTTGTTGCAAAAATCTTCCTTAACACATACCACTCTATTTGTTGGTTTTATTTGGTGTTATTTATAAGCTTCCCCTTGGCTATGCTCAGAAGAAACAACCAAGAGGTTATTACTACATATGACCTCAAGTTAGAACATAATCTCCATGTGGTATGTGGTGGTATAAGAGGGAATCATAAGGACAGAGGTGGGAAACAGAAAGAACTAGGAGTTGTAGGCTCTTTCCACAAGAAGGGGATGTTTTCATTTCCTGGCTGCTAAAACAAATACCATGCAATGGGTTGGTGGCATAACTATGGGAATTTATTGGCTTATGGTTTTGAAACTAGAAGTCCAAAATCAAGATGTCATCAAGGCAAGGCTTTCTCCCAGAGTTTTCTGGCATTCTGCGGCTGGTTACCAGTGATCCTTAGTCCTTAGTTTTTCTGTCACATGCAGTGCACATGGTGGCCGTTGCTGACTTCTCTGGTTTCCACTGACTTCTGGCTTCTTCCACTGGTTTCTCTCTGTGTGTCCTTCTGCTTATAAAGGAATCCAGTAACAAGATGGAGACATCCTGACTCACTTTGGCCAAACCGTAACTGTAATAACGTCATCAAAATGGCCTATTTACAATGTGTTTGCACCCATAGGAATGATTTGTTATAAAGGGTATGCCTTTCTGGAGCATATAGCTCCATAACACCACTGAGATGAGAAAGCAGAGTAATTCTTAAACAGTGATCTCCAAAGAGGCAAAGGAACTCACAAGATGAAAGAAGACTACATTTAATGGAAGATGATGATGTGAGCAGCAGACGTCTACTTGTCAGGATTAATATTAAGAGAATTTTTTTGTATCTGTGTTTTTGTGAGAAACAGACAAAAAGAGAAAGAACTGGAGGTCGATATTCTCACTTCCCACTTCCTTTGCCTTCCCCCTGTTTCTTCTTCTATCATGTGCCCTAGAAAGGGTGTTCAGAGATAATCTATTATAATTACCATCTGCCTCTGTCTCAGGGAGAACAATAAGTACAGCATCCCTGCCTTAGCAGTCCATGTATCCCCAGTCCCTAGTGCAGACTTAGCATGTGGTTGGTGTTCAATGATATTAGTACATTCACAAAATAAATGAGGAACTCATATTCTTTAATAAGTAAACAACATTTGCATGTAAAGAAAGAGTTACATGATACACAAAGAAATACCAGAGAATGTGTCTTTCTTTTAGCGAGAGGGATTAGCCTTGAGGATGAAGAGGTCGCAAGAAAAAGATACAGACTGCCTCAGTTGAAAACATAACATTTTAACAAGGAGAACTGACTTGAAACCTGTAGCCCAGGAAGGTCATGAGCTCTCCATCACTGAGAGTTTTAGACAGAGGCTGGATACCACTGGCTAGAGTAATAGCAGGAACTCCTGCCTTGGATGTAATGTTCATCCTCACTCAGTTCCTAGGTAGATAGTACACCTAATTCCCAATATAGAAATGTAGATTATCATTCTTCTCTTATATAAATGAACTTGGAAGTATCTTTGTATCTTCAGGTGTGAGATCACCAGGAGTGAAGGCTCTGTGATGACACGACAAAATCAACAGCTTTAGACCAAAGGCTACCCATGCACATAGACCCAGATGACCTGATCAGAATAGTGGCCTTTTGAATTTTGGCATAAAACTTTCTTTTTTTCATTATATTTAGAAATAAGTAAACAGGGAGACTTTGGAAGACATCTGCTCCCTATTATATTCCAGTTCCCACTTCAGCATTCAAACTGTCAAACTCTTTCTCCACCTGACTCATAGTGTCCATTTATACATTCTTTCCCAGAAATAATCCTAAAACTCGCTCACGAATCTGCTTGGTCTTGACACCATAGATGATTGGGTTCACCATGGGTGGGAAAAGCATGTAGAAATTGGCAAGAAGAATGTGGACATGCGGGGCAGCTCGGCGGGCCACACGGTGCATGATTGAGGAGATGACTGCAGGTGTGTAGAAGGCTAAGATGGCACCTATGTGAGACACACATGTCCCAAATGCCTTGTAGCGTGCTTCCTGAGAAGCAAGCTGTAGAACTGCTCGAAGAATGAAGGTATAAGATAGGATATCAAATAGCAGGTCGAACACCGCAATAAACATGGCCACAGCAATGCCATAGATATTGTTGAAGCGTGTGTCTCCACAAGCAAGCCTTACCACAGCCATGTGCTCACAGTAGCAATGAGCAATCTCTGGGCCCTGACAATAGTGGAAGCGTCTGAGCAGAAAAGGGAGTGGAGTCATTAATGTCACGGCCCGGAACACAGCACTCATGCCAATCCTGACAATAAGGGGCCCAGTCAGCACTGTGGTATAATGCAGAGGCTTGCAGATGGCCACGTAGCGGTCAAAGGCCATGGCCAGCAGGACTGCTGACTCCATGATGGAAAAAGAGTGAAGGAAGAACATCTGGACCAGGCAAGCATAGAAGTTGATTTCCCGATCCCTGAACCAGAATATGGAAAGCATTTTGGGCAGTGTTGTAGAAGAGAGGACCAGATCAATGCCTGCCAACCTGGCCAGGAAGCGGTACATGGGCTCATGGAGGGCAGAGTCTGCCAGGATGATGAAGATGAGGGTGCAGTTGCCCAGTAGAGCCAATGTGTAGGCTGAGCAGAAGGGGATAGAGATCCAGATATGCAGATGCTCCAGGCCTGGGATACCCACCAACAGGAAGGCAGCTGGATGGGTAGAGGTGATGTTGGAGACCATCGTGGTTATTGGAAATTCTCCTTCTCCTTGTCTATTTACATAAGTCTCCTTCCAGTGAGAATTCAAAACAAAAGTTCAAACTCTGATCACTTATGTGGGATGATTACCCTTTTTCCTCTCTAGTCCTTAAATCAGAAAGTAATCATAAGGTAATTGGAGTAGAGTAACTACAAAACTCATTTCACTCCTTTCTCTTTTCACTGTCCCTTGCCACCATAGTTCACCATCATCTTTCACCTGGACTACAAAGCCTCCTAATTTGCCTTTGAGATCTGGATCTTAGTCCTCTATAATTCTGTAATCCATTCTCCATCCTGCAGCCAAAGACCATTTAAAAAGGCAAATTGTATCATGTCAAGCCTTATATGAAACCTTCATTTAATTGCCATTCCACTTAGGATGGAATTTGTACTCCTAATCCTGGCATGGTGTTGCCCCTGCTTGCTTTTTGCCTCATCTGTTTGCACCTCTCCCTTCTTTACTGTGCTCCAGACATATATCCTTCTACCAGATGCTTGAGCACATGGAGTTCTTTCCCTGTCAGTGATGCCTCTCGAGAGTGCCTTTGAATTGCTTTAAATACTGCTATTCTCTCTCTGCCCTTTTTACCTTAGATAATTCACGTAAATTCTTACCTATGTCGCTATAAAGACCTCCTCTAGTTTCCAACTCCTGCTTAAACCCATCCATTACAATATGGCAGAGCATGTATTTTAATTTATTGCTGAAAACTGTTTATGGAATCCCATTGCTACAAAAATAATAAAACAATTAAACATGTTTACAAACAAGTTTACAAACTCCAACATGCCTAAATTTTTGGCTTCACTTACCATTGTTTCCTGAAATATGCATCCCAAGTATAGCAGTGCTAGGAACAGTCATTCTTGTAATTCAACTATTTCTCCACAAGGCTTCTCTTGGCCCTCTTTCATAATCTTGCTAAAAGTCTGCCAAGATATTGGCAAAACCTTCCCAAACTCTTCCAGGCAGATTCTCTTAGTTATTTTAGTTAGGAGTCCCTAATTAAATAACACAATAAAACCATTGATTTATATTACCCATACGTATGTCTGTCTACTCACTGGCCTATGAGTGCTTGGTGTACAAAGGCTGTGACTAATTCATTTCTATTTTTACAGACTCTACTGAACACTGTTGGTGCTTACTAACTGCTTTGTAAATGAATGCATAAACATCTCCCTTTGTGGAAAAACTTCTTCCTTACCTGCCTTTGCACAATATACCTGCCATCTGATCAACACTGAGATTAACTGGGTATCTCCTAATTTTAAACCTCTTCACAGATGGAAATTCTAAGAAATACCGCATCAGCTTTTATTCAATGGATCAAAAGAAAATACTTCTTGTTATTCAAAACTTTTCCAAGTCACATTTAGATCTCTTCATTTTCTCCAAGACTTGCATTGGAATGGACAGCATGGAAGTCCTATGACATTAAGGCTGTGTGTTTTATATGTACTGCCAAAATATCAACGATATCCATATAGATGCTTGTTAAATATTTTTCATATGAATGAAATAATGTCCTCAAATACATGCAATTTTCTTAATCCTAAATGAATGTGCTACTCCAATTCCAAACAGATCTCCCCTATTCCCTCAATGCCTCTGCTCCTGTGTGCTTCCTGTGTGCTCCTGTTGAACATCACCAGCCATGCAGTCTGTTTGCACACACACCTCAATCTCAGAGCTTACCTATGGTATTTAGGAAGTTTAATGAACCATTCATTAACCCTTCCTTTTTCCAGGTTCAACTAAAACATATTTCTAGTTCTGTTCAAGATCTGACTGCTTATTTGGCTGCCTCCTGCCCCAATATCCAAGAACCTGTCTGACTCAGGTGTTTTGTCTAGTCCTTTGATATTATTGTCCTATACCTATTTCCTGTTCCAAAGCCAGGATGTCAGCAAATGTCCAAAGGGATCCTGTGTCATCTATTTATTTGTCTCCCTTCCCTCCAAATTGTATGTGGATCCTTACATAAAGGATAACTAGTGCTGTTATCTATTTGGTAGGCTCCACCTTAATATGGAGAAGACCCTAGAGAGTAGGCATTAAGAAACTGAGACCCCCGTGGTCATGGAGCAAGTAAGCAAATCTAGAATGAAATCTCATAGCTTCTGCCTCCTATACCAGGATTCAAAGCAAGGTTTATGAATCCTGACCTTTCTCTTCCATTTCCTTATTTCATGCTTCTCCTTTACTTTTTTCTGAACTATTAGGAGCTCTGACTTAGGTAAGGCCAGGCTGTGGGGTAGGTGTAAATTGAGTAGCAGTGGTGGAAAGAAGAGTGTGAGTGATATGGCTGAGTTTTTAGCTGAGGTTGCTCTGGATGTGGTCCCTAACGTAAGATATGGAAAGGAGCACAGGCCTACAAGGCAGGAAAGGGTCTTCTAATAATGGTTGGAAAAAGGCTGTGAAGTTTATAGAAGGTGAAGGACATATTTGAGAAGGAAAGAAGATGAAAATAATAGAAGACAAGAGAATCAGAATAATACCTGAGATTAGGATTGTTGTTTGATCCTGAGGTATAAGGGAGAGCTCAATTCTGCTCTACCTTCAATTTGTTCATACTCCCCGTCTAGCCTATTCCCCTCAAATATTAAATATTCTTCTCCTATCAGGTCTCTGCTTAGTCTTTAGGTATTTCATTTAGTGCATACTGTTTTCAGACTGGTTTATGCTGTTATCCTGGTACTCTTGACATGTACCTTCCACTTCCCTGCTCAGCCATCTAGAGTCACTTAGATAGACCCCAGCATCAGTACCCTTTCTTTGTCTGCTTGTCCTTCTCCCCTGTCTGGGTCAACTCCCTTACTATATGGTACCCCTGATCCTCCCCACCATTCTGGCCCAATGTATTCTTACCCTGCAGCATAAGGCTCAGTACTTGACATTTTCCATAGGATTCAAGAAAAACAGGTGCAGTGTTCCTCTCTTAATGAGAGGAGTGTGGGAAAGAGGGATTTGGAAATGGACGGTCGGGTTTTATCCTCCTCATACCCTATTAACTCTTTTCCCCAATGATATATTGGCTCCTGCCCCAGAAGAACATCTTGAAGAGGTCCCATGACAGGTTGGGTCTCTTTTCTGGGTGTGACTCTAGGGTCTTGCTCTGCCCACTCTTCAGTCTCCTGGGGTTCCTGCCCCTGACTGCCTACAGGCTCTCTGCCTCCCTTGAGGCAGAGCGTAGTCTGGTCTTAGTAAGCATTGCTCCTCTCCCCATCCTTACATTCCCTCCCCACAGTTCCTATTCAGAAAAAGAACTGCCTTAGGATACATAAATGGCTCTGCTGTATATGCTTTTTCTGATCATAACTTGGAAATGTGGGGTTCAGTCATAATTAGTTAAAGTCACCTATTATCTTTTTCGTTAGACTGATTTGGTTTGGGGTTTGGGTGTTTTGTTTCATTTTTTGTTCTAGTAAGTGTATGAGATATAGGACACAACTGTAGATTAGGGTTATGGTTGGGATATCTAGGTTTGAGTCTCAGTTTTTGGCCTTGGTAAACTGGCCTTGGATAGTTCTCTTATTAATCATCACTTGATAATTATTAACCATTAAAAATAACACTGAGGGTCACAGTGGCTCAGCAGGCAGTGTTATCACCTGTCATGCCAGAGACCTGGGTTCATTTCCCGGTGCCTGCCCATGCAAAAAAAAAAATATTAAAGATAACACTGAAGGGGGATGGTGCACTGGTGGCTCAGTGGAAGAATTCTCACCACTGAGAATTCTATTACAATCTTCCTACCTGAAATATCCAACCCCACCTTCCATAATCTGAGCTGATGACCTTCATGTTACCACAAAAAAGTAAGTGTTCAGGAGATAATTTTAAATTGTCCTACCAAATATGACAAACTGCTTAAATCTGTGCCTCTAGTTACAGATGAACCATCTGTGCTCCTATGGTCCTACCTAAGGCCAAATTTCCAATTTTGACATTGTATTTCATCAGCTCTCACCTACTATCCAATTCAGACTTTTTCTCATTCATTCCTCCCCCTTTTCTTTCTTTCTATATATTTATATTATATGTGTGTATATACACACAATGCAGCATGGAGCCAGCTTGTCTCTCATTGTGGGTCCCTGGCCCTGTTCCAGAGGGAACAGAGTAACCACTATACATGTACTAGAGTGCCACTATCTCAGTGCCTTTCTATTGGGAGGAAATCTGAAAAACTTAACTAGGAAACTTGTTTCTGACTCACCCTTCTACAGTATGTCTTAAAGGCAGAGCAGTGCTTTGTAGACATGAAAGCTGGCTAATAAAATCCAGGCAACCTGAGGCAAGAGACTACCTGGTTAAGTCATACAAGAGAGCAACCAGGAAGGGGTGAAGGTCTGTTTCAAAGGGAGAAGAGGAGGTGTCATTTAAACCTAAGTGGACTTCTTACCACCATTAGCAAGTGCAAGCAAAAGCAAAGAATCAGACTCCCCAGCTCCACTCAGGCTAAGTTGTGACAGAGAGAATCCTTTATCTTGCTTTTACCCTGGGATGATCTCCTTGATCTTTGATAGGGGGGCTGAGTCTGAAGGAGACCACCAATCAAGGCAGACCCAATTTACAAAGACTTTGAAAAGTTATTTTTTATTTTGCTTGTTTTGGTTAGCTCCTAGCATTCAAGAAAATGTCATATCACTAGCCTTATACAAACATGAGCGACGGGTCAGAGACCAAATCCCAGAGTTAATATCTTAAAATATTAATGTGTAGTGTACAACAAAAGATTACAAGACAAAGAAACAAGAAGTTATGGTCCATTCAAAGGGACAAGATAAAACTTCAGAAACTATCAACAAAGAGGACGAAATTTTGGAATTACCAGACAAAGACTATACAAAATGATCCTCATATGCTCAAGGATTAAAGGAAAACAGGGAGAAAGAACTAAAGGATATGAGGAAAACAGTGAATGAACAGTATAGTAGTCTCATTGAAATTCTCAACAACAACCAAACAGAAATACTGAATTGAAGAACATAATTGAAATGTAAATTCCCTAGAGAATTATAATGGAATATAATGGAGCTGGCAGGAGAAAGAATCAGTAATCTCCAGGACAAGACCACTGAAATGTTTCAAGCTGAGAAACAGAAAGAAAAAGGAATTAAAAACAAAAAAGAGTGAACAGAGCCTAAGAGATTTTGGGGCCACCAACAAGCAAACCAATATGCACATTATGGGAGTCCCAGAAGGAGGAAAATAGAAGAAGGGTCAGAAGAAATGTTCAAAGAAATAATGGAGGAAATCTTTCCAAATTTAATAAAAACAAGAATATCCACAGGCAAGAAGTCCTATAAACCCCAAACGAGTAAAAACTCAAGTAGAACCAGTGCAAACGCATGATTTGCATTACACAGTTCAATTACTAAGAATTCTAGTTCTGGGGAGACTGTCTTTCAAAAACAACAGGGAGATTAAGACATTCCCAGACGAATAACAGCAGAGGGAGTCCTCTCCACTAGACCTGCCCTACAGGCAATGCCAAAGTGAGTTCTTCAGAGGGAAAGGAGGGAACAGTAGACAGTGAATCAAAGTGGCATAAAAAAATAAAGATCTCCAGTAAAAATAACAATATGGGTCTTTATAAATGTTCTGTATTTGGGTATGTAACTCCACTTCTTACAAGTGTTATAATGAAGATGCATAAAACATAATCATAAATATATGGTTCTGGGTGTAAAATGCACAGGGATATAATTTGTAACAAGTACCAAAAACAGTGAGGGAATAGGTATGTGTATGTTACTGACGTTAAATTGGTTTCAATTAGATATGATTGTTATTGATTTAAGATGCTAAGTTTTGACCCCACAGTAACTATAAATGAAATATCTGAAAAAATATATTCAAAAAGAAATGAGGCCAGAGACCCAGGTTTGATTCCTGGTGCCTACCCATGCAAAAAAAAAAAAAAAAAAAAAGAAAGAAATGAAAAGGAATTCAATGATACTTACAAAAAATTAAATGTATAGGAAATTAGGCATTAACAGAATTGAAGGTCAAAAAAGATCTGAGACTTACAAAGACAAAAGAAAGTCCGGTATTATCAGTAGCTCTTCATGTCATTTTAATGACAAAGTATTAAATGCTTAGGTCAAACAGCAGAGATTGGCAGAATGGATTTAAAAAATGACCCATCTATATGCCATTGATAAGAAACTTTCCTTAAATTCAGAGACATAAGTAGGTTGAAATTGAAAGGAGAGAAAAAATATATATTATGCAAATAGTAACCAAAAGAGAGCTGGAGTAGCTATACCAATATCATAGAAAATACTTTAAGCCAAAAACTGTTACAAAGAACAAAACAGTCATTGTTATATACACATACATATATATGCATCTAATGGCAGAGCCCCAAATTATATAAAGCAAACATTGAGAAATACATCATTTTAATAATGGATAGAATATTTATACAAATGATCAATAAGGAAATAGAAGAACTCAACAGTAGTCTAAACCAACATGACCCAACAGAGAGATCTATGGAATACTTCTATCAACAGCAAAATAGTATAGATTCTTCTCTAGTTCATGCAGATCATTCTCCAGGATAACCCACATGTTAAGTCACAAAACAAGTCTTAAATTCAAATACATTGAAATCATACACATATCTTCAACCATGATGAATTGAGAGTTGAAATCAATAACAAAGGGAGAAATAGAAAATACATAAATATGTGGAAATTAAACAATAGCCTCTTTAACAACCAAAGCATCAAAGAAATCACAAGGAAAACTAGGAAATATCTTGAGTTGAATGAAAATGAAAATACAAGATACCAAAACTCATGAGATACAGCAAAGGCAGTGCTGAGAAGGAAATTTGTGCCCCTACATGCTTACATTGAAAAAATAATAATAATAAATAAATGATTTCAAATTAGAGACCTAACCTCAAATTGCAGGATCTAGAAAAAGATGAGCAAACCAAGCACAAAATCAGGCAGAAGGAAAGAAAAAGCAAAAAGTAGAATGGAAATAAAGAAGGGGAAAAAAATAGAATCAACAAAGCCAAAAGCTGGCTCTTCGAAAAGATCAATAAAACTGGCGACTCTAACTACACTGAAGAAGAAAGAACAGAGGACACAGATAACTGGCATCAGAAATAAAAAGGAGTAAATTACTACTGACTCCATAGAAATTACAAGGATTGTAAGAGAATACTATGAACCACTGTGTGCCAAAAAATAAGATAAACTACATGAAATGGCCAAATTCCTAGAAACACACAAGCCACCTAAACTGACTCAAGAAGAAATAGAAGATCTCAGCAAACAAATAACTATTAAAGAGATTAAATCAATAATCAAAACCCCCAAACAAACAAAAGGTCAGGACCAAATGGTGAATTTTACCAAATATTCCATGACGAATAAACTCCAATCCTGCTTCAAACTCTTCAAAAAAACTGAAGAAGAGGGAATATCCCCTAAACCATTCCATAAGGCCAACATCACCCATATATCAAGCCAGATAAAGAGAACACATGAAAACTACAGCCCATATCACTAATGAAAATAGATACAAACATCCCCAACAAAAATACTGGCAAACTAAATCCAATAGCACATTAAAAGAATTATACACTGTGATTAAGGGGGATTTATCAGAGATATGCAAGTGTGCCTCAATATAAGAAAAACAATTAAGGTAATACACCACATAAACAGAATGCAGGGGAAAAAAGTACACGATCATAAAAATTGATGCAGAAAAGGTATTTGACAAAATCCACCACTCCTTCTTGATAAAAACACGTACAAAACTAGATATAGAAGGAAACTTCCTCAAAATAATAAAAGGCATATATTAAAAAAAAAACCCACCACTAACATCATACTCATTAGTAAAAGACAGAAAGTTTTCCTTCTAACAACAGGAACAAAACAAAGATATCCACTGTTACTGTATTTTCAACATTATATTGGGAGTTTTAGCCAGAGAAATTAGACAAAAGAAAAATAAAATGCCCCCAAATGGGAAAGGATGAAGTGACACTTCCCCTATTTACAAATGGCATGATCCTATATACAGAAAATCATTAGCAACAAAGCTAGTAGAACTAATAAATGAATGCAGCAAAGTGATTTTTGACACACAAAAATCAGTAGTATCTGTATATACAATATGAAGAAGAAATCAAGGGAAAAACTTCCATTTACAAAGGTGTTCTTAGTTTGCTAAAGCTGCCAGGATGCAATATACCAGAATCAGGTTGGTTTTCAACTGGGGATTCATGAAGTTACGAGTTACATCTAAGGACATGAAAATGTTCCAATTAAGGCATCAATAAGAGGATACTTTCCCTGAAGGAACCATCTGTGGTTCCTCTGTCACATGGAAATGTACATGATGACATCTACGGATCCTTCTATCCTGCTTCTGTTTTTAATGGCTGTCTCCAAATGTTACTTGGCATTTCTCTCTCAGCTTCTCTGAGCTGAGTTTCATCTTTCTTTTGTCCTCTCATAAAGGACTCCAACAAGGGGATTATGACCCACTTTGAATGGACTGGGTCACATTTCCATGGAAGCAACCTAATCAAAAGGTCCCACCCAACAACAGGTCTACCCCCACAGGGGTGGATTAAGAGAACATGGCCTTTTATGGGGTACCTAACAGCTTCAAACCAGCATACAAGGCAACTAAAAGAATTAAATATCTGGAAATAAATCGAACCAAGGGTGTAAAGGACCTGTACACAGAAAACTACAATATCTTGCTAAAAGAAATCCAAGAAGACCTAAATAAATGGAAGGACATTTTGTATTCATGAATTGCAGGACTAGATATTGTGAAGATGTTAATTCTAGCAAAAATGATTTATAGAGTCAGCACAATTTCAATAAACATCCCAACATCCTTCTTTGCCAAAATGGAAAAGCCAATCATCAAATTTATGTGGAAGGGTTAAAGGGCTCTGAATAGCCAAAACCAACTTTAAAAAAGAAAAATGGAGGACTCACAATTCCCAATCTTAACATATTACAAACCACACTTAACAGCATGGGACTGGCACAAGGACAGGCATATAGACAAATAGAATTGAATTGAGAGTTCAAAAATCAACCCTCACATTTATGGTCATCAAATTTTTGACAGGGGCTTCAAGTACACTCAATTGGTAAAGAGGAGTCTCTTTAAAATATGGTGCTCAGAAAACAAGTGTCCATATGTAAAGGAATGAAGGTGGACCCTTACCTTACATTCTACACAAAAATCAACTGAAAATGGATCAAAGACCTAAATATAAAAACCGAAATACATGACTTATAGAAGAAAACATAGGGAAGCATAATTAAGACATTGTCTTATACAATGTTTTCTTAGACTGTAAACCCAAAGCACAAGCTACAAAAGAAAAAAAAAATAGATAAATGGAACCTCATCACAATTTAAAACTTTTGTGATCAAAGGACTTTATTATGAAAGTAAAAAGACAACCTACACAATGGAAGAAAACATTTGGCAACCACATATCCAATAATGGATTAATATCTAAAATATGAAAGAAATCCTACAATCCAACAACAAAAAACCCAATTTTAGAAATGGGCAAAAGACTTGAATAGAGATTTTTCAAAGAAGATATACAAATGGACAAAAAATACATGAAAAGAGTCTCAACGTCCTCAGCCATTAGGGAAATTCAAATCAAAACCACAGTGAAATACTTTTTCACACCCACTAGAATGGCTCCTATTTAAAAAAAAAAAAGCAAAAATTACAAGTGTTGGAGAGAATAAGGAGAAACAGGAACATTCATACATTGTTGGTGAGAATGTGAAATAGTGCAGCTACTGTGGATGTCAGTTTGACAATTCTGAAAAAAGAATTACCACATGAACCAGCAATTCCACCTGTAGTTATCTACCAAAAAGAATTGAAAGCAGGAACTCAGATATTTGCACACCAAAGATCAGAGTGGCATTATTCAAAATTGCCAAAAAATGGAAGCAACCCAAGTGTCCATCAACCAATGATTCAATAAGCAAAATGTGGTATATACACTCAATGGAATATTATTCAGCCATAAAAAGGAATGAAGTTCTGATGCATGTGACAACATGGGGGAACCTTGAAGACATCTTGTTGAGTGAGATAAGCCAGGCATAAAAGGAAAACTTTTGTATGAGACTAGACTATAGACTCATACAATGACATTATTCCATTTATATGAATAAGTAGTAAGGCAGACATCCTTGCCTTGCTTCTATTCTTGCAGGAAAAGCATTCAATCTTTCATCATTAAATATGTTAACTGTATTTATTCATCAGTTCTCCTTATTAAGTTGAAAAGTATACTTCTGTTCCTAGTTGAAAGTTTTACTGAAGTATGGACACTCCAAAAATCATGTCTAACCTGAATATATGTACTTTGTTTTTTTAGAATATAGGTTACCAGAGGCCGAGGTAGGTGTAGGGAATGGAGAGTTAATGTTTGATTGATGCAGAGTTTCTATTTGGGGTGATGAAAAAGTTTTGGAATGGATGGTGATGATGGTAACACAACTTTGTGAAGATAATTGACACCACTAAATTATATATTTGAATGTACTTAAAAGGAGAATTTTTGGTTTGTTACTAAAATAAGTTTTTGAAAACAAATAAAAACCACATAAGTCTGCAAAATACAGTGAGCCCTAATGTACATCATGGTCTACAGCCAATAGTATGATTATAAAAATGTTTTTTCATCCTCTGTAACAAATGCACCACACTAATGCTAGGTGTTAACAATATAATGTGGTATATTGGAATTTTGTATTTTATGCATGATTTTACTGTAAACCGACATGTTATCTAATAAAAAAAAAGTGAGTTCTCGCCTGCCATGCAGGAGAACTGGGTTCGATTCCAAGTCCATGCACTTCCCAAAAAAAAAAACCAAACAAACAAGCAAAACAAACCAAAAACAAACAAACAAACAAATTCAACAAATGTGCTGCAATAACAGGATACTCACATGGAAAAATAATGAAATGGGACCCCACCACACAGCATACAAAAAAGTAAAAAGTGGGGGGATGGTAAAAATCCAGGATCCATTACAGTAGCAGACATCTATAAGGTTCCCAGGGGAGCCATCTGCTCAGGAACAAAGCATGTGCCTGTCTATTTATCATCTAGGCCATGCCACCCCATTCAGAGACTTCTCTTCACCATATGCATTTAAAGCTCCTTAGAAACAGGAATCTTTTCAAATCTCTGCATCTCCAGTATAATGTCAGGTACATATTAAAGTCATTAATGTGTTTGTTGACTTACTGATTGAGATTAAGCATTATGCCTGCCTGTCCTACATTTGATTATAATATCCTCTGCTCATTCAGCAGTCTTCCCCTAATACCCAACATCACCATGATCCTCTTCCAAGTACTATCACAGAGGGAAATGAGTTCACGTGGTCACTGCCTTCACAAAATCTATTGTGTAAGAAGCCAAATGAAAGATAATGTAATAATAACAATCTTTTGAGGTTTTACCATGTGCTACACACACATAATAGCTTATGACAACCCCACAAAGAAAGTTATTCTCCCCTCTGTATAGTGGGGGAAGAAGAGGCTAAGAGCTGTTAGTTAGCTTACTTAAGGTTACACCAGAAAGATTTAAAGTAGCTGTTGCACACAAACAACATTTGATGAGATGTTATATGGGCGAGAAGAAAGGACCCTTGGATTATCAGCAAAGATTCATGAAGACGTTAACTTTAAACTGCAATCCAATGGTTCCCAGAACCATTGCCTGTTCTTTGCACATGCTGTCTCTTTTCCTTGGCATGCCCCTTCCTCCAAACTTACCTTGTACTTCTAAACCCTAAATCTTTGGCTGTCTCTTCCAGCACTAACCCCTTCTCTGCTGAATGAAACTCTATGTCTTTCATATGCCTACATATATCTCGCTGATATGTTCTTTGTGTCTTTCCATCCTCCAAACCAGGCTATGAGCTCCTTGAGAACAGGAGCATAGTAGATGCTCAATCAACGATTGAGTTGGATAAAATAATACAATAACTCAGTCTTTTTATTGAATGCTTAGTATAAATCAGACAAAATTGTAAATGCTTTGCATGTATCTTCTCACTTAATCTTCACCACTTCTCCATTTCACAGATGAAGAACTAATGTTCAGAGAAGTTAAATAGCTTGCCTCCCAAAAAAATATGGAGAAACAAATATTTAGGCGAAGAGAGAGGGCTGGGAATAAAAACAAAATTAGCAAAATATTCCAAAATGTGTTCCTATGCCAAAAATCATTTTGGATTATTTGTGCTCAAGGATCTCTTCATGTATCCCCCTTTCCTACCCACACTGAACTCTCAAGGTAGAACTTCTCTGTTATCCAATCCTTCCCCACCCTTTGGGATGCAAATGTCCTAGCTTCACTTTGCTGCCTCTAACTAGCATCTCAGAGGTATTTTTAGTGTCCTCATCCTCAGGGAATCCCTACTCTCAACTGTAGCCCTAATAACAGGATAAATACTCAAGCTCTTCTGCTCCCCCACACTCTAAGCCCTGCAAGACCTGAGACTCTGCTACTATTCCCAAAGCACTATAATAGATACACTGTGAGCAGTCCAGACCTGACCACCAATAAGATAGCTTCTCACTGAAAAGTTCTCTCCTTCAGATAAAAGAGATTAACAATTAATTACACCTTTTAACCATTGCTATAAAAGCCATGTAGCGTGAGTGAATTTTCAAATAAATGTCTCCCATGATAATTCTCTCAGTAGCCTATGAAGTAGAAATCAACCTATCCAGGTCACAGGTGAGAAAGCAGGTGGAAAAAGATTAAGTGACTTAACTAAGATCACCCACCTCGTTAGTGGAAGTGCTGGGATTTGAATTAGTCTGCTCTTGATCTTCCATTAATGAATGCTGACTTCTTGGCAGATAGCTTCCAGATGATCAAGGACACCTCCGGTGATGAAGAACTTGCTCCTTTCTTCACGAGGCAGCCTTGTTCCTGGTATTTCAGCTCCTATTATTATATATTTTAGGTAAGATGTTTTTATACCAAATACTAGAATATGAAGTAAGAGTTATTCTTAGAGAGTTATCTGGAGCAGGTGGGGACAGCTTCCTTATTGATCTCCAGAATTTTTATAGATACAGAGCTAGGAAGACGGGACCCCATGACTCTCACCTCCATCTCTTTTGTAGAATTTGAGCACATTGATTCTTTCAACATATGTTCTTGCAATTTCATTTTCCCCATCTTTGCAAATGGGCCTGAAGCAAGGGGAGATTATGATCATTGCATGTAGCTTCCAGATCAAGTAGCGAGTAAAAAGAGAGGCTGCAGAAATCTGATTCAAAAAAAGGCAGAGGTGAAATAAGAGAAGGAAAGGAGGACTGCCCCAGTCATGACTGGATTATTCAGATCTCAACCTTCAAACCAAGAGAAGGAAACTGAAGTGTGAACACTCCATAAACAATGTCTTACCTGAATATATGTACTTATGTTTTTTGAGCATAGCTTTGCTCATTCATTTTGCACAACAACATATATAAGCACACATATAATCATATACTCAGCCAACAGTGTGCTCATTCATAGAATGGAACAGTTGCTCAAGGTTCCCCACAGATTTCTCTCTGTCCTTGTACCATCATCACCAGCAAAGCTGATTCCCCTGTGGGGATCCTTGGGCCCAAGCTGAGCAGTGGAAACTCAGGAGGGAATGATCACAGAAGAGAAGACAGGAAACACATAGGGAAAGTGATGATGAAACAGAAAGAGGCGAGAGGATTTGTTCGATATCAGTGACAGCAAGAAATGGCACTGGGATGGGAAACGAGGCATCCTAACCCAGGTTTCTTTCCCCATATCACTTTAGAAGGGCTTACCTTTTCCTTTCCTGCTCCCAACAGTTTCCTGTGACATCTTTGTATGGATAACTGATGCTAGGGATTGCAAGGAGTGTTGTAGCTAAAGGATGGGAATGGAAATGGGCCATCTCCAGAGGGTCCAATTTGCTTCCCTATTGCTGTTCCATTTGGCAACCAGAACCCAGATGAGAAAGGTACTTTTCCCTCCCTCTTTCTCTTTTCTGTCCTCTCCTGCCTGTTTCTGATTCTTATTCTTTAATCTTTCTTTCCATCTTCATCTACTATCCCTCTACCGTTCCCTCCTGCCTTTTTTGTTTAATCTACCCTCTCCCGGTTCCTACTACTGGCTAGCTAGTAGAAAAGAGACAAATAAGGAAGTATGGGTATGTAAGGGAAAAACAGTGGAGTTAGAGATAATAGTTAATAGACAAAAGGGATGGAGTGGAGGTGTATAGAAGCTTGGAGCTGTCATCGGACCAATCTTGATATCTATATTTGCTTACAGGGAATGATTCTGTGTTCCTAATGTTTAAAATTCATTTCTCAGCCCTTCTCTCTTCCATATCTTTGAATTTATGAGAGGTGTATAGTCAACTCTCAGTAGTCTTATAAGATCACATATCGTGATCAGATCAACCTGATCCCCACCACTGACCAAGTCTGCATAATTACTCCTACTTCTACCAGCATCCAAAAAGGACAAACCTGAGGTAAGAACAGGATTCTAGTGCTAAACTTGAGCCAGGCAATCTTATGGCTGTAACAGGCTATAAGAGACGCAGCCCTTCACCATGTGCTTTGCTGTTCCTGGTTAGAATCCAGGTTCTGAGCCTTGTCTATGAGTTATCATGGACTCAATGGCTTGAAAACTCCATTCAAGGTCTCCCTGCCTTCCTTTCTCCTCAGTACTGACCCTCTTCTCTTGAAAAGTGGTCAAATTTGAGTCTTTCATCTAATATACCTGAACTTTCATCATTATATTATCCTTATATTGTCTCATAGGTAGAATGATCAGGAGAAAATGACACTAGAGTATAGGCAAAGTAGGGTTTATAGTCAGAGAAAAAATGTTTTTAATAAGCACTGTAGAGAAGATCCTACAGCCATCCCACTCACCTCCCAGCCCTTTCCTAGAGATCACTGAATCACACAGAAGAAGAAAGGGCCCTTTAAACCCTAGTAATAGCAATCCAACCTCCTGCTTTGAATTATTTCCCAGTACCCTACATTCTTCTAATCCCAGAAGGTTTTCATGAGGTCTAACACAAATATTTCCTGTTGTCATTTCAGTTTCAGCCAGCAAAAGGATGGATCCCAGCTACCTCTTTTCTCAAGGCCTTCTAGGGCTCACAGTAAGGCAGTAAGATCTTTTCCACCCATCCTGCCTTGACCTAGCCATGCAACTCACAAACCAGAGCCATCAGAACCCACCCTCCTTCCTGCTCATGGGAATTCCTGGCCTGGAGGCATTCCACTTTTGGATTGCATTTCCCTTCTGTTCCATGTATGCCCTAGCAGTGCTTGGCAATATGGTAGTGCTGATGGTGGTACATTCAGAGCCTGCACTGCACCAGCCCATGTATCTTTTCCTATGCATGCTGTCCACCATTGACCTGGTGCTCTGTACCTCCACTGTACCCAAGCTTCTAGCACTCTTTTGGGCAAATGCTGCTGAGATTGCCTTTGGGGCTTGTGCTGCCCAGATGTTCTTCATCCATGGCTTCTCAGCTGTAGAATCTGGCATCCTGCTAGCAATGGCCTTTGACCGCTACTTGGCCATATGCTGGCCACTGCACTATGAGTCATTGCTGCCTCCAAAGGCTGTGGGCAAGCTAGGGGTTGCTGCTGTGCTTCGTGGCCTGGGGCTTATGACCCCACTCACCTGCTTATTGGCAAAGCTAAGCTACTGTAGCCAAGTGGTGGCCCACTCCTACTGTGAACATATGGCTGTGGTGAAGCTGGCTTGTGGGGGCACACAACCAAATAACATCTATGGCATCACAGCCGCTACACTGGTGGTGGGCACTGACTCCATCTGTATTGCTGTCTCCTATGCACTCATCCTCCGGGCCGTATTAAGCCTTTCCTCCAAAGAGGCAAGGTCCAAGACCTTCGGCACCTGTGGCTCCCACCTGGGTGTCATCCTGCTCTTCTACACACCAGGGCTTTTCTCATTCTACACACAGCGCTTTGGCCAGCATGTGCCCCGGCACATCCACATCCTCCTGGCTGACCTCTACCTTGTTGTGCCCCCCATGCTCAACCCTATCATCTATGGCATGAAGACCAAGCAGATCAGAGATAGAGCCTTTCAGCTGCTGAAATGGAGTCCCGCTTAGTCATAAAAACTTCAACTCAGCTCTGAGACACTATCCTCTACTTCTCTCAACCCTTGGGTAATATTTGAGACCCATGGCTCTGCACCTGATGGGAGACTGATACCCAACCTCAGTGGTGCCATAGAATCCTTGTTTTGATAAGGAGGCGGAGCACAAGTCAGATGGGAAAGAACCACCAGGTGATACCCAGTTGTGAGACAGATATAAAAAGCTCAGGGAACTTCTGGCTAATGAGATAATATAGCTATCAGCCTGATGATGGCCTCCCTGGAATCCTACACTGCAGTTTTGATATTGTCCTAGGAAGACTTGGGTAAAATGAGAGAGATGGCTATTAGTCTGACAAGGAAAAATAACCTCTCCTCCACTGGCAGGTGTTCCTATTCTTACAAAGATATATGGTTACCTCCCTCAGTGAATACTGAGTCTGATTTGGGGAGAAACCTAGAGAATTAGAGAGACAGAGCATTCAGCTATGTGTCATAGAGACAACAAATGAAAAAGAATAATGGGCATTCTGTACCCACTGTGCAAAGAAATAAGCAATCTAGGATGTCAGCCTCGGAAGGTTCTCTGGAAGATGAAAGCTTTGATCCTCTCACTGAACATGCACTATGGGTCAGATATTTTGTTAAAATCTATAGATGTAGACTTGATTAGACCAGATGACTGCTCACTGCTAGAGAAGAAATACAAAGACAGTGCCCAAAGAGAATTAAACTATTATGTTCAGAGTAAGTGCAGGGCCATGAATATATAGGAAAACACCTAATTTGCTCAGGAGAAATGAGGTCCCAGGGCCTACCTTGCCCTGTTCCACCTCTTTATGGGCAGGAAAGGCCACACCCTTGGAGGACTTGAAACTTGCCTGCGTATAAATTGCAGGTAAAAAGACTCAAACTGGATCACATCCCGTCTAACATCTGAAGTCTTTCTTTCTATTCCCTGTAGTAACCATGTAGAAATGCCACCAAACGTCAAAGGTTCAGGGAAGGGACCAAGCCCCCTTCTTTGAAGATAAAACAGAGAACTCAGTCCAATTCAGCCTCCTGTGCATATCTACCAAAAAGAAAAAAGAAAAAAGTGATGGCTTCCACTAGAGCTTTAGGCTACTGAGTTCTCAGTGGCTCTGGCTCTCGCATTCCTGCTTCAAATCTGCAGGCAGAGATGTCTTCAAAAGTTTGGGGGCTACAGGGTATGAATATTTTAATAAGCTAGGAAAGAGCTTCCACAGGAGAAGCCCCCTGGTAGAACCTGGGATGACCTAGATCACCAGAGCATCATCCAGTAACAATAAAGGATCAGCTTGACACCCTGCAATGCCCCAAGGGAATATACCTTTTCTTACTTAAGTTCCAAAACCATCTGATAAGGAATACGTAATGACTCCCACTTCACAGAGCCAGAGGAAGAAGATCAGGAAAGCCGTCACTTGTCTAAGAAAGCAAGTTAACGTCAGAACCACAATTCAAACTCTGATCTTTCTAATTCTAAACTTTGTGTTCTTTACATCAGGATTTAGGAATAAGTCAGGCAATTTGGTACCCTTGTACCAAGAATCTAGGAGCTCAATACAAGGGAGGAGCAATGATTCTTTTCCTCACATAACTGACATTACTGAGAACATTCTGTGTGCCAAGCACTTATTTCAGAGGCTCAAAATATAATGGTGCTCCAGGAAAGTAAGTCCTTGGTGACAACTCAAATATGAGACCTCAGCAAAATCCACATTGGCAAACTTGAAGCCATCTAATTCTTCTTTTACTCCAGGGCTTAACACACAAGATTTAAAGTCTTAATTTGCCCAAAAACACCCCAGTTTGCCAGACAATCAGAGGCCACAGATTGACCATTAAAGTCTACCCCCAGGATATTTAAACCAAACTATACAGGAAGTCAAGAAAAGTGGCACCAACCTATTTGAGACTATAATGGCTATGGTTGTTGTTTTCCACCACCCCAAACCACTTTTGTTAAAATGAAGTATAATTTACATAAAATGCATATGTTAGCTATATAGTTTGCTCTCTGACAAATGTATATATATCAGTATAACCACCATCTCAATCAAGAAACAGAATATTTTCATAATCCCAGAAAGTTCCCTTGGTCCCACTTCCAGGCAAAACCTCAGCTTGCCTACTGAGATACCATTGTTTGATTTTTATCACCTCACTTTAAATTTGCTGTTGTAGAAGTTCATATAAATGGAATAATATCATATGGATTCTCTTGCGTCTGACTTCCTTGACCCAACATAGTGTTTTTGAAATTCCTCGTGTTGTAGCATGCATCAGTAGTGTATTTTTCTTTATTGAGGAGTATTATTCCATTTTATAAATATTTCAAACCTGGTCTTTTTCCCCTTTTTTTTGGCTATTATGAATAAGGCTGCTATGAATATTTCTTAACCTAAAAGTATATTTGCTGGGCCATAGGGTAGGTGTATGTTTAACTTTAATAGAATCTGCCTAGCGGTTTTCGAAAGCACTTTTATCGTTTTGTACTCTCACAATCCCCAGTTGTTGCACATCCTAGCCAACCCTTGATTCTTTTCTCATTTCAGTCATTCCAGTAGTTGTAAGGTAGTAACTGTCATTTAAATTTGCATTTCGATGGTAACTAATGAATGACGGAAGCAATTCCTTATGTGTTTACTGACATGCATGTATCTCATTCTGTGAAATATTTGTTCAAGTCTTTTGCCCATTTTTATTGAGTCATCTGTTTTTTTATTGACTTGCAGTAGTTATGTTCTGGATAGAAGTCTTTTGTCTGATATTCATAAAAACTAAAAACTTCTTTTTATCAAAAATACCAGTAAGAGTATAAAAAAGCAATCTATAAAACTGCAGAAAATATTGTACTATACATATCAAATTAATATTATTCATATTTAGTGTTTCTTTATAGACTTAGCTCTTAATTTTAGGTATATGACCCAAAATTAATGATAATATTATTACATGGTGAGAAGTAAAGATCAAGGTTTATTTTTTCCACATATGGTACCCAGTTCTAGCATTATTTGTTAAAATGACTTCCTTATCAAAATCGAATTGCTTTGGCAATTTTGTAAAAAATAATCAGTCAACTCTTTATGTGTGGATACAATTCTAGATTCTGTTACACTAATCTATTTGTCTATTTTTATAGAAATTTTATATTCACTGCACTTTTTTTATGACAGTTTTATAGTAAGTCTCAAAATGAAATAGTTAAGCTCTCTGACATGTACTTCCCATAATGGTTTTAGATCTTCTACTTGCTTTGTATTCCCATACATGTTTTAGAATCGATTTATTAATTTTCACAAAAAGTCTTGCTAGGATTTTGATTGTATGGTTTCTATTTCTTTTTCTTGTCTTCTTGCACTGGTGAGAACCTCCAATGCATTGTAAACTAGAAGTAGTAAGGCAGACATCCTTGCCTTATTTCTGATCTTACAGGAAAAGCATTCCATCTTTCATCATTAAATATGATGTAACTATATTTATTCATCAGTTCTCATTATCAAGTTGAAAAGTACACTTCTTTTCCTAGTTGAAAGTTGTTATCAATAATGATGTTGAATTAGGTCCAATTATTTTTCCTTCATCCACAAAGGTAATCATATCTTTTCTCCCTTATTTTATTAATGCAGTGGATTTATATTGACTTTTTTAAATGTTAAACTACCTTGCATTGCTGAAATAAACCCCATTTGATCATGAAGTATTATCATTGTTATATACTGATGGACTTTTCTAATATTTTGATTAAGATATTTGTGTTTATGTTGATAAAGAATATTGGTCTTGTAGTTTTCTTTCTTCTAATTACCTTAGATTTTCATATCAGGATTTTACTTGTCTCGTGAAATATGTTGAAAAATATTCCTTTTTCCTCCATTTTCTGAAAATGTTCATTGAAAATGTTTTATTTATTCCTTTAAATATTTGTTAGAATTCCCAAGGAAAGATATCTGGGCTTGAAATTTCCTTCATGTTTTGTTTTTTATTTCAAATTCATTTTTAAATAAATATATAGTTATTCTGATTTTCTATTTTTGTGTAATCTTACTGTTTCCTCTAAATTGTCAAAATTACTGGCACAAAAATATTTATAGTATCACCTTTATTGTCCTTTCAAGTCTGTAGGATCTGTAGTGATATAACCTCTTTCATTTCTGATTTTAGTCATTTGTGTATTATCTCTTTGTCCTGTTCTGTCATGCTGGGAGGGAGGGTGACATGGAGTTTTATTAATATTATTATTGTTTCAAAGAACAAAATTTTGGCTTCGTTTATTTTTCTGTATTGTTTGTTTATTTTCTTTATCGATTTCTGCTCTTATCTTTTTTCTTTTTTTTTTTTTACCTTCTTCGGATTTCATTTGCTGTTCTCTCTCTAGCTTCTTAAGGTGGAAACTGAAACTTAAATCACTGATTTTTAAACCTTCCCTTTTTCTAATAAAAGAATTTATATACATAAAATCTATGTCTTGCTTTAGCTGCATTTCGTATGTTGTGTTAAAATACTTTGAATTATTTTCTAAATTCCCATATTTCTTTGTAACATATGGATTATTTAGATGTGTGATGATAAATTTGCAGTTGTTTAGGGATTTTCTAGGTATCTTATTGTTAGTAATTGTTAATTTATTTCCATTGTGGTCGGAAAACATATGCTGTATTACTACAGTTCTTCAAAATGTATTGAAACTTGTTTTATGGCCCTTTAAGTGTCTATGTTGGTGAATATATCATAAGTACTTTAAATGAATGTTTCTCAGCAGATTTGGGGTGTAATTTCTAGGAATATTAATTAAATCTTGTTGGTTGATGGTGTTACTCAAACCTCCTATATCTTTACAGATTTATCTATATCTTCTATCAATAAATTACAAAAGTATGTTAAAATATCCAAAACCAACTGTGGATTTGTCTATTTTTCTTCATAGCTCTGTCAATTTTCATTTTGTGTATCTTAAAAATCTTTTATTAGATGCATATTATTTCGAATTTTTATATCTTCTTGATGAATTTATAATTTTAACATTATAAAATTGCCCTCTATTTCTGGTAATATTCTCTGTTTTAAGTCAAATCTTTCTGATATTATCATGACTACATAGCTTAAATGTAAAAGGATAGAAAAAGATACCATGCAAAGTTTAAGCAGAAGACTATACTTGAGTTAACTGCTATTAGATAGCAAAGAGTTGGGCATTGTTTATATATCTAGGCTGACAAACTGGTGAACTGGACTGTTAATGTAATAATGTAATGTTATATGTTCGTGTTTAAGTCTATCATCTTGTTATTTGTTTTCTATTTACACCTTTTTTTGTCCTCTATTTCTTCCTTCTTGCCTTTTTGAGTTAATTGAATATATTTTGAAATTCCATTCTAATTTCTCTACTGTACCTTTGGATATACACATATTATTTTCATATAGGTGGCTCTAGGGTTATACATCCCTAATTTATCACAATCCTCCTTGAATTAATTTTATATCACTTCAGGTAAAATATAATAGCATTATAATCATTCAATTTCATTTACTTTCCATCTTTATGTTATTTTTCAATATATTTTACATAGGATATAAGTACATGTGTATATCATATATTAAACCTCAAAATACATTGTTCAATAAAATAGATATCTTTTAAAGAGATTGATAAAATGAAAACTAGTCTATTATATTATGCACATATTTACTACTTATAGTGCTCTTCTTTCCTTTCTGTAGACCCAAATGACCACATAATATCATTTCCTTTCAGCCTAAAACTTCCTTTAGCATTCTTGTTGTACAGGTCTCTTAGTGGCAGATTCTCTTAGCTTTTGTTTGCCTGAAAATGCCCTTACTTAAATTTTATTTTTGATGAACCGTTTTGCTAGCCATAGCAGTCTAGATTGATGCTTTCTTCTTCCTTTTAGCTTTAGTTATTTTTTTAAATATTTTTATTATAAACAATGAACAAACACATAAACATCCTTTACATTGTTTACATACAAACTTTCATGACATGGTTACAATCAATGGCTCAAAATTTCATTACAGGGCTGGCCATGGTGGCTTAGCAGGCAAGAGTGCTTGCCTTCCATGCCAGAGGACCCGGGTTCGATTCCCAGTGCCTGCCCATGGGAAAAAAAAAAAATTTCATCACATAGTTGTGTATTCATCACCATGATCATTTTTTTGAACATTTGCAACTCTCCAGCAAAAGAAAAAACTCATGCATGCATACCCCTTACCATTTCCTTTCATTGACCACTAGTATTTCAATCGACTCAATTTATTTTCACCTTTGTTCCCCCTAGTATTTGTTTATTTCTTTCCATATTTTTTACTCATCTGTCTGTACTGTAGATAAAAGGAGCATCAGACACAAGGTTTTAACAATCACATAGTCACCTTGCTAAAGCTATACCATTATACAATCATCTTCAAGAAACATGGCTACTGGAACACAGCTCTACACTCTACACTTTCAGGTACTTCCCTCAAGCCACTCTAGAGGGAATGAGCTGGGACTCAGCACCAAAGGATTAAGAAAACCTTCTCAACCAAAAGGGAGAAGAGTGAAATGAGACAAAATAAAGTGTCAGTGGCTCAGAGATTCCAGAGTGGAGAGGTTATCTTGAAGGTTATTCCTACGCATTATATAGATATCTCCTTTTTAGTTTATGGTGTTCAATTAAACTGTCCACATAAGTTAAATTAGGAAATGGACTAGTCAAAATATAAATTTTTTACAAATAATCATTTCTTGCTTTAGTCTCACACAGAAGTTGAGGTTTTAATATATGAATGACCATCTATTCATTCATTCATTTCTTCTGATGAAAGTCAGTCATAATTCTTATCACTGTTCCCACATATGTATGGTATCTTTTTTCATGGGCTGTGTATTAGCTAGGGTTCTCTAGAAAAACAGGACAAACAGAAGATAACTGTAAATGTGAGATTCATAAAGCCATCTCACACAACTGTAGGAATGCAAGAGTCCAAAATCCACAGGGCAGACTGTGAAGATAGCAACTCCAACAAAGCCTCTCAATGGACTCCATAGGAGAGGCTCACTGGCTGAAGAAGAAATGAAAATCCTCTCTTCTCCCTTAAGTCCACAACCAATTGGATCAAATCAAACTGAATGGATTATCTCACTTGCAGAAGAGATTCCCTTAGTTGATATTAGATGTAATCAGCCATGGCTGTAAGCAACTAACTGATGATTTAATAAACCATTCTTCTAGTTTAACAACTAGCCATGAAATATCCTTGCAGTAACAGGCCAGTGCTTGCCTGGCCAGACTATTGAGCACATCACCTAATCAAGTTGACACCAGCGCATAACCATCACAGGCTGTGTTTTAGTTTCCCAGCTGCTAAAACAATACCAGATGATAGGTTGGCTTATAAAAACAGGAATTTATTGGCTCACAGTTTTGTGACTAGAAATCAAAAATTGAGGCATCATCAAAGCAATGTTTCTCCCTGAAGACTTTGGTATTCTGGGGCTGACTGCCAGCAATCCTTGGTCTGTGGCTTTCTGTCACATGCATGCACATGGAGGCGTCTTCTTTCTCTTCCAGGTTCTGTGGACATTCAGCTTTTCCCTGTGGCTTCTCCCTGTCTGACTGTCGTTCTGCTTATGAAGGACTCCTATAATCCAGATTAAAGCCCAACCTGACTCAATTGAGCCACACCTATACTGAAGAAACATTTTAGAAATGTTTAATAAGGTCATTTAAGAAATGATCTTATTTACATTGGGTCCACATACCAGAACGTGTATCAAATACAGGAACATGTCCAACCTGGCATATACAATTCAATCCACAACAGGCTGATTTTTAAATTGTCTTTCTTTGGTTTTCATCATTTTGACTTTATGTCCATCAATTTATGAATGGATAAACAAAATGTGGTATATTCATACAATGGAATATTATTCAGCCATAAAAAGAAGCCGTTCTGATACATGTGACAACGTATACAAATCTTGAAGACATCATAGTGAGTGAAATTAGCCAGACACAAAAGGACAAGTATATTATCTCACCGATAGGAAATAATTAGAATAAACAAGTTTATAGAGTCAGAACTTAAAATATAGGTTATTAGGGGCTGGGGTAGAGAATGGGAAGTTTATGCTTAACTGATATAGAGTTTCTTTTTGGGGCAATGGAAATGTTTTGGTAATGGATGGTCATGAGGTAGCACAATAATGTGAATGTAATTCACTCCACTGAGTCATATATCTAAATGTGATTAAAGAGGAAATTAGAGTGTATATGTTACTAGTATAAAATGTTAAAAAAAAAAAAAAAAAACAGGATCATACAACACAGTGAATCCTAATATAAACTATGGACCATAGTTAATTGTATAATTATAAAAATATTGGTTCATCATTTGTAAAAGCTTTGACACTAACACAAAGTGTTAATAATAATGAGAAACTGTATGCGTGTCTGTAGGGTTATATAGGAACTCTATTTTATGCAAGATATTTCTGTAAACCTACAATTTTTCTAATTAAGGAAAAAAAAAATAAATAGGGGCCCTGCCTCTTTGGCTGTGTGCACCACACCTTTTCCTTTAAGGGGTGAAAATGGCGTTGATGCTAACCATAGAGCACAGACTTGCATGAATGCAAAGGAGTGAGATAGACCTTATTTGTGTTCTATTACATTTTGTCTTTTTGAGATCTGTTAGTATCCTCATTCTCACATGGCTGGTTGCATAATCCAACAACTAATATATAGGAGTCTTCTATTCTGTAATCCTGACCACGGTCAATCTAGCCATTTGGAGCTGTGATTTTTCTTGTGTGTGTGTTACATTAAAGGCTGGCAATTCCAACTAAAGCAGTGCCTTCAAACTAGCACCAACTAGACAGACATTTACCAATTTTTTGTTTTGTTTTGTTTTACTATTTAAAGGAAAAGATGAAGGCTGAGACCTACTCAGCCTTCTAAAGGTGCTCAATCTGATTATTGATTGAATTCACATCTTCCTCAAAGTATTAGGTAGATTATACCAATTAAAATAAAGGATCAAGAAGGACTACCCTGATGAAGGAAAAAAAAAAAGCCTGAAAGATGTAAACTGTTAATGCTGCAGTAGTTCCTTTCATTGTCTCGGGCATGGCAACCCATCATACAGTTACTAAATGTCAACATCCAAGGAAATGTGTGAAAATTAATTTTTATACCTTTACAGATCATAACAGAGCTATGGCAGCTTTGGCGATATAGGAACTTAATCTGGCCTGGGACTAGATTCCCTCTTAAAAGACAAAATCTTGGGATATAGTGCTAAATGTGGACTTTTCCCCACCTGTGGACTCTACTGCAGGCTTAGAACATGGACCTAACTATTGCCATTGTGTTAATATCAAAAACTCTGTCACAAGAAAATCTAGACTGTTGGTTATTGTCTGTCCATAATAGAAATATAATGTATTTGTTCATTCAATAGCACTTTAATTCTTTATATATTGATAGTATTTAGAAAAAAGTTGAAAAACAAAGATCTCTCAACAAAAAAAAATCTAGTTCATGAAGAAGACAGATAATATATCATAATGAATGCTTTTAAATGCCTATAAAAATGAGATATAGAAATTTGGAGGAATATGAACATTGCCTCCCATGGAAAGATTTACATCCACTTGAAAAATGAACAGGAGCCTGCTGTTGAGAACAGACTTTCAGGAAGAGCACGTGTAGCTGCATGAGAGGTCAAGCCTGCCTACTATTGGGATGCAATCATTTGTTTCTTCCTCTATAAGGAAGAAGCAGTACCAACCTCTTAGGGAATGTGATGATTAAATGTCATTTTCATAAAGTACCTAGAAAATGGAGGTTTTCAACTTAAGTTTTAATTGAATTGTGAAGTTTTGTTTATTTGTTGGTTATCAGGATACTGGGTAATTAATACTCTCAAACCTATACTTGGAGCCAGAAGAAGTCTCCTGGGATTCCCAGAATTTAGATGAATGATGATTAAATTAGGACTTCTGTAGGGAAGTGGGGTTGACAGAGAACTAAGCAAGGTGACTGAAGTTACCCCAGATGTTTGGGGCTCAGGACACATCTCAGTGTTCATATTAGTAATACTTAGGCCTATACTTAATTATATCTTATTTCTTAGTGTTCTGTATATGATGTCTCACAATAACTTTCTGGGGCAAAGACTGTTACTTCCACTTAACTTAATGGGAGAATTGAGCTTGGAGAGAAATGAAAATGTAGCTTAAGTTTAGAGAAACAGTTGGAAGTAGAGCTGGAATCTGAACATTAGGCTATACTTCAGGAGCTTGAAATTGCAGGTATCTGCTTCTTAACACATTTCAAAATATAAAAAAAAATAGCAAAACAAAAACTAGAGGCATTTCTTAACAGCAGGTTAAGAGCAAAACAACTCCAAGCAAGGCCCACCATGTAGTAGTAAGTCCCAGGAAAGCAGCCAATGCTCTTGTCTCTGAGTCCTTTCTCCGTTTCATGCTCTCTCCTCCCTCAGCTCTGCAGATGACCCCCATTTCTCTTCTGTCTTCCCCAAATTATCCTCTAACACTCATTCATGGGAGGATGAAGAAGAGAGGCAGAAAGATATTTCTTAGAGGGTCTTTTTTCCTTACATCAATCTAAACAGCAAAGCATTACAAAAAAGATAATTTTGTATTAATCATTATTAGACACCACTTTGAGTGAATTCACTGTAATATTTTCATTAGATCCAGCTCTACTTCCTTGTCCTTTTATGTAAAGGGTGAAAACAGCTCTTTGCCTTATAGAGGGCTATTAGGAAACCACTTGCCCCTTGGTCAATCCATGCATTATATAGATTAATCTGCTTGAGTGGAATTGGTATGAAAAACTTGGAACTTGCATTCTGGTTTCTATAAGCCTTCTCCCCTTTCTGTCTGGGACCACCACCTCCCATCCCTTGATTACTATCAGCTAGGCTTAGCGTAAGAGTGTACACACATTTTTTACTTGCTCTAAAGGTGTACAAGGAGAGTTGATCACTTATTCTCCACTTCTCAAGAACCCCACCCATCTCTAGAGAGACACTGATTTAGAATGTTACTCCAGTTAATGCAGGACAAGCCTTGGTGGCTGGCATTATATATCACAGATTCGTTTTGTTTTTTTTAATTTTATTAATTAAAAAAAATTATAAGAAACAAACATTCCCAACACACACACTCAGCAATTCACAATATCATCACATAGTTGCATATTCATCATCATGATCATTTCCCAGAACATTAGCATCAATTCATAAAAAGAAATAAAAAGACAACAGAAAAATATAATAAACAGAAAAAAAAATTTTACAGGCCATACCCCTTACTGATCCCTTTCATTGATCACTAGCATTACAAACTAAATCTATTTTAACATTTTTTCCCCTTATTATTTATTTTTATTCCATATGTTCCTCTCATCTGTTGACAAGGTAGATAAAAGGAGCATCAGACACAAGGTTTTCACAATCACACAGTCACACTGTGAAAGCTATATCATTATACACTCATCATCAAGAAACATGGCTACTGGAACACAGCTCTACATTTTCAGGCAGTTCTCTCCAGCCTCTCCATTACATCTTGGATAACAAGGTGATATCTACTTAATGCATAAGAATAACCTCCAGGACAACCTCTCGACTCTGTTTGAAATCTCTCAGCCATTGACACTTTGTCTCGTTTCACTCTTCCCCCTTTTGGTCGAGAAGGTTTTCTCAATCCCTTGATGCTGGGTCTCAGCTCATTCTAGAGTTTTTCTCAAACCATTGATGCTGAATCTCAGCTCATTCTGGGATTTCTGTCCCATGCTGCCAGGAAGATCCACACCTCTGGCAGTCATGTCCCATGTAGACAGAGGGGGGGTGGTGAGTCTGCTTGCTGTGTTGGCTGGAGAGAGAGGCCACATCTAAGCAACAAAAGAGGTTCTCTTGGGGGTGACTCTTAGGCTTAATGTTAAGTAGGCTTGACCTATCCCCTGTGGGGTTAAGTTTCATATGAACAAACCCCAAGACTGGGGGCTCAGCCTATAACTGTGGTTGTCCACACTGCTTGTGAGAATATCAATATTTCAATTTGGAGAAGTTGAGTAATCCCCCGTACTCACATTCCCCGAAGGGGACTTTGCAAATACTCTTCCACTCACTGATCAAATCACTCTGGGATTCATCGGGGCATCACCTGGACAAATCAACAAAATCTCATGTCCTATACAAAGTTCCATGTACTTAAGGTGTTCAATCAACTATCTATATAAGTTATATTAGGAGATGCACTAGTCAAAGTATAGATTTGTACCAAATAAACATTTTTTGCTTTAGTCTCACACATTAGTTGAAATTTTAAACTATTAAGTACCATCTATTTTCAGCACACTGCAGTAATGACATTCTTTTGTTCTTCCTCATGCAAAAACATTTTTTAAATTTGTACATTTAGTCACTATCACTATACACTCTAGGCATTCCTAGATTACACCATCTCAATCTTTATCGTCTATCTTTCTTTGTGATTTCATTTATGCCCCAGCCCTCCTCCCTCTATCATTCTCATATGCAGCTTCATTCAGTGTTTTAAAATAATTGTATTACAGTTAGGAAATATTGTGCTGTCCATTTCTGAGTTTTTATATTCAGTCCTGTTGCACAATCTGTATCCCTTCAGCTCCAATTACCCAATATCTTACCCTATTTCTATCTCCTGATGGTCTCTGTTACCAAGGAAATATTCCAAGTTTATTCACTAATGTCAGTTCATATCAGTGAGACCATACAGTATTTGTCCTTTTGTTTCTGGCTAATCACACTCAGCATAATGTCCTTAAGGTCCATTCATATTGTTACATACTTCATAACTTTAGTCTGTCTTACAGCTGCATAATATTCCATTTTATGTAAATGTCACAGTTTGTTTAGCCAACTGTCTGTTGATGGACATTTTGGCTGTTTCCATCTCTTGGTAATTGTTAATAATGCTGCTATAAACATGGTGTGTAAAATGTCCATTTGTGTCCTTGGCCTCGTGTCCTTTGAGTAGAGACAGCATACAGATGGGTCCTGTTTTTTAATCCATTCTGCCAGACTATGTGTTTTGATTGGAGAGTTTAATCCATTAACATTCAGTGTTATTACTGCATGGGTAGTACTTTCTTCTACTATTTTGCCTTCTGGATTTTATATGTCATATCTAATTTTCCTTCTTTTTACCTTTACTCATAGTCTTCCTTTCTACACTCTTCTCCACACCTCTCTCTTCTGTCTTCGTATTTGTCTCTAGTGTTCCCTTTAGTATTTCTTGCAGAGCTGGTCTCTTGGTCACAAATTCTGAAAATGTCTGAAAATGTTTTAATTTCTCCCTCATTTTTGAAGGACAATTTTGCTGGATATAGAATTCTTAGTTGGCAGTTTTTCTCTTTTAATAATTTAAATATATTATCCCACTGTCTTCTCACCTCCATGGTTTCTGCTGAGAGATCTGTGCATAATCTCATTGGGCTTCCCTTGTATGTGATGGATTGCTTTTCTCTTGCTGCTTTCAAGATCCTCTCTTTCTCTTTGACCTCTGACATTCTGATTATTAAATGTCTTGGAGTATGTCTATTTGGATCTATTCTCTTTGGGGTACGCTGCACTTCTTGGATCTGTAATTTTAAGTCTTTCATAAGAGTTGGAAAATTTTCAGTGATAATTTCCTCCATTAGTTTTTCTCCTCCTTTTCCCTTCTCTTCTCCTTCTGGGACACCCACAACATGTATATTCATGCGCTTCATATTGTCTTTCAATTCCCTGAGTCCCTGCTCATATTTTTCCATTTTTTCCCTATAGTTTCTGTTTCTTGTCAGATTTCAGATGTTCTGTCCTCCAGTTCAGAAATCCTATGTTCTGTCTCTCGAAATCTACCATTGTAGGTTTCCATTTTTTTCATCTCTTCTACTGTGTCTTTCATTCCCATAAGTTCTGTGATTTATTTTTTCAGACTTTCAGTTTCTTCTTTTTGTTCTTTCCTTGCCTTCTTTATATCCTCCCTCAATTCATTGATTTGGTTTTTGATGAGGTTTTCCATGTCTGTTCGTATATTCTGAATTAATTGTTTCAGCTCCTGTATGTCATTTGAATTGTTGGTTTGTTCCTTGGGCTGGGTGATATCTTCAATTTTCCTAGGGTGATTTGTTATTTTTTGCTGGAGTCTAGGCATTTAATTACCTTAATTAGTTTATTCTGGAGATTGCTTTCACTTCTTTTATCTAGGGTTTTCTTGCTGGATGAATTTGTTGTCTATCTGTTCTTTGACATTCCATTCAGCTCTATCTGGACCTTTAGCTTAAATTTTGTTTAACAGAGGAGAATTTTTCAGCTCTTGTTTTTTTGTTTCTTGCCCTACTTGTGTGATGCCTTCCCCCCTCACACACTTAGGAGGGTCTACTTAGATATTATAGACCTCAGCCAGATTTTCCCAGCCCAAACTGGCCTCCTATCAGGAGGAAAGAGTCACCTGCATCAGTTTTCCCTGAGGGTGAGACCCAGCAGGTTGAAAGACTTTCCTGTGAAGTCTCTGGACTCTGTTTTTCTTATCCTGCCCAGTATGTGGCACTTGTCTGACTGCAGGTCCCACCAGCATAAGATGATGCGGTACCTTTAACTTTGGCAGACTCTCCCTGCTGGGGGCGTGGTGGAGACAGAGGAGAGGTTGTAGGCTGGTTTTAATGGCTTCAAATTACCAAGCCCTGGTGTCTGAATTCCTTGATGGAGGGATTCCACCTGGGTGGAAGGCACAAGCTCCAGATAAGCTCCCAAAAGAGCTCACTTCTGCCTATGCCTGGGGCAGTTGCAGCCTGAAAAGTCCTGCCACTGTATCCAGAGGCAGTCAAGTCTTTGTAGATGCACAGCCACAAAAACCTCTGTTTCCTTCTCCCCCCCCCCCTTTTCTGTCAGTCCTGCCCCCTTGGTACCGGGGCAAAAATGAGCAACCTCTGCTTTGATCAGGTTCACCTAAGCTGGGGGCCTATTTTTGGTAGTCAGAATTTGTTAATTAGTTCCACAATTGGCATTTGATTGTGCCCAGTCCCTGCTGCTGGTAAAGTCCTTTTGTTTCCCCTCTGGGAAGCGGCCTGTGGGGGAGGGGCACTGGCTGCTGCAGCTTTGGGAACTCACGGTTCTGGGGGGTGCTCACAACTGGTCTAGCTGGTCCAGACTGGGGTACGCTGTGTGTCTGGTCACTATCATGGCTCCAGGAGCTGTTCTGTACTATTTCTGGTTATTTAGTAGTTGTTCTGGAGGACAAAGTAAAATGCGCACATTGTTAAGCCACCATCTTGACCCGGAAGTGCCACAGATCCATTTTAAACTAGACTTTGCAAACCTCTTCAGAGTCCTTAAAAGGCTTAGTTATGAATTAATAAACACAGAAGTCCCATGGAGTAGTGTGACCTTAAAATTGCTGCAACAAACTAGCCAACACTTGCCATTTCCCTCCCAAAATCAAAGCTACTTGATGGAAATAATATAATAATAAGAATAATGATATTAATAATAACAAATGCTCCTCGTAATGCGCTCCAATCTATTGAGCACAAATTAATGCATTTGCTATTTGCTAAGAATTCAACCTTGCATTCACTCATTCATGTTGTATATATAATATTTTGGGCCAGGTGCTAAGCACTTGGGTTACTCTTCATGGTGTGTGCAGCAAATAGGGGAGTCAAACAATTTTCAAATACCTTTGCAAATAAACATAAAACAATTTTTTTTTACTGCTGAAGGTACATAGGTGAATCCTCACAATGTTTCTGTGAGGTAAGTATGATCTGTACTTTATAATGATGAAGAAATTGAGGTTCAACGAGGTGAAGTAACTAACCTAAGGTCACACTGCTGGGATGGGCCAGAGCTGAGATTTAATTCAGGTTTTCTGTATAGGTGATTTGGTTAGGTTCTAGTGTCAATTGGCCAGGTAATGTGCCCAGTTGTCTGGTCAGGCAAGCACTGGCCTGACCATTACTGCAAGGATATTTTCTGGCTGGTTCATAAATTGTGAGGCTGGTTTATTAAATCATCAGTCAGTTGATTGCAGCCATGCCTGATTACATCTGCAAACAAGTAAAGGCATGTCTCCCACAAACAAGATAATCCAATCAACTGAAAACTATTAAGGAGGAAGAAACATTTTTCTGTTTGTTCTGTTTCTTTAGAGAACCATGACTAATACAGGTAGTATTTTAGTTTCCCAGATGCTAAAACAAATGCCATACAACAAGTAGGCTTAAACAATGGGAATTTATTGCCTCACAGTTTTGAGGCTAGGAGAAGTCCAAATCTAGGTGTCAACAAGGTGATGGCTTTTTCCCTGGAGAACTATGGTGTCCTGAGACTGGCTGCCAGTGACCCCTGGGTTCTTGCCTCTTTTGTCACATGACAATGAATATAGAAACGTCTTCTCCTTTCTCTTCCATGTTCCACTGACTTTCAGCTGCTTCCCCTCTTTGTGGCTTACTCTTCATAAAATCTCCAGTAATAGGATTAAGGCCCAACCTCATTCAGTTGGGCCACACCTTAATTAAAAATAACATCTTCAAAAAGTCCTATTTACAATGGGCTTACAACCACAGGAATGGATTAAGATTGTTTTTTGAGGTATACAGTTCAGTCTATCACAGATGTGTGGCAGTTTGATTAGCATAATGATTATGAGCAGGGCCACTGTATATCATACCCAAATAATCTTTAAGTGGGTAAGCCAGTAGCAAAGCTTTTCAGGGACCATATCAGAACTCATCCTTGTGCCAGGCTCAGATACTTTAGCAGTTATTTGGCCTACCTAGCAGAGGAAGAAATTATGGGATGTACTGAGATATCTGCTCACTGAAGATAAAGTTGTGTAGACATAACTCTCCAGATCTCTTTCAGCACTGTGCATCAGTGCAGCTAAGGGATGGCCAACAATAGGAATGGCTGTCTTGGGGTAAGGAATTATGGGTGGAAGAAGTTTCCAAGTTTGTAGTTGCTGAGAAAAGGCTAGAATAAGGAAGTCAAAGGATCTCTGCAATCATTGACTGGGCATCTAATATTCAAGCTTTATTCTCCTAATTCTCTGAATAGGAATTTTCCAGGCTTAGGGCTTTATATATGTCTTTTTAGTCTTTGTTTTGTAATTTACCAAGGCTGCTTGTGACCCCAAAAACCATCACCTCAGTATAGGGTTTCTGATCAGGGGTGGTGGGATTCTCAGTGTGATGGACATACTGGCTCCCTGATCAGAGTCTTCTTGTAGTTGATGTGGTGCGTGAAGCAGAAAGACAAGCCTAGATGATGCAGTGTTTGTTCAGTCTAAGCTGTCTGGCCTCATGTGTGACCTTCCTAAATAGCACAATCTATCATCTTCCAAAGTGGCTAATCAAACTAGATTTACAGGAACTGTTGGTTAGTTGTCACTGGACATCATATTCTAAAAGGGTATCTCTGAAATCAGGATTTATTATCCCCTTTGTGCTCTAGAGACAGGATCTGGTCACCTTCAGACACTCAGGGTTGGCAATGGCGTTCCCCTAGTTATTGACGGGCACAGGATCCAAGTTCCTTGGAATCCATGCTACAGCAGCAAATATAAATATAGTCTGATAGAGGAAACAACTTTTCTAACTAGAAATGCATGTACAGGATATAGCTGCTCACTCTCTCTTCTAGCCCCTAAATTCCTTATCCTCTCTTGTCTCAGTTGATGGAAATGACACATAGAAAATGACCACAATCATTGAATTCCCAGTTGTCTAGATGAACATAGGTACAGGCAAAACATTTTCTAAGAGCTCTAACGTGGCTTGTTCGATTAAATTTGAGGAGTTGTTTTCCACCGGGAATATCTCTGTTCCAGTTGTCCTAAAAATGTATGGGTATTTCAAAAATGAGCAGATCAAGGGCAAAGCTAGTGTAAGATGGTACATCCTTCAGTTTCTAGTAAACTTCCTTCTGGAAGTTGGGAAGCAACCACGGAAAAAACTCCACAATAAACTTAGCTGCTCACCTGGAAACAGTTTTCTTGACCATGTGGTTCAGGGAAGATCACACCTTATCTCCAGGTTCTCTGGCAACCATTCTCACCTCCTTCTATTGCAGCCTCTCAACTGCTTGTTACCCCAGAAAACTCAGACATTCAAATTTCCCAGCCCCATCTCTTCCCAGGTATCAGCTGTCAAGAATCTTTTGCTCCTTTGTCTTCCCAACTCATTTATACAACAGTATGTATTGAGTACCTACTATATTGTAGACACTGTTCTTGAAGTTTGGGATACATAAGTGAACAAAACAGCTCCCAAAACTCTCCACTCATGGAACTTACATCCTAGCAGATCTCCTGCTCTGAAAGTACTTCTCACGCTCAGAATTGAGTGGCTATTCTACTGTTACCATTGGTGCATGAGAAACAGTGCCATTCAGAAGTTATAGGGAGCAGCTTTCCTAGGCTTGGCAGTGCCAGACTTTCTCTATAGCTCAAAGCAGAGACACACATTACAAAAACTAAGAGGAAACTACTCCCTAAACTTTAAGTAAGCTACACACATTAGTGTGGTTAAGTCCCTTGGGTAAGGAGATGTCACTGTCTACATGAGTCTGAAACAATCTTATAGAACCATGAGATGATTACCATTGTGATATTGTTATAGCTTTTCCAATTGTGTCAGTTTCCAAAGGTGTAATTAAAGAGGCAGATAGTTTCCCAAAAGGGCTCAAAATAAGGGTTGAATTATTCAGAAGATTTAAAAAATCACCTCTCTACCATGACTCTAACTGCTCCCATGAAGACCAAGACTCAAAATGACTCATTAGGCTCATGGGCCACTGGGTCCTTCTGCTGTTCTAGGAAACATCAATCCTCTTCTGCTGGAAGCGCTTTATGAGGCCCTGACGGATCTGCTTAGACTTGATGCAGTAGACAATGGGGTTCATGAAGGGTGGGACCAAGAAGTGTAGATTGGCCATGAGCACTGCCAAGGCAGGGTAGTTGTGCTTCTCCACTCGGTGCAACACAGACAGACCCAGTTTTGGCAAATAAAAGATAAGAACAATGCAGAGGTGTGAGACACATGTGTTGAGTGCCTTGAGCCGTTCCCCAGGTGACGCAATGCTCAGCACGGTCCGTAGGATCAGGGCGTATGAAAGCATGATGAGGGAAGAATCAATGCCCAGTGAGAGGAGGATGGAGACCAGGCCAACCAAGCTGTTGATCTGGGTGTCTGAGCAGGCCAGCCCCACAAGGTCACAGTGCAAGCAATAGCAGTGAGATAGTACACTGATCTGGGGAAAGAGCAGACGCTGAAGGAGTATGGGTCCCGGGAGGTTGAGCAGGATGGCCCTCGCCAGGATGGCAGCCCCCACTTTAGCCATGGCTGAGTGGGTAAAGATTGTGGCATAGTGCAGAGGATCCCAGATAGCCACAAAGCGATCAAAGGCCATGGCCAGCAGCACACCAGATTCAACATAAGTGAAGGCATGAATGAAGAACATCTGTGCTGCACAGAGATCAAAGGGCAGCTCACGGGATCCCAGCCAGAAAAGCCGGACCATGGTGGGGAAGGTAGAGGCACAGAGCCCTAAATCAGAGGCTACCAACATGGACAGAAAAATAAACATGGGTGCGTGTAAGGCTGGGTCTGCACGGATCAGGAAGAGAATCATACTGTTGCCCAGAATGGAAACCACACAGATCAGGTTGATGGGGATGGACACCCAATGATGAGAGGCTTCCAGGCCTGGAAAGCCAGTGAGGAGGAAGGTAGAGTGGCCAAAAGTGCTGGTGTTACAGGAAAACATAATGATTCCAGGAGGGAGGTGTTCACCCTAGGAGTAAGAGGCATTCATTCATTCGCTCATCATTTATAAAATCCCTAAGTATGGATTGTGAAGAAAGAGCTGCTGTATAACCCCTTCTTAGGCTATGGAAGAAACCTCATTCTTCCAGGAGCTCCATTCTCTTCCCTTCCATTTTCTGATCAGTTTAATCTTCTCTTTAAATAAAGTGGTATTGAATAAATTTTCTGAGTTGATCTCTGCCTATAGTCACTCAGATCATTACTAAATAACTATCTACTATTTGGCCTAAACAACCCCCCTATTATCAGTTAAGCTATACTGAAAGCCTACCTCCCTCCAGAGCATCTTCTCAGATGAAATAATGAATAAAATAAAATAATTTTGTTACAACTCAGGATGATGTTAGGAACAAGCAGTTTAGACTTCATTTCTATTTATTCCGATGTTAAACTGAGAAAAATCTACCTCTGTCTCTTAACATGCCAGAGAGGACACATCCAAACAAATTATTTAATTTAAAACCATCCTCCTAGCAGACTGGTTGCTTATTCCTTGGGTGCTATTATGGTACCAATTTTTTCCTCATTCTTTTTCTAGAAATGTCTTTGGGGGTCAAAGTAGTTTCTTCTGGATGTGCTCAGTGGTGACAAATCTCTCTCCTGTGAAAATGCTGGCTTGCAGGAGACATTCAAGCGTCCTTCAAAGCCAAGTCTGGTGAGCAAGATGGGGACCCAGATGCATTCACTTTGGTTAAACTCCTTTCTCCAACCCTGCCTCCACCTCATTCCCTGCTTAAAGATTGGACATTTTCTTCTGATCCCACCCTTGAGACAGCACTCAAAGGTAGACTCGATTAGAAGTATTTTCCTCTTAAAAACCTCTTTAGCACTCTTACTATAACAGCTGATATGACAGAACAAATAGTTTGATGTTCTCCTTTAGTTTTGTGCAGAAGGCTGAGGTAGACAGATCTTGAGAGTTACCACTTGAAGAGCTAAGCAGAAAAGCATAAGTTTCCAGAAACCCAGGGTTAATAATTTTAAACGAGAGAAACCAGAGTGTAGTATGTAAGCTCATCTATTCTCATAACCTCACAAATACTTTTAGGCCACACATTCTCCCCAGTTTCTCTCCTCAGCAACTGTATTTCATTTCTATTTGTCTATTAAGCATCTCTGCATTGCTTTGGGTTATAGAGTGAATGTCTGAAGAATCATAAATTGCAGTTCCCCTGCTTTCTCCCCAAAGCTCACCCTCCAGTACCTGTTGGGTTAATGATTCTCTCTCATTCTTGTTTTTTGTGGGAAGGAGGGGGAAATTTGTATAACTTTCACTTCTATCATATTGCCCAAGTCAACTCTCTTTAATATATCCCCTCTTTTCAGATACCAGTGAGCTTGACCTAAAATCATCATCATTTTCTTGGATACTGTAATAGCCTCCAACTTTCTCCCTTTCTTCAGTCTTTCTGCATTTTAATTCAGCTTTCAAATTTCCATTAAAGTAATGACCAGCATATTTATGAAAGGGCATTTAAATTAGGACAAGTGTAGAGAGAAAGAAATGGTGAGCAGATGTTTTCGAGTAGTAGTTCTCCTATCATAACCTTGCTTAATCTACATCACGACTAATTGCCTGATTTCTGCAGAATCAGGTCTAAGCAAGACCTTTATACTGGATCCAGAATGGGAAGGACCTTGCCCATCCTACATCTGTAGCCTTTTTCATCATCTTTCCCTTATCATTATGAACTCTAGTCATAAGACATCTTTCTACCACCAAATTCACCGTATCTGATCATTTTTAAAATATTGTTTTTGAAATGCAATATACTGGATGTAACATACAGAAATGTACCATAGAAATCCACATATCATAAGCATAAAGCTTAATGAATTTCCAAAAAGCAAATACACCCATATTACAGGCACCCAGATCAAGAAAGAGAATATTGTCAGCATTCCAGAAGCCCCTAGTACACCTGTTCAGTCACCCCATTCTCTCAACGACAGCCACTATCATGACATCTAATCCCACAGATTAATTTTGCTTGTTAAAATCATTCATTGTGTACTCTTGTGTATGGCTTTCTTTGCTCAACTTTATGTCTGTGATATCGATCTACATCATATATAGCTGTAGTTCATTCATTCTCATTATTGTGAATTTTTCATTATGTGAATGTATCACAATATCTTTGACCATTGTACTGTTGATAGATATTTGGACAGTTTCCAGTTTGGAGCTATAACAAATAGTACTACCATGAGCATCCTGGTGCATGTCTTTTGTGAACAAATGTATGCATTTCTGTCAGGTACATAAGGAGGAATGTATTGCTGTATCACAGGCTATGCTCATGTTCAGCTTTGGTAGATTCTTTAAAACATTTCCAAAGTGGTCATATCAATTTACACTCAGAGCAGCAGGGTAGTAGAGTTCAGTTGTTCTACATCCTCATCAATATTAAAATATTGGTGGTATTGGTCTTTTTAATTATAGCCATCCTAGAGGTGTGTAGCAGTATTGCATCATGTAATGCACATTTCCTTTTATTATTAATAAAGTGAGCACCTTTTCACAAGTCTACTTACTACTTAAATATCTTCTTTTGTCAAGTTCCTTTTATGTTTTTTACTCACTTTTTCTACTGGGTTGTCTGCACTTTTTCATACTGGTTTGTAATCGTTCTTTAAATATTCTGAGTAGCTACTGTTTCAGTTTGCTAAAGCTGCCAGAATGCAATATACCAGAAATGGGTAGGCTTTTTCATGGGGATTTATTAGTTCACAAATTTACAGCTCTAAGACCCTGAAAATGTACCAGTTAAGGCATCAACAGAATGATCTTTTCTCTGAAGAAAGGCTAGTGGTATCTGGGGTTTCTCTGTCACATGGAAAAGCACATGGCCAGAGTTCGCTGGTACTTCTCTCCTGGGTTTCAGTGGCTTTCTCTCTCAGCTCCTGTGGATCCTTTCTTAGCATTTCCAGGACATTTCTCTTTAAGTTCTCTGGGCTTTTACTGTTTTTTATCCTCTTCATAAAGGACTCCAGTAAAGGATTAAGACCTACCTTGAATGGGCTGGGTCACATCTCGACTGAAATGGCCTAACCAAAAAGTCCCATCTACAATAGTCTGCCCCTACAAGAATGGGTTAAAAGAACATGGTCTTTTCTGGAATACATAACAGTTGTAAATCAGCATGTTTTTATTTTTAAAAATACACTTAAAAAGCGGCTGGACCATTTTCTAGCTGCAATTTTGTGAAAGTTATGGAATCTTACTTAGTCTCTGTTTCAGAGTCTGTTTTCTACCTTTTAATATCTTTGGCCATTAACCAGCTTAATTCTGTGACATCAGAAGCATAGCACAATACCTAACACATGGCATATTCTCACATATTTGGTCACTTCCACATATTCAGTGAAAGCCTAAGACTCCTTTAAGACAATCTACTTTATAATGGATGTCTACAAAAAATAATCCTTTGAATAATTCTGAAATACCATCATTTCCTCTTTTGTTCCTTTTCTTCAGATAGGCAAAGTTCATAGAGGGAGTCATTTTACCTGTCTGAACTCTCCAGTGTCCCCAGGTTGAGTCCAGTTTTCCTCTTTATGTGTCACAAGCAATGACAAGTAATGCCACAGACTAATTATCTGCTTACTATATATACATCTGAGCAAGCAGCAAGGTCAGGGCTACCACTGTATCCAGCTGACGGGGTCCCAGTGACATTTCAGTCTGTGCGAATGGACCCCTCTGTAGCTGCAGTTCTCGGCCTGTGCAGCCATGGTGGATGACCCTGACCCTGAGCCATTAACTGCATCGCTGGCTCCCCACACTGACAGACACTGACAATATGTTGGAAAAAAACTTTTGAGGGTGATGATACACTCACAAGAGAAGATCATGGGAAGTCATTCAGTTGGAGATGGGGGTGGGGTGGGATTGAATCACTTCCCCTACAGAAGGCACATGTTCAGGAGCCAACCCCTGGTTCTGTGGGTATGAAACCACACGTATAGGGCCCTTTGAAGATCTTATTAATTGGGTGGACCTTAATCCATTATAGCTTAAGTTCTTATAAGCAAAAGAAATTGGACACAGAAGAGGAGCCATGGGGAGAAGCAATAAGCTAGAATTCAGTGGAACTTGGAATAGAAAAAACCCACCATATGACAGACAGGCCAAGAAACCCCAAGACCACCGGCCGGCCAGCAGATGGCGCCCCAGGAGGGGGCCTGCTAGCCTCTGAAACCTGTTTTTTTTTTAATACATGGGCAGGCACCGGGAATCGAACCTAGGTCCTCCGGCATGGCAGGCAAGCATTCTTGCCTGCTGAGCCACCGTGGCCCACCCTGAAACCTGTTTTTAAGGCAACCCATTGTATGGCATTTGTTTTAGCATCTGAGAAACTAAAATAGAGAGGAAAGACTAGCTTCCAGGGCTGGAAAATAATTGTTCCTTATCATTGTACACCTAGTACTTAGTATAGTGCCTGCTACAGAATGTAACTAAATAAATATTTAGTTGGTTAAGGAATGAATATATGATGTGATTTGTTTCACTAGCACAGTTTACTCCCTAAACTGAGTTTCTGCCATATATAAAGCACTGTGCTAAAAATGGGTGTACAGCAATGAAAATTCACTTAAGGTAAGGATACCCTAAAAGGATGTGCTCATTTGTTCTCATCCACCAGTCTATGATGATGATGATTCGTGGTTAATTAATGATAAGAATAGTTGCTAACTTTAATTGGCCCTGTGTCACACACTGAGCTAAGGATGTGACCTACAGTCCTCGCAGTAGGAATGGAGTCTCAGGTTGAATAATTAGCTGTGAGTCAAACATCTAGTAAGTGAATGATCCTAGTTTCAGCTTAGAACTGGCTGATTCTCAAAAGCCCATGTGCAAACAGCCAGGCTAAGGACCTTAGCTCAAACTATCGGAAAAGACAAGCATTTTCTGACAGGCCTAAACTCAAATGGAAGTGGCTTCTGCTCTGCACGCAAGTTAACCATACTGAAAAATAGCAGCTAAGCCCAGAACCCTGTGTGAAACAGTCACAATAAATGTGGCTTGTGGCTCATCTGTGAAAGATGTTCTCACTGACTGTTATTTTGCATTTTATCACATAGTTTTGTAGTAATCTTCTCCCCACGGCAGGTGAGGTGACAAGCACATGCCCACAATCACAGCCAAAGAAAGGTCAGAGAACTGCTTTCTCTGGCACTTGGCAATTTGGACATCCCTTTCTCTGCACTTCTTAAAGATTCCTAAATTATTCTGCTTGAGATAAAGCTCCCTGGCTTGCCCCATTTTTTGTCTTCTTGCTACTTTATTTGTGTTTTCTTAGTTTATTTTCAGACCAAATAATAGTAAGGGTCAGAAAAATAACACATCCCCTTATATAAATGTTCTTTGCATATGTTACTTTATTCCTTCAGCCCTGCAGGGTATTTTTCCATTTCCTGATGAGGAAATTGAGTCTCAGAGAGGTTAACTTTCCAAACATCATGAAGCTAAGTGGTAGAGCCAAGATTCAAATACAAAAAGTCTATTCTCTTAACTGCTTCATATAAGGAAAAAGCGATGTTGACTCTTGGCAGTTCAGAGTAATCAGATCATTTGCCCACTGGATAATTTAAAGACCAGTTTTTATTCCCCCTGCCTCCAGCCTTGTTTCTCTTTAAAGCATTTATAAAGGTTAGAGACCAGCGCACGGTCATTCCCGAAGAGGAACTGTCTTCAGATCAATTCAGCCAGGCCACTCTGGCTCTGCATCCATAGGGGCCATCAATCTAGGTGGAAAAGTTGGAAAAACTGGGAGTAATGGGAAGCTAAGTTGCCTTCCACAGCCCAACCACCCAAGACCCAAGAACTGAGTGGTCTCTGACGCCAGGGAGGCTGCAGCCTCCTCCTGCTGCTCTAATGCCGTGGGTGTGGCAAGGGAGCTCGCCAACAAATTGTGCCCTGGGCATGTAAAAAAGGAAATAATACCTCACAGGCTGGTTGTGAACATGGGAAGAATAAAAGCTGTTTAGCATCTAGTCAGCATTTAATAAAATGTAATAATAACCAGACACCACTTTAGGATTTCACATCAGCTATCTCATGTGAGTGGCATCATCCCCTTTTTACAGATGAGGAAACAGAATCTCAGAGGTGAGCAAACTTATCAGTGATCACATTAGGAGTAAGTAGAAGCCACAGGCTTCCAGCATGACCCTTTTGACTCCAAACTCATGCATCCTCAGCATCCTCATCCACAAAATCTTTTGAACTCATAGCTACCTCTTGAGGAAGTTGTGAGGACTAAGTAAGAATATATTTAAAAATTTAGAATAGTTCTTGGCACCAAAAATCATAATAGCTAATATTTATCGAATATTTATGAGGTAGGTAGAGTTATTATTCCCAGTTTGCATGTGGGAAAACTGAAGCATTAAGCACTTGGATGGCTTGCCCGAAGTCATGAAGTTAGACAGCTTGGATTTCCATCCTGGCTCATTCACTTTCTGGTTCCAGAGGACACATTGCTTCTTTTTCTTAGTTGTGAGGATTGTTAATAATAAAAATGCAACAAATTTCCACCCCTGCCTCATTAAAAAAAAAAAAATCCTAAGACTCTGTAAGGCCCATGTGTTTATTGCCCAGCCCAGTGTTTGTACTCTATGAATTTAGTTATAGACTCATGGCTTAAGCAGACTCATTATTCCCCAAAGTAGTAATCTCCTGAAAAAAGCAAAGGAGAAACTCAGTAAAATCATATTTTGAAAGAAAAAAATGTGAAAGAGATTGAGAGATGTGTGAGGGGGGGAATCAATGCAGAACAGACCCTTCTGAGGAGATAGAGAAAAAAATAATTTACATTCTCTGCCCTTCTACCAACTTACTCATCAGGTTCCAGGAGAAAGTGAATAATGCAAAGATGGTTTCTGTCTCTAATCAGGGAAGTCTCTTCCCAAATGTCGATAGCTAGAAAGCCAAGATATGGTTACCAGTGAAAGAAAATGCCCCAGCTTGAAGAAGTTTGGAGACCCTCCTCTGCTAAGAAGATTTCTATGGCAACCGGGGAGTCAGCCTCCAGCGCTCATGGGATATAGGGCTTTAAGCTTCTGGCTTTGCCAGCTGAGTCCTGGGGCTGAAGAAACCCCAGGCCAGGGCCCAAGAGGGAAGTTACAGGGAAATAGGCCCTGACACTGCAGCCTTAGCCAACCAGGAGTGTCAGGGGCTGGGAACCCAAGTTATCCCCTAAGCCCATGATGCTTAAGTTAGGCTAAGACTGTAGCTTTGTGGGCAGACATAAACACTTGTCAGCAGGGCTCCAGCTCCCCCTTAACAGATTCGCTCCACCTCTGGCTGCTTTCTAGATTTTTGAGGCTCTCATTTTGTTCTAGGGATAAATGGGGGAGATGGGGAAGGTTGTTCCCTAGTCTCCACACCTCCTTCCACACCAGGCCACATCCAAGCTGAGAGATATTCAGAGGGAACTGTTTTAATACAGGACTTAGATACTGAAAGCTGTCAAAGAAATTGCAGTGAAATCTGATTTCTCAGAAATCGGAAAATTGGAATTCTCAAAAAGTTATAGTTTATTATTCGAGATACATACAGAAAAAAATCATGATTATTAAATATATCTGTTCCAATAAGCCTTTTGTTTTTTCCTCTATCCTTTACTAAATGTCCTAAATACTTTTTAGTAGTAGATCTCATTCAAATATGACTATGTTAAGTGTGGTCTCCTTTAGAAAGTTGGCAACCAAAATCCTGGATTAGATTTAAATAATGAAGCCTGGCTACTTATGAATCGATACCAGAACCTAGAATCTATCTAGAAATATCTTTAGTAATGAATGACATAAAAGGTAAAATTTAGGTTGATAGGTAGGTAGGTAGGTAGATAGAATCAACCTGGTACAGAGGACTTTTTGTGTAAATTATTGTGAATGTGCTATAACTCAGCCTTCCTTGATCTTCCCTCTAGAATTAACACAGATAAATCTGCTAATGGGGTTTGAGATATTTACTAATATGGTATCTCTAACTTTCTTGAGTGTCTTTAACAGCTTGGATATGTGTTCTATTAAAAGCATGCATCTCCTCATATTGGCATTTCACGGGGTGGGACAGGATGGTATGTCATGTATTTTATCCTGAGTGTGTGTCCTATCAGGCTGCACAGCGTTGGAAGTATATACTTCAGATCTGCACAGCCAGGTTTTACTACTTATTAGCTGCATGTCCGGGGTCAAATTTCTTAATCCCTCTGTGTCCTAATTTCTCACTTATAAAATGGGATTAATAAGGTACTTCTATCACCGGGTTGTAGTAAGGGTTAAATGAGGTCCTCAAAAATAACTAGCTCTTCATAAGTGTTAGCTATAATCAACCATTACGTAGCTGACAGCCTTCTCAGTTTGCGTTAACTTAGGAAAAGCCGGAGAGTGGACCCCCTCTGCTCCTGCTCAAGTTAATCAGACTGTGTCGTCTGGGGTTTAGCTGTGTGACCAAACTGCCTTCAGACTGGGGCAGAGGCCATCCCCTATGCCTTGCTTTGCCTCTGAATCAGAAGCCCCACGTTAGGATGCAAGGCACTGTCAGACTCAGCCGGTGCTGGGGACAGCCACAGCAGGTGAGACCAGGATGCAATCTTTAGTTTGTTTTACAGGTTTGGGTAGTAGGTTGAACATTCGAGAGGATGAATGTATCCTCTTATAATGCAATGTTTGTTTCTGGGCCTGAATCAGTCAAAGAAGGCAATGACATAAAAGCTCATCCCAGATGCCCATTCAAGCCCATTATGATGTGAGGGAGGATCAGCAGGAAACCTGACATCACTCTTGTCTCTCAGCTTATGGAAAGATCTGGAAGGGAGGTGCCTTGCACTATACAGGAGAGGGCTTAATGATGCTCATTGGCAATGAGGCGGATTGTAGGCCAGTGGTACAAGACCTCTGTGTTCAGTATACACACCCCAACCCCAGGCCTTGACACCCCCCTCCAACACTCACCACAGCTCCAGAGCTTGTCTCCTCTCATCTGCCCTTCTGTTTGTTAAAAGCATTTTTTTTTTCTGGGTCAATAAAGACATCACCTTATAATCCTCCTGGTGGAGGTAGGAAAATAACAGGTCTGCTGGGATCCAAGTGCAAATCCAAGAGATTTTCATAGTTGAATTTCCTGAACCCCTGGAGTGCCAGGCCAGGCAGCTCTGGGACTTGGAAGGGAGCATCCAGTACTGCATCCTGATGATGCAGCACCTGATCATTTTATTTAGGGGACAACAAGAGGATACTAAGATGCACTGTACCCAGTAACTGTTCTACCCAAACAGCCCAGCCCCATGAATTGCCTGGTGGTACACAGAAGCAGGTGGGGGGCAAGAGAATGGTTAGAGTTTGGGGTACACTCTCTCTTTCTTGGGTCAAAGAGCCTAGAAGAATTTCTGCTTCTAGAGAGAACAAGCACAAGTTCTCTCCAAATTCTGCTGAAGAGAAATCAGACGTTGTAGCCACAGAGATATGGGTGAAAACTTTAGACATGGGAGGGTGTTAGATAGGAGAAAAGAAGTTCTCCATCTAACTTTATCCCTATACCTAGGGAATAAGGGCAGTCCAAAACAAAGTATAATGATGAAGCAATTGCTTGCTCTCTTGGTAATACCCATGGAAATCATACATTAAGTATGAAGTAGTGGAAAAGCTATGATCTGTTTCTGGATTTGTCACTTATCAACTATGTGATGACAAGCAAAGGACTTACCTCCTTAAGCTTCTTATGCCTCATTTGTAGATCCCATTTCATGGGATCATGGTTAGAATTATACCAGATCATAGCACGACTCTCAGAAAAGAGCTTGGCACATCTTATGAACTCCACACATATTCTCTTTCCATTTGAATGTGAAATTTAAAACTGGCTCTGGTAACCCGTCTGGACTCCACTAATCTGCCTGCATTCATTTGTAAGTTGCTGGGATGCAACAGACCAGAAATGGAATGGCTTTTATAAAAGGAATTTAATAAGTTACAAGTTTACAGTTCTAAGCCTATGAAAATGTCCAAACTAAGGCATCCAGGGACCGATACCTTAATTCAGAAAAGACCAATGGGTCCGGAACAGCTCTGTCAGCTAGGAAGTCACCTAGCTGGCATCTGCTGATCCCTTGCTCCTGGGTGCCATTGCTTCCAGCATCTGTTCCTCTGGGGGCTCCTCACTTTGCTTCTCTGGGTCTGGCTTTCATCTTTTGGCTTTCCTTGGCTCTCTCCAGGTTCTGGCTTGCCTAACATCTCATGGCGACACCTGCTGGGCTCCAAGCATCTCCAAATATCCATGTCTCTGTTCTCTGAAGCAATTGTTCTCCAAACATCTACATCTACTCTGTCAATCTGAGCTTTTTCCAAAATGTTTCCTCTTTTAAAGGATACCAGTAAACTAATCAAGACCCACCTAGAATGGGTGGAGTCACATCTTCATCTAATCAAAAGGTCAAACCCACAATTGGATGTGTCACATCTCTGTGGAGATAATCTAACCAAAGGTTTCCACCTGACAATACTGAATCAGGATTAAAAGAAATGGCTGCCCCCACAAGATTGGATCAGGATTAAGAGATGGCTTTTTCTGGAGTACATAACAGATTCAGACTAACACAGCGCCCCTCCAACATGTTACACTAACCCTCCCACACCACTCATGGTCAGAGATTTTAATTTTTTTTTTATTTTGGGATAACTTTAGATTTACAAAGAAGTTGCAAAGGCAGCATAGAGAGTTTCTGTATATTATTTGCCTCATTTTGCTAAGATTAACAATTTACCTAACCACAGTGCTTTTGGCAAAATTAAGATTAATATTGATACATTACCATTAACTAAACTCCAGACCGTATTTAGAGTTCACCAGTTTTTCCACCACTGTCCTTTTTCTATTCCAGGGTACCACATTTTATTTAGTCATATCTTCTTAGTCTCCTCTGGTCTCTGGTGGTTTCTTAGTCTTTCTTTATTTTTTCATAACCTTGACAATCTTGAAGAGCACTGACCAGGTATTTTGTAGAACAGCAGAGCTTTAAGTTCGCCAGCTTCAGCTATCTCCTCCTTCTCTCCAGCGTGGATAGGAGGACAATCTAGAATAACAGGCTACATTCCAGGATATCCTGTTTGCTCTTTATTCTACTATGGATCCCACTATGTCCAGGAGATTAAAGGACAGGACATTTCAAGGTTTGATTTACTTGGGGTCATTAGAGGTTCCTGAGGGTATCTAAGTGGGTCTTCCAACCTCAAGACCAATCTCTCTCCACCATGGGCTGCATCCCAATATACGTCTTTCTATACCTATCACAACCCCTTGTTTTCAGTCATCTAAATTTTACTTATAACATTTTCAAGTCTTAGTCTGTACTCTGAAGATAAGGGGATAATGTTTGGTTTTTTTTGTTTTTTTTTTTTTTTGCTTTTGTTTTTTTTTTTTGTTGGTTGTTTGTTTGTTTTCAAGGGCAGGCATGGGGAATTGAATCCAGGTCTGTAGCATGGCAGGCGAGAACTCTACCTGCTGAGCCACTGTGGCCCACCCTAGCCACCGTGGCCTGCCTGGCATAATGTTTTGTAAATGAATTTTTAACTGCGCTTTTTTGAAATACTGACTTACCTCACTCATCTAATCTTTTCTTAACCTATTTCCTAATTTTAGGGCAATGTGGACAAGGTCAGGTTGTCTCTCAAAATCTTGGATGGACAAGAAAAAGATAAATGGAAGTAGAGAAGTGATATTCCAGACTAATCCTATCTCTTACAAAGAGACTGTTCCCCGTTCTACTCCTTCCAAAACCAACATTGTCTGATAGTCTTTAAATGGGTCCACAAGATGGGAGTTCCTTTATTCACCATGCTTTACCTAAAGATTAGCCAGGCACCAATACTATCCTCTAAAAGCTTATGCTATTGAAAGACAGCAAAGTATGTATAAAAACTGAACTGATACAGTACTCTCTTATTTGAGTAAAGAAAGGAGAAAATTGAAAAAGTTTTATGTAAGAGAGAATGGTATTTGGGATGAGGCTTTGTGGATGGATAGGCCTTAAATATGTAGAAATAAGAGGCTTTATGGTTAAGATCATTGGATATAGAATCTAAACCTAGTTTAATTCCTTCTTAGCCAACTGACCCTGTTCCAGGTATCTACTCTCTGAAAGCATCAATGTTTACTGTATAAAACTGGGATAAGGCTGTCTAGAGAGGTTTAAATGAGATCATATATATAAAATACCAATTTGGTCATTTGCATGTTTTCTCTCAAATCCATTTCTTCCCCCTATCATTCCTTTATTGCGAAAGTGTTAATCTATTTCCAGTATGTGCAATGCCTAAACCCAGGTAAAAGCCAGATCATAAAGGAGTCTGGGGAAACCCAACAAATTAACAAATAGAAGCAATGAGTAATAAAAGGGCCTCTCGCACTTCCTCTACACTCAAGCAGCATCTCTAGCAGTTGTCTGTGAACAGGCCCTTTGAGATTCCAGATTCTGCCATGACCCTATTTCCTGCGCTTTGACAATATCGTTTTCTTCCTTGTCCCTTTATACTAGGGTGGATCATTTCATGCTCTTTCTAACCCCTGGGTTGTCTCATCACCCCATTTGATGTTTCAGCTCATCCATTCCCTGTGTAACCAATTCACATATTAAATTCCCTCTGATTGAAACATCTAGAGTGGTCGCTGGTTTTCTAATACAAGCACTTAAAGAAAATTCTAGGACATGGCAATGTTCCCAAAATATGAATTTTATTGTTGTCATCATTTTTATATCTATGAGGACACTTCTTATATCTGACCAAACATCACCCAATGCAGCTAACCTGCATAAAAATCCACTCAATTTGATTTGGTTCAAATGAAGTATGCATGAAAGGAAATAGTATGAGACAATGATAGAAAGGTAGGATGAGGCCATGTCACATGGGACCTAAAAGTAAAGTTGAGAAATTTTACAAAATTAGAGCTACGTATCACAGCAGTTCTTCAATAGGCAACAGCAGTCCTGGGGAGTAAATGGATTCTAGTACCCTTCTAAAAGTAAGAATTGTATATAAAACTTCATTTTATACACCACCATCATTTAAGGGACAGAAGGAGGTAATAAAAATCAGCAAGTAATCTCTAATCTTATATTATTGGAATAATCAAGCCGGGGAGATGAGGGCATAAAACAGGAGAGAACAGCAGATAGAAAAATTGGGGAGAAAGAACAAACAGGAATTAGCAACTGATTGACCCCTCCCCCTTCCTTGCCTGTGTGTCCACACATGAGCCTATATGATTACATGGAGAGTAACATTAATGCAGGTAGCAGAGATAACGAATGAGTGCGCTCATTTGGTTGAGAGAAGTATTATAGTGGAAGCCAAGAGTTCAGTTTGATACATATGTTGCTAGAGGTGCCAGCAGGGAAATGAGGTCCAACAATCAGTTGAAAATATTGCCCTAAAAATTGAGAGAGATTGGAATGATATCTTAATTTCTACCACCATATACAGGCCATTCCTTATCTGATTTTGCCTCCTGTATAAATATTTTCCTGCTCCTCAGGGAAGCATCAGAGAGTAAAACCTGGAAGACTGGTCACAAAAATGAGCATGAATATTTTTCAAAACACTTCTCTATCACGATGAGAATTATACTTATTATTGCTTACTGTTCTTCTACCAGAACTTACTATAGTGCCTCAGGTTTAGCAAATATTTGTTAAATGAACAAATGCATGAATGAATGAAGTATGAGTAGAATTTTTTGATGTTTAAGAATATGCCATGTAAGAATTAAACAAAGAGACTTGAAAATATAAATGAAATGGATTTTTTTCTGGCAAGATTTAAATTACTAAAATTGGATTAAGAGGAGTCCTGGATAATCATTAGATATAGAAAAACTAAAAAGAGTAGTTAAATCTAAAAGGTTAACCCTTCGTGAAAAGATAGTCCAGAAACAAAATCTGTCCTACAAAGCGAGACAGGAAACAGATTGGCCATCTTCTTAGCTCTGTGATGAAAGTAAAACAAATCATCCCTGGAAAATCCATAACCAGAAACCTGCCATCACTTGAATTCTGGGACTGAATTCACATTATAAGATTCTAAAATCCTCAAGCAACTAATTTAGTTTAAAATGCTACTGGACTACTGGTGCTGCCAGACCATAAAAGAAGCAAATGCAATAAGTACACTAAAAGACCTGAAGATATTACACAGCATCCAGCACAAAAGTGAACTTCTCTCCTGCCTCCTATTTCCCATTGGCTAATATTCACTCCACAGGGACCTGACTCCCCACATTTTTTTGGTCATATCATTTGGGCCCATGATAGCTGCTAAGAAATCTGATCCTATGCCCTGTAGTGTGATGTTTCATCCAAGTTCCAGTATATGTGTATGTAGTGATGGCCCAGCACCAGCAGATGCTAAGAATAAAAGATAGGGTCAAGAGACTCTGAAATGGCAAATAAGACTGGTGTCCAATACAGATCACCCTGAAAAAGAGGGATGAAGGGAAATCTTTCCAATGGGAAGAGCTTTCAAGCAAATGATTATTCCCTTCAGATCTATATATAAACTGATAACCTGACAATTTTGAACAGATAGGATTATCTGAGATTGATGATAAAGAGGTATGGGGAGAAGTATGTGTTGAACTTCTAGAAAACAGTCCAGAGTACAAAAATATGTTTGTCCCATGTGAATACCTACCAAAAAGTATCCAATGCAGAGAAGGCAATCTATCAGGTAGATAGATGATCAGCTTCTGTCCCAGCCACCTGTTGCTTGTTCAATGGACTCAGGTACAAGCATCCAAATCAGTAGTGGAAAAAGATAAGCCTTGGTGAGGTAAAGTCTATGCTATTTACCTCAGATACATCCTCTATCCCTGCTGCTATAGATACCTGAATATGAAAAGTCAACTCTGAGCCCAACTTTTCACTATTTCTAGGAGGGTGTAGATAATCTTCTAGTGGAAGATTAGTTATATTGAACCAAAAGAAATTTGTTGTTATGAAATAGGTATATATTCCAAAGACAGTTTTATTTTTCCCATCTATAATGCTTCTGCCAGCACCACCACTTTTAGACTTACACAATCAGGGTACCCCAAGCATACTTACAACTGATTTTACAGACAAAGAATTCTGATATTGGGCTTGCTGTATGGAATGCACTGGTTTTACAGTGTATCCCATCAGCCAGAAGCAGCTGGCCCAATGAAACTGTGGAATGGCCTGCTGAAGGCTCAGCTATGGCACCAATTTGGAAACCCCACCCTGTAAGAATGATGGCGATTCCTATACATTCTGGTACATGCTTAAAATCAGCAAGCAATATGTGGTAACTTTTTGAAACGTATATCCAATATGTACACATTGGTCAAAGAATCAAGGGAAGGAGGTGAAAGTGGCCCGTGTTTCTATCACATTAATAACTCATTTACAAAAAACGGATTAAAAATTTAAAAATAGGGGTGACAAAGGTTAAAATAAATTGACTAGATGGAAATACTAGTGGTCAATGAGAGGGAGGGATAAGGGGTATTGTCTGTATGGGTTTTTTCTTTTTTCTTATTTGTTTTTCTGGAGTGATGCAAATGTTCAAAAAATGATCATGGTGATGAACAAGCAACTATGTGATGATATTGTAAACCATTAATTGTTCACCATGCGTATTAGTTACGGTTCTCTAGAGAAACAGAATCAACAGGAAACATTCACAAATATAAAATTTATAAAAGTGTCTCACAAACCACGGGAATGCGGAGTCCAAAATCTGCAGGGCAGGCTGTGAAGCTGACGATTCCAATGGAGGGTCTGGACAAACTCCACAGGAGAGGCTTGCCAACTGAAACAGGAACAGAGCCTGTCTCTTCTGAATCCTCCTTAAAAGACTTCCAGTGATTAGATCAAGCATCAGTCATTGCAGAAGACACTCCCCTTGGCTGATTACAAATGGAATTAGCTGTGGATGCAGCTGACGTGATCATGACCTAATCCTATGAAATGTCCTCATTGCAACAGACAGGCCGGCGCTTGCCCAACCAGACAAACAGGTACCACCACCTGGCCAAGTTGACACATGAACCTGACCATGACACCATGTATGGAATGTTCGTATGTTAAGTTTTACCAATTAACATATTTTTTAAAATTTAAAAAGTAACTCATTTACAGAATATTTCCTTTTAGTCTCCACAACATAGTACTCTGCCGGTTTGTAGGTCCCTAGTAAATAACAGAGAAGCCCTTCCACTAGGGAAAGCAAACCTGATTGCAATCATTGGAATCTGCCACTGTTCCCTGCCTATTTGGAGTTTCTTAAACCACTGATGACAGAGTAGAGGGTTCCTACAAACTGACTGGAATGACATCCCTACTATCAAGGAAAACTTGGGTTGCTGGTACACAGTGGGGCAAGGAGGACTGGCTGGACCTATAACCCAAGGTATATGGTGAAGAGATTCTTATTCTCATCAAGTAACAATGGTCAGTGTGCTAAAGACAACGTGTGCTAATGCGATAAGGCAAGAACATGAAGGATACTGCTCCTTCAAGACCAGAGATTCACGTGCCATGTTAAGAACAAACTGAAGTACTGGCAGTGACAAGAATTTGGAACGGGTGGTATAAGAAAAGCTATTATTATCAACTTTGCCTTAATCTCCACCTTGGTAATGGGTATAAGATCAGTGTTTAAAAGTTTGTTAAAGTTTATCTGGGCAACAAACTACTCCAGAATCCAGGAGCACCAACCCAAAAGTGGCAAATAGCTCCAAGAAGGGAGCGGAAATTGGGAACCTATATACAGTAAGTCTTTCTGATTTGATAGCTAGGCTACATTGCCTTATTTGAGCTGTTCCCGATGGAATGCCCCACCCTAAGGTGACTATTTCTGATTGGCTGGCTTTACTGCCCTGCCTACCACTGACTTTATGTTGAAAGGCTGCCCCTCCCAAGTTTCCATCATGTTACTTGGGTTTGTGGATAAGGTATTGGCCAAGGCTACTCCGCCTCTATTTTATTTTAGTAAGATGATAACATCTGTTTTGCCAGTTGATTTGTGTGCATAGTATTGAACAAGCACCAAAATAAACCTGTGGTGTATATATTAATATCCCTGCTTAATAGATGAATAAGCTGAAGCTCAGAATAATGAGCACCCAGGAAATAAATAGCAAGATCAGCACTGAACTCACATCTGCTCTATTTTGAGCCCTAAGCTCTTTTCATACACCTCCCAACAGTGGTTTACTCAATTCCTGCAGGAAATCACAAAGAATGCATTGAGGTGAAGCAGAATCATTTTGTGAGTGTCTGCAAATTCAAATACTGGTCGCTTTTTCTTTTTTTTTTTTTTTAACTCTTTCATTCTGCTTGAACACTAGATGTCACTTGAGAGCCTTTCACTTATACATTCTCTTACAAACAGAACTGGAAAATTTAAAGCATGAAGTGTTTTTAGGATTCCTAAATCTATTGTACAGATGAAGAGAAGCTTCACTGATGTTTTTACCTTACGTTATACAGCGACAAAACACACACACACACAGAATGAACTGGAAGAAATTTAGAATTCTTCTAATCTCACCATTTCCTCACCTTCTTTTCTACTTCCTCATCTGCAGTTTGTGACCACACCCTAACCAACCCTCCCTGCAGCCTCTGCTTCAACTGCCAGGGCAGCCAGTTATCTCTGGGCTGTCACTAAAATGAGGATCTTTTCTAGACTGTTAACTCTAGTGCACTTTTGCTTACTACGTCACTCAAGCAAGTCACTCCACTCAGCTTCATTGTCCTCCCTGAATATGAGAATAATAATCCTCACTTGCTAAATTGTTGTGTAAACTACAAAATATACCTGCTTCCTGAGCCACCGTGGCTCGCCCTCAAAGTTCTCCCCTGCCATGCTGGAGACCTGGGTTCAATTCCTGGTGCCTGACCATGCAAAAAAAAAAAATATATATATATATATATATATATAACCTGCTAAAATCCCTACCTCGGTGACAAGAACACGGTGGTCCTCAATACATGTTAGTTTTCTTCTTGCCACTCACTGGTATGATATCTGCTTGGCAGTTGGGCAGAATAAATCTCTTACCCCAGATGTTGAAAGAATATCATGTTTTGGGAAAAGGAATTCATTTATGGAAGCAGGAAGCAGGTAGTGGTATATAACAGGGAGTGCCAGGCCCTTTTAGGAGCAGCACCCAGATGCAGACACAGCATTTATATACAGGAAGGTGACCAGTGCCAAAGAAAGCACATTTGGGTAGATTTATTAATTTATCACCAAGTCTTCTTTCCCAGACAGCCAAACTGTATAACCAAATCTGCTTTCCACGGTACCCGACCCTTTTCCTATCCCCCCAGCTCAGACCATAGGAATCCACAGAAGTTAGTGTCTCTAATGCTCACTGGAAGGAAGACAGTAGAAACCACGTCAGATCGGCCTTTCTGGGTGCCCAGCTCCTGCCTTACAGCCGAGTAGGGGACAGTTTCCCCCCAGAGCAGCTTATGACACTGCTCTAGAGTGTGCAGTTGCACTGGAGGGAAGAGGGCCCATAAGCCACAGGAAGAGAGTAATTGCAGACCTCGGAATTGGGAGGGAAACAGCCTCAGTTGCACAGAGCTGGGAGGGGGAAATGTGAGAGGGGCCCCTAAATTAAATTAATGGGAACGAGCTTGCACATAGGATGAACTGCTGCTGAACTTTCTCCAAGAAGCCTGAATCTGGCATTGTCAGAAACCTTCTTACGTTCTCCCCCGGCCCAACTCCTTTCACTTCCCTACCTTCCCTTCTTCACTCCTCCTCCTGCCCCGCCCCTCTCCGTTTCCATCTCCTCCCCGCCCATTTCTCCGCCCACACTCCTCCCCTGGGTTTTTTTTTTTTTTTTTTTCTGACTTGCCGCTTAGAGGAAATCGAAAGTGAAATTGATAAGCGCCTGCCGTCCAGTGACTACCCTGTTAAAGTGAGTTAATTTGGCCAGATTAAGGTGCCCGACCCTCCCTGGGGGCTGTTCTCCCTCCCCTTACCCAGATTTGAAGATTCTCTTCCAACCCGAGAGCCTTCTATCCGAATTGTCCTTTCTCTGCTCCTGACTTGATTGGACCCAAGCCCAGAACTTATTCCCATGCTGGACAGTGAGTATGATTTGTACCAGGAAGAAGCTGGGGCTACCCTGATGCTGACGCCAGATCTGGGAGGGGGCAGGTGAGGGTGGAAGAGCTGGGTCCTAGTCTAGCCTGCCGGGCGGCTGGGGAAACCCAGCATGAGGTATGGAGCCTTCCTTGAAGCTGAATGTTTTTTCCTCCCATCCCCCCACTTGCTCCTTGCTGGTTCAAGACCGAGCTGGCCTATACCCAAATGAAGACAGGAAGGTTTGCAGTTGCTCAGAGGAGTCCCTGTCAGGAGCCCCTGCCTGCTCCTCCTCACACCCTCAGTACACCCAGGGGCCACCCCTTCCCCAGCAGCTCAGGGGACACTCCACATCCCTGTTCCTCAATAGCAAAATCCCTAAATTTCTTCCTCCTCTATGTATATGACTCCTGCCATTATTGTAATGATTAATGAAGATGTATGCAAAGCGTGGAGCACATTCTCTGGCACACGGAGGATGGAAGGGCCATAGTAAATGGTATCTGTTATAATGATGAGCTTCTCAGCAAAATGGAGGGCTGGTGGGATAGGAGAAGATGGATAGAAAAAGCCTGAGCACTGAAGGGAATCTTTATAATAAATCACCACAAGAATTTCCAAAGTGACAGTTGGTGGAAATGGTCCTTGTGTGAAGCTGGAGACCCCATGGCCTGAGCCCCATACTTCAGCAACCCCTTCCTGGACCTCCCCGCCAACCAAATACCTAGTGGGCACACCTCAAATAGAGAAGGTGATATAATTAAATGAGTTCATCCCTCAGCCCCAGGCTGGGCACATAGTAAACCATCAGGAGTTGTTTTTTTGTTTATTTTATTTTACATAGGCAGGCACTGGGAATCAAACCCGGGTCCTCTGGCATGGCAGGCAAGCATTCTTGCCTGCTGAACCACCGTGGCCCACCCTTGTTTTGTTTTGTTTCACCTTCTTTATCATTCCATTTGAAGGACTTAAGCAACGATAGACATGGTGAAAGAATTTTAAACAGCTTTATCTTTGAGGTTCTAGACAATTTCCTCTCCCTCTTTTGTGGACTCAGTTTCCCCTTCTTTCTAACTATATCAACAGACCAGACTATGGAGGAGTCTTTGTTATTTAGGTTGTTCTCATCTTTCCTATTTTCACCCCCTCCAGTTCACTCCCCCTTATAGTTTCCTTTGAATCATTTTTATTTCCCATAACCCCTCTCTTCTTTCCTTTTTTTTTGTCTCCCCAATAGTCCCAAACAAGATCTCTGTGCTGCTGCTTAGCAGGGACGTTACCTCCATGGCCTCAGCAAAGCCCCTGGCAATGATGTGGGAAGAGGTCACGTGCCCTATCTGCCTCGATCCCCTAGCAGAACCTGTGAGCATTGAGTGCGGCCACAACTTCTGCGAAGAATGCATCTCTGAGGTGGGGAGAAACGGAGGCGCTGCCTGTCCCGTGTGCCGGAAGAAATTCCTGCTCAGGAACCTCCGGCCTAACAGGCAGCTAGCCAACGTGGTGGACAACCTCCGGCAGATCAACGTAGATGCCAAGGAGGGCACAAAGGGGGACCACTGCGAGGTACATGGAGAGAAACTTCACCTGTTCTGTGAGGGAGACAGGAAAGCCCTTTGCTGGGTGTGTGCCGAGTCCCGGAAACACCGCGATCACCCCAAGATCCCTATTGAAGAGGCTGCTCAGGATTACCGGGTAAGGCATTCACCTGGAGGCATGGACAGATGGGAAGGAGACGCTCCCCAGAGCAGGGGATGAACAAGAAGTACCCCTGGAGTTGACTGGTTGGGGAAAGGAAGGTTATTCCATGCCTAATATACCAGGGGAAATGCAAACTAAGCACAATCTTCTCAGTCCCCAGGAACAGGGACTGTGCTATGGAAAAATGCTGCAAGAATCACGTTTCCTTGTGGCTTCCCGGTTAATTAGGAACTAGTAACGCCTCCGCCCCCGCCCCCACCCCCGCCCCCACCCCCGTGACTCCAACAGTGTAGCTCTATTCCGCAAGCAAAGATCAGGCTTTTGCTCAAGTCCTTCCATCTGCAGAACTCCTACCCCACTCAGACTCTAGTACCCAGGCCTTTCTAAGAACCAATCTGAACCTCCGCATCCCACAGCGCCCCCCCTACACTTCCTGGTCTGTTTGGGGACTAACTTGCTGTCTTCCTCTCCAGGAGAAGCTCCAGGACGCTTTAGAGAAGCTGAGGAAAGAGCAGGAGTTGACTGAGAAGTTGGAAGTGGATGTTGCGAATAAGAGAACAGCCTGGAAGGCAAGAATCATGCCCTAAAACGGACCTGAGATTAGAAGCCTGGCAGGATCTAAGATCCTGGGCTCAGTAAGGCCCTAAGCACAGCTGTCTGAACAGTGACAGAGTAGGGATACGTCACTCTACAAAAACCAACCATCCTCAACTGGTGGAGGTAAAAAAGACAGAGGCTAGAAGCAGAGGCCTAATCAGACACAAATCTTGACAGTTCATGGGAGACTATGCTGAGGAGGACAAGTCATACCCCAAAGACCCCTGCACCTCTGAGCCCAGTCCCTGGCAAAGGGGTGCGTGTGAGAGGGTAGCACCGCTGCCTCTCACTGACAGAGGTATCTCAGAAGAAAAGCCCAACAGCTATGCTTCTTTTTTTTTTTCTCTCTCCAAATCGGAGTAGATATTTTAATGAAAGCAATGGTCCTGCCATTCTTTATTTCTCATAATACATATTTACAGAAAAGACTGTCCGTTTTAAATTTTTATAATTATACAACTTTTTGCAGTTGAATCAAACAATGGACATCTCAGTAACTTTTTAAAGCAGCTTCAATGTATGTGTACAACTTATGTGATGGACATTGAATAATTGGAGTAAGTTCATTTTCAAAATGAGCACCTGGAAAAAGTAATGAAGCAACTTCATTGATGACAGGATCTCTTGGGAGAGTTGATTTAAGACCTTATCTTGACCATAAATCCACAATCAATCCAACCTTTCAAACTTCATTTTAGAAATGGGTGGGAAAATAGGTGAAAGGCTCTGACTGGGCACAATTTTCTACGTAGAGTTACAGTGGCTTTTGAGTTACTTGTATTTCTGTGATTGCACATATCCTGCAAGATTATACTGATGCTGAACTATTTTGATACAGTATTACCATCTGTGGGACATTTCTAGAAAATTGCTCCTACATGTAATTTTCTTTATTGGTCCATATAAACACATGCATTTACTGATTTATAGAGATACATACTTCCTACTTCTGGATTTAATTTGACTTCTCTGTAGTGATTAGGAGAAAATACAATGGAGTGCAGAGTGCTGGCTTAAATTCCAGTTAATGCAGTTTTAAAAAAAAAAAGGAAAATCTCCCTAAGATTTTGTCGTTAGGAGAGTTTAGTTCTTGACATTAACACTTGAATCAGTGTTTTCCTTAAAAAGGCCTTGAAAAAGTTGTATCTTGAGGGGCTTTAATAAGTGTTTAACTTTGTCAGTGATTGACACTCAAATATCTGTTTCCCTTTTTAAAATCATGAATTATAAATTCCTTTTTACCAAAGGTTTAAGGCACAGTGAAACAATGAGTGTTTATACTTCACCATTTTAGACCAACTGCTATGTCTTTTAGGAAATGGCAAGAACTAAAAGGCATGTGCTTAAGGAAACCATGAAGTAGAAAAAAACAGTCTGACCAGGTGGTTGCTTGTCCAAAGTATAGGAGAATGAAAGCTTGTCTCCAGCTGGTGATGCTTTTAGTGGAGATGGGGCAGGTCAGTGATTAGAGAGGAGTGGCAGGAGCTCATGGCCAGCACATCCCAGAAGGGTAAGATTTGGGGTAAGGGAGGGGTGAGTCAGGCTGCAGTGACAAGAGGGGTATCCTACTCCAAGCAGAAGACTTTCCAGTTACTGTCAGGAGAAGGCATGCAAAGAATATAGCAAAGATTCCTTTTCTTCAGGATTTAAGAGTGGGCCAGCCTGCATTATTGCAGCAAAATGCATGCAATAGCATTATGTCTTTTAAAAACTACATACCTTAAGAGTGGTTGTGAACCTGTCATTGTGAGGGTTTTTTTTTATTTTTGGAGGGGGTGGTGGAACAGGTGTTACCCTCTCAATAACTCACTGAGAGATGAAGACCATGGGACATGTTTGGGAGGTGACTGGCTTTTAAAAGAGAGGTTGAGGAAAGTTTCTGGTGCCATAGACTGATACAGCTAAGACTGTAGGCCAGCTAACAGTGTGCCCCCACCAGTTTCAATACAGTTAGTCCTAGATACTTCATCCCACTACCTCCCTAGCAAAATTGTGCATGTATGTGTGTGTATTCTCAGACAGAACCAGAATGGTGAGTCTGCAAGGCATGGAAATAGGTACCAAGATCCATTCCTGAATCTTGAGTGATTCTGATAAAAACTGCCTCTTTCTTTCCCTTTGATACTCAAGAGAAAGGTTGAGATGCACAAAGCGAAGATTCACACAGAGTTTGTGCAGCAGAAAAAGTTCCTGGATGAAGAAGAACAGAGGCAGCTGCGGAAGCTGGAGAAAGATGAGCAAGAGCAGTTAAAAATTATGGGAGAGACTGAGGCCAGGCTGGCCCAGCAAAGCCAGACCCTGCAGGAGCTGGTCTCAGAGCTGGAGAGGAGGAGTCGGGGCTCAGCGCTAGAGCTGCTACAGGTAAGCAGCCGGGAGAGGCTCCTTTCTGAAATTCAGGGATTAACTGAAAAAAAGCCAGTGCTCTCTGGGGCTACTGTTAGAGCAAATGGTAACCTGGTCCCTGAAATTTTCTTAAAACAAACCAGAATTTTTGTTTGCATTTAAGAAATAGAAAGGTACAGATTAAGGAGGGACTATGCTTTGCAGCAATTAACAGAAATGGACATCCCTGGAAAATGCCTGCTGTAACACACACTAGGTGTGTAATCTTCTGGAGCATGGATATTACAGGCATACCTTGGATATGGTTAGGTTCTAGACCATTGCAATAAAGCGAATATTGCAATAGTGAGTCACGTGAATTTTTTGGTTTCCCAGTGCCTATAAAAGTTATGTTTACAACATACTGCAGTCTGTTAAGCATGCATTAGCATTATGTCTTTAAAAAACTACATACCTTAATTAAAAAATACTTTATTGCTAAAAAAAATGCAAGCCATCATCTCAGTATTCAACAAGTTGTAATCTTTTTGCTGGTGAAGGGTCTTAGCTTGATATTGATGGTTGTTGCCTGATCAGGGTGAAGGTTGCTGAAGGTTGGGATGGCTGTAGCAATTTCTTAAAATAAGACAATGAAGTTTGCTACATCATTTTTCGTTCACGAAAGATTTCTCTGTAGCATGCAATCGCGGTTGATAGGATTGTTTTAGTTTCCTAGGATGCTCAAAGCAATACATCAAATGGTTTGGCTTAAGCAATGAGAATTTATTCACTTACAATTAGAGCTAGGGGAATGTCCAAATCAAAGCATTATCTATCATCTATTGGTCTGTTCCTTTCTTCCAGCTTTCATTGCTTTCAGCTTCTTGCTTCCATGGCTTTCTCTTTGTCTGAATTTACAGTATCTAATAAAGGACTCCAGTAAGAGGATTAACACCTTTTCTGATTGAGGTGGGTCACACCTTAACTGAAGTAGCTTCATCAAAAAATCCTACTAACAGTGGGTTCACACCCATAGGAATAGACCAGATTTATTTTTCTAGAGGGATATACAGCTTCAAGCCATAAGCATTTTACCCACAGTAGAACTTCTTTCAAAATTGGAGTCAGTCCTCTTAAACCTTGCTACTGCTCTATTAACTAGGATGATATCATATTCTAAAACCTTTGTTGTCATTTCAGCAGTGTTCACAGCATCTTTACCAAAGGTAGATTCCATCACAAGAACCACTTTCTTTGCTCATATGTAAGCAGCAACTCCTCATTCATTAAAGTTTATCAAGAGATTGTAGCAATTCACTCACATCATCAGGCTCCACCTCTAATTCCAGTTCTCTTGCTATTTCCACCATATCTATATTTATTTCCTCCACTGATGCCTTGAAATCAACTTCTTCCAAACTCCTGTTAATGTTGACATTTTGACCTTCTCCCGTGAATCACAAAAATGGTGACTCTTTTCCAGAAGGTTTTCAACTTACTTTGCACAGATCTATTCAGAGGAATCACTATCTACGGCAGCTATAGCCTTATGAAATGTATTTTTTTGTCCTTTTTTGTTGTTCTTTTTTTTAATTAATTTATTAATTTAAAAAATTAGCAACAAAAGAACTAGAACATTAACATGTGATCATTCCGTTCTACATATATAATCAGTAATTCACAATATCATCACTTAGTTGTAGATTCATCATTTCTTAGAACATTTGCATCAATTCAGAAAAAGAAATAGAAAGACAACAGAAAAAGAAATAAAATGAAAACAGAAAAAAAAGATTATATATGCCATACCCCTTACCCCTTGCTTTCACTGATCACTAGCATTTCAAACTAAATTTATTTTAACATTTGTTCCCCCTATTATTTATTTTTATTCCATATGTTCTACTCGTCTGTTGACAAGTTAGATAAAAGGAGCATCAGACACAAGGTTTCCACAATCACACAGTCACATTGTGAAAGTTTTATCATTATTCAATCAAGAAACATGGCTACTGGAACACAGCTCCACATTTTCAGGCAGTTCCCTCCAGCCTCTCCATTACATCTTGGATAACAAGGTGATATCTACTTAATGTGTAAGAATAACCTACAGGATAACCTCTCGACTCTGTTTGGAATCTCTCAGCCATTGACACTTTGGCTCATTTCACTCTTCCCCCTTTTGGTCAAGAAGGTTGAAATGTATTTCTTAAATAATAAGAATTGAAAGTAGAAAACACTCCTTTATCCATGGGCTACAGAATGGACATTATATTAGCAGGCATGAAAACATGAATCTCATTGTACATCTCCATCTTGGGTGACTAGAGTTCATTGCTTTCAAATGATTTCTGTTCGTTAACAGTAATCTATTTTTCTGAGCAGTAAGTCTCAACAGTGTGCTTAAAATATTCAATAAAGGTCTGTGTGATGGTGGCTCAGCAGGCAGAATTCTCACCTGCTGGGAGACCTGGGTTCGATTCCCAGTGCCTGCCCATGCAAAAATTATATATATTCAATAATAAACCATGTTATAAATAGATGCATTCTCATCCAGGCTTTGTTGTACCATTTATGCATATAGGTGGTATAATTCTTAAAGGTCCTAGGATTTTCAAAATGGTAAATGAGGACTGGCTTCAACTTTGAAGTCACCAGCTGCATTAGCCCCTAACAAGAGAGTCAGCCTGTCCTTTGAAGCTTTGAAGCCAGGCATTGACTTCTGTTCTCTAGCTATGAAAATCTTGGATAGCATCTACTGCCAACAGAAGCCAGTTTAGTCTACATTGAAAATCTGTTGTTTAGTGTAGACATCTTCATCGATTATCTTAGCTAGATCTTCTGGATAACTTGCTGCAGCTTCTACATTAACACTTACCCTTTTACCTTGCATGTTCATGATTTGAAGATGGTATCTTTCTTTAAACCTCAGAAGCAACCTCTGCTAGCTACAGACTTTTCTTCTGCAGCTTCCTCTCCTCTCTCAGCCTTCATAGAATTGCGGAGTCAGGGCCTTATTGTGGATTAGGCTTTGGCTTAAGAGAATGTTGTCAGTGATTTGATTTTTCTCTGCAGACCACTAAAACTTTCTCCAGACCAGCAATATGTCTGTTTTTCTTACCCTTTGTCTATTCATTAGAGTACCACTTTTAATTTTCTTGAACTTTTCCTTTACATTCACAGCTTGGCCGTTTGGCACAAGAGGCCTAGCTTTCAGCCTGTCTCGGTTTTGGACATCTTTTCCTCGCTAAATTTACTGATTTTTAGCTTTTGATTTAAAAGAGGGGGGGTGATACTCTTCCTTTCACTTGAACACTTAGAGGCCATTGTAGGGTTGTTATCAGCCTAATTTCAGTATTTCTGCATCTCAGGAAATAGGGATGCCCAGGGAAAGGGAGAGAGATGGGAACAGTCAGTGGAGAAGTCAGGGACACACACATTTATGGATTAAGTTTGCCTTCTCATGTGGATGTGGTTTGTGGTGCCCCAAAACAATTACAATAGTAGCAGCACAGATCATTGATATAATAATAATGAAAGAGTTTGAAATATCACAAGAGTTACCAAAGTGTGGCATGCAAACCAGAAATGAACACACACTGTTAAAAAATGGCCCTGATAGACTTGCTCGATAGAGGGTTGCCACAATCCTTCAATTTGCAAAAAAAATGCAATATCTGTGAAGGGTCGTAAAATGAAGTATACTGGTATAATATTACCTGTTTTAAAGGATTTTTGTGAGGATTAAAGGAGAGAATCCCCTGAGGCTCTTAGATGATGTCTAGCACATGGGAAGATTTTAATAAATGTAATACAGCTAAAAACATAGAACTAAAAATTAAACAGTAGCCTAGCCTCAGCCCTACCACCGAGTCTCTCCATAAGTACAGGTTAAGTAATTTTCCTCTCCTAGAGCTAATTTATCCATCTGTAAAACAAGAGGCTGCTGGGGAGACTAAATAACACAGAATTCCCAAAATTTAATTATAAATTTATCATCTTCACAATTTCTGCCACTTCTGTGAACTAAATTATTTGAGCATGCCATTTTTCTTTTGAATTGTCTCACTCCTTTATCTGAATAAAATCAGCTTAAGAGGAAATTTTTCTAAGCAATAATTTGTGATGTTATGTTTTTCTAACTTATTTAATAACAATAGCAGCTGCAGGCTTCAAAGTATTACATATTAAAGGCCAGACATGAGGTTTTAGCTCATTGAATCCTTCATGAAAACACAAATAGGGAAGTTCTGTGTTATCCCCATTTCATAGATGAGGAAACTAAGACACAGAGATAATAAGAGATTAGTGAGAAATAAAAGTGAAACAGTTAAGTAACCTGATCTAGTTCACCCAATTAGTAAGAAATAGAGCGAAAAATAAAATACGTACAGAGCTATTTTTTTTAATTCATCAATGTATGTTCTATGTAAAATCATCTCACCTTCACCAATGATATATTTGTCTTCACTTTGAGAAACTGTGGACTAGGTGGTCTCAGTAGTCCCTTCTGCTCTACTGTTCTACAGGTTTTCTTTCCCCACTGCTTCTCACCATCTCTCAGTCTGATGTAGTCATGGAGAGATTTCTTTCGTGCAAAAAGTCCCACGGTTTGAGCTGACCTGACAGGCTCTCTTCTGCCCATTATCTTGCTTCTTGCCCCACTTTGAACCTGACTTTACAATACAGTTTTGACTGTATTGTCAAATAAACCTGCCACTTGCCATGTGAGGGCTCCCAGCCCCCAGAATATTCTCAGATGATTTGACTTCACATACATGAGGAGGCAACATTAAGTTCAGCACTGGACAGAGCTTTGACCAGCAACAGCCCGCTCCTCCAAACAGCTGAAGCCCAAAGAGAGACAGCTGTTTCTGGACCCCTAACTTGACCATTCACCCTCTCCAATTACCTCAGCCTCAGCCAGACTGGGCTCTTTTTCTCCCCACCATCTGGTCTTTCTAATTCCTTTTCTGAGTCAAAGTCCTTAAACTGATGATCCTTTCTCGAGCTACAAATCACACCCATGCTGGGTTCCTGGTTACCCACAAGCATCCACACAAACTCTCTGCTCCAAGCATAGTCAGAAATGTTTTTAGAGCCTTGGCCTAGAGGAAGGGGGTAGAATAGTGCCCTGGGGACCACAGGTGGGTATCACATTGCATCACCCACAGGACTGAAGTCTCAATGGTGAACCAGTGACTCCTGAACTCACTCTCTGCCTCTTTTTTTCCTTAGGATGTGGGAAGTATCCTGGAAAGGTAAGAGGAGGTATACTTTGTTGGGGGTGAGGGTGTAAGAAGCATATATACTTATGAAAAAGGATATTGAATTAGATAGAAAAACCTGCACCAAAGTTATTCCCTGTCTTCAGGACTATTTTCAAAGGTCTGATCATCCATAAAATATTTTCTGGTTTCAGAAGGCTAAGCAGTGGGCAGCTCAGTTGGTGAGTTGCCCAAACTGATTAGAGTATAACATCTTCACAAATTAGAGATAGAAAAATTCTGGGAAGTTCCCCTTCTGGGATTCCTTTTCTCAGTGGAAGCTAACCAGATACAAACTTCCCCCCCAAAAAAAAAAACCAAAGTAAGACCCACAGTAAAAGCATGAACCCTTGAGGTCCCTTACCAAAGTGATTCATCTATATCAGATGCTTTACCTGTATAATTAAACAGAATATGCTTGCATGGTGACCTCAGACTTGGAGAAGAAATACAGCCTCTCCACATGCTGCAAAGCCTCCTGTAACCAGGAACTCCTGGATAGGAGATAGGAGATAAATCCTACATCTTTTGTCTCCTAGCCCGAAGGACCTGAACATAGGAGATGTTTGTAAATTTGCATTGAATTCGATTATCAGAGTCGTCCATGAGGGAGGTTGTAGCATTAGGGTTACGGGAGGGAACAGTAGGAGTCGAAGATGGGGATCTCAGACTCTGCTTCCCCAGGAGTCAGGCCTGGAAGCTGGAGGACCTGGATACTGTCTCTCCAGACCTGGAAAGTGTGTGCTGGGTCCCAGGGCTGAAGAAGATGTTGAGGACATGTGCAGGTGAGGAGCGTACTAGGAGTTGGGACTGGCCTGAGTAGAAGGGAAATGGGATAATAGGGGTGCAGAGCAGACTCCCAGGGTGTCGAGTTGAGGTGACAAGTCAGAATGGGTAGGGGGGTAGAGAGGAAGATGGGAAAGGTGGTTCCTCACTGATCAGAGCCAGAAATGGCTGGGCTGTCATAATCCTCACGTTCTGAGGCTTGGGGTCCCCCCCCTCCTCCTGGTCCTGTGGTTTGCAGAAACCCTCCACCACAGGCACAAGGTGGCTGCCCCCTCCGAGGCTTGCAGCACTTTCCAGGCCTGACTGTGGTCCTCTCTCTGCAGTACACATCACTCTGGATCCAAACACCGCCAATCCGTGTCTCATCCTTTCAGGGGATCGGAGGCAAGTGAGACTTGGAGACACCCGGCAGGATGTACCTGAAAATGAAGAGAGATTTGATAGTTTCCCCATGGTCCTGGGTGCCCAGCACTTTGACTCTGGAAAAGTTTACTGGGAGGTCGATGTCACGGGCAAGGAGTCCTGGGACCTGGGGGTTTGTAGAGACTCTGTAAAGAGAAAGGGGCATTTTATGCTCAGCTCCATGAATGGCTTCTGGGCAATTTGGTTGTGGAACAAACAAAAATATGAGGCCAGCACCTACCCGCCGACTCCCCTCCACCTTCAGGTACCTCCACGCCAGGTTGGGATCTTCCTGGACTGTGAGGCCAGTACTGTTTCCTTCTACAACATCACTGACCATGGCTCCCTCATCTACACCTTCTCTGACTGTTCCTTCACTGGACCTCTGAGGCCCTTCTTCAATCCTGGTTTCAATAACACAGGAGAAAACTCAGCCCCTCTGTCCCTCTGTCCTCTGAGGGTGGGAAAGGGAGGGATCCCCTGATGGCTAATGACCGTCTCCTGGACATTGCCACCCACCCCGCCTCGCATACCCTCTCTCAGCCACTGACTCTGCCTCTTTTTCCCATTAGCTTTGATCTACCTCTGCCTCTGCAGAGATCTCAGAATCACAAAAAGTGGGTTTGTGTAGGGAGGTCACTGAATGCCAATGTCATATGGCCTTAAACATGAATATACCTGCCTTTGATTGTTCATGATTGCCTCCAGGGAAACAAACTACTTGTGTTATGGCCCAAATTCATCTGGATCAGTCAAAAGTGTGTTTCTGCCATCTTTACATGACTCAAGTTTTTGTTTTCTTCTCTCCATCTTCGCAGCCAGTACATCTGGTCAGATCTATCTAGATTTACTGAAGGGCTTCCCAAGAGAATTTTGCCTTAGTCTGTCCCATTCAGTCCCTGTTTCTCTTCTGCATCTAGGATTATCTTTCTTACACACATACATCTGATCATCAGTGACTGTACATTACTTATAGGAAAACAGCTATATGTTTTAAAGAAAGGTTAATTTTGCCTGCCTTAGATTGCCAATGCTCACCACCCAGCATGCTGTGCCCCACCACCCTCCAATCTGAAATTTTTGCCAACTCTGAGCATGCTTAATATTGATGTAGCTTTGATATGGCACACAATGTTCTTGCCTGGATTGCCCGGATTGCCCTCCCCTCTTCTAAATCTGGAATATTTGGTCCTCAACTATAAGGCCCAGGTCAAGACTATCTTCTCTCATCAGTGCACAAATGGATGTCACCTAGACACAATGAGGGAACTCTGGGTTTTGAAGGACAAAATCCTATGGCTAGAATAGCTCTCTGGATCTCAGCATCTCTGAGCATTTCAGTTACTGCCAGACCCGCTTAATGTGAAGCACACTTGCTGCGACATATTGTCTCTCAGCCTCCTGATTCTGCTTTGGTAAGTCTCTCCAGACAAGCATACAGGCCCTGCTCTGTGCTGGGCCCTGAGGTGAAGTACCCATGACTTCTCTGGGCCCTCGATGGAGGCAGCTGGGATATCAGGGAGACTTAGCCACCTATAGAGCCAGTTGAAAAGGAGTCCTGGGTCCTGGGGTGGTGTACTCTGAGGAGAGTGTAGGAGTTGGGGCTGGACCACGTTATTGCTGTGCTTAGTACAGTGCCAGGCACAAAGCAGGTGCTCAGAAATGATTTCATGGAAAGTACATTGGGATTCCAGGGATGCTTACGAGGATCTCAGAACTCATGGTGGTTATGTTTGTGGCATCTCATATTTTTTATCTTCTCTGTTCTCACTCATGGGTTTTCATTCAACATCCCCTGAAACTGTCACTTGCTTTTCACCTTCTTCCCTGCCATCCCTAACAGTACAGGAACAGGTCATCCTCTCATTCTTTGTAAAGAGGACACAATCACATGCAGCTAGAAGCAGGTTGAGAGGGTGTCTAGAGAAGCTTACAACTAACTTAATTTTGTGGTATTTATTTCTTAAGATATAAATAAATGAAGCTGGTAACTTTTTCCAATTAGCAAGATATTCTTGGGAATTAGGAAGAATTAGGGCCACAAGAAGCCATGGAGACCTCAATTCAAAATTAAACGGGCTCAAAGAAAAAAGAATTAAATGGGCCTGATTCTGAAGTCTGTGGGAAGATAATGGAGTAGGAAGCTCCAGAAATCATTCCCTTTACCAAAACAACTATTGAATTGGCAGGAACTGTCTGAATCAACTATTTTGAAACTCCAAAGTCTCTAGAACACTGTGCAGCATCCAAGGAGGAGTGAGAGGAAGAAGCTGGTAAATTGTAGTAAATACTTATGAATTTTACCCTCCCCCAAGTGGCCTCAATTCCCCACGCCCCAGCCTCGCAGCTGGCAGTAGTGGGCACTACAACTCCAGCTCCTAGATTAGTGTGTTGGTGCCAGGGTGATACACAAAGACCTAGTGAAACCCCAGAGGTGTGTGGTATGATACCATATCACTGCTTTTGATCAGTATTTCAGGTCACAGGGTCAACTCTCAAGAGGACCATTGTTCCAACCCTCCTTGGGCAAAAAGGAAGAGGAACCTTAAAGATAGTCACCTTCTTAAAAACTATAGGAAACAGAGGGCGGCATTATCTAGACAAGTGCTGAATTAAGAAAATGAAGCTTCAAAGCCAAAGAAGGTCCAGGTACCCTTGCTGACCCCTCTCCCACCTCTCCACAACATACTGAGTCCCTGGTCCTGTTCCAGAGGGAACAAAGTTGCCTCTGTGTGCATACAGGGGTCCATGTATGTCAGTGCCGATTTATCAGATGGAATTCTGAGGGGCTGAGCCAGGGAACTTGGTTTAGGCTCACCCTCCCAGAGTTTGTCCTGAGGGCAAAGCAACATCTTACAGAAATCTGGGCCAGTATGGGCAGCAATCAAGTTGAAGCAACCTGAGGCTAAGGACTTGGTTAAATCACACAAGAGAGCACCCAGGAAGGGATGCAAGTCTATCTCAAAGAGAGTAGAGGTAGCCTTCACTTGAAGGCGTGTTGGTTGTAAAAGGGAATTTCCAAGACCACTAGCAAGCGCAAGCCCAGGAGAAGGAGGCTTAGAGAAAACAGAGAGGCCCCTGCATTTTGCATTTGCCTGGCTGATCATCTTGATAGGAAAACTAAGTGCTGAAGGAGACCACCAACCAAAGCAGATCCAATTTGCAAAAGATAATGAAAGGTGATTTTTGCTTTGCTTTGTTTTGATTAGCTCCTGGCATTCAAAAATATTGCTATCTACTCACTAGTTGGATACAGACTTAAGAAATAAACAGCAAATGGACTACATGACTAGAGTGGATTCAAAATCTTAAAATGTACAGTGTATAGAAAATAAAAGGTTACAAGACAAAGAAACAAAATGATCTATCAGATAGAAATCCCACAGATTCCTGCCAATACATTTAAAAACTTAAACCTGCATCTGCTCCCACCTACCACTTCTTATAATGGATGAACCTTCTCCAATCAAAGAATTATCCCTCTGTTTGTTATCTGAACATCATCAAAAAGAAAAGGCTAACCTGATATGTCACAGTTGGTTTAAGGCTAAAACTTACAGTATCTGCCTTGTCTGGTAAAATGCAAGCTGCCCTACTGAGAAGAATCCCAGACACCTGGAGAAAGTAAATGCAAATTCTTCTTAGTGGGAAAAACCCTTATCCAAATCCCATATGATACACACAGAAAGTACCAAAATTAAAGGTATAAACCGCATGAGGAAACAAGTCACCTTGAGAAAGACTCAGAAGAAAAGGAAAAGAAAAAAAAAACTAGAATAATAAAACACATGAGAATAACAAAAATTGGAGTTATTTGATTGAGGATTAAGTATGTTTAAAATAGCCAACGAAATAAAATGTTGAATTAAAATGAAGAGATGGTTAAAGCCAATATTAAAAAGAACCAAATATGTCAAATGAATAGAATGGAATTATTGAATTAAAAATGTAATCCTTAAATTTATAAAAATTAAAACTCAGTACTGGTTAAATAGCAGAGAAGATGGAGCAAAATACTTGAAGATAGATTAGAAAAAATTATCCAGACTGCAATATGCACAAAGATATAAACAGGAGATGAAAAAAATAGATTAAATAACTTGGAAGATAGACAGTCTCCTAAAAAAATCATAAATATATTAGATATAACTGGGCTACACAAATCACTAAAAATTCAGAAATTATCCGATTCTATGGAAACCATTCTATGGTTAAAGGGCATCTATATGAAAATGGTGCAGCTGCTGTGGGGAAGAGTATGACAGTTCTCAAGTATAAAATTATCATATGATCCAGCAATCCCTTGTACATATATACCCACAAAAATTGAAATCAGGGACTCAAACAGATATTTGCACACCAATGTTCACAGCAGCATTATTTATAATTGCCAAAAGATGGAAGCAACCCAAGTGTCTATTAACAGATGAATGGATAAATAAAATATGGTATGTAAACACAATGGAATACTATTCAGTCATGTAAAAGAATGAAATACCAACACATGGGACAACACTGAAGACACCATGATGAAGAAAAATCAGACACAAAAGAACAGATATTGTATGATCTCCACTTATATGAAATTAAGAATACCAGGTTACCAGGGGCCAGAGTGGGGATAGAGTATGGGGATTTAATTCTTAATTGATACAGAGTTTCTGTTTGGGTGATGGAAAAGTTTTGGTGATGGTAACACAACATTGTGAATATAATTAATATCACTGAATTATATGCCTGAATGTAGGAGAGATTTTAGGTGGTATATATGTTGCTAGAACAAAAAGCTTTTAACATGCCAACCATAAGACTACAACACAGTGAACCCTAATGTAAATGGACCATGGCAAATAGTATATCATAATATTTTCCCATAAATTGTGACAAAGGAACCACACTAATGCAAAATCTTAAAAAATGGGGAACAGATAGCTGGGAAATCTTTATTTTAAGCATAATCTTTCTGTAAATCTATAATTTCTCTAATAAAAACTTTAAAAATAAAAATAAAGGCATATACCTAAACTATAATGCACAAAATGCTTGTGATTAAATGATATGAAATTATTTACTAAGCAAACCTTAACCAAAAGAATATTTTGTAGCTATATTCATATTCAATTATGCAACATACTAATATAATCTCAAAATTGACACATTTAGGAGATAGAGCTGTTCCAGAGCAAAAATGAATAGATCTACAAGAACTAGCAAATTCATAATCACTGTGGGATCTTTTAACAATTTTAGCGATAAGTGCTGAATAATTTTTTTAAACTAGTATATGGAAGATTTGAATAATACCAATGTGCTGGTTTGAAAGGATGTATGGACCCTAGAAAAGCCATGTTTTAATCAAAATCCCATTTCATAAAGGCAAAATAATCCCTATTCAATACTGTATGTTTGAAACTGTAATCAGATCATCTCCCTGGAGATGTGATTTAATCAAGAGTGGTTGTTAAACTAGATTAGGTGATGACATGTCTCCACCCATTTGGGTGGGTCTTGATTAGTTTCTGAAGTCCTATAAAAGAGGAAACATTTTTGAGAAGGAGATTCGGAGAGCACAGAGAATGCTGCAGCACCATGAAGCAGAGAGTCCATGAGCCAGCGACCTTTTGGAGATGAAGAAGGAAAACGCCTCCCGGGGAGCTTCATGAAACTGGAAGCCAGGAGAGAAAGCTAGCAAATGACGCTGTGTTCGCCATGTGCCCTTCCAGCTGAGAGAGAAGCCCTGTGTTCACCATGTGCCTTCTCACTTGAGAGAGAAACCCAGAACTTCATCGGCCTTCTTAAACCAAGGTATCTTTCCCTGGATGGATGCCTTTGATTGGACATTTCTATAGACTTGTTTTAATTGGGACATTTTCTCAGCCTCAGAACTTTAAACTAGCAACTTATTAAATTCCCCTTTTTAAAAGCCATTCTGTTTCTGGTATATTGCATTCTGGCAGCTAGCAAACTACAACAACCACTTATAAGCTTGTTCTGCTGAGCCTATGTAGAAACTTGCTCCTGGAGAGAATCGAGAGAAAATGGCATAGTAGGAAGCTCCAGGAACCACTCCCTCCAAAATCCAATGACTGAACTTGTAGCAACTCTCTGAATTCAGCATTTTGAGACTCCAGTGTCTAATGGAACACAGTGGAACATCTAGGGAAAAGCAGGAGGAAGAGGCTGGTAAGTTTCAGTAAATAACAGTAAGTCCCACCCCCCCTGCCGTGGAGACTGTAGCTTGAGCTCCTGGTGGAACTTACTGGTAGCTAGGTGGGACATTAAAGAGCTAATGTTCCAAATGCCAGAGCTACGTGGTCTGATCACTGACGACTGCTTTTGATCAGCTACTTCAGAAGCCCAGGACCAGCTCTGAAGGTGGCCGTTGTTCCAGCCCCACTCAAGTGGAGGCAGCAAAGCAATAGGAAACATAGTAACCTTCCTCAGAACTACAGAAAACAAAGGCTCTGTTAACTAGGCATTCTACATAGATGAACAAAATCCAGACACAGAGAGAGAGAAAGCCAAGGAAGCAAGCTTAAATCCATGAAACCTAGAAGTAAAAGGAGAGACAACAGATGCAGCTGGGTGTCTTGCCATGTGACAGAAGAGCCAAGGATTGCTGGGCAGCCAGTCTTCAGGAAGAAATCATCTACTTAGGGACGCCTTGATTTGGACATTTTCCTGGCCTCAAATCTGGGAGCAGATAAATTCCAATTGTTTAAGCCAAACCACTTCATGGTGTTTGCTTAAGATCCAAGGAAACTAAAACAAATGGGAATACTTCCTAACTCATGCTATGAGACCAACATCACCCTTATACCAAAGTAGATAAAGACACCACAAGGAAAGAATGCCACAGACCAATATCGCTTATGAAGATAGATGCAAAAATCTTCAGCAAAATACTAGCAAACCATACATCAGGACATCAAAAGAATTATACACCATGACCAAGTAGGATTCATTCCAGGTATGCCAGGTTGGATCAACATAAGAAAATCAATAAATGAAATACACCACATAACAGAATAAAGGGAGAAAACTACATGATCATCTAAATTGATGCTGCAAAGGCATTTGACAAAATCCAGCATCCCTTCTTGATAAAAACTTATAAAACTAGGAATTGAAGGAAACTTACTCAACATGGTAAAGGATACCTATGAAAAACCACAGTTAACATAATACTCAGTAGAGAAAGACTGACAGCTTTTCCTCCAACAACACAAGCAAGAAAAAGATGCCCACTGTCACCACTATTATTCAGTTATGTACTGGGTGTTCTCGCTAGGGCATTTAAACCAGAGAAAGAAATAAAAGGCATCCAAATTGGAAAGAAAGAAGTAAAACTTTCCCTATTTACAGATGACAAAATCCTATATACGGAGAATCCTGAAAAATCTACAAGGCTCCTGGAATTAAATGAGGTCAGCAAAACGTCAGAGTACATGATCAACACCCAAAAATCAGTACTATTTCTATATACTAGAATTGAAAAATCTAAAGAGGAAACCATGGGGAAAAATTCCATTTACAATAACTACTAAAAGAATGAAATGTCTAGGATGAAACCAAACCAAGGTTGTAGAGGACTTACACAGAAAACTATAAAAATTGTTAAAAGAACGTTTAAAAAGACAAATAATGGAAACAAATTCAGTGTTCATGGATTAGAAGACTAAGTAGTGTTCAGATGTCAATTCCACCCCAAAGCAACTGATGGATTCAATGCAGTCCAAGTCAAAATTCCAAAAACCTTCTTTGCAGAAATATAAAAGTCAATTCTCAAAATTATGCTGAAGGGCAAGGAGACCCAAATAGCTTTTGCATTCTTGAAAAAGGATGAAACTGAAGACTCGCACTTTCTGTAAAAGTTATTACAAAGCCACAGTAATCAAAACAGCACAGTATTACACAAGGAAAAACATATAGACCAATGGAACTGAATTGTGAGTTTGAAAATTGACCCTCACATTTATGGACAAAAAATCTACTCAGTGGAAAAAGAATAGTCTTTTTTACTGGGAAAACATCGTGCAAAAGAATGAAAGTAGACCCCTATGTTTTATCATATATAAAAATGAACTCAAAATGGATTACAAACCCAAAAATAACCAAAACAATGAGACTAGAGGAAAAAGTAGGATAGCATCTTCAGGACCTTGTGTCATTTAGTGATTTTTTAGATTTCACACCCAAAGCACAAGCAACAAAAGATAAAAAACAGATAAATGGGCTCTCATCAAAATTAAAAACCTTTGTTTAGCAAAGGACTTTATCATGAAGTTAAACAGACAATATAGTTAATGGTAGAAAATATGTAGAAACCATATATTCAATATGAGTTTAACATCCAGGACATATTAAAAATTCTTTACATCAACAATAAAAATACAAACAAGCCATTTTAAAAATAGACCAAATACTTGAATAGACATTTCTACAAAGAAGATATAAAAATGGCCAAATAACTAGATAAGTCCTGAGATGCAGAGGGGCCAGCCTCTCCAAAACATCAACTAGTTCCATCGCCTTATCCCATATTTATTGACAACCCCTTCCAACATGAAAAAGTTAGTATGGGCATAACCCAAATATTCCTAAAGATTGGAATAAGGGTCAAAGGAGAAGGCAGAGTTATAACAGAGAAGTTAGGATCTAACAACTGATTGTGACCACTGAATCATTATATTGATATCTCTTTTTAGTCTCCAGTGTCTTGGAACAGTTAGAAGGAAAAACCTGTAATTGTGGAACTGTAACCCATGCCAAACTTCAAAATTTGTTCTACAACTACTTGTTAAAATGTATTTTGAAATTTATTGCTTTTTTTGCATATATGTTATATTTCACAATAATAATAGCAAATTAATTAAAAAGGACACAGGGGCCCACTACCCAGAGACGAGACTATTTAGACACCAAAATAAATACTGATTGCAAAGGGAAAAAGTGGCCAAACAGCACTAGCTGTTAATGAAATGCAAATGAAAATCACAAGATGCCACCTCATAGACACCAAGTGACTACTACTAAAAAATGAAAAATTACAAATTTTGGTGGGGATGTGGATCACAGTCATTGCTAGTGAGAATTTAAAATGGTGCAGCCATTGTAAAAGACAGTTTGGTGGTTCCTCAAACAGTTAAGTATAGAATTACTATATGGCCTAGCAATCCCACTTCTAGGTATATACCCAAAAGAACTGAAAATAGGGAATCAAAAAGATATTTGGACACAAATGTTCACAGTGGAATTATTCACAATCATTAAAAGATAGAAGCGAGGAAAAAAAAAAGATAGAAGCAACCCAAGTGACCAGCAACTGACAAATTAATAAACAAAATGTGGTATATATACACAATGGAATATTTTTTAGCCATAAAAAGGAATGCAGTTCTGATACAAGTGACAACAAGGTTTCAGGACGTATCTGGACCAGGTACCCAGTACTTTTTGATTATCTGCTTAATATACTCTAGATACATCCAGGCATTACAATCTATACAAGATTAAAGGTCCTCTTTCTTATTCTGGGCTCCCTGTGTTTCAGTTGTTAAAATGAGCTATACAGATAAGTTGAGTTAGATTATGTGCTACAGAAAATTGTGGTTCTATTATTATTGTGGCCAAATAAACCTTTATTCCTTTGGTCTTAAAAAGTATGTGGTTGTAAGATATAGACACTGTCTTCCTTACTGCTGCATTCTGAATTACTTTAACTCCAACCTGATCAGCTTTGTTCTTTTATCTCTAAATATCAGGATATATTATATATATATATATATATATATATATATATATATATATATATATATGGCAGCCTCTTGAAATCCAGAAATAATAATCACCACTCCAGACTTATTGTGTCTGCTCTAAAAACTCACAGTCTAGACCCTTGTTTTCTTTTTTTTTTTTTTTTTTTTTTTTTTTTTTTTTTTTACGTAAAGAAAAAAAAGAAATTAACACAACATTTAGAAATCATACCATTCTACATATGCACTCAGTAATTCTTAACATCATCACATAGATGCATGATCATTGTTTCTTAGTACATTTGCATCAGTTTAGAGGAACTAGCAACACAACAGAAAAAGATATAAAATGTCAATATAAAGAAAAGAAATAAAAGTAGTAGTAATAGTAAAAAACAACAACAACAAACAAACCAACAAGCAAACAAAAACAAAAAAAAACCCTATAGCTCAGATGCAGCTTCATTCAGTATTTTAACATGATTACTTTACAATTAGGTATTATTGTGCTGTCCATTTTTGAGTTTTTGTATCTAGTCCTGTTGCACAATCTGTATCCCTTCAGCTTCAATTACCCATTGTCTTACCCTGTTTCTAACTCCTGCTGAACTCTGTTACCAATGACATATTTCAAGTTTATTCTCGAATGTCCGTTCACAACAGTGGGACCATACAGTATTTGTCCTTTAGTTTTTGGCTGGATTCACTCAGCATAATATTCTCTAGGTCCATCCATGTTATTACATGGTTCACAAGTTTATCTTGTCTTAAAGCTGCATAATATTCCATCGTATGTATATACCACAGTTTGTTTAGCCACTCTTCTGTTGATGGAGATTTTGGCTGTTTCCATCTCTTTGCAATTGTAAATAACGCTGCTATAAACATTGGTGTGCAAATGTCCGTTTGTGTCTTTGCCCTTAAGTCCTTTGAGTAGATACCTAGCAATGGTATTGCTGGGTCGTATGGCAATTCTATATTCAGCTTTTTGAGGAACCGCCAAACTGCCTTCCACAGTGGTTGCACCCTTTGACATTCCCACCAACAGTGAATAAGTGTGCCTCTTTCTCCGCATCCTCTCCAGCACTTGTCATTTTCTGTTTTGTTGATAATGGCCATTCTGGTGGGTGTGAGATGATATCTCATTGTGGTTTTGATTTGCATTTCTCTAATGGCCAGGGACATTTAGACCCTTGTTTTCTTATGAGCTATTTCTAAAAATGATCATGATGATGAATACACAACCATGTAATGATATCGTGAGCCAGTGATTGTATACTTTGAATGGACTGTATGGTGCTTGAAGATATTTCAATTAAGATATTTTTTAGACAACTTTACATAAGTTTTATGGATGTTGGAGATGGTAGTACAAAGTTTTTAACATAATTAACAACACTGAATTATATATTTTAATGTGGTCAAAGGGATAATTTTAGGGTTGTATATAAGTTACTAGAAAAATTTTTTTAAAAAACATGGGACTGCACAACACAAACAGTATGCCCTATTGTAAACAATGGACAATAGTTAATAGTGCAATTACAAAACTATTCTTTCATGAATTGTAACAAATGTATCACACTAATGCAAGGTGTTAATAATAGGAACTCTATGTCTTATCCAGGACTTTTCGGTAAACCAAAACTTCGCTAATAAAAAAATTAGCACCATGGTTAGCCACATGGGAAATAGAAATGAGAAGAGACTCAAAATGGGGCAATATAAAAAATCAACTGAATATGAAAGTAAGCAGTAATGGAAGAATTGAGGGAAAAAATCTACGATTTAAAAAGACTAAATAGCAAAATGGCTGAAGAAATGCCTGCATATTTGTAGTAACTTTAAATATAACTGGAATAAACTCTCTAGTCAAAAGGCAGAGACTGGCAGAATAGATAAAAAAGTACAACCCAACTATATTCTCTTTACAAGATACTTGCCTTAAATTCAAAGACATAAGTAGGTTGAAAGTGAAAGGATAGAATAACTAATTCCATGCAAGTAGTAACCAAAGAGAGCTGGGATAGCTACACTAACATCAGGTAAAATATACTTTAAGTCAAAACTGTTCTGAGGGACAAAGATGGTCATTATATACTGATAAATGTGTCAATTCAACAAAAAGATGTAACAATTATAAATATATATGCACCTAATGGCGAGCCCCCAAATATATGAAGACCTACTGACAGATTTGAAGGGATAAATAGATGGTTCTATATTAATAGTAGAATACCTTAACACAACACTTTCAATAATGGATAGAACATCCACACAGAAGATCAAAAAGGAAACTGTTTAACAATATTCTAATGCAAGTAGACCTAACAGATATTGTTCCAGTTTGAAACTGCTCTGTAACTCCAGAAAACCCATGTTCTTTAATCCTGACACAATACTGATGGGTGAGATCTCTTTGATTAAGTTGTTTCCATGGAGATGTGACCCCCCAATTGTGGGTGGGGCCTTTTGATTGTGTGGTTTCCATTCAAAGTGGGTTACTTACTGGAGATCTTTAAGAGGGAACCATTTTGGAAAAGGTTTCAGAGCTGACACAGACAAGATACCTTGGAGGCGCAAAAGGAAAATGCCCACAGGGAAACCTTTTGAAATGAGAAGCCAGGAGATAAAGCTAGCAGATGTCACCATGTGCCTTCCCAGCCAGCACAGGAATCCTCTCCTCAAGAAACAGGCCTTCCTTGAGTCAAGGTATCTTTCTCTAGATGCCTTAGCTTGGACATTTTTATGGCCTTAGAACTGTAAAGTTGTAACTTAATACATTCGCTTTACAAAAGCCACCCCATTTCTGGTATATTACATTATGGCAGCTAACAAACTAGAACAAGGTCCTAGTTCCAGTAGCATTAGTAAACTAAAACAGACATATATAGAACACTTCATCCAATAACAGTTACACATTCTTCTGTAGTGCGCATGGATTATTCTCCAGAATAGACCATGTTAGGCCATGAAAGAAGTCTCCATGAATTAAAAAATATTGAAATCATACAATGTATATTCTCCAACTATAATGGAATGAAGCTAGAAGTCAATAACAAAGGGGGAATTGGAAAATTCACAAATATGTGGAAATTGAATAACATTCTACTAAACAACCAATGGGTTAAAGAGTAAAGCACAAGGGAATTAGAAAACATCTTGAGGCAAATGAAAGTAAAAACACAAATACCAAAACTTACGGGATACAGCAAAGTGAAATTTATAAACTTAAATGCTTACTTGAAAAAAAAAAAATAAAGATTTCAAATTAGAGATCTAACCTCAAAACTGATAGAACTAGAAAAAGAATGGCAAACTAAACTCAAAGCAGGCAGAGGAAAGGAAATAACAATGATTACAGTAGAGCTAAATGAAACAGAAAATTTAAAAAACAATAGAAAGATTCTATAAAACCAAAATGTTGATTCATCAAAAGATCAGTAAAACTACCAAAGCTTTCCTAGGTTGACAAAGGAAAAAAGGGGACACGACTAAAATCAGAAATAAAAAAGGAGACATTAATACTGACCCTACAGAAATAAAAAGGCCTATTAGAGGATACTATGAATAACCGTACACCGATAAACTGCATAACCTAGATGAAATGAACAAATTCTTAGAAACAAACTCATACTGACTCAAGAAGGAATAGGAGATCTCAAATCAATAACCGATAGAGATTAAATCAATAATCAAAAACCCTCCCAACAAAGAAAAGTCCAGGACCAGATGGCTTCACAGGAAAATTTTACCAAGTAGTCCAAAAAGAATTAACACCAATCCTGCTGACAATCTTCAAAGAAAAATGAAGACAAGGGAGCACTCTCTAACTCATTCAATGAGGCCAAAAATCACCCTCATACTTAAGCCAGATAAAGATACCACAGGAAAAGAAAACTACAGACCAATATCTTTCATGAATAGCTCCTAGATAAAATAAATAAATTCAGCAAAGTGGTGGGGTACTAGATCAACACCCAAAATTCACTAGTGTTCCATACACTAGTAATGAACAATTATAATAAGAAATGAGGAAAACAATTTCCTTCAATAGTAACTAAAAGAATCAAACATCTAAGCACATATCTAATCAAGCATGAAAGGGACCTCTATATAGAAAATTGCCCCCCCCAAAAAAGCTAAAAGAAATCAATGACTTAAATAAATAGAGGCTCTCTCCATGTTTGCAGATTGGAAAATTAAATATTGTTATGATGTCAGTTCTACCAAAGTGATTTACATAGTCAAAGGAATTCCGATCAAAAGTCCAACAATCTTCTTTGCAAAAATGGAAAAAACAATCATCAAATTTATATGTAAGGGTAAGGAACCCCCAAAATCAACAACACTTGAGAAAAAAAGAATGAAGTTGGAGGATTCACACTTTCCAATCTTAAAACAAGCCACCGTAATCAAAAACAGCATGGTACTGGCACAAGGACAGACACATAAACTAATGGAATTGAATTGATAGTTCAGAAATCACTGCTCTCATTTTTGGTTAACTGATTTTTTTAACTCCTTAACTAGTTTATGAGAACATTCGCTCTCAACATTCTTTGAAACTAGTTTGATTTCTTTTCAAATCACTTGATAATACCATTCTTTTGTGATTTATAAAGTAGTTTGTTCCAGGATGAATAAAATATAAATATTCCTGACCAAGATGTATACAGAGGCAAATTCTTTAATTCCTATTTTCAGCAGTCATTCGCATGAAAAAATTAGATACAATCTCACAGAAGGCAATCCTTAAATGGATTCAGTTTAGAATTTAGGACAAGGAAAAGGCTAGAAAGGGGATCATCTCGGTGGAAAGCTCAGCATTTTGGTAGTGTTCTATTTCCTAGGGTTTGTAATTTCCACCAACAGTTCATTTCCACCAACTCTTACAAAGGTTCCAACTCTTGAAACAGTTGCTGTTCAGGCCTGAGCCAAAAAAGAACCACCAATAAAGCCATGTAATACATCCAACCACTACAATAACCCTTTCTAACAGGTCCATCCCAACGTGTTATCATGGAAGCATGAAAGGCTCCTAATTCCAAGAATTCAAGTAGAAGTAAACACTGGTTCCTATTATGTAATTTGGAAAGTCACTTTTCTATTCCTTTTAAGGCATCTGGAAAATATAACATATTGTTTTCTAAAATGTTTATTCTTCAAAATTTCACTTCCTGAAATTTGAAATTAAATTAAATACTAAATCTCCCTTCTGGGGGAAAAATTAATCCCATCATAGTAAAGGAATACAAGGTTTATCTTCCTTACACATATGGAATAACACTTTTAAAAATATTCCTCAAAACAACCTAGAAGAACAGTCAAATAACTGTCTCCATCTTTTGCTTCTGCTAGCATAGTCTATTTTTCAGGTGGGTCTTTGCCTTCCTCACTTTGGTGATTAATGAAATCAAGTCAGGATCTATTACTTCATTCCATCAAAATGTTTAGATTGTACCATTTTTAAGGGATTCTTCAGTCTTACTGGTCTACTAACTTTCACACTTTTTCCTTTCTGAAATAACAAACAAATATAATTCCTTTGCATCATACTCTGAGTGAGAGAGAATTCTAATGTGTTAGACGTTCAAACAAAAATATATCCAGGGTGGGCCATGGTGGCTCAGCAGACAAGAATGCTCACCTGCCATGCCAGAGGAGACCTGGGTTCGATTCCCAGTGCCTGCCCATGCAAAAAAGAAAAAACGTATCCAGAGCCTTGAGCTGAAGTTTTTGTATGTGACTGTGGTCACTGATTTTCTGTTGAACAGATCATAAATAAAGGTTGATGCACTGCTCTCCTGCGAAGTGCAGTTCTTGACATTATCTCTAAAATTTGTCTCATATTGGGTGGTTCAACAAATCGTTATCAACCACTGAAGGGTGTCCTCAAGGGTCCAAATATGAACTTCTGATATTTTCCATTGTCTCTATAAATTTGCGACAGTTATATGCCTATCTTCTCTGTGCAGATGGCTGTTTATTAGTAACTTCTTTATACGTCATATCTTCTCTGATAAATTCATCACTTTCACCTACTTCAATTCCACCGTCTTTGTCAATATCTATTTGTTTACGTATTAAGAGGCTCTAGACTAAATCTGTCTTCTGTAAACCATTGTGGACTCAGTGACATGCAGGAATGTCATGAGCGCCAGACTGTCATCCCCCACCACAGCGGGAGAAGAGGCAGCTGCCACAGCAGAACCCACTCTCGCTGTCCACAGAGGTACCTCGGTACCAACTAGCATCCATCCGGTACCAACTAGCATCCAGCCACCGCTCCGGCCGCCAGCGGCCCGAGCACCAGCTACAACCAGCCCAAGGCTGGGCCAGGAGTGACGGCGGAATGAGGGCTCGGCGGCGCCCTAGCCGTGGGCCACTTACTGGCTCCACCAGGCACCACCTCCACCACCAGCGACTCCCCCAGCCACCCCCGCTGCCTCAGACACAGGCTCCAGGTGCCGGTCCAGTCCCCTCGGTCCTGGTAGCCGCCAGAGCTTGGGTCCAGACTGCGTTCATTGGTTTTGACTATTCAAAACAATAAAATTGGGAAGGCAGAAAGGTAAAGTGCCTTCAGGCCGATCCCAGCGCTCGCACTGTTGTGGCGAGCCCAAAGCCACTTCTTTGGTGCAGCCAAACACCAGCCCCAGCGCCCGCACCGCGGGGCATTCCCTGGTCCCCGCCCCCCATCCCTGGTAGTACCACGCTGGGCTCAGATGCCTCCCTCCCTTCACTAACTGATTTTTGACAAGGGAATAAAGACCGCTCAGTTGAGATAAACAGTCTCTTCAGCAAATGGTGTTTCAGCAAAAACTGGGTCTGCATATGCAAAAGAATAAATGTGGACCTCCCCATCTCACGCCACATACAAAAAACAACTCAAAATGTATCAAAGACCTAAATATAAGAGCCAGCCTAAATATAATAACGTAGGGGGGCATCTTCAGGACCTTGTACCAGGCAATGATTTCTTAGACTTCAGACCCAAAGCACATGCTACAAATGAAAAACAGATAAATGGCCCCTCATCAAAATTAAAAACTTTTGCTCCTCAAAGCCATTTATCATGAAAATAAAATGACAACCTACACAGTGGGAGAAAATACATGGAAACCACAGTAAGGGCTTAATATCCAGAATACATAAAGAAATCCTTCAAATCAACAAAAACACAACCCAATTTAAAATTGGATAAGAGGCTTGATTAGATATTTCCTCCAAAGATGATACACAAATGACAAAAAGCACATGAAAATTTGTTCAACACCATTAGGCACTAGGCAAGTGCAAAGGAAACCCAAAGTTGAGATACCATTTCACACCCACTCAGAATGGCTACCACAAAAAGGAAAATTATTCATGTTGGTGAGGATATCATTGTTGGTGGGAATATAAAACTGTGCAGCCACTGTGGAAGTCAACTTGGTAGTTCCTCAGATAGTTAAGTATAAAATTACTATATGGCCCAGCAAGCTCACTTCTAAGTTGTGCTAGTTTGAAACTATTATGTACCCGAGAAAAGCCATATGTACCAGTTGGAAACTGTCATGTATTTCAGAAAAATCATGTCCTTTAATCCTCATTCAGTATTGTGGAGTGGGATATTTTTTATTTCTTTGATGGAGATGTGACCCATTCAATTATGGGTGGTAACTTTTCATTAGATGGTTTCCATGGAGCTATGTCTCCACCCATTCAAGGTGGGGTTGCTTACTGAGCCCTTTAAGAGGGAACCATTTTGGAAACAGTCAACAGAGCTGAAAGAGCCAACACAGGTAATGATCTTTGGAGTCGAAGAAGGAGAACGCACCTCGTGAATCCTTATGAAACCAGAAGCCAGAAGAGAAAGCTAGCAGATGTTGCCACGTGCTTTTCCACCTGACAGAGGTGTATTGGACCCATCAGCCTTTCTTGAATCAAGGTATCTTTCCCTGGATGACTTAGTTGGGACATTTTCACAGTCTTAGAACTGTAAACTTGCAACTTAATAAATTCTCATTTTTTTAAAGCCATTCCATTTTTAGTATATTTCATTCTGGAAGGTTTAGCAAAATAAAATATTGTGTTTTAATCCTGATCCAATCTTGTGGGGGCAGCCATTTCTTTTAACCCTCATTCAATATTGTTGGGTGAAAACTTTTGATTAGGTTATCTCCACTAAGATGTAGCACCCACAATGTGGGTGTGGCCTGTTGAATGATGGAGCTATGACTCCACTCATTCAAGGTGGGTCTTGATTAGTTTACTAGAATCCTTTAAAAAGGGAAATATTTTGGAGAAACCTCAAATGCAGATGCTTGGAGAACAGTTGCTTCAGAGCTGAGAGAGTCACACATATTTGGAGTACCAACCAAGACAGCATATGCCTAGTCAAGGACAGAACCCATCAGATGTCACCATGTGCCTTCCCATGAGATGATAAGCAAACCAGAACCCAGAGTTGTATTTCACAGGTGCTAACTGAAGGTCCACAGATGCTTAGAGAGGAAACCACTGTTATCAGAGGCTGGAAGCAACAGAAGCAAGAACAAGGACCAGCAGATAACAGGCACATGGCTTCCCAGTTGATAGAGGTGTTCCAGACAACATCAGCCTTTCTTGAGTGAAGGTAATCTCTTGTTAGTGCCTTAATTTGGACATTTTCACAGCCTTATATTTGTAACATGTAACTATTAAATTCCCTTTTTAAAAGCTATTTCGTTTTTGGTATATTGCATTTCAGCAGCCTTAATAAATCAGTACATAGGTATATATCCACAAGAATTAAAAGCGGGGATGCAACAGATATTTGCACACTGATATTCTGAGCAGCATCATTTACAATTTTCAAAAGATGGAAGCAACCCAAATGTCCATCAACTAATGAATAAGTATGTGCTATGTGCATATAATGGAATATTATTCAGCCATAAGATGGAATGAAATCCTGATACATGCAACAACGTAGATGAACCTTGAAGACATCATGTTGAGTGAAATGTCATACACCAAAGGACAAATATTGTAGAAATCTCACTGATATGGAATAATTAGAGTAAGCAAATTCATAGAGTCAGAAACTAGAATATAGATTACCAGGGGCCAGTATGAGGATAGAGAATGGGGAGTTAATGCTTACAATATACAGTTTCTTTTGGGGGTGATAGAAAAATTTTGGTAATGGGTGGTGGTATTGGTAACACAACAATCTGGACATAATTAACAGCACTGAATTATATATATGAATGTAGTAAAAAGTGGAAACTTTAGGTTGTATATGTTACTAGAATAAAAATTTAAAACAAAAATCAAAACTCAGAACTGTACAATCCAAACAGCGAACTGTAATGGACTGTAGTTGATAGCTTTATAATGAAAAATATTCTTTCATCCATTGTAACAAATGTACCACATTAATGTAAGCAGTTAATAGTAGGGTGTTATATGGAAACTCAGTATTTCATGCATGACTTTTCTGTAAACCTACAACTTCTCTAATTTAAAAAAGTCTTGCGCCCAACAAAAACAGAAAATACACTCTTCCCATGCAGATTTGAGATATCAACCACCAAACAATTTACTGGGCAGAAAGCAGATATCACAATTTTCAAAGAATGAGTATCATAAAAATATGATTTCTGACCTAGAAAAAAAATTGTGTTGACTCTTAATAATCAAAAGATTTTAAGTACATTTAAAATCTTCATAATTTATCAGTTTTAAAGCATACAAGTCAATAACCTATTAGTTGATGAAAATAATCACTGGGAAGAAGTAATTGGCATGGAATTTAAGCCACTTCAAATTATATAATAGACATGTGTATCATTAGCCTTAGAAAGAGACCATACTAATTTTTCCATTAAGAAAGATGCAGTAGGGCGGGCCGCGGTGGCTCAGCGGGCAAAGTGCTTGCCTGCTATGCCGGAGGACCTCGGTTCGATTCCCGGCCCCAGCCCATGTAACAAAAACGGAGAAACAGAATACAATAAAACAAGAAAATGTTTAAAAATGTTTCCCTTTCTTCCTTCCTTCCTTCCTTCTATCCTTCCTTCCTTCTCTCTGTCTTTCCTTTAAAAAAAAAAAAAAAAAAAAAAAAAAAAAAAAAAAAGAAAGATGCAGTATATTGCAATACACTGATCAAATGCCATAATCACCAAGATCTCTGTATAAGCAAATAAAGTAGAAGAGATCAAGAAATGCTGGGCAATGCGGCAAAATTTGAGGAGATGTCTTAGCATGAAACGAGGGAACGAGAAGAAATTATTCCAGACAAGGAAACTAAAGTTAGCAAAAAATATATAATAGTAACTTAATTTTTCCCTGAAAACTTTATTTTTCCTGAAAGCACTATGCCTAGAACAGTGGCCATATTGCATCCATGATTATTCCATTATAACGAACTTTCTTCTCCTTGTGTTGAAGTATGTGGATAGCATACTCTGAAATCTGTGATGATTTTTAGAATGTTACCAACAGGACCAGAAAGATTACAATGCCTTTGGTGAGATTGGTTCAGTCTGAGCAAAGGGCAGAATTCATGTTGGGAAACAAAGGAAAATGAAGCTGGAAAGGCGGGAAGGGGTATGCCGGTTTGAATCTCTTGTATACCCCAGAATGTCCTCTAATCCTCATTCAATATTGCTGGGTGGGATCTTTTTTATTGTTTCCATAGAAATGTGACCCACCCAATTGTGAGTGGTAACTTTTGATTAGATGGTTTCCATGGAGATGTGTCTCTAACCATTCGAGGTGGGGTTGCTTACAGGAGCCTTTTAAGAGGGAACCATTTTGGAAAAAGCTCAGAGCCACAAGAACCCACAGAGCCCACACAGCCAGGGACCTGTGGAGATATAGAAGGGTAACACCCCCTTGGAAGCCTTATGAAATGAGAAGAGAAAGTTAGCAGACTTTCCAGCTGACAGAGGTGTTCTGGACCCACTGGCCTTTCTTGAATCAAGGTGTCTTTCCCTGGATGCCTTAGTTTGGACACTTTTGTGGCCTTAGAACCATAAACTTGCAATTTTAATAAATTCCCCTTTTTTAAAGTCATTCCACTCCTGGTATATTGCATTCCAGCAGCTCTTGCAAACTAAAACAAGGGGAGAGGCAGATTGTTAAGATTCATATATGCCACATTAAATTAAACCATTTCTAGAATCCAAACAATAAATTGGAAGCCATAGAAGAATTTCAAGCATGGAATGATACTGCTATATTGGCCAGATAGAGACTGGAATAAAAAGCTGTAAAGGTGGAGGCAGAAAATTCCATTAGCAATTTTATTTGTCAGGGAAATAACACTAGCCGCTGTATGTTTTTCAACCAAATTACAGTTGAACTTGGTGAAAAGGTTTGTTTCTCAGTCAAGTTACAGCATAGTTCAAATTTGTTTATGTTGGTAGTGAAGTGGTTCTGCTCCATACAGTTATTGGGCAACTCGGGTTCTTAGTACCCAGTGACTATAAAATTCTCCAGAACCCTTGAGTTTGGCACTGGATCCTTTGCACACAACAGGAAGAATGAAAGGGACAGCATGTAAAAGGTACTCCTGCTCTTATCTGCCTCAGTCCAAAGGAAATACACCTCATTTCAGTTCATATTCCATTGATGAGAACTTGTCACAGGTCTATAGCTGTGGAGGAGTCAAGAAATATAATCTAGCAATGTTCCAGGCGAAAAGAGAATATGGATATCAATAAACACATACCACAGCTACAATGTAGTAAAGTATTATCATTGTCTAACAATTAATGGGGGCTTGATAATGATTACAGAAAGAAGACTAGAACTCAACGATAATCCTCAGCAGAATAAACTGTAATAACAAAGTGAGGGGATGAGGGTACAGGAGAATTTGACAATGAGTGTTTTCTTTTTGATCTGGTGATTCTAGTGTGCCCACTCATCATAACTATGAGTTGCAATAATAGTCCAAGCTCCTGGAGACAGTTCTCTCTACCCAGACATGAACTTGGTATACACAGATAGAAAAATTTTACTATACATATTTTTCCTTCCAGTTTGACTGCTACCATGGACACTTACAATTTTACACATTCAATTGTGATCAACCTCTGCTCTGTCCATGCTTTACGTAGCCTTTGAGCTGATTTACAGCTCTTTATGTTGTAGCTACTGATAATGATGAAAATGATTCTTGTCCATAGGAATACAAATCATGCCTAGTGGAGATTCAATTAATTGTTGTCCTGTATGTATTGACTATTTTTCCCACATTTGCATTTAATAAGCAAATTTATTTCAGCATTCCTGACCCCCTACATGTGTGAGGAATTTTGTCAATTCTTTTGAACCAGTTGTAACATCTTACTGCTCCCCCTTGATAATTTTAATAAGTCAAATAAAGCCTTTGTCACATGTGTATTTTATATCTGTATAAAAGTCATGGTTTTACTTTTTTAAAAAAATTATCCTTTGCCTTGCAGACATCACTACCCACAGTCATGGTCAACCCTACTATATTCTTACACATCACTTGACTGGAGCCCTTGGGCTCCTTGGAGGTATTTGCAAAGTTCCAAAAAGAGCAGAAAATTTTCATGCTCAAAGCACTGAGGAGCAAGGATTTGATTATAAGAGATCCTGCTTTCACAGAATTTTTCCTGAGTTTATGTGCCAGGGTGGTGACTATAGAAGCCAAAATGGCGCTGGTGACAAGTCCATCTACAGGGAAACATTTGTTGATGAGAACTTCATCCTGAAGCGTAAGGGTCCTAGCATCCTGTTCATGGCCAGTGCTGCTGAACCCTACACAGATGGCTCCCAGTTTTTAAATATCTTTTTTTTTTTTTTTTTGCATGGGCAGGCACCAGGAATCGAACCCAGGTCTCAGACATGGCAGGCAAGAATTCTGCCACTGAGCCACAGTCGCACCGCCGGGTTCCCAGTTTATCAACACTGCTAAGACTGAGTGGTTGGATTGTAAGCACATGGTCTTTGGCAAGGTGAAAGAGGGGGTGATTATTGTGTCCATCTCAGAAAACTCCTATGAATACCTGGCACCTAAACTCAGGCTGCCTGGCATCTAACTTGACCCTTCACAAACAGGTTTATTCTCATGCTGGAACACTTATCCACTGCACATCCAAAGTGCCTATTCCATCATGTTCAAATGATAAGAGAATTGAGGATTCTTAGCCTTTTCTTACTAACCATTGATTAGTAAGTTTCTTTATTAAAACCTGTTCCTTAATTCATACCACATATTAGAAAATTTACATCACTCTTTACTGCATGACAAACATTGTATTATATGTTACAGAAAAGAGTTAGTTATATTACAGGTATAGAAAAATATAATCATATAAATACACTTAAAAGACAGAAAAATGCACTAAAATTGAACAATTATGCCTCAGTTTTACGATCATGGGTCACTGAAATTTGTTTTCTTAATATTGCTTATTCATATTTTTTCATGATTAAGTTTTAAAAATTATACCATAAAAAATTATAAGGTAATCTAAGTGAACAATGATCAAATCTTAATTGAAGAAAATCTTCTGAGACTAAAACAATAAAACTCAGAAAGGAAAACACTGATAGATTTGAAAATATTTACATATTCCTCTAGGTAAAACAAAAGCTGACCAAGCAAACCAACGAAAATCCCAGTAATGAAAAGTTAACCTGAAAAATAACTGCAGTAAATATTAGTACCATGAGGAGGTTATGTATCCTTTCTGAGCCTCAAATTACATATCAATAAAATGGGAATAGAAACAATATTGTGTCTGATGTGAAGATTAAACAATATAAGGTGTGTAGTAAGTTTTATATAGGTCTAATAAGTGGTTACTGTTAATCCACAAAGGTATAGAGTATCCAATAATCATAGTAAAAATTATTCTATGTCCCTATTAATGAAATAAATTCAAATTAAAAGACAATAAGAAAGTGATTTTACCCTATCACATGGCAAAATTTTTATAAATGGAACTACTTACTAAATGCTGGTAAGAGTGCAGTAAGTTTGACCCTTTTCTGCACTGCTGACAAGAGTGAAAATTAATAATAACTTCTCTAAATGTAATTTTCCTTTGTTCATGGGGAGTCTAAAATCTTCATACTTCTGATCTGCTTAAGGTAATTCTATTTAAGATTAGAATCATGCAAATCTTACTATACAAAAAAGTAGACATATCTATGCACAAAAGTGTCCCTAGCATAGCATTTATACTGCTAATGACTGGGAAAACATAAACATTAAAAAAATACAGGTATGATACTACATCAATCAGGTAGTCAAGGGGAGCCTTATAGTGATGTCATGTGGATAGTAAGCATCGTTGATATGATGTGATGAGAATGGTACTTTACCTCTGTGGTCTTCCTCAAGACCAGTCAAATCATGAGAAAACTCAGTAGAAATATCCCAACCGAGGGACACTCTTTCTGCAAAGGACTTGACCAGTTCTCAAAGCTGTCAAGGTCATTAAAAATAAGGAAAGTCTGAAAAACTGCCACCACCAAGAACAGACTAAGAAGATGTGACAACCAAATGACATTAGGTAAAAGCAAAGGAAATCTGAATAAGGTATAGACTTTGATTAGTAATAATTTCTCAATATTGGTTCATTAATTAAAACAAACATACCCTAAAAATATAAGATATTAGTAATAGGGGAAATTGGATGGGTGACAAATGGGAATCCTGTATATTATTTTCCTGATTATTCTGTAAATTTAAAACTGTTCTACGGTAAAAAGATTATTTTAAAAACACTCTAGAATAAAATAATAGGATGATTAAGTAAATCATGCTATTTGCACTATGTGGATATTATGCAATAACTAAAATCTTTAACAAGAATGTGTTTGTTGGGTGGGCCACGGTGGCTCAGCAGGTAAGAGTGTTTGCCTGCCATGCCAGAGGACCCGGGTTCGATTCCCGGTGCCTGCCCATGTTAAAAAAAAAAGAATGTGTTTATTGTTAGCATGGCAACAATGTGAAAAAAATGTATATGTATTTCATAAAGCCTGAAAGTAAACCAAAATTTTAATAATTTTTATCACCAAGTTATTTTCATTATGCTTACTAATAGTTTCCATTTGTCTTAACAATTGATCTGATGCCTACCTGTCCTGGTCTGGGGCCAGGTAAGAGAGAAACAAGCATGACAGAAGGCCATGCCTGCCTTGAAGAAAACCCAATAATGAGAAATGACTCTGTAAATAAAAAATTGTAGCACAGTGTAAACGGAAATTTTTTAAGCATGCTTAATAAATAATTACAAATATACAATATAGCCACTTAAATTATAACAGATTTGTAAATGTCTTGTCATGGAAATATGGCCACAATGTAGAGCTATGTGAGAATATTAGGTTACAGAATATATTAATAAGATATAAATGCCCATGTGTGCATATGTAGGTATAGCTATTGTTACAATTATAATTAAGACTAATGTTTTATAGAAAATCTGGAATATGCTATACAGCAAAATGGTAATGGCACATTTCTCCAGGTGATGGGATTATAGAAAATTCTAATTTTCTTACTGCTTTGCTAAGAAGAGGAGAAGTAACTGTAACAAAAAGAAATACCAATAATATGTTCTTTCTTAGAGGAAACAGTGCCTCCTCTTGAGATGAGGTGGTTCATAATGACCTCAAATAGTAAGTACATCTAGCTGGACATTGAAAGATGAGGGATGGAGATTAATTAAAAGGGCCAGGTGAGGAGAAGTTATTCCAGGCAAATGAATCACTTAAGAAAAATTCACAAAGACATTTGGAAATATGGCTGAACACAAAATTAGAGGTAAATAGCTTCTTGAGACAGAAGTACAGATTCCATGAAAGTAACATGGAAATTATTGCTGGAAAGGAAGTCTGAAAACAGATCACTTACAGTGTTCCATACCATGTTGAAGGGGTAATCTTTGAAAGACAACTCCCAAAAAGTAAAAAGTTAGGAGGAATACTCCCTAAATGGCCCCTTAATATGCATCCTACCTTCAAAATACATGTGAAGGAATCCAAGTTTTAAGTGTGTATCCAGAGATGTAGTGAGGTGTCTCAGGGCCTGACATAATTCAAGACAGAAAACTTGCAATTGATCTAAAATGAGACTCAATATTAAAATGACTATTTCCAAAGTTGATTTGAAAATTATAGTTAGACATTTCTACTATGTCCATTCCCTGAATAATGAACTGTAGGGAAGCTCAGTCAACCCACAGGCACAGCTTTCAGTGTTATAAGACAGCCAAGTCCCACAATCTCAGGGAAGTTGATCCAGAGGACCAGTATCCAGCGAGCTGCTCTTCTTTGTGACTCAGTTCTTGCCCTTTACTTGTTCACTTCTGCCAAAATATAGCTCATGGAGGGCCAAAATTTTTGAGAAGTCAGTCTCTGCCATGCCTAAAGTTATTTCTGCTTTGGAAACAACACATAAACCACTTGCTCTCGTATCTGCTTAGTCTTCACTCCGTAAATGATGGGATTCAGCATGGGTGGAGCAAGCATGCTGACATTGGCCAGCAGGATATGAACGTGTATTGGGATATGGCGTCCAAAGCGCTGAATGAGAACTGAAAAAATTCCAGGCCCATAAAAGAGAACAATGACACAGACATGGGAGCTACATGTGTTAATAGCTTTGTGGCGAGCCTCTTGGGAAGGGATGTGGAAGACAGCATGGAGAATCAGAACATAGGAAGCAAAAATGAGGAGAACATCTAAGATCACTGTTGACATTAATACAAAAAACCCATACCAGATATTTATGCGGATGTCATCACAGGCAAACTTGGCCAAGCCAATGTGTTCACAGAAAGTATGTGGGAGGATATTATTTCTACAAAAATTCAGCCTTTTCAGAAGAAATATCATGGGAAAAATTGTACAATGGGCCCTCAAAAAAATAGCCACACCAATTTTCCTGACCAGGGAGTGAGTAAGAATCATGGTGTATCTCAATGGGTGACATATTGCAATGTAGCGGTCAAATGCCATAATCAGCAAGATGCCAGACTCAGAAATGAAGGAAGAATGCTGGAAGTAGAGCTGTGCAATGCAGCCAATAAGAGAAATTTCCCTATAATTGCACCAGAAAATGGCCAATGCCTTGGGTTCGGTGGTGGTGGCAAAGATAATATCAACTCCAGCCAGCATACAGAGAAAGAGGTACATGGGCTCATGGAGGCTGTTCCTGGTGAAGATAATGAAAATGAGCACACCATTCCCAAGGAGGGCAGAAATGTAGGAGATGCAGAAGGGAATGGAAATCCACATATGTTGATCTTCTAGACCTGGAATGCCCATTAGATAGAAGACTATGTGGTTAACATCGGTGTGGTTGAAGTCAGCCATTCCTGAGGCAGGTTAATGTGGACCTTATCTTTCTACCAATAGAGACAAAGAGAAATATAGTGTGTGTGTGTGTGTGTGTGTGTATGTGCGCACACGTGCTTGCATGTAAAAATACCAGATTAAATGCCTGCATTTACCACTGTTTCCCTATAATACCCCACTTACATGTCAGTAAAATAACAAAAACAACATAAACTTAGAAAGTAAAAGAGAAGATAGTAGCAGAGAGATGGCAGCAACATTTTGAAAATTTACAGTAGTTGGATGTCTGCCGACCAAGTAGATGGGAAGAAGCTACTTGCTTCTAGATAAAGATAAGAATCAAGATGATCTGTGCTATAGAACCCAGATAGTTTCAAGAATTAAAGGTGTCAGATACTTCTCTAAATAGGGACAGGAATATGATGGTTGAAAATCTACATGAAGAACACTTAGACTCCTGGGTCCCACTTCCCAACCTGTCCATCTAAGCACCACTTTCCTAACCCAGCAGAATACCTGAAGTTTATTGTCTCGTAAAGCTAAACTAGGAAAATTCCAAAACTCTAGGATATAGCTGTGCACAGGAGTACTATGCTAAAAGCAGGGGATAAATGCAGACCTATATACTGAACAAAATAAGACCCCAGTGAATTTCTATTTAGGTCTGCTAGCTCTAGCTTATCTCCCTATACCCAGAATTTCCAATCCATTCAGATTTTACAATGAAGAGCTAAAGTCAAATATTTGACTTCCCTATCAAAATACTCCAACACAGAATTTTAAACCAAAATAAATTTTAAAATTTGTAAGGCTAGAAAATGTCATTTATGAGCCCCAAAGACCTCTAAAGAGTGAATTCCCGTTAACCCTTTCATAGGAAGCTATCTGAAGATAAGTGCCACCAAAATGAGGGAATAGACCAAACAGAAATATAGGTTGCCACAAATGAGCTAAAACAAAGAGATACAATACAGAAAGGGGTATAGACCACGAAAGGGTGAGAGAATTTCTTGAACAGTGGTGAAAGCTGACAGCTATGAAAAGTCTTAGATCACCATGAGTCTAGATTAAATCAAGTGCATAGAGTACACCAGAAAGAAAGTCTCAAAGGGAAAAAAGAAAGAAGCTTGTGTTGAAATGTAATTTATATTTCTGGTGGACAGTAAGTCACATAAAATCTAAGAAAAAAAATTTAAAAGGGAAGAAAAATAAATTTGCACAAGAAGAGAAATGTGATCATAGTTCAGTATATCTCAGTTATGAATTACATTTACATAATAATAATGCAAACATAAATAGACATCTTAAAAATCATAACCTAAATCTCTTAAGATCAAGAATAGAGAAGTTTATGTGTCTAGATGATAGAGGTACGTGTAAGAAAGCTAAATGTTTACCTTCCATATAAGAAAATCAGTGGATGACATAAAAATGATAAAAAATATAAATCAAAATAACATATAAGCAGGGCAGTCAACGGTGGCTCAGTGGCAGAGTTCAGCTCAAAGTGTTAAAGTAGTAGTTTCTGAGGAGCAAGAATCAGAGGAAGGATACGGCAAAGAACTTCTATTTTTCATTTTGAAACTATTCATCTATTTAAAATATAAAAAAATAAAATTAAGAACCTAGCATAATAAAATGCCTAGCTCTTTGCCTACAGCAAATGTGCAGTTTATAAATATAAGTTCTTTCATTCCTCTCTGTCACTGTCCCTCTCTCTCCTCATTTTAATTTCTGGTGTCAAAACCTCTCTTCTGGGCACCAGATTACCTCTTTAGAGAACCTAGGGTGGATCAAAAGAGCTGACTCCTTTCTCTTGTGAGTAGAACCTGCAGAAGCCGGTACTGGGACAGGCATAAGCGGACAGTTGGAAATGTTCTCTGTAATGAACAACTGCCTTCTATACAATGCATGGCCATACAGATGCTGTAAAAAAATGGATTTTCCCAAGGAATGCCATGTTCCTAGGAGAAGTGGAAAAGTAGCCCCCAAAAAGGCCAGGGCACAAATTTGTGCCCCATAGATCCAATGATGTAAGAAGAAGTATAGACAAAAGGAACAAAGCCAGAGATCAGATACAACAGAAGTTGGACAGGCAACAGCCTTCAGAGGCAGATGGAAGCCTTGAGAAAGGGAACAGCCAAGGGTATTTGTTTTAGTTAAAGCTATAGAAAAAAGTCCGAAGTTGGGGGATAACCTTTGGAAAGAGCTGCCTAAAACAGCTGCTGGTCCAAATTCCAATTTATTCCTCTTCCATACCACCTTCCCAAAGAAGTTTTGCTGAGCTTGCCCCAACACCCTCTCCGCCCCACCCTACCCCACCCCCGCCCCTGCTTTGTACTGCTGAGCTCCCTCTTTGTTCCCTCAGTTGGAACCTCTTAGACTCTGCCAAACACTGCATGAGTGTTTTGCTCTCAGGATCCTCTCCCCTAAGTCACAGGTTAATAACTAATAGAGAGCTTATCTCATTGATTAAAAATTATCTTCTTATTATCAAGCATCTCTAACAAACTTTGAGTGTCTGATGGATTTGACATTTCCTTTCATCAGTGCATACCTAAAGCATAGCAAAGAAGGAAAGGCAAACTAGAAAGGAGGAGGGAAAGAAGGCCATGTGAAAGAGCAGGGAAAACTTTATTTTGAGGACTCAGGGCCTTCAATTCAAATGTGACTTAAAAAGCCTTCCAAAAAGCTACTGCATTTCTGCCCTCTCAGCTCAGGTTTTGGCCACTGGTCGCCTCTATAATCTGTTCACAAGACCCCAAATAAAAAATCCTAATATTGCCAATATTCCAAATGAGTTCCATCACCTGGGGCCTCTGAGGAGTTCTAATGCCTGGCTCTACTCAGCCCTGCTCCTAGAATCTTCTTACCTAGGACAAAATCAGACATCAGCCTCAGACCAAGTCGTGTAAAGCAGAAATGGAGTCAGTGACTGGAGGAAACTTAGAGACATGAAGATTGGCCTACAGAAGTGATTCTGAAGAGTTCTCAACAAGTATCTTTTATTCCAGGGTTCTAGAGCCCTCAGGTTCAGACTCCACCAGCTTGCTGACCATTCCGCATGGGTCATCATTATACTCCATCTCCTCTTGACACCTGGTCCTCTGGCACCTCCCTGTTACATGTTCTCCTTCCTCAAATTGTGTGTTTACATTTTCGTGGCTTTCCATGCCCTGAGGCTCTCACTCTTAACATAACTTCTCTCCTGAGACATTTCTATGCCTCTTTCAAGAAGCATTACACCCACTTTAATCAACACTCTCCACTACTTAAAATCAATGTGCATGATTTATTTATTTTCAGGCATTCATCCTTAGCAAATCTTTCTTCATGGCTAAGACAAAATTTGAAGTTTAATTTATCAAAGGTGCTGTGATGAAATTCAGATGTTGGGGGTTCAAATAGTCACTTTTAACTAAAGGAATATGTATGATATGCAGGGCTATTTGCAGAAACATATAAATCATAACTGCTATGAAAACACTGTTCCTTTGGGACTAGAAATGCAATGAGCCATATTTAATATTCAATGTAAAATACGCCATCACTAAAATTGATAAATTTTCATTCCACTTATATATGCTTTTCCTTTGTTTTTACCCAGGTGATAGATCATGTTTGATTATAAAAGCGATATATAACCATTGCTAAAGGAATAAACATTCGGTGATTCAAAATGGTATACAAAGCAATTAAAAACCTCATCTATTGTAGAGAACCATTATATATAAAAACTGCTAACAGAATCATTATTAATACACATTCTGGAACACATTACTTAAGTGTTGTGCTAGTTTGAAAGGATTTATGTGTGAGAGCTAAATCAGAGAAACAAACAAGGATGAAAATACCTCCTCAGAAAATCAGTATCTTGAAATCTCCAGCCCCCACCACCAGCTGTGTTCTGATGATAAACCCTTCTGCACAGACATTCGCACTCTGACAGTTATGACCTTGCAGCATTCTTGTCATAAAACTCCCTGGCCCAAATGTCCCCCTCCAGCAGTTACAACCTTGCAAAACTAAGGCAGTGTTTTCACCAATGAAAGCCTCCAAACTCCCAAGGACCCACCTGTGAGAAACCCACCTAACTCTATCCCCAACTCTCTTTTTAAACTCCTACTCGAATCCAGGCAGGCAGGAGTTAAATTCTTGAGTCAACTCTCCTTGCTGCTCCTCTGCTAATAAGCCTTTCGTCCTCCACTGCCAGTGCCAGTTTCTCATCTCTGTTTCTCATCTCTGACCTCTGCCCAAGTCCAGAACTTTCATTATGTAACCTAGAAAAGCCATGTTTTAATCCTAATCAATCTGTGGGAGAAACCCTTTCTTCTAATCCCTATTCAGTACTATGGGTTGGAAACTTGATTAGGTTATCTCCATGGAGATGTGACTCAGTCAATTGTGGGTATTAACTTTTGAATAGAGGTAGATGTGACTTCGTTCATTCCAGGTGGGTCTTGATTACTTTACTGGAATTGCTTAAAAGAGGAAGCACTTTGGACAAAGCTTGAGAATGACGAGAGCAACAGAGACAGAACTACAGAGTCCACCAGCCAATGACCTTTGGAGAGGAAAGAACACCCCTGGGGGAGCTGCATGAAGCAAGAGGCCTGGAAGGAAGCTAGAAGACATCGCCATGTTCACCATGTGCCTTTCCAGTTGAGAGTGAAACCCTGAACTTCACTGGCCTTTCTTGAGTAAAGGTAACCTCTTGTTAGTGCCTTAATTTGGACATTTTTATAGACTTGCTTTAATTGGGACATTTTCTCAGCCTTAGAACTATAAACTAGCAATTTATTAAATTCCCCTTTTTAAAGCCATTCTGTTTATATGTGTTAATAGAACAACTATTAACACATTTCATCTATTCATAGAATTATAGAACAAGCTTGTCTCATATGCTGCATTTAAGGATTACAAAGATTGTACTATTTAGGGAGCAACCAATTGTCCAGACTAAATACAGATTCCTGGCTTTAAAAAGACTTTGTCGACATTCTATTATATTTTCCAGTGGCTTCAGCCTCCTGTCCTTTATTCAACATGGAAAATTATTTCCCATCTTCAGGGCCCTTGGATGTGCCTAAGCACTCTACCCTGAGGGTAATTCTCTTCCCCATCTTCTATTGCCTCTTTCTTTGCATATATCACTTGTATTGCTATCTCAGACCACAATAATTAGGTAGTTCTTTCTCACTCTTCTCTCACTACAGCATTTTCTTTCCTTCAGAGTACTTATTGCAATTTGTATTTATTTAATGTGCTTTCTTGTTGGATTATGTCCAACACTGCCACTAGACAGTAGAAATTCAATATATTTTTGTCAAATGAATGAATGAATGTGATTTCATCTCCCCACCAAGTCCAGCTTAACCTTGCTGGAAGACATTTGGGTGAAGGGAATAGTTCTGGACTAGTAAAGAACAGCCCAGCCACTCCTTATCCCCAGGAAACTCTGTGTGGTACCTTTGAGTTAGCAGTGCTTTTGCCTCTAGATAAACTGATTTTTTTATTCTTCCCCACAAACCACTCCTGAGAAGAAAGTTGCACTTCATGAAGAGATGTCATAGGTTCCAAATGACTTCATATCCTTTTACTTCCTACTTACCTATATTATTTTATCTGAAGTGATTTCTTATAGACAGCATATGGTTGCATCATCCTTTTTATCCATTGTGCCTGTCTTTTCATGAGTGTATTTAAAACATTGATATATAATGTAATTATTGATAGGGTTGTCAGGACTTAAGTCAGCCATTTTATCAGTTGTTTTCTGTTCCTTTTATGTTTCATTCCTCTGTTTCTATTTTCCTGTAATACTGTGAGTTCTTTGAACATTTTTTAGAATTCCATTTTGATTATGTATGTTTTTTAGTCTATCTCTTTGTATAGTTTTAGGTTTGTTTTAGGGTTGGGGTTTTATTTAGTGGTTGCTCTAGATAGTATATACCTAAATAATCACAATCTAGCAGCATTGGCATTTCACAATTTTGAGTAAAATATAGAAATCCTACCTCCATATAGGACTTCTCACCTTTCCCTTTTATAATTTGATTGTCTTAAATATTTCCTCTACATACAATGAGAACCATATCATGTAATTTTATGATTTTTTTGCTTCCACTGTCAAATGTAAGTTAAAAAACTCAAAATGAGATTATATTTACACGATATTACTGTTTCCACTGCTGCTTCTTCATTCCTGATGTTCCAAGTTTCTTTCTTTTATCACGTCTTTTCTATTTGAAGAACTTCCTCTCACCATTCCTTTTAGGGTAGGTCTCCTGGTAATAGATTCTCTTAGTTTTCCTTCATCTGATAATGTATTTCATCTTAATTCCTAAAGGATATTTTTTCTGGATTTAGTTCTTTAACATTGAAAAAAAAAATGTGATGCCACTTCCTTTTGGCCTGCATGGTTGCTAACCATTTTATCATTAGGAAACTGTGTCAGGACATTTTTCCTAGCAATATTCTTTGCTCTGAAATTTACTTGTCTGATATCAATGTAAGCACTACAACTAGTGTACTTTCCACTTTTGCAGTACTTCACTTCTCTTTGTAGATATGTATTTCCATCTCCATATCATTTTCTGTCTGCCTAAAGGACTTCCATTAACATTTCTTTCAGTGACATTCCGCTGGAGACCAATTCTTTCAGTTTTCGTACGTTAACATTAGTATATGCAAAATTATTGCTGTCTTAATTCCTGTATGAACCAATGATGACAACTGATCTACTACCTTTGTAGTGGAAGGGAAATATTGTACTACAAAAGGAGTTTATAGCTTGGGTTAAAATTGAGACCCATGAGAAGAACCTGAAAACTTAGAGCTGTGTTCCAGTAGCCATGTTTCTTGAAGATGATTGTATAATAATACAGCTTTCGCAATGTGACTGTGTGATTGTGAAAACCTTGTGTTTGATGCCCCTTTTATCTATGGCATAGATAGGTGAGTAAAGCATTTGGATTCAAAATAAATGAATAATAGGGGGAATAGATTTTAAAATAAATTGAGCAGCAACTTTCGCCTGAGCCGCGGTGGTGAGGACGCGATGTCGGGGCTCTCTCGTCCCCTCCTTTGGGCCGCCCATTGGCTCGCGGAGCTCTGTGTGCTGTCTGCAGCTGAGAACTGCAGCCTCACTCCCACCACGGTTAAAACCCCGACATCACCGTCACCACCTTCAAGACTTCCCCAACACCCCGGTGACCCCCACTCCGGCCACCACTCTAGCACCAGGAATCTGTGAAAGCTACAGCAACTGCTTTCCCTGTGTCAGTGCTAGCACAGCTAATACTACCTGCTTCTGGATAGAATGTAAAGAAGACAAGAGCTACTGTCCACATAATTCAACCGTTAGTGATTGCCACGTGGTGAACGGGACAAAATCGTGTTCTGCTCCCACTGCTGCTGGGTTACCAACCAATTCTACAGCTAAACCCACAACTCGGCCTTCCTCTCCTACAGCTTCTGCCCCAGTCATTACATCCAGTAGGACAAATACCACTTTAACTCCAACCTCACAACCTGCAGGGAAGTCTGCCTTTGATGCAGCCAGTTTTAATGGAGGAATTGTCCTTGTCTTGGGTATGTGGGCTGTAATTTTCTTTCTCTATAAATTCTGTATATCTAAAGAACGAAATTACCACACTCTGTAAAACATCAGATTAACACAGACTGGTGGTTCATTCGAGTAATTCACTGAAACAAAAGTATTATCTCTCAAGATGTCCCACATGGAAGACACTATTTCAGGATCTTTCAATTTCCAAAGGATGTATATAGGATCGTCCTTGAAATACCAGTTAAATCTTTTTGCTTAATGGGAGTATTTAAAATATTCTGCATGAATCCTTATGGCTGTCTGCTTTTATTTTAAATGGCCTCTGCTGTGGGATTATGTTCTCCTCTTGACATGCCAAATGTAACTTTTTTAAAGTGATGGAAAATATTATCCTACACAGACAACCTCATGACTCTTGGGCAGTTTAAATTAGTTACTTTTAAAGCTTGACCGTTGCATTACTTTTGTCCCAACTCAGGATATAGTTTAGTGACAAGAATTGAGAAGAATGTGCCAAATGAGCACAAAAATCAGGTGGATTTTTGGCTGCATTTAAGACATGGAATAAATCTATAAATTTAAAAGTACTAAACTTATCCTTAGAGTAAACTTTTGTGCTTGATAAGTTACTTTTTTTCTACATTAGAAATAAAATGCCACACAGGGAATTACATTCCAGATTTAAAGAAATGAAGGGTTACAAACCATTAATGTATAGCAGGTTATTATTCATACTTATAAGGCACCGTATATCATTGAGAAAATAAAGAATAGTGCCTTAAAAGACAGACTGGAAAGCAGACTGTAACTTTAACTGTGATTTGTTCTTTCCCATTAAGTAAGGTGAAAGGTTGGTTCTGAGGATGTAACTGTTGATGGGAGCAGTAGTAAACTTGCTTTTAGATACTATACTGTTACTATTTAATTGAAAACTGTCTCCTTAACTTCACAGCTGAATAACTTAACCTAAAAGATGATACAAAATTGAAAGCAGTCATGTATTAAACCTCCTGACATTTGTCTTATGGCTGTTTAAAAAATATAAAGCTTAATTAGAGATATAACTCGTTTAATTATATTTTCCTTTGCACTTCAAAAACAGGTATCCGAACATTGTACCTCAAAAGGGATTCCACCAAACTCCTGAAAAGTAACTTACACGAGGCAAGAAGGATATATTTTCAGAATCATTTACTCTTTAAATGAGACAATCATTATAAGCTTTCAGTTAACAGATATAACCAATGTGATTTTAGAAAATCTAAGTATTTTTGGTTGATCAGATTACTGTAGATCTTTCATATTAATGTTTTATCACTACCCTGCATGAATTGATTGAGCTTTCTTTATTCATCCTCCTCTCCATTCCTTTCTTGTTGGTTTAAATTCCCATACTGTAATGAGTATGTATACTTTTACTTTTATAGTTTTCTTTTGAAGCACTAGTTTTTGGTTTTTCTTTTGAACAAATTTTAAAAGGGTAACTTCTCCCCTGCTTTTGACATATTGGATTAGTTTAGAGGCTTAATTAGTTTAAAATGGGCCTTTGTTTTTCTAGATTGCCATTAAAGTTGTTTCATTTTAGTTTATTTAGCCTGTGGTGGCAGAGTTTAGCACTTGGTTTTCAGTATTTTATAGTAGAAAAGACAAATTGCTTTTGTTCATTTCATAACCTGAAAACTCCTTGTGTTTACTTAGACAATTATATTAAAGGGTCTTAAAATGAAGATTTACTGTTTTTCTGTAACTTGTTGGTACAGCTAAAGTTTGTTTTCCTTACACATTGTACATATGCACTAATATCTTCAAGGGCCTTACATGTTTAAAATCTCTGGCTTCAAAGGTTTTTGGGAAAAGGTAAGTCAGTTTACCTCACACTTTGTGTTTTCATTAATAGTAATATTCTACGTACCTCACAAAATTTATTATGGTGCCATGGCTATTAGTTTGTAGTGAGTGCTATAAGCTATAAAATGCTTTTGAAAATATACAGAATTTCCATTCCATCCACATGGGCTAAAATTACACAGTTGTCATTTACCTGGATAGTGAATATCTTGCCATACATTAATATCAGTACAAGTAGCAAATTTCGTGAAAATTTAGCTTAGACACCTCACCTTTTGTAATTTTGATCACCACTGTAACAAAATTATAAGAGAGTTAGATTTTGCAAATCTACAGAGCAGCTCTTACAACAGAACTCACAGCCTTTTCAGACCTATTTACTTCCTTTAGCAATTTAATATCTTGAGTCATTAATAATTTGGGTTTTTTTTTTAATCCAGAAGATATGTAGAAACCTTTCCAGATTTTTCATCTGATTTGTTCATGCAGATATAGTTCTTTCAGATACCTTATTTTATCTTATGGATGTTTGTTGTTGCATAGGCAGTCACTGCTGTATTTATACATTTCTATTTCAGTTCACTCAGGACTGCTAAATCAATCTGCATCATGTACCAAACTGATTTAAAATAAATCTACATGCTTATCAAGTTTAAATAAATAAATAAATAAATTGAGTAGATTGAAATACTAGTGATCAATGAAAGGGAGTGGTAAGGGGTATAGAAAAAAAATAGGGGGAACAAAGGTTAAAATATATTGGGTATATGGAAATACTAGTGGTCAATGTGAAGGAGGAGTAAGGGGTATGGTATGTATGAGTTTTTTCTTTTTTCTTTTTATTTCTTTTTCTGGAGTGATGCAAATGTCCTAAAAAATGGTCATGGTAATGAATATACTATGTGATGATATTGTGAGCCATTGATTGTACACCATATATGAATGTTTGTATGTTAAGAATGTTCGTGTTTATATGTTGTTTTGGTTTGTCAATAAAAAATAATAATAATAAAAATAAAAAGATTTTTAAAAAATTAATGAGACCCATGAGTATAATGCTTTCAATAAATATGCTTAATTTATTTTTAATTTTTTGCTACTTGAAAGGCCAAAAATATTAAATGAGTAGCTCAGCTGCAGCAGTTGAATTTCCATGAGTTTCATCCATGAATTTTGGTTTTAAAAATCTACAATTTCCTATTTGGGCATTAGGGGGCATATATAATTAAGATTGGGTGGTTAGAGAAGTTCTCACTGATGAGGGGACAGCTGGACTGAGACCTGATAAATAGTAAGCCATAGAAGAAAGGTCACAGAAAATACTTTGGCACCGGAAGAAGATTATGCAAAGGGCCTATACCTGGAATGAAATTGGGGAGTTAGAGGAAAAGAAAGACAGGGTTATACATAGGAATTGGTGGGAGAGGTAGGAGACAAAATTTGGGAGGCAAATAAGGGTCCAATCATATAGCACATAATATGCAAAGGTGAAGAATGGAATATAAAGATTTTTTTCTCAGTTAATGCTTGGAAAATTGCTGGGTAGTTATAAGAGTAAATTGTTGCCACAGAAGCAGAGTAGGGATATCAAGGAATGAGAAGTCAGATATTTTTAAATACCGCTGAGAAGTTGAAAAGATGAAAAGAGAAAAGTAACCACAGACAAATTCAATAAAGCTTGCCATGTAATAAAGGCTCTGTGGTATAAAATATAAGATAATGTACCACTATACTCTTTGAGAGAAACAAGAAAATTGTCAAAGTTATGAAATGACTAGATTCATCCTGACAGGACTGGTGGAGTGAAACAGAGTCTTGAAATTTCTGATACATTCGATTGTCATGATAGGTAAGTTCTATGAAGGCATCATGCACCCTGAATAGTCAATACTGAGCCACTACTCTTAGGGAAAACACAGCGTTAGCTTCCTTCAACCCATTAGTCACAACACTTTCATCAACTGATCAATATTCAAACTCGTTTTATGTGTATTTCTATTTAAAGATGCTTTAATATATATTTCTCGTTCATTCACACTGAGCTCACAGCCATCGGCACTATAACTCATGCCCGAACGATGCTTATCTAATACACATACTGTCTCCGTCACAGATTTCTTGGACTCGGGAACACTCTATAACACTTCTGCGCCATTTGGGGCTACTTTAAACAGTGAAATCACCAACAAAAAAGGACAAAAATGCTAAAAACGTGGCACTAAGTATACTGAAAAAAAAAAAAAAGACACCTTATAGTATGAGAGCAGAAACAAGGAAGTAGAACGTGACCCTGATTCAACCACAGTTGCAAGGAGCACATAGGTAGCTAATATTTTTTTCTTGATTGTACAGCTGCAAATGAATGCACCCCAAGTATTGATTTGGGTTGCAAACACATTTTAGCAAGGAGTCAGATTTGCAAATATTGAATCATCAAATAATGAGGTTCAACTGTCCACTTAAAAAACCATAATGGGTGGGCCACGGTGGCTCAGCGGGCAGAGTTCTCGCCAGCCATGCCAGAGACCCGGGTTCAATTCCCAGTGCCTGCCCATGTAAACTAAATAAATAAATAAATAATGTTGTGTCAATATAGTTCAAAAAAAATTTTTTTAAATCATAGCTGCTTCTATATTTAGAAAAAACATAAGACCCACATATACAAGATAATTAAGAAAGTAATAAATTCTTTTTTTCTTGTTAGCAGGATTCAGCTAGAGAAAAATTTAATGTTGAGTCAAAATTTGTGACTTTATTTTAAAGATGCTAAGGTATATTGGTCCCTTTGCTTTTTATTGACTCTCAATTCAGGTAACACTAAAGAAAATATCTCATTCTCCAGCCGGGGAATTTTCTTTAATGTTTATGTATTTTTATTGCAATCTCTTCACATACCATACAATCCATCCAACGTATACAATCGATGGTTCACAATATCATCACATGGTTGTGTATTCATCACCATGATCATTTTTAGACTATTTCCATTACTCAAAAAAAACCCAAAATTAAAAGATAAAAGAAACCCAAACATCCCATACCCCTTACCCCTCCCTCTTATTGACCACTAGTATTTCAAGCTACCCAATTTTAAGACTTACAATAGAGGCAGGTTATCTAACACATGTAGTATTAACATATATATTGTATATCTATATATATGTATGTGTGTGTGTGTGTATATATATATGACAGATACATACATATATATATATATGGAATTCTTAAACTCCAAAATTAAATGCATCTCAAGGTGAGATAAGTGTATTGGAAAAAAACTGACTTTTTTTCTTTTGGTCTTCAGATAAGAAAGGTAGAAATATTATTTCTTATTGCCATAAAAGTATAATTATTTGTTCTCGTCAGTCTAAATGCTCCAAGGGTGTTATTTTTATTTTATGATGACAAGCATTAGCCAACTGTTGAAACTTTTACGTTTAGATATGACATACCAGGACATGGCAAAAAATTACAAAGTTGCAAAATAAATTAAAAGTAACCAGCAGTTAAAAGAAACATTACTAAAAATAAATGTGATGAAAACAGTAATAATTAACAAATATAATGACAAATAACCTTTGTTTTTATGGGACATTTCGCGTATTGTATAATTTGTTTAAAAAAAAGAAAAAAGAAAGGAACATTACATTCAAAGAGACATCAACAAAATTTTCAGGTCAACTTTCAAGTGAAAAGGTAGAAGCAAGAAGGCATTAGAAGGATATTTTTCAAGTACTAGAAAAAAATAATCCACGCCAACTAAAATTCTACTCTGCTACAGTTTCCCTGGCCGCTCTAGAAAATACCATGCAATAGGTATTTAACCTATTTAAACAATGGGAATTTATTATCTCATGATTTTGAGACTAGGAGAAAGTGCAAATCAATTCATCATCAAGGTGATGCTTTTTTTCTGAAGACTCATAATCTGTGGCTGGCTGGGTGCCAGTGATCCTTGGTCCCTAGTTTTCTGTTATATGGTAATGCACGTACCAACCTCTCCTGGCCTCTACCTTCTCTTTAGGGTTTCACTGACAGTCAGCTTCTGGCTGCTTCTTCCGTGACTTTCTCTCTGAATTTCATTCTACTTATAAAGGACTCCAATGATAGGATTAAAACCCATCCTGACTAAGGTGGGCCACAACTTAACCAAAATAATCTCACTGAAAAGTCCTACTTACAATGGTTCACACCCACAGGAATAGATGAAGTTTAACACGTTTTTCTGGGATACACAGTTCCAAACCCCCACATGCACCCCTGAAATTATCCCTTTAAAAATGAAGACAAAATGAAAATATTTTCACATAACAAAACCTGAGATGATTCATCTTCTTGCATGCCAACACTAAAGAAAATATTAATCATTGGTGTTTGTCCATACCTCTTTTTAAAAAAAAAAACGTCCACTTATTCTTTTTTGAATAAATTATATTCCCAGTATAAAGATTAGACTAGTCAGAATAAATTATTACAAAAATCACCGATTATGGTTTGAATTGTATCCACCAAAAGGATATGTTCACGTCTTCATCCCCAGGGCCCAAAAATGTGATCTTATTTGGAATTAAGGTCATCAAAGATGGAATTAGTCAAAATGAGGCCAAACTGATTAAGGTGGTTCCTAATTCATTATGTCTAGTGCCCTAAGGGAAGAAGATAAGAGAGGCAGACAAGAGAGAAGAAGCCTGTGTGATGATGAAAACAGACATTGAAAGCGCTACAGCAGGAAGCCAAGGGATGCCAAGGATTTCTGGCAAACCACCAAGAAGAGGAAAGGAAAGATATTCCCTGACAGGTTTCAGAGGGTGCGTGGCCCTGTCAACAACTTGATTTTAGATTTTTAGCTTCAGAACAGAAAAACAATAAATTTCCATTGTTTTAAAACACCCAGATTGTGGTCCTATGTCATGGAAACCCTAGCAAACAAAGACAGGATGTATCCTACAATTAACATATATTCACCATTAATTTATTTTTGGCATAGATTTATGTGTAACTGTGTAGGGAAATATATTTTTAGATCATATTTAACTTACTTATCTGGGGCTTATTTTTCTCTATTACCAATATACTGAGAGAATAGTTTTTTCACCAAATACATAGATACATTATTATCTCTCAGTGCTCTATTGTTTGGGAGGTTATAAATGTTCCATAATGAAGTTAGTCAAGTTTATCTCTAGACACCATTTCTTAACCACATGTCTTAACACACATCCATTAGAAATACAATTCAGAGAGGAAAAAGGCAGAAAATAACAAAGGTTGGAGAGGATGTGGAGAAATTGGAACACTCGTATATGGCTAGTGGGAATGTGAAATGGTTCAGTCACTGTGGAAAACAGTTTAACATATAATTACTATATGACTCAGCAATGCCACTCCCAGATAGATACCAAAAATAAAATTGAAAGTAGATGCTCAAAAACATGTATCTATATGTTTATAGCAGCATTATTCAGAATAGGCAAAAGGGGAACAACCCAAATGTTCATCAGTGGTTGAATGAATAAACAAATTATGTTATATCCGTACAATGGAATACTTTTCAGCAATAGAAATAAATTACTGATACATGCTTACATGAAGGTGTCTTTGAAAACATTTTGCTAAGTAAAAGAAGCCAGACACAAAATGTCGCATAATGGATGAATACATTTACATGAAATGTCCAGAGTAGGTAAAATTCACAGAAACAGAAAGCATATTGGTGGTAACCAGGGACTGTGAGGAAAGGGAATGAGGAGTAACTGCTTTTTGGGTACAGGTTTTCCTTGTGGGGTGATGAAAATATTTTGAAGATAGCTAGAGGTGGTGTTTGCACGATGTAGTAAATGTACAGGGATACCTGGTTTTATTGCACTTCACTTTCTTGTGCTTCACAGACATTTTATATTTTACAAATTAGTGGTCATGGCAATCTTGATTGAACAAGTCTACTGGCAATATTTTTCCAAAAGCAGGTACTCACTCTGTGTCTCTGTGTCTCATTTCGGTAATTCTCACAATATGTCAAAATTTTTTCATTATTATTATATCTATTATGGTGATCTGTGATCTTTGATATTACTCTTGTAATTGTTTTGGGGTGCCATAAAATATACGCATATCAGAAAGTGAATTTAATAATTGTTGTGTGTGTTTGCTCCACCTACCAGCCATTCCACTGCCTCTCACCCAACCCTTGGGCCTCCCTATTCCCTGAGACAAAACAATATTGAAATTAGGTCAGTTAACAGCCCTACAATGGCCTCCAAGTGTTCAAGTGAAAAGAAGGGCTTCACATCTCAATTTCAATCAAAAGCTAGAAATGATTAAGCTTAGAGAAGAAGGCATGTCAAAAGTTGAAACAGCTGAAAACTAGGCCTTTTGGTGCCAGTTAGCAACTTGTGAATACAAAGCAAATGTTCTTGAAGGAAATTAAAAATGCTACTCAAGTGATTGCACAAATAATTAAGTGAAGCAGCCTTATTGCTGATAGGGAGAGAGTTTTAGTGGTCTCGATAGAAGACCAAACCACAACATTCTCTGAAGTCAAAATCTAATCCAGACCAAGGCTCTAACTCTCTTCAATTCTATGAAGGTTGACAGAGATGAGCAAACTGCAGAGGAAAAGATTACAGTTAGCGGAAATTGGTTCATGAGGTTTAGGGAAAGAAGCCATCTCCATAACATCAAAGTGCAAGGTGAAGCAGCAAATGCTGATGTAGAAGCTGCAGCAAGTTATCCAGACTATCTAGCCAAGATAACTGATGAAGGTGGCTACACTAAACAACAGATTTTCTATGTAGATGAAACAACATTCTATTGGAAGAAGTTGCCATTCAGGACATAGCTAGAAAGCAGAAGTCAATGCCTGGCTTCAAAGCTTCAAAGGATGGGGCTAACACTTTTGTTAGGGGCTATTGCAACTGGTGACTTTAAGTTGATGCCATATGTTCAGTCAGCATTCTGAAAATCCTAGGGCTTTTAAGGCCCTATGTCTACTGTTCCTGTGCTCTATAAATGGAACAACAATGCCTGGATGTCAGCATATCTGTTTACGACATGGTTATGCCTATAGTAGAGGCTACTGTTCAGAAAAACAAGATTCCTTTGAAAAGAGCTCTAATGGAGATGTGCAATTATATTCATATTTTCATGCCTGTTAATATAACATCCATTCTGCAGCCCCCGGATAAAGGAGTCTTTTCAACTTTCAAGTCTTATTATTTAAGAAATACATTTCATAAGGCTATAGCTGCCATATAGAGTGATTCCTCTGAAGGATTTGGGCAATGTAAGTCAAAAACCTTCTGGAAAGGATTCACCATGCTAGATGCCAGTAAGAATATTTGTGATTTACAGGAGAAGATTAAAATATCAACATTAACAGGAATTTGGAAGAAGTTGATTCCAACCCTCATGAATGACTTTCAGGGGTTGAAAACTTTACTGCAGGAAAAAACTGCAGATGTGGTAAAAAGAGCAATTAAAAGTCGAACCCAAAGATATAAGAGAATTTTTGAAATCTCATGATAAAACTTTAATGGACAAGGAGTTATTCCTTACGTATGAGCACAGAAAGTGGTTCCTTGATATGGAATCCATTCCTGGTGAAGATGCCAACAAAGAATTATTGAAATGACAACACAGAATTATATCAACTTAGTTGATAAAGCAAGGGCAGTGCTTAAGAGGACTGACTCCTATTTTGAAAGAAGTTCTGTTGTGGGTAAAACACCATCAACCAACATTGAATGCTACAGAGAAATCTTTCATGAAAGGAAGAATCAATCAATGTGGCACAATTCATTGTTATCCTATTTTAGGAAATTGCCACACCCGCTCCACCCTTCAGCAACCACCACATTTTTCAGTCAGCAGCCCTCAATATCGAGGCAGTACCCTCCAAACAGCAAAAAGATTATGATTTGCTGAAGGCTTAGGTGATGGTTAGCATTTTTTTTAGCAATAAAGAATTTCTAAATTAAGGCATGTCCAATGTTTTTTAGACATAATGCTATTGCACACTTACTAGACTATAGTATACTATAAATATAGCTTTTGCATGAACTGTGAAACCAAAAACTTCATGTGAATTGCTCTATTGTGATATTCATTCTATTGCAGTAGTCTGGGACCAAACCTGCAATAAATATCTCTAAGGTATACCTGTACTAAATACCACTGAGTTATTCACTTTAAAATTAGCTAATTTTATATGACTCTCACCTCAATAAAACATAAATAAAAAGTTCCTTACAATCCAATGTCATTTTTATATTAAAATTGCTTAGTATATGTTATGTACTGTATATAAGTGACAAGTAGACTATTATTGAATATATACTTATAAAAAATTGACAATATAAATAAGAATTTCATGAGCATAAACATTAAGCTTTTACAATATTTTGTATTTGAAGAAAAAATATATACATACATTAATTAATAGTTATGCTAAAATTACCTTGATGATAAATATATACATTAGTTATAAAATAAAGATGATTTTTGCAAAAATATGTCTAAAAAGCAAAGTAGTGATTAAACAAATGACAGAGTAGAGAATGGCTGGAGACAATTTCTAATGAGAGAATTAAAATGAGGACCATCATTCAAAACTTAAAACACATCAGAAAAGAATTGTTCAGCAATTATCCAAGAAAAGCGGCTGTTACCACTTCAATTGATTTCAACCCCAAGTCTAGGAGGTGAAGTGATCTGGTTCTCAACTCTGTGGATGAGAAAACTAAAACACAGCTATCCAATGACTAAGACCTGAAAGAAACATACACCAAAACCACCTTGGAAAAATTTCTCTACAGATATTATAACTAATTTAGCATCCTGACGTTAGAAGGTAACCTCAAACATGGAGCGGATCATTGAGAAAAGTAGAGCATTAGTTTCCATGATCATAGTCATTTTTGTTTCCTAAAGAACACATGAACCACCTGGTCCCGGATCTGTTTCGTCATTATTCCATAAATGATGGGATTTAGCATAGGTGGAACCAGAATATGGACATTGGCCAGTAGGACATGAATATGGGGTGAGATATGTTGTCCAAACCGTTGAGTGAGGACAGAGAAGATTCCTGGCCCAAAAAAGAGAATGATGACACAGACATGCGACCCACATGTGTTGAGCGCTTTACGGTGGGCGTCTTTGGAAGGCATATGTAAGATAGCATGGAGAATAAGTATGTATGAAATAAAAATGAGCACAACATCTAAGACCAAAGTTGACAGTAGGACAAAAATTCCATACCAGATGTTTATTCGGATATCATCACAGGAAACATGAGCCAAGACAATGTGCTTACAAACAGTATTCGGGAGGATGTTACTTTTGCAGAAATTCAACCTTTTCAGAAGAAATATTATGGGAAAAATTGTACCATAACTTCTTAGAAAGACTGTCACTCCAATTTTCCCAATCAGGGTATGTGTAAGAATTGTGATGTATCTCAGGGGATAGCATATGGCAATGTAACGGTCAAACGCCATCCCCACCAAGATCCCTGACTCAAATATGTAGGTGGAAGAGAGAAAGAAGACCTGAGTGATACAGCCCTCCAGGGAAATCTCCCCAGCATGGAACCAGAAGATGGCCAAGGCCTGAGGAACTGCGCACATGGACAGGACAACGTCTGCTCCAGCCAACATGCAGAGAAAGAGATACATGGGTTCATGGAGACTGCGCTTTGTGAGGATAATGAAGATGAGCAGGCTGTTCCCAAGCAGGGCGATGACATAGGAAATGAAGAAGGGGATGGAAATCCACAGGTGCTGGTCCTCTAAGCCAGGGATGCCCAGCAAGAGGAAGACTGTGTGGCTGACCCCAGTGTGGTTTAAGGTAGTCATTCCTGGGGAGACCACCCAGTACTTCACCACCTATTTGCAGAGACAGGAAAATGCAGGTTACATTCAAAGATTTTCTTTGATATCACCAGGAGCTTTTAGCTCCTTTCTGGTTCCATTGCATCCTGAGAATGCCAGGAGCTATGTTATATTAAAAAGATAAATAAGAAATATTTTTTATCTTAATGAAGTTTTAATCCCAAAAACAAGACAGCCATTTATCAACTGAAGGAAATAAAATTGTTATATTACTTAATGGTACCAATAAATTGAATATGGGAATACAAGGGAAAGAGAAAGCAATTATTTGTGATGGTTTAAAGAATGAGTTCCATTCTGAACTTACCCTTGAAGACAGTAAAGGATGTCAATAGATGGAAGAAATACCACATATGGAAATGAGGTGGGGTTTTTTTTTTTTTTTGCGGTTTAAGAAGAAATGTTTGATATGGAAATCTAAATTTGTCTAAAATGGTTTTCAACTCAAATTATGACATTGTAAATTCAAATTATTAGAAAAAGAGACTACAGCAGTAGATTCACTCTGAATACAAAATAAAGAGCCTGGACTTATTCTCTGAAAAAATAAACAGGTCAGCCATGATAAGCTTAGAGACTAGAAATCATTTTGGATATATTTATCTGGCAGTTAAATGGAGGACAGAATGGAAGAGAGAAAGATTACAAAGACTTAAATTGTTGCCTTAGTAACATAAACGGATGTATTCATGTATTACTATCAGAGTGAAATATATAGACTCGGGAAAGCAATATTTTAATTCCTTCTTAACGCTAACCACTGATGTAAGATTGTTATCTATGGCACTCCATTAACTGCATCTAACAAAACAGGGCAGTAGGTATTGCCATCCTCTATTTTCAAGAACAGGAACTTGAGGCTCGACAATCTTGTCCCAGTTCTAAGGAATAGAGCTTGAATATGAATCTTTTCTGAATTTACTAAGTTTAATTTTCTTATCTGTGAAATAAGTCAAGGGAAAGAGAGACCTTTGCTGAACTAATAAAATTGACAATCCCTTCTGACAGGGTGCTGGGAAGGAGAAAAAAGACTGTGAAAAGTTCAGAGATCCAAGAGATGAAGAAGCATACAGATAAACAATGGCTAGCATCTCTGCATTTATTCAGAGATGGATCTAGCATACAGTAAGTACCCCTAATCATTATTTCCCTCTCACTCTGAGTTCTATACATCTAAATTTGATTTCTAGAGGAAGAAAGTCCACTTCTATTATCTTTTTATAATAACCTTTGTTTTAGTTTCCTAAGTTGCTCAAGCAAAAATAATAAAATGTTTTGGCTTAAATAATGGGAATTTATATACACTCACAGTTTTGAGGCTGGGGAAATATCCAAATCAAGGCATCATCAACACAATGCTTTCTCCTCGAAGACTGTGAGTTCTAGAGCTGACTGCTGGTGATGCTGGGTCCTTAGCTTGTCACATGGCAAGACACATGGTGGCATCTCCTAGTCTTTTTCTTCTCTTGTAAGTTCTGTTTCGGCTTCTTGCTCTCTAAGGCTTTCTTTCTCTGTATCTTAATTTCATTTTCTTATTTAAAATCCATCCTGATTGAGATGGGACGCACCTTAACTGGAGTAACCCCATCAAAACATCCTGCTTACAACAGGTTTACATCCACGGGTATGGATTAGACTTAAGAACGTGTTTTTCCAGGGTACATACAACTTTAAACCACCACATCCTCTAAATAATGAATATATATATTCATATTGAATATATATATATATATATATATCATATATATACAATATATATATATGCTGTATCATATAGATATACTGAAAATAAGTTCACATGACAGGAAAGCCAGTAGAGGCTTGTGGGAATGTGTCTGATATGGACATCAGCTACCACCATATCATACTGTGGCTACACCACCACTATGAGAATATGTATTCCCCTCAGGAAAGCCAATCTCCAGGAGGAAATGCAATAAAGCAAAATATATGAAAATTCCATAAGATTCTGAGTAGCAGGTGTATGTGCCACAATTGACAAGGTAATAGGAAAAGGAGAAGGAAATAAAGTGAAACAAGTTTTGAGAAACTGAAAAGAGGAACCTGAAAAGTACTATCTCACAAATGTTGGTGGGCGTTAGATACTTCAAGAGTGACAAAGATTTTTCTTTGAGGGGCAAGAGAGAGCTCAGGACTTAGGGATAATTTGGGATCTGGCACATGAGTGAACTAGCATGTACTACAGTGACTGGCTGCTTGTCAAACACTAGATCACTCAAAGACGATTTCTCAAAAGTGTCAAGAAGTTTTCATTAACCCTAACCCAACTACCTCCAGTATCTTGGAGAAGTCTCTACAAACTCCCTATTTCATTCTGCTGAAAGAATTACCCCTAATCTGAGCATCATCTCTGTCTGCTCAATATGTCACAGATGTGCGTCTTTGAAACAGACCCCCATAAGTCACTCCTTTCCCTCTGCTTTATTTTAACAAGGAGCCTAATCCCCATTAGAGCACTGATCTCATGGATAAGAGCATATTTATTACCTGTCAGTATTTCCCCCAGTAATCATGAACTTCCTCAGATAGGAGAATTATCTTTTGTCTTTGTTCATTTCCAGAATTCAGCACACTAAAGCACAGTGTAACTACAAAAAATGTTTAACAAAACAACCAAAGGACAAATATTGGATGGGTGAGATGAAGGATCAGGATAGGAGAGGCATGAGTAAGCACCTTTAAAAGCCTCAGATGTTTACAGCAGTCAGAATCTGGGCCCATATAGAACTTACTGTGGAGGGGCTCAAGGCTCCTTGGCACACTAAGAGCTAAAAGGGACCTCAATTCCAGAGTCTCTTCATTCTCCCCTCCCAGACACTTTCCATCCTACTGGGATGGCACATATATGTGACTCTAGTCAGGAGTGTGGTGCAAACCAGATCACTTTAGATATGGAACTAAATAGAGTAAAGCAAAGACTTATTTGTATGGTTTGCCAATTCTCAGATGTACATACTACTACTATAGCCAATTTAAATCTACCAACATGCCGTCACTGAAAGTGGAGTTTGAAAAAATGTCGAGACATTTTAAATGGCTCCAGTACACAACTGCTCTAGTATCTCAACTCTGTCTGCTTCACTCCAGAAAAAGGAGCTAATACATTCAACCGCCCATCATAATATCTAGTCTTTTTGGGCCCGTCCCTCTTTAAATTTCATCCATTTTTTATTTTACAGCAATAAAAAAAATCACTCACCTGCTCAGAATGATTTATCTTGAACTAGAATTAGACGAATCACAATTGGACTATCAGCGTGAAGGACTCCAAGGCGTTGAGATTTTATCTATTTGCCTGAAGGTCTCAGGGGCAGCTATGACTCCAGGGAGCTCAGACTCAGACCTACCTTTTCAGCAATGCCCACTCTTATTTGAACACGTGGGTCACATCACTATTAGTCTCCAAGCCTAGCCACACCACCCCCTCTTCACAACACCATCTCTAGATTAGGTGTGCTCCTGTTATTTCTAATGAATACATTGCTATCATCACTGAACCTAGTATTCCTATTTCCATCTAATGGGACTTAATAAATATTAATTACGTTTTTCTATCAGCACAAATAATTTAAAATTCAATACATAAATTATTTTTGTAGCACTGATTATAATGAAAGTTTTGCTTTGTTTTAATTTAGACAAACAAAAATAAGCATCCTATATTTGTCAAGTCATTTAAACTTTGAAATTTGCCATAATAATGTTGCAATATTGAGAATATTTGAATGTCTTTTACCTATTTACAGTATCTATGTGAGTCAAATGCCTTATCTACCTTGGCCACTGTTTCAGTTTGCTAAAGCGTCTGGGATGCAATATACCAGAAATGGATTGGCTTTTACAAAGAGGATGTATTAGGTTACAAATTTACCGTTCTAAGGCCATGAAAATGCCCAAATTGAGGCATCAATAAGAGGACACCTTTACTCAAGAAAGGCTGATTGCATCTGAGTTTTCTCTGTCACATGGGAAGGCAAATGGCAACATCTGCTGGACCTTCTCTCCTGCACTGGTTTCAAAATGGCCCCTCTCAGCTCCTGTGAGTTCTTCTGGCTTCTGCATCTCCAAACGTCTCTTTTTGCCCCAAAATGTTTCCCTCTTAAAAGACTCCAGCAGGGCAGGCAAGGGTCTCTTGCCTGCTGTGCTGGAACCCGAATTTGATTCCTGGAGCCTGACCATGCAGAAAAATTTTTAAAAGACTCCAATAAGCAGGTTAAGACCCACCTTGAATGGGCAGGGTCACATCTCCGTGGAAATCTTAATCAAAAGGTGCCACCCAACGATTAGGTTGCCCCCACATGATTAGGAGTATAATTGAATTAAAAGAGAATGGCTTTTCTGGGGTACATAACCATTTTGAACCAGGACAGCCACCATTTAAATTTTTGTTATCTTATTTGCTCTAGTTCCTCTTCTTTAAACTTGTCTCTCTCCCTTTTTACATTATATTCATCGATTTTTATCTTTATTTAGTTATTTCAAGTAAAATGAAATCATCCTATTTGTAAAAGGAGAAACTTCTTTATGTCCAAGAAATGCCTTTGGGCCTGCATGTGATAATAAAATCACAAAATTGTAGTTCAAACACCATAAGAAGGTAATATTGAGTGATTATCTCCATGTTGAAAAAAATGGATGATTTTTGTAACCATTTTATTTTTCCAATGTCATAAGTATATCTACTTTACTAAAAAAAAAAGTACTTTTTACAAAAGAGGAGTTCTGAACATATTCTATACTCATCAATAAATTCCAAGACTAAATTGTCTAGGTAGAGAATGGTTTAAACAATCTCCATGAAGAACATAAGATTCCAGATGGTTTTGGGGCATTACTCAAAGCTAACCAATCAATCCATGAAAGAGGATAATCCTGAAAGACAAATAAACAAGGATGGAGACTTATAGGTGAAAAAGGGCATGAACGTGCAGAGGTAAGAGATGAATTACATGATTCTCTGGGGAGCAGTTATAAAAGATATAATGGGATATATTGTTGGAAAGGGGGCTAGAGAAAAGTACCTAAATGTCTTTATTACCATGCTAAGATGAAACTTTCAGACTTTATTCCATTCCTCACTAAAGGAACTAGGGCTTCACAGAGAAATAGGTCAGCTCATGGATAATACAACCTGAGACTGGGAAATATTATCTTGTTCCAGAAAGTAGGAGGTGCTCAAAAACTGATGAGATTGTTTCAAGAGGATGCAAAAGCCACTCATGAAACGTGGAACAGTCTAAGCTTCAAAATGAATAATGGTACAAGTTATTCTCCTGGTATTGCTGTGTGAACTATGTCTGACTTGTCCTCTCATAGACAACAAGTGTGACCTTTGGATAAATAACAAAAGACAACCAGCTAAAGATTCTGGAGAATGAACCAGAGCAGGCAGACTGTGAAGGGAATTGTCGCTTGGAAGAAGGAAAAATAGAAATTCAGTGTTCTTTTTTTTTTTTTTTTCCCCCACTTTAAGTACAAGACTCAGTATTAGACAGCTAATACTCTGAGAGAAAATCTGCAGTTGTTTCTGCTGAAAGAAGGTAGACAGAGATTGGTGCAACTACAGCCACTAGAAAGTTAGGGGAGAATGCAAAAAGGAGAGAGTCGGGGAGAGGGTATTCCAAAAGTATGTATGAACTCTGCTCACATTTCTGCCCACAGGAAATTTAAACCATGCAAACGCAATGCAGATGGAAATAACCTCCGCTAAGGATAAGAGATTTTAACTGAAATTCGAGCTGTCTCCTAAGAAATACAATGTGTATTTTGACTGTAATCCAGATCATTCTTGCTTTAAAAATTCTATCACACTTTGGAAGAGTAGAACAGAGCCCAGAGTCTCCACAACATATATCTCCATTACCTAAACAGAAATGACTAGATTTAGAAATAACCAGAAAAATTTGACCCAAAATAAAGAGATGTGGCAATCTACCAAGACCATTCCTGCAATGGCCCAGATGTTGAAATTAAGGAAAGTGCTTTTAAAATATTTTTGTTTTTATTAGAGTAACTGCGGGTTTACAGAACAATCATATAAAACACAGGATATTAATACATAACACCACTGTCCACACCTTGCATTGGTGTGGAACATTTCTTACAATTCATGATATCATGTTTTTATATTTGTACTATTAACTAAAGCCCATGCTTCAACTAAGACTTCAGTGAGTAGTATAGTTACATGGATATTTTTAACTTATATTTTGATATCATATATAAAATCTAACATTTCCCCCTTTTAATCACATTCAGATATATATTTCAGTGTTGTTAATTGCACTCATGACATTGTGCTATCTTCACCACCATTCATTACCAAAACACTTTCATAATTCTAAATAGGAACCTCATACCTTAATTTTCCATTCCCTAACCCCACCCCATCAACTGGTAACCTATAAATCTAGCTCCTAACTCTATGAGTTGGCTTATTCTAATTGTGTCAAACCATTGCAATCATGCGATGTTTGTCATTTTGTGTCTGGATTATTTTACTCAATATGTCTTCCAGGGTTCACCCTTGTTGTCACATGTATCAGGACTTCATTTCTTTTTACAGATGACTATTATTCCATAGTATGTATATACACATTTTATTTACCCATTCATCAGTTGATGGAAATTTGGGCTACCTCCATTTTTTGGCAATTGTGAAAAATGCCACTATGAACATTGGTGTGCAAATATCTTTCCAAGTCCATGCTTTCAGCTCTGAAAGAGTAGTGGGATTGCCAGATCATACGGTAGTTCTGTACTTAGCTTTCTGAGGAACCACCAAATTGTCCTCCACAGCTGTTACAACAGTTTACATTGTCACCAGCAATGAACGAGTGTTCCTATTTCTCCACGTGTTCTCCAATACTTATTATTTCCTTTTTTTTTTTTAAGCAGCTATTCTAATGGGTGTGAAATGGTATCTCACTGTGGTTTGATTTGCCTTTCCCAAATGGCTAATGATGTTGAGCATCATTTCATGGGCTTTCTGGTGATCAGTATATCTTCTTTGGAGAGATGCCTATTCAAGTCTTTTCATGTTTTAGTTGGATTGTTTGTTGTTAACTTGTAAGATTTCTCTATATATTCTGAATATTAAACTTTTATTAGATATGTGGTTTCCAAATATTATCTCCAATTGCATAGGTTTCCATTTTACTTTCATGACAAAATTCTTTAAGGACCAGAAGTTTTTTGTTTATGAGATACCATGTATCTATTTTTTCTTTTGATGCTTTTACTTTGGGTGTAAACTCTAAGAAACTATTGCCTAATACAAAGTCATGGGGAATCTCCTACATTTTCTTCTAGATGTATTAGAGTTCTAGCTCTTATATTTAGGTCTTTGAAACATTCTGAGTTTATTTTTGTGAGATAGGGGTTCTCCTTAATTTTTTTGTAAATGGGGACCCAGTTTTCCCAGCACCATTTGTTGAAGAAACTATTCTTTTCCAAGGTCTTTACCCCACTGTCAAATATCTGTTGGCCATAAATGTAAGGGTTGATTTCTGCAATCTCAATTTGATTCCATTGGCCTATATGTCTGTCCTGGTGCCAGGGCCATGCCGTTTTGATTACTATGGTTTTGTATTAGGTTTAAAGATTGGGATGTGTGAGTCCTCCAACTACATTCTTCTTTTTCCAGGTGGTTTTAGCTATTCAGGGACTCTTACCCTTCCATATAAATTTGATGACTGGCTTAAGGAAAAGGCTTTTAAAGCAAGTTTTATAACATGCTAAGGGAGAAAAATATATATATATATAGTATTCAAAATATAGGAGTATCAGCATACAAATAGAATTATTAAAAATATATGAAAGGGGTGTTCACAATTCACAACAGATGGAGGCAGCCTAAAGGTACAACAACTGAAAAATGGAAGGGGGAACTGTGGTATATACATATAATGGACTACTGAGCAGTCCCAAGAAGGAATGAAGTTATGAGACATGCAACCAGGTTAAAGTAACTTTAGGACAATATGTTGAATGAAATGGCAGGAACATAAAGACAATTATTAACATGTCTTACTCATATAGATAACTATAATATGTGAATTTGGAGAACTGAAGTCAGGAACATGGGTTACCAGGTTGCAGCCTAGAGTATAGGGTCCTAGATTGTAAGCTCTTACAGTAGTCTCACATATTCAGGAGTTATTTCTAACTTCTGAGATACTGAGCTATTTACGTATAATCTGGTCATTCCCTGAAACTTCAGGTACTTACGTGACACCTGAGGCTCAGATTAGAACTCTCAAGCTATGAAAGTCAGCAGTATCCCCATACAGAAACCATTCTTAAAAATTGAAAAAGTGATCAGACTTTGAGTAGAGATATGAATGAAGTTGATCTGGACAGAACTAAGGTATGTCGGAACAGAAGGTAAAGGATGATATAGTCCATATTTTAAAACTTCAACCCCTTTGTGAGACTAAAGGGAGAGATGTTTATTGGGTACAAAATTTATATTTGGGGTAGTACATTTCCTAATTTAACTTGTATGGTCAGTTCAGTTGAACACCATAAGTACATGGAATCTTGAATAGAGCATGAGATTTTGCTGGTTTGTCCAGGTTAGCATGATGTCCTGATATATCCCAGAGTAATTTGGGACATGAATAAAGAAGTATTTGCAAAGTTCCCTTGTGGGACTTGGGAGAAAGAAGGAAATATTCAACTTCCCCATTTGGAGAATCCCTCATATTCTCGCAAGCAGCGGGGACAACAAAATCAATAGGTTGAGCCCTCGATCTTGGGGTACACCCCTATGAAACTTATTCCTGCTAAGCCTACTTAAAATTAGGCCTAAGAATCACTCCCAGAGAACCTCTTTTGCTGCTCAGATATGGCCTCTCTAAGCCAGCTCGGCAGGTGAACTCACTGCCCTCCCCCTTACAGGGGACGTGACTCCCAGGGGTGTAAATCTCCCTGGCAACGTTGGGCAGAACCCCTAGGATGAGGTGGGGCTTAGCATCATGGGATTGAGAAAGTCTTCTGACCAAAAGGGGGAAGAAAGAAATGAGCCAAAATAAAGTTTCAGTGGCTGAGATATTTCAAACAGAGTCAAGAAATTATCCTGGAGGTTATTCCTATGCATTATTTAGATGTCCCTTTTTAGTTTATGGTTTATTGGAGTGGCTAGAGGGAAGTACCCAAAACTGTTGAACTGTGTTCCAATAGCCATGATTCTTGAAGATGATTATATAACTATATAGCTTTTACACTGTGACTGTGTGATTGTGAAAACTTTGTGTGTGATGATCCTTTTATCCTGGGTATGGACAGATGAGTAAAAAAAAAATAGTAAGGAAAAATAAATAAATAAATAATGGGGGGAATAAGGGGTAAAATAAATTGGGTAGATGGAAATACTAGTGGTCAATGAGAGGAAGGAATAGGGTATGGGAAGTATGAGTTTTTTCTTTTATCTTTTTTTCTGGAATGATACAAATGTTCCAAAAATGATCATGATGATGAATATACAACTATGTGATGATATTGTGAGCCACTGATTGTACACAACGGATGGACTGTATGTGTGCGAAGATTTCTCAGTAAAAAATTTTTTTTAATATCTGAAAGGAAATTATAAAATTAATACATTATCAAAATTAAAATAAAAATTTCCATGAATGGGATTAATAGTAGTAAGGAGTTGAATGAGAAAAATGATTGAATTTTATGTTCTATCAATAGAATTGCACAATCTGAAGGAGAGAGAAAAAAGGATAGAAAAAATGAATTAATATGTAAGTACTGTAGATTAATTAAAGGTCTAATGTGAAATTTGGGTCTCAAAATGAAATGAGAAAGAATGGAACAGAAAAAATGTTTGAGGAAATAAGTGCTGAAGCTTTCTTAATTAAGTGAAAGCCAAAGGAAGCAGGGACACAAAATGCAAATCTGCCCAAAACAATCATGACTCATATATGTCCTATAAACTACTATGCACATACACTTTATAGCCATAAGGAACAAAGTCAAAAATCATTATTTTTCACTCTAACCTTTGAAATTCATGAAAGCTCAAGAGATAAATATTACTTCAATGCAATCCTTTTCATGAAGAAAAAACTCTAAAATTCATTTTTATATAGTAAGCATGAGTACTAATAATCATTTTGAAAATATCTTTAACGTTCATTAAAATAATCCTAGCACAATTCAAGTACATGAAAGAGGCTTTTAAATCAGAGCATCTAGACACAAGTAGGAGAGAAAAGACTCAGGAAGAAGTGATTAGGGTGGGTGTGATGGTTAAGTTCATGTGTCAGCTTAGCCAGGTCATGGTGTCCAATTGTTTAGCCAAGTAAGTACTGACCTGATTATTACTGTGAGGACATTTCATGGGCTTAAATCATAAAGAAAAAAAAAATTGATTTAACTATGGCTGATTATATCTACAATCAACTAAGGAGATTTCTTTCAACAGTGAGAGATGTTTCATCCAATTAGTTGAAGGCCTTGAAAGGAGAAATGATGATTTTAGGAGTCAGAGAGAATTTCCATCTCTATTTCATCCAGCCAACCTCTCCTGGGGAATTCCTCAAAAGCCTTCATTGGAGTTCTCAGCTGCATCCATCTCTACAGAATTTTGACTTGACCATTCCCACAGTCACACGAGGCAACTCTTATAAAAACTTATAATGTATGTGCATGATATGAGATGTCTGTGTATGCTTATTGTTACTCCCCTTTCCCCTGAGAACCCAGATTTAATAAAGCAAGAAATGTCCTAGGGACCCAGTTCATTTGTAAAGATGTCGAAGTGAGTAGAGACAGCTCTGTCCCTGGAGCCCATAGTATAAGTAATTCTCACAAGAGCTGTGATGAAAAAATATAAAAGCCAAAATTTCTAGCCCCCAACAAGTTTAATCACATCAACGATCTCCTATCTGTTCCAGAAGGATCAGTCTGAGGTCCGTGAGTAAATTAAAAATCTGTGTGTGTGGTTGCTTCCTGGATAAGCATAAGGATTGGGCAGGTGTTATGCACTCACACAGGCCAGGAGTGACAGGGCCCTTGAGGTATATTGATATATGTACACAGAGAACAGTAGAGATCAGCAGCACAAATTTGGTTTATTACGGCTGATGTAGAGAATGAATTCTTGGAATCGAGGTTGAGGGGATGTGGTTAGAAGAAGTTACAGATGGCTTTTAAATAAAAATGATCCAATCAATGACAGGTGCCCAAATAACTAGATTGAGCATGTGAAACTGAAACACATTTCACTGCAGACCCTTCTTGGAAAAATATGAGGGGACCCTTGAGAATGACAAGGGTCTGTGTTCAGTTGTTCCAAGCAGGGTATTAGAGGGATCCGTGCAGAGGTGACAAGGAAACACGGTGATTACGAGGGATACGGTATTTGAGTGGGACTTCATCAATCCCAAAAGCAATCTCCAACCCTTGAACTCCCCACGTTCTCTCACTGATTCTGATTAATTTTTTTTAATTCCCTGTTACTCTCTTTCTAAAACAACTGGCCATTGTGACCTATTCTCCACTCAGTTCCTTTCTTTGTTTGTATGTGTCTTCTCTGGTCTTTTCCTTCTAGCCATTTTTCTCCTTTTCTTTCCTCAGAAGGTCTGTGGGGTACCTACCTGCTTCCTTTTTCCCTAGTACCAATCCACTCATCTTCCTTCCTGCAGGAGGAAGGCTGCCTTCAATGGAGAGGCAACAGACTGTACAGGAGACAACTCTGCATCTCAAAGCCAGCTGACTGCACTCCCTTGAATGGTGACTCTAATGGCAGACAATTTCTACCCGAACTCAGAGGATAGTACTAAGAGATTTTCTACTCCAAAAAGGAACATTCAGGGCACCAAGAGGGGGGAACTGGAGTGATAAATATTGAGAATCAAATACATCTTAGCTACTTAGCTAGATATTATAAGATACTCTTTCATTTAATGTACTCACAAGTCCTACAAAGAGGGAATTATTATTGTTTGCCTCCATTTCTTTGTTCCAATGAAAAGGGGATAGGACATGGGTCTCTTCTCAGAAAGTGCCTTCTGGATCCCTTCTACCTGGAATATTTTATTAAACCTATTTGCTTACATATCCATCTCCCTTTCAAAGAATAAACCAAGATAGGACTCAGGCACATGGTATGATGGCTACAGAACAGTCATTGCTCAAAATATGCTTGCTGATTGATTAAGTTGTAAAATGAATAAAAGTATACCTAGAAGTATACCTGGAAGTAAACAATGAAATTCCATCTTCATGAGTTATCTTCCAAATATCAAACTCTTTTTTTCTATTTTCAATCATTTCTAAACTTTGCTAAAAGACATTTCTAAAGTCTGAACACCAGGAATGCTTCAACTCAGGCTCCCAGACCCCATCAATTTTATCACCTAAATAAAGGTCTTAATGATGCTTTTACAAGTGAGAGGATTCTATTTAGTGAAGTCAGAGAGATTTCAAATCTCAACTCCACTAGTTATTGGTTTGTGACGTTCGCAATGTGATTCAAATTCTGAGTCTCACTTTCCTTAACTGCAAAATTGGGAAAATATCCTTCTCCTAAAATGGATGTCCATTCTGTCAATGCAAAAAGTAGAAAGTTGTGATCACAAATCTGTCTGGGCAACCACCATCCCTGTCTCTCCCCAAATATACCTACCTACTGGCCACACTCAACTGAAAATGTCTCATGAACATTGTGGACACTGATCTCTATATCCATGTTATCTTACACTGCTCCCTTTTCATTCCTATTTTATGACCAACTACTCAATTTCAAGGTCAAGCTCAAGTATCATCTTGATACAACCCTCCCAGACAGACATGATTTCTTGTGTAAACATAACTTTGTTTGAAACAGAAATACATACAACAATATCTCTTACAATGATTAGTTGAGGATATGTGTACCATTTAATTAAACTGCCACTAATTTAAAGAGGTCACAGATGATATCTCTTTCACTTTTGCAGGTCCCCTTATTATTTTCATGTTCAAAGGTGATTTAGAAGGTGGAATATGCCAAAAGTTCCTGATCTTCATTTTCCCTTTTCACTATGAAGAGAAGGTGAGATCCCAGCTCAATTGCTCCAAGCATGGCTACCTTAAACCACACTGGGGTCAGCCACACAGTCTTCTTCTTGCTGGGCATCCCTGGCCTAGAGGACCAGCACCTGGGAATTTCCATTCCCTTCTTCACTTCCTATGTCATTGCCTTGCTTGGAAACGGCCTACTACTCTTCACTGTCCTCACAAAGAATAGCCTCCATAAACCCATGTATCTCTTCCTCTGCATGCTGGCTGGAGCAATCATCTTATCCACGTGCACAATACCTCAGGCCCTGGCCATCTTCTGGTTCCATGCTGGGGAGATCTCCCTGGATCGCTGCATCACTCAGCTCTTCTTCATCCTTTTCACCTACATCTCTGAGTCAGGGATCTTGCTGGTGATGGCGTTTGACCGCTACATTGCCATATGCTACCCACTGAGATACACCACAATTCTTACACATGCCCTGATTGGAAAAATTGGAGGTATGATCTTTCTGAGAAGCTCTGGTACAGTTCTCCCTATGATAGTTCTTCTGAAAAGATTGACTTTCTGCCAAAATAATATAATTCCACACACCTTTTGTGAACACATTGGTTTGGCCAAATATGCTTGTAATGACATTCGAGTGAATATCTGGTATGGCTTTTTCGTTCTAATGTCAACAGTGGTCTTTGATATTCTGCTAATATTTGTTTCCTATGTGCTGATTCTCCGTGCTGTGTTCCATATTCCTTCCCAAGATGCTCGCCACAAAGCTCTCAACACATGTGGCTCACATATCTGCATCATTATCCTGTTTTATGGGCCTGGGATATTTACATCCCTTACTCAGCGGTTTGGACACCACATCCCACCTCATATCCACATCTTACTGGCCAATGTCTGCATTCTGGCTCCACCACTGCTGAATCCCATCATTTATGGGATAAAGACCAAACAGATTCGGGATCAGATGGTTCATGTATTATTTACAAAATAGAAACAAATTTGGGGTAGTGCAATGGTTAAATTCATGTCAACTTAACTAGATTATGGGATCCAGTTGTTTGACCTGATAGTCACAGTGATTTAAATCATCCATGATTGTACCTAGCTGATTGCATCTACAATCAACAAAAGAGATTGCCTTCCACATGAGAGAAATCTAAGAAGTCAGTGAAAATCTTAAAGGGAGAACTGTTGATTTTAGCAGTCAGAAAGAATTTTTATCTCTACTTCAGCCTCCAACTTCTCCTGGGAAATTCATCAAAACCTTCATTGACATTATCTGCTTGTAGCCTACATTACAAAATTCGGACTTACCAATTCCCACAGTTGTACAAGCTAATTTATCTAATAAATCTCATAATATTTACATTATATATGTTTGTACAAATGTATGTGTGTGTACATATACGTGTGTGTGTGTGTATCTGTTCTGTTTCCCTGGAGCACATAAATGACACTGGAAAGTTGGATGCTGCTATTACAAATACCTAAAAATGTGGAAATGGCTTTGTGGTTGGGTAATGGGTAGTGGCTGTAAGAACTGTCAGGTGCTTGATAGGGAAAGCCTACATTGCTTTGAAGAGACTGTTGGTAGAAATACAGATGTTAAAAGGTACTACACCAATGGAGCATTAGAAGGAAATGATTAATGAATTATTGGAAACTGGAAGAAAGTCAATTCTTGTTACAAAGTGGAAGAGAACTTGGCAAAATTGTGTTCTCAGTGTTAGAATGAAAGTGGAACTTTTAAGCAATGAACTTGGAAATTTAGCTGAGATTTCCAAGCTAAGCATGGAAGGTGCAGTTTTTCTTCTCCTCACAGTTCATAGTGATGTGCAATAGGAAAGTATAAGCTGAAAAAGGAACTTCCTAAGCATAAAGAAATAAGGAATTGTTTGGAAAATCCTGAGCCTATCCAGATAAAGTGTTCAGAGACTAGGGCCAGAAGGGGGTCTATCAGGGACGTCCCTGAGCTCTGGAAAGTGAGTTCCCAGAGAACATGGCTCCATGTGAGGCTTTAATGAACCATTTATTTCAGTGAAAAGTCCTTCTGGTTGATGATCTGGACCCCTATGAACTGCCCACAGAAGCAACAAGACTTTTGCAAAATATGAATGAGCAGAACCACTGCCAGGCTAGACTGAAAGAGACAGAGAAGGGACACATTGAAAGAAACATAAGTCGAAGGGCCAAATTACGGAAGACAAGTTCAAGACAAAAGAGATATCCTCGGCCAAGAGAAGGGGCCCACCAATGAGTGTGGAAAGGTCCAGTCCACCACTCTGCTTTGAGGGGTAGGCCTTGTACAGTATTGTACAGGGAAAATGCATATTTTAAATGAATAGCAAAATGATCCTAAAATTGTATAGAATTCTCAGGACCTATAATAGTTAAAACAAATTTGAAAAGAAAAAACACAGTTTGAAGACTTATACAACCTAATTTACACCTCTATTATAAATTTACAGTAATCAATATAGTGTGGTAGCAAAGAAACAATGAAAAGGCAATTGAGATAGACAAACAGCTCAAAGAAACAATACAGAGGTCAGAAATACATACAGACATAAATGGTCACTTGATTTATGACAAAGATACCAAAGCCATTCAATGAGTAAAGGAAATCTTGAAGTGATTTTGAAATATTAAGATAACCATTCATTAGCAAAGAAGCCTGAAGCCTACCTCACAGTATACATAAAATTAAATTCAAGATAAATCATTAACTTAATTATAAAAGTAAAATCTTCTACAGTTGTTGGTAGGGCGCACCAAAAGAGAGACCACACTATTTAAATTGCAAGCCAATTGGGAGTCTTTATTAGCCAGCCGGCGACTGCCTCAGAAACCTCTGAGAAGAGATTCAGAGAGCAGCCCCAACAGATTCTCAGAGTTAGCTTATAAAGGCTAAAACCACATCCTAGTTCATAGCTGAGAGCAAGCAAGCTTGACCACAGAAGCAGAAAAAATGCTGTTAGCTCATGCCAAACTACATCCTGTTCCTTCCGTTTCCTACCCTTTGTTTTATTGTTTTTGCTAAGTTGAGTCAGTTTTAACTTTTGGGAACTTTCCGCCCTACTTGTTTTGGGGACTTGTCATTGTGTTGGGGCCTGATTTATAGCTCCTGTTTCTGTTGTAGTTGGGCCTGATTTATAGTTCCTGTTTCTGACCCCCCACACATTAAAATATATCTGTAACCTTCAGGTGGTCATGTATTTCTTGAATAGGTTACAAAAACCACTAACTACTAATAAAAAAATATTGTATTTGAAACTTCTGATCACGACATTGTCAATAAAATGAACAGTAAGCCTACAGTCTTGGAGAAAATATTTACTATATATATCTGTCAAAAACCTTGTATCTGAATTGTATAAAGAACTCCTATACATCAATTATAAAAGGACAATCACCACAATAAAAGTAAAAGACAAATTTTAAAAATCATTACAAAAGAAGATATAAAACTGCCACTACACACACAAAAGGATACTTGGCATCATTGGTTATTATGGAAATGTAAATAATTAGATACAGAACAAGATACTACTTTATACCACAAAGAATGATAAAAGCACTTAAGAAAACTGGTAGTATATCTATTTAAACTAAATGTACAACTATCTTATATCATGAAAATCTTATAAACTATACTTCAATAAAAATATAAAAATAAGTATTTTAAAATAGAAGCATACCAAGAAAGAATAAACATAAGTGAAAAATATGGTAAGACAAAACAGATACAGGTGTTCCAGACCTGAAATTAGGAGACAAAGAAAATAAGTTAATAATATAGAGAGTTCTGAGAATATAACAAAGAATCACATTGAAATATAGAACTTAAAGATATCATGTCTGAAGTCAGACATCAAGGTGAATTTAGAAGAGATTAAGAATTTCTACTTCCGGCAAATTGCTTAACAGTGGTTATAATTACAAAAATGAGCAAATTATATGAAACAATGGTCTTCAGACATTGGAAAACAGGCAAAACAATACAATGGTTCCTGAAAGAAAGGAAACAAATGAGATGAGCTTTTCAAATGCCCTAACTTACTGTCTGAAAGTTTCCATGCAGCATCCAGGATGCAGAAATCAAAGCAAAGCTCAGAATTGAAACAGAGTTGAGAACTCCAGGAGGCCAAGGTAGCTACAGTTTGCAGGACATAGTTCTGGAGAGGTGAGAGCTACTTAGAGACAGAGAGAGAGTTTAGACATATGCAGAGAGTTTTCTCAAGTTTTAAGATGTTAGTTTTCTCAAGTTTTAACACAACATGGTTTAAAGCCATGTTGTAATCCTAATCCCATTTTGTAAAGGCAGCCATTTCTTCTAATCTCTATTCAGTACTGAATGTTTGAAACTAATTAGATCATCTCCCTGGAGGTGTGATTTAATCAAGAGTGGTTGTTAAACTGGATAAGATGGAGGTGTGTCTCCATTTGGGTGGGTCTTGAGAAGTTTCTGGAGTACTATAAAAGAGGAAACGTTTTGGAGAATGAAGGAGATCCGGAGAGAGCAGAGAATACTGCAGCACCACGAAGCAGAGAGTCCACAGCCAGCCACCTCTGGAGATGAAGAAGGAAAAATGCCTCCTGGGGGGCTTCATGAAACAGGACGCCAGGAGAGAAAACTAGCAGATGACACTGTGTCCACCATGTGCCCTTCCAGATGAGAGAGAAGCCCTGACTGTGTTCACCATGTGCCTTCTCATTTGAGAGAAAAACTCTGAACTTCATCGGCCTTCTTGAACCAAGGTATCTTTCTCTGGATGCCTTCGATTGGACATTTCTATAGACTTGCTTTAATTGGGACATTGTTTCGGCCTTAGAACTGTAATCTAGCAACTTACTAAATTCCCCTTTTTAAAAGCCATTCCGTTTCTGGTATATTGCATTCTGGCAGCTAGCAAACTAGAACTCTAAGTAATTATAAATGTCTGTATTAAGGTATTATATTTTTGGTATGTAACTCATTTCTTATTTGTTACAGGTGCTAGAATACAAATTCATAGAAAGTAATGAGAAATCTATTCTTTTGGGCAAACGATGTACAAAGGTGTAATTTGGGTCATGTACCAAGAAAAGGTGGAGGAGTGAGAAGAATCCAATATTGCTAGTTATGGAGAAGCTGGGCTCAGTTCACTCCCAGAGAAACAACTAGGGGAAAGGCAGAAACTCTAGAACACTAGCTCTAGGGCTCTGGAGATAGGGGGTTAGGAGAGTGCTGTGCAACACCATGGAAAAAGTAGGCTGAAGAGACAGAGAAGCTGCAGTGAGACAGGTAGCTAAAAAGATAAAGAATATTAGGACACTGGGTGAACATAAAGAAGAATTTGAAAGCATGCAAAGAAAAATATAACAGATCTTATGAAATGAAAGATGAAATAGATGAAATTAAAAATATATTAGAGATATACAACAGCAGATTTGAAAATGCAGAAGAAAGGAGCAGTGAGCTAGGAGACAGACTATCTGAATTTGAGCAGACAAAAGACCATATAGAGTAAAGAATGTGAAAAATGGAGCAAGGTCAGAGATAAGGTTAAACATTTTAGAGTAAGAAAAATAGGTTAGCAGCAAACATTTTTAGAGGTCATGAGGTTTCCAAGAAAATACAAACATTTTTTTAAATACTAGAAATAAAAAAAAAATAGAGAAATAGTCAAGAATAATTTTCAAGTAGTTTCTAAAGTAACATAGATAGTCAAGGTATAAAATTAGATACAAAAAGCAGGTACCTATGAAGCAGTGAAAAAATCTTGGATAGCTTCTAAAGGAACATGGAAAGTTCCAGGAAAGCTTCAAATAAAGCTTGAGCAATCATTACATATTTGCATAGATACCAATTCTCAAAATGAAAGTCTAAATTTAATGTTTAATAGCTACCTTATCTGCTTAAAAGGAAATCAGATTTATTTACCCAAACACAGACAAGCAATACATGAAATGAACTTGATTAAATTATGAATAATAAATATCTATAGGTCAGGAGTCAAGAGATATAAATGGAAAAACACATAAAATTGATTTTCTCCCAATTTTCTGTTTCTCTATAAATATGTACATGCATGTGTGTGCGTGTTATCTTCTAAAGATAAGGTATATACCACACTGATTTAATAGCATAGACTCAGGACCCACGCTGTCTCAGATTCAAACCCAAACTCCACCATTTCCTGTCCTTGTACTATTGAGGAATGTGTCCAAACTTCTAAATTTTTGTTTATTCCTGTAGAATAACTTCAGTTTGCACCACTACAATAATAGCACCACTCTCTTTGTATTCCTGTAAAATAATCCCTGTGAAGAATTTAGAACAAAGCCTCTCACATAATACATAATCAGTTCATATTAGATGCATAATCTTACCTGAATGATTTCTATGACACTTTCATCACAACAATCGGTGTAAAGTTACAGAAGACAGGAGACTTCCGGGAAGATGGCCAAACAGAGTAGCTTGAGATTAGCCCCGCTCCACAGAAAAGTTAAAGAAGGGACAGGAGGGAGAGTGAGATGGTGATTCAGGAGTGCGGCTGACCTGGGAGAGCCTTCTGCACCACATGGGGCAGCCCTGGTTGCAGAGGCCGTGGAATTGAGAGGCAGAAAGCTGGAGCCTGGCGCAGAGCCACAGAGCCCACAGGAGTGCAAGGATGGGAGCCCAGGACTAGGAAGTAAGCCAGGCCACATTCCTTGGGCTGGCTACCCTCACCAGAGCAGCCCGTGACCAGTGACTCACCCCACACACCAAACCCCTTCACCTGCTCCCATTCCCTGCACTCCAAGCATCCCCACCCCATCAGCCCCCTGCAAATACCTACCCCACACCCCTACCGCAAGTGCAGCCCAACCCACCTCTCCTGCAACCCTCCCGAGGACTACCTCCCCCTCCCTTTTCCCTGCAGACTGTTGCCAGCTCATAAAGGCTATAGACACTAACCTCTATACCTAGGTTACCCCTGCCCACCCACCCCTGCCCCAGTCCATAATGTCACACAGCCTCTCTCCACCCCACCAGAACTCCATGCCTCCATTTACAGCACTCCCAGGCCCATGAATGCAGACAAGCCCCCAATAACATCATTCAACTCTGGGAACTGTACTTTACAGCAGTCCTAGAACCACACATGCCCTCAGCCACACTTCCCAGCTCTGAGAAAGTGCTGACCTGCACAGCCGGGTCACCTCTGCCCCCAGTCCTGAAGGCATAATGCCAACCTGCTGCCACAGAGCTACACATGTGCACAAAGGGCTCCATGCCTTAAACCAGCACACACCAGGGTTATGCCCCCCAGACTGGTGCCCCCCCCCCCACAGTGTTCTCCCTGGATGCTGGGTGCCCACATTCACAAGCACCAGCATAACATCCCCAACCTGTGCTTATACCTGCCTTGAAACAAATCACTGCACTGAGTGCCCCCACCCCATACCCTGCTCCCTGCTGTATAACCATCCCACAAACAAGGCCTTAGACTACTGAAATAAATCAACTCCCAAAGAAAATCAATCACAATATTTACATGCCATGAAGATAGCAGAAGATCACTAAGCATATCACAATGCAGACAGATATAGTCCTGCCTATACCAAATTAAAACACCAGAGGAGACACAGACATTGGAACAGCTAATCAAAGATGTTTGTCATGGTCAGGTTCATGTGTCAACTTGGCCAGGTGCTGGCCTATCTGTTGCTATGAGGTCATTTCACAGAATTAAATCATGATCACTCCTGCATCCACAGCTGATTCCTTTTGTAATCAGCCAAGGAGACTGTCTTCTGCAATGAGTGATGCTTAATCTAATTACTGGAAGCCTTCTAAGAAGGATTCAGAAAAAACAGGCTCTCTTTTCCTGCTTTGGCTGGTGAGCCTCTCCTGTAGAGGTCATCCAGACCCTCCATCAGTGTCGTCAGCATCACAACCTGCCCTACAGATTTTGGACTCTGCAAATTCACAGTTACATGAGACACTTTTATAAATTTTATATTTACACATATTTCCTGTTGGCTCTGTTTCTCTAGGTTTCTCTAGAGAACTCTAACTGATACAATGTTCAAACAACTCTACTTAGTAAAATAAATGGGACAGCAAATGACATAAAGGAGATTAAGAAGACAGTAGAAGAGCATAAAGAGGAATCTGAAGGGATAAATATAAAAAATAGCAGATATCACAGAGATTAAAGGCTCTGTTGACCAAGTAACAAACATACTAGAGGCACGCAACACCAGATTTGAAGAGGCAGAAGAAAGAATAAGTGATATAGAGGACAGGATAATTGACTTCGAAGACTCAAAACAGCAAATAGTAAAAAAGATGGAAAAAATTGAATGGCAACTCAGGAAATGATAGACAAAACAAGGCACACAAATATAAAAAACATTGGGGTCCCAGAAGAAGAAGAGGGGAGTAAAGGCTTAGGAAGAGTAGTTGAGGATATAATGGTGGTAAACTTCCCAACCCTCATAAAGGACATAAATATACAAGTCAAAGAAGCCCAACAAACTCCAAACAGAATAGATCCAAAAGGCCTTCCCCATGGCCCATTCTAATCAGTCTGTCAAATGTTGACTAGAAGTAGAAAATCCTGAAAGCAGCAAGAGGAAAACAATCTACTACATACAAGGAATTATATAAGACCGAGTTCAGAATACTCAACTAGCACCGTGGAGGTGAGAAGGCAATGGTATGATATATTCAAGATCCTGAAAGAGAAAGACTTTCAGCTAAGAATTCTGTACCCAGCCAAATTATCCTTCAAAATTGAGGAAGGGATTAAAGGTTACACAGGCAAAGAAGTCCTGAAAGAATTTGTCAATAAGAGACTGGCCCTACAAGAAATACTAAAAGGAGTCCTGCAAGCTGAAAAAAAAAAGAAAGAGAGGGAGGTCTGGAGGAGGGCACAGAATTGAAGAGCATTGCTAAGGGCAATTTAAAGAATGCAAAGAGAAAGAGAGAAAAAATATATACATCTGACAAATAAAATAAAAAAGATAAGACGGTGGAATCAAGAAATGCGTTTTTAGTAATAACTTTGAATGTTAACAGACTAAACTCACCAATTGAAAGATACAGATCGGCAGAATGGATTAAGAAACATAACCCAGCTGTATACTACTTGCAGAGACTCATCTTAGTCACAATGGTACAAATAGATTGAAAGTGAAAGGACGGAAAAAAATTTTCATGGAAGTTGTAACCAAAAGAGAGCAGGAGTAGCTGAACTAATATCAGACAAAATAGACTTTAAATGTAAAGACATCATAAGAGACAAAGAAGGACACTATATACTAATTAAAGGGTCAATTCACTATGAAGATGTAACAATTATAAATGTTTATGTTCCCAATCAAGGAGCTCCAAAGTACATGAGACAGACATTGACAAAACTGAAGGGAGTGATAGATGTTTCAACAATAATAGAAGGAAACCTTAATACACCACTCTCCTCTACAGATAGAACAACCAGACAGAAGATCAACAAGGAAATAGAGAAGTTAAATAACTTTATAAATGAATTAGATCTAAAAGACATATATAGGTCACTGCACCTCAAAGCAAAAGGTTATACATTCTTCTCCAGTGCTCATGGAACATTCTCCAGGATAGATCATATGCTGGAGCACAAAACAGGTCTGTACAAATTTTAAAACACTGAAATTATTCAATGCACTTTCTCTGATCACAGTAGGATAAAACTGGATCTCAATAATCACCAAAGAATGAGAACATTCACAAATATATGGAGATTAAATAACACACTCTTAAACAACCAGTGGGTCAAAGAAGAAATTGCTAGAGAAATCAGCAACTATCTGGAGATGAATGAAAATGAGGATACAATTTATCAGAACTTATGGGAGGTGGCAAAGGCTGTGCTGAGAGGGAAATTTATTTCCCTAAATGCCTGTATTAAAAAACAAGAGGGTGGGCCATGGTGGCTCAACAGGCAGAGTTCTTGCCTGTCATGCCAGATACCTGAGTTCAATTCCCGGTGCCTGCCCATGCGAGAAAAAAAAAAAAAAAGAAAGAAAGAAAGAAAGAGCAAAAATCAAGGACTTAACAGCACACTTGGAGGAACCTGATAAAGAACAGCAAACTAACCCCAAAGCAAATAGAAGAAGAGAAATAACAAAGATTACAGCAGAGATAAATGAATGAGAGAACAAAAGAATAAAAAGAATCAATAAAACCAAAAGTTAGCTGTTTGAGAAAATCAGTAAAATTGATGGGCCACTAGCAAGACTGACAAAGAAAAAACAGAGAAGATACAAATAAACAAAATCAGAAATGAGAAGAGGTATCTTCCCACAGACCCTGAAGAACTAAAATAAATCATAAGAGGATACTATGAACAACCACACACTAACAAACTGGACAACTTAGATGAAATGGAAAAATTCCAGGAGACACACAAACAAGCTACACTGACTGAGGAAGAAATAAAAGATCTCAACAAACTAATCACAAGTAAAGAGATTCAATCAGTCATCAAAAATCTTCCTACAAAGAAAAGCCCAGGGCCAGATGACTCCACAGGAGAATTTTATCAAACATTCCAAAAAGAACTAACACCAATCCTACTCAAACTTTTCCAAGAAATTGAGGGAAAAGGAACTCTACCTAACTCAGTTTATGAAGCTAATATCATTTTAATACCTGGGCTTGTTTGAAAGGATGTATGGACCCTAGAAAAGCCATGTTTTAATCTAAATCCCATTTTGTAAAGTCAGAATAATCCCTATTTAATACTGTATGTTTGAAACTGCAATCAGATCATCTCCCTGGAGATGAGATTTAATCAAGAGTGGTTGTTAAACTGGATTAGGTGATGACATGTCTCTACCTATTTGGGTGGGTATTAATAAGTTTCTGGAGTCCTATAAAAGAGGAAACATTTTGGAGAATGAAAGAGATTCAGAGAGAGCAGAGCAAAACGACATAGCTACAGGAAGCAGGGTCCACCAGTGCCAGCAACCTTTGGAAATGAAGAAGGAAAATGCCTCCCAGGGAGCTTCACAAAACAGGAAGCCAGGAGAAGAAGCTAGCAGATGACACCGTGTTTGCCATGTGCCCTTCCAGATGAGAGAGGAACCCTGACTGTGTTCACCATGTGCCTTTCCAGAAGAGAGAGAAATCCTGTGTTCACCATGTGCCTTTCCAGATGAGAGAGAAACTCTGACTGTGTTCACAATGTGCCTTCTCACTTGAGAGAGAAACCCTGAACTTCATCAGCCTTCTTGAATCAAGGTATCTTTCCCTGGATACCTTAGATTGGACATTTCTATAGAGTTACTTTAATTGGGACATTGTCTTGGCCTTAGAACTGTAAATTAGAAACTTATTAAATTCCCCCTTTTTTAAGCCTTTCCATTTCTGGTATATTGCATTCTGGCAGCTAGCAAACTAGAACAATACCAAAACCGGTAAAGATGCTATAAAAAAGGAAAACTACAGGCCAATCTCCCTAATGAAGATAGATGCAAAAATTCTCAATAAAATATTAGCAAATCGAATCCAACAACACATTAAAAGAATTATACACCAAGATCAAGCGGGGTTTATACCAAGAATGCAAGGATGGTTTGACACTAGAAAATCAATTAATGTAATACAGTACATTAACATATCGAAAAGGAAAAATCACAGAGTCATCTCAATTGATGTTGAAAAAGCATTCAACAAAATTCAGCATCCTTTTCTGATAAAAACACTTCAAAAGATAGGAATCAAAGGTAACTACCTCAATATGATAAAGGGAATATGAAAAACTGATAGCCAGCATCATAGTGAATGGAGAGAGACTGAATGCTTTCCCCCTAAGATTAGGTACAAGACTAGGATGCCCACTGTCACCACTATTATTCAACATTGTACTAGAAGTTGTAGTTAGAGCAATCAGGCAGGACAAAGAAATAAAAGGCATCCAAGTAGGAAAGGAAGAAGAAAAACTCTCATTATTTGCAGATGATATGATACTATATTTGGAAAATCCTGAGAAATCTACAGCAAAGTTACCTGAGCTAATAAACAAATTCAGCAAGGTGGCAGGATTTATGATTAATGTGCAAAAATCAATAACATTTCTATACACAAGCAATGACATAGCTAAGGAGTCACTTAAGGAAAAAAAAAACCCATTCAAAATAGCAACTAAAAGAATCAAATACTTAGGAATGAACTTAACTAAGGACATAAAGGACTTGTACACAGAAAACTACATAATATCGCTAAAAGAAATCAAAGGAGATCTAAATAGGTGGAAAGACATTCCCTGCCCATGGATAGGGAAGGCTAAATATAGTTAAGATGTCAATTCTCCCCAAATTGATCTACAGATTCAACACAGTGCCAATCAAAATTCCAACAACACACTTTGAAGATTTGGAAAAGCTAACTACCAAATTCATCTGGAAGGGAAAGAGACCCCAAATAGCCAAAGCATCCTAAAAAAGAAGAATGAAGTGGGAGGAATAACACTCCCTGACTTTAAAACCTATTATAAAGCCACAGTGGTCAGAACAGCATGGTACTGGCACAAAGACAGAAGCATTGACCAATGGAATAAAATTGAGAGTGTAGAAACAGACCACCAAATCTATGGTCAACTGATTTTTGACAAGGCCCCCAAATCCTCTGAACTGGGACAAAACAGTCTTTTCAATAATTGGGCATGGAAGAACTGGATATCATTAGCCAAAAGGATGAAAGAGGACTTCTTTCTTATACCCTACACAAAAATTAACTCAAAGCAGATCAAACACCTAAATATAAGAACTAACACCATAAAACTTCTAGAAGAGCATGTAAGGAAGCATCTTTATGAATAGTAATAGGAGGTAGCTTCCTAAACTTTACACCCAAAGCACAAGCCACAAAAGAAAAAATGGATAAATGGAAACTCCTCAAAATCAAATGCTTCTGCACCTCAAAAGACTTTGTCAAAAAGGTGAAGAGGCAGCCAACTCAGTGGGAGAAAATATTTGGAAATCACATATCAGAAAAAGGTTTGATTTCCTTTATAAATAAAGAAATCATTCAACTCAACAACAAAAAAAAACCCAATTCTAAAATGGGCTAAAGATATGAATAGGCATTTTTCTGAAGAGCAAATACAGATGGCTCAAAAGCACATGAAGAGATGCTCATTTTCACTGGCTATAAGCGAAATGCAGGTTAAGACTACAATGAGATACCACCTCACATCTATAAGAATGGCTGCTATTGAACAAACAGGAAACTATAAATGTTGGAGAGGATGCAGAGAAACTGGGACACTTATCCACTACTTCGAAATGTGTAATGGTGGAGCCACAATGGAAGACTGTTTGGCAGTTCCTTAGGAAACTAAATACTGAGTTGTCCTATGGCCCAGCAATAGCTCTACTTGGTATATACCCAAAAGGGCTGAAGGTAATGACACAAACAGACATTTGCACACTGATGTTCATAACATCATTATTCACAATCGCTAGAAACAAACCAAATGCCCATCAAAAGACAAGTGGATCAACAAAATGTGGTATATACATACAATGGAATATTATGCAACAGTAAGACACAATGACATCCTGAAGCACATGAAAAGATGGATGAGCCTTGAGAACATAACGCTGAGTGAAATTAGCCAGACACAAAAGGATAGATACCATATGGTTCCACTTTTATGTTCAGCATAAAGGTATAATCAGAGGCTTATAATACAGAATATAGGGGACTTAGAGGTGCATAGAAGCTAGAGACAGGTGAACCATTAGCTAATGAAGTTGAATGCCAAGGTAAGGGAATAGATAGGAGTGAAGGTGATTCTCTAGTGGGACTATAAGTAATATTACCATATGTTCTAGTTTGCCAGCTGCCAGAATGCAATATGCCAGAATGCAATATACCAGAAACGGAAAGGTTTTTAAAAGGGGGAATTTAACAAGATGCTAGTTTACAGTTCTAAGGCCGAGAAAATGTCCCAATTATGACAAGTCTATAGGAATGTCCAATCAAAGTTATCCACAGAAAGATACCTTGGTTCAAGAAGGCCGATGAAGTTCAGGGTTTCTCTCTAGTGAGAAGGCACACGGCAAACACAGTTACAGTTTCTCTCTTGGCTGGAAGGGCACATGGCAAACACGATGTCATCTGCTAGCTTTCTCTCCTGGCTTCTGGTTTCATGATGCTCCCCGGGAGGCGTTTTCCTTCTTCAACTCCAAAGGCCGCTGGCTTGTGGACTCTTTGCTTCATGATGCTGCAGCATTCTCTGCTCTCTCTGAATCTCTAGATTTCTCCAAAATGTTTCCTTTTTATAGGACTTCAGAAACTAATCAAGACCCACACACATGGGTGGAGACATGTCATCACCTAATCCAGTTTAACAACCACTCTTCATTGGGTCACATCTTCAGGGACATGATCTAATTACAGATTCAAACATACAGTATTGAATAGGGATTATCTTCCTTTACGAAATGGGATTTAGATTAAAACATGGCTTTTCTAGGGGACAAACCAGCACTCCATATTGAAGATGAACAAGATTGAAAGGGGTTGTATACATGTCCCACTGATTCACACTAGAAATATGAATTAGTTCTCGCAAAATTGCTTCAAAGATATGATTCTTGTATAAAAAGTTTTTAAGTCCAGGGTACAGGGAGAAAACCGCTATTGCATGCTATGAGCTATGTTCAAAAGGAAACCATCAGCCACAGCAGAGGTAAATAATGGGGGAAGGGACAAGTGTTAAGAGGAGGTTTAGATTTCCTATTTAGTGAGGGTGTGTTTATTGTTTTTCTTTCTCTTGAGAACAATGAAATTATATAAAATTGAGACTATTGGTGAACTTTGGACTTTGGGCCTTCTACATGATGCCCAATGAATGCAGGTGGCTGAAGGATGCAATGACAGAGAAGTAGATTGGTAAATGATGGTGTATACTTATGAACGAAGTTTGTGCTGCTACAAAAAGGAGCAAAGTCGTGAGGCATGCAACGACGTGAATGAACATGTGGGACATTTGGTGAGACAAAATTAGCCAGAAACAAAAGAACAACAATGGTATGGTCACATTTAGAAAATGCTTATAAGAAAACAGGGGCCTAGATTGCAAACTTTTAGAGCAGACACATTAAGTCCAGAGTGGTGATTATTATTTCTGGATTTTGAGAGGCTGTTTTATATATTATAACCTGATATTTAGAGATAAGAACAAAGCCAAACAGGATGGGGTTGAAGTAGTGGAGAACATAGGGGTAAGGAAGACGGTCTATATTTTAAAACCACACATACTCTTTGAGGGCAATGGAAGAAAAGTTTATTTGATCTGGAACTGAAATTTTCTGTAGTGCATAATCTAATTCAACCTATTTGTATAGCTAATTTGAACTATTGAAATACAGGGAGCACAGAATAAGAAAGAGGTCCTTTAGTCCTGTATAGATTATTGTAATGCCTGGAAACATCCTAGAGTATATTAAGCAGATAATCAAAAAGTATTGGCAATGTCCACTGAGGTAGGGGAGAAAGAATATGGAACTACTAAACCTTACCATTAGGGAATCCCCTGATACTGTGTCAAACTTTAAGGACACCCAAATCAATAGGCCATGCCCTTGATCATGAGGCTTACTCTTGTGAAGCTTATGTAGGTAGTGGAGAAGCTTAGACTACCTGTAGGCATGCCTAAGAGTTACTTCTGGAGGACCTCTGCTGCTGCTCAAATGTGGCCTCAGTCTCTCTAAGCCCAACTCTGCAAGTGAAATCATTGCCCTTCCCCCTACATGGGGCATGACATCCAGGGATGAAAGTCTCCCTGGTGATGTGGGAGATGATTCTCAGGGATGAATCCAGACCTGGCACCATGGGATCAACAATTCCATTCTGACCAAAAGGGGGAAAAGAAATGTAATTAAAGTATCAGTGGCAGACAGCGTTCAAACCGAGTCTAGAGGCTACTCTGGAGGTTGCTCTCACACAAGCTTCAGTTAAACCTTGCTATCTATCATAACCTGCCAACCCCCATCCAGGAGCATTCCAACCAAACCTAAAGAACACCGAGGGCAATATATAAGAGTCCACAAGGGTTCCATGCACTAGAACAACTTTCCAGAAACCTACAACTTCCTGATGGGTCTCTGGTCCACATAAGTCCTGAAATAGCCCAGCCTCTCCAGAACACCAGATAGTTCCATCTCCCCACCCAATATTAGTGACAGACCCTTCCAAAATCAAAAATTTAGAATTGCCATATCCCAAACACCCCTAAAGAGAGGTATGGGAAGATCTAAGGTGATGGTGGAGTTATACATAAAAGATAGGATTCAACAAATTAATATGAATGCTGAATCGTTAAATTGATATCTCTTTTAGACTCCAGTATTTTAGAGCAGCTAGAAGTAAAAAACCTAAAATTGTGAAATTGTAACCCACATCAAACTCTGAAATATGTTCTACAACTAATTGTGGTGCTGTGCTTTGAAATTTATAGCATTTTTGTATATGTGTTATTTTTCACAGAAAAAGAAGGAAAAAAGTCAATTGTGATGATAAAAAATATATATTTAAGCCCTCTAGCCTCCTATATTATGGAATAGCTAGAAGGAAAAATAGGAGAGGATCGTATGGCATTCCATGATAAACTCTAGGGTCTGTCCTCTAACCACTTGTTGAAGAGTGCTTTGAAAACTATTGCTTTTCTATTTCTTTGTTTTGTATATATGTTATACTATACAATAAGAAAAAGTTAAAAAAAAAAAAGTTACAGGAGACAGATACAATGGAGGACAATTTTTTTTTCTGGATTTTAATAACACTGGCACATTCTAGAAGGATTACAGAATTAGATTTTATGGTTACCCATTAAGAAGTCAGTTAATATCCAGATTCATGGGAATGAGAACAATTTCCTTTAACAAAACACATGTAATATGTTAGAGTGAGCTGTTATTTACTAAAGTGAATTCTTAGTTTTGTGGAAATGCTTAAAAACTCTCTTGGAAACAGACATGCCATGTGCTTAATAAAAAGGATAAACATAACTATCCTTAATTAGCTGCATTCAACTAATTCTCAATTCCTATGAAGAATCAGTACATTCTTCTCCTAAGGCTAGTCCCTAGTATTGGTGCTTAAAGAGCACAGGAAAGATAGATATATCATGAGACAATTTACAACCTCTCAATAAATATTTACCATGAGCAAAGCACTTTACCAAGCAAGGATGAATGCAAAATAAACCCTTTCTTTATGGGGAGATACCAAGTAGACCTAATAATCTAGTTGAAAAATGAATCCTATATACTAAAAAAAGATGAGTTAGGAATACAAAATTATAACTGACAAATGTCAATTTCTTATGAAAAGTAAAAATAAATGGAAGCTAAATAATTTTTTTTTTATTTTGGGACATCAGAGAATTCTGCTCCTGCAAACCATAATTTCAAAATCCCATGACTCCATTTCCCCCACTTTCCATCCTAAAGGGAGTCCCTGTACTTGAGTAGGCCCATGCCTGATTTCCATTCCCTTCATCTGCGTCTACTTAGCTGCCATTTCTGGGAATGCCTTGCTCCTCTTTGGACTCTTCACTGAACCAAGACTCCAAGAGCCTGTGCACTATTTCCTTTCCATGTTATCCACCTTGAATTAGGCTCTTGCATCGCCACACTGTTACTGGACAAAGGCTGTGGATTTTCTGCCCAATGCACTCAATAACCAATTCTTGAGAAACCAGGGTTTCAAAGAGAGAAAGAGTTTATTACTATATGTGTAGCCGAACAGACAGCCTAAATCTGTCTCCCCAAGTTCAGGGGGTTCAAGGTTTTGCAAGATTTTGGGGAGAGGAGGTCATTTCAGATAGCAAGTTCAAAGCAGAAAAGGAGACAAATGTTATCAATATCATTTCAATAGGAGAACATAAGTTGAAAGGAGGGGAGGCAGAGCTATCACTTCAGTACTAAAGGTATAAACCAAAAGGAAGAAGTAGTTAATGGCCGACTTCATTAGCATCAGGGCCTCTGCTCTACAAGAGAACGACCAGCTCTGACAATCACAAAGGCACAGGAAAGGGCTTTTTTACACTCATTCCAGATATCAAGGCAGCTGAACTACTAGTCAGCGATCTCAGGTGTGTCCTACTCCAACATTCAAGAAAGCAATAAGGAATTTTTATTTAACAATTTACTAATCAAAATCATCCCTTAAATTGAGATTTCTCATTTACAACACTGGTATAGTGCTAGGAATATTTTGGCTCAATGCATAGAAGATCTGCTTCAATGTTTGCTTATCACAGATGTTCTTCCTTCACCTCTTCACTGTCATGGAATCTTCCGTGCTGTTGCTTATGACCTTTCACTACTTTGTGGCCATTGCTAATCCTCTTAGGAATGCCTCCATTTTAAGTCATCTTAAAACAGCACAAACTGATGCATGAGTCACTGTCAGATGACAATATCAATCCTATAGTGGTAATTCAATGGCTGTCCTGCCACTGCCACATGCTCTGCCACTTCTGTACTCATCATGCTAGGTTGTACCAGCAGACAGAAAAAAAACATTCAAAATATAGTTTCTATCAGCTGCAAGAATTCTTACCTGCCAAGCTGGAGACCTGCGTTCGATTCCCAGAGCCTGCCCGTGCCAAAAAAAAAAAAAAATGTATATATATATGAATATTTATCAACATCCAAATAAATTAATCACGTTCTTGAAGAACATATACTCCCATGGAGCATTCTGACCATGTTTTCCTACCAAATAATCTGCATGCTCTGTCAGATCCTCAAACTAATCAAGTCCAAAAACAAATTGATTTTTTTTCCTTTTTATAAACAATCAGATCCTATTGTTGATGAGTGAAAATATATCTGGTAATGAAAGGAAAGGTGTTTGAGACAGCTTCCCTCATCTGAGGAAACTTGGCTAAGGGCTCCTCTGACCCTTGACTACATGTGTTTCTGTTTAAATTTCTATTTGATCAAAACTGAATTTTCTGACCAACCTTTATGATGCCAACATTCTTCCAGCTAACAAAACATGGTTAACTGATATCACCTTTGGCCTTCCTTTCTAACCTCATCATTCAAAATGGTAGAATATAATATAGATGTAACTTCTTTAATGCCACACTTTATATGCGTCCTTATTTGCTGCTGCCCTTTTTTCTATGTCTTCTGAATCTCTCTCCACTCTAGGTACATTCCTTCAGACTACCTAATGTTCAATTTCTTCTCATATTAATTTAGACTCCACACAAATAACAGATCAATCTTATTATGGAAACACACCATTGATTTAAAAACCCTCAATTACTCCTCTGGCTCTTCAAATTTCAAGCATATTCCATTAAAAATTACAAATATTGGAGAAGATATGGAGAAATATGAACACTCATTCATTGTTGGTAGGAATGTAAAATGGTTCAGCCAATGCAGAAGACAGTTTGGCAGATTCTCAAAAAGCTAAGTACAGAACTACCATATGACTGGGTAATCTCACTACTAGGTATATACTCAAAAGATTTGAAAGCAGGTACTTGAACAGATATCTGCACACTATGTTCATAGCCATATGATTCACATTTGTCAAAATATGAAAGCAGCCCAAGTGTCCATCAACTAATGAAGGAATAAGCAAAATGTGGTAGATACACATAATGGAAAACTAGTCAGGTGTATAAAGGAATGAAGTCCTGATACATGTGACAACATGGATGAATCTTGAAGACATCATGGTGAGAAAAATAAGCCAGACAGAAAAGGACATTGTATATGTGTTATTAGAGTAAAACTTCAAAAACAAAACCACAGGAATGTAAAACACAATTCAATGCAAACCACTCTTTAAACCTAAAACTTCTCTAATACAATGAAAATACTGTACATGACATCATCAAAATGATGGCAAAACAGCTAATGAAGGTGATAGCATCAACATGGTGACATAAACAGCTATTGTAAACCTTTTCTCAGAGATTCAGCATTACAAAATAACAATTCTGAATTGCTTAGAAATCTGGAGGGGGATATGGACTGGAAAAGGACCCTACAAATCCTGAATTGAAGAAGTAGAAGAATATTAGGTAGGAAATTTCTATCTCCAACCTGCCAGTCCTCTCCCCTCCCCCTCACTCAGTCTGACAGTATGGTTCAGGCAGAGAAATAGCAGTAGGGACCCCTCCCAAAGGGACACAGAATATGTATTTTTTCACAGCAGTGGGACAGACCCTCACCTTTCAAGGGAGAGCATGTCAAGGTCCAGATCAGTGAGAAACAAGAGAGTCTGAGAAAAGGTGAACAGAAGCTGTGTTTTCAGCCCTAGGTCCACAAGTTCTCCCCAACCCTTATGACAAATGGCAGCGAGAGACCTGGTCCCTGCCTGGGGAAAGGTTCAAAACTGGGACTGCTACAAATAAAGTAGGGTTCACAGACCCATACTGAGCCAGATTTTGGCCAGCAAAGAGATGGAACAGGAACCCTGCAGTCAGCTGATCCTGGTGCTCCACAAACACAAAACTTTGAGATCAATTAAGTTATTGATCAGTGCCATTTGCTGGGCAGAACAGAAAGTGCAAGAGAATTGAAGGACTTTTTCAGAAAGCAGGTCTAGATCCCTGCACAGGAACCCATCCCTGATTGGGCTGAGAAACACAAACAACCCAACTGTTAAAGCAGTGCCCTAAAACAAACCCAGGACATGTAGGATGGTGAAAAACAGAACATCACTGTGGGACAGACTTGTTTTGCCCACAGACATTACTGTGGTGCCCACTGCCTACCCCCATACCTAAGGCAGGCCACTTCTGGTACATTGGGGAGAGGCGGGGGAAGGGGACATAATGACAGACCCTGCAGAAATAAAGGATGTAATGAGAGGATACTATGAACAACTAACAACCTAGACAACTCAGATGAAATCAACAGCATGGGCAACTGTGTTAGTTAGATTCAGTTGTCAACTTGGCCAGGTGAGCATACCTAGTCTTGTTGCTGCAGACATAAGCCAATGGTACATGAACCTCATCTGTTGCCATTTACATCTGCAGTCAGCTAGGAGGCGTGTCTGCTGCAATGAGTGATGTTTGACTTAATCGGCTGGTGCTTAAATGAGAGAGCGCAATGTATCACAGCTTAAGCAGCTTGGCATTCCTCATCTCAGCACTAGCAGCTCAGCCCAGGCCTTTGGAGATGCAGAAAGAAGTCACCCCGGGGAAAGTTGTTGGAACCCAGGGGCCTGGAGAGAAGACCAGCAGAGACCATCTTGTGCCTTCCACGTAAGAAAGAACCTCAGTGGAAAGTTAGCTGCCTTTCCTCTGAAGAACCAACAAAATAAATTCCCTTTTATTAAAAGCCAATCCTTCTCTGGTGTGTTGCATTCCGGCAGCTAGCAAACCAGAACAGCAACTAACACTGACTCAAGAAAAAATAGACGACCTCACCAAACCAACCACAAGTAAAGAGATAGAATCCATCATCAAAAAACTCCCAAAAAAGAAAAGTCCAGGACCAAATGGCTTCACATGTGAATTCTAACAAGCATTCAAGAAAGAATTAGTACCAATCCTGCTCAAACTCTTCAAAAAAATTGAAGAGGATGGAATCTACTTAATTCATTCTATGGGGCTAACATCACCCTAATACCAAAGCCAGACAAAGACACTACAACAAAAGAAAATTACAGACCAATCTCTTTAATGAATAGAGATGCAAAAATCCTCCACGAAACACTTGCAAATCAAATCCAACAGCACATTAAAAGAATTATACACCATGACCAAGTGGGTTTTATCCTAGGCATGCAAGCATAGGTCAACATAAGAAAATCAGTTAATATACCATATCAATAAGTTAAAAAGGAAAAACCACATAATTTTAATTGATGTAGAAAAGGCATTTGAAAAATTCAGCATACTTTTCTTGATAAAACACTTCAAAGGATAGGAATAGAAGGGAACTTCCTCAACATGTTAAAGAGAATATATGAAAAACCCACAGCTAACATCATCCTCAATGGGAAAAGACTGAAAGCTTTCCCTCTAAGATCAGGAATAAGACAAGGATGTCCATTACCACCATTGTTATTCAACATTATGATGGAAGTTCTAGCTAGAGCAATTAGACAAGAAAAAGAAATAAAAGGCATCCATATTGGAAAGAAAGAAGTAAAATTTTCAATGTTTGCAGATGACATGATCCTATATATAGAAAATCCTGAAAAACCTATAGTAAAGCTATTAGAACTAGTAAACGAGTACAACAAAGTGGCAGGATACAAAAATCAGTTGTGTTTCTATATACCAGCAATGAACAATTGAGAAATGAAGAAAATTTTCCATTTACAATAACAACCAAAAGAATAAAATATTTAGGAATAAATTTAATCAAGGAGGTAAGAGACCTATACATAGAAAACTATAAAACTTTGCTATAAGAAATCAAGGAAGACTTAAATAAATTTAAAGACATACCATGTTCATGGATTAGAAGACTAAATATAGTTAAGATGGCAATTCTGTACAAATTGATTTTAGATCCAATGCAATACCAACTAAAATTCCAACAACTTACTTTACAGAAATAGAAACACCAATAATCAAATTTATTTGGAAGAGTAGGGTAGCTAAAAATATCTTGAGAAAGAAAAGTGAAGTGGGAGGTCTCACACTAGCTGACTTCAAATCATATTACAAAGCTACAGAGGTCAAAACTGCATGGTACAGGCCTAAAGGTAGCTGTGCTAACCAGCGGAATAGAATTGAATGTTCAGAGGTGACCACACATCTATAGGCAATTAATCTTATTTTCTTTTTCTTTCTGCCAAACATCCTTTCATTACATCAGAAGAGCAACACTAGGCATTAGATCTTGCAAAGTATGTTCTGAAGAACTCTAAACACTCTGAAATTAAAAATGCTTAACCACATCTATAGGGATGAACAAAAAAGTTAAATACAAACTTTCATATGCAAAATAGATCATTGTATAACTGGTAACCTCAGAGTCAAGTATTAAACTTCATCACCACTCATGAAGTATTAACTTCATTCCACTTCAGCAAGAGGTGGAGCGGGGGAATGTTAATCCTACTAAGCACAAAACTTAATTTTTACTCTAAAAATAAAAAAAATCTTTGAGGAAAAAATAACTTTAACTTGAATAGTATCTTTTGAAACAAACAGGTCAGGCCAGCCCTTACAATTCTAAGGTTTACATTCAATCAGATCTGGGATGAAAATGAAGATGTGGATTTTACAGTTACTTCAAATCCAGTTTCAAGAATATGTCTCATAATCTCACTTCTAGAAAGGGAAATCTCTTTAGGATGACCATGACACACTTCTGAAGACACCTGGATAGCCACAGTTTCTTGGTCATAGTTCCACATTTCCACAATACTATGCTGTGCTGGTTTGAAAGGATATATGTCCCCTAGAAAAGCCATGTTTTAATCAAAATCCCATTTTGTAAAGGCAGAATAATCCCTATTCCATACTGTATGTTTGACACTGTAATCAGATCATCTCCCTGGAGATGTGATTTAATCAAGAGTGGTTGTTAAACTGGATTAGGTGACAACATGTCTCCACCTATTTGGGTGCATCTTGATTAGTTCTGGAGTCCTATAAAAGAGGAAACATTTTGGAGAAGGAGGAGATTCAGAGAGAGCAGAGCAGATAGACATAGCCACGAGAAGCAGAGTCCACCAGCCAGTGACCTTCTGAGATAAAGAAGGAAAATGTCTCCCAGGGAGTTTCATGAACCAGGAAGCCAGGAGAAGAAACTAGCAGATAATGCTGTGTTCGCCATGTGCCCTTCCGGATGAGAGAGGAACCCTGACCGTGTTCACCATATGCCTTTCCAGATGAAAGAGAAACTCTGACTGTGTCTGCCATGTGCCTTCTCAGTTGAGAGAGAAACCCTGAACTTCATCAGCCTTCTTGAACCAAGGTATCTTTCCCTGGATGCCTTTGATTGGACATTTCTATAGACTTGTTGTAATTGGGACATTTTCTCGGCCTTAGAACTATAAACTAGCAACTTATTAAATTTCCCTTTTTAAAAGCCATTCCATGTCTGGTATATTGCATTCTGGCAGCTAGCAAACTAGAACACATGCCAAAGCTGTAGCGTCAGGCTTCATCTGAAAGGCACTCAGAGCCCTATTCAACAGCATTTTTCCTGGCATTTTCAAGCCTCAGAAAGAAAAAAAAAAGACCTCCAGCTTCAAGTTGGCAATTGTTAGAGAAGTTAGTTAAAGAAGTTAACGAACACTTCCTTTCCCCCATCACTGTGCACCTTCTATATCTTCAGCAGACAGTGGCAGCTTGGTTAACATTCCTTTCAGATGTTCAAACAAGTAATTTAGAGTTTCTGTAAAAGACCAAGGGGAAATGGCCACTGCCCTTTTTGTTTGCAAATGAATAAGGAAATGAATACATATGAATAAACACACAGAGGAGACAATTCATTGAATAAATCTTGAATTTCCCACATTCACAGGGAAAAAAAAATTTTTTTTTAAAGTATAATTTGCATTTGTTCTTATGTGGGTCGACTAGTCCACGGTTCTGAGCAGACACAGCCCTTACAAACAGGGTTGCAAGCAGCCCTCCACACACCAAGTCAGGCTTGGGTGCAGTCAGAGGCCTTCATGCACTTTTGATAGCTCAGTTCCTGTACGAGCACAGAGGTGATGCAGAGACTTTTAACCCACAGTGCACAAGGTATATGGGACTGGCTGTGAAAGAACCACCAACAGCTAAAGGGAACAGGCAAGGCATTCTCACAGCAACGGCTGGTGAAGGATTTCCCATATCATCTTCTTCTGGAAGGGAGGATGGGTGCTGAGTAAACGTAGTGTTTGTCCCTAGAGATATGATTTACAAGTCAACATTCCACAATCAGCTCATTCAGCTTTTGAGGAATATCATGTGGCTTCATGTTGTAGTGGGTCTACTCTCAAGGATTCAAATCTGTATTTCTTTTATTTTTACTTTCATCTTGTAAATACTGAAGGAGAACGTCAGAGATCCTACGGCCCTTTTGTCCCACAGAATCCAGATATTTAATTCACTTTTTTCTTAGCTATCACCACCAAGTTCCAACGTACCTTCCGAGGAATACGCACCAGAATAAACTCCTGTTCAAAGATATTTATCCCTTTGATCCATCTTTTCACTCTTTGGTGACCCCCAGACTTTAACTTAGACTTAAAGAAGGTGCTTGATAGCCTTGCTCTTTATTTCTTCCCACCAGAAGATTCATATAAAAATTAATGACTTGGGCAGTGCAATGGTGGCTCAGTGGCAGAATTCTCGCCTGTCATGCCAGAGACCCGGGTTCAATTCTTGCCTGCCCATGCAAAAAAAAAAAAAAAATTTAATGACTACATCATTGAACGTGATAATTCTTCAAGGTCTAGATATCACTGTGAGTGATTCACAATTTGAAAGCACTATTTAGGATCTTGTTCTGTAGGACATGGCCTAGGGTGTTACTGATTTCTTTTGCCATGTCCTCCGTAAGTTGCCATGTCCATCCTTCTGTCCCTCTGTTTGCCTGGGCAATTTTCCTTTTGTCTCAAGTTTGAAATTTTCCTCCTGAGTAAGCCATTGCTTTCACTGCCCAGGTGGAGTCAGGATGACATTTCTTCCAGATAGGTCAGGTTCCAGCAGGGGTCCCCTCCTACCTTCACTTTCAATTCAATTCTGATTCCAACTGTCTTCTCTGCATCAGAAATTTTCCCCTCTGAACACTGCTTTTCATTTCTCCCTGAACACAGAGGTCCTGTTGTTTCAACAATTCAATATTGTTTTGGAACAAACTGAATTGTTCTGACTCCATGATTCTGATTAAAGACCTCCCAGTCCTCTGGTCTTTAATGTATCCATCTCACTTCTTTGAGAACTACGATGGTTTGAAATTACAGGAGAGACAGAGTTCCCATGACCACCTGCTGCATGAAAGACAAAGTGTAAGAAGAAATGTTTGGGATACATGGGCAAAGTAGATTTAAAACACCTTTCAACTCCATGAATTTGTGGCATTGTGCATTTGTAACAACTGGAGAAAAATGGCAACAAAAGTAGATTAGCTCTGAAAATAAATTAAAGCACCTAAATTTTTCCAGTGAAAATAAATGGTCAATCACAGTGACTTCTGGAAATGAAAGCACTCTGGATATATAAATCTAGCAGCTGGGAAGAAAGCAGTCAGAATGAAAAAACATGGCAATACTGGAATCTGACAAAACAGTGAAGAGTTTGCCCTACTAAGAGAAATTGATACATCACTGTATTACTACCACAGGGATACAGGAATAACAAACCAACCTTCTTAAAATACATTCACAATGCTAAGCATTGATGTAAAAGTCACTTATGGGACTCTATAAATTTCTTCTAACAACTCATAACAGTAGGCATTGTCACCATCTACTTTTCAGAATAGGAATTTGAGGCTCAATAATCTTGTCACAATTCAGGAATAGAGCTAAGATTTGAAGATTTTCTAAATTGTCTATGGATCAAATTTTGACTAAGTCTCCTACTGTTTTCTGAGCTAATGAAATTGACAAGCCTTTCTGACCGGAAACAGGAGGAGGGAGTTGAAGCAGCACAATGAAGCAGCCCCAAGACAGGAAGCCATCCCCCCTCCCTTACCCATGGAATAAAAAGCAGGTATGATACTACAAACGTTTGTCATTATTTATGAAAGAAACTACACCAGTTTTTGCTATTTACTTCACTGTCAATGTTTTTAAGCAACAGTGGTAAAATTTTTATTAAAGACCTAAAACACATGTACAACAACCCCCATGAGGAGGCAACTGAGGGGGGAGAAGGTGAGAAATTGCTCTACGGTCTGAGGTACTACAGTATGAGGCGGCAGGTGCTAGCAGGGAAGGAGGGCAAGTGGGCCCAAACTTTAAGGACTGGGAGAGAGGGAAGGGGAATAAGTCAAACCAGATTTCAACAAAGTTGTGGGTACTTGTGGGCATATAGAAATGTTCATGGTATCTTTTATAACCTTTCTAATATCCATGAGATCAATAGTAATTACCCCTCTTCCAATTCTGATATTAGGAATTTTTGAGTCTGGTCAGAGATTGATCAATTTTATTGAGCTTTTCAAATAAGCTGCTTTTAGCTTTGTTGATTTTCACTATTGTTTTCCTGTTTTTAATTTGATTTTTCCTCCATTTTATATTATTTATTTTCTTGTGCACACCATGGGTTTAGTTAGCTATTCTTTTTCTAGTTTCCTAAAATAGACACAATGTTTATTGATTTTAGATCTTCCATCTTTCCCAATGTATGCACTTAATGCTATAAAATTCCCTCTACACACTATGCTTAGTGTGTCCTAAAGGTTTTGATAAATTTTTTCATTTTCATTTAGTTCAAAATATTTTTAAATGTCTCTTCAGACTTCTTCCTTGACTCATCTATTATTTAAAATTGTGCAGTTTAATCACCAAATATGGAGATTATTTATATTTTTAAATTTGGGGGGTTTTTTGGTATGCTCTATGGCGGGGGTCACATTTCATTCTTTTTTCCTGTGCGTATCCCCTTATTGCAGCACCATTTGCTGAATTTTTTATTGTTGTTCTTTGGTTTTTCATTTGTTTGCTTGTTTGTTTGAGAAGCGCATGTGTCAGGAATCAAGCCTGGGTCTTCCACATAGCAGGCGAGAATTCTGCCACTGAACTACCCTCGCACCTCATGTAAGGTTTGTTTCATGGCCCAGAATGTAGTCTGTCTTGGCGAATCTTCCATGTGAGTTAAGAAGAATGTGCATTCTTCTCTTGTGAGATGGAATATTCCATAAAAGTCAATTGGATCAAGTTGTTTCATGGTCCTGTTCACGTCACCTCTGATCTTTTCTGATGTTCTGCCTTCTTAATCTATCAATTGCTGAAAAGGGGGTGATGAAAACTCTACAATAGTGAACTTGTCTGTTTCTCTACACAGTTCTGTCTGGTTTTGCCTTACATATTTTGATACTCTGTTAGGTACATAAACATTTTGATTGTTAGTTCCTTCTTTATCATTTCCCCTCTTTATCACTCTAAGTTTTCTTGTTCTGAAATCTGCTTCATTGGAAATTAATATAGCTCTTTAAGCTTTCTTTTGATTACTAATTTGGATTCACATGAAACCAGCTACACTCAGACCAACAGCTGCCCAGCCCTTCCATGACAGACAGCACTGAACATGAGACAGCCTTAACTGTATTAGATCCTACACTTTCCAGAACGCCGTCCATCCCAGTTCTCAACTTGGATTTTGAACTGCAGACCTGTTTGAGACCCCATTGTTATAGGAGATATGGTTTACCAAAATCTTTAAGCTGCTTAATAAAATAGAGTCCCATGTTTAAAAACAAAAAAAAAAGATATCAGTTCTTCCTGAATTATCTATAAATTTAACACAAATACTGTCAAAGTCCCAGAAAGCTTTTTTGTAGACAGACAAGCTTTTTCTATATTTATATGGAAAAGTAAAATATTTAGAATATATAAAATAATTTTGAGGGAGAAATTATGTAGGAGGAATAACTCTACCAGATGCTAAAACTTACTATATACCTACAAAAATCAAGATAGTGTGTTATTGGCAGCAGTGAAATGGAACAAAATAGAGAACCCAGAAATAGACTTTCATATAGACAACCAACTAATTGTTGACAAACGCATTAAAGCTATTCAATGGAGGAAGGACAGCCTTTATGACAAATGGTGCTGAAGCAATGGGACTTCCATAGGACAAAAAAGAATTTTAAAAATTGAACTTCTACCTAACCTCACTCTTTATATAAAAACTAACCCAAAGTGGATCACAGACAAGAATTTAAAATACAAAACTATAAAATTTTAGGAAAAAAAAAAAACAGGAGAAAATTCCCAGGACCTAGAAGCTAGGCGAAGAATTTTCAGATTTAACACCACAAAGAATGATCCATAAAAGGAAAATCGATAAACTGGAACAGAGATTTCAAAACTGGAACAGAGATTTCACTGAAGTCATACAGATTGCAATCTAGGACATGAAAAGATGTTTAACATCATTATCTGTTAGAAAAAAATCAAGCTAAAACAACAATGAGAATCTATTGGACATCTGTCAAAAAGACTGAAATAGAAAATAATGATAACATCCTCACATGTTGGTGAGGATGCAGAGAAATTGTATCATTCAAGCGTTGCTGATGGGAATACAAAATGGAACAATAAGTGAGGAAAACAGTTGGGCAGTTTCTTATAAAACTAACCATGCACTTTTCATATGACCCAGAATTATATTTTTGAGCATTTATCCTCAAGAAATAAGAAATTCTGTTTACACAAACACCTGTGTAGGAATGCTCATAACTGCTTTATTCATAACAACAAAAAATTGGAAACAGCCTGTTATAAAACATGTGAATGTCTAAAGAAACTGTGGCACAACTTTACCATGAGAATATTATCCAGAAATGAAATATTGATACTTGTAACAACTTAGGAAAGATCTCAAGGGGATATGCTGAGTGAAATAAAGCTAGACTCTAAAGGTTATATACTGTATGATTCCATTTATATATCCATGAAATAACTTGTAGCATGAAGAATTGATTATTCATTGCCAGGGGTTAAGGATGGGGAAGAGGGAGGTGAATAAGGCCATAAAAGGATAGCACAAGGGAACCACGTAGCAATGGAACAGTTTTGTCACTTAAAATGGTTGTGGTTACACAAATCCATGCATATGGTAAAAGTGCATAGAACTATAAACACACACATAAATGAGGGCATGTAAAATTGTTGAGCTCTAAATAAGATATATGGAGTACACGGATGTCAATTTTCTGGCCTTCATACTGTACTATAATTATGCATATAATTACACAAGAGGTCACTGTCTTAGTCTACCAGGCCTCTATGACAAGCAACACACAATGTGTTGGCTTAAACAATGGGAATTTATTGGCTCATGGTTTTGAGGCTAGAAGAAGTTCAAACTGGAGGAGTCAAAAGGCAAAGTTTTCTCCCTAAGGTCCATAACATTCTGGTGCTGGCTGCCTACAGTCCTTGGAGTTTCTTGGTTTACATCTCTGCCTCATGCCACGTGGCAATGTCCTCTCCTTTCTCCTCCAGGTTCCTTGGACTTCTGGCTTCCAGCTCCTCCCCAGCTTAATCTTTTCATTTCCCATTTTCCTATTTTAAAACCCAACCTCACTCATTTGGGCCACATTTTACCTAAAATAACATCTCCAGGACGTCCTATTTACAATGGGTTCACACCTGCAGAAATGCAGATCAAGAACAAGAACAGTCTAAATTGGGGTACATAATGCAACCCAACAGAGTTTCTATAGTGGAAAATAGGTAAAGAGTACCCAAGACTGCCTTATACATAGTTTTCAACTTTCTGTGTATCTATAATTATTCCAAAAATAGAAAGCTAAATTAAAAATGAAGACAAGGGTGATGCAAGGAAGGATAGCTCAGTGGTAGAATTCTCGCCTGTCATGCAGAAGACCCGGCTTCAATTCCCAGAGCCTGCACTGGCCAAAAAAACCTTCCTTTAAAAAAAAAAAAAAAAAAAAAAAGACAAAAACAAAACAAAACAAAAATGAAGATGACAAAGATATTTTTAAACAAGCAAAAGATGAACAAGAAGAACAAAATGATAGCAAACATATGGAATACTTATATATACCAGACAATTCTAAGTCCTTTATGTATATTAACCCAACACGATCCTCACACAACTCTGTAAGGCTGAAAAAAAATTCCGCATTTTAGAGATGTAAAAAACTTAAAATAGAGAAACATATGAATAATACTCAAATCATAGTTGAAGGACAATTTTCTAAGATTATACAAATGAAAAAGACAAACCAAAAGACAAAGTCATTGAAGTCAGTTTGTAAAAATACTAAGATTAAAGGGCAACCATATTAGACAAATACTTAAATATGAGAGATAAAATACATGTTATCATTGATAAGTAAAAAATAATAGTAGATAACAACATAGATTTTCAAGAGTTAAATGGGCAAAGGCAGAAACAGCCAGAATCATCTAAGAGATATTCTACCCAAGAGCACAGACTTGGAATATCAAACAGAAATAGCTTGTTCCTTTCTCTCCCATTTACCTTAAGCAGAGCTTCCATTTCCTTGTCTCCAACGCATAGCTCATGGATCTGCAATGTGATGAGCACTTGACAAATGGTAACTATTTTTACTTCATAAGATGAAATATGAGTTTCAATAAATGGTCACCTTCTCTCCATGCTGCACAAGCCCTGTGCGTTCTGTGATGCTCCTGTTGACCTATGATCATCCACAAATTTTTTCATGGGAACTGTGAAAAATATATAATAAAATAAATGGTCACTCTCAACAGCAACCCAAAGATACAAATAAAAATTGCAGCACAATATCATTTTTGGCCTACCAAATAGGACAGATATTTAAAGGTGAAAATATTCCATCCCATTGTTAGTGCACTGAGATATATTTTCTCATAAACCACTGACATGAGAGTAAATCATGTATGAGTTCTGAGTGCAGTGTTATAGGATTCACCAAAACCTCCCACTGCAACTCTAGAAAACTATTCTTAAATGAAAGCTGAAAAATCACAGTAAGCTTTATATACAAAGGTGTTCATAGCAGTGTTACAATTATAAAACTAGGAGAAATCCAAATGCCCAATATTGAAAATATTTCTTTGGAATTTTATGCAATCACTAGAAATTACATTTGGAATTAGATTCCTTAAATCATGGGGATATCTTTACATTATAATATGTGGCAAAAATAGCAGATTTCAAGATTGTATTTGTAACTTGATCTCTATTATGAAAATACACATATTTAGAACAAAGATTATATGGCATTACACAAAAAAAGTTGTTAGTGGTTTTCTCCTAACTAGGGTTCTCCCTTATATTTTTGTTGTTTTCCAAGTATCTTACATTGTCTTACATTCTGCATCTTAGATTAAAAGATAACACACAAAAAATTCATTTAGACATCTTCTGATATGTATACTTAAGGAACAAGTAAAATTCCATCTTAAACTTGTAAATGAACAATCAAATGCCCAAAAGAAAGGCTTAAAAGAAGCAGATTTGATTGAACAACTTATGGCAAAACCCGGCAATGAAATACTACATAGATATAGGAAATGATCATGTAGAAATATATATATATATAAATTAGAAATGGACAATAGCAACAATATACTGCTAGGTAAGAAAAGTAGATTATAGAATCTTATATGTAGTATGATTAATACTATATATATGTATGTGTATATACATATCATGTGATCATTTATTTCAGTTAGATATAGTAGTTACAGAGATGCATAAGTATGTAGACATAGATATATAGTTCTAATATCAAAATTTTAGCAATAAATAGCTTGAAGATTACCAGTATATTACTGATTTTTATTCAAAATTTCTGTTTATTCAATAGCAGGAACATTTGTTGAATAAAATAATTAGTTTTTTAAAAAGAAATATGGAATTATATTTCTCACAGAGGAAGCACTAACTTCAAACATACCTTATGTAAGGTGTTGGTTAGAGAAAGCACATGGGAGACAATGTGAGAATCAGGTCTTTATAAGGAATAAGTTCTCCAAGAGTCAAGGGATGTTATCTCAAGAAAAAAGAAAAACACATGGAAGACTGTGGCATGATCTGGATGAGGTAAGGATTGAGCAGCCTGGCATGTCTGAATCTTGCACTTGTAAGATGATATGAGAATTGCAGCTATAGAGGAGTCAGAGTCATGTCACTAAAGGCCTGGAACGCCTTGCTGAGGTGGATCACTGGAGAGCACCACGTGACCCTGAGAATGGAGGAGTCCCCTCCTCAGTGTTCTCCCAGCATACACAACCCCTTCAGAAACCAAGTTAGGTTCATTTACATTCCCTTCATATGTACATACATGTTGATCAGTATATAAAGTATAATATAATATGAATAGTTGCCAAGTCTAGGAATCACTGATTCTCAGAATGTAGCTTATAAGAATGAAGGACCAAAAGAAATGGGGTTTGTAATATAACATGATGTCCAGAGCTTGAGAAACTACATACAGAGTACCTGGACATATTCCTGGAGCAGAATACTCTTCTCATATCACTTTATTCTAATGATTAGGGTAGTGTCATAAAGGATACATGAGTTCTGGAAATCAGTCTGTCTTGCCCCATAATCTATGCAGGAGGTAGCTTCCTCAAATATAGCACTGTTAGGGGTGCATGGGTAGTTTAGAGATTAGAATACCTGCCTTCCATGCAGGAGACCCAGGTTTGATTCGCAGACCATGCATCCAAAAAAAAAAAAATACATACATATATGTATACACAAAATACAAACAGTGGAAGAAGTCAATCTTGTAACCTCTCTGTTGAACCTTCTCCACTGATGGAATGCATTCCTACCACTGTCATAAACTACATCATGGATAGCTACAAATATCTGAATTCTGGGGAAAAAAATATTTAATTGAATTCTGTCCCCATTGAAAGTTATTTCTGCTTCGGAAAAAGTATGTGAACTACCTGCTCTCAGATTGCTTGGCCTTGATCCCATAAATGAGAGGATTCAGCATAGGTAGAACCAGAATGCAGACACTGGCCAACAAGATGTGGATATAAGGTGGGATGTTGTGTTCAAACTGCTGAATAAGGGCAGTGAAGAATGCAGGCCCATAAGAGAGGATGATGATAAAGAAATGGGACACACGTGTTGAGAGCTTTGTGGTAACTATCTTAGAAGGCATGTGGAACACAGCACAGAGAATCAGCACATAGGAAACAAATATTAGCAGAACATCTAAGACTGCTGAGACAACATGACAAAAAGCCCATACCAGATGTTCACCTGAATGTCATTATAAGTATATTTGGCCAATCTAACATGTTCGTATAAGGTGCTTGGAATGATATTATTTCGCAGAAAGTCAGTCTTTTCAGAAGAAATAGTTATGGGAAAACCATTCCATAAATCTCAGAAAGATCTTAATTCCAATTTTCCCAATCAGGGTGTGTACAAGAATGGCAGTGTATCTAAGAGGGTAGCATATGGCAATGTAGTGATCAATCACCATCACCAGCAAGATCCCTAACTCAAAGACAAAGGTGGAATTGATGAGGAATTGCTGAGTGATATGATCCAAAGAGAGCCCCCCAGCATGGAACTAGGAGATGGCCAAAGACTGAGGTACTGTGGACACAGAGAAAATAACATCTCCTCTAGCCAACATGCAGAGGAAGAAGTACATGGGTCCATGGAGACTGTGCCTTGTGAGAATAATGAATGGAAGCAGGCTGTTTTCAAGCAGAACAGTGACATAGGAAATGAAGAAGGGGATGAAAATCCACATGCGGTGGTCCAGTAGGCCAGGGATGCCCAGCAAGTGGAAGACTGTGTGGCTGACCCCTGTGTGGTTTAAGGTAGTCATGTCTGGAGCAGATGACTTGGAACCTCACTTGCTATACCAAGAGACAAAGGAAATTTACCTTTAACATTCTTTCTGAAGTCATCCAGGAGCTGTTGGCATATCCCACACTCTCCATCTTCGAGAGTGCAAATAATTAGAAACATACAAAGTGAATAGGTAGGGAACTTCCAGGGAACGTAGCAGAGTAGGAAGCTCCAGAACCACTTCTTCCCTTAAAATAGCTAGTAAACAGGCAGGAACTGTCTGAAACAACTATTCTGGGGCTCCAGAGGTGAGAAGAACACTGTACAGCATCCAGAGAAGAACAGGAGGAAGAGGCTGATACTATGGTAAATAACTATGAGCAGTTCTTCCCACAACAGCTGCCAGCACACATCCCCTACACTCACAGCCAGCTGGAGTAGGATCCTTTCCTGGTTGGCTGCTTTGGTCAGAAAGGGACAAGAAATTCTGTTCCCCAAGAACGGCAGTGGGTGGAGAATTAGCACCGATCATGGTTTTGATTAATGAATTTGGATTGCTGGGTCCTGACTCTGAGCCACTGCTTCAACCAGTCATGGGCAAAGGTGGCCACAGCCACTGTTTCTACCCTGCTCCAAGAAGAGTGGATGGGTGGAAGTTTAAATACACAGTGCCTTCTTAGGGTTACAGGGAACAGTTTGTTGAAGAGTGCTGTCTGCTGGGAATGGTAGGAAAGCACTGCATCAGAGAGCTGTCAAAAAGGCTTTTGGCATCTTCCCTGACTCCCTCCCCAGGGTACACTGAAGCCGGTCTGCACCCCTTACATAGATCCCTGGCCCTAATTGGCTGGGAAATCCTAATTTGGGAAAGTCCTCTCTGGGGTTACCTTATTCCCAGAATTTACCATCCAGGCAAAAGTAGATAGAGACAACTAAAAAAAAGTGTAAAAAATTATAGAGGAAAACAAAACAAACAGAACAGATCAACATTCACAGAGAAGGAATAGAGGAAAGGAAACATTCTTCTGGGGATGAAACAAATGCACAAACAGTGCAACCTTAAAAATTTTACCACACATCCAGGGGAAGACTCAGACGAAGAGTGGCTGAAAAAAATATGAACAGTTAAACACAGGCTATGCAAAAGGTTAAGAATAAGCTGAACCAAGTATCAAGGAGGAGCCTTAAAACAAAGTAAATCAACACTAAACCCTAGGCAAGCAAGAGAAACTGCCCTTCAGAATAAACTCATCAAGATAATAAGATGCCTAGACATGTGCAAAAAGTTGCAAACTATACTAATAAACAGGAAGATATGGTCCAGTCAAAGGAACAACTTAAAAAGCTGGACAGAGACAAAGAATTTAGAACAACTAATCAAAGAAGTTGAAAAAAAACTCCTAAATCAATTCAAGGAGATGAAGGAAAGTATGGATAAAGAGATAAAGGATATTAGGTAGATACTCTGTGGGCATAAAGAATAATTTGAAAATACATATAGAAACAAAACAGAAATTGTGAGAATAAAAGGCACAGTAGAAGAGGTGAAAAATATAAAAGAGGCATACAATAGCTGATTTGACCAAGCAAAAGAAAGAATCTGTGAGCTAGAAGACAGGAAAAAAAATCTACAGACTGAAGATCAGAGATAGAAAAGAATGGGAAAAACTGAGGAAGCTTTCATAGATTTGAGTGACGGCACAAAGCACACAAACATCATGTCATAGGTAACCCAGAAGGAGAAGAAAAAGGAAAAGATGCAGAAAGAGTATTTGAGAAAATACTAGCTGAAAATTTCTGAACTCTTACAAAATATAGAAATATCCAAGTCCATGAAGTGCAACATACATACTTCAAACTGAATAAATCCTAATAGACCTACTCTGAGATACATATTAATCTGAATGTCAAATATCAAGGATAAAGAGACATTCCTGAAAGCAGCAAGAGAAAAGGAATTCATCACATAAAAGGGAACGGCAATAAGAATGACTACCAATTTCTCATCAGAAACCTTGAAGACAAGAAGACAATAGCATAATATATTTAAATTACTGAAAGAGGAAAACCTGCCAGCCAAGAATTCTTTATACAGCAAAACTTCCCTTCAGTAATGAGGGAGAGTTTAAAATATTCAAAGATAAGCAGAAAATGAGGGATTTTTGCCCTATAATAAATAATAAATGGAGTCGGGCATGTTGAAAAGATGGGAGAGAAAGGCTTGGAGGAGAGTGAATAAATGAAGATTACCAGTAAGAGTAACTAAAAGGATAAAAGGATAAAAAGACAGACAAAAAATAAATATATATGACATAAAATGCAAAATTAAAATGGCTAAAGTACTGTCTTTACAGTAATAAAATTAAATATTAATGGATTAAATTCCCCCAAAAGACACAGATTATTAGAATGCATAAAAATGTATGATCCAACTACTGGCCACCTCCAAGAGAATCACCTTAGACCCAAAGACACAAATAGGCTGAAAGGGAAAGGTTGGAGAACAATATCCCACACAAACAGTAACCAAAAAAGAGCTGAAGTAGCTATACTTATATCAGACAAAAAAATTGTAAATGTAAAACAGTTATAAAAGACAAAGAAGGATACTATACAGTAATAAAAGGGGCAATCCACAAAAAGGAAATAATAATCATAAATATTTATGCACCAGGGTGCCTGAAAGTACATTAGGCAAGCACTAGGAAAACTGAAGGCGGAAAAAGATGTTTCTACAACAATAGTTAGAGATTTCAATATACCACTCTCATCAATAGACAAGAATATCTAGACAGAGGATCATAAGGAAAATGAACTTGAATAACATGATAATTGCACTAAACCTAACAGATACAGTATACTGCATCACAAACAGCAGGATATATGTTCTTCACAAGTGCTCGTGGGTCATTTTCAGGAAAGACCACTTTTTTGGTCACAAAACAGATCTTAATAAAGTAAAAAGACTGAAATAATACAAAGCTCTGTCTCTGACCATAATGTCTGAAGCTGTAAATCAATAACAAACAAAAAACTGGAAAATTCAGAAATATATGAAGGTAAAACAACACACTCTTCAACAATTAGTGGGTCAAAGAAGAAATAGCAAGAGAAATCAGTAAATATATCAAAATGAATGAAAACAAGAACACAACATATCAAAACTTACGGGATGCAGTGAAGGCAGTACTGAGTGGGAAATGTGTAGCCCAAAACACCTACAAATAAAAAGAAGAAATGACTAAAAAGACCTAATCGCACACCTGGAGGAAACAGAGAAAGAGCAGCAAACTAATCCCACAGCAATCATAAGGTAAGAAATAGTAAAGATTAGAGCACAAAATATCAAATTGAAAATTTAAAAAAAGAGAGAGAGAGAATCAACAAAACCAAAAGTTTTTTTTTTTTTTTAGAAGATCGATAAAACTGACAAACCCTTAGCAAGAATGACAAAGAAAAAAGAGAGAAGATACAATTAAATAAAATTAGAGGGTGGGCAAGATACCAGAAATGGAATAGATTTTATAAAGGGAATTTAATACTTTTTAAGTTTACAGTTCTAGTGCTGAGAAAATGTCCAAACTAAGGCACAAACAAGAGGCTGTCTTCACTCAAGAGAGGCTGATGCTGTCCAGAACACCTCTGTCAGTTGGGAAGGCATGTGGCTGGCGGCTGCTGTTCCCTTGCTCCTGGGTACCATTGTTTTCAGCCTCTGTTTCCTGTGGGGGTTCCTCATTTGGCATATGTGGGTCTTCACTTAACTCCTCCAGGACACAACTCTGGGTTCTGGCTTGCTTAGCATCACATAGGAAGGCACAGAGTGATGTCTGCTGGGCCCTGCTCTCCAAATGTCTTCCTCTCATGTTGGCTCTGCCAGCTCTGAAGCAACTGTCCTCCAGGTGTCTGAATCTGCTCTGAAGTTTCTCCAAAATGTTCTCCCTTTTAAAGGACTCCAGTAAACTAATCAAGACCCACCTTGAATGGGTGGAGCCACATCTCCAGCTAATCAAAAGGTCATACCCACAATTGGCCATGCCACATTTCTGTGGAGATAATCTAATAAAAAGTTTCCACCCTATTATATCGAATCAGAATAAAAAGAAATGGTTGCCCCCACAAGACTGGATCAAGATTAAAACATGGCTTTTCTGGGGTACATAATATTTTCAAGCTGGCACAATGCATAGAAAGCATTTTAAAGAAATGCTTTTCAAAGCATTTGAAAGAAAATCCAGTGTTCTTTCTTGAAAAAAAACATTTCAAAAGTTAGCAATAGATGAAAGATTCTTCAACCTGATTAAGGGCATATATGAAAAACCCACAGCTAACTCTGTGTTCATGGTGAAAGACTGGAAGCTTTATCTCTAAGATTAGGAGCAAGAAAAGGATGCCCACTGTCACCACTGCTATTCAACATCATGCCAAAATTCCTAGCTGAACAATTAGGCAAGAAAAAGAAATAAAAGGCATGCAAATTGGAAAGGAAGAAGTAAAATTTTAAATATTTGCAGATGACATGATCCTATATTTAGAAAGTCCCAATAAATTTACAACAAACTACTCCAGCTAATAAATGAGTTCAGCAAAGTGCCAAAATACAAGATCAACAAGCAAAAATCAGTCATGTTTCTATACACCAGTAATCAGCAATCTGAGTAGGAAATCAAGAAAAAATTCTATTTACAATAGCAACTAAAAGAATCAAATATCTGGGAATAAATTTTACTAGGATATAAAGGACTTGTAAAGAGAAAACTACAACACATTGCTAAAAGAAATCAAAGAAAACCTAAATAGATGGAAAAACATTCCATATTCATGGATTGGAAGACTAAATATCATAAAGATATCAATGCTACCCAAACTGATTTACAAATTCAATACAATCCCAATCAAAATTCCAGCAGCCTACTTTGCAGAAATGGAAAAGTGAATTATCAAATTTATTTGGAAGGATAAGGGGCCTCAAATACATAAAACATCTTGAAAAAGAAAAACAAAGTTGAAAGACTCACACTTTCTGACATTAAAACTACAGTGGTCAAAACAGCATGGTACTGGCATAAAGATAAATATTCTTACCACAGGAATAAATTGAGAATTCAGAAATAGATCCTCACATCTAAGGCTTCCAAATCCTCCCAACTGGGGCAGAATAGTCTCTTTAAAAAATGGTCTTGCCCACCCTCCCCCTGTCTACGTGGGACATGACTCCCAGGAGTGTGGACCTTCCTGGAAACGTGAGACAGAGATCCTGGAATGAGCTGAGACTCAGCATCAAGGGACTGAGAAAAACCCTAGAATGAGCTGAGAATTAACATCAAGGGATTGAGAGAAACTTCTCAACCAAAAGGGGGAAGAGTGAAATGAGACAAAGTGTCAAAGGCTGAGAGATTCCAAACAGAGTTGAGAGGTTATCCTGGAGGTTATTCTTACGCATTAAGTAGATATCACCTTGTTGTTCAAGATGCAGTGGAGAGGCTGGAGGGAACTGCCTGAAAATGTAGAGCTGTGTTCCAGTAGCCATGTTTCTTAATGATGATTGAACAATGATATAGCTTTCACAATGTGACTCTGTGAATGTGAAAACCTTGTGTCTGATGTTCCTTATATCTACCATATCAACAGACGAGTAGAACATATGGAATAAAAATAAATAATAGGGGGAGCGAATGTTAAAATAAATTTAGTTTGAAATGCTAGTGATAAATGAAAGCGAGGGGTAAGGGGTATGGTATATATAATCTTTTTTTTTTATTTTATTTCTTTTTCTGTTGACTTTTTATTTCTTTTTCTAAATGCAAATGTTCTAAGAAGTGATGAATATGCAACTATGTGATGATATTGAGAATTGCTGATTGTATAAGTAGAATGGAATGATATGTTAATATTTTTGTGTGTTGTTAATTTTTTTTAATTAATAAAAAAAATTTTTAAATGGTGCTTGGAAACTGGAAATCCATATTCAAAAAACTAAAGAGGACCACTACCTTACACCTTACACAAAAATTAACTCAAAATAGATCAAAGACCTAAATATAAGAACCAGGACCATAAAATTCCTAGAAGAAAACATAGAGAAACATCTTCAAGATTGCATGGTAGGCAATAGTTCCTTAGACTTTTCAATCAAAGTAAAAAAAACGAAAGAAAAAATAGATAAATAGGACTCCTCAAAATTGAAAATTTGTACAAACGACTTTGTCAAGAAAGTGAAAAGACAGCCTATTCATTGGGACAAAATATTTGGAAACCATATATCTGATAAAGGTATAATATCTAGAATATATAAAGAAATCCTACAACTCAACAATAAAGAGACAAACAATCCTATTTTTAAATGGGCAAAAGACTTGATTACACATTTATCAAAAGAGGAAATACAACTGGCCAAAAAGTACATGAAAAGATGTTCAACGTCACTAGCTATTAGGAAATGCAAATCAAAAGCACAATGAGCTATCATTTCACATCTACAAGAATGACCATTATTAAAAAAAAGAGAAAACTGCAAGTGTTGGAGAGGATGTGAAGAAATCTGTACACTCATTAATTACCAGTGGAAGTGTAAAATGTTGTAGCCACTGTGGAAGACAATTTAGTGGTTCCTCGGGATGCTAAATATAGAATTGCCAAACGACCTGGCAGTCCTGCTACTATGACTGCTCAGCTTCACAGAAGAACTGAAAGCACGGACTTGAACAGATATTTGTACACTGATGTTCATAGAAGCAGTATTCACAATTGCCAAAAGATGGATGCAACCCAAGGGTCCATCAACTAATTAATGGATAAACAAAATGTGGCATATACATACAACAGAATTATTATTCAGCTGTTGAAAGGAATGAAGTCCTGAGGCATAACCTGGATGAACCTTTAGGACATTTTGTTGAGTGAAATAAGCCAGACACAATATGACAAATATTCTATGATAAACTAATAATAATAATAATAATAATGATGCTCAAACAGTTAGAATCTAGAATACAGGTTTCCAGTGATAGAAAGAGATTAGAGAATGAGGAATTGATGATTAAATTGAACAGAGTATCTATTTATACTGACAGTAAAGGTTGGGAAATGGATGGTGGTCATGGTATCGCATTATTGTAAGTATAATCATCGGCACTGTACTATACAGGGGAATGTGGTTAAAAGATGTATATATTACTAGAATAAAAATTAAAAGAGAACACAAAGGACTATACAGCACAGTAAACCCTATTGTAGACAATAGGTGTAGTGGTGTTTCAGGAATGAATGGATCTGAACATAATACAATCACAGGGGAATTAAATTAATATCTATTAAGCATCTGCTTTATGCCAGGAAATGTAGTAAGCACTCCACATGTGGCACTTTATATATTCTTGCATTAGGGAGTGGATATCCACTCTAGGAAGGATATTATCCTGATTTCACACTTAAGAAAAGTGAGACTCGGAGAATTTGAATCACTTGCCAAATGTCATAAACCAAAAATTGATTAGAGAGGGTCTGAAATCTACCTGACTTGACCACATACACTTTGCAAACTCAGGAAGAGGGTCAACAGACCTTTAAGAGGTAACATCTGCAGGGCCTGTGGGCTTGAGGTGAGATACTTCTAGTGCTCATACCTCAGAGAGTTAAATTTAGAACTGACTAAAATCAGAAAAAGAGTAGCTATTGCTGGGGGAATGGAAGTGTGCATATTTGGAAGATTTTTCTGCAGTTGGAAATTTTGTCATTTATGTCGTAAATGTACTGCCATTCATTCATTAGCACAATCACTCGGCATGCCTATTTTGAGCAGAAACTATTTTTCAGGCACCACTCCACAAACTTGGATAAAAGACTAACAATGGAAATGTACCTGGGTCCTACAGGCTAATGGTTTGAGAGAGAGGCAAACATGTAAGCAGATAGGTTTGAAGACGGAGACTAATATTAATTCCTTCTGTTTTGAAACGAAGGCTGGATCCAGTAGCTAAAGCAAGGCCAGTGGCTCTTGATCTATTTCCACTTCTGTGCTCTCTTTTCCTCTGTGATGGCTCTGTCTTTAGGAAGGTCTTCTCTCATGGTAGCAAGATGGTTGTACAGCAGCCCCTGGCTTCATCTAGTGGATAAAGTATTTCTTTTTCCTCAGTTTTATCAAAATATCCATGACTAACTCTGATTGAATGGACATTTATCATATATCTAAGTCTAGGTGTTAGAAAATGCTGATTGGTCAGGCTTGAGTCATGTGTTCATAATGCATCGACTACTAGAAGAGAATAAATAAATGGCTCCCCAAAGGAAATCAGATGTCTACTGCCTTCAGTATTAACTGCTGCAAAGAACTAATAAATTGTTTAAAGGGACACAATTTTATTTCTTAGAATTTTGACTTTCAGAAAATCATTGCATTTTGTATTAAAGATATATAAAATTATGGGACTCATATGATTGGCAGGGGACATGTAAAGTCAAACCACTCAGTGAAGCAGGACTTCCACTCCTTATTTCTTCTTTTTTTTTTCTCCCCCACATGGGCAGGCACTGGGAATCGAACACGGGTCTCTGCCATGGCAGGCAAGAACTCTGCCTGCTGATCTACCGTGGCCCGCTCTCCTTGTTCTTTTTAATCTGTGGCTTAGAAGCTAATTATATGTCACTGCATATGATCACTGGGCCTAGGGAAATATACAACAAAGTAAAAATAAAAGCATCTCTTCTGTAGCTTTTCTATGTATAGTACTTAATTTTTCCAATAACTCTGTGAGAATTTTATAGGTGAGGAAGCTGAGGAACCTTTCTGAAAAGATTAAGAAACTTGTCCAAGGTCATGCTTGTGACGGTTAAACCCAGGCGCATCATGCTAACTACGCGTTCTTTTTCTTTTTTATTTTTTTTATTAAAAATAGAACAATCATGCATAAAATACATGATGCCCATACATTACCCCACCACGAAAAGTTGCATTGGTTTGGAAAAATTTTTACAGTTGAGGATAACACTTTTTTTGTAATTCTATTTTTTTAACACTTCTTTCCATCTTACTGCTGAGTAATATTCCATCATATGTATATACCACATTTTGTTTATCAGTTCACTTGTTGGACACTTGAATTGCTTCCATCTCCTGGCAATGGTGAAAAATGCCACTATGTACATTGGTGTGCAAGTATCTGTTCACATCCCTGCTTTCAGATCTTCGGGGTATATACTGAGTAGCAAGGTTGCTGGGTGTGATGCAACTTGATATTTAGTTTTCTGAAGAACTGCCAACCTGTCTTCCACAGCAGCTGTGCCATTTTACATTCCCACCAGCAGTGAATAAGCGTTCCTATTATTCCATGTCCTTTCCAACACTTGCAGTTTCTTGTTCAATAGCGCCGTGCCACTCTAGGAAGTGTGAGGTCATATTTCATTGTGGTTTTGATTTACATTTCCCTAATAGTGAAGATGAGCATATTTTCATGTACTTTTCCCCATTCGTATTTCCCCTTTGAAGATACATCTACTCATGTCCTTTGCCCTTTTTTAACTGGGTTGTTCATCTTTTTATTGTTGGGCTGTAGGGTTTCTTTATATATTCTGGATATCAAACCCTTCTCAGATATGTGGTTTCCAAATATTTTCTCCCACTGAGTCAGTTGCCTTTTCACTCTTTTGACAAAGTCCTTTTAAGCACTGAAGTATTTGAATTTGAAGTGTTCCCATTTATCCGTTTTTTTTTCTTTCACGGGTTTTGCTTTAGGTGTAAAGTCAAAGAAACTGCCTCCTATTACTAGATCTTAGAGCTGTTTCCCCACATTTTCTTCCAGGAGATTTATGATACTGGTTTTTTGTTTGCTTTTTAGTTTACATTTGTTTATTTTTGTAACATTTTGCTTTGAATATCAAACACTGCACCCAAATATGAGTCATTTATCTTAAGGCAATTGTCTTTACCACCACTAAGGGTTTTGTACTGATGTTTGCACCTAATTTCTGACAACTTAAAACTTATCAATGACATTACTGCCTACTAAGCAAATACAACACAGACTGAAAGAGGGGAAGGGGCCATTGAATCAATGGGGTCACTGACAAATGACTTAAAAGAGCCCACCCTGCCCTGCACATCCCCAGGATATCTCCCATCACTGACAATAATGTGGGGGTGATGCTACTTCATCAATTCACCACTTGAAGAGTTTATGTACAAACACACCCAAGGGCATCTCTCTTTCACAGAAAGAACAAATATCATTTGTATCAAATGGTAATGGATTTTTAGCACAAACTTAATATTTCCATAACACTATAGTAATAGTAAGTCATCTATGTTCAATAAGAGGGGCTCCTTTAAAAAAGGAAAAAGACTCATGGTAATTAGTGTATATACCCACTAGATCAATCTGCAGAGATAAAGTGACAAAGTCTATTGCTATGGACACAGGAACAAAGGGAGGTACTGGTTCTTATATTTAGGTATTTGATGCATTTCTGAGTTAGTTTTTATATAGGATATGAGATAGAGGGGCCCTCTTTCATTTTTTTGGTTATGGATACTCCTTCTCCCAACAACATTTATTGTTCTGTCCCAGTTGATTGGATTTGGGGACCTTGTCAAAAGTCATTTGAGGATTTCTGGAAAGATGGTAGAATAGGGCAATTAATTCATTGAGGATTTAATACACCAGGCTTCTGGCTTATCAACCAGCCATGAAATATCCTTGCAGAAATAGCTGGGCCAGTGCTTGCCTGACCAGACAACTGGGCATAACCACTTGGCCAAGTTGACACCAGAACCTACGCATCACAGCACACCAGGAAACAATAGAGACAATCAAATAAAATCAATAAAGTTGATGGGCCCTTAACTAGGTTGACAAAGCAAAAAAGAGAGGATGCAAATAATAAAATCAGAAATGAGATGGGGGGTCATTACCGTGGACCCTGAAGAAATAAAATATCATAAGAGGATACTAAGAATAACTAGCCGACAAACTAGAAAACATAGATGAAATGGACAATGTCCTAGAAATACATGAACAGCCCATAATGACTTGAGAAAAAATAGAAGGCCTCGACAAACCAATCACAAGAAAAGAGATTCAATTAGTCATTAAAAACCTTCCTTCAAAGAAAAGCCTAGAGCCAGACAATTTCACAGTGGAATTTTACCAAGCATTCCAAAAAGAATTAACACAATTTCTGCTCAAACTCTTCCAAAACAACTGAAGAAAAAGAAACACTACATAACTCATTTTATGATGCTAATATCACTAATACCAAAACTGGATAAAGATATTACAGAAAAGGAAAACTACAAACCAATTTCCACAGTGAACATAGATGCAAAAATTCTCAAGAACATACTTGCAAACTGAATCCAACAGAACATTAAAAGAATTATACACCATGACCAAGTGGGGATTATTCCAGGCATGCAAGGGTGGTTCAACACACTAACAAATCAAAAGGGAAAATTCACATGACCATCTCAATTGATACTGAAAAAGCATTCGACAAAAGCATCTTTTACTGATAAAAACAATTCTAAAGGTAGGAATCGAAGAAAGCATCCTTAATATGATAAAGGGCATATATAAAAAACCCACAGCTGGGAGAGGATGTGGAGAAAGAGGCACACTTATTCTCTGTTGGTGGGAATGTCAAATGGTGCAACCACTGTGGAAGGCAGTTTGGCGGTTCCTCAAAAAGCTGAATATAGAATTACCATATGACCCAGCAATACCACTGCTAGGTATCTACTCAGGGGACTTAAGGGCAAAGACACAAACGGACACTTTCACACCAATGTTTATAGCAGCATTATTTACAATTGCAAAGAAATGGAAGCAGCCAAAATGTCCATCAACAGACGAGTGGCTAAACAAACTGTGGTATATACGTACAATGGAATATTATGCAGCTTTAAGACAGAATAAACTTATGAAGTATGTAACAACATGGATGGACCTTGAGAACATTATGCTGAGTGAGACTAGCCAAAAACTAAAGGACAAATACTGTATGGTCTCACTGATATGAACTGACATTAGTGACTAAACTTGGAATATGTCATTGGTAACAGAGACCATCAGGAGATATAAATAGGGTAAGATATTAGGTAATTGGAGCTGAAAGGATACAGACTGTGCAACAGGACTGGATACAAAAAACTCAGAAATGGACAGCACAATACTACCTAACTGTAATGTAATTATGTTAAAACACTGAATGAAGCTGCATGTGAGAATGATAGAGGGAGGAGGGCTGGGGACATAAATGAAATCAGAAAGAAAGATAGATGTTAAAGATCTAGATGGTATAATCTAGGAATGCCTAGAGTGTATAATAATAGTAAAATGTACAATGTACAAATTTTTAAAATGTTTTTGCATGAGGAAGAATAAAGGAATGTCATTATTGTAGGGTGCTGAAAATAGATGGTAATTAATATTTTAAAATGTCACCTTATGTGTGAGACTAAAGCAAAAAGTGTTTATTTGTTACAAAATTTATACTGACTAGAGCATTTCCTAATATAACTTATGTAGATAGTTTGGTTGAACATCATAAGTACTTGGAATCGCAGGTAGGACATGAGATTTTGTTGGTTTGTCCAGAGTGATGCCCCAATGAAACCCAGAGTGATTTGATCAGTGAGTGGAAAAGTATTTGCAAGCCCCCTTCGGGGAATGGTGAGAGCAGGGAGAAATTCAACTTCCCCAAGTTGAATTCTGGATATTCTCACAAGTAGTGTGGACAACCAAAGCTATAGGCTGAGCCCCCAGTCTTGGGCTTTGTTCATATGAAACTTAACCCCACAAAAGGATAGGTCAAGTCTACTTAAAATTTAGGCCTTAGAGTCACCCCCAAGAGAGCCTCTTTTGTTGCTCAGATATGGCCTCTCTCTCCAGCCAACACAACAGGCAGTCTCACCACCCTCCCCTTCTCTGTGTGGGACATGACTCCCAGGGGTGTGGACCTTCCTGGCAATGTGGGACAGAGATCCTGGAATGAGCTGAGACTCAGCATCAAGGGACTGAGAAAAACCCTAGAATGAGCTGAGAATTAACATCAAGGGATTGAGAGCAACTTTTCGACCAAAGAGGGAAGAGTGAAATGAGACCTAGTGTCAATGGCTGAGAGATTCCAAACAGAGTCAAGAGGTTATCCTGGAGGTTATTCTTACGCATTAAGTAGATATCACCTTGTTGTTCAAGATGTAGTGGAGAGGCTGGAGGGAACTGCCTGAAAATGTAGAGCTGTGTTCCAGTAGCCATGTTACTTGATGATGATTAATAATGATATAGCTTTCACACTGTGACTCTGTGATTGTGAAAACCTTGTGTCTGATGCTCCTTTTATCTACCATATCAATAGATGATAGAACATATGGAATAAAAATAAATAATAGTGGGAACAAATGTTAAAATAAATTTAGTTTGAAATGCTAGTGGTAAATGAAAGCGAGGGATAAGGGGTATGGTATGTATAACTTTTTTTTTCTATTATCGTTTTATTTCTTTTTCTGTTGTCTTTTTATTTCTTTTTCTAAATCGATGCAAATGTTCTAAGAAATGATGAATATGCAACTATGTGATGATATTAAGAATTACTAATTATATATGTAGAATGGAATGATATCTTAATGTTTTGTTGTTAATTTTTTTAATTAAAAAAAAAACCCACAGCTGGCATCATACTCTATATTAAGAGACTGAAAGTCTTTCCCCTGAGATCTGAAAAGAGACAAGGATGCCCACTGTCACCACTGCTATTCAACACTGAACACTGTGCTAGAAGTTCTAGCTAGGGCAATTAGGCAAGAAGAAGAAAAAGGCATCCAAATCAGAAAGAAAAAAGTAAAACTCATTATTTGTAGATGACATGATCCTATATTTGGAAAATCCTGAGAAATCTACAACAAATTATATGAACTAATGAACAAATTCAGCAAAGTGACAGGATACAAGATTAATGCACAAAAATCAGTAATGGTTCTATACACTAGTGTGCCAATTTAAAACTTTTATGTACCCCAGAAAAGCCACATTCTTTTAATCCAATCCTGTGGATACAGACTTATTAAGGGTGGGATCTTTTAATTAGGCTGTTTCCATGGAGACGTGATCTAACTGCAGGTGGGATCTTTTGATTAGGTTGTTTCCATGGAGATGTGACCCTGTCCATTCAAGGTGGGCCTTAGCTCACTTACTGGAGTCCTTTAAGAGAGGGGCATTTTGGAGAGAACACAGATATACGGATATGCAGAAAGAAAGCACACCAGAAAAAGCCAGGAAGACTCACAAGGACTGAGAGAGTCATCTGAAACCAGAAGCCAGGAGAAAAGGACAGCAGGCATCACCATGTCCCATGCAACAGTGAAACCCTAGACACCACAGGTCTTTCTTCAGAGTAAAGGTATCTTTCTCTGAATGCTTTAGTTTGGATAGGTTTATGGCTTTAGAACTGTAAACTTGTAACTTAATAAATCCCTTTTGTAAAAGCCAATCCATTTCTGGTATATTGCATTCTGGCAGCCTTAGCAAACTGAAACAACTAGTAACAACAGGAGGAGGTAATTAAGAAAAAAAAATCCCATTCATAATAGGAACTAAAACAATAAAGCATCTAGGAATAAGCTTATCCAAGGATGTAAAGGACCTATACAAAGAAAACTACAAAACATTGCTAAAATAAATCAAAGAAGACCTAAGTAGGTGAAAAGGCATTCCTTGTTCATAGATAGGAAGGCTAAAGGTCATTACAATGTCAATTCTTCCCAGATTGATCTACAGATTCAATACAATACAATCAAAATTCTAACAACCTACTTTGCAGAATTGGAAAAAGCTCGGTATCAAATTTATTTGGAAGGGAAAAGAGCCTCAAACAGTCAAAAAGCATCCTAAAACAGAAGAATGAAGTTGGAGGATTTATACTTCCTGAATTTAAAGCAAATTATAAAGCCCAGTGGTCAAAACAGCATGGTACCACCACAAAGATAGATATATTGATCAATGGAATTGAATTGAGACTTCAGAAATAGATCCTCAGAACTATGGTCAATTGAATTTTAACAAGGCCCCCAAATCCACTGAACTAGAACAGAATAGTCTCTTCAATAAATGGGGCTGGGAGAACTGGATAGCCATATTCAAAGGAATGAAAGAGGACCCTTACCTTACACCATAAACAAAAATTAACTCAAAGTGGATCAAAGACCTAAATATAATAGCCAGTATAACAAAACTTCTAGAAGAAAATATAGGAAACATCTCTTCAAGACCTACTAATAGGATTAGCTTCTTAGATCATACCCCCAAAGCACAAACAATGAAAGAAAAAAATAGATAAATGAAAATTCTTTAATATCAAACACTTTTGTGCTTCAAAAGACACTGTCAAAAAGGTAAAGAGGCAGCCAACTTAATGGGAGAAAATATTTGGAAAGCATATAACTGATACGGGTTTGATATCCAGTACATATAAAGCAATCCTATAACTCAACAACAAAAGGACAAACAACCCAATTATAAAGTATGGACAAAAGAATATGAATAGGCTTTTTTCTGAAGAGGAAATACAAATGGTTAAAAAGCACATGAAAAGATGTTCATCTTCATTGCTATTAGGGAATTGCAAATCAAAACCACAATAAGAGGGAAAAACCAAATTTCCACCTCATATGAAAACCCAATTTGACATTTAAAAAAATTTTTAAACCACAATGAGATATGATCTCACACCCGCTAGAATAATCAGGAAACTACATATGTTGGTGAGGAGAGGAAAAAATAGAATACTTAATCACTGCTGGTGGGAATTTAAAATGGGACAGCCTCTGGTGGAAGACAGTTGATGATTCTTCAGAAAACTAAATATCTAGGTACCCAATACCCAGCAATTCTGCTACTTGGTATATCTGAAAGCAGTGACATGAACAGACATTTACACACCAATGTTCATAGAGGCATTATTCACATTTGCCAAAAGATGGAAACAATCCAAGTGTCCATCAACAGATGGGTAAACAAAATGCAGCATATACATGATGGAATATTATACTCCTGTATAATAATATGCAGGAGTATAATATTCAGGAATGAGGTCCTGAAGTATGTGACAACATAGATTTACCTTTAACACATAATGTTAAGTGAAACAAGCCAGACACAAAAGCATAGATATTGCATAATTTCATTAATATGAACCACCTAGAAAATGTAAACTCAGAGTCTTAAAATGTAGAATACAGGGGACATAGAGATGGAAACTAGAGATAGAGGAGGGGTTACCTAATACATACAGATTTGTTAACAAGGTTGATCTTAAATGTTTGGGAATGGACAGAGGTGATGGTAGTTTCTTACTGGGATTATAAGTAATCATACTTATGCCAATTGAAAGTGAATATGATTGAAAGGGGTTGTCTAAAGCCCTGTATCTCACTGATTAACACTGCAAATATAAATAAGTTATTGCATGAACTACTTCTAACGTATGCCACTTGTATATAGAGTTAATAACAGAGTGGTATGGGGGAAAATTACCTATTGCATGCTAGGGATGATATTTAACAGCAATACATTATTAATACCACACAAATACTGGAGTAAATAATTGAGGGGAATAAGGGATATAGGGTGTTTTGGGTTTTTATGTGTTGCTGTATATATCTGTTATTTTTCTCTTTGGAGCAATGAAATTTGTCTAAAATTGAGAGCAACAATCATTGTACAATTAAGTGAAGATACTTTGAGACATTAATTGAATAATTAGAATAGAATGTATGGTATGTGAATATATGTCAACAGAAACTGCAGATTCAAAAAAATAAATGAACAAACAGAAGGATACAAGTGTTGGAGAAGATGTGGAGAGAAAGGTATGTCTATTTGATGTTGATAGGGAAATGAAATGGCACAGTCCCTCTGGAAGGTAATATAGCAAATCCACAGGAGGCTAAATATAAGGTCACGATAGGATTTGACAATCCTATTACAAGGAATATACTTGGAAGAACTGGAAGCAGGAACAAGAACAGATACTTGCAAACTGATGTTTATGGTGGCATTATTCATGATACCCACTGGGTCAGGGTGGCCAAAGGATCCACTGGCTGAAGGGCAAGCTATGATGTATACATACAATGGGATATTGTGAGGCTACAGAAAGGAATGAAGTCATGTAGCATGCAATGAGGTGAATAAGCCTTGAGGATATTATGTTGAGCAAAATAGGCCAATAACAAAAGGACAAATATTATATGTTCTCATTCAGAAAATGGTTATAGGAAAATTGAGGCTTAGATTGTAAGCTCTTAAAGTAGTCACGTTTATTCCTCAGTTTTAAGTGTTATTTCTAAATTCTGAGATGCTGTGCTCTTTGTGCATAACTCGGTAATTCCCTGAATCTATGGGTAACTGTGTGACACCTAAGATTCAGAGTTAGAGTTCTGCAACTCTGTAGTCAGCATTACTCCATACAGTAACTGTTAAAGAAGCTGAAAAAGAGATCAGACTTCAATTAGAGATACAAATGAGGCTGATCTGGTTGGGACTAAGGAAATCAGAATACAGGGTAAAGGATGATACTGTCTGTATTTTAAAACTTCAACTTCTGTGTGAGACCAAAGGAAGAGATGTTTATTTTGCCCAAAAATTAAATTTTCTGTAGCACACTAACTTATCCTGTCTAGCCAGTTTATTTAAACAACCTAAATACATGGAGCCTAGAATAGGGAATGAGATCTGGTGATGCTGTATAGCTTAACATAATACTATGATACATTCCAGAGTATTTGGGGGCAGACAATAAAAAAGTATTTGCAAGTCCCTTGAGGGACAGGAGCAAAAAAACAGAACTATTAAACTCACCCAACTGGGAAATCCCTGATATTCTCTCAATCATTGGTGACCTCAAATTTAGTAAGTCAAGCCCTCAGTTGTAAGGCTGGCCCTTATGAAAATTATTTCTGTAATGGTGAGTTTACACCTACTTATAAATGCACCTAAGAGTCACACTCCACCTCCCACCCCCAAACCTCTTTTGTTGTTCAGTTGTTGCTTCTCTCTCTCTCTCTCTCTCTCTCTCTCTCTCTCTCTCTCCCCCCAATATCCATGTGGGACATGACTTGGCAGGGATGAGCCTGACCCTGACATCATGGGGCTAAGAATGCCTGCTTGTCCAAAAGTAGGAAATGAAATGGAACAAAATAAGGTTCAGCGGGTAAGAGATTTCAAATAGTGTCAAGAGGTCATTCTGGAGGTTACTCTTATGCAAGCTTCAGCTGAATATTACAAATTATAACCAACAGTATTCCAGAAAGCCCAGAGCACTCTGTAAGACTCTATAAAAGTTTTAATTCTTAAGTTTATTTTTCAGAAACTTAAAACCTCCAGATTGTTCCTATGCTAGATAAACCCTGAAACTTAGAGGTACCAGTCTCTCCAAGAACATCGACCAAATGTATTCCTCTACATAATGTCTGAACCCCTTTTCAACACAAAGAAGTTATAAGACTCATTGCCCAAATATCCTTGAAGATGGAGAGAATGATCAAATGAAAGAGAAGAATTATAACAGAAAAAGTTAGGATTTAACAAATTATCACAATTACTAAATCATTATATAGATTTTTCTTTTTAGTTTCTAGTGTATTAGCTCAGCCAAAAGGAAATACATGAAACTATGGAACTACAGCCCACACTATACTTTGAAATTTGCCCTATAACTACTTATTAAACTATACTTTGAAGTATATCACTTGTTTTATTTCACAATAAAAACTTTAAAATATATAAAAGCAAAAAAACAATTACAAAAAAAGTGCTATCATCAATTGTAACAAATTTTCCTCACCAATGTAAGTGTTGGTAGTGGAGAGGTGTTTGAGACTCCTGTATTTTATGCATGATTGTTCTATAAACCCACAACTTCTCTAATAAAAATTTTATTATTTTTTTTTTTTTATACATGGGCAGGAACCAGGAATCGAACCCAGGTCCTCTGACATTCCAAACAAGCGTTCTTGCCTGCTGAGCCACCATGGACTGCCCCCTCTAATAAAAATTTTAATTAAAAAAAATCAACTGTGGATCTAGAGAGGAAGTAGGTAGTTCTAGGCAGGGAAAGAGTAGATGAGGGAGGGAGATATGAGGGCAAGAAAGAGCTCAGAGGGAAAAAGACCTCTAGGGATGGTAGAAGGGTAAGGTGAGGCCATCACTGCAGAAGCCCTGGTAGCTCCATTTAGGGAAGTCGCCTAGCTCAAGGGCTGCCCAAGTCTCAGAACTCGTCCAGCATCCAAGCCTACTGGGAAGCACCTTCTACCCATCCAGCATCTCACCCCTCACCTGCCCAGGAAGAACTGCAACAGGTCAGTGGAGATAAGCCAACTGAGACGATGAGACCCCCTCAGTCTCAGATTTCACAGTTCAGAGCCTGCTGAGTGATGAGGACTCTGCCTCGCATGCCCTGGAGGGGCTCCCTGAGGTCCCCTTCCCAGCACCCTTCACTAGAGGCCACACGAAGACCGTGAAGGCCTGGCCCTTTCCCTGCCTCTGTCTGGGATCATTAAGGGAACAGTCAGAAACCATGCTGGAAGTTATACTAGATGGTCTAGAATTTGTTCCTGCAGACACTGCTTGCCCCAAGAGATCAAAGCTGAAGGTGCTGGATTTAACCCATGACCTTGTGCTCTCCAACTGGGAGGAATGCTCTGAGACCTGATCTGCATACCTTCTTATGACTCAAACTCAGAAAGACCCAAAGGCAGACCAGCTCATAGCCAGTCCCGGATAACAGGCTTGGTGCTACAGAACCTATGCAAAAATATGCAGACCTTGACTTAAGCTATTCTGAGTGTGTGCACCTGTCTGGGCTCTTCTACTTAATGCAGAATGAAAAGAAATCATGGCTGTTTTCACCTCCACTGTTGGGCATTGGAAATGAACCAAATGCCTGTATGCAGCCTGGTAAATCTCTCTGAAAGGCTGGAGCTAGATTCCATCAGGATAGTGAAGCAGGAGCATAGACTTGACATCAGATACAAGTCAGACCTATTTCTGTTGTTCAGGGAGCTCAGTAAATGCACAATCTGAGCATGTTCACCATGCCAGGGCCTCCCTGGAAGTTCCCTGCTGACTGTTTCTCCCTGCTAAGTCTTCTGGGCCACATCAAGGACTCTACCAGAAACTCAACAATATCTCAGATCCACTGTATAAGATATTTGGTGGTCTGCTGAAACTGGTGGAGACGCTAGTGGCCAATGAATGTAGACTTACTGCCCATGATGCCACCTACCTGAAGAGTTTGGTTCTGTGTAACACTGACTTTTCTGGAATGGTCCCCAGGCTGCTAGAGGTTCTGCTGGATGAGGTATCAGGTACCCTCGAACACCTGAATGTGAAGGGGTGCAGCCTGAAGGAATTTCAACTCAAAGCCCTCCTGCCTGCCCTGGGCAGCTGCACCCTCCTCCACTCCCTTGTCTTCGGTGACAATGTCATCTCCACCCCAGGCATCACCAATGTGCTCAGGCACTTAGCAGGGCTCAGGAAGCTGGATTGGAATACCCTGTCCCTGCCCAGTGCTATGGGGACTCAGCTGAACACTGGTTGGGGAACATCAAGAAGCCAGAACTTGCCCAATAGCAGAAAATGTTGCAAACACTAAATTGGGATGAAATACAGTTGAGTTATCCTATGATGTACATTATACAATGAAAAGGCAGAGTAGACCTGATAGAGAAGAGTGGCAGCAGCGGGTAGTAGATATCCCAAATGGATGATGTGGTTTAGAGAAAACCATCAAAACAAACAGTTTCCAGAACTCCTCTAATGATCATCTCTATCACTTGATAAAACTGGGGCTCAATTATTCATATAATCTATATGTGCTGATTGAAAGCATACAGTTGCAAATGTTGATATAATATCAAGGATTAAAATAAATAAGCTCTCTAAACTCTTTAAAAGAAAAAACAAATCAATTGACCACAGATCTGAGGCTCTATTTCTGAACTCTCAATTCAATTCCATTTTCAATATGTCTATTTACACCAGCATTATGCTACTTTGACCGCAGCAGGTTTATAATATGTTTTTCTTTGGGGGAGGAGGGTACAAGGACCTGGAACTCAGGTGTCCCACCTGGCAGGTGAACATTCTACCACTGAACCACCCATGCACCCTATAATATACTTTCAAGTCAATATTTCTGTTTTCTAAAGTTGCTAGAATGCAATATACCCAAAATGGGTTGGTTTTTTCAAAAGGGATTTATTAGATTACAAATTTATAGTTCTAAGACCATGGAAATGTCCAAATTAAGGCATCCAGATGGAGACACCTTCTCTGAAGAAGGGCTGCTGGCATCCAGGGTTCCTCTGCCACATGGGAAGGCAACACAGCCTTCTGTCCTGGATCTCAGTTTCAATGGCTCTCTCCAAATGTCTCTAGACATCTTCTCTCTCTTATCTTCAAAAAGGGCCCAAGTAAAGGGATTAACACCCACCCTGAATAGGCTGGCTCACATCTAAATTGAACCAAAAGGTCCTACTCACAATAGGTCTTCCCTCACAGGGATGGATTAAAAGAAGGGGAAATCTTTAATATATCGCTTAAAACAGGGGAAAAAAAAAGTTTAAGTAATTGATTTTAAAACATTCTTAACAAGTCATTTATCTATTATAAACTTTGGTTTGCTCATCCAGAAAATTCAATAGTGGTAATAACTTCCATACAGAACAATATTAGCATTAAATTAGTTGTCCAGTATAAAGTACATAAAACAAGCACATTTAGAGAGCTTTATAATGGCTACTATTTATAAGCTTTCTCTTCATATCCCATAAAATGCTTTTCTTGATAATATTCTCTTCCTCTGGTGGTATACCTAAAAATAATACAAAGAACATTTAGGAGAAAGGCCTTTAAAGATGCTACTGGAGGACTTCTGGCCAGATGGCAGAATAGAGTAGGCTGAGTTCTCCCCGGATGTGTATAACAACGGGAAATGCAATAGAAAAATGACTGGGACAGTGGTTCCAGGGAACGAGTGATTATAGAGTCTTATACCTTCCATAGGGAGGCCCTCGGTAGTGGGTGGCGACAAAAAGAAATCAGGTCAGAGAGAACAGGGTAAATGTACTTGGTCACAACTCTGACTACCCTACCTTCCTGATGGGAAAATCTTCCCTTCAGCTCCATAGCTGGGAGTTCCCATGGTGAACTTGGAAGATAACAGACATGCTTTATCTGTACACAGATTCCACTTAGTCAAGATATAGTGCCTGCTCCCTGCCCATGTGACACGCTGCTGTAGGCACCTGGTTCTTTTTGGCAAAGATTGGGGGTGGGGGGGGTTCTTCTCCCGGGAGGAGAGAGTGGAGGACATAGAGTGGTACCAGTCCAATAACCAACCAGTGAAAGACTCATTTGGATCCTGATACCACTCCCGATCTCCCACAGAGATCCAGAGACCACAGGTGTGCACAGGTAGCGAGATGAGGCTGAGGAAGCCAGCCCAACTGAGCACCGTGAATGGCCACTAGACACTGCACCTGCAGTCAGGGACAGGTAGACCTAAGGGGGCAGGAAGATTCAAGAGCACCATTTGCTGGACAGAAGTGGAAAGCGCAGTCTGACAAATTGCTCATTTGCCTAGCTCTCAAATAAAGCCCTACGTAGAAGTACCATCCTCCCTTGAGATTAGGGACTTGGTCTCAAGGGGGAGGACTGACGAACCAATTCCAAAAGGGGATCGCCAAAGCTAATATAAGCAGATTCAAAATCTTAGATGTGGGAAGGAACTAAATTTGCAAAACTGCTTTAGTACAACATTAAAATGCCCCATCTACAACAGAAGATCATAAAGCATGTGATGATCTGGGTAGATATGGCTCAGCTAAATGACCAAATTAAATTACCCAAGGGGACATGGAATTCGGAACTAATTAAGGTGGTTTGTAACAGTAGACTTCAAGAGGAAGTTAACAGATGTATAAAAAATGTGGATTAAAAAAATAAATAATGGGGGGGGACAAAGGTTAAAATAAATTGGGAATGGAAATACCAGTGGTCAATGAGAGGGAGGGGTCAGGGGTATATTATGCATGAGGTTTTTTTTTTTTACTTTTATTTCTTTTTCTGGAGTGATGCAAATGTTCTGAAAAATGATCATGGTGATGAATACACAACTACTTGATGATAGTGTGAGCCACTGATTGTATACCATGTATGGAATGTTTTTATGATAAGATTTATCAATAAAAATATTTTCTTTAAAAGAGGCAAAAAAAGAATATGCAAATTGAAAGAAAACACAATTCTTCAACGTTCAAAAGAATAAATGGCAAGAAAAATGGAAAAATGCAACTTGATCTCAGGAGGGAACCGAATTGAAGAGTATTAGAAAGGGTAACAAAGGTAAAAAGTAAGAGAGGGAAAATATATAGATCTGACAAATAAAAACTATAAGCAGCTATAGTAATATTAGATAAAATAGATTCCTGAATTCAAAAGCTTGAAAATGTTCAGTAACATATGTCATTACTATACCCAAGTTGATATTTAGAACTTTTTACTTGATATTTAGAATACAGTTTTGACAGCTAATCAAATGGCATTTAAGTTAGTATTTATTATTCAGAATTTAAGAAACTGATATCTGTAGTTATAGATTTTTTTCTTTGCCTTAATTGTAAATTGGTTTATGAAACTTACTGTACAAACATAGGCTTTATAATTATTGTTTGGATACTTTATTTAAATATGCCTATGGATAAGCTAACTAATATCCATTTTTGGTGGTTCTAAATATATTGCTTGTTTTCTTAAATAAAAGTATTTAAATAAAACTTTTTAAAAATGCTATTGGGGATTGAATTTCATCTACCACAAAAGACATGCTCAAATCCTAATCTGTGTTCCTATGGGTGTGAACTCATTTGTAAACAGACCCTTTTAAAGATATTATTACTTGAAGTGTGGCCAAATTGAATCAGGATGGGTTGTTTAAATTTCCTAGGCTGCTCAAGCAAATGGGTCCGGTTATATAGTGGGAATTTATGATATATAGTTTGAGTCTAGGAAAAGATCCAAATCAAAGTGTCATTAAGCCAATGCTTTCTTTCCAAAGCCTACAGCATTCTGGGGCTGACAGCTAGTAATCTTTGGTCTTTAGTTTTGTTGCAATGGCAAGGCACATGGTAGCATCTCCTGGTGTCTCCTTTCTCTTCTGAGTTTCAATGATGTTCAGCTTCTTTCTTCCTGTGGCTCTCTGTCTGCATTCCATTCTGTTTATAAGGGAGTTCAGTTAATAGGATTAAGACCTATCCTAATTGGATGGGGCCGCATCTTAACTGAAGTAACCTCATCAAAAGGTTCCACTTCCAATGCGTTCAAACTCACAGGAAGGGATTTTATTTAAGAACATGTTTTTATGGGATACCTACAGCTTCAATCTACCACATAGGTCTTAATACATATGACTGGCAGCCTCATAAAGAGAAAATTCAGATGCAGTCAGAGAACCACAGGAAGAAGCCAGAAGTCAGAAGAAGCTGGAAGGGAGAGAGAAATCACCATGTGACAGAGGTCTGCTGACACCAGAAGAATGCATGCCTTCGCCAACACCCTAATTTTAGACTTTTAGCCTTCAAAACCGGAAAACAAATTCCTGCCATTAGGCCAACCAGTGTGCATGGTACTTCTCATAGAATCCCTTGGAAAACTTAGACGGCTTTCAGGGAAAATATGGAATAGTCAAATTTGACACAAAATTCTTACCTACAAAGGTGCCAAGTCCAGTCAAGATGTTCAGTAAAAGCAGACGGTGTGAAGAAAACTCTTACCCGTCTTTTCCTCCAATTTCAGGAGCATCTCATCTAGACTATTTTCCATGTCATCCGCACACTGTAGGTGCTGGCAGAGATCACAGATGAGTCAAGCTCCAAGGATGGCCTCTTCCTGGGTGTCTTCAATTTCCACATTGACCACATGCACAGGCTGGAAGGTCTCTTGTTCTCTGGAACACAGGTCTTCCACTACACTGTCATAGACGTTCTCTGCACAGGTAAAGATGAGATCAAAAGAATCTGTACACTCTTGAAATCTTTCTGGGTGGGGCTTGATTCTCTGATTTCTTCCCAAGATGTGTAAGATTCCATTCTGGGTATAGCATTCACTGTCTTTCCTTAGAAGGTCATTGTACATTTGTTTGTACGTTGTTCCAAAATCATAAACCACAGGGAGATTGGGTCTTGGGCCTGGGATCCTCACATCAGATCCAGTTCCAAAAGACTGAACACTGAACCCTTTCTTCTTGAGAAGGCTGTGGACTTCCATGCTCCTATTGATGTTACTCATACATACGACAGCCAACCTGAGTGGGGATAAGGACATGAGGGCCGTCACTTGGAACTTCAGTGAGACCACAGGGACTCTGAAGCCACTGGGATGACCACCTACCTCTAGCTCTTCCAACCAAAGTGTCAAAGAACAGGAAACAGGCTTGTATAAATCTTCTTGAGTGGACAGAGGCTTTCGCTGGTCTTCGTTGATTGAGTTATCATCATGGACTACAGCCATATAGCCTAAGCTAATCATGAGACCACCGAAGGTGATTAAATCACCTAAACCACTAGTTCTCAAAAGGGATTACACCACCCTGTGGGGAACATTTTGAAATGCTGAGTTAGCCCAGTTGGTTCTCACAGATATTGGGCACTGCTATTACTGACAGTGGCCAAGACAACCTGCAATGCTCAGGACAGTGCTGCACGAATCCGAGTTGTCCAAGCACGTCACAGGACATTCCAATGGGCTGTGGAAATGAGTGTGGTGAAAAACTTCCTTAAAATGTTTTTATGGGGTACCTACAGCTTCAATCTACCCCATAGGTCTTAATAATACGACTATAAAAAAGTTCAAACTATTATTGGATGTTTTTAAATACACAATGAATTTTCTAGAGGTCCAAATATGTAAGTCAAAGGAAGATTATACACAATTTTGCCCAGAAATTCATAAAATGTTCACCAATACAGAAAATCATGTTTGGGATAACATCTCAGCTAATGTTATTTGAGGATTTCACCACACAATTCAACATTTAGCATTTGATATTCTTTAATCTATACTGATTCTCAAGGGAATCTAGAATTGACGCAAGCCTCTTCCTGCTTTACGTCTTCAAATACAGTATGTCTAAGCATTTCATATTGAAACAATGTCTAAAATTACTTTTCTCTCATTGTCCTTTATATTTTAAGGGAACTGAGTAGACTTAAAAATTACATAGGGAGTACCAATAAGTAGGAATAATAATGTCACTTCATAATTGAGAAGAGACAAAAAATCTATCTATAAAGCAACAGATTGCATTTTTCCCAGTCACTCCTAATTAAAGTCACTCTCATATTGAAAATCTCTCTAAACACCTTATAGCTGTGCTTCTCAAAGCGTGGGTCCCAGACCAGCAGCATCAGCACTAACTGGGAATTGCTGAAAATGCAAAATCTTGGATTTTACCACAGACCCACTGAATTAGAAACTCTAAGATGGAGCACAGCAATCTGTTTTAAAAAGCCCTACAGGTGATTCTGATGTACTTCAAACTTTGAGAACTGCCTACAGCAAAGGTTTCTGAAACTTGACTGTACATTAGAAGCACCTGGAGAGTTGGAACTTGTTAGCTCCCAGCCAAAATTGATACAAATTGAATCTGAGTCTCTGGTGGTGGGAACCGGGTACTATGCAGGTAATTCTAATATTCAGCCAAATTTGAGAACCTTTGCTCTATCTCAAATTACCTACATTCAAATAACCTGAGGATCTTTTTAACATGCAAATTCTGATTCATTTGTGCAGGGTGGGAGCATTTTCAGATTGCATACAGATAATGCCAAAGCAGCAGGCTGAGAACCACCACATTTAGCACACCAAAGCCCTAAAAGCTATATTAGAGAGAGCCAACACACTGAGACAGCTTAGGACAGAGTGTAAATACGCTTCAAAACTTGATCTCTTAAATGAGATATCTTCTCCCTAACTCTGAATGCCTGATACCCCTCAATCTCTCTGCTATATCTGGTTCATTTCCACTGGAGACTCACAAAGCAGACAAAATAATACTTGCAATAAACTAACCTGATTGGGATTCACCTTTGCTAAAAAAACTTGGATGACTTCTCTATGTTTAAAAATAATAAGCATATTTTAAAAAATCCTAACCTCGCTTGTTCAGAAGACACTGTGGGTCTTTTAGTCTTTTTTGTTTTATTACGATTACATTCTTGGTCCAGGTTCAGTGGCTTTGCACAGGCTGTGATCTATTCTCTTCCCCTCAAAGTTCCCTGCACCTGCTCCAGCCACAGAAACACTGTCAATTATCTATTTACCTTTCAGATGACAGTTTAGAGGTCATTTCCTCTAGGGAAGCCCTTTGCTCATTCCCCAGTCTGAAACAAGCTTTCCTTTAAAATCCCAAAGCACTCAAGAAAGTGCATTCCTTTTCTGATTATTTGATTTATATCTTTCTTCCTCACTAGCATGAGATCTCCTGAGGGCAGGGACAAGTATCAACTTTTATTTCGTGTTTCCTAGTCCCCTGCATAAAGTCTAGTCATAAGTCATGCAATAAATATTTATTAGTTAAAGTAAGAGCTTTAAGGTTTAAAATTTTTCTCATTTTGGTGGTGATGGTAGCACAACACTGAGAACGTAACTCAACCTTGTAATTGTATTCTTGAAAGTGGTTAAAATGAAAAATTTATGTTGTATATATCTTACCACAATTAAAAAAAACAAAACAGTAGAAATATATAACACAAAGAGTAAGCCCTAATGTAAACCATGGACTACAGTTAATCACAGAAATTAAAATATTAATAGTGCTAGCTTCAGCAGCATATATATACTTAAAAATAGTATTAGCTTATCAGTTATAACAAAAGTATCACACTAATGCAAAATGTTAATAAAAGGAAAATTGGCAGGGAGAGAGGACAGGATAGGGCTGATATTTGGGAACTCTGTGCTTTCTACATGATTTTTCTGTCACCCTACAACTGCTTTTGTAAAAAAAAATAAAGCAACTTAAAAACCCAATAACAACAAAACAATATCTCCTATGGATTTTTTAGCAGATATTTCAAAGAAATTGCATAATAAAACTCATTTCCTCTTAGTATCTCTATTCTTAATGGGATATAAGGATGAGAATTGAGCAAATGACTCCCATTAATATTTTGACACATTTTTACTATATTGGAGTCATCCAGGGAAAAGAAACCAATATATATTTATATTTACAATGTACATAAATATTAGGAGATTTATATTAGGAATTGGCTCACGTGACTATGGAGATTGGTGAGTCCGAATTCCATAAGGTAGGCACAGCAAGTTGGGAACTCCAGTGAAAGTTTCCATGAATTTCCCAGGAGAGGTTGAGAGGCTGGCAGGCTGGCCCACCAGAGACTGAAATTCTTCTGACTGTTGAAATCATCAGTCCCTTTAAGGCCTTCAACTGATTGGCTGAAGCTTCTCTTGCTGCTGAAGCCAATTTCCTTTATTGATTCCAGATGTCATCAGCCATCCATGCACTCAAACAGACTAAAGATTTAAACCCAAGAAATACCTTCGCAGTAACAATCAGGCCAGTGTTTGCTTAGCTAAAGAACTGGACACCATAGCAAGGCATTTTAATACATGAACCTAACCATCACAGCGACGTGCTGCAAGTATCCAAAATTTGCGGCTAATTAGCAATACCACAACCAAAATCCTTGTTGTGAAAATCAAGCGTGCCTTTATGTAGATCATTATGCTGAGCCATATATTTAGCATTGTTTTAATTCACCTATTGTTTGGAAATTCTTTTCTCAAGTTTTTTTTATCACTTTAGAATATGAGATACACTCTGAATTTCTGTATTCAAATATCTTTCACCTTGACAGATCAGTCTGATTATGGCTCGGGATGGGAATAACTGGGCACAGTTCTCTCTCTCAGTAGTCTTTAATTGCCGTTCCACTTACTTTCAGTATTAAGAGAAACAAAGTCTAATTTTTCTTGTATGTATCATATTCTTTTTATGTAGATGTTTGCATGATTTTTCTCTTCCTCCTAGGGCTCAAGAATTTACCAGCACCCACCTGAGCGCTTCTCTTGTCAGTCCAGCCCAGTGTTTCTTAACCTTTTTAAGCAATTTTTCCTAATCACTACCTCCCCGCCTTGGAACTTTAATACTACAGATAACCTGTATATCTCTTATGAAGTGTATGTATACCGACGCCTTATTCATAAAAATAGTAAGATTTTTTCCTCCCAGGAACCAATTTTCGCCCCTTTAGGGGTAATATTGCCCTCGTTGAGAATGTATGGTCCACCCTGAAACACACAGAACTCTAATAGTGTCCTGCTCCTGCAGCCTCACTGAGGGGACCCAGGTGGGCCAGGAGCAGGACTCTGGATGAGGGTAAGAGTGGAACCACCTGAGGCAGCAACACCTCCACCAGAGCGACCACCACCCCTTCTGTGGCTGACAACTGAGAGTGTGGTTTTGCCTTTCACGGGGTACAGCGGCAGCACTTCCGGCTAACACCTTCTCCCCTGCCCACGAGCAGCGCAGGGGCACAGCCCCAGGCGCCGGTCCTCCGGCCTGCCTGCCCCCGCCCCCGAGGGGGCCGCGGACACTAGACGGTCCCGTTGGACCAGCGACTGGGAGCGCCCGAGGAAGGATACCCGCGCCCTCGAGGCCCCGCCCAGGCCGGCAGTGGCCGCGCCTCCTTAACTGACCAAAATAGAAAGGGAAAGCGAAAGTTGAAGGTGGCTGGTGAGGCTGGCGGGAAACGCGGGCGCCAGAGGGAGGAAGCGCGGCGCTGGAGACGCCGGGGTGGAGCTAGGACTGCGGGGCAAGGAGGAGAAATAGAGAACTGGAAATGTGTCCTGGAGGCCGAGGAAAGAGAGTCTCTGGCGGAGCTGGGTGGTCACCTGGGTTGAAGGCTACACTAGGTGGTCTTGTGGAGCAATGAAAGGACGCGGAAAGGATACTGAATTTGGCCGGTAGCAGTTGGAAGGAACATAAGTGGGTATACACTTATTCCGAAGCTCAGAAAATTCGAGGTTCAGCATTGGAAGAGAATCTGTTCTTTCCCTTGTTTTGTTTTGTTTTGATTTTGGTTCTTGGACATTTAGGAGGGAGGGAAGGGAGTGGCGGTGGAGCAGTGACACCCGAAGGTAGGAGTGCTGCCTAGCCCTTTCCATGTGCTTCCACGAAAACCTTGGTTATTCATGTCCCTTTAGAGTAACCATCTATTCTGTTTCATTTGCAGATTTATTCATTACTATTGTGTGCATTGTTTGTGTCAGACACTGGGCAGGTGATGGAAATACCATGATAAATAAGGCTCAGTCCATGCCCCAGAGGGGAGTATTTATAAAATAAAATCATAAGTGTATTGATGGGTCCAAAGGCATGAACCTTAAATATTTTGATTGAAGTGGAGAAATTATGTTCTAATATAAATTACACCAAATTATATTTCCTCTCACAGTGTTTGAGGATGCCTATTTTGAGTTCCATTTGTTGTTTGAACTAATGGTACAGGTCTTTTGTTTGTTTCTCCTGCAGGTCAGTGTATGTTGAACTGATGCTGATGACTGGAAAAAGCTCTTCTCCGTGTTCATGAAGCCAAATCTGATAAGCCTGGCCCTGTTTTACTGCATGGACAATTCTCCTACAGAAAAGTTTTATCAAGACTGCCTGAATTGTGAGTCTGAGCTCATTCCCTACCCTCAGCAAAACTCCTTGTGGGATAAGAAAGACAAGATGACTGATTGAGGGGCAGGTAGAGAGAAAGATAGAGAGGGCAAAAAAAGAGAAAGGAAACAATGTGGTATTCTAAACTACTGAGTAAAATGAGCTGGGATTTAAAGTATCTTTTAAAGTTCAAATACCCTATTATTTTTACTACTCGTACATCTAATTACATTGTAAAGTGATTTTTATATCATAATAATTTCCTTTACCTCCATGTCTCCTTTTATGATATCCCTGTAGCATGCATTATAGCATTCCCCTTTTATAGTTAGGTAAAGAATTTGACTCTCTTGGCCTATCACACAGCTAGCAATTGGCAAAACTGTGATTAGAACCCAGGGCTTCTGATTAAATTCACAAATGTGACCACTCCATCACACTGCCTGCTCACTTCATACCTGCAATGACGAGGAAGGAAGAAAGTTGGCATCTGAAGTATCTGTAGAACCTCAAGAGTCTGGGGACTAAGATTAAGGTTTTAGCCTAAATTCTGTAGAAAACAGAGCCTGGGACAGAGGGCTTGTGTGTTCTTCCTTGAAAAGGGAGCCAAATCCCAGGGAGCGGGCAAGTGGGATGAAGCTGAGAAGCAGAGAGAATCAACACAAAACCCCACCTACTTCGCAAGCTGGCTCTCCTAAGTGCTCAGTCCCACAGAACCAGTCTCCAGCCAGCCATATAATTTACATCTCAGGACCATCCATGGGCATGGGGAAAACAGTAACGAATTTATTCACTGGTTCAGTTTGCCCAGTGGGGTGTGAATCTCTTTTGCTAATGTAAAAGGACCAAGAGCATTCCAGCAACAGCCTCAATAGTGAAGGCCCAGGGTGGGCTTGCAGTACAGGTAGGGAGGGAAGTGCTGTCAGGTTGCCCCTACATCAAATTGGTCAGAGCTGTTGGCTCCGGCAGCAATTGGCACAAGACACAGGTGAGGTAAAGAGGAGCTAAAGTGGTGCATAAAAGGTGTCTGATTCAGTAATCATGGGTATTCATTTACACATTCTTAAGGCTAAAATTCTTGAACTACTATGTAGCAGGCCTTCTACTTCTATATTTCAGGTTGTATATTGGTTATTATAAAAGTGTAATGTAAATATATGTATATGTATATGTAAATGGAAATTTGTTTTTAAAAAATTAATTGGTACACAAGTATGCAGAGTAGAGACCCCTTTCATTCCCCTCAACCAGTCCCACTCCCCTTCACAAGGAGTCCACCTCTACCAGCATGGCACTTGTCCTTCCAGAATCATTTGCAAAAGAACACACACATATAGTCTTATTTAGTTTTTATTTTAACCTAAATGTGATCAAATTATACCTCCTGTTTTATAACTTAGTTTTTTCATATATCATTGCATCTTGAGATATTTTGTTGTCTGCCATATACATTTTTTAGTCCCTTAAATACCTGTATGGTGTTCCATAGTAGAGATAACCATAATTAACAAACTAATTCCCCTTGTTGGACATATATGGTGTCTTCAGTTTTTTTCTATGGCATCTTTACACATACATCTCTGTACCCCAGTGTTTCTGTAGGATAAATTTCTATAAGTGCAATTTCTGGGGCACAGGATTCGCCCATTGTCTTGATTTCCTAGTGTTGCCACAAACAGGGTGACTTAGAAATTTGTTGCCTCACCATCTGGAGACTAGATGTGTGAAATCAAGGTGTTGACATGGTCATGCTTCTTTCTAAGTCTATAGGAAATCATCTGTTCCTGGCTTCTGGCAGTGGCTTGCCAGCAGTCCATGGCAGTTTCTGCCTTAGTCATTCACACAACGTTCTCACCTCTGTCTGCCTGCCTCCAATTTCCCTCTTCTTATAGTGACATCAGTTGGATTGGCTTAAGGACCCACCCTACTCCTGTGTACCTTCTCTTTTTTTATTTTTTGGCAGATTTTATTGAGCTATATTCATTTATCATATAGTCCATCTCACAGTATCATCACTTAGTATTGCAGTCATTATCACACTCACTTTTAGACCATTTTCTTACTCCAAAAGGAAAATAATCAAATAGACACATACAAAAAGAAAACCCAAAACACCCCATATCCCTTATCTCCTCCTATTATTGACCCTTAGTATTGGTGTGGTACACCAGTTATTGTTGATGAAAGAATTTTAAGGTATTACTGTTTATTATAGTCTATCGCTGGCAATAGGTATTTTTCTACCACATACCACTCTATTATTAACTCTTTATACCAGTTCATGCAAGTGCTTATTTAAATCTGTAGTATTAATTGGTGACTTACATGATTCTAAACAACCCCTTTCAACCAAAATCACCTACAGTACAGCACTATTCCTTATAGTCTCACTAACCAGCTACTTTCACCCTGTATCTGTTTCCAAACATTTTAAGTTCAACCTTGTTATACATTCTAAACATTTTAGGTTACATCTCCCCTCTCTAACTATTGTCTATTTCTAGGTTTCCTATATTCTATGTTTTAAGATTCTGGGTACATATTCTAGAGAGTTCATAATAGTGAAATCATACAATATATGTCCTTTTGTGTCTGACTTATTTCACTTAGCATTACATCCTCAAGATTCATCCATGTTGTGTCATGCTTCAGGACCTCATTTCTTCTCACTTATGCATAATATTCCATTGTGTATATAAACCATATTTTGTTTATTTCTGTCATATCCCTTTTTGACTTTGACTTTTTGACTTTCTCACTTTGTCAGATTGACAAAGCTAACGGTTTGTCAATCTTGTTGATCTTTTCAAAAGATCAAAGATCTTCTTAAAAACAACTTTGATTTTTTTGATTTTCTGAATTTTTTTTTCTCTCTGTTATTTCTTTTCTTCTACTTACTTTTGGTTGAGTTTGCTGCTCTTCCTCTAGTTTCTTCAGCTGGTCTAAGCTAAAACTTAGGTCTTTAGTTTTAGCTCTTTCTTCCTTTTTAATGTAGGTATTTAGAGCTATAAATTTGCCCCTCAGTACCATATTTGCTGCATCCTGTAAGTTTTGATATGTTCTCATTTTCATTTGTTTCCAGATAGTTCCTGATTTCTCTTGCAATTTCTTCTTTGACCCTGTGATTGTTTAATAATGTGTTGTTAAACCTACATGTTTGTGAAAGTTCCAGTTTTTCAGTGGTTATTGATTTCCAACTTTATTCCATTGTGATTGAAGAACATACTTTGAATAATTTCAGTCTTTTAAAAGTTATTAAGACCTATTTTGTGCCCCAGCATGTGATCTATCCTGGAGACTGTTCCATGAGCATTTGATAAGAAATATATCCTGCTGTTTGGGGAATGCAATGATCTATATATGTCTGTTAGGTCTAATTCATTTATCATATTATTTAGGTTCACTGTTTCCTTGTTGATCTTCTGCCTAGCTGTTCAGTCTATTGAAGAGACTGGTGTTTTGAAATCTCCCACTATTATTAATGTGTAAATATTTGTTGCTTCCTTCAGTTTTGCCAGTGTTCGCCTCATGTGCTTTGGAGCACCTTGATTTGGTGCATGAACATGTATGACTGTTAAATCTTCTTGGTGGATTATCCCTTTTATTAATATATAGTGTCCTTCCTTGTCTTTTATAACATCTTTGCATTTAATGTCTATTTGATCTGATATTAACATAGCTACTGCTGCCTCTTTGTGGTTATTGCTTGTGTGGGATATCTTTTTCCATCCATTAACTGTCAGCCTATTTGTATCTTTGGATCTAAAATGAGTCTCTTATAAACAGCATATAGATGGATCATATTTTGTTCTCCATTCTCCCAATCTGTTTCTTTTGACTGGGGAATTTAACCCATTAACATTCAATATTATTATTGTAAAAGCTGTCCTAACTTCATTCCTTTTATCCCTTGGGTTTTATTTGTCAGATCTAGTATTTTTCTCTTTTTTTATACTTTTAGTTACCCTGACTGATAATCATCATTTCTATACTCTCCTCCAAGTCTCTCTGTCCTGTCTTTTTTTTTTTTCAGCTGACACAACTCCCTTAAGTCCTTCTTGTATGTCAGGCTTTTATTAATAGATTAATGGAGTTTGTTAGGCTTCTTTGATCTGCATATTATATCTTTTATAAGGGTTAGAAAGTTTTCACCAATTATCTCCTCAAATAATCTTCCTGCCCTCTACTCTTTTCTTCTTTTTCTGGGACACCAGTGATTCTTATCTTTGTGCATTTCATGTTGTCCATCACTTCCCTGAGATCCGATTCAAATTTTTCCATCTTTTTCACCATTTTTTTTCTTTTGTGCTTTTGAATTCTGTTGCTTTGTCCTCTAGTTCACTTAGTCTTTCTTTTGCTTCCTCAAATCTGCTGTTATGTGTCTCTAGTATATTTTTAATTTGATCTGCAGTATCTTTCATCTCCGTTAAGATCAATTTTTCTATTATTCTTTCAAATTCTTTATTCTCTCTTCTCTAGTGTCTTCCTGATAACCTTTATTTCTTTAACAACTCACTGAAGTTATTTAGGAGATTTATTTGAAGATTTTTAATCAGTTCCAAATTCTGTGTCTCCTCTGGCTTTTTAATTTGATCATTTGGCTTGGCCATATCTTCTTGCTTCTTCATATATTTTTTTGTTTGTTTGTTTTTGGTTTTAGTTTTTTTTTCTGGTTTCTTGACATTTGATTATCTTGAAAGTTGGTTTCCTTCGCTCATCTAATATTTTATTTTTTCTTGGTTTTGCATTGGACATCTCCTTTGGCATTTTGTCAGTAATTCCCAGCCAAACCAAGCCCAGGGCCTTAATCAGAGGAACAGCCCTTTACAGAAGTCTGTTGGAGGCTGGGCAGAGAAGCAGCTTGCTAATCTGTACTTTACCCATCTTCCCAGAAGATGGTGGCCTTGGGACACCTTTTCCCTACAATCTCATCTTTCCATGGCTGTGGCAGCCCACTGGGCAGGATCCAGACCAGGTGAAAATGCAGTCAAGGCCGCAGCTCCGGGACTGGGGTTAGGCACTGTGCATGTGCACCATGGCAAAGACTCCAGCTAGTAGGTGCAATGGGTCTGGTGATTCCCACACTCCTGTGTGGAAAGACTCCGGGCTATGGGACTGAGAGGTTCAACTTTACCAGCTAGTAGGCAGCACAGTGGTTTTCTGCTTTTCACCAGCTTGCATGACTGCCTTGGGACTGGCGGAAAGGTGCCTGGCATTGCAATGCAGCTGCCTGGCCCCTACCTCTCTGCTTATGTATGCAGTGAGCCCCTGAATATAAAGGATCTAGGCAGCAGGACCCAAAGTGTCTCTCTCACTGGCTAATGGTCTGATTGGCATCCCTTTTCATCCTGAGGAGGGAGCTTTCCAGATTCCCCCAAGTCCAAGTGCCTGCAGTGGACTGATTCAGGGATGGGGGGTAGACATGTGGTACCACTGCAGGGTCTCTGTATGTGGATAAAATGAGTCCACTGGCTCCAGGTTCCCATGCGAGAATGCTATGCTGCAAGTCTGAGAGGATTGTCTACCCCACCTCTCCAAAGCAAGTGTGACTTATTTTTAACTTGCCTAGTTCTGTCTCTGATGACCCTATATCCAAATAAGGTGACATTCTGAGGTACTGGGGACTAGGACTTCCACAGACCTTTTAGGGGGACAAAATTCAATCTACAACACCCATTTGAATACTTATAGTTACAGACACTATCTAAACCATTTACAGTCTCACTGATGGTGCATGAGAATCCTTATTCACCCCTTTCCCATGGCTGGTTGGCACTAAATGTTATCTATTGAAAGTTGCCAATCTAATGAATGAAATTGTATCTTGTTTCTAAATTTTATTTCATTGATCAGTAATTGGTTAATGTGGTAGATTGAACCTTGATTTTGGTCTTCTAGCCTCCCAAACTGTGAGACAATTTGTGATATCTGTTGTACCAGTTCCGGCAAACTTAAGAGGTTAAGCATATTTACTTATATTTATTGACAATTTTTAAATTTGTGAATTAAATATTTAATTTATAACCTTTTCCTATTTTTCTTTCAGCTGGTGTGCGTTTTAATCAATGATTAGCAGGAACTTCTTATATGCCATGCCTTTAAATCCTTTGGTTCATTATGTATCTTTTATAGCTATTTTCTCCCAGTCTGTCACTTGCATTTTTCTACATTTATCATTATATTATCCATCTTACTGTAACTTATTTTTATTTGTATGTAGTCAAGATTATAATTTTCTTCATGGATTCTATATTTTGCATGTTATATAGGAACTTTGCCCCAAACCACAAATCAAAAAATACATTCCTATGTTTTCAGAACTTACTATAGTTTTTATGTGTTTGGATTTGGGTTGGCTATTAAGTTTTTCTTCCTTAAAGTAACTAGAATTTGTTTTTGTAATGGTGTTTAGCAGTAATTTTGGATTCACATTTTACCTTATAGATATCCCAAAGCCATTTATTGTCCCAACATCATTTATTGGAGAGGTCTTTCCCCACTTATATAAATGCCAAATTAGGAACCCCATTTACTTGTAAGTAGAAGCAGATTCTGTTTATAGGTATCAGCTTCTAGGGATTCCAGAAAAGAAGTTAGCAGTTTGGACTGGAAGGGTTGTAGGGATCACAGATTCTCCAGGGATAGAGATTCCCCATCCCTCCTGTTTATTGTGGGTTCCCTGTTCTAGTCCCAGTGCGTTCTCTCCCACAGCTGAACCTATTTCCACCCATGTGCTGAAAACAAGTGACTGAGTCATCCCTTATTTGCCTTATAAGTAAAAGCTGACTGTGGTATAGGTTCAACATCATTTAGCCTCATTCTCTCTATAGCCCCACACTTATATCAGAGCCTTTCTAAGGCAAATTGTTCATCTCTTGAAAGAAGCAACCGGTGCCTTTATCCTTGGGGCCTACGGCAAAGCTGTCATCTTTTCCTTGGCACCATGAAGAAAGGATCCCACTGGCCCATTTCTTTCTATTCCCTAATTATACCTAGGCCTGCTTCTTTTCTCTGAAGTTGTTGATTTTGAGCTTAATATTCTCAGGAGTTTCATCATGAAGAAGAAGGAGCTCTTGGCCTTAGTGTTTTGGGCTCCAACTTTCTCTGCTCTAGTTTTCATGTCAGTCTGATCCCAATTGCTTTCTTTCTTCTAGGAACACCTCAAGCTTTCTGGCCTGCTTGTTTTTCAGTGCTGCTATAGCTTTTTTTTTCCTAAATAAATAGAATTTTCAGTAGTAAAATAGGTAAACGTATAAGTAGACCTAATCTCTGTATTGCTATCTGTTTCAGTTTGTTAATGTTGTTGATATGCGATATACCAAAAATGGATTGGCTTTTACAAAGGGGATCTATTAGGTTACAAATTTACAGCTCCAAGCCCATGAAAATGGCCAAATTAAGTCATCAACAAGAGGATACCTTTATTCAGGAAAGGCTTATTGCATCCGGGGTTTCTCTGTCACATGGGAAGGCACATGGCGATGTCTGCTGGCCCTTCTCCCCGGCATCTGGTTTCAGATGACTCAGCTTCTGGCATCTCCTGGGGCATTTTTCTTCTGCATTTCCAACGTCTGTGTCTGAGCTTTCTCCAAAATGTTTCCCCCTTAAAGGACTCCAATAAGCTAAGACCCACCTTGTTGGATGGGGTCACATCTCCATGGTAACAACCTAATCAAAAGGTCCCACCCTTCAATAGGTCTGCCCCACATGTTTGGATTAAATGAGCATGGCTTTTCTAGGGTACACAGCAGTTTCAGATCAATACACTATTATAGGTGGTTTTTCTCATTTTCTGATCAGTTCTACAAATCCACTGATTTCGTATATTTATGTTGTAACATCATGTATTATACCATCATGTGCCTTCTAGGCAAATAATCTTTTAATCTAAAAAAAAAAAAACATGTCTTCAAATAGCTATGAAAATATTTTTCTATATTTTATTTTTATTTCTCCCCAGAATAGGTGTTTTTACCCACAATAGATGTCAGACACTATTAAATAACTTGGGGACTTGTATTTTATTATGTAGCTGTTCGTATTTGAATTAACATGTTATATTTCATTAATAGAGTGCCTTCTAAGAATTAAGCCATCCCTGTGTACCTGAAGTAAATCCTGCCTGGCTTGGTGAAGGGTTTTGTTTTATTCCAGTAGAGAGAATTTTTATGAAGAAAGACAGAGAGATTGACTTCTTGCCTGGTTGCATGGACCCCAGGCCCAGCATTCTTCCTGCTTCTGGAAATCTGGAACAATTAGGAGGAATACAGTGATCTGAGATATAAGTTTAGTTTGAGAAAGACAGCCTTACAGGTCCTTTTACAGAAATTAAATTTGAGGATTGGGAGTAGTACAGCAAAACAAGTGTTTGAATAAAACTAAGCATATTTGTTACTGCCAGTATTAGGTGGTAGTGATCTATTTCTTAGTCATCTCTTAGTCCTTGTGCCAGTTTGAAAGGATTTATGTACTCTAGAAAAGCCATTTTTTAATCCTCATCAATCTTGTGGGAGCAGTGGTTTCTTCTAATCCCTATTCAGCACTATAGGCTGGAAACTTGATTAGGTTGTCTCCATGGAGATGTGAGTCAATCAGTTGCATCAAGTGATGGTGGGTCAGTTGATGTGGAGATGTGAGTCATTCAAATGTCTCCACCCATTCTGCATGGGTCTTCATTAGTTTACTGGAATCCTATAAAAGAGGAGACATTTTGGAGAGAATTCCTTTTGAGAACAAGGAAAAGCAGCAGAGTTACAACAGAATGACAAGAGAACCAGAGTCCACCAGCCAGCGACCTTTGGAGAAGAAGGAGAATGCCACAGGGGAGCTTCATGAAGCAAGAGGCGTGGAGAGAGGAAGCTAGTAGACATCGCCATGTTCGCCACATGCCTTTCCAGTGGAGAGAGAAAACCTGAACTTTATCAGACTTCTTGAACCAGAGTATTCTTGCCTGGATTCCTTAATTTGGACATTTTTATAGACTTGCTTTAATTGGGATGTTTTTCTCGGCCTTAGAACTATAAACTAGCAACTTATTAAATTCCCTTTTTTAAAAGCCATTCTGTTTCTAGTGTATTGCATTCCAGCAGCCAGCAAACTAGAACAGCCTTCTTCTCTCTTCTCCTCCATTTTCACACTTTCCCCATTTGTTTCTCCATTGTTTCTTGTCCACTTAGGTCACTCAATCCAGATTAGGCTTCAGGCTTGCTTTATAGAAGCGAGGACTCCTAAAAGAAAGAGTCATAGGGAAATGGGCCTGTGTCCATGGCTGAGCCCTTAACTGGGCCATAATGTGTCGCTGAGGCAGGAAAGGTTACAGCTTTTCCACTAACCCTTCTTGATACCTAACACAGGCACAATGCTGAGGTCCATATGGCTTAAGCTCAGTAACTGTTCTCACTTACCATTCTTTAGGTACATGAAGTCATTCCTTCTCACTTGTCTCTCCCACAGATTTGTTAGCCATGGAGCTACTGCTTCTCTTGTGAGAATCTCTCGCCTGTTTCTGAGCAACAGCCCCACTTGAATGAAACTCCTTTACAGCAAAACCTGGCAAAGTTATTCTGTGAAACCATGGAAGAATTAATGTGTACAGAAACTAAAGTAAGCCCATGTATGTTTACCAACAGATTTAGTGAATAAAACTTTCCTGCTTCAACAGAGAGATCTGTTCACTACCTTTTCAGCATTTAAAGTTATTTTCTGGGACCCATGATGAATTCCTAAGAATGATGGGGAGAAAGGATGTCACCTTAGTAAATAAATGACATGAGAACTATCTTCGTCCTTAATCAATTACTGGAATTTCTAGAGTTGAAAATCATCTTCTTAGGCCGCTGTGCTCAGATAGTTCCCATCCAGATACCAGTATCCACCACCTATTGTTCTTTGAGGAAGGAGGTCTGTCCTGGGAGCTGAGGAAGCCATTTCTGCCTGTCAGATCTGAGGATGAGTTTTGAGACCCATCACTACTCAGATCTGCATTGCAGTGGTTCTGACCTGCCTCTTCATCTTCTGTATCTACCCCAGTCCCGGGTCCAGTACCCAAGATGAACTCTTCTCCCAGCCATTCCTGCTCTTGTATCTATCTGAATACAATTGGCTGGAAAGAAGGCTCCAGAATCTGGACTAAGCTGGTGACTATGGCCTGAGCTGGATTCTGAGAGTTGTCCTCTAGAGAGCATAGAGGGAGGATCAAAAATATATGACCATGATGCTGATGCTGCATGTGGCAACTGAACTCAGATCTCTCTTCCACAAAGGCAGTGATATCCAAGAAAATATTGGCTTTTCTAGAGTACATAAATCCTATTCCATGCCTCTTAAAGTTTGGAAACGTTTTGGGTCCCCTGATGCCTGTTGTCAGACTATTTCCTCTACTCTCAGGAGCCATCAACATCTGAAAGATTTGAATCTAGAAGAGGATAGAGTTAAACATCGATGTAAGTTCTCTGACCACCACTCCTACAGCCTAATGAAGCTGAAATAAGTAACTCTGGGTTTGATTTTTCAAAACAACCCTTAAGTTGTAGGAAGGAGTGAGAAGGGATATGTCTTAGTATGTCAGGGTTGCTGTGACAAATACACAAACAGGAATGTATAACTCCTGGTTTGGGAGACTAAAAGTCCAACATCAAGATATTGGCAGGACCTGTATATTCCAGAGCAATTTGGGCTTCCACCAACTTCTAGCCTCTACTGACTGTGTCCAGATCTCCTCAGCCTCATAAGGACTTTATAATCTCTATAAAGTCATATAGATTAAGGCTCCCCCTGATTCAGTTTGGTCCCATCTAAATAGGATTTTCAAAGATCCCATTTACAATGAGTCACACCTTAATAGTAACACCTTCAAGGTCATGTGTACAAATGGGTTCACGCCCACAGAACTAGGGGTTAGGATTTAAACATGTCTTTGGGGGGACATGATTCAGTTCCCAACAGCAAAGAAGAGGGTATAGTGTGGGAAGGAATCAGGAAACTGAGTGTGAAAATCATTCTTGGGGCAGAGTGTCACACACACAAAGAGGACTGTGGAAATGGGGTTATGTTTGAACTTTTGGTCACACAAGAGCTGCAAGGTGGGCTTGATCCTATTGGCCTCTAAAGTTTGATGAGTCTTCCTTACCCTGTCATATCCACTGGCTAAAAAAGTCAATCCTTTTTCTTCCTCCCCAATGTGTAGAGCTCTCTCTGTGACGGTGTAAGGCATCATGAGGTGACAGATCAGCATTCTTAGTGTAAGGATCATGTAGAAATTCTTTACCACATTGAAGAAGTAGGGAGGGGACCTAATACCATTATCTCAGGTTTTTGGTGGCTATGCCAGGCGGTCGAGAGACGCTCATCTCCTGCTGATCACTGTCCTCTCTCTGCTGCGGCTGGCTGTCCTCATGTTTTTCCCTCTTCTTCACTCTCACTCTGTTTGGGCCTAGTTTATTGAGGGTAAAGAAGGAGCCTAGCTTTTTTCACAGATTTTCGGCTGGTCCTTATGGCCCAGAGAAAGGAGGCTTCAGTCTGAACATATTGGTGAGATTGAGGAGCATGTTTCAATGATGTTTCCAAGGAAGCTCCTGTCTGAAGTAAATATACATTTTTCCACCCCATAGCTTCCCTTTTTGCCTTTCATAGTTCTTATCCACTGAGTTTCAGACCCCCACATTCGGACTTGTCAGTGTTGATGGGATGTCCCCTTGTCCTCTTAAGTAGATGCTAGCCTGGGCCTCCCAGGGAGCCCTAGAAAAGGGCAGTATTTATATTGTGATCCTGCAGTTCACAGGTAACACCCCACCCCCTTGGTTCTGTTCTTTCATCTTCCAGGTTTAGAAAGAGCCTAAGTCCGGGATTGGGGAATAAGCAAGAAAATGACTTGGAGTCTACAAGTCCAACGTCAAGGTATTGGCAAGACTAGCTTTCTCCCAGAGTCTGTAGCATATCATTTCTTCTCTCACATGCACTCAGGGTATAAGAGATGAACCTCACTTACAGGTAGCTGGTGGGAAACAGGAAAAAATCCCCAAATAAAGTTTTCACAGATACTTTGACTATTCCATAACTACCATAGCAACTCATAATTTTATTTTAATTTTTCAATGGAAGTAATGGTGTCATAATAACAGCCAACATGTAAATACTGCCTAAACTGGAAGATAAGTAGCTTAGCTAAGGTCACACACACAGTAAATGGTAGCCAATCATATATCTTTATTTAACTCTTCCCATCAAGCTGACATACAGTCAAAATTTTGGATCCCGTCAGTGCCCACCTGATGCCCCTTAGAAGCTGAGTCTAACAGGTTCCATTTCCACTCATTTTGGAAACAGATTTCCTAGCCTTGCCTCCCACACTGTCTATAAGAAGCAGCATGGATTTCCTCATCTTTGATTTATACCTTCATATAACATACACATATGCCAGATACTAGGCACCTGGCATTGATCTCTTGTTTTGTGAGTTTTATCGTTGCTTATGCCATCTCTCAAATTACATAGTGGTGGTTCTCAATCAGGGACAATTTTGCCCCCTAGAGGACTTTTGACAATGTCTGTAGACGTTTTTGATTATTACAGCTGATGGGGGAGGGGGAGCTGCCACCAATATCTGGTGGTCTCTTGCCAGACCTGCAGCTAAGCATCTGTGCTTGTTTGAAAGTGTTATGTGCTCCAGAAAAGCCATGTCCTTTAATCCTGATTCAATATCATAGGATAGAACGTTTGATTAGAATATTTCCATGTAGTTTGACCTATTCAATTGTGGTTGTGGCCTTTTGATTAGATTACTCCATGAAGATGTGACATGCCCAGTTGTAAATGTGGCCTTTTAATTAGATGGACATGTGACTCCACCCATTCAGGGTGTGTCTTGATTAGTTTACTGGAGTCTTTAAGACAGCTCATGGAAAGGGAAAGAGCTCAGAGCTAACAAAGATGCTTGGAGAACAGTTGCTTCAGAGCAGTTGCTTCAGAGTTGACACAGAGGCATTTGGAGATGCAGAAAGAAAACACCCCCAGGGAAGCTGTTTGAAACCAGAAGCCAAAGACCAGCAGATGCCAACCACATGCCTTCACAGCTGACAGAGGTGTCTGGACACCACTGGCCTTCCTTGAGTCAAGGCATCTTTCTCTCTGACTGCCTTGGACATTTTTATAGCCTTAGAACTGTAAACTGTAACTCAATAAATTCCCTGTTAAAAAGCCATTCTATTTCTGATGTATTTCATTCTGCAGCATTAACAAACTAAAACAATATCCTATAATGTACAGGGCAGTAAAAAAATTACCTGGCCTCAAGTATCAGGGCTGAGGTTGAGAAACCCTAACATAAAAGAAGTCCTCTGTTCCTTTCCTGTGGATTAGCTGTGATTTGAGATGCTGGGGAACAGAAATGGAAATTATAGTAAATAACAGCCCCCTTCAGGCTCCCTCTCTTCACATACAGACTCCATCAACCTCACAGTGACCCACAGCTGTGTGACAGTCTGTGGAATCTGTCATCTGTGTCATCTAAGCAAAGCACTAGTTCTCTGAACATACCCACCTCTAACGCATGCCCCAGAATGAATATGGACTTTACAGGGTCCTTTCTTGCCTCTGTCCCATTCCCCAGATCCAAAGACCCAGAACCAGCTTTTCCACAGAAGTCTTTGCCCCAAAACTGTCTATCCCACAGGGAGAAATGGGGCTTGCTATGAAAACACATGAGTCAAAGTCATGGAAAGAAAACTTTGAATCCTAAAGCAGAGAAATAATCAGTGGGTAAAACCACATGCTGAGGGTCTCAGAGTAAAACTGGAGTGTGGTACCTCTTTGCCTGGGAAGCAAGGAAATGGGAAAGAAGGGTCATCTACTTCCTGGGGATTAAGGATAATATTAATGCCTAGACCTTTCTCAAAGAGTCTGTGACACCCCAGGACTGAGACATTTTCCCCTTGCTATTTCTCTTAACAGCCTGAAGGATTGTCATTCCACTGCTGCCTGTTGTGGAGAATCCCCTCTGTACCCAAGAACAGTAAGCACTTGCAAGATTTAGGCCTGAACCAAAATCCTGTGGCCTATAGATTCCAGGTAGAGTGCAGAGAGACCTTGACAATGGGGAGTCTGAGAAAGCTGAATATCTGATTTGGTCTCAAGGGATAGTCCTCTACACACACACACACACACACACACACACACACACACTTTGGTCTCAAGGGATAGTCCTCTACACACACACACACACACACACACACACACACATCCCTTCAGGGGATTCCAGGACATGGGCTCTTGTGCTACCCTCTTGGTGTCCTGATTGCTGAGAAGTGGAGCTGCTCAAATGGATCCGTTAGTCCTCTAGCTGACCAGTGAGGCTTCCTTTCCCTTCACTGGACCCATCCACAGGGGCTTACATATCTCTCCTCCCCCACCCCAAATATTTCTGTAATTGGGCAGAAACTGTGGGAGAGGTAAGACCATTATATTTCAGAGAAGGAAAGTTTAGAGAAAATATGGAAAAGCTTTGCCTTATTAGGGAAGTGGAATACTTCTCTCTGATGTTCTCCTGACCTCAGAACTGCTCTGAGGTTTATGGGATGACTTCTCCCTGCAGTATAAGCAGATGCCACCTGGGCTTTGCAGGGAACTCTGGGGAAAGCAGCCTCAATGTTGTGAGGTTTCACTGCACAAGTTCACACACCTTCTTTTCATTCTCTTCTTTCTTATTATGTATGTATAGAGAATGTCATTTTGAAGCCTAAATGTATGGGAGGGGAATTGAGTCATATAGTTTACTCAACCATTCCTATCAAGTCAACATATGTTCAACATTTGGGCTCATTCCAGTACCCACTAGCAGTCCATTAAGAAAAGAGAATAATGTGTCTTTCCCTATTTCCCCTATGGTCTTGGAAACAAGATTTTCTGACTTTGTATCCCACAATGGATTCCAAAAATTTATGTGAATCTCATTATCATTTATTTGATGTACATTTATGGACATTATGCCAGATACTTGGGCCTAAGGCACTGATCTATGTATTGTGTAAGTTGCTTTCTTGTCTCTTTCACATTTGACACCTTCCCATACTTGTTCCTTATCAGTGTATTTGTCCTTCTTGGCCTTTTTCTCAGTATCCCTTCTTCTGGCCAGTGTTGACTCTCCCATTTGCTGACCTCCCTTTTCCTTTTCATTCTCCAGTCACATTCATGCCCTCATTTGTACAGCTCTCAAATGACCTGAAGTCAGGAGCTCTCTTTTCCTGACCTGATAGAGGATTAGAAGAGAAAAGGAGAGGGCATTACTAGAAAAATGACCCATCAAAGGAAATTAAGCGTACCTATAATTATGGCCTAATAGTCGCTTCCAGAAAACCTCTTTTGTTGCTCAGATGTGGCCTCTCTCTAAACCATACTCTGCAAATAAACTCATTACCCTCCCCTGTGTGAGACATGACTTTCAGGTGTATACATCTCCCTGGCAATGTTGGACATGACTCCCAAGAATGAGCCTGTCCTGACACTGTGGGATTGACAATGCCTTCCTGACCATAGGGAGGGAAATGTAACAAAATAAGTTACCAGTGGCTAAGAGATTTCAATTAGAGTCAAGAGGCTATTCTGAAGGTTGCTCTTATGCAAGCTTCAGCTAGATACTGCAAAATGCCATGGTATGCCAAACCCCAAACAACAGAATTGCTGAAAACCCCATAAAATACCCAGGGCACTATCTGAGACTCTAGAAAAGTTTATCTCACTAAGTTTACTTTCAGAAACCTAAAACCTCCAGATCATTCCTAGGCCAGATAAGCCCTGAAACCCAGAATCTCCAACAACATCAACCAGTTGCATTTTCTTACCCCATAATGTTGATACCCCTTTTCAAAATGAAGACATTAGAATTACCATTGCCCATATATCCCTATGGGAGATATTTGGGAGAAGGATCAAATGAGAAGAAGCAGTTATAACAAAGAAGATAGGATTCAACAAATGAGTATGACTACTGACTCATTATATTGATTTCTTTTTAGTCTCCAGTGTCTTAGAGCAGCTAGAAGGAAATACCTGAAATAGTGGAACTGTAACCCATATCATACTTAGAAATTTGTTCTATAACTACTTGTTAAGATGTACTTTGAAATTTATCACTTTTCTGCATATGTATTTCACAATAAAAATGCTTTAAAAAGATAAAATGCCCCATCAGGCCCCCTCTGCTCAGACAGGCCTAGCTAGTCCCATCATGACCCACAACTTCTGACTTTAGAACTTAGGTATTTACTCCTCAGGAACTTTTTAAACAGTCTGAGCAACTGTGTTCTCAGTGCTACCCATTGTGGAGAATCTCTTTTCTGCCCTTAAAAGCAAATAGCTTAGGAGGGGGCGTGTCCGGCGGGCGGCGGCGGCGCGGGTCCTGTGCGCTGCGCAGCCTCCTCTGCTGGAATGTGCGGCTCCCGCGAGCTCGCGGCGCAGCAACTGAGCAGGCGCCGCCGAGGCCTCGGGCCCCAGACCCTGGCGGGCGGCTGGGACTGTGGGGTGAGGGCCGGGGACCTGAGCACTCTCTGCACCTCCACTCTTGGACCTTCGCGGGCCTCGGCGGCTGCAGCCCCCAACTTTTCCACCCTCTCCCTCCCCTCCCACCGAAACTCCAGCAACAAAGAAAAGTAGTCTTGGGGAAGGAGCTGCGACGCCGGGTCGCCCGCCCCTCCTCGCAGAGAAAAGCCGGTGAGAAGCCATTTAAATGTGATCAGTGCAGTTACGTGGCATCTAATCAACATGAAGTAACCCGCCATGCAAGACAGGTTCACAATGGACCTAAACTTCTTAACTGCCCACACTGTGACTACAAAACAGCAGATAGAAGTAACTTCAAAAAACATGTGGAGCTGCATGTTAACCCAAGGCAGTTCAATTGTCCTGTTTGTGACTATGCAGCTTCCAAGAAGTGTAATCTGCAATATCATTTCAAATCTAAGCATCCTACATGTCCTAATAAAACAATGGATGTTTCAAAAGTGAAACTTAAAAAAAACAAAAAGCGGGAGGCTGACTTGCCTGATAACAATATTACCAATGATAAAGCAGAAACACAGCAGGCAAAAATGAAGGGAGATGTGGCTGGAAAGAAAAATGAGAAGCCTGTAAAAGTAGAGAAAAAAGATAACACTTCAAAAGAGAAAAAGCCTTGTAGAATTGCCTCAGTTCAAGTGACTACTAGAACACGCAGATCTGCAACTGAGCTTAAAGAGATAGATGTGCATGCAGGTAATAAATCCTGTAAAACTAAGAAAAGGAAAAGGAAGATGGACGCAGATGCCCATTCCTTTAATGGTCCTGTGCAGGATGAAGAACCTGTGGCAAAAAAGAAAAAGAAGGTAGAAAGCAGATCCAAGAACTGTCAGGAAGTACCAAAGGGTGATGGCAAAGTAGAGGAGAATAAAAAGCAAAATACCTGCATGAAAAAAAGCACAAAGAAAAAAACTCTGAAAAATAAATCATGTTAAAAAAAGCAGCAAGCCTTCTCAGATAGCTCCCACTCAGAAGGGGCCTGTTGAGAAAGGACCTGCTTTTCTCAGGTCCTTTCTCAGGTCCTGAGAAGGAGACGCTTCTGGAGTCTGCTCAGAAGGGACTGGCTTCAGTGGAGCCTCCTCAGATGGAGAGTGGTCAGATAGAACCTTCTCCCATGGATACTGTTGAGAAAGGGCTTGCTCAGATGGAGCCTTCTCCTGTGGAGCTTGCTCAGATAGGAATTGTTCAGATGGAGCCTTTGCTTACGGAGTCTGTTCAAATAGGACCTGCTCAGATGGAGCCTCCTCCAGTGGAGTCTGCTCAGATAGGACCTGCTCAGATGGAGCCACCTCCAGTGGAGTCTGCTCAGATAATACCTGCTCCAGTGGAGCCTCCTCCCATGGAAGCTCAGATGGGGCCTGCTCATTTGGAGCCTCTTCTCATGGAGTCTGCTCAGATGGAATCTCCTCCTGTGGACCGTCCACCTCAGATGGAACTGATCCCCAGAAAGTCTCCTTGTCCAAAAGATAAGATGGAAAAGTCTGGAAGGCAGAGTGAAATGGCACGGAAGGAACAAGTACTTATTGAAGTTGGCTTAGTGCCTGTTAACAAAGACAGACAGGGTCTAAAGGAAAGTACATGTGCACAGGATCTCCTACCACCATCACCACCACTGCCAAAGGAAAACTTAGAAGAAGAGGAATCAAAAGACCAAAAATTGTGCTCTGAAGAGATATGGATTAAAGTCCCTCTTCAGAAAGTAGAAGAGGCAGATAAAAGTATAGTTGGTCTTGATGCCAGTACTGAGGAATCTATCAGTATTTCTTCCTCTGAACAAAACTTGAATATGTCAGAGTGTGAAATTTTAGATGGTAAACATCAAGCTGACACTGTGCTTTGTGAAATGGAAACTGACACTGATCAAAATACAACTGAGAATCTTGCTGGTAAAGACTCAACAGTTGATGAACCAATTCTTCCCCCACCAGTAGAAAAAGGAGAAGCAGTGTCCAAAACTGCTCTGGCATCACCTTCTGCTACCACAGCCATGACTGAGTCTCAGGAAATTGATGAAGATGAAGGCATCCACAGTCACGATGGAAGTGACCTAAGTGACAACATGTCAGAAGGCAGTGATAATTCTGGATTGAATGGGGCTCGGCCAGTTCCACAAGAAACTAGTAGAAACAATGGAAAAGAAGCTTCGGCAGTCAAAGTGTCTGAGGGAGATTTTGTTTGTATTTTTTGTGATCATTCTTTTAGAAAGGAAAAAGATTACAGCAAACACCTCAATCGCCATTTGGTTAATGTATATTTCCTTGAAAAAGCATCTAAAGGGCAGGAGTAATTAAGGTTTGGACAAGGCCACAGCTCTTTGTAAGATCTATTACATTTTATATTCATTTACAGCAGTAGACAACCTTTTATTTTTAAGATTGCTTTAAATAGTTAGTGTCTTGTTGATTTTTCAGTGGCATTGTTTTCCTTATGACTTTTTGTATACCATTTGATTGTGGTAGAAGTTAGCAAATCTAAGAGTTAGTTAGAAAACTAAATCTGTAGGTTTATACATTTAATTGAAATAAGAAAGCCCAGATGGTATAAAAGTCTATTTTGTCCAGCTGCAATTTGTCAGCTTTTTCACTTTTTCTATTTTCCTATTTCACTTTAGTTTCTTCTTTTTTTTAGTTCTGTAAAAATTGGCATACTTAATAGCAAATTACTTGAAGACTTTGCCTGCTTTATATAAGGTTAGCACTTTAAATTTTTTTTAGAAATGAGACGAGACATTTAAATTGAACAGTTCTCACAACGATGGACAGTGTATTAGTCCAGGTATTTACTTCTTGAGTTGTGATCATTATCTCTTATTTGTGTATGTTAGTCATAAGAACTGATTTTTGTGGGTCTTTTTTTTTCTTTTTGGTGCTTTAATGGCTTAAGATGTTGCACATTTTTTTTAACCTATGCAGTTAAATTTTTTTTTTTTAGAAATAGCATTTGTGTTGAACAATAACACTTTATACATATATATATGCATGTTTATTTTGGCCTCCTTGGAGGGATCTTTTTAGGCTTGTTTGCAAAAGGGCAGTTTTCTTTTTCTTTGCTGCAATTGTCTTTTTTGCAGAGTATTAGTATGTGCAAGTTTGAGCAAATGAAACATGCAGGTTCAATCCATTGGTTTGATTTTCCCATATCTATGCTAGAATCTGTATTTCATGTAATTTATTTATTTTGAATGGATGTAGTAAATTTGCAACTCTGAATTTTGATTTTGCAATAAATAAACCACTAGGCTCTATATTGAATGGACTTTTTTTTAAAAATGGACTTTTATTTGAAATACCAACCATCAGATTGAGTTTTGCCTGCTATGGTACAGCTACTTCCTAACTGTACAATGTTAAATCATATTTTCGAGGTAAACCTTTTTTTCGTAGATGGTTGGTGTCCATATGGCTACTCAATTGAATAAAGAATTGCAAGTGATATTTGAAAACTTGTAAGCTTGAAATTAGGAGACAGTTATTCCTTCAAGTTATATAGAATATCACTTGTGAAATTCCAAAGTCATAGCTATTAAATGGCAAGCCTAGGGTAAGAGAGAGAGGTAGTATAAGTGCTGCCAGACCAGCTGCAGTTTCCTATGAATACAGTGAAAAATACTGGTGAAACTTAAAGTACAGTCCAGATTTTAAAAAATCAAACTTTCTCAGGGTTCTCCACAAATTAGTGGGTGTCCTGGCTGTCCCTATGACAGCCTTTTTCTACAGGTGAGGACTCACATGAATTGCAACTATTCTGGTGTTCGAAGGGGCACTTTGTATGAAAAAGGGTATGTACTCCTCGACTTTTTTGTAAGTTCTTTGGTCAATTGCCAAAGAATATGAAAGATACCATCATAGGATTTTGGCAGTTCTTGCCATTCGTTGATGTAAAATATAATCCCAATATGGAATCTTGAATAATTCTAACCTCCCATATCCTGTTCTGGGATAATAACCACCTTAGTGTTTCATTTTTTCCCTTTTTATTTGGTGATCTCTTGTGGCACATTTCAGATTTTGATAGTATAACTTGAAAGATTATACTAAGTGTTAAATCATCTGAAAGTGAAGTTTTTATGTTTGACTGGGAGGCCAAAGATGCAGGGGAACAGAAGATTCTCAAAATCTGAGGAGTAATTTGTATGATATGGCGTTTTATGTGTATGAATGGGAATTAAATGATATTGAGTTCTAGGCTCTGACAATCAATGTCAACAGATCAAGCTGCAGATATTTATGTTTTAAGACGTAAATTATAAAAGCTAGTTAAATCTTTCTAACAACTAGTTTAATGTTCATGGGTACATTTTACTTAAGTTACCTTTTATGCTGTTATAAAGATTGATCTTACGCATAGATTGGAGATCGGGGATCACAGTTTGGGGAAGAGGTTTTTGTGGATTGTTTTCAGCAAAATTAAAAAAAATTGATTGCTGGGAAATGCTGAATAATTTGACAAATTTCTAATCCAGTTTTTAGACTAGAATGTTAAATGCAATAAAAGGCAGGAAGTAAAAATCCCTTTATTGATCTGTAAAAACTTTGTTACTGGAAAGTCAGTGGGACATGAGGCCTACTAGAACATAAGAACTTAATTGTCAGACCTATATTAGGTTCTGAATCTTAATGCCATGTATTTGTACTTAATGAAAATTGTATCAATGAAAGTATATTGGTAATAAGAACTTTCTGGTCTAGTTGGGAGTTCTTCCATTTGAAAAAATGTGATATTTGTATGGAAGTTGTTAATTTTCTCAGCCCCCCCTCCTGTAGAATTGAAGCTAGGTAGGATTTTCCATTTGATAAAGGAGCAAAAAATGAACATGTTGCTAGTAAATTGATGTTTAGTATCTAGAGAGAACTTGAAATACTAGAATACATTATAAGCCTAATCCTAGGTAGTTTTATTAAAATGTATCCCATAGCCATCTTTTGAGCATATTTTCACATTGCTTTACAAGATATTTTAAATTAAATTTTTTCTTCTTTAGAGCTACTTATTTCTTTGGCTACTTTCCTTTTTTTTGAGGTGAAATTCACAAGGGGATAAATGTTTTGGTAAGGCTTCTTATACCTGGATGAATATTCTGCCGTAGTCTTCCAAGATAGGCCGTTTTAATTTTTGTGTCACTTATTAAGTCATGTGGTCTTTGAACTTTGGGAACTATTTTGCATGTGAGTGCTGATACAAATTTAAACTTAAGTAGATCCATGGCATGTCACACCGTGAACGTTGACTCTGGAGGAGGAGTACCTTTCCTGTAGAAATAGTTTTAGCTCTGGACTGAAAAGCTGGAATGAAACGTCATTTTGTTCTTTTTCGTATAAATCAGTAAAACTTGCAGCCAGTCTACCGAGTTTCCTTCTTGACCTCAGCAGATGAACTGAAGTTTTGATAGTGTTAATTCAGGCTCAAGGAATTATCTGAATCTTGGTTTGTGTAGATTTGCAGTCTACATGCAATATTAACTAAATCAGATAGCTTTTACAGTTTTACTGTGTGTACATAGGCTGCCCACTCCCCTTCCGCTTTCCCCATACACATCCATTAGTTTTTGAACTGTGTAAGCTGGCATTGAAACATTACAACAGTGTTTTGTTGCACCAATTTTTAAAACTTTTACAGTGCAATACGTGTTGTTCTGAAGCAAACCAAAGGTAAATTTCTCATGGTTCTTGCTGTCTGCTATAGCAGCATTTGAGGGAGAATAGAATCTTTTATACATTTGTATTAGATAAAAAGCAAACCTGATTGCAAATACTTTCTTTTTTTAAAATCTTAAACCATGTACCAAGTTTTTGGTTCAAATTGTGTAGCATAAGTTAAATTTAAATTGCATTCTATTAACCGATATGAGTGTATTTCTGTAAGCATAGTTACGTTTAAATAAACTTTTGGAAATCATGAAAAAAAATTAAATAGCTTATATGATTCTACTTATATGAACTAACTAGGATATGTAAATTCATGGAGACAAAAAGTAGAGGACAGCTTGGGATGGAAGAAAAGGGGAATGGAGAATTAATGTATAAGGGGTATAGCATTTCTCTTTGGTATGACAGGAAATTCTCCTCCTTTACCCCCTGCTCCCCTCACCATGGATGGTGGTGACAGTGCCATAACATTAGGAGTGTGATTAATCCTCCTGAATGATTTGATTCAGAGTCATTGAGATGGGAAAGTTTATGATACATTTTTTTTCAATAATTTTTTTAAAAAAGAGGACTAACAATTAAATGTACTACATGATCTTGGACTGGAAAATAATAATGGGGGATAAAAGGCCCCTAAGGGTATTATTGGGATATATGAAAAATGGAATATGCACTGTAAGCTTTACATCAGTGTTAAATTGATTGAACTTGATAAGTACACTTAAGGTGGTTACATAATTGAATATCCTTGTTCTTAGGACATGGACATGGAAGTATTAAGTGTTTAAGGAGCATGATGCATACAACCTATGCTCATATGTTTAGAAAACAGATAAATATCAAAATAGAAAGATGGATGAAAGAATGGATGGATAGAAAGATAGATAGGAAAATAGAAGGAATGATATGGCAACCTTGGCAAAATGTTAAAAGTTGGTGGATCTCAGTATCTGAGTGGGGGTATATTAGAGTTCTCTGTGTGGGTTTTATATTATTTTTGCAACTGTCCTGTAAATGTGACTTTTTTTTTTCCAAAATAAAAACAAAAGCAAATAGCACCTGAAAACGTGGGCCTGATTTCAATCCACTTAAAGATGATGCCATGAAACCTTGGGACACTAGCCCTGCAGCCTGCAAACTCTCGTGCATGCAATCATGAATTGTGTTTGTGGAGAAACACCAGGGTGGTGAGAAGGGGCTCCTGGGAGGTAGATTGTATGTTACATTTTGTGTCACCCCAGAATCTGAGAAGTGGGCTCCTCAGGGGTGAGCCTTTTGGCTTCTCTAAATTCCCAGTGAAGCTTCATTGCCTTCCCATGAGTCATCTTTATTGGTCAAGAAATCTCTCATCTCCACTCCTGGTATTTTAGAATATTTTCTTTGGCTCAGAGAGATTCAGGAATCAGCCAGATATTGGAGGAAAATTTAGGAAGACTCAGGCCCTTTAACTTTTACTTACTCTACCTGTTTCTCCCTCACTTTATGCCCCAAATAACCTCTGTCTCCTCCTTTAACCCGCTGCTCCCCTCATCTCATAGCTCCTCCTGACCCCTTGTCCTCCCACATGCTCCCCACCCTCCCTCAGTCTCTTATTGGGGCTATATTATTGCAGGTGCTTGAGGGACTGAATCTGAGAAACAAACAGGTGGTCCACAGCTCAGAGGAAGGGACAGTTCCATTCTGGGTATTTGTGGAGAGACCTGTTTCTGCTCTGAGGATTCTCCATCTGACCCCTCTGTGCTTTCAGAGGGGCATCAGGAAGTTGAGGGCTTTCCTGGGAGCCCAGCACTTCACCCATATGTCTCACAGCTCACAGAGGACACACTTGCCTGAATATAGCTTGTTTACTGTCATCTCTGTTTAATCCATATGTCCATCAAAGATGGGTCCTGATTCACCAGAATGAGCCCTTGGTAGGGCTTGAGAATTTCCACTGTGGTATAAGATGTGGGGGCAGAACTGTAGCGTGAGAATGTATAGGGATTCAACTAGCCAAGAAGTCTCCCTAGACAAGAAAGAGAAGTACTAACCCTCGGCTTTATTTACTGGATGTTTCTTTACAGGTTTTCCTGCTGTAGCCTCAGTGAGGTGGCTAGCAAATGTGTCTGCTGTCAGGATAAATTAAAAGCTAACACTTACAGGTTTGGTTTGTGTTACTCCATTCTTCTGCAAAATTCAGAAAGGCCTTACTTCTTGACAAGACTGAATCATTGATGGCAAAACCTGTAACCTGATCCTGAATATAGAAGAAAAACAACAGCCCATGAACCATGTTTCCTGATCCATGAGATGTGAGCAATTATTGAATCCATTGTATCTTATTATAAGCAATTCTACTACAGAGAAAGCTGTTACCTTAAGCATGGGCAAGAGTCTGGCATGGTGGTTTCGTTTTCTTGGCTGCTCAAGCAAATACCATGCAACGGGTTGGATTAAACAAAGGGAATTTATTGACTCTCAGTTTTGAGGCTCGGTTACATCCAAATGAAGGTATCATCAAGGTAATGCTTTCTTCCCAAAGATAGGCAATCTGGGGCTGGCAGCAGCGATCCTTGGTCTTTGGCTTTTCTGTCACATGGCAACCTCTCCTGGCTTTTCTCTTCTCTTCTGGTTTCCCTGGCTTTCAGCTTCTGTTTGCTCCCTCTGGCTCTCCTGCTATCTGAATTTCATTCTACTGATAAATGACACCACATAGGATTAAGGCCCATCTGTTTGCATTGGACTACACCTCAACTGAAGTAATTTCATCAAAAGGTCCTACTTCCGGTGGGTTCACAACCATAGGAATGGATTAGATTTAAGAACATGTTTTGGGGGGATACATACCTCCAAACCACAGTGGTTCTAGATTTGGAATCACGGGAATCATAGCTTACTATTTACCATTGGCGTAACCCTCAAGAAATGAGTCATGATCTCTGAATCTGTGTCTTCACCTATAGAATAAAGATGATAGTATCTGCTTCATAGGTTCTTTGTGAGGACACTCTTTTGTACAGAAAAGTTTACTTAGAAAATGCTATCCATTCTCCATATCACTGTTATTACCATTATTTGGAGGGTTATGGATACTCTTTGAAGAAAATTTTAGGAGAATGATCTCCTGAAAAGTTGTTCTCACTTCTGTGACACTAAAATGTTCAGATGGCATCCCATTTCCATCAAAGCTGCAGAATGTCTCTAATTTTCATTAGCTGTTTTCCTCAAAATCATATGGCACCTGATTTTTCTGGGACACTGGTGAGAAAGGCAGTACTCTCATAGAATATTTCCAGGCACCCTCACTTCAGTCCTGCTCTACCATGGGGCACCTTGAGCACTCATGAATACCTTGTTCATATAATAAAAGCAGCCAGAACTGTTTCTGCAGGGAAAGAAGATTTCCTACATGCAATCCTGCAAACCAGTGTGTGGGTAGGATAATGCTGGGTACAAATGGCTGCTGTGGTTCCCCTTCTGAATTTTCATAAAGGCATGTCAGTCTCACCTTCTGCGTCTCTTATTTTTAGAGTACGCAGATTCACCTTAGGCCAGCCACACAAAGCTTCATCTCTCCAGGCCTCTTCAAAAGGCAGCATTTCAGATAGCCTAACTCCAGCTTCCGTCAACAGTCCAGTTGAACATATTGAGGAAAAGTTCACCTTTACCAGTAATTTAAGGATTCCTAATTAAGACAAAAATATGATACCATTTGTCATGTTCTGGATCAACAAAGATGAAAAAGCATGCTGTTACGCAGTGTTCACATAGGCGTGGGCAAGCTGGCACAGGGATATTCGGTTCTTGGGATTATAAACTAATAAAACCTCACTTGATGAGAGTTCAACATTGTGGGTTAAAAAAATAAAATCCTTTACCACACACATATGCTTACCTTTCATCAATCAAATTTAAATCTATCTGCTTATTCTAAAGAAATACCCAGACAAGTTGCAAAATTTACACTAAAAGATAATGATTATGTTATTGTTCATAATTTCAAAAAATTGTAAGGAGCACATAAATACCAAATAATTTTTATAAACTGATTAAATTAGTTTAGGTGCATCCATATAATGGACTTCTCATGTATACTACCAAATGTGTTGAAACAATATTTATTGGCATAGAAGCAACTACCTATTAGATGACAATCTGTTTCAAAAGTGGTGCAGACCAGCAGAGGCAGCAGCCGGAGCTCCAGCCTGTGACCTCTCTGGCTGTCCCACCCACCTGCCCTCCACCCAGGGCTCTCTTCCCGCCTTCTCCTTCTCCTCCTCCTCCCTGCTTCCTCCTCTGCCCCACTGGCAGGGGCCCCTCTTGCCTTCCCACGCTGCCCTTATTGTTCGGTCTGAGGCTTCCCGTCCTTCCCTTTTCCGCCAGCTCCCCTTTTTTCCACAATCACCTTGTGCCTGCAGTTTTGGGCTTTCACCCCCACCAGTGATCATAGAAATGACCACGCAAAGTCCAGCTTCCCAGCACACTGCTCGGCATGGACACCGGTGTTTGAAGGTGGATTAAATGCCACTCTCACCATCCGGCAACTTATGCATGGAAAGGAAGTTGGCAGTATCATCAGAAAAGAGAGAAGAAATCAGTTAAGATGCGAGAAGAGAATGGTGCCTGTATCAACATCTCAGAAGGGAATCGTCCTTAGAGAATTATCACTTTGACTGAACCCACTAACGCCATCTTTAAAGCCTTTGCTATGATCATTGACAAACTGGAAGAGGACATCAGCAGCTCTATGGCCAATAGCACAGCTGCCAGTAGACCCCCAGTCACCCCGAGGCTGGTGGTCCCTGCTAGTCAGTGTGGCTCTCTCGTTGGGAAGGGTGGTTGCAAGATCAGGAAATAGAGTACAGGGGCTCAAATCCAGGGGACGGGGCATATGATCCCCACTCAACTGAGCAGGCCATCCCTATTGCTGGTATTCTGCAATCTGATACAGATCTGCGTGGTCATGTTGGAGAGTCTCCCCGTCCCCCCCCAAAAATGCATGACCATCCCGTACCGATTCAAGCCATCCAGTTCTCTGGTCATCTTTGCAGGAGGTCAGGACAGGTACAGCACAGGCAGCAACAGTGCCAGCTTTCCCCACACCACCCGGTCCATGTGCCTCAACCCTGACCTGGAGGGATCACCATTCAAGGACACTTCGCCATTCCACAACCAGGTTTGACCAAGCTGCAGGAGTTGGCGATGCGAGTCTCATTTTCCTATGACGCATGGCCACATGGGATTCGGTGGCATTGAATTCAGCTCTCCAGAGGTCAAAGGCTGTTGGCGTTTGGCTGCATCTGCTCAGACTACTCATGAACTCACCATTCCAAACTATTTGATTGGCTGCGTCATCGGGCGTCAAGGCGCCAGAATCAATGAGATCTGTCAGATGTCTGGGGCGCAGATCAAAATTGCAAACCTAGTAGAAGATCTACTGATAGGCAGGTTACTGTCACTGGATCTGCTGCCAGCATTAGCCTGGCTCAATATCTAATCAATGTCAGGCTTTCCTCGGAGACGGGTGCATGGGGAGCAGCTGGAATTATGCACATTCGTTCATAATCCCTTCTGCTCTTCACCACCACCCATGTTCCATCTGTGTAGTTTCTGAACAGTCAGAGAGTCCAGGTTTTAAGTAGTTTGTAAATTTTCAGTTTCTACCCACTTTATCATCCACTCATGATTTTTTAATTAAAGCATTTTAATTCCTTTCTCTGTTCAGCTGTTAATGCTGAGATCCATATTTAGTTTTATAGGCTTCTCCCTGTTTTTGTTGTTGTTGTTTTGCTTTGTTTTGTTTGGGTTCATGCATTTTTTGTTGTTTATCATGGAAATGTAAGAGTGGAATATTAATACATTTCAGCTTAGTTCTGTAAAGTCAGAATTTTTTTTTTTAAATTGAAAGATGGACTGAAGTTTTTTCTTTGTGAGTAGAAACTGGATGCCACAGTGAAATAAAGTGTATATGCAGTATGATCCCAGTTTTAAATATATATGTGAGATATACCTTTGTATATCTTTATTCATTTCTTCAGTAAATATTTATCAAGCACTTACTATGTTCAAGACTTATTCTAAGAACTGGAGATACAGCAGCAAACAAATATATTTGTTGAAAATGGCCCACAACTAAATATATCAGAATATTAACATTTGTCATCTCTGGATGACGAGTCTATTTATTTTTATACTCTTCTGTGCATTTATATTTTTTTCTATAAGACACTCATCTAGTTTGTTTGTTTTTGTTTCCAACTTAAAGCTGAAGGAGGGCTACCTGACTCAGAATGTGCCCAAAATCAGAATCATTTAATTCAATTTCACTGACACTGATTCTTTAAATTCTCTAAGAATATATCCTCTAAGTATAGCGTTATGAGGGCAGTCCCTGGAGCCAAACTATCTGGGATCCTTTCCCTTCTCAGGGTGGCCCTGTGCAATTACTTAACTCTCTTGATCTATAATGGGATGATGATACTAAACAGCGCATAAATGAGATATACATATAAACCTCTTAGCTCATCCATGGTAAAATCTAATTAAATATCCCATTGTTTGGTGCACAGGTGGTTCAGTGGTAGAATGCTCACCTTCCATGTGGGAGACCTGGGTTCAATTCCCGGACCGTGCACCCCTCCCCCCCCAAAAAAAATATCCCATTGTTAATAATCACCATTCTTATTATAATACCAGGTAAATAAATGCACACTATATTGTACCAATCTAAAGTTAATAGTAGTCCCTTTTTTTTTATACATCCAGATGTTATCTACCCCACAAACAATTCTTACAACACCTACTATGGGCCAAAGGTGGACTAGGCACTGAGGATAGAAGGAACACAGAATACAGGGTAACGAATTATATTGTATATATTTTAGAACATCTTCTGAATATGACCAAAGAAAGATTTATTTTGTCCAAACCTAAATTTTCTGTAACACACAATCTGATTTAATCGGTCTGGACAGTTAAACAACCAAAATATACGGAGCCTAGAATTGGGAACAATGTCTTGCAATTCTGTGTAGCACAATGTAATACCTGGATGCATTCCACAGTATAGTGGGCAGATAATTTTAAAGTATTGGCAAAGCCCCTTGAGGGACTGGAGAAAAAATATGGAACTGTTAAACTATCTCACTTGGGAAATCCCTGATACCCTCAGACAGTAGAGACTCCCACGTTAATATAGACCAAGCCCTTGACTTGAGGCTTGTTCTTATGAAATTTATTTCTATAACAGAGAAGCTAGGCCTACCTATAATTATGCCTAAGAGTTTCTTCCAGAGAACCTCTTTTATTGCTCCAGTGTGGGCTCTCTATCTCTCTCTGAGCCCAACTCTGCAAGTAAAATCATTACCCTCCCCCCTACATGGGACATGACATCCAAAGGTATAAGTCTCCCTGACAACGTGGGACATGACTCCCAGGGATGAGGCTGGCCCTGGCACTGTGGGATCAACAATGCCCTTTTGACCAAAAGAAAAGCAACAAAATAAGGTATCGGTGACTAACAGATTTCAAATGGAGTCAAGAGGCTGTTCTGGAGGTTACTCTTGTGCAAGCTTCAGCTAGATATTGCTAATTGCCATAGAATGCCAAGCCCCAACCAATAGCATTCCTGTTAACCCTAAAGAATACCCAGAGGGTGATGTCTGCCACTTTCTTGATTGTAAAGTTTATATTTTCCCTTAGTATTTGATAAATATTTTGTGGAAAACACTTTGAGTCCATATAAATATTTTTTTAATCTACTCGTTTTAGCATGCTCTGATGATTTTTGCTTGAATTGTTGTAATGGTTGCAAAACAGTGATTTTCTGGTTCTGTCATTGCTTTTACAGTTATTAGTAGGCATTCTACTGTAAGGAAGAGTTTTCCTTTATTTAATTTATTTCTAAATTTATTATAAGCTTGGAATCATGGATATTTTATTCAGTATGTTATAATCTGTTACTAATAACAGTTATTTTGATGACCCAGTTATCCCAGATTAGGCTTGTAAGAACTCCTCCAAGCTGACTCCTGTGTCTTTTTTACATATCCTCATCATTCTTTTAAGTACTTCCTTATTTCCTGGCACAGCGAGATAGTCCCTGCTGATCTTGAACTGTCTCAGCCTTAGCTTTGGTACCGGGTACTTTTCTACTAAACCCTAGTTCCTTTTAATAGAGAATAGTATTTAAAACATTAGGCCCTGGGATAGGTATGCTCACTGTGGGAAATCATTGTCTCTCCAGGGACAGAGCTGGTATATGTCTGAATACCATGCACATGTGTACCCACACACCTGTCTATCTATATAATCTATCTATCTATCTGTCTATCTATCTATCTGTCTTTATCATCTATCTCTTCCTATCTGTTCATCTCATTAGTTCATACTGATCCCTCCAGTTCTAATCCAACACTTCAGAGTTCATTTTAATCTTCTCCCTTTCAATATGTAACTTCTTTTTTCAGTAGTAGAAAGCTTGGCTTCAATTGTTCACTATATATTTATTTATTTGCTTAACCCTAGGACATACAGGATGTAGTTTCAGAATTGCTAACCCATTCTACTGTGGCAAAACAAATCTACTAAATAGAGCTCAGTATTTGTTTAGAATGTTTTGGTTTTAGCCCGAGGATATATAGGCAAAGTACTGTCTTAAAAGATATTTTCCCCCTTTCGTGTGTTTATGCCATTTATTGAAATATGGTTAGAATCATTTGCTTCCATTTTTGTTCCATGTTAGGGGATACCCCTCTTTATCCTTTTTTGGGGATACCCCTCTTTATCCTTTTTTGGAACTGCACTATATAAACAGTGAGCCCTAAGTTAAACCATGGACTACAGTTAATAGTATAATTATAAAAATGTGCTATCATCAATTGTAACTAATGTTCCACACCAGTGCCAGGTGTTAATAATACAGTGGTAATTGGGAATCCTGTATTTTTTAACCTTTCTTATTGTGAAATATAACATATATACAAAAAAGTGATAAATTTCAAAGTACATTTTGACAAGTAATTATAGAACAAATTTAAAGTATGGTATGGGTTACAGTTCCACAATTTCAGGTATTTCCTTCTAGTGCTCTAAGACACTGGAGACTAAAAAGATATATCAATATAATGATTCACCAGGCATAACCATTTGTTAAATCCTATCTTCTCTATTGCAACTCCTTCTCCATTCAGCCTTCTCCCAATCTTTAGAGATATTTGGGCAACAACCATTCTAACTTCTTCATGTTTAGAAGGGATGTCAACTTTATGGGGTAGGGGATGTAACTGGTTGATGCTGTTGGAGAGAATGATAACTCTGGGTTTCAGGTTTTATCTGGCCTAGGAACCATCTGGAGGTTTTAGGTTTCAGAAAAGTTAAACTTAGTGAGTGAAACTTTCATAGAATTTCAGATAGAGCCCTGGGTTTGTTAAAGAAGATCTGGGTAAGATGGCAGAATGGGGAGCTCTAGGAATCAGTTCATTCTCCAGGGCAGCTAGTAAATAGCTAGTAACCATATGAAACAACTGTTCAGGGGCTCTGAAGACCAGAGGAACACTATACACAATCCAGGGAAGAGCAGAAAGAAGAGACTGATAAACTGCGGTGAGGAACTGTGAGTTGATCTCTCTATACTGTGGAGGCTGGTGTCCAACCCCCACTGATGTGGCAGGCCATCTCTAGAGCTACTCCCTTGCTGGAAATAGACGTCCTCATTTTCAAGAATGGTGGGGGTGGGAGGGAGGCACAGTCAGGTACTAAAAGCAGCTTTTGACTAACAAATTCAGATTGCTGGGTTCCTGACATTTCAACCCACCCAGGAGAGAAAGCAGTTGACAGCCTATGTTTCAAGCCCACTCCCGGTAGGAGAAGAGGCATGACTAATTTAGAGACAATAACTTCTCTAAAGTTATTGGTGGGGAACAGTTTGCTGAAGGGTAGATCTTCCCCAAGAAAAAGGGGGGAGGGCACAGCCCAGTACACTTTGCAGCTTTTGATTAGAGAATCAGAATTAGACATTCTAGGATCTGAGCGGTAGTTTCAACCCACCCCAGCCAAAAGCACCTGCTTACCATGCCCATGGCAAGGGTGGAGTCGGTTGAGAATTAAAAGCACCCTACCGCCTTAGTACTATGGGAAGTAATTGGCTGAAGAGTACCATCTGCTAGGTGGGTGAGGAAAGCACAGATTCAGGGAGCAATCAAAGAGAAGATTGCCATCCTTTGGAGTCTCTTCAGAAGGGCACTTTGGAACTGAACTACTCTCCATTCATGAGTCCCTGGGCCTGTTTTGACTGAGAAAACAGACTTGGGAAAGTCCTCCCCAGGGAAACCCTCCCCCTACGATTAGCCCCCCACACCCCACCCCAGGTGAAAGGCAGCTGGAGATAACTAAAACAGTATAAAAATATAGAGAGGCAAATCAAAAACAGAACAGAACAATACTGCTGGGGGAGGACCAGGAGAAGAAAGATTTCTCCTGGAGGTGAAACAATTGCACAAATAATGCAATCTCAAAAGCTGCACCATATATCCTGGGAAAGAACCAGATGAATAAGAGGTAAAAAAAAAAAAAAAAAAAATCTGATCAGTTAAATACGAGTTATTCTAAAGGTCTAGAATAAGTTGAACCAAATATCAAGTAGTGCTTTAACAAAAATCCAATCAACAGTAAAGCACTAGGCAAGAGAAAGAAACTGACTTCCAGAGTAAATACTTCAGGAAAATTCAATGCCTAGACCCCAGCAAAAACTTGCAAGCCATATGAAGAAACAGGAAGATATGGCTCAAAAGAAAAAATTAAAATTTCAGATGACACCAGGATTTGAAACAACTCCTCAATAATCTTCAAACAAATGTCCTAAATCAATTCCAGGAGATAAAGGAAAACATGGCAAAAGAGAAAAAGAACATTAAGAAGACACTGGGTGAACATAAGGAAGAATCTGAAAGCATGCAAAACAAACAAGTTATGGGAATTAAATACACTAGAGGCATATAACAGCAGGTCTGAACTGGCAAAAGAAAGAATCAGAGAGCTAGAGGATAGGACATCTGAAATCGAGCAGACAAAAGAATAGGTAGAGAAAAGAATAGAAAAAATTTGAGCAAGATCTCAGGGAACTGAAATATACATGAAGCAGGCAAATATGTTTGTCATAGGTGTCCCAAGAGAAGAAGAGAAGGGGGAAAAGGCTGAAAAGATATTCAAGAAAATAATGGCCCTAAATTTCCCAACTCTTATGAGAGATGTGAATATACATGTCCAAGAAGCATAACATATGCAAACAGAATAAATCCTAACAGGCCTACTTCAAAATACTTACTAATTTCCTGGTGCCTGCCCATGCTAAAAAAAAAAAAAAAAAAAAAAAATTAAAGATACTTACGAATGACAATTTCCTAGAAATACACAAACTACCAATCACAAGTAAGGAGATTAAAACAGTCATCAAAAACCTCCCAAAAGAGAAAAGCCTAGGACTGGTGGCTTCAAAAGTGAGTTCTACTAATCACTTCAAGAAAATTAATATTAGTACTATTCAAATGCTTCCAAAAAATTGAAGAGAACACTACCTAACTCATTCTATAAAACAACATCACCGTAATACCAAAGCCAGATAAAGAAATGAGAAAAGAAAATTACAAACCAGCTCCTCTTAAGAATATAAATGCAAAAATCCTCAACAAAACACTAGCAAGTCAAATCCAGTAGCACATTAAAAAAAAGCACACACCATGATCAAGTGGATTTTATCCCAGGTGTGCAAGGGTGGTTTGACACAAGAAAATAAATTAATATAATATACCACATTAACTAATTCTTGATTGACACAGAAAAGGCATTTGACAAAATCCAACACCCCTATTGATAAAAACATGTAGAAAACTAGGAATAGAAGGAAACTTCCTCAACATGATAAGGGACATATATGAAAAACCCACCACTAACATTTTACTTAATGGGGAAAGACTAAAAGCTTTCCCTGTAAGATCAGGAACAAGACAAGGAGGACCACTGTTACCACTTTTATTCAACATTGCACTGGAAGTTCTAGCCAAAGAAATTAAGCACAGAAAAGAAATAAGACATCCAAATTGGAAAAGAAGAAGCCAAACTTTCCCTCTTTGCAGATAACATTATCCTATATAAAAAAAATCATGAAAAATTCGCAACAAAGCTCCTAGAGCAAATAAATTAATTCAGCAAACTGCACGCAAAAATCAGTAGTAGTGTTTCTATATACTAGTAATGAGCAATCTCCGGAAAAAATCCATTTATAATAGCAAATAAAAGAATCAAATATCTATGAATAAATTTAACCAAGGATGTAAAGTATATGCTACAGAAAATTAGAAAACATCATTAAAATGGAAGGACATTCTATGTTCATGGATTGGAAAACTAAATGTCATTAAACGTCAGTTCTACACAAATTGATGTATACATTCAATGCAATTACAATAAAAGTTATAACAGCCTATTTTTCAGAAATGAAAAAGCCAGTCATCAAATTTTATTTGGATGGGTAAGGGGCCCGGAATAGCCAAAAACATCTTGAAAAAGAAGAACAAAGTTGGAGGATTCACACTCCCTGACTTCAAAGCATATTACAAAGCTGTAGTGGTCAAAACAGCCTGGTACTGACATAAACGTAGATCTATTGATCAATGGAATTGAATTTAGGATTCAGAAATAGACCTTCACGTGTATGTTCAATTGATTTTTGACAAGGCTGCCAAATCCACTCAACTGAGAAAGAAGAGTCTCTTCAACAAATGGTACTGAAAGAGCTGGATATCCATATGAAAAGAATGAAAGAGGACCCCTATCTTATTTTATTCAAAAACTAACTCAAAATGGATCAAAACTTAAATATAAGAGCCAGGACCATAAAACTTCTAGAAGAAAATGTTAGGGAAGTATCTTCAAGATCTTGTGGTAGGTGGTGTTTTCTTAGACTTTACACCCAAAGCACAAAGAAAGAAAGAAAAAAAGAGTAACAGGACCGCCTCAAAATTAAATACTTCAAAGGACTTTGTCAAGAAAGTTAGAAGAGAGCCTACTCAATGGGAGAAAATAGATTCAGAAAGGGTTTAATATACAGAATATATAAAGAAATATGACAACTCAACAATAAAAAGACAAACAACCCAAGTTTTTAAAATGGACAAAAGGCTTGAATAGACACTTTTTCAAAGAAGAAATATAAATAGCTAAAAAGCACATGAAAAGATACTGAACATCGCTAGCTATTAGGGAAATGCAAACCAAAACTACGGTGAAGTATCATTTCACACATATTACAATGACTGCTATTAAAAAAAAAAAACAGAAAAACATGTGTTGGAGAGGATATGGAGAAATAGGGACACTTATTCACTGCTGGCGGGAATGTAGAATGGGGCAGCTTATGTGGAAGACAAGTTTGGCAAATCCTTAAGAAGTTAAGTATAGAATTACTGTATAATCCTGCAATCCCAATCCTAGGTATATACTCGGAAGAACTGAAAGCAAGGATGTAAACAGACATTTGCACATTGATGTTCAGGTGGCACTATTCACAAAATTGCCAAAAGATGGAAACAACCCAAGTGTCCATCAACTGATGGATGGGTAGACAAACTGTGGTATATACGTGTGGTGGAATAGTACTCAGCAATAAGAAGGAATGAAGTCCTGAAGTATGCAACAAGGATGAAACTTAAGGACATTATGTTAAGTGAAATAAGCCAGACACAAAAAAAGACAAATATTATATGGTCCCACTGATATGAACTAATTATAATGAGCAAATTCTGGGAATTAAAAATCTAGAGTATAGGTTACTGGGTGATAGAGAAAAGGTAATAGGTAGGGGATGAGCAGAAGATGCTTAAGGCATACAGAATATTTTAAGAGGTTGATTGTAAATGTTCAGAAATGGATAGAGGTGATAGAGGTGACTAACACAATCCTGTTAATGTAATTAACAATGCTGGGTGTGAGTATGACTGAAAGGAAAAGTTTACAGTTGTGTATGTCACTACAAAGAAAGCTAGAGGATAAAACATGGGGCCATATAACATAGTGAGCCTTGCTGTGGACGATGAATACTTAGTAGTACAGATATAAGAATGCCCTTCCATGAACTACAGCAAATGTATGTCACTATTACAAGGTGTTAATAATAGGAGGGCATAGGGGGGAAAAATACAACTAACACAAACCATGGACTGCAGTTAACAGTAATATTGTAACATACTTTCATCAGTTGTAAAAAGGTATCATACCAATGCTAAGTGTCAATAATAGGGGGGTATAATGGGTGTGCGAATTTGGAGCAATGAAATTTTCTAGAATTGATTGTGGTGATGAATGCACAACTCTGTGATTATATCAAGAGCCACTGATTGTACACTTTGGATTCAATGTATGATGTATAAGTAAAGCTGTTTAAAAGAAAAGCAAAGGGTAAAGAGATATGACAACTAAATGGAACATATGAAGCTAGATTAGATCCTGGACCAAGAGGAAAAAATAGGTTTCATTTTTTCTCGTTTGCTATAAAGGACATTAGGACAATTAGTGAAATTTGAATAAGGTTTGTAGATTAGATAGCATTGCATCATATTATTACTTACTTTGCTAATAGGTTGATTATGTAAGAGAATGTCCTGTTTTTTTGTTTTTTTAATACACAAGGAAGTATTGAGGGACATTATGTTTGAATCTTAACAGTTCAGAATAATAATAATATTGGGGAGGAGAAAATGTAAAGCATATATGCTAAAATAATATATGTAGAATTGGAGAGGGTTTTATAGAAATATTTTGTACTGATTTTTGCAAATTTTCTATAACTCTGAAATTGTTTCAAAAGAAAAAGTGCTAAAAAGAAAAACATACAAATCAGGAGGGAAGGAAAATGAAGTTTAAATGTCCCCCTTAAATTGTCAGGAAGAAAAGTAAATATAAAGATTGATTGTTATATTTTGTTACATAAAAAAAAAAGTGAGGGAGGAAATTGTAGGATCACATGAAATAGGATAGTAATGAATGGGATAGTGCACCTCCCAAAGAATAGAGAAAAAACCTTGGGGAGCCTCCAGGGAAGTGGAAGGTGAAGAAATCAAACAAACACACTCAGTGGTCCAAATATCTCTGGATAGTGGAAGGTGAGAGTAGGGTGAAGAATTCTGTTCTAGGAATATGGCCCCTCCACTGTGGGGACAGAATGGCAAAACCTGGCAGGCATGTGGCACTCTTAGCTGTAGGGAAGAGGGTTGTGAATCAAATTCTGGCTGATTCCGGCTCAGAGATTCTGGCATCGCCTCCCAAAGTGTGGCCCAGCAGACCAGCTCTCTACCCTCCCAAGAGCCCCCTCTTGCATTCCTGGGAGCTCAGTCCTGCTGGGAGCCACAGGCTGGGAGCAATTTCCACCCCTACCCTTTATAGGCAGTTGGCAGGCTGAGGTCCCTGCTTTCCTTAGTCACTTCCTGCCACCACTAATGTCTTCCCTATGGCTTGTTCCTGGCAATGAGCCCTCCCTGGCAGAGAGGGCTGCACGTGAGGTGTCTGTCTTTGCCAGGCAGGCTGCCTCCAGGGAGCCTCCCTTGTTCATCCAGCACCTGACTATGACCTTATGGCTTTCTCCTTGTTTCTGTATCCTACTTTACACTTTCATGGCCACTATTTCACTTGAATCTCACAACAAGCGCTGGGTATGGTGCCAGACCAGTGTTCCCTTTTGGCAGATGGAAAAACTAAGCCCTAGCACAGGAAGCAGAATTGCAGCCAACCCACCTATGGCCCAGCTCTCACCTCCATAAAGCCTTTAGAGAACCTAAGGGTAGTCTTTACAAAATCATTATCTGTTCTCTTACTCAACCCTTCTTATCCCAGGTCTCCCTCCTGCAGGCCCTGCCCTGAAGCATACTCTGCGGTTTGAACCAAAACATTCTTTCCTTTTTTCTCTTGTCTCACTTAGGCCTGATTGTAGAAAGATAAGACTCAAAAGTAGAAAGATTCCTTATGGGTTACTCTGCCCAAGATACTGATAAGGATGGAGAACTGACTTGTTCAAGGCCACAGTGAGTTAGAGACTGAACAGTGAGGTGCAGTCCATACTTGACTCCTGTCTGGTACACTTACTTTCCCCTTTGTAGCACAGCTGAGGGCCTTGTCCCAGACCAAGAGGGATTCTCCTTCCCCACAGCAGGAAGAAAGCCTCTATTCCCAGCTCCTGCCAAGGTCAGGGCCCTTAGCAAGCATTAGGCCAACTTAAGTCCTTGGGAAAGAATTCAAATTAAAAAGAGGATCATTGTGGGCAGACCTACAGGCATGACAGGATTCCAGAGGGTTAACTTTTTGTTTGGTTGGTTTGGGGTATGGGGGGGTGGGGGGGACGTGGGAGAGAGTAGATAGAGGTGTTGACACCAGGTACTTCCAAGGTGACTGACCCCTTGCTTCCAGACAGCAGCCTGGCTCCAGTACCTTCAGATACAAAACAGCCATGATTGCCACCCAATATGACCAAGTTTATTTTGTTGCAAATTTTGTTAATAGTTTCAATGATGGTTGTAACCTTAGAGGGTAGACCAGGTGCAGAAGCGGGCAGGGAACATCTGTATTTGCCTTCCCCCCACCGACCTCTGCTTGGAAGCCATAAAAGTGCTGTCATCCATCCTAACACTTCCTTTTTCCAAAATGGCTAGTCTGGCCCAATGCCTGGTTTTTCCCTTCGGTTATCACTGCAGTCACAGACTCAGATCACGTTCTCAAAGAAGCCAACTTTGACTTTAGATGATACGGGCACTTTTAAAAAAGAAGGAAATAAAAGAAATTCAAGTTATGACACACACCTTAAAGGCTGGCCTGTACATTGGAAAGGGAAACAGACAACATTTTGTAAGATACAGCATTTTGAAAAACCAGAGAGGTAACTTTGAAAGTGGAATCTGAAACTTCATTTTTAACGGACCACGTGACTTCTTGCCCTTTTCTACACAGCAGCCATGTCTTCCTTATCCCAGAACAGTCTAAGGTGACCCTAGGTGCACTAACTAGAAGGGGTCACTACTGTTAGGAAGCAGTCCTCAAATAGACACTATCATTTTGCAAATGCAATCGGACAGAGCAGGCATCAGGCAGGCGTCACAGTCCAGAGGCAGCACAGTATAAAGGGGTGAGAACTAAGGTATTAAGATAAGTTATTTGCAGAGGGGTAGTATTGAGGCTTTCTGGATCAAAGTAAAATAGCTGAAAGCAAGAATCTGGACCTGCGCTTTCTCTCATAGAGCAATCCCGATGCCCTTCACATTGGTTCCCCACCCACAAAGTTGGCAGGTTAACTTGTGCTTTTTTGGATGGCATCCACCCCAGTCCTGCTTAAGGCTCAGCTGGGCCTAGGATCCGCATAGGCCCACGCCCCGTTCAGTGGCTCTGCGCGCTCCGCTCCTGCGTTCTGCCCAGCCCGGCTCATTCCGTGGACTCGGGCGCCCCCGCGCAGCCGCTGGAAGGCGGCGCACCGGCCCCAAGTGCCAGTCCCGGGTCTCGGCGCCCCGGAGTGTACCTCCCGCCGGATCGTCAGCGAGGCTGCGGGCACCCCTGGGCCTTGTCAGCGCGCGGCGGATCCGCTGTTTGCGAGGCCGCCAGGTCCCCGGAGCCGTACAGGCGGCGGTCGGCCAAGCAGAACTAACGAGACCCTCGGGAGCGCCGCCTTCATCCCGCCGGCGCCCCCCCCCCGCGGCGCTAAGGAGGCCCGGCCATGGCAACCTGGAGTGTCGCCGTCGCCATGCAGGCTTGGCCGTGCCGCCAGGCCCCGCGCCGGCTAGTGGCTTGTGTCCTGTGCCACAGAGGCTAGGGACCGCCCCTTACCCCTTTCCCGCCACCTGTGGCGACGCAGGCCCCACCCGAGCTTTACGCAGGGAACCTTCCCACGCTAACCCGCCGCAGCCCCAGAGTCTGGCCCCTGACACGTCCTCCCCTGCCCCACTAAAACTTCTGCATCCTTGCCGGGGGTCCTGTGACATCTTCAGTGATCAGAGCGTTGCCCTAAAGAGAAAATGGAGAGACAGGAAAGTGAGCAAGTCACCGGCCCCTCTCACTGGCCTTGGGATGTGTGGGTGCTGTGCCCATACTCCTCAGTGAAGGAGTTTGTGAGCTCTTCCTGACCTCTGTAAGCTATGCTTTAGCCATCTGCATGAGGATAAAAATAGTATCCACCGCATAGTAACCTAACATTTATCATCCATTTATCAATTGCCAGGAACTATGCCTATGGTTACCTTGTGTACTCTTCTGATGCCACCTGCCATATAATGCACCATTATCCCCATTTTACACGTAAGAAAACTGAGACCTACAGAGCTGGCATGACTTGGTCTGAAGGCACACAGCCAGTGAGTGACTGAGACAAAGACAAAGCTCTAACCTCCAGTATTTTCCTAAATGTCTAATATCTGTGTAGGTCTCAGATGCTTCCCAGAACAAGGGATTCCATGGCCCAATAATTCGGAGAAACATTGCATATCATATCTCCCTATGCTTTTGTGGAGCTAACAAAGCATTTTAGTGAGTTAGAGCCTCTCACAGAAGAAAACTTTAATTCAGTGTTTTTCAAACTTATTTGAACAAGAAATTATTTGTAAAAACACACTCTTATTAGGATCTTGTGGAACTGTATTCCATAAAATACAGACATGGAAGTCCACGCAAACGTTGTAGAGATATAAGGACATGTTTCATTATAATTACTATTATCATCATCATGTTCTTCATTATTTTCTAGGGACTCTATCCCTGGCCTTCTGGGACTCCGTCCTGCGGTACTTAATAATAATAATTAACATTTACAGTGGGCACTTCTGTGTGCCAGACCTGTTCTGAGCACTTTAGCTGTATTAACTGATTTATTCCTTATACTACCCAGGTATTATCCCCATCTGGAAAAAGACATAAAATTATGTCCTTTATGATCAAATGAGTATTAAATGAGTAATAGATGTAAAGCCCTTAGAAGTACTACACAAGTGTTTGCTATCATCATTATCCGCATTTTACAGAGGAGGAAACTGAGGCAGAGGAAAAGAGACTTCCTCTAGGTCACACTGGTAGTAGGTGGCTTGGCACCAGGCAGCCTTGAGGCAGAGCGTGTGCCGGGAAGCACAGAGCTGTCCTGCCTCTCTCTGTCGGAGGTGAGGGGAACGCCCCAGGGCCAGGCCCTCATCAGCAAAGCCAGAATTCCCTGGGATCGTGGGAACGTGTCTTCTCTACCTAGGCCCTCCCATCCTGCCTACCCCTGTGCCTGACATAACCATCACCACAAACATCCTCAAGGGGAAAAAAGAAGGACAAGATTTGAGGTTGGACAGCCCAAGGTTGGGCAGTAACTCCACTATTTACTGGCTGGGTGAGCTTAGACTAGTAAGTCACCTATCAATTTCCTCTAACAATGACCCAGCCTCATCCACCTTAAGTTTGTGAGGATGAACTAAGATAATGGATATATTCTTAGCAAAGGGTCCAGCCCATCTAAAGTGGTCAGTAAATAGCAGCTCAATGCCTACCTCCTCTAGGAAGCCTTCCCTGACTGTGCCTCCCCTTACCCCCAGGAGGGGTCAGGGCCCCATCATTAAGTCCCAGGACTTATACCCACATCCCCACAGTATGCATCTATCTCCCCTATAAGGCTAAGCTCCAAGGACAGGGGTCACGTTGGTTTTGTTCACTCCTTTATCCCCAGGCTTTAGCACCAGCAGGCCCAGCACATAGTAGGAGCCCTATAAATGTTTGCTGACTGATGATTGAATCAATAATAACAAAAAAGACAACTAATATGAATTATTGAGAGCCCATTCTGTGCTAGGCCCAGTTCTGAACACTTTACATGGATTCTAACTCATTTAATATGGCACTCACATAAGATAAGGACTATTGTTTCCCCATTTGAGGAAACTGAGGCATAGTTATGTGTTTGGTAAATAGTGGAATCAGGATTTGACTCCTGTCAGTCTGGTTTCAGAGCCCACAAGCTTGGTCACAATAACTGCGACTGACCCCCAGAAAAGGAAGGAGACCCAGGTTCAGGCCCTGCTTCTCACTGGACCTCAGTTTCCCCATCTGTGCAGCAAGGTAGGAGACTTGATAATTTATCAGGGCTCTCACACTCTTGGTAGTTCCTATCTGCAGACCTAGAGGTCAGAGGGAAAGAAAAGTTGGGCCACGAGAAATCTAGAAATGGTGTAGTCACTAAGTCAGGTGAGCACGAAGCAGAGGGAGAGACCCCCGCTGCTTTCTCTGCTAGCACCCAGATCAGAGTCGGCCCTAATTTGACCAGACCTAGGCGTCAGAGTCAGGGACCTGGCCAGGCTAATATGATACAATAATTATGGACAATAATGACTGTTTGCATGTGACCATTATTTTACAGCTTGCTGAATCCTTTTGATAAACTTCATCTTGCCTGGGCTTCACAACAACCCTGTGGTTGTCATCCCTGAGAATGAGGCCTAGAAAGGACTGGGACTTGCTCAGGGTCATGCAGTGGGTGAATGTCTAGACCCCACATGACCCATCTGTTGATTGACCTGTTCATTTGTGCAATAGCAAGTCAAACTCTAGAAACTGCTCTGGCTCTTTAAGGAGAGAGCCCGCAGGACCCAGCTGGCATGCTTGGGCCACAGTCAAGTAAGAGAAGTAGCCATTCCACTCATTAAAAGTTTGGCCGGGAGAACAAAGTGGGTATCTGGGGACAGGCTAATATCCTTGGGGCTCTGGCCACAGCTGGACCCAGCACCAGCCCCAGGCTGCCATAATTGGGTCCCAGGTGTCCAGCTGAGCCTGCAACCCCCAGGGAGTCCCGCAGGCCACTGAGGTCCAGCTCATTAGGGTCTAATTGGCCATGAATTATTTGGCCAGCCTCAGGGACAGAGAATGATGAGCTTAGAGCATGAAAAGTTTGAGCAGCCACATCTTGCTCCCATGTAGCCAGAACTTTCTCCTCAGTGGCCCAAACTTTTTAAAGCCCTATGGAGAAGAAAGGTCCCTGCTGGTGCCTAGATTTCTCCAGGTTGTCCAAGCCCAGTGCACCATCAATCCATGGCTGTCCCCATGGGCGCTGACATCACCCTCATCCATAGTCTGTTGGTCTGAGGCACCACTGAGCTCCCCCGAGACTCACAGATGTACTCAACCTCGTAAGTGGTTGCCCCAGCTTTATCCTCCACTCCCCCACCCCATCCCTGGACACGGTGAGGCAACAGCCCCCTCCACACACAGGAAATGGGGCTGGGCACTCCCATGACACAGGCCTTCTATCCCCATGGCAGTTCCGAGGCCCCTCAGCCTCATGAGCCCATTTCATCCTCACAGCAGCCACAGGAGGGAAATGATGTAAAGATGATGAAAGTGACAAACATTTCAAAGCTAACATCTGACATGCATTAGTTCAGTTATTCTTCAGAGAAACTGGACTCAGACATTAAGCTTGCCTGCCTCATATAAACTTTCCCTGTAGAGAACACTAGCTTTGAAATAAGACTAATGTGGGCTCAAATCCCCAGTCTCCCACTTAACTAGCTGTGTAGTCTTATGCGAATTACTTAACTTCTCTGAGTCTTAGTTTCTTCATCTGTAAATTGGGAATAGTATTACTATCTAGTTCATAAAAGTGTGAGGTTAAAGACAGAGTATCTAAAATGTCTATCACAGGCATAGCACAGAGTAAACATTAATTAAATGACAGTGGTTAAACTATTATATAGCTTGTGGAATGAAAAACACAGCATTTGTAGTCAGAAGTTCAAACAATATTTTTGCTTTCTTAGTCCATGCCAGACTCTATACCAAGCCCTAGAATTTCAAATGTTGGTTAGATGCTCTCCTTGCCCTCCCAGAGCTTAGTGTTTGATGGGAGGGTAAGACAAGGAAGTAAGTCATGGTAAGGGAGTATAAGTCTCTAAACCACAGCTTTATCATCTGTAAAATTAGAGAGCAGTATCTGCCTTACAGGGTTATTATATGAACCATGTGTGATAATATAGGTAAGCATTGTCTTCAGATTCTACCTAGAGTGGTATAAAAACATCTCTTACTATTTCACAGATGAGGAAGCTGAGGTCCAGAGACCGTGTGTCACTACTCAAAGTCACCCAGCTGGTGGACGGCCAAGCCCAAAGTGAGTCCTGGGGCTTTTCTGCCCAGGAAGTGATCGAGCACCTTGGCAGGAATGGGCAGAGTTCCCCAAGCCCTTCCACCAACCAGCCACTCACCCTGCTGGCGCTGGATGCCTCCTGCCCAGGGCGGGGGAGATGTATGGGGCAGATCCTGCCTGTTCTCGGGGAATTCACAAAAGTGCATCAGTAAATGTTCTAAAAACTGATCATGGTGATGAATTGATGAGTACACAAATATGTGATGATGTTGTGAGCCGTTGATTGTACCATGTATGGAATGTATGTGTGTGAAGATTCTTCTATAAAATATTTGTTTAAAGAAGAAACCAGGCAGGCCATGGTAACTCAATGGCAGAATTCTCACCTGCCATGCTGGAGACCTGGGTTCGATTCCCGGTGCCTGCCCATGCAAAAAAAAAAAAGAAACCACAAGGCAAATGATAAGTAGATAGATAAAATAGTGGTCAAGGGACACCTCACTAAGAGACAATATTTGAACAAAGATGTGAAGGAGGTGAGGGAATGAGCCACACAGATATCTGAGGGGAAAGTGCCCAGGCAGAGATTCTAGCCAGTGTAAAGGTCCTAAGGTGGAAACTTGTCTGGTGAGTGTGTGAGCTGTGAGTGGCAGTGAGGTGGAAAGTAGTAAATAGTAGAAGTAAAAACATAAGTAGCAGATGTGGGTCGGAGAGGTAACAGACCCTGATCATGCACAGCCTCACAGGCTGCTGCCAGGGTACACTGGGTGAAACAGCGAACCATCAGAAGATTTTGAACAGAGGATCCATATGATCAGATTTACATGTTAAAAGGAAAAATCTCCGGGCAGGCCATGGTGGCTCAGTGGCACAGCTCTTGCCTGCCATGCCAGAGACTCAGGTTTGATTCCCGGTACCTGCCCATGTGAAAAAAAAAAGGAAAAATCTCCTTGATGACAGTATATTGTATCGGAGACCAGTGGGGAGGTTATTACAAGAATCCAGATGAGAAATGAATGTAATAGCCACAAATGCAGACTAATATTCAGTACCGTATTTCATAGAATCTAAGATGGCACTGATTGTGGGATACATCATGATTTCAGAGACGTGAAAATATGCAGTGTGAACTACAATATTCAGGGTCATTTTCTGAAATAGTGAACAATGCTGGGTAAAGTTCCAAATGAAACAAAGTAACTATCTTCTCTCAATTTATCCATTAGTCTCATCTCAGATAATTCAATTTATATTAAAACCATGCAAAAATCATTTATGTTTATATATACAACAAATTTATTAGTGGTTGCTTAGACCTGGGGAAAAGAGAGGGAATGGGGAGTGACTGCTAAAGAGTATGAATTTCTTTTGGGAGTGGTAAAAATGTTCTAAAATTGATTGCGGTGATACACAGCTCTGTGAATGCACTAAAAAAAACCATTGAATTGTATGCTTAAAACGGGTAAATTGTATCATATATGAATTATATTTCAATAAAGCTGTTACCAAAAAAAAAAAAAAGAGTACATTAGGTAAACATGGAACCATGAATAGGGAGTGAGATCTTGTTGGTTTGTACAAGTTAGCGTGATGCCACAATATATCCAGAGCAAGCTGGACAGAAGATTAAAAAGTATTTGCAAAGTCTCCCTGAGGAACTTGGGGAAAAGGTGAAAACATTAAACTTCCCCACCTGGGGAAGACCTGATATTCTCATAAACCTAGGGCCTGCCAGTTTGGTGGGACAGACCCTCGATCTGACTCAGATGAGTAAGAAAAAAAAAGACAAAATATAAATAAACAATAGAGGGATGTGGTGGTTATAGATTGTTTTGGGTGTTCTTTTTTACTCTTATTTTTAGTTTTATTCTTTTATTGTTTTGGAGTAATGAAAATGTTCAAACATCAACTATAATCATGAATGCACAACTGTGAACCACTGATTGTACACTTTAGATGATTATATCTCAATTAAAAAATCATTTACGGAAAAAAAGGGTGGGTCAGTAAGATCAATATGAAATAGTAGAAGTACAAGCAGAGAGGGAAACACAGGCCTGGGAACAATGGAGTGGGAAGGGGGGTCAGGTGACAGACTCTCTTCCCCGCCTTTCCCTGCTCCAAGGTGTAAACTGTGAGCTCTAGGACCCCTCTCTACTGTTTCCTTTGCCCTCCAAATAAACCCAACACCTAAGAAGAAACAGAGAGCTTGCTATGGCAACACAACTTCAAGACTTGTCCTTCCAGGGCGGACCACAGTGGCTCAGCAGGTAAGAGTGCTTGCCTGCTATGCCAGAGGACCCGGGTTTGATTCCGGGTGCCTGCCCATGTTAAAAAAAGAAAAAAAACAGACTTGTCCTTCCAGTCACATATGGCCTCAGAATCTCTCTGAGACAGAAATTCTCGGTTACTCTCACCCTCTTCCTTTCACAGACCCTTAGTAAAGGTCTTAACTCAGGTGCTGCAACTAAGAGGAACAGACATTCATGATGGGCCTGGGGCTGAGGCTGGGGCCCAGGCGAGGACCCAGACTAGGGCTGGATAACTGTGGTCTCAATTCCCTGGCAAGCCTTGACCTCAGGTGGTAGCAGGAGGGAGCTGAGCCTGGAGCCATTCTAGCATCCTTGAATCTTTGGGGACCTCTTAGTGGCCACCAACTTCCCCAGGCAGTCCCTGCCAGGACCCAACCTATTGGAAGAGCCAGGGACTCTGAGGGAAAGAGAAGGGTGAGAATCTGAAAGGGGATGTTCTAAGGAAGTGCCTCATGCTAGCCCATGGGGAAGATTTAGAGAGAGTGCAGAGGAACCACACATCCCTAGGTTAACCCTGAGAGCCGGCATCAGTGGGACTGAGAGTCAGGACAAATTCAAGCCCCAGCTCTGCTCCTTAGTGGCTGTGTGGACTTGGGCAAATGCCTTTATCTGTTTCCTCCTCCATAAAATGGGATAATGATAGAACTGACCATGTAGGGATGTCGTGAAGATTTGACATAAAGTCTTTGCGAATGTTTAGAGTTCTGCCAGCCACTATGTTAAATAAGTTAACAGATATTACCAATTTAATTCTCACAATATCCCTATGAGGTCTTGTTTGTTCACAAATGTATATTACACCTAGCCTCACAGGTGTTGAATAAATGTGTTGGTGTGAATGAGTGAACAAACAAACAAAGGAATATGAAGTCGGTGCTATTATTATGCTCACTTTCCAGAAAAGCCCTTTGAGGCCCAAAGAGAGGAAGCAACTTGCCTGGACCTCAGAACCAGACCCAGGCCCTGATGCCAGTACAGCCCAAGTGACTCAAAGCTCACAGTCCTGGAACCCAGGCAGTGTGGGGATGGGGATGAGTGCACCAGAGTTGCCCAAGGATGAGAAGTCTAACTGGCCCTTCCAGGCACGGATTCATGCTCCCTCCCCAACCCCCCACCTCCCAATCCTTTCAGCACCGGCAGGAGTGCTGGAGGTCTTAGCGTGACATGATGTTTGGGTGCCATCTGGTGGTGACTCTGAGAATTGCAGGCTGCACCTGGCCTGGTGGGGAGACCTTAGGTAGCAGAAGAAGGCTAGCCCCACTGCCAGGAGAGAACAAAAGATCTACTGTCCATGGATCCTAGGAGAGGTCCCCAGCCCAGACATTGGGAGAGAAGGAAGGGCTGTTCGCAAAGCTTTACTCAGAGACCGAAGCCTGCCCAGAGCCAATGACTTCATGGAAAAGGGCATCGATGTGTCCAATAGGGACCTGAGGCCTGGCTTCCTGGAGAGCCAAGTCCAGATGGCCCCTCCCACAACACACACAGCTGTCTTGTCATACCACCCGCCAGATTTCCCACTGCCCACAACCTAAGGTCTTTGAGTCTGCAGTTTGGTCTCTTAAGGCTAGGGGGTTCAGTCTGAAGGACCCTCCTAGAGAGTCCTTTCCTTATATACATGAGACCCATGGAGTGGCTGCTGCCCAACATCACACAGTAAGCACCCAGGCCTCTGGGATGTCAGGCCAGTGAATCCTCAGTAGGGTCCCCTCTTCTCTTACAAATTAAACAGCAGGAAAATGCTATGATTCAACCACGTGTCCTTTCAACCATTATCCTTTTCCTCATAGATTCCCATTCCTGAAGAGGCCTGGGGCCACCACCAGCCTGGGACTAGGCAAGCATCTTTTATGGGAAAGAATCTGGAGATCAGATCCAAGCTTGACTTCAAGTCTCAACTCTGCCACTTACTAGTGCTGACCCTTGGCCAAGTGCAACCTCTCTCTGAGCCCCCAGTTTCTTCATCTGTGACATGGGTACAGCGATCCCTACCTGCAAAGGGTTGTGGGGTTTAAAGGAGATACAACATGTAACACCCCAAGCGCAGCACCTGACCAGGTCAAGAGCTGGTTAAATAGGCTATTCCTTCCCTCTAGGCCCTGACCAGCTAAGAAAGGGGCAGACTAATGGAGTATAGAAGAGACAGGAGCCCTCCAGCCACAGCGGATAGCAGTGTCCCAATTCCCAGAGCTTTTCAAAGTCAGACCCCAGGCTTGGGCAAATCAGGGGAAGCCCTACTAAGTCAGGCAGTTGGTGTCTCGCCCTCCTTTGGGGCTCAAAGAATAAATCTGCTGAGGAGGACAACGTTCAGGTTCAGCATGGGTAAGGAATCACAGCATTGTGAGTGTAATTAACACCACAGATTACATACTTAAATGTGATTAAAGGATAAATTTTAGGTTATATATATGTTACTAGAATTAAATTAAAAAAAAAAAGCACGGGCAGTGAGAACCCTAATATAAACTATAGGCTATCAGTAATAATACAATTATAATATTGTCATCAATACTAACTTAGGTACCACACTGATGCAATGTGTTAGTAATAGGGAAAACTGTGTGTGTGAGGGGGCCGTATTGGAATGCTATAATTTGTACATGATTTTTCCATAAACTTACAACTTCTCTAATAAAAATTAATTTTTAAAAAAACTACAAGGAGAAGCATGATCAAGAATGTTGACCTCAAACTGACAGGCAATATCATGCTTGATAAGAATAAGGATTCCTACTAAAATTAAGGAAAAAATTTAAAATACCTTATCATACTATTATTTTTTAACATTGTTCTCCAAGTTCTGTTTCATGAAATAAGATATAAAACAGAAATAAAGGTGTAGTTATTGTTTTTTTAAAAAGGATAATTCTCCCTAGAATTCCCAATAGAATCGAGTGAAAAATTCTCTTAAATTAGTTAAGAGAATTCAAAAAGTGATACTAAATAAGATAAATGTACAAAATCAATAACTTTCATATATAATATTATTGCCTGTTCTAGTTTGCTAGCTGCCAAAATGCAATATACAAGAAACAGAATGGCTTTTACAGGGGAATTTAAAAAGTTGCTAGTTTACAATTCTAAGGCTGAGAAAATGTCCCAATTAAACAAGTCTATAGAAATGTCCAATCTAAGGCATCCAGGGAAAGATACCTTGGTTCAAGAAGGCCAATGAAGTTCAGGGTTTCTCTCTCAAGTGGAAAGGCACATGGCGAACACAGTCAGGGCTTGTCTCTCAGCTGGAAGGGCACATGGCGAACACGGCATCATCTGCTAGCTTTCTTTCCTGGCTTCAATTTCATGAAGCTCCCCAGGAGGCATTTTCCTTCTTCATCTCCAAAGGTCACTGACTCATAGACTCTCTGCTTTGTGGTGCTGCAGCATTCTCTGCTGTCTCCGAATCTCCTTCATTCTCCAAAATGTTTCCTCTTTTATAGGACTCCAGTAAACTTATCAAGACTCACCTAAATGGGTGGAGACATGTCATCACCTATCCAGTTTAACAACCATTCTTGATTAAATCACATCTCCACCGAGATGATCTGATTACAGTTTCAAACATACAGTATTGAATAGGGATTATTCTGCCTTTACCAAATGGGATTTTGATTAAAACATGGCTTTTCTAGGGTCCATACATCCTTTCAAACCAGCACATTGCCAATTCAAAAATATTTTGCTCACAGTGGTAACAAATAGAAAAATATCTAAGAATAAATTTAACAAGAAATGTGAGATACCTATTCGTTATTAAACAATTACTGAGTATCTTGTTTGTGTCAGGTTCTGAGTTAGATAGCTGAAATATAAATGTGAGCAAAATGGACAGAGTTCCTGCCGTCCGGGACCTATACAAATAAAACTATTAAACCTTGTTTATAGATAAAAAATAAAACTCGAAAAAATAGAATAACATACCTTGATATTAGATGAGAAAACTAAATATTTTCAAGATGTAATCCACAAATTATTTTGTGGATTTTAATGAAATCCAATTTTTAAAACCACAACGGATAATTTTTGGAAATTGGTATAATAATCAAAAAGATTGGGAGGACAAAATAGAATAAAGCAAAAATTTGAAAAAAAGGGAGGGTTGTGAGAAGATGGAAGAGTAGGACATTTGAAGAATCAGTCCCTACACTAAACTAACTATAGAACTAGTAGAAAACTATCTTGATCAATTATTTTTAAACTTCACATCTGGGGGAACACTATGTAGCATCCAGGGGGAGTGGGGAGAAAAGGCTAGTAAATTGTAATAAACGCAGATGAGTTTCACCTGCCCTACAGGCTACCATCCCTTTCCTTCCAGCCTTGTGTTACTGTCAGGAAGCAGTGTAGACTGGACCTCAGGGTCCTCACACAGCTTGCTGGTGCCAGTGGATCCTAAAGAACTAGTCCTCCAAACTCTGGGGGAGTATGGTCTGATCCCAGATTTCTACCTTTGATCGGCTACCTCAGATCACTGGGTGCCTAGTCTGGGGGAAGCCATTATTCCAGTCCCATTTGGGCAAAGGCAACAGACGAATCTCAAAGACAGTAACATTCCTTAAACCTATGCAAAAGAGTTAAAGGGCTGCATTAACTGGGCAAGTGATGAATCGAGAAGACACGACTTCAAAAGCCATAGAAGCTCCTGGTGCCCTTGCTGGCCCCTTCCCCACCCCTCCACAACACAGGGTGGAACCAGCTTGTACTCCCATTGTGGGTCCCTGGCCCTGTTCCAGAGGGAGCAGAGTGGCTCCTGTGCACGTATTGAGGTGCATGCATGTCAGTGCCAATCTATTAGGTAGAAATCTGAGACACTGAGCTGGGAAACATGTCTCTGGCTTGCCTTCCAAGACTTTGTTCTGAGAGCAAGAAGCAGCTTGCAGACAGCTGTGACAGTAAGAGAAACAATTAAATTGAAGTGGCCTGGGGCAAAGGACTACCTGCCTTAAGTCACTCAAAACAGCACCCAGGATGGGGTCGGCAGCCTACTTCAAAGGGAGTGGAAGGGACTTTCACTCAAATTCCTAAAAACTAAACTGGAAACTCCTAAGGCCTCTAGTAAGCACAAGCCCAGGAAAAGAAGCATCCTCTTTGGCTCTGGCTCCATGCAGGCTCAGATAAGACAGAGAGGACCCTGTGTTTCCCATTTACCTTTGGCTGATTTTCTTGGTAGGAGGGCTAAGTTCTGAGGACCACCAGTTAAGGCAGAGCCAACTTGCAAAGACAGTGAAAAGTGATTTTTGCTTTGATTTGTTCGTTTTGATTAGTTTCTGACATGCAAGAAAATCTCTATCATATCACTATCTGGATACAAACAGACAGCACAGGGACTAAATTCCAGAGTTAACATATTAAAATGTACAGTGTGCAACAATTACAAGACCAACAAAGAAACAGGAAATGATGGTCCATCAAAAGGAACAAGATAAAAATCCAGAAACCATCCACAAGTGGACCAGATTTTGGACTTACTGGACAGAGACTTTTAAAAAAATTATTTTCAGTATGCTCAAGGAGATAAAGGAAAGCACAGAGAAAGAACTAAAGGATATGAGGAAAACAAACAATAAACAAAATGGGATTCTCTTTGAGTTTCTCAAAAGGAACCAAACAGAAGCACTGGAGTTTATCAGTTACCACAATAACTGATATTAAAAAAAAAAAACCCTTCCTATACAGTTTCAACAGCACACAGGAGGTGGCATAAGAAAGAATCAGTGATCTCAAAGACAATGCAATTGAAATGATTCCAGCTGAGTGTGTAGAGCAAGTTACTACACAGTGTGTTATGGAAACACAGTTGCAGGCACCACAGAAACTTTAAGTAAATGACAGCTTTATTACTTACACAGCACAAAGGGTCCATGGGAGCAGGGGAAGAGATCCCATCACAGCCAGTCTCCCAGGCAGGCGAAACTGCTTGGGTTAGTTTGGTCAGAGGATGGCAGCTCTGATACCCTACTTTGTCTCAGAGGGGAGAGAGAAATTTGTGCTGTTTGAGGGTTGAGTATTTACCCACCCCAGGAGGAAGGGGACCTGCCACTGAAACTTCCTGCCTTGATAAGCATCTGGAGCTGTTTGCCCCTAGTTTCCAAATTTAAGTTCTGGTCAGCCTTACCATTAGACCTAACATCTCCCCTGAGTTGTGGAATGGAAACATCGTTGCACAATAGAAAAGGTGGCCACTGAGTGTCCATGACTTCCCCAGCAGTCCACACTTCGGGCTCTCAACCAGGTCTGGCCTACTTGTCTGCATTCGCTTCAACGTAAACCCACTTCCACTCTCAGACGTGAAGGTGGAGTCAGGTTGGGCCTACCCCACCTGGCCCATGGCTCCCAACAATGTTGACAGTCAAGGTTGGAAATACCAGTGGTTGCCACAGAATAAAAAAGGCTTCACACTGAGTGAAAGAAGCTAGTCACAAAATAATTCTAAAATCTGTACAGACAAAAACATGGATTCATGGTTGCCTAGGGCTGGGGAAAGTGAGGGATAGGAAGTGACTGCCTGTGAATATGGAGTTTCTTCTGGGGGTGATTCAAAGGTTCTGAAATTAGATTGTAGTGATATTTACACAGCTCTGTGAATATACTAAAAACCACTGAATTGTACACTTTAAAAGGGTAAATTTTCTGGCATGTGAGTTGTTTCTCAATAAATAGCTGTTATTAAAAAAAGGAAAAACATACTATAAAAAATGACTACAGGAGGGAAAAGCATTTTGACATGAAGGCATGAGTTTTATATGGAAGTTTCTCCAGGGCATCAGGTTAAAGCTGACTGTTGGATACTTGGATCTGGGACTCAGGGGTAACATCTGTCCTATAGGTAGAGATATGTGAGTCACCAGGGCCCAGAAAGGGTAGGAACCATAGAGAGAGTGAGATCATTCAGAGAGGATGTGGGGTAAGAGAACAAAGGGTCAAAGAGGGGTCCTAGAAAAGAAACACCCTACTCCCCCAAATGTGCCCCCTCATTGCTGTTACCCTAACATGCTCACATCAACTCCCTACTCTCTGCTCGAGCTGTTCCCCCAGCCCACAGGGCCCTGAGGACACACATTCTCATTCTGGCCTCCCCTGGCACCTCCTGCCTGGCTAAATCAGAGCCTGGGATGAAGCTCTAGGAGTTCCCCCAGGGAGGAGTAAGGTGGATTTAACAGCAGTCAAGGAATCCAAGCTGGACTGGCCCCATCTTAGTATTCTCATCCTGTCCTGGTGAGTCCCGGTGAGTAACAAAGTTAGTGCTTGGTCAGGCATGGGAGTGAGAAGAGGCTCTCACCCAAAGCCATGTAGGGGCAAAGGTAGGCAGAAGGACTGAAGGCTCCCCAGGCAAACCAAAATGCTCCCAGCCCCTAGAAATTCTGTAGTTTATTAATGGTATCGCCATTCACACAGTAGCCTAAACTGGAAAAGTCTGCATGACATTATAGGCAAGAAGAGGGAATCGTTGCTTTCTTCCTCTCCCCTTCCCCACATCTGAACCTGTCAGGTCTGCTTTATAAATTTGTAAATTTTTCAGCTAGATGGTTCTTGAATTCTGAATTTTGAGTCTCTGACTCCTTGGTTCTCTGATCCCAGTTGGAGGCTAGGGAAGAACAGGGTAATCAAATTCGCTTCCTACCCCTGTGGTTGTCCACCAGCAAACATTTGTTGAGATCTGGACAATTCCTACCTCTCCTTTCTGTTACAGTACAGCCTTAAACCATGCCTTAGCCTTGGTTACAGGGTCCCCACTTCAAACCCTCCTCTCTTCCATTTCCATAACAACCTCAGAAAGTGCCTAGGAAGGGCTGGCCTGAGGAGTCACAGCTCTGCAGCCTGGGTGGGCCAGAAAAGGATTTTCACTCAGCTCATGGAGAGAAGGGAAAGGCAAAAAAAAAAGAAGATCTCTGTGGATGTTGGGCAGGTGGGGTAATATTAAGAACAGAGAAATTGCTTGTTTTCCATTTTATTTCCATCTCTATATCATGAGAAAATAGCTTGAAACAAGAAAAAGCAAAACAAAGATATCTGAGAGAATTAAAACCCATTTCCTACCATGGTAAAAGATTGTAAGAGAGTGTCTGATAATACTAAGAAAATTCAAACCTCTAGCTTAGACAAAGTACTTATACTTACTGAAGAAGCCTGAAGATGTGTTCAGATTTCCCACCAGTGAATCCATTAAAAATCTTGGGAAAAGGGTGGGCCATGGTGGCTCAGCAGGCAGAGTTCTCGCCTGCTATGCCAGAGACCCAGGTTTGATTACTGGTGCCTGCCCATGCAAAAACAAAAAAGATCTTGGGAAAAGACTGGTGAAATGGGAAGGAGAAACTGATGTCAACTATAGATTGTTAAGCTTTAAAATTGTTCCCTGTCAAATATTTACAATAAATTATTAAACAGATTTTGTGTAAACACCAAAAAAAGAAAAAAGTGATCCATAGATATCTGCAAATCAGCTTCATTTTTACAGGCTTGCTAGACTGGAAAAAGATTACAGACCTGAATTCATCAAGTCATTTGCCTGGTTCAGCTTTCCTCAGTAGAACTTTCTCTGACTGTTCTGCCAGCCTATCCGGCAGTTGATCTTACCTACTGTGTGCTGCACCTAGTTATACAAAACTCTTTTATAGCACCTCTCATACTTGTACCATCTTGTTGAAAGAGGAACACTCCAAAGTGGGCACCAGAAACACGCTTTATTTTTTCTGCTTGTTCTCCTTTCAAATCTCCTCTGTGGTACCCCTTGAACAAAATCTTGAGAATTTTCTATTATGATTTTGTTAATCCATAAATAATTTTACAAAGTCCTTGGGTCACTTTTGGTTTCAAAAAGAACCTCATATAAACTATTCAAATAGCCAATGCCATCTAATAATAAAAACTCCAACTTTGAAATTAAGGTTTATTGCCCACTACCATTTGTGCTCCCTTCAGATTAGATGTCCAGGGGGAGAAATGGAAGCTTTGTTGGCGTCGTCCTTTTATCCTTTTGCTTATTTCTTCTCCCTACTCTACGATCCATGGTTTTTACCTCACCAGATATTCAGAACATCGGAGAAAAAGGTCAGGGGTAGAACTGGCCTCACTTGACCTGGCAGTGCTCCGTCATAGCCTTGGTAGATGTTTAAAGCAGACACTACTGGGGATACATTTCTTGAGCAATGCTCTTATCTGGTGAATTGCTGACAACCTCCTCTTGGTTCCAGCCCCTGGGCCATAGTAGCTACCTGAACTTGTTACTTTGGGGATCTATACCCTCACTTCAGAAGACTGCTTTCTTAGGAAAAATGTTCAAGAGAGATCCTGCCTGCTTACTTTCTGTGGCCATTTTATGGCCAAGGGACCGGGACCAGGATTAGGGTGAGGTGAGTGAGGCAAAATTTAAAGAGCTGTCAGAAAAGTCAGTTATCAAGTTAATTAATAGTTTAGTGAAATTTTTTAAAAATCAAAGGCAATGCAAATAATCTATGATGAACAAAATATCAAATTTTTAAATAAGGGCAGGATCCAAAAGGACTAGGACTAGGGTGGAATGAGGCAGGGCTGTGCACCTTAAAGCCAGGAAAAATGATGGAAGTTCTCCTATTGCTCCCCTGCTCCCAGCCCAGACATTAGGGGCTGCAGTCACAGCCTTTCACATTTAGTTATCTCAGGCTTGGCCCAAATACCAGTCCCCAGCATTGTCCAAAGTATAACGGCCAAATTTCAAACTCACTGCTTTGCTTCTAAAAGCCCCACTCACTGGCTTGAGTTGAGGAGAGGGCACCCATTTGAGCTCCCATTTTGGGGAAGAAAAATATCAACTTTCTTCAAAGACATTCTCAGAATCTACAACATTCACCTTTTTAAACTCTCCAGTTAAGTGTAGGGCTTAGGGTCCCAACAACAGTTCTCAGCCAACTCCTTTGTTAGTTCTCCTAGTGATCTAGTACCTCACCTTGGCAATGTGGTTTTATATTGTTTTTTAAAAACAATATAAGAGCATTCATTTTTATTGTACTTGGCCTTTTTAGTCCTCAGTTAAAATTGAAACACGCAGAGGGCCTTTTTAACATCTTGTAACACTGTGTATTTTAACTGTTGCTTATCATTTTTAACCTGCTCAGTAGAATGTAGACTCATACAGGGAATAACACAAGAAGTTATTCTTTGTTGTATTCCATGCATCTAGCACATAGTCTGGCCCACAAAATAGGTGCTCAGTAATGATGGAAAGGAATAAATAAATAAAGGAACTACCTATCACTTTATAAGAACAAGGAAGCAAAATGAACAAAATGATGTTATTTCTTGAGGCCTCATAAAATGGTGAAAGATAGTTTTTATTTTCTTTCTAGGAATATTAGAGACTCATGGAGATCCAAGCACCTGGTCCAGCCTGGTGAGGCTGTGGCTGGGGTACACAAGGGCTTGGTACCAAAAATAGGCCTCCTATTCCCCTTTACTTCCCAGAGCCATCCTACTTTCCCTGGGAAGATGTCGGCATGGAACAATGGAAGCTCCAACATGTCCTACACCAGCTTCCTCATGGTGGGCTTTCCAGGGCTACAGGAGTCCCGTGCCCTCCTTGTACTGCCCTTCCTTGGCTTCTATTTGGTGATCATCTCCGCCAATGCCCTGGTTATCCACACAGTGGTGACCCAGCGGAACCTGCACCAGCCCATGTACATACTCATCACCCTGCTCCTGGCTGTCAACATCTGTGTCGCCACCACTGTGGTACCTGCCATGCTGTTCAGCTTCTCCACCAACTTCAACCGCATCTCCTTGACCCACTGCCTGGTACAGATGTTCTGCATCTACTTCCTCATTGCCTTTGACTGTAACATCCTCCTGGTCATGGCCCTGGACCGCTATGTTGCTATATGCTATCCACTCCGCTACCTCAAGATAGTGACAGGCCAGCTTCTGGCTGGCCTCGTGGGGGTGGCAGCTGCCAGGAGCACCTGCATTGTGGTTCCAGTGGTGGGGCTGGCCTCCCAGGTTCGCTTCTGCCAATCAAATGTGATCTATCACTTTGCATGTGAGCACATGGCCTTGATGAAGCTCTTCTGTGGAGACATCTCTCTCAACAGGACTGTGGGACTCGCTGTCCGCATCTTCAACAGAGTCCTGGACATGCTCCTACTTGGAGCCTCCTACTCCCGCGTCATCCATGCTGCCAGATTTCATCAAGCCAAGCACGTTCCAAGGCCCTAAACACGTGTGGCTCCCACTTATTGGTCATTGTCACAGTCTACTCCTCTACCATGTCCTCATCCATCATCTATCGTGTGGCCCACACTGCCTCCCACGACGTACACAACCTGATCAGTGCCTTCTACCTGCTGCTTCCATGTCTAGTCAACTCCATTATCTATGGGGCCAGGACCAAGGAAATTAGGCAGCACCTGATAATTCTGTTCCAAAGGGCATGGCCCCGGGGCCCCCATGAGAAGCCCTTGTCCCTGCGCTCACAAAGGGGGCTTCCTACCTGATTCTGTGGGACTTTTGAGTCCTACAAAAACTCTCACTGTCAAGTGGGGTATGGGGGAGGGAGGTTAATGAGCTTGAACTTTTACCGTAGGCAATATGTAGCCATTTAAGAGTCCAAAGCAGAGAAGTGGCAAGTTGTGTTTCAGAATAATTATTCTGCAGTCATAGTAAAGTGTGGCTCAGAGGATTGTCTCCCTAAGAAACGTATTAGGAGGTTGTTACACTAGTTCAGATGAGAGACAATGGTGGCCTGAACCTTACTACTTACAGCAGGGGTGAGGAAAGCCAGACAGGTATAAGGGAAATCTGAAGGTTGAATTTGTATGCAGGGGTCAGAAAGACAGGGGAAAAATGAGGAGAGTGGATTCAACAAAGTGGTCAGCCATATTACATCCTCTGATGGGTCAAAGAGAATGAGGACTGTAGGGGCCCTTGACCTAGTAGTAAACAGTTAGTTGAGGACTTTAGCAAGGGCAGTTCATTTCTTCAGGCCCTAGGAATACAATGATGAGCACAATCTGGTCCTTGGTCTCATGGACTTTAGAAGAGACATAGGTGTTAGTCAGCATGATTCTGGGTGGATCAGTAAAGAAAAGTTTATGAGGGGATATAGGGAGCCATGGAAGGGAAGGAAGAGAAGATGCTCATGCATCTTGTCTTGGGCATGCATGTGTGGCCCTAGGTTTCCCCCAATTTACACAGATATGAATATCCCCGCTTCCCTAAGAAACAGTTTCCTCATGTCCTGGCCACTGCACTTAATAACCCACAGCTAGTAATCCCTTGCCCCAGGCAGTACAACTGACTGCTATCCCATAGCATTCTGTAGGAGAGTTCTGTGTGCCACCTTCTATAGGCAGGACAAGTTATGGGATGGCAAGTATCTCAGATCACTTCCAGACAAATTGGGCCAGACATAAAAGCTCCCAATGTGTACACAAGGGTTACTCTGCTTTCTCTGAAACTGGGACCAGAGACCCACACATTGGGAGCACAGGCTAGCTCCAAGTGGTGCTGCTGAGTGGTAGGGGAGAAGCCAGCCAGGGTGCCATGAGACCCTACCATCTTTAAGTAGCCTTTTTCGGTGTTCACTCTGTTAATACAGCCCTTTAACTGTTTACTGAAGTTTTGAGAAAGATGTTTCTGCCAGTTCTTGCAGGTTGTTCAAAGCTTCCATTGAGGAGCAAGCCTTGAAGCATCTCCATTTTCTTTGCTTTTGAGTTTCAAATTTGGAATCTGAGCACATCAGTCAGACAACAGTAGAGAAGACATTGTTTCATAGGACACAGCAGTACAGAAGACAGTGTTTCATAGCGCACATAGCTGTTGAGTCTGACACTCCTCAGAAAAGGCTATGGGAAGACAGAAAGGAGAGGGAAAAGGTGGAAGCCATCTGGCAAACAAAGAGCAAGTCTGCTCTCCTCTTCCCAGGCAAGATCTTAATTATACCCTTAATTTAATATCTCATTCTCTCAACTAATATCCTTTCTGCCCATGTTCTTGTCTTGGGCAAATTTCTTCCAAGTAGCAGTATGTAATAAGTATAACAGATATTACATATGGGGGGGCATTTTTTTTATTTTTCTTTGGAAGATGTGGGGTAGGGGAAATAAAAGAAGAACAAACAGACATGCTAATAATGTCTCTGGGATCATGAAAGTTCAATACCATAAAAGTCATTCTTGCCAGAGGACCCGGGTTCGATTCCTGGTGCCTGCCCACGTGAAAAAAAAAGTCATCTTGCGCGGACTTCAGTCTACCAATATGCAGAGAGAAGCACATGGAAGCTGATGCTTCTGGCCCCAGAGCATCCAGGCTGATGGAGGAATTATGGCCCTTCCAAAATCACCAGCTTGATGGAGGCAGCATGTTCTTCACCCTTGGGGAAGAAATTGCCCCCGTCTTCAGGGTACTTTTGGTCTAAAAAGATACACACTACCAACAGCCCCATTGCTACACTATTCCTTTTCTCTACCAGAGAGAAACATAGAAGCATTCAAAAGAGCCCAATAAATGTTTCTTGATTTAATTTCTTATGAAATAACATAACCCTACGGAAAATATTAGCGAGACAAAGAGTTACAGTACACTCCATTCTGAGGTTACTCCTTTCCAGGTCAAACAGTGCTTTCTTCCATAAATGTTAAAGACATCCAGATACGATTTCAAAATATTCCTAAATATCTCTGTCCTAATTCTCTCTATTTCCTCAAGGCTTTGCCTTCACCTTCACTGCCACTGCCAGCACCTAAGGAGGCTGTTTAATAAAAAGGAAAGAGCATGAACAGTAGTGTCCAGTAGACTGAGTTTAATACCCAACTATGCAAAAGTATGGAGCCACCTGGTGGATATATGAGCAAAAATAAAAGCAAACTCCAGATACGGCAAGAATTCTCTGAGCCCTGCTTTCACAGAATGATCAACATTAAACCCAAAGAACACCTGGGATCTTATGTCACTACTCCCAGTTCCAACTTTTCAACATTCTGTTGAAAAGAAAAACAGTCTGAAGATAGGAGCAGTCTCCAAACAACCTGTATCATTCAGGATCCAGTAAAAAAAAAAAAAAAAAAAAGAAGAAGCAACACTCAACAGGTGTTTCAACAGAGAATTTAAAGTCAGAAATTAGTTAAACAAGAGATGAAGAATTTAAAAAGCAAAAAGGGAACTGTGAATTAAAACAGAGGTAGCAGGAAGTAGCTACCACCCCTAGGGCTCAAGAACAAAAAGAAGAGGTTCTCCTAGAAGTCTGGAGAAGAGGCCCCAAGAGCTAGAACTCAGACCTCCGACTAGAAGGTATTACCAAGATGGTGCTAGTACCTCAGGGGCTCAGAGAAAGAATTCTGTAGAGCTGGGACGCAGATCAATGACAAGGATGTACTTAGCTAGTGCTGTACCTTAGGTTGGAGCAAAGAAACCATGAAGCTAGGATGCATACTTGTTGGAGTGGGTGGTATGGGTTCCCCAAGAGGTGCTGGTCTGAGGGGGTACAATGAAATTGGTTCTGGAAAAGCCCAGAGAAGATGGAAATTGGGACCCATTATTGCTGTCAAGGTGAAGGTCTGTTATTAGGATGGTACTGACAGGAATAGCAAGTAAGCAGGAAGGAGCAAGTCCATTCTGCCCTTCTGCTTTCCAATCTCTTTCCATTGTCCCTGATTTTAAAATGTAACAGAAAACCTCCTGATGATGAATAAATCTAGTTTTCAAAGTCCCAGTCCCAACACCAAAGCTTACTATAGGAAAGTAGGTTTAGGCTAAGAGACGATAGCTTAAAAAACACACAAATTTAAAACTTCTAAAAAAAAAAGTTTCACACCATTGAGCTGTGTTCCAGTAGCTTTGATTCTTGAAGATGACTGTATAACAACCTAACTTTTACAACGTGACTGTGTGATTGTGAAAATCTTGTGTCTGATGCTTCTTTTATCCAGCTTATGGATAGATGAGTGAAAAAAATATATATGGATAAGAAGTAAATAAATAATAGGGAAGATAATGGATAAGATAAATTGGGTAGATTGAAATATTAGTGGTCAATGAGAGGGAGGGGGAAGAGATATGGGATATATGAGTTTTTTCTTTTCTCTTTTTATGTCTTTTTTGGGAATGATGCAAATGTTCTAAAACTGATCATGGTGATGAATACACAACTAGGTGATGATATTTTGAGCCATTGATTGTACATCATGTATGGACTGAATGTGTGTGAAGATTTGTCACAAAAAAAAATTTTTTTTCTAAGTTTCACAGAGAAACAGGGGAAAGGATAATACTGTACAAGGCCACCTGGAACATTTTGCAGGTGAGAAGAGGAGGACTTTGATCTATTTCCTATATATTTCCTGCCACAAGAAGACAAGAAAGGCATTACGGTATCCCTTCCACATCATAGGGGTTAGGGTTAGGGTGCCTCATGATCTGGAAAATACACGTAATTTTTTTTTCAGGGTTTCAGAAAACTCTGTAGCTGCCCCCTTGTTCAACAGATGCTGTCTCTCCCATTACTTTTACGTTGTATGGGATAAACCTTTTTTTTTAACAGTTTCAAACCAAACTTTGCTGGCCTGAAAATGTACAGGGATAGACCTTTCACCTTCATTTTCCTTTAGGAAATCATATAGGGACTTAGCCTTTTCTCATATGATGCCAGCATCTACCGGAATGCCTTTTTTATAATAATCCTGCACTCAAAAGAATGTTTCACTTTCTACACGTGAGAGATGCGGCTCTTGTGGTTTATGCAAATATTTTGCAGTTGTTGGTGTAGCTGCAGCAATGGTTTTGTGAATTTCCTTCTCTTGTTTCTTGATATGCTTTTGGAATTGACTCATTAATGCCGTAAATTGCAGTCAACCAACAGCTATTTTGCCTGAACAAAGCATATTTCATAATTTTACATTTTCCTTCAAGTTCATTACTTTCCTCTGTTTCTTGGGTGCACTTTCCAAACTACAAAGCACACTACACTTGGGGCCCATGACTTTACTAGTGTTTATGGTGTTTAAACAACACAAGATAACGAGAAATCTGAGATGCAAAGATCACTGTGAGATGCAAAGATCACTGTGAGAAAACCATGAGATGTCACATGAAAGCTTGCTGTAAACACACTTGGAGTTCCCAAACCACTGCCTAGAACTGCAGTTCTTTTATTACAAATTTAATTTTAAGGAAAAAAAAATTTTGTAGCTGTTCATTCCTGTTATTAAACAGTAAAATACATACTGTACAGGTAATATATATAACAGTACATACATTGTATGCATTTATGAGTTACTAAAATTTTTTTAAGATATCTCTACATTTCTAGCCTTTGTGTGTCATCTGTGGCTTCTGCAAAATTCCCCCAAAAACTCCCATTTAATTTCTTGTGCTGACCTGCAATATATTGAAACTGTGATAGGGAAAGTCACTATGTGGAAGGGATAACTGTATATTGATTTCAGTCAGGAAAGAAGGCATATTGTCTATGATATTCCCACAATAAGCCCTGTGACAGATGCTGACCCAGAAAACCCTCACATGCACATACACACCAAGAGACTTGCACATCTCAGAAAATACTTATAAGAAAATGGTAGCCCAGATTGTAAGCCCTTATAGCAGCCACATTTAGTCTGAAGTTGTAAATGTATTTCCAGATTCTGAGACACTGAGCTATGCATGTATTAGCTCGTATTTCCGTGGAACGTTGAGTAACTCTGTGACATCTAAGACCCAGAAATGGAGTGCTGCTGCCCTGAAAGTTAGCATAGCTATATAAAATAACAGTTAAAGCAACTGAAAAAGAGCTTAGGCCTCAATTAGAGTTTAAAATGAAACCAGTATGGCTAGGTCTAAGGTAAATCAGAATGCAGAGTAAAAGATGAGAGTGTATGTACTCTAGACCTTCAGCTACTGGGTGAGATCAAAGGCAGAGAGGTTTATTATGTCTAGAACCTAAATTTTCTGTAACACGCAATCTAAATCCACCTGTCTGGATAGCTCATTTAAACAAGCCAAACTCCTGGAGTCCAGAATAAGGAACAAAGCCTTATAATTCTGTATAGCTTAATATAATACCAGGATACATCTCATACTATGGTGGGCTGATAATTTTAAAGTATTGGTAGAGTCCCTTGAGGGTCCAAAGGGAAAAAAATACACACATATATCATTTTAAATAGTTTAATTATTCAACTTTCCCACCTGGGAAACTCTTGGTACCTCTAAACTATTGGGAACTCCCAAGAAAATGAGTCAAGCCCTTGATTTTGAGGCTTGCCCTTATGAAAATTTTTTTGTAGTGGAGAAGCTAAGATTACCTATAATGAGGCCTAAGAGTTGCTTCTAGGAAACCTCTTTTGTTGCTCAGATGTGGCTTCTCTCTCTCTCTCTCTAAGCCCAATTCTGCAAGGAAAATCATTACCACTACCACCACCCCCACGTGGCACATGATATCCAGGGGTGAAAGTCTCCCTAACAACGTGAGGCATGACTCCTAGGGATGAGTCTAGCCCTAGCACTGTGGGATCAACAATGCCTTCTGGACCAAAAGGGGGAAAAGATGTGTAATAAAATAAGGTATCAGTAGCTAAGAGAGATCAAATAGAGCCAAGAGGTTATTCTGGAGGCTACTCTTATGCAAGCTTTAGCTAATTGCCATAGTTTGCTAAGGCCCAACCAACATCACTTCTATTGACTTTTAAGAACACCTAGGGCTCGAACTGAGACTCTATAAAGTTTTCATATACTAGGTTTGCCTTCCCACATATCATTCCCAGAGGGTTCCTAGATCAGATAAATCCTGACATTCAGAGGGACCAGCCTCTCCAATATTATAGGTTAATTCCATCCCCCTATCCTTTACTGTGGACATGCATTCTCAACATGTAAAAGTCAGAATGGGCATTGCCCAAAGATCCCTATAGATTGGGAGAAGGATTAAAGGAGTAGGAGGAGGTATAACAGAGAAAATGAGATTTAACAAATGAGTATGGCTGCAGAATCTCTTTATTAATAATCCTTCTAGCCTGGAGGGAACTGCCTGAAAATGTAGAGCTGTGTTCCAGTTAGCCATGTTTCTTGAGGATGATTGAATAATGATACAGCTGTCACAATGTGACTGTGTGATTGTGAAAACCTTGTGTCTGATGCTCCTTTTATCTACCTTGTCACCAAAGGAGTAGAACATATGGAATAAAAAATCAATAATAGGGGGAACAAATGTCAAAATAAATTTAGTTTAAAATGCTAGTGATCAATGAAAGCAAGGGGTAAGGGTATAATCTTTTTTTTTTTCTTTCCTGTGTTCGTTTTATTTCTTTTTATGAATTAATGCAAATGTTCTAAGAAATGATGAATATGCAACTAAGTGATGATGTGAATTACTGATTATGTATGTTGTCTTATTTTATTTCTTTATTTTTTTAATTAATAAATAAATTTAAAAAAAAATAATAATAATAATCCTTCTAGCCTGCAGTGTTTTGGAGCAGCTGGAAGGAAAAACAGTGGTGGAATGGTAGCCCATGACAAACTCTGGGATCTGTTCAGTAACTACTTGTTGAACTGTGCTTTGAAAATTATTGCCTTTTTCTTTCTTTGCTTTGTATATATGTCATATTTTACAATTTAAAAAGTTTTTAAAAATGATACATGTACAAGAATATTCATAGGGACATTGTTCTTAATAGTGAAGAAAACAGAAACAATATAAATGTTCTTCAGTAGAAAAATAGGTAAATAGACTATGGCACATTCATATATTAGAATGTTATCAAAAAATAAACTACAGCAACATCAACAACATGAATGAATTTTGCAAAACTAATGTTGATTTTTTCTTATTTTTAAAATCTTTTTAGTATATAATTGAATGTTTAAAATTTAAAAATCAATGTATTTTGGAGTTTATAATACACATAAAAGTAAAATATATGACAATAAACAGGAGCAATAAATGGAAGTGTCCTGTTGTAAGTATCTCGTACTACTCATGAAGTAGAATATTACTTGAAGAAAGACTGTGATAAACTAAATATGTGCAATATAAACCTTAAAGCAAACCTTAAAATAGCACAGTCAAGAGCTGCAACTTCTAAGCCAACAAAGGAGATAAAATTGAAATATATATATATATTTAATTAACCCAAATAAGACAGAAAAATGGGGAAAGGAGAAAAGAGCAAATGAAGCAAATAGAAAAATCAATGGTAAGATGGTAGACTTAAACTTAACCATATAAACAATCATATTAAATGTATTGTCCTAAACACCCTAATGTAAAAAGGCAGAGATTATCAGATTAGGCTAATAATAATAATAATAAAAGACCCAACTATATACGGTCTACAAGAAATCTGCTTTCAATGTAAAAACCAAAATGGGTAAAGTAAGATGATGGGAAAAGATATACCTTGCTAATACTAATCAAAAGAAAACTGAAGTTTCTTTTTCTTCCACACATTCTGTGAATAAGCATGTAATCAATCTGTGCATGCTCAATAATTAGATCATCTGGGGCCACTGTGCTCATTACCCTAAACCCTACCCATCTATTCCCTAATAAAGCTATCCAAAATACTGCAGTTCAGGGAGACAGATTTTGGGCCGCTAGGCCATCAGCTCTCCTACTATGCTCCTAGTAATAAACTCTTTTTCCTTTGAAAAAGAAAAGAAAAGAAAACTGAAGTGGCTAGATTAAAATCTGACAAAGTAGATTTCAGAATAAGGAATATTAACAGAAATAGAGTGTCATTTTATAATGATAAAGTGATCAATTCACAAGATATATATCCAAGAGAAAAATCTATGTCCACACAAAAACTTGTGCAAGAATGTTCATAGCAGAATCATTTATAATAGCCACAAAGTGGGAAAAAAAAAAACAAATGTCCACCAACTGATGAATGGATAAATAAGATGTCATATATTTATACAATGAAATATTATTCAGCCAAAAAAAGGAATGAAGTACTGATACATGTTATAACATGAATGAACCTTGAAAACATGATACAAATTTAAAGAAGCCAGTGACAAATGGTTTTATGCAGATGACTCACAGCATGCCCAGAATATGCAAAAAAATAATAATAATAAAGACAGAAAATAGATAAGTGGTGATCAAGGCTGGGGGTGGAGGGAGGGGAAGAACAATGGAGACAGACTGCTAATGGGTTTTGAGTTTCTTTATGAGGTGATTGAAAGTGCATGAGGCAGTTCAAGTGGTCATTTCCCAGATATCCCTGAAGATTTAAAGAATGATGAAATAAGAAAGAAGAGGTGTAAATGGGAAAATAGATTCTAAACAAATGATTATAAACTACTTACTGATCATATAGATATTTTGTTTTAGTTTCTAGTGTATTACAATAGCTAGATGGAAGTTCATGAAATTGTTGAACTGCTATCCAATATTCTTGAACTTTTATAATGATTGTATAACTATATAGCTTTTAATATGCGACCATGTGCTTTGTAAAACCTTGTGACTGACTCTCCCTTTATCCAATGTTTTGGTAGATGAGTATTGGTAATAGAATACAGACAAAAAATAATAAGGTGTGATAAGGTATTTGGGATTTTTGGTTGTGCTTTACTATTTTTATTTCTTTTTTGAAGTAATGAAAATATTCTAAAACGGACTGTGGTGATGAATGCACAACTATACAGTGACACTCTGAGCCATTGTTTGTAACTCTGTATAGACAATGTGTTCTGTGAATATATCTCAAAAAAATGGTCTTTGCTGTGTCCAAAGAAAAATTCCATGTGGCGGTTATCTCTAGGGGAGACGGTTAATGATGATCAGGAAAGAGCACTCAGGGAATTGTATAGGGTTTTGGCCTTGACCTTGGATGGCAGTTACAAGGATGTTTGCTTTATAAATAATTTTTAAGCCGGACCTATATGCTTTAGGTAGCTTTTGCGTTTATGATATACACCATAGTTTTAAGTGTATTCTTCAAAAATAAAAGTAATTTTTTAAATGAAGCTTTCTCTCAATTAAACACCACCAAGAAATACTCAATCTCTTAAGTGCCATGCCTTTACCAATAAAAGATAGCGATAATTCATTGCTCTGGCCATCAAAGAAACAATGCTAATATCTCTCAAAGGAAGAACCAAGCCAACATGGCAGCCAAAGCTGCAGCCCAATCAGCAAGCCCCTTCTAAACCTCATTCCCGTACCCCTTAACTTGCCACAGGCACCCTCTTATTCCCCAGTTAAGCAGAAACAAATCTCCCAGATAGAACTCACTCTTAAACCTAATAAATGGTCATTTCCTTCCCTCTTCCCCAGTCTTGCTTGGCTAATATGTCTCCTGAGCCCATGCACTTCTATTTCCCCTTGCTTTTAATCGGTCCTTGCAATTTTTGTGGGGTGGGGGGAGGAGTGCAGTGCATGGGTCAGGAGTATGAACCTGGGTCTCCTGCATGGCAGGTGAGCATTCTACCACTGAACCAACCGTGCACCTTAGGCCATTGCATTTTTAAACTTCTCACCAAGTTTATTTCTTACAGGTTAGAAGACTTTCACACTAAACCAATTCTGATGCAAGAATTTTCAGCCGTTCCAACCCCCCTCCAGACTCCTTCCCTCTCAATTTAAATATGATAGCCAGAAAATTCTCTGCCCCATCAGGCAAGATCTATACCCCCTAACAATCCAGAAGCAGATACAGAAAACTGATCTTGGTCCCTCAGTACCCCTTAAGATTAAGGGAGAATTTGAGGCAGGCTAGAACAGAGAGAGGGGAGAGAGAAAAAAAGTATGAAGGAACCCTTGAACAAGGACAGTTAATCAAGGTCAGCAAGGCCAGTGTCCAGCACAGATACCCTGCCAGGGGGCCACCCACTTACAGGAGACACTCAATGGCAGTTGACCCATCTGAAGCCAGATGTGAGTGAGTCATCTAAAGAGGATTGAGCCAACTGACCCATCCAGATACACTATCTGAAACCAGGCACCGCCCTGGCAAGAAGGGAGGAGAAGAGAAAGCCCTGAACCAAGATGGGGGAGGGAGAGTAAGTAAAGCTAATCTATAAAAGCAGTGGCCCCATATTTTCATTTATCATATGTGCCACTTTACCCGAGAAAAGCCATGTTTTAATCCTAATCAATCTTGTGGGAGCAACCATTTCCTCTAACCCCTATTCAGTAGGTTAGGTTGGAAACTTGATTAGGTTATCTCCACTGAGATGTGACTCGATCAATTGTGGGTAGTAAACTTGATTAGATGGAGACATATCTCCACCCATTCTACGTGAGTCTTGATTAGTTTACTGGAATCCTATAAAAGAGGAGACATTTCAGAGAGAGTTCCTTTTGAGAACAAGGAGAGAGATGCAGAACCATGACAGAAGGACAAGAGAACCACAGAGTCCACCAGCCAGTGACCTTTGGAGATGAAGAAGAAAAACACCTTCTGGGGAGCTTCATGAAGCAAGAGGCCTGGAGAGAAAGCCAGCAGATGTTGCCATGTTCACCATGTGCCCTTCTAGCTGAGAGAGAAATGTCAAATGTTATCAGCCCTCTTGAGCCAAGGTATCTCTCCCTGGATACCTTAGATTGGACATTTCTATAGACTTCTTTTAATTTGTGCAAATTCACAGCCTTAGAACTGTAAACTAGCAACTTATTAATTTCCCATTTTCAAAAGCTAAAAAAAGCAAATGGCATATTACTACTGCCTCTCTCTCCCTCCATCTTTCTTTCCTTGTGAGGGTGTCTGCATGTTCTCTTACATAGGTCCTTAATAAATTTCCTACCTTACTCTAGAAAAAATGAAAATAAAATAAGATAAATTCCTAGCACTCAGGTTATGGTGTAACATAGTATTTCCATTAAAAAAAGACCAGGGATTTTGTGGTTTATCTCATCTCTAAGAAAGAAATGCACAGAGTAACTATAACTTACATGGACAGTTTAATTGAACATCATAAGTGCATGGAACCTTGAGCAGGAAATGAGATTTTGTAGGATTGTCCAGAGTGAGGCCCCAATAAATCCCAGAGTGATTTGAAAAGTGAATTAAAAAGTATTTGCAAAGTCTCCTTGGGGAATGATAAGAAAGAAGGAAAATTCAATTTCCCCATTTGGAGAAGGCCTGATATTCTCGCAAGCAGAGAGGACAACAAAATCAATAGGCCAAACCCTCAATCTTGGGGTTTGTTCATATGAAACTTATTTCTGCAAAGGATAGGCTAAGCCTACTTAAAATTAGACCTAAGAGTCACCCCCAGAGAACCTCTTTTGTTGCTCAGATGTGGCCTATCTCTCAGACAACATGGAAAGCAAACTCGCTGCCCTCCTTCTCTCTATGTGGGACATGACTCCTAGGGGTATAAACCTCTCTGGCAATTTGGGACAGAAATCCTAGAATGAACTGGGACTCAGTATCAATGGATTCAGGAAACCTTCTCAACTGAAAGGGGGAAGAGAGAAATGAGTCAAAATAAAGTGTCAGTGGTTGAGAGATCTCAAATACAGAAGAAAGGTTATCCTGGAGGTTATTCTTACACATTATATAGATAACCCCCTTTTATTTTAAGGTGTATTAGAGAGGCTAGAGGGAAGTACCTGAAACTGTAGAGCTGTGTTCCAGTAGCCATGTTTCTTTAAGAATATCGTATAATGATATAGATTTCTCAAAGTGACTGTGATTGTGAAAACCTTGTTCTGATCTCTGTTTATGGTATAGACAGATGAGTAAAAAATATGGATTAAAAATAAATAAATAACGGGGGAACAAATGTTAAAATAAATAGGTTAGAGGGACATACTAGTGGTCAATGAGAGAGAGGAGTAAGGGGTATGGTATGTAAGAGTTTTTTCTTTTTTCTTTTCCTTTCTTTTTCTGGGGTGATGTAAATGTTCTGAGAAATTATCATGGTGATGAATATACAACTATGTGATGATATTATGAGCCATTGATTGTACACCAAGTATGAAATGCTCATACGTTAAGAATGTTCATGTTATATGTTGATTGGTTTTATTAATAAAAAAGAAAAATTTGAAAAAAAAAAAAGAAATGTACAAGGCAAGTCTAAAACCACGTCAAAGTTTACCGGGATTGTACTTAAAATATTCAAGAGCCAACTTGAAGAGTCTCCCAATTTGAGAATCAAACAACTACAATGGAGTGAAATCCATCAAATATGTTTAAATCCATGAGTTCAAAATTACATAAAATTAAAATCTAGTTGGACACTTTTGGAGGGTCCTAGAAGATTAATTTTTATTTCTCATTACAACAAATAAATGGAGAAAGAATGACAGAACTGGAGTGCCACCATTTTTGCAATCCCAAATGAATAAAAGGGAGTTTAAACATTGAACTGACTGCAAAAAATAAAACAAGAACAACCAAACAATATGAGTCTCTTGATGAAGAACACAAGAAGTTATATGTGCCCCCCTTAAAAAAAAATAAATGGAACCTGAATCTATGTAAGCCTTGAGATTCAACTACCAAATCACAGAAATTGCAGAGGACAATAGAATGTGTTAAACTATAACACAGGAATGCAATTGGCAAAATCCAAACAATGTACAGGACAAATGATCTGGTTTCTTCCATATGTATTTTAGTCTCTTTTCAAGAGACAGAAGAATTCATTAGATTAAGTGGAGTTAAAAGTTTTTTGAAGGCAAAACTAACCCATAGTGTTTAGGGATGCTTATTTAGGGATTTTTACCATAAAAATCAGGAGCACAGTTAACTTTACTGAGAAAGGAGGGGATTGTCATTGGTCTCGGGGCACGTGGAGGGATTTGGAGTAGATGACAAGGCTCTATCTCCTGATATGGGTAATGGCCTTACAACAATTAATTAAGCTGTACCTTTTTTTTCCCTTGGTAGTTTTAAATATTTTTTAAATATATAAAGATAAGATCAAAATAAAATAAGGATAACTAAAAATTATATTTTTATAATTTTTAAAGAAAAACTTAGCTTTAAAATTCCTGAAATGCTCAAAAGTAGGCAAAATAGAAGCCTAAAAGTATTCATCAAATTTTAGGATTAAAATCTTCCTAATATATGAAATGTTAATCTGATAAATCAAATTTTAGTTAAGTGCACTGTGGTAGTTAGATTCAGGTGTCAACTTGGTTAGGTGAAGGTGCCTAGTCCTATTGCTGTGGACATGAGCCAATGGCATGTGAACTTCATCTGTTACTGATTACATCTGCAGTTGGCTAGGAGATGTGCCTGCTGCAATGAATGATGTTTGATTTAACTGGTTGCTGCTTAAATGAGAGAGCTCACCATAGTACAGCCCAAGCAGCTCAGCCCAGGCCTTTGGAGATCTAGAAAGGAATCACCCCGGGGAAAGCTGTTGGAACCCAGAGGCCTGGAGAGAAGGCCAGTAGAGATTAACCCATGCTTTCCTGCATAAGAAAGAACTTCAGTTGAAAGTTAGCTGCCTTTCCTCTGAAGAACTATATGTCAACTAAATAAATCCCCTTTTATCGAAAACCAATCCATCTCTGGTGTGTTGCATTCCCACAGCTAGCAAACTAGAACATGCACCAATAGGTAGCCCCTGGCCTAAACAAGGTGGACAAGGTAGGGGGTGTTCTTGACAAATGGAATCTCTTGTTTGAAGACAGGAATGATATAGGTAAGGTTAACACCCTTTTCCATTCCTTCCATTCTTTGTTTTTTGTTTTTGTTTTTGTTTTTTTGAGTTGTTAAAACATCCAGACTGTCTAACATCAAATCTTTAACCTCATCCAATTCAAAGCATCTTCCTTCTTCTCCTCAGGCCTGTCTCAGGACAGAAAATCTGCAATAGGGAAGAGAAAAGCCAAATGACCTTCACTCATTCTAGTCCTTGTTTTAATCCTCCTCTTCCAAATTGTTTGGCTGTCTCAGGCTCTTCCAGAGTTAGATCAAGGGCAGAAAAAAGATATAAGGAAAAAATGCTCTAACATTTGCACTCTCTTGAGTGTGGCAATGTCCACGTTCTGCTTCTATCTTTCCCAGGGACCTCCAACTTAAGTGCCTCCTAGGATGGATTCTGCCTCCCTTACCCAGTGAGGTTGGTCTTCTACTTTGCCCCTGGCTCCTGGAAGTCCATCTGCAGCCTCTCTCTACCTTACCCCTCCAAGTGGTCCTCTCAGGCCAAGTCCTTTCCTATGCAACTCAAAGCTGGCTCCTTTCTTGGGATCCAACTCTGGCCCATGGGAAACAGTAGTAAACCTGTTCTGGCCAGCCCCCACCTTTAGACTTTTTCAGGCTTTGCAGTCTCCAAATTCTAGAGGAAGGCCAAGCTCTCTATTTCTCTTTGCTTAAAATAAGAGTGAGGAAATCATCTTCCCTCCCTTCTGAAGAAAAAAAAAATGCACAGCAAACATTTAAGAACTTTGTGTATAGCCTTTCCCTATTTTTTTTTGTTGGGTTATTGGTCTTTTTTTATTATTAAGAGTTGTTCAAGAAATTCAAGAAACTAACCCTTTATCTATGGAATTACAAATCTTAAATCTGATCCTAGGACTTGAATTTTATGAATTATATAGATACCATCTGAGGTATTATGAAGAATTGCAGGGGTGACAGAAGTCTTCAGAATGGTAAAGTTCATTTTCATTGTTTTTAAAAAGATGGATTTTTGGTCTCCACAAACTAGCTAATATGATGTTGGTTTCAGATAAGATGGTGTCTGAGAACCATCAAGTCATGCCAAGCCTGATTTAATGTCACCTTTGAAAGGATCCCTAGCCTGGAAGACAGAGGAAAAATGGTAAACACATGTACCTAAACACAAACACATTGATACTACCCCTAAATTAAGTTGGATCCAGCATTTGGCATCCCTATCATGGCAACCAGGCTCTTTGTCCCAAAAGTGGGTCTCTCACATTAAGATGATCTAGTGTGACCATGTAACTGTGAAATTGCAAGATCTCCTTTACCTCAGCTGAGTCCCAGACGGCCCAGTCAGAACTACCCAGGTTCTTTCTGTTAGTACTCAAGGCCGTTTCTGGAATCGAGCCAGGCCTGAACTCTGACTCACTCTATCAGATCTTCTAATGCCTCATCAGTAAAATGGGGGTGATCCCTCAGCAGATGTGACTGCTCTGTGAGAAACATCAAGAGCCGTAGAAATGACACTGTCCCCTCCATCCACCTCTCTTGCTGGAAGTCTCCCACAGGGGAGAGAGGTTCTTCTGGGTTCCTCATAGTTTCTGCCTTTGAAACCCTGGAAATGACTCCTGTCTGGGAATCTCTTCAGGCTACTAATTATCCATCCCTCACCCTGAGCCTCATAGATCACTTAGGTCCTGGACACTGACATCAGGCCTTACCTTTCTGGGGGTGAGACCAAAGCCACAGAAGGCTGTGACTGGAGGCCACTACAGGCTGCCACGGTGAAATTTTGGGTGAGAGAACAAGAAATTTATGGGAGATTTGAAGCAGGAAAACCTAAGATTGGAATTGAACTCCACCTTTTACCACTGAAAAACCAAAGTAACAATCACAACTCTCATTTGCTACCTATAACATTTTAAGAAAGTTAGACAACTTCTCTAAACCTCATTGTCCTTACTGATAAACAGGAGTTAATAAATAGTTCTCATCTCTTGGAGTTTCTGGGAGTATTAAAGAGATATTAATGGAAAACACTTGGAATACTTCCTGTCATGTAGTAAGTACTCAATAAATCTTAGCTCTTAGTATTGCTGCTGAGACTAAGGATGCTTGAAGCCTATCCAATGCTGCCTCATGTGGGGGGTGTGAGAGTAAAAGCTATGGTACAGAGGGAAGTGTTCTTGAAGACCTAGATTTAAGGCCTGCCTCTTCTTTCTATGTGAAACTAAAGAAGGCACTTGGAATCTCTGAACCTTGATAGGGTTACTATTTCATTCATTCATTTATTCATTCAACTTCACAGGGCTGCTTTAAGTTTCAAATGAGTATATTTAATGAAATCCCTTTGTGCATTCATTTACTCCCTCAACACACTTACTAAGCACCTCTTCTGCTGCAGGCTCTTTAACAGGTGTGGGGATTGAGAAATGAGTAAGACATGGTCTCCCCACTAGCATAACTTTCAATGTAGTGAGTAGACAGATAAGAAAAGTATCAATTACAGTATGATAAAGATATATCCAGGCTATTGTGGGAGCCCAGGGAAGGAACAGCTAACTAAGTCAGAGATGATGAGTTGAGGGTGAAATGAGCATGGATACTCAGAAGAAGGCGATATTTGAGCAGTGTTTTGAAGGGTGAATAGGATTAGTTAGGCAAAAGTGGGAGAGGGATTAGCACTTGCCAAGGCTCTAAAGTATGAAATAGCATTATACATGAAAGAAACCGTGGGTGGTCCCACAATGCTGGAGACCAATAATATAACTTGGTTTCAGAAGTAGGAGCGCTGGAGCCAAGCTACTGGATTTGAAACTTCATTCTGTCATTTGTCACATGTGTAAGCTTAGGCAAGTTATTCTCTGTGCCTCAGTCTCTTCACCTGTAAAATGGGGAGAGGGTGGTTGTGTTAATGTTACCTGTCTCATAACATTGTAAGAAATCAAAGATTTAATATATCATACCTAGAATAGTGTCAGCCACGAAGGGGGCATTCAATAAACTATTGTTTTTTGCATGAGGGAGAACAAATGAATGTCTATTGCAAGGTGTTGAAAAATGGCTGGTATATAGGAAAAAGTACAATCAAAGCAAACTAGGGTCAACAGTAACATTGTAATATGCTTCCACTGAATGTAACAAAGGCATTATGCCAAAACTAAATGTCAATAGACAGGGGGCATGGGGAAAGGATATGGATTCTTTAGGAAGAAAAGGAAATGTCTTCAGATAGATTATGGTGGTAAAGGGATATCTATACACTTAGGTTGGATTGTATGATGCATGAATAAAACTTTAAAAATGAACAGAGAACAGGGATGAAAGTCTCCCCGGGATGACTCCCAGGGATGAGCCTGGCCCTGGCACCATAGGATCAACAATGCCATTCTGACAGAAAGGGGGAAAAGAACTCTAACAAATAAGGCTGAGAGAGTTCAAATAGAGTAAAGAGGCTACACTGGAGGTCACTCTTACACATGCTTCAGTTAGACATTACTACCTATCATAACTTGCCAAACCTCAAACAAAAGCACTCCAGCCAATCCTAAAGAATACCTAGGGCATTACACAAGAGTCTACAAAGTTTCCATGCAGTAGAGTAACTTTCCAGAAACCTACAACCTCCAGATGGGTCCCTGGACCAGATAAGTCCTGAAATGCAGAGGGGCCAGCCTCTCCAGAACATCAACTAATTCCACCCCCCTATCCAATATTATTGACAGCATCTCCCAGCATGAAAAAGTTAGAATGGACATAGCCCAATTACCCCTAAAGAATGGAAGCAAGATCAAAGGTGATGGTGAAGTTATACAGAGAAGGTCAGGTTTAACAAATGAGTATGACTGCCGAATCATATTGATATTTCTGTTGGTCTTCAGTGTCTTGGAGCAGCCAGAATAAAAAACGAAAAATCGTGGAACTGTAATCCATACCAAACTTTAAAATATGTTCTATAATTACTTGTTAAAATGTACTTAGAAATGTATTGCTTTTTTGTATATATATTTCCCAGTAAAAATAAAAACATTAAAAAAAAATGAACAGAGAGAAATACGTGCTAGAGAAAATGAGGAGAAAGAGATGCACCTATTCACTGTCGGTAAGGAAACTGAGAGGGGCAGCCCCTTGGAGGGCAGTGTGGTGGTTCCACAGGAGCTACAGGTAGGGTTACTATATGATCCTGAAACCCCATTGCTCAGTATATATTTGGAGGAATTGAGTGTGGAGATACAAATGAACATTTACACACTGGTGTCTATGGTGGCAGTGTTTGCAATCCCCAATGGATGGAGGTGGCCTAAGGATACAATGACTGAGGAATGGAAGGGGAAACTGTGGTGTATACATACAACAAACTACTAAGTGACCACAAGAAGGAATGAAATTGTGAGGCATGCAACTGGGTGAATGAAACTTAAGGACTGTGTATTGAATGAAATGTCAGAAACAAAAAGACAAATATTATCATGCCTCACTCTGTGGATTATCTATAATATAAAAACTTGGTGAACTGAACTTGAGAGCATGGGTTATCAAGTTGGGGCCTATTGTAAAGGGTCCTAGGTTGTAAGCTCTTACAGCAACCACATATATTCAGGAGTTCTAACTATTATTTCTAAATTCTGAGATACTGAGCTGGTTGTTTATAACCTGGTCCTTCCCAGAAAATTTGTGTATGTGACACTTGAGACTCAAAATTAGAGCTCTGAAGCTATGAAAGTCAGTACTACCCCATACAAGAACTGTTTAAAAAGTTGAAAAACGGATCTGACTTCAAGTGGATATATGAGTGAAGATGATCTGGATAGGACTAAGGAAATCAGAATACAGTGTAAAGGATAATATAGTCCATATTTTAAAGCTTCAACTTCTGTGTGACACCAAAGGGAGAGATGTTTATTTGGTGCAAAATTTATATTTTCAGTAGTGCATTTCCTAATTTAACTTGTCTGGTCAGTTTAGATGAACACCATAAGTACATGGAATCTTGAATAGGGTGTGAAATTTTGTTGGTTTGTCCAGGTTAGTGTGATGCCCCAATATATCCCAGGGTAATGTGGGCAGTAATAAAGAAACATTTGCAAGTTCTCCTTGGAGGACTGGGGAGAGAGGAGGAAATATTCAACTTCCCCATTTGGAGAATTTCTGATATTCTCACAAGCAGTGGGGGCAACCAAATCAATAGACCAAGCCCTAAATCTTGGGGTTCACCCCTATGAAACTTATTCCTGCAAAGGATAGGCTAAGCCTGCTTAAAATTAGGTCTAACAGTCACCCTCAGAGAACTCTTTTGTAACTCAGACATGGCCTTTCTCTCTAAGCCAACTCAGCAGGTGAACTCACTGCCCTCGCCTCTATGTGGGACATGACTCCCAGAGGTGTAAATCTCCCTGGCAATGTAGGACAGAAATCCCAGGATGAGCCGGGACCAGGCATCATGGGATTGAAAAAAGCCTTCTTGACCAAAAGGGGGAAGAGAGAAATGAGACAAAATAAAGTTTCGATGGCTGAGAGATTTCAAACATAGTTGAGAGGTTATCCTGAAGGTTATTCTTATGTATTATATAGATGTCCCTTTTTAGTTTGTGGTGTTTTGGGAGTACCTGAAACTGTCGAGCTGTGTTCCAATAGCCTTGATTCTTGAGGATGATTGTATAATGATATAGCTTTTGTAGTGTGACTGTGTGATTGTGAAAACCTTGTGTGTGATGCTCCTTTTATCTAGGGTATAGACAGATAAGTAAAAAATATGGATAAAAAATAAACAAGTAATGGGACGCAAAGGTTAAAATAAATTGGGTAGATGGAAATACTCGTGGTTAATGAGAGGGTGGGATAAGGGGTATGGTATATATAAGTTTTTTCTTTTTTCTTTTTATTTCTTTTCCTGGAATGATACAAATGTTCTCAAAAATGATCATAGTGATGAATACACAACTATGTGATGATATTGTGAGTCACTGGTTGTAATCCATGTATAGAATATTTGTATGATAAGATTTATCAATAAAAATATTTAAAATAAAAAATATTGCGTTCAAGCAAATTGAGAGTTGTACTTTAGAGAGGTAAGCAAGGGACAGATCATGAAAAATCTTCTATGTTAAGCTAGGGAGATTTAATTTTATCCTGAAGGCAATAGGGAATATGGTGATTTGGAGCTATGTACTACAGAAAAACCTTCTTAAAACTTAATCCATTCCTTTGGGTGTGAACCCATTGCATGTAGGACCTTCTGATGAGGTTACTTCTGTTACGTATAGCCCAATTTAATCAGGGTGGGTCTTAATCCCATTATTGGAGTCCTTTTTAAGCAGAATAAAATTCAGATAGAGAGAAAGCCACGAGAAACAAACTGAACATGAACAGAACCTGAAACAGAAGGGAGAGGCAACCATATGCACTGCCATGTGACAGAAAATCTAGGGACCAAAGATCAACAGCAGCCAGCTCCATAAGCCCAGCCTTCAGGAAAGAAAGCATCACCTTGTTGAGGCCTTCCACTAGCCTCAAAACCATCAGCTAATAAATTCCCATTGTTTAAGCCAACCCACTATATGGTATTTGCTTGAACACCCAAGAAATTAAAACAAGAAACCACTGAAGAATTTAAAGCAGAGAAATAAAGCACCAGATCTGAATTTTGAATAAATATTTCAGGCAGCTGCAAGCAAAATGGATTTCAAGCTAGAGGTATCAAAAAAGGGGTGAGGGGAGGGAAGAAGACATATTATAGATTGAAGTAATGAGGATTAAGACAGAGATGGAAAGAAATCTAGTAAAAAAGTAGAATTTACAAGACTTTGGGGATGATTGGATGAGGGTGTGTGTGGCAGGGAACGATTTGAAATGACTCCAGGAGATAGCGTGGATAAATAGTCAACACATATCTGAATCTGAAGCTCAAAAAATACATCAAGCTATAAGCTATACATAAGCTATAACATCCATCAACGTGTAAGTAAAGGTGAAAATCATGGATTAGTAGCATTTCATTCAAGAATGATATGCAGAATGAGAGGAGTGGACAGAGGGCACAGATAATACAGTAATCTGAATAGGTTTTTCTCAAACTCTAATGTGCCTATGAATGACTTGTGATTTTATTAAAATGCAGGTTATTTTGGAAGAGTCTGGGGTTTTTCATTTGTAGCAAGCATCCAGGTGATGTTAATACTGCTAGTCCAAGGATTACACTTTGAGTAACAAGGGTCTAAAAAGCAAATGATGCAAGAGAACCTTGTAACATAGGTTTCATCAACCTGGATCCAACCAAAGAAAAAGACAACAGTAATCTGAACTGGAAAATTTAATTAAATAGGTATGTATTTATATTATATAACTATTTACATTAAATAATTAATATTATTTAACTATTTTAATTTAATTTAATTTATTTTATTTTATTTTGTAGCACTTTGCTACAAAACCATCCAAGGGGGCTCTGAAGGAAGCTGCTAACTGTTGGAACCTGCTGTCTTCCATGCACTGCAGACGCTGGGATCCCGGAAGCCACACATTCTCAGGAGCCTGGTGAGAGCACCCCAGGAACCAGAAAAGCAAAACTTTTTCATCCTGCAATGTCTCTCAAGCACCCTCTACTGACAAAGTTTAGTATCATACCAGCTGGAAAAGAAAATTATTTAAAGAACCCATATCCATTTTCACAGAGCAGGCAAAAAGGGTGAATTTGGAGCTGAGAGACAAAAATCGATGAAACAGAGTGGCTAGAGAGGAGCTGATTTGCACTAAATATATCCTACTCCTCTTCATATTTTATTTTATTTTCTATTTCATTGGCCACAACTTTATAGTTATAATACTGGTATAGCCAGCAATACAAAGAGAGAAAAATGTCCACTGGATCTAGCTGAGAGGGTAGGACCATCGAAAGAGCTATTTCAGTAGAGAGCTGGGAGCAGAAGCCATACTGCAGAAGTTGAAGAATGAGAGGGAGGTGAAAACATGCAGAAGGTGACCAAAAAGCTTGACTCTAAAAATAAGGAGAAAGATTTGAAGTTAAATGAAATTAAAGAGTTTATTTCCTCTAATGGCAGACTTGAGTTTGTTCACATGCTGAGGGGAAAGAAGGGTGAAATGGAAGCTATCCTAAGGTCAGAGCAGGTTATAATCCAAAGCACAGGCAGAAGAGGAGAAGAGACAAGAACTGAAAGCAGAAAGGGTGAGCACAGTAGCCAAACAATTTGTGGAGCAGGAGGAAAATGAAGGAGTTCTTGTCTCTGTCTTCAATTTTTACATTGGAAAAAGTATGCCTCTTCCTGCAGAGAGTGCATGATGTCTGCCATCTTCGTCTCAGCTCTCCTATCTGTCTCATCCCTCTGCCACTCAGAACATTAAGCTTTACAGGGTAATTCAGGTGTTTTGGACTTTCATTCATGCCTGTCTGCAAACTCCATCAACTTGAATCTCCCAAAGAAATGAAACCTCTCCTCCTCTCGTTTCCAGCACTCCATTTGCTCCTGTTTTTTCACTCTACCTTTCATCCTTCTCTTTCTTATTCTCCTTCACTGACATCTGTTATTCTGCCTGCCCCTTAGGATTCCATCCCATTCCGTCTATAAAATTATAATCTTCACATCTTCATCTCCAGCCTTAATCCTTCATCTGAGCTGTCTACCCTTATTTCCAGTTGCTGAGTGAATGTCTCTTCACTTGCAAGTCCTTAAAACATCCAAAATCAATCCATTAAGTATAACTTCTTGTACCCTAACTCAGATTTTAGTGCCTCTATCATAGTCATCAAAGTTAAAAATCTTTAAATTATTGTTAATTCCTCTTTCTCTAAAATTCTAATTGGTTCTTCAGTCTCATTTATTTTCTTCTAGAAGCATCTCTTCATCACTCTTGAGATCTTCCGTTCATCAGTTAACTAATCTCTTCATTCTTTCTGCACCTCCTTTAGAAAATTGTTTTTCTCTATTTTTCTGCATTGTCTGCTTTGGGGCCCAAAGTCAAAAGGCTCCTCAAGGAATTTATCTGAGTAATCCCAAGATTCAAAACAGAAGAGCAAATTACAGTTCACATGATAAAAATAGACCAAACTTGTTAAGAGATTCACGGGGAACACATGCCAATTTTTTCTCCCTCCTAAGGATGACCACTGTTATGTTTGGGAGGAGCATAGGATCCCTGAACATTTGCTTGGCCCTGCTTTCTGGGCCGTCTGGTCATTCTTGCCCTGACATGGTGTCTGGGAGTGGGAGTGTCCTTGATAGTATTCACCTCTCAAGCTCAAATCTGCCACACAGCAGTGATCCAACACTTCACATGTGAATACATTACACCACTGAGCATAGCTTGTAGAGACCTGACCATCAACAACTGGTTGGAATTTGCTATGCTGTTGGTCACTATGACCTCTGATCTGGCCCTGCTGGCAACCTCCTACACCCACATCATCTATGCTGCCTTCTGGATCTCTTCCGGAGGAATCTGAGCCAAAGCTTTGCACTAATACAACCCCCACCGACTGGTCATCCTCACCAATCTCTCTGGGCTCTCCACTTCCACTCATCTTCTGAGTGGTAAAGTCTATGTCTTATGATATCTAGAATTTGTTCAGTGCCATACTTACTATTCCCAGGATCCTTGTATGCTGTAATTTAGGGGATGAGGACCAAAGAGAACCACAGCATGTAGAAAAGATGCTCTGACCCAACGACTCAGCCCAGGAGACTGGAGAAAAGCCAAAGAAACTGCAGTACAAAATTATAAGGGTGAGAGGATTTTATCAACTTGGAAAGTTAAGGCTTTGATCTCTAGGGATAGGAGCTATATAGGCAGCACTGAGGGACTAACTGGGATTTCCTGAGCAGATTATGAGTTCAAATGCAGATCCATTATTGATCAATTACTGCTTGGTGAATTTTTAGACTGCTCTTTCTGTTATCGCCCCAAGAATAAAATTGCTTTTACCTATTTATCCCTGTCAGTTTAGTTTCTTAATCCTCTTCCTGCTTTCTCCTGAGAAAGCCCCAGTTAACATCTGGATGAATGAAGCTTCATTCAGAGTTGTATAGAACATGTTATACACCATAGCCTGCCCTAAACACCCAGTCTGAAGTAAATACAGGCTGGGACCTTCACTGTCCAACTGGACCCTCCCCAAGTTCCAATCTCTCCCAATTAGAGCCTAAGGCATGACGAAGCCCCAGTCTGACAAAATACACAAGTCATCCTTATGGTTTCCAGTCTAATCCTGAAGAACAGATTGAGTTCTAGAGTCCAATCAGACCCAAATACAGATAAAGCCCTGGTCTGAGGTCCCCAATAAGGCAAACAGAGGTGTCAGACCTGTGCCCAGGAATCCAGAATAGTCCACACAAATGGGTCAGCTTGTGACCTAGGGCCCCTGATCTAATTCAGACACCCAGGCCTGGTCTTCTCCTGGGACCAGGTCTGACCCAAAGACCAGACTAGATCTTACCCTGAAGAGGTCAAACTGAGCCAAGCACACGGGTCAAAACTCTTGAGGCCTAAAGGCTGATCTCAGGCACATTATAGACAAGATCCTGCCTTGGAGCCCAAGTCTGCTGAAAAAGCTGACTGGGCCAAGACCTAAGACCCCAGTAAGACCCACTCCTATAGGCCAGGCCATTCTTCCCATTGATACTAGTGTGATCTATCGAAAAGTTACCCCCTGCTTAAATGACTCTCACAGCTCCCTGATAAAGAATGGAATCAAAGTTCTTTCACATGGCACATAAGGCTCCTATGATGTGACTATAGTCAATTTCTTCAGCTTTATCACCTCTTGTTCCCTCCTTTAATACCACATGGAATTGTTTATATTTTCTTCATGACTTGGCTCAATATTGTTCCACCACCTTTAACGCCTCCTCCACAGCCCATTTTACCTAGCTATTTCCTTCTTTAAGAATCAACTCAGATTATCTCCTGCAGGAAGCCCTTCCTGACATCTCCTGATTTCCCACTAGGATGTGCTAGATGCCCCCGTCTTCTGCACTACCATAGCACACTGGAATTACCTATAACAGACATTTTTGGCTTGGCAGGGGACTGGGATGATTACACCTTTACCAATATATCAATTTGCATTAGGAATTTGGTGCTGCATGGTGGAACTGGGCTGCAACTCCCCTTCTATTTGCACCTATGAGTTCACAGAAGAACAGAGGAATGCCCAGCAGTAAAGATATGGGACTTTGATCCCCTACATCTCCCCACTCACTCATACCCACAATTAAAGTTAAAAGATAAGTCGATGGACCAGAGTAATTAGGGTCAATGTTCTAGTTTGCTAGCTGCTGGAATGCAATATACCAGAAATGGAATGACTTTAAAAAGGGGAATTTAATAAGTTGCTAGTTTACAGTTCTAAGGCCAAGATAATGTCCCAATTAAAGCAAGTCTATAGAAATGTCCAATCAAAGGCATCCATGGAAAGATATCTTGGTGCAAGAAGGCTAGGGAAGTTCAGGATCTCTCTCTCAAGTGAGGAGACACATGGCGAACAGGGTCAGGGTTTCTCTCTCATCCGGAAATGCATGTGGCAAACATGGTCTCATCTGCTAGTTTTCTCTCTTGGCTTCCTTTCATGAAGCTCTCCAGGAGGTGTTTTCCTTCTTCATCTTCAAAGGTCACTGGCTGGTGGTCTCTGCTTCTCGTGGCTATGTCATTCTGCTCTCTCAGAATCTCTTGCATTCTCCAAAATGTCTCCTCTTTTATAGGATTCCAGTAAACTAATCAAGACCCACCAAATGGGTGGAGACACACTTACACCTATTCCAGAGTAACGACCACTCTTGATTAAATCACATCTCTGGGGAGATGATCTAATTACAGCTTCAAACATACAATACTGAATAGGGATTAGAAGAAATGGCTGATTTTACAAAATGGGACTAGGATTAAAATATGGCTTTTCTAGGGTACATACATCATTTCAAACCAGCAGTCAGTAATAATAATAATACCAACAAACATTTATTGAATGTCAACTATATGCCAGTACTAAGTGTTTATGTGAATTAACTAACTTAACCCTCCCAACCTCTCTAAAAAGTATGTACTATTAATATGCACATTTTACATATGAGACAACCAAGGTAAAGAAAAGTAAATGACTTGTACAGGATCACATATACAATAAGTGGTGGGGTTGGGATGAAACGTAGATAGTTTGGCACATTTAGCATGTTTATAACTATGGTACTATTTTTTTAATTACTTATTTTTTATTGATATATATTATATATTCACGCATTATCTAATCATCCAAATTGTACCATCAATGATTCACAATATCATCATATAGTTATGCATTCATCATCACAATTAACTTTTTTTCTTTTTTGTAAAAAATAATGTATACAAAAAAGCAATAAATTTCAAAGCACATCACAACAATTAGTCATAGGACAGATTTCAGAGTTTGGTATGGGTTACAATTCCACAATTCTAGGCTTTTACTTCTAGCTACTCTAAGATACTAGAGACTAAAAGAGTGATCAAATAATGATTCAGCAATCATACTCATTTGTTAAACCATACCTTCTCTGTATAACTCCACCATCACCTTTGATCTTTCTTCCACTCTTTAGGGGTATTTGGGCTATGCCCATTCTAACTTTTTCATGCTGGGAGGTGCTGTCAATAATATTGGATGGGGGGGTGGAATTAGTTGATGTTCTGGAGTGGCCTCTCCGCATTTCAGGACTTATCTGGTCCAGGGACCCATCTGGAAGTTGTAAGTTTCTAGAAAGTTACCCTAGTGCATGGAACCTTTGTAGAATCTTAAATAATGCCCTAATTGTTCTTTAGGATTGGCAGGAATAATAACCACAGTACTCTTTCTTTTCTTTTTTTTTTAATATTTGTATTGATAAATCTTCACACACAAACATTCCATACATTTGTACAATCAATGGCTCCCAATATTATCACATAGTTGTGTGTTCATCACCATGATCAGTTTTTAGAATATTTGAAACACTCCAGAAAAAGAAAAAACTCATACATACCATACTCCTTACCTCTCCCTTTCATTGACCACTAGTATTTCCATCTACCCTATTTATTTTACCCTTTGTGCCTCCTATTATTTATTTATTTATTTTTTATCCATTTTTTTTTACTCATCCATCCATACCCTGGATAAAAGGAGCAACAGACAAAAAGTTTTCACAATCCCATTGTCACACTGTAAAAGTTATATCTTTATACAATTGTTTTCAAGAATCAAGGGTGGGCCACAGTGGCTCAGCAGGCAGAGTTCTTGCCTGCCATGCCAGAGACCCAGTTCGATTCCTGCTGCCTACCCATGCCAAAAAAAAAAAGAATCAAGTCTACTGGAGTACATTTCCTAATTTAGCTTGTATGGTCGGTTTAGTTGTACACCATAAATACATGGAAGCTTGAATAGGGCATGAGATTTTGTTGGTGTGTCCAAGTTAGTGTGATACCCCACTATATCCCAGAGTGATTCAGACAGTGAATAAGTAAATATTTGCCAAGCCCCTTGGGGGAATAGAGAGAAAGGGGGAAATATTCAATTTCCCCCATTTGGAGAATTTCTGATATTCTTGCAAGCAGTGCAGACAACCAAATCAATAGGCCAAGCCCTTGATCTTGGGGTTCACACCTATGAAACTTATTCCTGCAAAGGATAGACTAAGCCTACTTAAAATTAGGCCTAAAAGTCACACCCAGGGAAACTCTTTTGTTGCTCAGATGTGGTCCTTGCTTTCTAAGCCGACACAGCAAGTGAACTCACTGCCCTCCCCCCATATGTGGAACATGACTCCCAAGGGTGTAAATCTCTCTGGTAATGTGGGAGAAAATCCTGGGATGAGCCAGGACTCAGCACCAGGGCTTTGAGAAAACCTTCTCTACTAAAAAGGAGAAGAGAGAAATGAGACAAAATAAAAGTTTGAGTGGCTGAGAGATGTCAAACAGAGTTGAGAAGTTATTCTGGAGATTATTCTTATGCATTATATAGACAGCCCCTTTTTAGTTTATGCTATATTGGAGTGAGTGGCTAGAGGGAAGTACCTGAAACTGTAGAGCTGTGTTCCAGTAGCCTTCTTTTTTGAAGATGATTGAATAATGATATAGATTTTACAAGGTGACTGTGTGATTGTGAAAACCTTGTCTGATGCTCCTTTTATCTAAGGTATGGACAGATGAGTAAAAAAATGGATAAAAAATAAACAAATAATAGGGGGAACAAAGGTTAAAATAAATTGAGTAGATTGAAATACTAGTGGTCAATGAGAGGGAAGGGTAAGGGGTATATTATGTATGAGTTTTTTCTTTTCTCTTTTTTATTTCTTTTTCTGGAGTGATGCAAATGTTTTAAAAAATGATCATGGTGATGAATATAAAACTATGTGATGATATTGTGAACCACCGATTGTAACGGAATGTTTGTATGTTAAGAAAGTTTGTATGTCAATAATGAATTTTATGGTATGTAAACTACACCCCAATAAATCAGATTTAAAAATATAGAGAGAAGAAAAAGAATTATCTTTCTATTCCTACAAAATAAAAAGATATTATAGGGTTCATGGGTAGTTCAGTGGTAGAATTCCCACGTGCCATACAGGAGACCCAGGTTCAATTCCTGACCCAGGCACACATGCGCGCGCGCACAAACACACACACACACACACCCCATCTACCGAAAAAAAAAAAAAAACCACCTTGTGAGAAAAATTCCCTATGACATATACAGCACATGTCTGCCTCTGCATGTGTGTGTGTACGTGTATATATATAAGCAGGGAGACACATTACAAAAAAGATACCACAAAATTATTGTTGTATGTTGAGGCAATCAAAGGTTATGTAGTAAAATGTAGGGGGTGAGTGTTTTAGAGAACTATTAGGCAATAAATAAAAACATCTTATTTTCTCTGGAATTTATGATGGTTGTGGTATTTGTCAGCATTAAACATGTTTTCTTCATAAATAAAAAAAAAGTTTGTATGTTAGGTTTTATCAACAAAAATATTTTTTTTTAAAAAAAGAATCAAGGCTACTGGAACACAGCTTAACAGTTTCAGGTACTTCCCTCTAGCCACTTCAAAACACCACAAACTAAAAATGGACAGCTATATAATGCATAAGAATAACCTCCAGGATAACCTCTCAACTATGTTTGAAATCTCTCAGCCACTGACACTTTATTTTGCCTCATTTCTCTCTTCCCCCTTTTGTCAAGAAGACTTTTTCAATTCCATGATGCCAGGTCCCAGCTCATCCTAGGGATTCTATCCCACATTGCCAGGGAGATTTACACCCCTGGGAGTCATGTCCTGCATAGAGGAGAGAGCAGTGAGTTCACCTGCCAAATTGGCTTAGAGAGAGAGGCCACATCTGAGCAACAAAAGAGGTTCTCTGGGAATGACTCTTAGGCATAATTTTAAGTAGGCTTAGCCTATCCTTTGCAGAAATAAGTTTCATAGGGGTGAATCCCAAGATCAATGGCTTGGCCTATTGATTTGGTTGTCCCCACCGCTTGCGAGAATATCAGAAATTCCCCAAAAGGGGAAGTTGAATATTTCCTCTTTTCTCCCCAGTCCCATAGGGGAAACTTGCAAATACTTCTTTATTCACTGCCCCAATTACTTTGGGATATATTGGGGCATCACACTAACCTGGGTACACCAACAAAATCTCACGCCCTATTCAAGATTCCATGTACTTATGATGATCAGCTAAACTAACCATATAAGTTAAATTAGCAAATGCACTACTCAAAAAAAAACAATTATATATATTTCACATATATATATATAATATTTTATATATATATAAAAAATATATATATATTTTTAAAACTCAATCACATATAGTGATTGTTAAATATTATATATATTTATATATATATATAATATATATATAATATTTAACAATCACTATATGTGATTGAGTTTTAAATATATATATATATATATATATTTCCCCCCATGGGCAGGCATTGGGAACCAAACCCGGGTCTCTAGTTCAGCAGGTGAGAGCTCTGCCTGTTGAGCCACTGTGGCCCGCCCTCAAAATATAATTTTGGACCAAATAAACATCTCTCCCTTTGGTCTCACACAGAAATTGAAGTTTTAAAATATGGGCATATCATCCTTTACCCTGTATTCTGATTTACGTTAGCCTTATCCAGATCAGCTTCATTCATATCTCTAGTCAAAGCCTTATAGCTTTTTCAACTTTTTAAACAATTCCCGTATAGGTTACTGCTGACTTTCATAGCTTCAAAGCTCTAACTCTGAGTCTCATAACCACAGTACTCTTAACCACTTTTTATAGGTCCACCCTGTGATCACAGGTTGCTCTAAATAGCCCCCATCCCCAAGAATTCCCCAAGACAAGGCAGATACTAGTATTTACATTCACATATACCCCAAACTCCAAAAAAACACATCTGTCTTATCACAATTCACCCTGTTATATGGGGCAGAGTACTGTTAATTAGCAAGCATCCCACAAGGGGTTGCCAGTCTCCCTTTTATTGGGGAACTCCCCCATTTCTATGAGTGTTTTACTAAATTCTTCTCATTTGGTTGTGGAAGAAGAAAGAGAAAAGTGTGGAGCACCCACCTAGGCCATCATCTCTCCCTTTTTTAGATACCCCCAATGTGAACTCCAATCTTTGGCCTATCTAGGCTGGATGGAAAATGGGGTTGGAGGTCAAAGGACCAATTTGACTACCTGTTAAATCTAGAAATCCTTCTTTAGGCTGTGACCTCACATATCAGCTATTGTTTCTGCTTTGCAGGCTTAGTTTAAAATTTCAAGATCATAGGAAAAGCCCTATTCAACATCTTAATACTCTCTATATGTGATTGAGTTTTAAATATTAATCATTAAAACTTAAATTTCAAGAATTTATGGAGTTCTGATTAAATATGATAGATCAAAAAAATCAGTTCATCTCCTCACCCTTACAAACGCCCCTCTAAAATGATTTTTTCTAAAGGAATAAAATGGCATAAGAACATAATGACCAAGAGACTAGGAGAAGAGACATAAGTGGAAAAAATACTTCAATAAAATTTTAGAAGACAGAAAGTAGTAAATAACAAAGTGGAGGTGTCTACAACCTAGGCCAATACTTCACAAACTATCTGTGATGAGGAACTGTAGGCTTTTTAAAATTTTCCAATCCATCACACTTATTGCAAATATAATAAAAATGAATTATTAGGGAAATAAAAACTAAAACATATAAAATACAAGCATGAAGGGTCAAAAAGAAAAGAATCTTCAATGTCTCTGCAGTAGCCTTTGTAACTACGTGATTAGAGGTTGTTTATAGCACAGTCCTTCTTGGAGAATCGGCTCTTCTCCCAGAAGGGAGTATACTTGATAAAGGTGTTTTAGACTCCAAGAAATATCCTTGGGACCCTAACCACCTCCCTGTAATTGTGTACTGGAGGACAGTTACACAGGACATTGGCAATTGGCCACCTTTGCTCTAAAATGGTACTTAAGCCCCTGAGCATGAAATAGAAATTAGAATCCTATCTGAGAGAAGGATGCTTTGCTTGGAACTTTCCCAGTAGGACCCCGAATGCTGTCTCTAGGATTTTCCAACGCTCCTCTTCAGGTGTTGGTGCTGTCCTGCCTGGTGATATAACTATGTCTCATTCCTAACAATCTTTTTATTATTTTCCTAATAAATTCTGTTTTTATATCACTGAAGTCTGTGTTTTCCATGATTCCGAGCCTCGAAGTTTAAATGGCCACAAATATCACATTGCCTTTCATGCAACAAAGCCCCAATTTTTTTATTGTGAGTTTCAACAGATATACATTACTCTGGAAAATTACTAAAAACATTTCTAAGCACTTATTCTCAATTTCTGTATTTATGCAGGCATAGACTGGAAGCCTTTTATGAACCAACTTTGGTCCATGGGCAATATTTGAATATCACTGACCTAAAAGATGTACGAATTGGGATGTTAAAAAGAAATAAATTAATTCACTACTAGAGAACCTCTGTATGGCTAAGGTCTTGGAGACACTAGGCACATGGAAGGTGGAAGTCGAGGCTAACAGGAGTATTGATTGAAAGTCAAAGAGTTTAGATCATACTCAAAGTATGGTCTTCAGACTGGAAGCATCAGCATCACTTAGTAGCTTGGGAGAAATGAAAATTTTTAAGGCTCACTCCAGACCCACTGAAACAGAATCTCTGAAAGTAGAACCCAGGAATCTGTGTTGTAATAAGCCTCAGTTCAACTTAACTCTAGGAAGAATCTGAATGATCATCTCTCACTATAAAGACTAGACTGAAGGAAGGGTTTACTCTCTCTGGAAAATAAACCAAGTACTACAAGCAAAGAATATACACCAGATTCCACTTTTCTTTTATATACAATGCCTAGAATAAAATTTAAAACTATGAGCCATGCAAAGAACCACAAATCAAGAGAAAACATAGTAAATAGAACCAGATCCACAAATGATGTAGTATTAGAATTAGCAATGGATGACTTAAGAATATCAAACATAAATATGCTCAAGGATTTATAGAAACAGATGGGTAAAATGGGAAACATTGGGATATTTCAGGAAAGAAAGGGAAACTCTAAAAAATAGTCAAATAAAAATTCTACAATGGAAAATTATAAATAGGAAATAAAAAATGTATTGGATGGCTGTGATAGATTAAAAACATAGATACAACATTTTCCAGTTCCCCCATCAAGAAGTGGAGTCATTTTCCCACCCCTGAATATGGGCTGAGCTTATGACTTCCTTTGGACAACAGAATGTGGCAGAAATATTGAGCTGAGTTCCAAATCTTAGTCTTAAAGAACACTTACAGATTCTCCTCTTGCCCTCGTGAAATATTACTGAGAGAACCATGCTAAAAATAATTCAAATTTAGCAAATTTGAGAATTAGAATTCCTCCTATAGAATAACTGAGATGCCCCAAATAACTTCCAACCATGTGAATGAGGCCATGTTGGATCATCATGCCCAAGATGAGCTACCAGATAATCAACTACATGAATGAGGCCAGGAAAGAACTGCAGAAGAAATGCCCAGTCAACCCACAGAATAATAGAAAATAACAATTTTTCTCCTGTTTAGCCACTAAGTTTTAGAGTGGTTTGATGCACAACAGTAGAAAACTGAAACAGAAAGCAGTACCTAAAAGACTAGATCTGGTACCTAAAACTATATGGCTGCCATAGCAGAAATCTAAAGCATGTGGCATTAATTTTGGCACCAGACTTCAGGCAAAGACTGGAAAAGCAATGAAGAAGCTCTTAGAAAAGGCTAGAGGAATAGCAAAACCAAACTGTGGGGGGTGGGAAGTTAAAAAAAAAATGTCACTGGAGGCTAGTAGAAGAGTGTTCTAGTTTGCTAGCTGCTGGAACGCAATATACTAGAAGTGGAATGGCTTTTAAAAGGGGGAATTTAATAAGTTGCTAGTTTACAGTTCTAAGGCCATGAAAATGTCCCAGTTAAAGCAAGTCTATAAAAATGTCCAAATTAAGGCAAGAGGCTACTTTCCCTCAGGAAAGACCAATGAAGTTCAGGGTTTCTCTCTCAACTGGAAAGACACATGGCAAACATGGTGACGTCTGCTGACTTTCTCTCCAGGCCTCTTATTCAATGAAGCTCCCCCAGGGACATATTTCTTCTTCATCTCCGAAGGTCTCTGGCAGCATGAGCTCTCTGCTTCATGGCTCTTTCAAAAACACTTGCTTCTTTTAAAGGATTCCAGCAAACCAATCAACACCCACCTGGAATGGGTAGAGTCTCATCTCCCTCTAATCCAAGATTAATACCCACAATTGGGCGAGTCACATCTCCATGGAGATAATCTAACCAAAAGATTTCAACCTATATTGTTGAATAGGGATTAAAGAAACTCTTGTCCCACAAGATTGGATCAGAATTAAAACATGGCTATTTTAGGGTACATAAATCCTTTTAAACTGGCACAAAGAGTGATCTGTGTTATATAGTGGTGTGAAAACAACTGCCTTCTGCATTAATTTGGAAGACAAAAAATATCTCAAATGCTCTTTCCTTCTTCCTTAAAAAATTTTATATAATTTACAAACCATAATTTGCCCTTGTAAAGTATACCCCAAAAAGAAATTTCAAACTCAATGGCGGTCACTCCCTCATTCCTCCCTCCCCCTAGCCTTTGGCAACCACTAGCCTACATTTTGTCTCTATAGGTTTGACTAGTCTGAACATTCCATATAAATGTAATTATACAATATATATGGCCTTTGTGTCTGATTTTTTTCATTTAATGTGTTTTCAAGTTTGATCCATGCTGTAGCATGTATCACTACTTCATTCCTTTTTATAGCTGAATAATATTTCATTGTCTGTACATACCACACTCTTTCTCCATTCATCAGATGATGGTCATTTAGGTTATTTCCACTTTTTGACAATTATGAATAATTTTTTATGAACATTTGTGCACAAAATTTTATGTGAACATGTTTTCTTTTCTCTTGGGGACATACCCAGTAGCGGAATTGCTGGGTCATATGGTAACTCTATATTAACTTTTTCGAGCAACTGCCAAACTATTTTCAGCAACAGCTATATTTGTTGAAAGTATTCTTTCCCCCACTGAATTGTCTTAACATACTTGTTGAGTATCAGTTATGTCAGTAGATGTATAGGCTTATTTCTGAACTCTCCATTCTAGTCCATTGATCTATATGCCTATTCTTATTCCAGTGGATTGCAATACTGTCTTCATTACAGTGGTTTGCCGTAAGATTTGAAATCTGGAAGTCTGAGTCTTTTGACATTGTTCTTTTTCAACTTTTGGCTATTCTGAATTCCTTGCATTTCCATATTAATTTTAGGAGTTTAGCTTAGATTTTAGAAATTTAGTTTGTAAATTACTGCAAAAAAAAGCAGCTGGAATTTTGATAGTAATTGCATTGACTCTATAGATCAATTTGGGGAGTATTAACATTTAAAAGATATTAAGTCTTCCAATCCATGAATAATTAGGCCTTTAATTACTCTCAAGAATGTTTTGTAATTTCAGCATACAAGTCTTGCACTTCTTTCATTAAATTTATTCCTGAGTATTTTATTCTTTATGATGTTATTATAAATTGAATTGTTTTTTAATTTATTAATTTATTAATTAAAAATAAAATAAATTAAATAAATTAAAAAATCAACAACAAACAAACTAAAACATTAACATGTGATCATTCCGTTCCACACACACAATCAGCAATCCACAACATCATCACCCAGTGGCACATTCATCATCTCTTAGAACACCTGCATCAATTCAGAAAAAGAAACAAAAAGACAACAGAAAAAGAAATAAAACGAAAACAGAAAAAAAAGATTACACATACCATACCCCCCACCCCTCGCCCTCACCAATCACCATCACTTCAGACCAAATTCATTTTAACATTTGTTCCCCCTACCATCCACTTTTATTCCACATGTTCCACTCGTCTGCCAACAAGGCAGACAAAAGGAGCATCTGACACAAGGTTTCCACAATCACACAGTCACACCATGAAAGCTGCACCTAGTCGAGAAACATGGCCATTGGAACACAGCTCCACACCTTCAGGCAGTTCCCTCCAGCCTCTCCACCACATCCCGAACAACAAGGTGACATCCACTCAATGTGCAAGAACAACCTCCAGGATAACCTCTCGACCCTGCCCGGAACCCCCCAGCCATCAACACCCTGTCTCACCCCACGCCTCTCCACTCTGGTCGAGAAGTTTCTCTCAATCCCTCAAAGCTGAGTCTCAGCCCACTCCAGGGTTCCTCTCAATCCCTTGATGCTGAGTCTCAGCTCACTCCAGGATCTCTGTCCCATGCCGCCAGGAAGGTCCGCATCCTTGGGAGCCATGACCCACACGGACAGGGGGAGGGCGGCGAGCCCGCCCCCCCCCCCCCACGCATTGGCTGGAGAGAGAGGCCACACCCGAGCAAGAAAAGAGGCTCTCTTGGGGGCGACTCCCAGGCCCAAATTTTAAGTAGACGTGAACTATCCTTTGCAGGGTCAAGCTTCTTATGAACAAATCCCAAGACTGGAGGCTCAGCCTATAGCTTTGGTTGTCCACACTGCTTGTGAGAATATCAAGAATTCAACTTGGGGAAGTTGAATTTCTCCCCGTTCTCACCAGTCCCCGAACGGGACCCTGCAAATACTTTTCCACTCACTGATCAAATCACCCTGGGATTCACTGGGGCATCACTCCGGACAAACCAACAGAATTTCATGTCCTACCCAAGATTCCAAGCACCCATGGTGTTCAATCAAGCCATCCACACAAGTTATATTAGGAAATGCACCAGTCAAAACACAAACCCGTAACAAATAAACATTTTGGCTTTAGTCTCACACATCAGTCGAAACTTTAAAACATTAATTACCATCTATTTTCAGCAACCTGCAGTAATGACACTCCTCCGTTCCTCCCCATGCACAAACATTTTTTAAATTTGTACATTTAGTCACTATTATTATACACTCTAGGCATTCCTAGATTATACCATTTCAGTCTTTAATGTCTGTCCCGGCCCACGGGACGATCAACCGAAGCTCGAACTCCTGTGAGGGAAGAATGGCATGGGACAAAGAGACACAAAGAATGACAGCAAAACAAATATTCTGATCAAGCTGCAAAAGTTTATTGAAAAGTCTGGGTATATATATACTCTAGGAGAGGGGGTAGCTAGTAGGGATAGGTGACGATCTCTGATTGGGTGAATAAGGACAAAGGGATGACTTGGGATTGGTGACTGCTGTTGCAAGGGTGGAGGGCAGATGTACGGTTAGTACTTTTGGTGCGAACTACTACTACTTCCGTGAAGAAGGCTGATTATAGCTTAGGCTGTTCTTTGTTTCAGCCCTGGCGGCTATGTTGCATGTTTCTGGCATTGCTGAGGGTGGAATTCATACATGCTACTTTAATTGTCCCCAACAAATGTCTATCTTTCTTTCTGATTTCATTTATGCACCCAGCCCTCCTCCCTCTATCATTCTCACATGCAGCTTTATTCAGTGTTTTACATAATTGTATTACAGTTAGGGAGCATTGTGCTGTCCATTTCTGAGTTTTTATATTCAGTCCTGTTGCACAATCTGTATCCCTTCAGCTCCAATTGCCCAATATCTTACCCTATTTCTACCTCCTGATGCTACCTCTGTTACCAATGAAATATTCCAAGTTTATTCACTAATGTCAGTTCATATCAGTGAGACTATACAGTATTTGTCCTTTCATTTTTGGCTAATCTCACTCAGCATAATGTCTTCAAGGTCCACCCATGTTGTTACATACTTCATAACTTTATTCTGTCTTACAGCTGCATAATAGTTCATTGTATGTATATACCACAGTTTGTTTAGCCACTTGTCTGTTGATGGACATTTTGGCTGTTTCCATCTTTTTGCAATTGTAAATAATGCTGCTATAAACATTGGTGTGCAAATGTCCATTTGTGTCTTTGCCTTTATGTCTTTTGAGTAGACACCTAGCAATGGTATTGGCGGGTCATATGGCAATTCTATATTCAGCCTTTTGAGGAACCACCAAACTGCCTTCCACAGTGGTTGCACCATTTGACATTCCCACCAATAGTGAATAAGTGTACCTCTTTCTCCACATCCTCTCCAGCCCTTGTCATTTTCTATTTTGTTGATAATGGCCATTCTGGTGGGTGTGAGATGATATCTCATTGTGGTTTTGATTTGCATTTCTCTAATGGCCAGGGATGTTGAGCATCTCTTCATGTGCCTTTCGGCCATTTGTATTTCCTCTTCTGAGAGTTGTCTGTTCAAGTCTTTTTCCCATTTCGTAATTGGATTGGCTGTCTTTTGGTTGTTGAGTTGAACAATCTCTTTATAAATTCTGGATACTAGACCTTTATCTGATATGTCATTTCCAAATATTGTCTCCCATTGTCTCCCATTGTGTAGGCTGTCTTTTTACTTTCTTGATGAAGTTCTTTGATGCGCAAAAGTGTTTAATTTTGAGGAGTTCCCATTCATTTATTTATTTCTTCAATGCTCTTGCTTTGGGTGTAAGGTATATAAAACCACCTCCAAGTATAAGATTTTAAAGATATTTCCCTACATTTTCCTCTGTTTTATGGTCTTAGACCTAATGTTTAGGTCTTTGATCCATTTTGAGTTAATTTTGTATAGGGTCTGTGATATGGGTCCTCTTTCTTTCTTTTACATATGGATATCCAGTTCTCTAGGCACCATTTATTGAAGAGACTATTCTGTCCTGGATGAGTTAGTTGGCTTGACTGCCTTATCAAAGATCAATTGTCCATAGATGAGAGGGTCCATATCCGAACACTCTATTCAATTCCATTGGTCGATATATCCATCTTTATGCCAGTACCATGCTGTTTTGACCACTGTAGCTTCATAATATGCTGTAAAGTCAGGCAGCATGAGACCTCCAACTTCATTTTTTTTCCTCAAGATACTTTTAGCAATTCGGAGCACCCTGCCCTTCCAGATAAATTTGCTTATTGGTTTTTCTATTTCTGAAAAGTAAGTTGTTGGGGTTTTGATTGGTATTGCATTGAATCTGTAAGTCAATTTAGGTAGAATTGACATCTTAACTATATTTAGTCTTCCAAACCATGAACACGGTATGCCCTTCCATCTATTTAGGTCTTCTGTGATTTCTTTTAACGATTTCTTGTAGTTTTCTTTGTATGGGTCTTTTGTCTCTGTAGTTAAGTTTACTGCCTAATATTTTATTCTTTTGGTTGCAATTGTAAATGGAATTCATTTCTTGATTTCCCCCTCACATTGTTCATTACTAGTGTATAGACACACTACAGATTTTTAAGTGTTGATCTTGTAACCTGCCACTTTGCTGTACTCGTTTATTAGCTCTAGTAGTTTTGCTATGGATTTTTCAGGGTTTTTGATATATAGCATCATATCATCTGCAAACAGTGAGAATTTTACTTCTTCCTTTCCAATTTTGATGCCTTGTACTTCTTTTTCTTGTCTAATTGCAATGGCTAGAACTTCCAACACAATGTTGAATAATAGTGGTGATAGTGGAACAATGTCTTGTTCCTGATCTTAAGGGGAAAGTTTTCAGTTTTTCCCCATTGAGGATGATATTAGCTGTGGGTTTTTCATATATTCCTTTTATCATTTTAAGGAAGTTCCCTTCTATCCTATCATTTGAAGTGTTTTCAACAGGAAAGGATGTTGAATTTTGTGAAATGCCTTTTCTGCATCAATAGAGATGATCATGTGGTTTTTCTGCTTTGATTTGTTCATATAATGTATTACATTAATTGATTTTCTTATGTTGAACCATCCTTGCATACCTGGGATGAATCTTACTGGGTCATGATGTATAATTCTTTTAATGTGTTGCTGGATTCAATTTGCTAGAATTTTGTTGAGAATTTTTGCATCTATACTCATGAGAGATTGGTCTGTAGTTTTCTTTTTTTGTAATATCTTTGTTTGGCTTTGGTATGAGAGTGATGTTGGCTTCATAGAATGAGTTAGGTAGCTTACCTCCTCTTCAATTTTTTTGAAGAGTTTGCGCAGGATTGGTACTAATTCTTTCTGGAATGTTTGGTAGAATTCACACGTGAAGCCATGGTCCTGGACTTTTCTTTTTAGGGAGCTTCTTAATGTCCCCATCAGTCTTAATGACTGATTCAATTTCTTTATTTGTGATTGAATTGTTGAGGTCGTCTATTTCTTCTCGAGTCAAAGTTGGTTGTTCATGTCTTCCTAGGAAGTTGTCTTTCATCTACATTGTCATATTTATTAGCATAAATTTGTTCATAGTATACTCTCATTACTTCCTTTATTTCTGTGGGGTCAGTGGGTAAGTCTCCTCTTCCATTTCTGATCTTATTTATTTGCATCCTCTCTCTTCTTTTTGTCACTCTTGCTAAGGGTCCACCAATCTTATTGATTTTCTCATAGAACCACCTATTGGTTTTATTGATTTTCTCGATTGTTTTCATGTTCTCAATTTCATTTATTTCCACTCTAATCTTCATTATTTCTTTCCTTTTGCTTGCTTTGGGGTTAGTTTGCTGTTCTTTCTCTAGCTCTTCCAAGTAGACAGTTAATTCCTCAATTGCTGCCCTTTCTTCTTTTTTGATATAGGCATTTAGGCAATAAATCTCCCTCTTAGCACTGCCTTTGCTGTGTCCCATAAGCTTTGATATGCTGTGTTTTCATTTTCATTTGCCTTGAGATATTTACTGATTTCTCTTGTAATTTCTTCCTTGACCCACTGGTTGTTTAAGAGTGTGCTGCTGAGCCTCCATATATTTGTGAATTTTTCTGGCACTCTGCCTATTATTGATTTCCAACTTCATTCCTTTATGATCTGAGAAAATGCTTTCTATGATTTCAATCTTTTTAAATTTATTGAGACTTGCTTTGTGACTCAGCATATGGTCTATCCTTGAGAATATCCATGAATCCTTGAGGAAAAGGTGTATCCTGCTGTTGTGGGTATAATGTTCTATTAATGTCTGTTAAGTCTGGCTCAGTTATTGTATTATTCAAATTCTATGTTTCTTTATTGATCCTCTGTCTTGATTTTCTGTCCATTGATGAGAGCAGGGAATTGAATTCTCCAACTATTATGGTAGATGCATCTATTTCTCTTTCCAGTGTTTGCCTGATGTATCTTGAAGCATTCTGGCTCGGTGCATAAACATTTATGATTGCTATGTCTTTATGTTGAATTGTTCCTTTTATTAGTACATGGTATCCTTCTTTGTCTCTTTTAACTGTTTTATATTTGAAGTCTAATTTGTTGGATATTAGTATAGCTACTCCTGCTCTTTTCTGATTGTTGTTTGCATGAAATATCTTTTCCCAACCTTTCACTTTCAACCTATGTTTATCCTTGGGTCTAAGATGTGTTTCCAGTAGACAGCATATAGATAGGTCCTGTTTTTCAATCTGTTCTGCCAGTCTATGTCTTTTGATTGGGGAGTTCAATCCATTAACATTTAGTGTTATTACTGTATGGGTAGTATTTTCTTCTATCATTTTGCCTTTTGGATTTTATATGTCATATCTAATTTTTCTTCTTTTTACCTTTACAGACAGTCTTCATTTCTACACTCCTCTCCACACCTCTCTCTCTTGTCTTTTCATATCTGCCTCTAGTGTCCCCTTTAGTATTTCTTGCAGAGCCGGTCTCTTGGTCACAAATTCTCTCAGTGATTTTTTGTCTGAAAATGTTTTAATTTCTCCCTCATTTTTGAAGGACAATTTTGCTGGATATAGAATTCTTGGTTGGCAGTTTTTCTCTTTTAGCAATTTAAATATATCATCCCACTGTCTTCTCGCCTCCATAGTTTCTGCTCAGAAACCTACGCATAATCTCATTGGGCTTCCCTTGTATATGATGGATTGCTTTTCTCTTGCTGCTTTCAGGATTCTGTCCTTCTCTTTGACATTTGACATTCTGATTAGTAAGTGTCTTGGAGTACATCTATTTGAATCTATTCTCTTTGGGGTATGCTGCACTTCTTGGATCTGTAATTTTAAGTCTTTCATTTTCAAATCTCATCTTTCAACTCTAAGAGTTGGGAAATTTTCAGTGATACTTTCCTCCATTAGTTTTTCTCCTCCTTTTCCCTTCTCTTCTCCTTCTGGGACACCCACAACACGTATATTTGCGCGCTTCATATAGTCATTCAATTCCCTGAGTCCCTGCTCATATTTTTCCATTTTTTCCTTGTAGTTTCTGTTTCTTGTCAGGTTTCAGATGTTCCATCCTCCACTTCACTAATCCTATCCTCTACCTCTTGAAATGTACCTTTGTAGGTATCCATTGTTTTTTTCATCTCTTGTACTGTGCCTTTCATTCCCATAAATTCTGTGATTTGTTTTTTCCGACTTCTGATTTCTTCTTTTTGTTCATTCCTTGTCTTCTTTATATCCTCCCTCAATTCATTGATTTGGTTCTTGAGGAGGTTTTCCACTTCTGTTTGTATATTCTGAATTAATTGTTTCAGTGCCTGTATCTCATTTGAATTATTGGTTTGTTCCTCTGATGGGCCATATCTTCTATTTTCCTGGTGTGATTTGTTATTTTTTGCTGGCATCTAGACATTTAAATGCCTTAATTAGTTTATTCTGGAGATTGCTTTCACTTCTTTTACCTACGGTTTTCTTGCTGGATGAATTTGTTGTCTATCTGTTCAGTTTTTCCTGGACCTCTAGCTTAGGTTTTGTTTAACAGAGGAGAATTTTTCAGTTCTTGTTTTCTTGTTTCTTGCACTGCTTGTGTGTGCCTTTTTACCCCACCCTTAGGAGGATCTATGTAGGTATTATAGACCCCAGATGGATTTTCCTAGACCATACTGACCTCCTATCGGGGGGAAAGAGTCAGCTGCATCAGTTTTCCCTGAGGGTGAGACTCAGCAGGTTGAAAGACTTTCCTGTGAAGTCTCTGGCTTTGTTTTTCTTATCCTGCCCAATATGTGGTGCTTGCCTGCCTGCAGGTCTCACCAGCTTAAGATGATGTGGTACCTTTAACTTTGGCAGACTCTCCCTGCTGGGGAGCATGGTGGAGACAGAGGAGAGGTTGTAGGCTGGTTTTAATGGCTCAAATTACCAAGCTCTGGTGTCTGATTTCCTTGAGGGAGGGATTCCGTCTGAATTGGGCTTCACCCCTCCCCTGGGGAAGGCACAGGCTCCAGCCAAGCCCTCAAACAAGCTTGTTTCTGCCTATGCCTGGGGCAGTTGCAGCCCGAAAATTCCTGCCGCTGAATCCAGAGGCAGTCAAGCCTTTGTAGAAATGCAGCCACAAAAACCTCTGTTTCTTTTCTTTTTTTCTTTTTCTGTTAGTCCTGCCCCCTTGGTGCCGGGGCAAAAATGAGCAACCTCCACTTTGACCAGGTTCACCTGAGCTAGGGGCCTGTTTTTAGTAGTCAGAATTTATTAATTAATGCCACAATTGGTGTTCAGTTGGTCTCAGCCCCTGCTGCTGTTAAAGTCTCTTTCCTTTCCCCTCTGGGAGGCAGCCTGTGGGGGAGGGGTGCCAGCCGCAGTGGCTTGGGGAACTCACTGTTCTGGGGAGGCTTGCAGCCAGTCCAGCTGGTCCAGACTGGAGTACACTGTGTCCAGTCACTGATATGGCCCCAGGAGCTGTTCTGTAGTGTTTCTGGTTATTTAGTAGTTGTTCTGGAGGACAAACTAAAACGCGCAGATTGCTAAGCTGCCATCTTGGCCCCTCCCAAAGTACACTTCTGAATTGTTTTATTTTTTAATTGCTAATTTCTAGAGTATAGAAATGCAATTGATTTTTAATACTAATCTTGAATCCTGCAATCTTGCTGAATTTATTAGCTTTCAGAGTTGTGTGTTTTTATATTCCACAATTTCCTATACTCAAGATCATATCATCTACAAAGAGAGATAGTTCTAATCTTCTTTTCCATTGTGATGATTTTTATTACTTTCTTTTATCTAACTGCCCTGACTAGAACCTTCAGTACAATGGTAAATGGAATTGGCAAGAGTAGATATCCATCAGTATCATTACTGTTATCATTAAGTATAATATACCTGTGGGATATTTGTAGATGCCCTTTATCAAGTTGAGGAAGTTCAACTCGGTTTTATTTTTTAATTTTTAAATTTTTAAAAAAATACCAAAAAAAAACTAACACAAACATTCCTAACTTTTGATCATTCCGTCTACATATATCAGTAATTCACAATATCATCACATAGTTGCATATTCATCATCATGATCATTTATTGGAACATTTGCATCTATTCAGAAATAGAAATAAAAAGAAAACAGAAAAAAATTCATACATACCATACCCCCCTCCCCCTCATCAATCACCAGCATTTCAATCTAAATTTATTTTAACATTTGTTCCCCTTATTATTCATCTTTATTGCATATGTTTTACTCATCTGTTGATAAGGTAGATAAAAGGAGCATCAGACACAATGTTTTCACAATTATACAGTCACATTGTGAAAGCTATACCATTATACAATCATCTTCAAGAAACATGGCTACTGGTACACAGCTCTACATTTTCAGGCAGTTCCCTCCAGCCTCTCCATTACATCTTGAATAACAAGGTGATATCTACTTAATGCATAAGAATAATCTCCAGGATATCCTCTCGACTCAGTTTGGAATCTCTCAGCCATTAACACTTTATTTTGTCTCATTTCACTTTTCCCTCTTTTGGTAGAGAAGGCTTTCTCAATCTCCTGATGCTGAGTCTCAGCTCATTCTAGGGGTTTTCTCAATCCCTTGATGCTGAGTCTCAGCTCATTCCAGGATTTCTGTCCCACATTGCCAGGAAGGTCCACACCCCTGGGAGTCATGTCCCATGTTGACAGGGGGAGAGTGTTGAGTTTGCTTGTTGTGTTGGCTGGAGAGTGAGAGAGGCCACATCTGAGCACAAAAGAGGTCCTCCTGGGGGTGGCTTTTAGGCCTAATTTTAAGTAGGCTTGACCTATCCTTTTTGGGGTTAAGTTTTGTATGAACAAACCCCAAGAGTGGGGGTTCAGCCTATAGCTTTGGTTGTCCACACTGCTTGTGAGAATATCAAGAATTCAACTTGGAGAAGTTGAATTTTCCCTCTTTCTCACCATTCCCCGAAAGGGACTTTACAAATAGTTTTTTATTCACTGTTCAAAATCACTCTGGGATTTATTGGAGCATCACTCTGGACAAACCAACAAAATCTCATGTCCTACTCAAGGTTCCATGTACTTATGGTGTTCAATTAAGCTGCCTACATAAGTTATATTATGAAATGCACTAGTCAAAATATAAATTTTTCAACTTGATTTTTAAAAGCATTTGTTGAATGCTTTTATCATGAAAGGATATTGAATTTTCTCAAACAATTTGTCTGCATCTGTTCAGATTATCAAGTGATTTTGCCCCTTTATTCTATTAAATTGGTGTAATGCATAGATTAACTTTTGTATATTGAAGCAACCTTCCATTCCTGGGATAAAATCCACTTTTTCATGTCCTGTAATTCTTTTATAAAAGCTGAATTCAGTTTGCTAGTATTTTTTAGTCATTTGTATTTATATTAATAAGGGTATTGGTCTGTGGCTTTCTTTTCTGGTCTGATTTTGGTATCAGGATAATACTGCCTCAGAACAATTTGGGAATTGTTTTCTCCTCTCTTATTGTTCTTTTTTTTTTTGCATGGGCAGCAACAGGAATCGAACCCGGGTCTCCAGCATGGCAGGCGAGAACTCTGCCTACTAAGCCTTCATGGCCTGCCCTCTTATTGTTCTTTTTTAAATACAGTTTTTATTGGAGAAGTTGTAAGTTTATAGAAAAATTATGCTGAAAATAGAGTTCTCTCTCATGCATAGTTTTCCTTATTATCAATATTTTGCATTAGTGTGGTACCTTTGTTACAACTGATGAAACAATATTATAATTATATTACAATATATAACGCATAGTTTACATTAGAGTTCACTTTTTCGGTTGTACTGTCCTATGTTTTTTTTAAATTGCATCCTAATAACATATATATAACCTAAAATGTCCATTTAACCATACAAATATATAATTCAGTGGAGTTAATTACATTCACAATGTTGTACTACCATCACCACCATCCATTCCCAAAACTTTCCATCACCCCAAGCAAAAATTCTGTAGCAATTAAGCATTAACCCCCTCATTCTTACCTACATTTTCACCTAATATTCTATTGAATGTGGCTAGAGAGATTGCCAGGCAGAATGTTAATTCTGGACCTTCATTTGCATGAGCTAAGGTTTTCCAAGAGATTAGAAAATGAATGAAGGAAGAATTTTTCAGTTTGTAAGTGGAACTTTAAATCAGCAGACTGGTCACCACTGCCCGAGATTAAGGGTCATGCCCTAGGGCTAGGTGCAAAATCAAATAACCTCATCCCAACATCAATAACCCACATTTCCTGCTCTTACCAATATATGCTCCTCAGGGCTTTTACCTTCCTAATATTTTGTACAATATTTCTGAGAGCCCCAGGGAACATTACAGAGCATTAGCCCTTGTGTGCTGGTTTGAAAGGATGTATGCCCCCTAGAAATGTGATGTTTTAATCAAAATCCCATTTCATAAAGGTAGAATAATCCCTATTCAATACTGTATGTTTGAAACTGTAATCAGATCATCTCCATGGATGATGTGATTTAGTCAAGAGTGGTTGTTAAACTGGATTAGGTGATGACATGTCTCCAACCATTTGGGTGGGTCTTGATTGATTTACTGGAGTCCTATAAAAGAGGAAACATTTTGGAGAAAGAGATTCAGAGAGAGCAGAGAATCCTGCAGCACCATGAAGCAGAGTCCACGGCCTTTGGAGATGAAGAAGGAAAACGCCTCCCAGGGAGCTTAATGAAACCGGAAGCCAGGAAGGAAGAAGCTAGCAGATGATGCTGTGTTCACCATGTGCCCTTCTAGCTGAGAGAGGAACCCTGACCGTGTTCATGTGCCTTTCCAGATGACAGAGAAACTCTGACTGTGTTCGTGATGTGCCCTTCCACTTGAGAGAGAAACCCTGAACTTCCTCAGCCTTCCTGAACCAAGGTACCTTTCCCTGAATGCCTTAGATTGAACATTTCTATACATTTGTTTTAATTGGGACATTTTCTTGGCCTTAGAACTGTAAACTAACAACTTATTAAATTCCCCTTTTTAAAGGCCATTCTGCTTCTGGTATATTGCATTCCAGCAGCTAGCTAACTAGAACACCTTGTTTTAATTTGCTAAAGTTGCTGGAATGCAATACATCAGAGCTGGACTGGCTCTTTAAAAGGTTTATTTAGTTACAAATCTACAGTTCCTTGGAAGAAAGTTAGCTAGCTTTCATCTGGGTTTCTCTGTCACATGGAAAGGCACATGGTGATGTCTGCTGGCTTTCTCTCCTGGCTTCTGGGTTCAAATGGCTTTCTATGGGGCATTTCCCTTCTGTATCTCCAAATATTTGGGTCATAGCTCCAAGTTGAGCTGTGCTGTGCTGTGCTGAATTGCTTCTTTCTCTCTTCTGACCTCTCCTTTTAAGTACTATTCAGTACTGTATGTTTGAATCTGTAATTAGATCATCTCCCTGGAGATGTAACCCAAACAAAGTGGTTGTTAAGCTGGATTAGGGGAGATGTGTCTCCATCCATTTGGGTGGGTCTTTATTGGTTTACTGGAGTCCTATAAAAGGACTGAGTCATCAGTGAGTGGAAAAGTATTTTCAAAGTCCCCTTCGAGGAATGGTGAGAACCAGGAGATATTCAACTTCTCCAAGTTGAATTCTTGATATTCTCACAAGCAGTGTGGACAACCAAAGCTATAGGCTGAACCCCCACTCTTGGAGTTTGTTCATACAAAACTTAACTCCACAAAGGATAGGTCAAGCCTACTTAAAATTAGGCCTAAAAGCCCCCAGAATAGCCTTGACTGTATTTGAATTCTTTTAGCCACTGATACCTTATTTTGTTACATTTCTTTTCTCCCTCACAATCTGTTTTTGATTAAAATATTTCCTTCAGTTTCTGCCTCCTATCTAAAGTCTCTCTTTCTCTAGAGGTTCAAAAACTAGTCCAAGGCAAAAATAATACAGACTAACAAAAACAAAACTTTGAGGAGACACTCTGATACTCTGTTGTTAAGAATTGGCCAGACCTAAATTCTAGCAATACACTAATAAACAACTGTATTTTGCATATAACTTTCTGATAATTTCCCTTTTCCCAATTCAAGCAGGTAGTTGGCTCTGCACTTCATTGCTTCAGAGTAAAAAAATATATTAAGTCTTAGAATTTTAGAGGATCTAGAAGTGGAAGTCATATCACAAACAAAATGTTTTGCAGAAGCAAAGAAGAGAGTGAAGCTTCTCTCAGATTGAAGACAGAAGCCTTAGGTCTACTTTCTGAGTGAAAGTATGAATTTTGGAGCAGCCAGACTGCTTCCTGGCAGTGTTGTCTAGGAAGCAACAAGACCCCAGGAAAGGCTAGGCAAATTGGAGATGAGGCAATGCAGGAGTTAATGTTAACCATGACCTAGAAATGATGTGGTGGCTTCTAGGAGGAGGAAGTGCTGTGGTTGCAGCCCTAAATTAGGACTGCTTGCTTTGATAGCTTGAGAGGAAAAGAACATCCTGGAACAGAGCTGGGTGTTCTTTCCATCTATTTCAAAGTAGCAAACTAACTGTGCCACCAGGAAGCCTGCTTTCTACATTGTATACTTGGTCCTGGTCACATAATTGTAGCCCTATATAACCTGTTGCTATCTGAGAATAAACTTGCCTGTTGATGGATGTCTGCAGGAGCCCTGATCCCAGTCTTTCTTTCATTTCATTTCTTGGTACTTTGAGCCTTGCTGTGGTAAACAACTGCAACAATGCAAGACTCGCTGAAGGTGTGCATTTCTCAAGTGTGGAAAAGCCACAGCAGAGAGTTGGTGGGGACACTGGAAATATCAGTATACCTGTATAGACTGATGATCAATGGCTAGATGGTCTCCCTCCATCCCTGATGCACCTCAGCCGTAACACACTAGGGATGGATGGGAGAAAGTCCCAAGGACTGAGCCTGACAGAATGAGGTTTGGAGTCAGAAATTAAATTGTTTTATAAAGTGATATTTCTTATTTACCTGACTCTGTAAACTGAGGTGTATACCCTTTTATGAACAAAGGATTATGCAGCCATCCATAGATTATCAATTGGGGTGTTTGCGTATTCCTACTTCCATGGAAACATGTCCTACTTCTCTGGAAATAAATTCACAGGGATGAGGCCCAGACCCAAAACCTATGCTATATTACCTACTCGATCTCATGGTAACTAGAAAATATACCCAACCCATACCAAGCCAATCAGATCTTCTCAAGAATTTGAAACTTACAAAGTAAAGACACAAAGACAGGGGATAAAGAGAATAGTCACATCAATGGCAGCAGCATAGAGACAGAGTTTAGAGCTGTTTGTTGCTGAAGTCCCAGAGTTGCCCCAGTTCTGCCCTCCTTCTGGCTTGGTTGTTCAGCATTCCTACGATTCTCTAAGCTACTCGAGTCCTTAATGAATTTCTTTTTTTTTTTGCTTAGTTTCCAATGTTTATAACCAATGGAATCTTCCCAGCATTTTTATTTGAAAATTACCTCTAAGAACCATTGGATTCTGATCACCTTTGTGGAAAGTGAAAAATCACAGGCCCACCCTTCTACAGTGAAGTAGTGAAGTCTTACCTGAGGCAACCAGCCTATCTTTTATATCTTCTCTCATGCGAGTCAGATTCATACCAACTTCATGGTTTGTTTGTTTTCTAAAATCTTTTTCCTATGAAATATAAATATTCCACAGTATAAACTGGTAAATCTATATAAGTTCATGTTGACTAAGGAAAAAAATAAAGGTTCTTTTAACCCATTTTCCTCTAGCTCTTGGTCAATTTTTCCCCTTTCCCTTTTAGCCTACTCACTACATTTTTTCCCTCATCTTCCACTGCATTCTGACTTCCGCCCTTGTCATAATGCTCGATCCACTTAGACCACTGTTTTCTCCATGGACTTTTCCTCTACCCACCCCTGAAGTCTGCAGGGATCTAATGATCTCAATCTATCCACACTTCCTAGACAATCCCATCCACCACTTACGTGTTAACATCATCCACAGCTATAGCACCAGTTATAACTTCTCTCCTGATGGATGCTTTCTATTGGATGTCTCACAGGTACCTTAAATTTAACACATCTGAAATGAACTATCTTTTTGCTCTAAGATTGATTTCCAACTCTATTTCCTTTGTCAGTCAGTAGCACCACCACACAATTATCCAAGCCAGAAATCTTGGCTTCATCCCAGAGTCCTCTCATTCATTCATACCCTCCACACACTAGTCAGTCAATAAACCTTACAAATTTTACCTCCTTTATCTTTCTCCGTCCACCCTAATATTGTCCTAGTTCAAGTAATCAGTTTCTCTTGCTGTTATGATATCAGCCTGATAACTGGGTTCCATGTCTGCAACTTTGTTAATGTGCCACACATAAGTGTACAGTTATGTTATTACTGTGGTCAAAATCATCAGTGGTTCCCCATTTCCATCGAGAGTTCAAGTTCTTAGCAAAGCACCTATCTTGTATAATGTGGCTTCTGCAGAACTTTTTTTGCTCTCACCTCCTATCACTCACTGCCTCAGTTCATATTCTAGCAACAAAAAACGGTTTAAATTACACACCCAGAAATACACACTTCATGTTTCTTGTTCCATGCCTTAGCTTTTGATTTCTCTTCTGCCAGAAATACCCCGACTGTCCTCTAAACTAAATTCAACAGTTTAGAAATCACTTTCACCCCAATACAGGGTGGAATTATGATCTCTTCGACTGAATTATAACATTTTTTGTACTATCTATTTCCACTACCAGATTATGAACTCTGGGGCAAGGACCATGTCTTACTCACCTTTGTATTGCCAGCACCGAGTACAGATCAAAACACTTTCTTGAATCAATATGTTACTCCATTGTTTAATTTACTATATTGGAATAATTTATTTTCATACTTTTTCTATCAGAACTCTGACTGTGACTTCCTTGGAAACAATCTATCTTATTCATCTTTTATCATATGTCAAATCATTCAGTAAATGTTTGACATATTCAAACGTGTTTCTTTGAATTCAAGCCAAATTCCTATCTCTGATTAAGACTACAATTAAGTGACTCATTAAGAAGCAGAGACCTGCATTAATGGACCCAGGTTCTGATACTCAGTAAAAAATAGAGACACTTTATAAAAAAAACAAGAATGTGCTACTTCATGTACACTGATATATTCTTACCACATCATTAAGATTTTGACCTTAAATTAATTGCTTAGGAACTTGTAATTCTTTCATGATTATTAGTCTTGTCCATAACCTCTGGGGAGTCGAGGGCTAGTCTGTGAACTTGACTAGTTCACAAAGGCTGAACCCAGGAACTAGGCTACAGATGCACATCCATAACTAAATATTACTTCATTATTATCTAACCTGAAGGGTTTTGAGAGGCCAAATGAGTATCCCTACAATTTACTCAGGAAAATTAGTAGGCAAAAATTCTGAAATTTTACTGTGTGACTTTATTAAGAAAGTTAAGTAACCTGTCCATGGCTGTGTCCTACTATGTAAAATGGAAATGATAATAATAATACCTACCTCATAGGTCTCTTTAGAGGCTAAAATTAGTTAATATGTACCCTAGATAAAACGGTGTTTGGCATAAAGCAAATGTTTAATTAATATTAACATCATCATCACCATAATCAATATCATTAATTACAACTAAAAATCAGGAGACCTCTTATACAAAACTGTTTTCCTGGTATTAATACTTATAGCATGTCTATCACACCACCAGATTAGGAGTCTTTTAATAACAGAGTCTTTTTCATATCATCTTTGCAACCCTTTGCCAGCTATTTAATAAATGCTTCTGATGCAGTAAAAACCTAGGGAACAGAAATTATAAAAACAAGGGGACTGACAAGGGGGCCAAAACCACTCAATGGAGAAAGAACAATCTTTTCAAATAAATGATGCAGAAACAACGGAATATCATATGTAAAAGAATAAAGCTGAACTCTTACCTCAAACTCAAAGATCAAACACCCAAATATAAGAAATAAAACTATAAAACTATTAGAAGAAAATACAGGAATAAATCACATTACCTAAAACTAGATAATGTCTTCCTAGATAATGACACCAAAAGCACAAGTGACAAGATAAAAAATTAGAGAAAGTGGACTTAAGTAAAATTAAAAACTTTTATGCTGCAAAGGACATCACAAGTGAAAAGACAACCACAGAATGGGAGATGTTTGCCTATCATTTCTGATAACAGATTTGTACATAGAATATATAAATAACCCTTACTACTCAATAACAAAAAGACAAAAAAAAAAAAAAAACCCAAACAATTAAAAATGGACAAAAGGGGGACAGGGTGCCAAGATGGCAGTTAAGCAAGGTGAGGGATTTAATTCGTCCTCCAGAACAGCTACTAAATAGCCAGGAACAGTACAGAACAAAACCGCTGGGGCCACATCAGTGACTGGAAACACAGCGTACCCTAGTCTGGACTAGCTGGACCAGCTGCGAGCTCCTCCCAAGAACCTTGAGTGCCCTAAGCCACTGTGGCTGGCGCCCCTCCCACACAAGTTGCTTCCCAGAGGGGAAAGGAAAAGGACTTTACCAGCAGCAGGAGCTGAGCACAACTAAGCTCCAATTGTGGAATTAATTCACAAAATTGTGATTACTAAAAATAGGCCCCTAGATCAGCTGAACCTGGTCAAAGCAGAGGTTGCTGATTTTTGCCCTGGTTCCAAGGGGGCAGGGCTGACAGAAAAAGAAAAAAGAAACGGAGGTTTTTTGGATTGGATAGCACATAATACTTGAAAGGGTCTGGGCCCTAAAGGAAAGGAGGGGACGCATAGTATCTGAAGGTACACAAAGCAACATACCAACTTATGCTCTTGATTGGGAAACCTGAGGAATGGAGGTCCCACTCTGAGAAGGATTTTTCTATTTCTTTTTTGTGGCTGTATTTCTACAAAGGCTTGACTGCCTTTGGATTCAGTGGCAGGGCTTCTCAGGCTGCAACTGCCCCAGGCATGGGCAGAACAAGTTTGTTTGAGAGCTTGTCTGGAGCCTGTGCCTTCCCCAGGGGAGGGGTGGGGCCCAGCTCAGGTGGATTCCCTCCCTCAAGGAATTCAGACCCCAGGGCTTGGAAATTTGAAGTGATTAAGGCCAGCCTACAACCTCTCCTCTGTCTTGACCATGCCCCCAGTAAGGAGGGTCTGCCAAAGTTAAAGGTACCACATTATCTTATGCAGGTGGGACCCACAGGGAGATAAGCGCCACATACCAGGCAGGACAGGAAAATCACAAAGTCCACAGACTTCACAGGAAAGTCTTTCAACCTGCTGGGATCCACCCTCAGGGAAAACTGATGCAGATGACTCTACTGGGGTCTATACAACCCAAATAGACCTTCCTAAGGGTGTGTGGAAAAAGGCACCATACAGGCAAGGCAAGAAACAAGAAAACAAGAACTGAAAAATTCTGCTTTGTTAAACAGAACCTAAGCTAGTGGACCAGAATAAGCTGAACTGAGTGTCAAAGAACAGACAGACAACAAATTCATCCAGCAAAAAAATCCTAGGCAAAAGAATTGAAAACAATCTCCAGAATAAACGAATTAAGGTAATTAAATGCCTAGATGCCAGGAAAAAACAACAAATCACACTAGGAAAATTGAACATAGGCCCAGTCAAAGGAAAACACCAACAATTCAAATGAGATACAGGAGTTGAAACAATTCAGAAGGTTCAAACAGACATGGAAAACCTCATCAAAAAATCATATCAATGGATTGAGGGAGGATATATAGAAGGCAAGGAATGAATAAAGAGAAGAAATAAAAAAAATCTGAAAAAACAAATCACAGAACTTATGGGAATGAAAGGCACAGTAGAAGAGATGGAAAAAACAATGGAAACCTACAATGTCAGATTTCAAGAGGCAGAAGATAGGATTAGTGAACTGGAGGATGGAAAATCTGAAATCTGACAAGCACAAGAAAATATAGGGAAAAGAATGGAAAAATATGAGCAGGGACTTGGGGAATTGAATGACAACATGACGTGCACACTTATATGTGCTGTGGGTATCCCAGAAGGAGAAGAGAAGGGAAAAGGAGGAGAAAAACTAATGGAGGAAATTATCACTGAAAATTTTCCAACTCTTATGAAAGACTTAAAATTACAGGTCCAAGAAGGGCACTGTGCCCCAAACAGAATACATCCAAATCAACGTACTCCAAGACACCTACTAATCAGAATGTCAGATGTCAAAGAGAAAGAGAGAATCTTGAAAGCAGCAAGAGAAAAGCAATCCATCACATACAAGGGAAGCCTAATAAGACTCTGCATAGATTTCTCAGCAGAAATCATGGAGGCAAGAAGACAGTGGGATGATATATTTAAATTACTAAAAGAGAAAAAACTGCCAACCAAGAATTCTATATCCAGCAAAATTGTCCTTCAAAAATGAGGGAGAAATTAAAACATTTTCAGACAAAAAAAAATCACTGAGAGAATTTGTGACCAAGAGACTGGCTCTGCAAGAAATACTAAAGGGAATACAAGAGGCAGATATGAAAAGACAGGAGACAGAGGTGTGGAGAGGAGTGTAGAAGTGAAGACTATCAGTAAAGGTAAAAAGAAGAAAAATTAGATATGACATATAAAATCCAAAAGGCAAAATGGTAGAAGAAAATACTACCCATACAGTAATAACACTAAATGTTAATGGATTAAACTCCCCAATCAAAAGACATAGACTGGCAGAACAGATTAAAAAACAGGACCCATCTATATGCTGTCTATAGGAAACATATCTTAGACCCAAGGATAAACATAGGTTGAAAGTGAAAGGTTGGGAAAAGATATTTCATGCAAACAACAATCAGAAGAGAGCAGGAGTAGCTATACTAATATCCAACAAATTAGACTTCAAATGTAAAACAGTTCAAAGAGACAAAGAAGGACACTATGTATTAATAAAAGGAACAATTCAACATAAAGACATAACAATCATAAATGTTTATGCACTGAGACAGAATGCTTCAAGATAAATGAGGCAAACAATGGAAAGAGAAATAGATGCATCTACCATAATAGTTGGAGACTTCAATTCCCTGCTCTCATCAATGGACAGAACATCAAGACAGAGGATCAATAAAGAAACAGAAAATTTGAATAATACAATAACTGAGCCAGACTTAACAGACATTAATAGAACATTACACCCCACAACAGCAGGATACACCTTTTCCTCAAGGGTTCATGGATATTCTCAAGGATAGACCATATGCTGGGTCACAAAGCAAGTCTCAATAAATTTAAAAAGATTGAAATCATAGAAAACACTTTCTCGGATCATAAAGGAATGAAATTGGAAATAAATAATAGGCAGAGTGCCAGAAAAATTCACAAATATATGGAGGCTCAGCAGCACACTCTTGAACAACCAGTGGGTCAAGGAAGAAATTACAAGAGAAATCAGTAAATATCTCAAGGCGAATGAAAATGAAAACACAACATATCAAAACTTATGGGACACAGCAAAGGCAGTGCTAAGAGGGAGATTTATTGCCTAAATGCCTATATCAAAAAAGAAGAAAGGGCAACAATTGAGGAATTAACTGTCCACTTAGAAGAACTAGAGAAAGAACAGCAAACTAACCCCAAAGCAAGCAAAAGGATTAATGAAGATTAGAGCAGAAATAAATGAAACTGAGAACATGAAAACAATCAAGAAAATCAATAAAACCAGTATCTGGTTCTATGAGGAAATCAATAAGATTGATGGACCCTTATGAGGCTGACAAAAAGAAGAAGAGAGAGGATGCAAATAAATAAAATCAGAAATGGAAGAGGAGACATAACCACTGATCCCACAGAAATAAAGGAAGTAATGAGAGGATACAATGAAGACCTTTATGCTAATAAATATGACAATGTAGATGAAATGGACAACTTCCTAGAAAGGCATGACCCACCAACATTGACTCAAAAAGAAATAGACAACTGTAACAAACCAATCACAAGTAAAGAAATTGAATCAGTCATTAAGAAGCTCCCCAAAAAGACAAATCCAGGACCAGATGGCTTCACATGTGAATTCTACCAAACATTCCAAAAAGAATTATTACCAGTCCTGTGCAGACTCTTCAAAAAAATTGAAGAGGAGGGAAAGCTACCTAACTCATTCTATGAAGCCAACATCACCCTCATACCAAAGCCAGACAAAGATATTACAAAAAATGAAAACTACAGACCCATCTCTATAATGAATATAGATGTGAAAATCCTCAATAAAATTCTAGCAAATCGAACCCAGCAACACATTAAAAGAATTACACCATGTCCAAGTAGGATTCATCCCAGGTATGCAAGGATGGCTCAACATAAGAAAATCAATTAATGTAATACACCATATCAACAAATCAAAGCAGAAAAACCACATGATCATCTCGATTGATGCAGAAAAGGCATGTGACAAAATTCAACATCCTTTCATGTTGAAAACACTTCAAAGGATAAGAATAGAAGGGAACTTCCTCAACATGATAAAGGGACTATATGAAAAACGCACAGCTAACATCATCCTCAGTGTGGAAAAACTGAAAACTTTTCCCCAAAGATCAGGAACAAGACAAGGATGTCCACTATCACCACTATTATTCAACATTGTGTTGGAAGTTCTAGCAGAGCAATTAGACAAGAAAAAGAAATATGAGCCATCAGAATTGGAAAGAAAGCAGCAAAACTCTGACTGTTTGCAGATAATATGATACTATATGTCTAAAACCCTGAAAAATCCACATCAAAACTACTAGAGCTAATAAATGAGTACAGCAAAGTAGCAGGTTACAAGAGCAACACTCAAAAATCTCTAGTGTTTCTACACACTAGTAATGAACAATCTGAGGGGCAAATCAAGAAAAAAATTCCATTTACAATTGCAACCAAAAGAATAAAATATTTAGGAATAAATTTAAATAAAAACATAAAAGACCTTTTAGTTAAATTTATTCCTAAATGTTTTATTTAGACAAAAGACCTATACAAAGAAAACTACAAGAAATTGTTAAAAGAAATCACAGAAGACCTAAATAAATGGAAGGGCATACCGTGCTCATGGATTGGAAGACCAAATGTAGTTAGGATGTCAATTCTACCTAAATTGATTTACAGATTCAATGCGATACCAATTAAAATCCCAAAAACTTACTTTTCAAAAATAGAAAAACCAGTAACCAAATTTATCTCGAAGGGCAGGGTGCCCCGAATAGCTAGAAATATCCTGAGAAAGAAAAATGAAGTTGGAGGTCTCATGCTACCTGACTTGAAGGCGTATTATGAAGCTACGCCTTGAAGCATGGTCAAAACAGCATGGTACTGGCATAAAGATAGATATATTGACCAATAGAATTGAATAGAGTGTTCATATACAGACCCTCTCATCTATGGGCATTTGATCTTTGATAAGGCAGTCAAACCAACTCACCTGGGACAGAACGGTCTCTTCAGTAAATGGTGCCTTGAGAACTGGATATCCATATACAAAAGAATGAAAAAGGATCCATATCTCACACCCTATTCGAAAATTAACTCAAAATGGATCAAAGTCCTAAATATTAGATCTAAGACCATACAAGTGTTAGAAGAAAATGTTAAAACTGTTAGTAGGGAAATATCTTCTAAACCTTACAATAAGGAGGCAGTTTCTTAGACCTTACACCCAAAGCATGAGCATTGAAGAAAGAAAGAAAGAAATGGGAACTCCTCAAAATTAAACACTTTTGTGCATCAATGATCTTCGTCAAGAAAGTAAAAAGGCAACGTGCACAATGGGAGACAATATTTGGAAACGATATATCAGATAAAGTTCTAGTATCCAGAATATATAAAGAGACTGTTCAACTCAACAACAAAATGACAGACAACCCAATTATGAAATAGGCAAAAGACTTGAAACAGACACTTCTTAGAAGAGGAAATTCAAATGGCCAAAAGGCACATGAAAAGATGCTCAACTTCCCTGGCTTTTAGGGCAATGCAAATCAAAACCACAATGAGATATCATCTCACACCCACAAGAATGGTCATTATCAATAAAACAGAAAACGACAAGTGCTGGAGAGGATGTAGAGAAAGAGGCACACTTACCCACTGTTGGTGGGAATGTCAAATGGTACAACTGCTGTGGAAGGTGGTTTGGCAGGTCCTCAGGAAGCTAAGTATAGAATTGCCATATGACCCGGCAATACCCTTGCTAGGTATCTACTCAGAGGACATGAAGGCAAGGACACAAACGGACATTTGCACACCAGTGTTTATAACAGCATTATTTACAGTTGCCAAGCGATGGAAACAGCCAAAACGTCCATCAATAAACGAGCTAAACAAGCTGTGGTATATACATGCAATGGAATATTATGCAGTTATAAAACAGAATCAAGTTATGAAGTGTGTACCAACATGAATGGACCTTAAGAACATTATGCTGAGTGAGATTAGCCAGAAACTAAAGGACAAATAATGTATGGTCTCACTGATATGAACTGACATTTGTGAATAAACTTGGAGAACTTCATTGGTAACACAGACTATCAGTAGATAGAAATAGGGTAACATATTGGGTAATTGGAGCTGAAGAGATACAGATTGTGCAACAGATTGATTGTAAAAACTCAGAAATGGATAGCACAATACTACCTGACTGTAGTACCATTATGTTAGATCACTGAATGAAGCTGAATGTGAGAATGATAGAGGGAAGAGGGCTGGGGGCACAAATGAAAATAGGAAGGAAGATAGACGATAAAGACTGAGGTGGTATAATCTAGGAATGCCTAGAATGTATAATGATAGTGACTAAATGTACAAATTAAAAAATGTTTTTGCATGAGGAAGAATAAAGGAATGCAGAACAGTCTCTTCAATAAATGGTGCCTAGAGAACTGGATATCCATATGCAAAAGAATGAAAGAGGACCTGTATCTCAAACCCTATACAAAAGTTAACTCAAAATGGATCAAAGATCTAAACATCAGGTCTAAGACCATAAAACAGTTAGAGGAAAATATAGGGAAATATCTTATAAATCTTATAATTGGAGGTGGTTTTATAGACCTTACACCTAAAGCAAGAGCACTGAAGAAAGAAAGAAAGAAATGGGAACTCCTCAAAATTAAATACTTTTGTGGATCAAAGAACTTCATCAAGAAAGTAAAAAGACAGCCTACACAATGGGAGACAATATTTGGAAACGACATATCAGATAAAGGTCTAGTATCCAGAATTTATAAAGAGATTGTTCAACTCAACAACCAAAACACAGCCAATCCAATTACAAAATGGGAAAAAGACTTGAACAGACACCTCTCAGAAGAGGAAATACAAATGGCCAAAAGGCACATGAAGAGATGCTCAACGTCCCTGGCCGTTAGAGAAATGCAAATCAAAACCACAATGAGATATCATCTCACACCCACCAGAATGGCCATTATCAACAAAACAGAAAATGACAAGTGCTGGAGAGGATTTGGAGAAAGAGGAACACTTATCCACTGTTGGTGGGAATGTCAAATGGTGCAACCACTGTGGAAGGCAGTTTGGTTGTTCCTCAAAAAGCTGAATATAGAATTGCCATATGACCCAATAATACCCTTGCTAGGTATCTACTCAGAGGACATAAGGCAAAGACACAAATGGACATTTGCACACCAGTGTTTATAGCAGCATTATTTACAATTGCAAGGAGATGGAAACAGCCAAAATGTCCATCAACAGACGAGTGGCTAAACAAACTGTGGTATATACATACGATGGAATATCATGCAGCTTTAAGACAGAATAAACTTATGAAGTATGTAACAACATGGATAGACCTTGAGAACATTATGCTGAGTGAGACTAGCCAAAAACTAAAGGACAAATACTGTATGGTCTCATTGATATGAGCTGACATTAGTGAATAAACTTGGAATATTTTGTTCATAACAGAGACCATCAGGAGATAGAAATAGGGTAAGATACTGTGTAATTGGAGCTGAAGGGATACAGACTGTGCAACAGGACTGGATACAAAAACTCAGAAATGGACACCACAATACTACCTAACTGTAATATAATTATATTAAAACACTGAATGAAGCTGCATGTGAGAATGATAGAGGGAGGAGGGCTGGGGACATAAATGAAATCAGAAAGACAGATGTTAAAGATTGAGATGGTATAATCTAGGAATGCCTAGAGTGTATAATAAGAGTGAAATGTACAAGGTACAATTTTTAAAATGTTTTTGCATGAGGAAGAACAAAGGAATGTCATTATTGCAGGGTGCTGAAAATAGATGGTAATTAATATTTTAAAATGTCACCTTCTGTGTGAGACTAAAGCAAAAAATGTTTATTAGTTACAAAATTTATATTTTGACTAGTGCATTTCCTAATATAACTTATGTAGATAGTTTGATTGAACGCCATAAGTACTTGGAATCTCAGGTAGGACATGAGATTTTGCTGGTTTGTCCAGAGTGATGCCCTGATGAATCCCAGAGTGACTCGATCAGTCAGTGGAAATATATCTGCAAAGCCCCCTTCAGGGAGTGGTGAGAATGGGGAGAAATTCAACTTCCCCACGTTGAATTCTTGATATTCTCACAAGCAGTGTGGACAACCAAAGCTATAGGCAGAGGCCCCAGTCTTGGGGTTTGTTCATATGAAACTTAACCCCGCAAAGGATAGGTCAAGTCTACTTAAAATTTAGGCCTAAGAGTCACCCCCAAGAGAGCCTCTTTTGTTGCTCAGATGTGGCCCCTCTCTCCAGCCAATACAACAAGCAGTCTCACCTCCCTACCCCTCTCTACGTGGGACATGACTGCCAGGGGTGTGGACCTTCCTGGCAACGTGGGACAGAGATCTTGGAATGAACGGAGACTCAGCATCAAGGGATTGAGAAAAACCCTAGAATAAGCTGAGACCTAGCATCAAGGAATCAAGAAAACCTCGACCAAAAGGGGGAAGAGCGAAATGAGGCAAAAAAAGTGTCAATGGCTGAGAGATTCCAGAGTTGAGAGACTATCCTGGAGGTTATTCTTATGTATTAAATAGATATCACCTTGTTAGTAAAGATGTAATGGAGAGGCTGGAAGGAACTGCCTGAAAATGTAGAGCTATGTTCCAGTAGCCATGTTTCCTGAAGATGATTGTATAATGATATAGCCCTCACAATGTGACTTTGTGATTGTGAAAACCTTGTGTCTGATGCTCCTTTTATCTACCTTTTCAACAGACGAGTAAAACATATGGAATAAAAAGAAATAATAGTGGAAACAAATGTTAAAATAAATTTAGATTGAAATGCCAGTGATCAATGAAAGGGAGAGGTAAGGGGTATGGTATGTATGAATTTTTTTCTGTTGTCTTTTTATTTCTTTTTCTGAATTGATACAAATGTTCTAAGAATGATCATGATGACAAATATGCAACTATGTGATGATACTGTGAATTACTGATTATATATATATAACAGAATGATAAGTTAAGAATGCTTGTGTTCATTTGTTATATATATATTTTAATTTAAAAATTAAAAAAAAATGGACAAAGGGTCTGAGTGAACATTTCTCCAAAGGTACACAATAGCCCTTAAGCACATGAAAAGATGCTCAATATCACTGGCCATCAGAGAAATGCAAATCAAAACCATGAGATACCACTTCACCCACCAGGATGGCTACAGTCACACAATAAATGTCTGACAATAGGGAAATGCAAATCAAAACCACAATGGAATGGAGGGAGTGCAGATGGGGGTGAACATGGAAAAAAAGGAAATGTCTTCATATAGATTACGGTAGTTAACCCATGTCTATTTACTTAGGTGGACTGTATGAGGTGCGAAAAATACTGTTTAAAAATGAACAAAGAGAAACAAGTGCTAGAGGAAATGCAGAGAAAGAGGCACCTGTTCACTGTTGGTAGGGAAAATGAGAGCTGCAGCCCCTCTGGAGGGCAATATGGTAGAGTTCCACAGGAGGCTAAGGGTGAGGTTGCCATGTGATCCTGAAACCCCGTTGCTTAGTAAATACCTGGAGAACTGAGTGTGGGGACACGAATGGACATTTGCACATTGCTGTTTATGGTGGCAGTATTTCTGATCCACAATGGGTGAAGTTGGCCTATAAGTACAACTGAGAGAAGGAAGCAAAAACTGTGGTATATACATACAACGGACTAATGAGCGACCGCAAGAAGGGATGAAGCTATGAAGCACGCAACTAGTTGAATGAACCTTAAGGACTGTGTTGAATGAAAAAGACAGACATCATGCCTCATTCTTATGGACTAGCTATAATGTACAAACTTGGTGAACTAAAGTCAGAGCACAGGTTATCAGGTTGGGGCCTATTATAAAGGGTCCCAGATTGTAAGCTCTTACAGTATTCAGATATTCAGGAGTCATAACTGTTGTTTCTAAATTTTGAGATACTGAGCTGTTTGTATATAACCTACTCAGTCCCAGCAACTTTGGGTATTTATATGACACGTGAGACTCAGAGTTAAAGCTCTGAAGCTCTGAAAGTCAGAATTACCCCATAAAGGAACTATTTAAAAAGTCAAAAAAGGGATCAGATTTCTACTAGAAATATGAATGAAATTGATCTGGATAGGGCTAAGGTAAATCAGAATACAGGGTAAAGGATGATATAGTCCATATATATATAGTCTCAACTTCTGTGAGACCAAAGAGAGAGGCGTTTATTTGGTGAAAAATTTGTATTTTAGGTAGCTAGCATAACCTAATTTAATTTGTATGGTCAGTTTAGTTAACACTTTAAGTACAGGGAATCTTGATTAGGGCAGGAGATATTGTTGATTTGTCCAAGTTAGTGTGATGCCCCGATATATACCAGAGTAATTTGGGCAATGAATAAAAAAGTATTTGCAAAGTCCCTTTGGGGAACTAGGGAGAAAGGAGAAAATATTTAGTTCTCCCATTTGTGGAATTCCTGATATTCTTGCAAGCAGTGGGGAGAACCAAATCAATAGACTGAACCTTCAATCTGGGTGTTCACCCTCATGAAATTTATCCCTGCAAAGGATAGCTAAGCCTACTTATAATTATGCCCAAGAGTCACCCCCAGAGAACCTCAGATGTGGCCTTTCTAAGCCAGTTTGGCAGGTGAACTCACTGCCCTCTCCTCTACATGGGACATGACTCCCTGGGGTGTAAATCTCCCTGGCAACATGGGACAGAATTCCTGGGATAAGCTAGAACCCAGCATCATGGGACTGAGAAGACCTTCTTTACCAAAAGGGGAACAGAGAAATGAGACAAAATAGTTTCAGTGGCTGAGAGATTTCAAACCGAGTTGAGAGGTTATCCTGAAGATTATATTTATGTATTATACAGATAGTTTATTGTGTATTGGAGTGCTGGAGGGAGTACCTAACTGTTGAGCTGTGTCCCAGTGGCCTTGATTCTTGAAGATGTTGTGTAATGATATAGCTTTTACACTGTGACTGTGTGATTGTGAAAACTTTGTATCTGATGCTTCTTTTATCTACGGTATGGATGTATGAGTAAAAAAATATGGATAAAAAATAAATAATAGGGGGATAAGGGATATGGGATGTATATGCTTTTTCTTTTTAATTCTTTTTCTGGAGTGATGCAAATGTTCTAAAAATGACCATGGTGATGAATACACAACTATGTGATGATATCGTGAGCCATCAATTGTACACCATGTATGGACTCTATGTGTGTAAAGATTTGTCAATAAAAACATTTAAAAACATCATATTGGATATCATTTCACATCTATAGAAATGGCCATTCTTAAGCAGGAAACTATAAGTGTTAGAAAGGATGTGGAGAAATAGGAACACTTATTCCCTGCTGGTGGGAATGTAAAATGGTGCAGCCACTGTGGAAGATGCTTTGGTGGTTCCTCAGAAAGCTAAGTATAGAGTTGCCCTACAATCTGGCAATCCCATTATCCAGTAAATATCCAGAAGAACTAAAAGCAGGGACATGAACAGACATTTGCACACCAATGTTCATAACAGCATTATTCACAATTGCCAAAAGATGGAAACAGTTCAAGTGTCTAACAATTGATAAATGGATAAACAGAATGTGAGATATACATACAATAGAATATTATTCAGCAGTAAGAAGGAATGAAGTCCTAAAGTATGTGACATGTCCAAACCTTGAGGACTTTATATTGTATGAAATAAATCAGAAAAAATGTTGTATGATCTCACTGATATGAGCTAATTATACCATGTAAACTCATGGACATAGAATCTGGAATATAGGTTACTAGAAGATAGAATGAGGCTAGAGAATGGGGAGCATTTTTTTAAGATATGCATAATTTTTAACTAGGTTGAATTTAAATGACTGGCAATGGATAGAGGTTATGACACCCTATTATTGTGAGTATAATTAACAGTGCTGAACTGTGCGTGAGTATAGACAGGTGAAGTTTAGAGTCATATATGTTGACAGAAGAAAAGCCAGAGGAAATGTGTAACTCAGTAATCTTGTAGTGGATGATGACTGTGATTAACAGTACACATATAAAAAATTTCCTCCATTAACTAGAACAATTATTCTAGTTATTATAGAAACTATTACAAGGAGTTAATAATAGAGTAGTTTATGGGGGGAAGAATACACCTACTGCAAACTATGACTACAGTTAACAGTAATATCTTAATATTCTTTCATCAACAGTACAAATAAACCACACCAAGGCTAGGTATCAATAATGGAGGGGAATAAGGGGTCCAAGATATTTTGAGTTTTCAGGTTTTTTCTTTTTCCTTTTGCTTCCTGGAGTAATGAAAACGTTTGAAAATTTATTGTAGTGATGAACACACAACTATGTCCCTTAAGAAATGCTAAAGTATCAGTTTCTTAAAACACATATTGTATACCTTAGTTTGATAATATTGATTTAAAGTGAACAAAGGATAATATATATGGCTACATTTTATGGTATATAATTGCGCTTTTTTCTCCTAAAGTTTATGTTATCAATTTAAAAGATATAAAACACTCCCTGACATAATTGCTTTACTTGATTTTGTTGAGAATTGTCTAAAGTTTTAGTATACAAATCGTTTTTAGTTTTTTTTTTTTTTAGTGTTTTTAAAATTTTATTTTTCTTGCAACAATGACAGTGCACATTCTTAAAAATACAGGAAGGTCCAGGTATAAATAGTAAAAGTTCTGCTGTACTTTAAAAAAAATCATGTGGTCCTTTCAAATTTTGAACTAGGAGGCAAAGACATCTGTATCCTCATAGAAATAAATATGACACTTTGACTAAATATATAAATGATACATTATGCTCTTATTTTTGTCTGTCAACATAATTTAAGTTGTTACTATGACACTGGAAACATTTTAAAGGTCATTTACATTTACATTGCCTGTGTTATGCTTTCTAAAGTTTATATAAAGCAAATGTGTATGTTTGACTTGGCATAAACTACAAATGAAATTTTTCTTGACATCTTGTTCATGAAGACTTCTTTGAAGGAACAGTAACTAACTTCTCAAGGATTGTGAATAAACACATTTTTACATTTTAAAAATAATAAATTATTTGATTATTTTTAAAAATTGATTGTGGGGAAGGCTCCACACACTGTGAATATACTAAAACCTATTGAACTATAGACTTTAAATAGGTGAGTATGATATGTGAATATATCTCAATAAAGCTATATCAGAAAGGTGGGGGGAAAGGTGGGAGGTCTTAGCAGGTGACATGAAACGAGGCCCTATCTAGCAACACAGCTTTGAAACAGAACAGAAAATCACGATTCTCAAGGAAATATAGACACTATATTCCAGGATGTCTTGAGCTCAAGCCCTTCCTAGGAAGAAAGCCAGTGGCAGAGCAGGAAGATAAGAAATTTGTGGTCTATACTCATGTCAGAGGGTTATTAAATGGTTTATAAACATTAAACACTAAAGTCCTATACAGATGTGAGGAATATCGTTGAAATCTGGAGTGAAGCAATAGAAATACTTTTTCAGCAACTATTTAATGTTGCAGATATACCAACTGCTTGGTCTTTCCCTCTAGCTTTAATCAAAACTAGAAAATGATTTGTCCTTCTGGGGATATATCTATACATATACATCAACAACTCTGCATAGTGTCTGGCACAATGTAGGCTCTCAACAGGTATTTCTTACATAAAAAATGAAGAAAAGAACAAATGATGAACAGCCAACCAGCTTAAATCCTTAACAGTCATTCCTCCCTACTAACTTTGTACCCACAGATTTTAGGAATTTTTCCTAGAAAAGATATAAAGATAATTAAGTTTAACAACTCACATTACATTGAACAGAATGAAATGAGCAGCAGTCATCACGATTATAAAAGTTGTAAACTATAAGTTAATTTTAGTAATATCTGAAATAATCTTTAGAAAAATTATTACACATTAGAATACCATAGTGGAAAAGAACAAAATAAGTAGTTAAGTCTAGAATTAATGGGTGAAAATGTAAAATCTGTTTTTGAAAATAATTCTGGTCAATCTGCTAAGGATAGCAATACAACTGATAATCCAAAGTCAGTTCTTCACAGAAAGATAAGTGTTGAAGTTTATCAAAACCAGATATATCTAGTAACAGCAACATATCAATCAAAATATGATATACAGAAAATATGATGAAAGGTAGAAAAAAATTTAGGGTTTCAAGTCACTTAACTTTCTGTATCTAATTCTTCACCTGTAAAAAGTAGGACCTAAAAATAATATATATCTACCTCACAAAGAAGCTGTGTTAGTTTACAGGTTGCTGAAAGTTATATACCAGAACTGGACAGGCTTTTAAAAAGGAGAATTTAATAAGTTATAGGTTTATAGTTCTAAGCCTATAAAAATGTCCAAACTAAGGCATCCAGGGAAAGATACCTTAATTCAAGGGAGGCTACTGGGACAGCAACACCTGTCAGCTGGGTAGTCAGGCGGCTGGCATCTGCTGCTGGTCCCTTGCTCCTGGGCTCCATGTTTTCAACCTCTGTTTCTGTGAGGGTTCTTCACTTTGCTTCTCTGGGGCTGGTTTTTCTCTCTTGGCTTCTCTTGGCTCTCTCCAGGTTCTGACTTGCTTAACATCTTGTGGTGACATCTGCTGGGCTCCAAGCATCTCCAAACATCTACGTCTCTGTTCTCTAAGTGTTGGCATCTGTGTCAGCTCTGCTCTGAAGTTCTGACAGATCTGTTGTTTCTGAGGTTTCTCCAAAATGCTTCCTCTTTTAAAGGATTCCAGTAAACTAATCAAGACCCACCCTGAATGGGTGGAGTCACATCTTCATCTAATCAAAAGATCATACCCGCAATTGGGCACACCACATCACTGTGGAGATACTCTAATCAAAAGTTTCCGACCTAGAGTATTCAATCAAGATTAAAAGGGCTGCTCCCACAAGATAGGATCAGGATTAAAACATGGCTTTTCTGGGGTACATAATACTTCCAAACCAGCACAGAAGCCCAAAAATCAATTTATGAAATTGCTTTGAAGAAAAAAACTATTTAAATGTAAGTTATGTCCTAAAATATAGATAAAGGAATTGAACACAAGCTATCAAGAGATCCAGTGAAAAACACTGAAGAAATCAAGGGGGCTCAAAACTTGAACACTCTGATTTTCTGCAAAATGCTCATGAATATGAAAATTGGGTGGCATTTTACTAACTAAAGTTGCTAGTATTACTTTTCCATATCAAAAATGGATGGAAAAGTAATCATCCTCAAAAAAGAGCACAAATTAGTGTGTGTTCTAGTTTGCTAGCTGCCAGAATGCAACACACCAGAGACGGATTGGCTTTTAATAAAAGGGGATTTATTTTGTTGGTTCTTCAGAGGAAAGGCAGCTAACTTTCCACTGAGGCTCTTTCTTATGTGGAAGGCACAGGATGGTCTCTGCTGGTCTTCTCTCCAGGCCCCTGGGTTCCAACAACTTTCCCCGGGGTGATTTCTTTCTCCATCTCCAAGGGCCCGGGCTGAGCTGCAAGTGCTGAGATGAGGAATGCCAAGCTGCTAGACTGTGCTACATTGCGTTCTCTCATTTAAGCACAAGCCAATTAAGTTAAACGTCACTCATTGCAGCAGACACGCCTCCTAGCCGACTGCGGATGTAATTAGCAACAGATGAGATTCACCTACCATTGGCTCATGTCCACAGCAACAGAACTAGGTGCTTTCACCTGGCCAAGTTGACAACTGAATCTAACTACCACAGTGTGATAATAAAATGTGATAATATATGCCTGTTATTAACATGTATGAGTTAAAAATGAGGGAAAAGTTATATATTAAAATAAGAATTCTATGAAGCTTCTAAGTAATTTGTCTGAAAATTCTCTCCCTGAACTCTCAAAGAACAGAATACATGTCATTGTTGTTTTTTTTCTAGTTTGACATTTGCATGAAAATAAATTACAAAATTAATATGACACAGTCACTTAGAAACGTTGATCTTTATTTCAGAATGATCTGTAGGAGCTTGTTCAGACAAAGGTCTTGGAGCTAGTCAGAAGAAAACAAAAATATAAAAACACATGTCTAATAAACCCAAACTTTCACATGCCTTTCCTGCATGGCTTTGGCAGGTTATTCATGAGAATCAAGAGACAATCCTGCCAGCATTCTTAAGGGTTTTCACTCAGTTTTGTTCTGAGGGACCCACCAGTCAAAAAAGCAAAACTAAAAAGTCTCCTTACTAAAACTGAGGTCATGAGAAAGGGTGTTAGGGGTGATGAAACCCTACTCAATCACTCCTTAATTGCAAGATGACTTCTGCTCGGCTAAAAACATTTTTTTAATCATTATTTTCATACTATATAGAACCAGTACTTTATATCAATTGATCTTTTTTTCTGCAATAATGTCCAGCAAAGCCTTACAAACTCACTATACCTATCTATGCTCAGGTAGTGTGGCTGTTAAGAAGTGCTGGTCTTCTCTTCTAAACCTTTCTTCTCAGGATCCACACATCAGACACTCTTCTCTATTCTCCAAAGAGCACACCATGGCTGCTGTGTTCCTCTCCTTCTCTTCTTCCTCTTTAGATGCCTTTTCCTTGTCTTTCAGCTTCTCTTTATTCAGAGTGAACTGAATTGGATTAGCTGCTGGTCTTGTCCTTAAATAATACATCCCAGTCTTCAAACCCTAGAAAGGAAGCAAATACAGCTTTAAGGAGGAAATATCTGTGAGAATGCTAGACATTGAAGATCAATGTTACAACACATTTCCATAAACAAGTAAAAACTCTCAACTTGAAATTCTCTCTTCTAGAAAGCTGTCTCAAATACACTTAGGGAGTCTAGAAGCCTTTCTAATCAGTTATATCCTGTTCTTTTTGCCCTAAGACAGATTTACTTATGTCAAAATGCCCAATATTTTTTTCTCTAAAACTTTGTGTTTTTTCATTTTTTTTTTAATGCATGCAATGTCCTAGTTTGCCCAAGACAGCATGTCTGCCTTAGACTATAACTATTTGGTGGGCTAGATAGTGTCTCTGTATAACAACAGACCACGACTACCTCAAGGATAAGGATCATATTCTTCAAAACAATAGCTGCACTCATGACACAAAGGCAATAGATACTCAATAAATGTTTGCTAAATAAAAACTATACATAGTATTCCTTATAAATACCTAACACAATGCCAAAGAATAGGAATACAGCCCAAAATCATATGACTTCATAGTTGGTAATGATACTATATATAATTAAAATGGGTAAACAATGGATTTTTTGAATAGTGGATTGGCATGTGCAAAGTTCATTTTAGGAACGGCAGTAGTGTATACAAGATGACCTGGAGTAGAGATATTAGATGACAAGATCAGTTAAGACTTTGAGAATAGTGGTACAATAGGAAGAGATTCAAAAGACAGAACGAAGGAAAAAAACAATATAACCTGGTAAATGAAAGGAAAAGGAAAATTACAGGTAACTCCGAAGTTTCAAAACTAGGAATAAAATAATCCCAACAGAAACAAGAAAATCTAAAGCGAGAGCTAATTCTGGTACAAAATCCATGGTCTAGTTTTAACATATTAGATTTTAATTGAAAGAAGGGTTTCCAGGTAGTAATATTTGACATGTAACTAGAATATAAAACTCTGTTCCAATTCCAAAATATCCCAAGTCATCCTTGATCTCCTCCACCAACCTGCTTCCAGCCATAGAAGTGCATACTAGTAAGTTTGCCATAGTTGGGTTCAGCAATATGGATATTTAAAGACTGGCTTTGATCAATGAAAGCTCCTCTCTCGGCTGCCATCTTGAGAACAGTTTTCTGAGAGATTTCCCACACAGTCTTATAAAGTTGCTTCAGGTCATCAGGAATTTCGGGTATGCTCTGAAGAAGAAAGATCAAATGTTTATTCTACTCCTATAGAAGAAAGCAATATGACTGATAGAATGATAACCCTAGGTTCTACTTCCTGCTGATCTAACTCTTTATTTAGTATCATTTGATATGATGATCCCTGTCAAATTGCCAAGACTGTTCACCTCTGGCTTAGAAAGTCTAACTAGGACCCATCTAACCAACAAACATCAGTCTGATGGTAGTGACTTAGGTATCCATATTTTTTTATAGCCAAAACATATTTTGTTCAAGATGAACTCAAGAAAGGAAGGAAAAGTCAGAGCTGAGCACGAATAAGTGACCTCTGAGTTTTGTGAAAATGCAAATCATCAAGGATGTACTTCATGTGGACATGATCAAGGGAAGCAATACGATAAAAGCCCTTTAAGTAAGCTAGGTCTTGGGTAGACAGGTAGTTCAGTGGCAGAATGCTCACCTGCCATGCAGGGAGACAGGGGTTTGATTCCTAGCTCATGCAATTCCTTTTCCCCCGCCCCACCTCCAAAAAAAAAAAAAAAACCTAGGAATTAAACTCCATTTGGAGTCAACAGAAGCAGGTTTTCTTAGGTTTAGGATTAACTTACACTAAAACATACAAGCTGGCTAATGCTACGATTCCTGCCAGCAAACACAGATATGTTATAGGAATCTTAACCTGTGTTGCTGAGCAGATCAATGTTTAGCCAGAGGCCGCTATCTCCAAATAACTCCTTCTTGAGTCTCAGCGACAAATAATTTACTGCTAAATAGTATTTGTGGCCCTGTCCTTTAGATCATCAGTCCTCAGTCTTCACCGTGATTTTTAATTAAGTTTGGTTCTCCAATTTTAGACTTTTTATCAGTGGTCCACAAGCTTTGATGCATTTTGAAATCACCTGCGGAAACTTTAAAAGATAACTATCGCATTGCTCCCATACCCAGACATTCTTATTTATTGGTATGGGACGCAACCTAAGCTTCAGTATTATAAAAGCTCCCCAATTGATTCTAATATGCAGAAAAACAGGAACCATTCATTTAAATTTTTACACAAACAAGAGGGCAAGGGCTATGTGAAGAGGTGTATAATTCTAGCACAACAACACAGAGGTGAAGAGAGTTACAAAAGCACAGCCTGTACTACAACACTGAATTCTCTCCATTGTCAGGAAGATGCACCACAGTGTCCAACTAAGCTCCTTGAAGATTATGTTTCATTTTCATTCAGTACCTGGATAGAGCCATTGCATGCAATAATCTGGTTTTTCATCTCTTCATTCCATAAGCCCCTCTCAGTAAGATCTTTTAGTAAGTGAGGATTCACAATCTGAATGGAAAAGTAGAAAAGATATGAAGGAATAAATAACGATGACAAAATCTACACAGGATCACAGGCATGGAACTTTAAGTAAATGAGATCACAGAAGAATTACTTAACATTAGATGGCTTGGTAAATACTATTTTTATAAAACTGAGAGTATCAGCCTATCACATGAAAGTTATCATCCTTTCAGGCTCTATTTGTTATTCAACAGACATGGCACTTGCAAAGTGAAAAGAACTAACATTACCTAAGCAAGTATAAATCATAACTGATTTTTTTTTTAAGTAAGGATATAATAAATATTTAGAAAAAGTTGAACTGCATCCTCCCCAAATCTTACAGAAATCTATATCAGAATATCTGGAAATTTACAAATGAAAATCTTTTAGATAAGTGATTCTCAACACTACTGCACATTAGAATCACCTAGAAACCTTAAAAAACAAAAAACAGACAAAGGTCACTGGTCCCACCAGAAATTCCAATTGGTGCAAGGTTGAGAACCACTGTTTTAAATGATGCTTCTAAATACATCTTGAGTATCACCTACCTAAGCATCTGAGGTTGTAGCATATATCATCACTAAGATTACAGACTGATTAAACATGATGTGAACTCTGCAATCAACAAGTGGCTTTCATACTCAACCCCCAATCATTCATTCTTTCAAATTATGTGCTAAAACTACAAAGACTGTTAAGAGATGAAGATGACTCACTTTATCAAAACTTTGCCCCCAAACTAAGAGAAAAAGGGACACAATAAATATGAGTGAGCATTTACACCCAACATTAAATTTCTGAAAGATCTCTCTGTAGGTCTAGATGTGATCTTCTCACCTGAAATTCTCCTGACAAGACTCTGCGAGTGTAGATGTTGCTTGTATAAGGTTCAATAGACTCATTATTGCCCAGGATCTGCGCAGTTGAAGCAGTAGGCATCGGGGCAATAAGTAAACTATTTCTTATACCATACCTAAAGAAAAGGAAAGTATTAGGTGCTTGCCTTAAAGCTAAAATCTTCCAGGAAGGCAACTACTTTAAGTCATTGGAGTAAATGCAGCTGCTGTGAGTAACATCATACATGCATTTGACTCACATATTGACTTTCGAATTTAATCTCTACAATGACACATCTCCACAGTATGGGTGGTATATCCTGTCCCTCTCCTAAATGCCTAATAATTCCTAAACAGAACTGGCATAATATTTGCTGCTGGTAATCCTTCTCATGCCATAGTCTATTCAATCCAGGAAGGTACTGAAATCTCTGTTGAAGAGTTCCCCACTTGTATGAGGAACATACTTATTCAACCCTCACTGTTTTCTTTTCTCATTCTTTCCACTGTACTAGGCCTCTTCAGGAAACATAATGAAGTTAAAGTGGTCAGGCTCAGACACATATTATCACAAATCTCCATTATCCTTTTTAACAGTGACAAGTTCTGCTCAAAATTTATTCCTGACTTCCTCTATTACCTCTTTGGTTATAATTTCCTAGAAGAAGGTTCATATCTTTTTTTTACTTTATTCAGTAACACAGAACATGCTTAAGGAAGGATATATCGTATCTGACCCATCGAGCAATCTTCAAACTGTCCCTAGCTCATCCTTCAAAGAGATTCTATATTTTCCTGACCAGGCAGGAAACATCAAATCAAAGTATCAGATACAAATGTGTTCCTTCCAAGCATTTTCTGTAACCTGTATTCTTAGGTATACTTTGTGTTCTCCGTTCACACAGAGCACGCTCACCTCCAAAAGCTTACAAAAAAACACCCCTATAACAATCAATTCAAACAGAGGCCATTCACATGCCAACTTGGCTAAGCAATAAATAAGTTAGCGAAAAACATTTCAAAGGCAAGCACACTCGGAAATACAAAGATTTAGTGAGAGAAATGCCTAAGGACACATCTAGGTAGTTAAGCCCCTAAAACATATCAACTAATAAAAATACCTACCAAGTATTGAAATGCTTTCATTGTGCCAAGCAACTTGCAGGTTATCATACAAATGTTATCTAACAAAACATCCTTACAAAACAGCCCAGTAAGTTAGGTCATTTAGCCCCAATTGAAAGAGGAATAAAAATGAGCTTCAGAAGTTAAAATGATATATCTAAGTTCTAAAGAGCCAGGATGAAAATCCAAACTCTCTGAACTTCAAAGTTATATCACATCTCTTTACCTACTTTGCAATCTTCTCCTTGAGAAGGTTCCAGTCCCATAGGTCTGTGGGAGTAACGTTCCACATATTATACTGAAGGATCTAAGGAATAAACAACCTAACTTTATGATAAGTCACTTATGGCAATTTAAAACTATGACAAAAAAACAAACATTACAATACCCATACTCCCACACCCCAATAAATACTGTCTTCTAGTAGAACTGTGAAAGAAACACATGGTCCAGAAATTTTCCTGGACAGACTTTCAGTCATTCTGATCAGAAGTAAGCTAAGAAAATTAGATAAGATCTCGTCCCTTCTCCATGTTCCTACCAAGCGTTCACAGAGAATCAGCAGCACATCTACAAATCAGGAAATTCTAACACTCATGAAGTCATGTTGATAAGATGCATTTTGTTTTTCCACAGTAAATGCATCAATCCAACCTCATCCTTCTTCATCGCCTTTATCTATCTCTTGATCCACTTACTTACCTAAATGTCTATATTCAAACAATCACACTGTATCAAAAGAATGTCAGAACTAAAAATAACATTTTAGGTACCTAGAGGAGAATCATATATACTACGGATAATAAAAGCAATGTAGAAGACAGAATTCTAAGACGGTACCCCAAGATTCCCACCCTCCTATGTAAATACTTTGTATAAATCTCCTCTCGAGTGTTGGCAGAACCTGTGAATATGATGGATGTCAGTCCCATGATTAAGGCAAGGGTGAAGGGTTTTTGCAGATGTAATTAAAGTCCCACATCAGTTGATTTTTAAAGATTACCCTGGGTGCCCCTGACTTAATCAGATAAAAGCCCTTAAAAAAGGAACTAGGCTGTTCCTGAAAGGAGAGTGTGTCCTCTGAGCCTTCAAGAAGCAAGATGCCAAGAATTCTACAGCTACAAGGAAATGAATTCTACCAACAGCCAGGTAAGCTTGGAAGAGGATCTGGGCTTCAGCAGTACTGTCTGATACCCTGACTACATTCTTGTGAGACTCTGAGGTGAAAGCCTAGCTAAGCCATACCTGGTACTTCTAAACCATGGAAATTGTGAGATAATGAATACTTGTGGTCTTAAGCCACTAAGTTCAGCAATAGAAAACTAATACAGACAGTATTCTCTTAAGTCATTTTATCATTGATTAGTTCCAGACAGACTATCCTTTCTACTCTTGAGGGAAAAGGTGCTGTATCAGTTTCCTAGGGCTGAGGTATTTAAGGCAAATACCTCAAAGCTGGCTTAAAACAACAGAAATTTATTCTCTCACATTTTGGAGGCCAAAAGTCTGAAATCAAGATATTGGAAGGGCCATACTCCCTCCAGGTGTTCTAGGGGGAGATTTTGTTCCTTGCTTCTTCCAGCTTCTGGTAGATGGAGGTTTCCTGGTTTGTGGCTACACCACTCCAATCTCTGCCTCCATGGTCACATTGCCTCCTCCTCTTTTCTGTGTGTCTCTTAAAAGAACAACCATCATTAGATTTAGGGCCCACCCAGATAATCCAGTATGATCTCCTTACCTCAAGATCCTTAATTATACCTGCAAACTCCCTTTTTCCTTAACCTTCAAAAATTCCGGACATATCATTTTGGGAGCCACCATTCACCCACTACAGGTCCCCAAAGGCAAAAAGTAATTTCATCAATAATACTCACTCCCTTGCTGACTGGAGAGCCTTCATAGGTTTCATATGGGCCATGCTCCTTGGCCAGATCACAGGTGGCTTCCAGGGCACCATAATAAATGGTTTCAAAGATCTGCTTATTCAATAACTGAGCCTCTGGACTCTCAAAAGGATACCTCATCAGGATAAAAGCATCTGCCAAACCTTGTACCCCAATTCCAATGGGGCGATGGCGTTTATTTGATAAGCATGCCTTTGTGCCAAAAAACATGGAATAAAAAGAGAAAACATTACTAAACAGAAAAGGCAACATTCTGCACCAAAGGATAATATATTACCCCTTTATCTGTTTTGTTATACCATTCAAATGATAACTATTTAAATGATAACTTGCAGACTATAATAAACCCCCTCCACCTTTGATTTCAATAATTGTCAATAAACAGGGAAATCTAATCATACCTCCGGAATAGGGTAGTAATTTATATCAATAATTTTATTCAAGTTACGGACAATAACTTTGGTAACTTCAGCCAACTTCTTAAAGTCATACGTGTGTTCTGATGTGACATACATATTCAAGGCCAAGGAAGCCAAGTTACAAACTGCAACCTGGAATGCAAAGTGAAAGGGTCATGAATCACATACTTTTAATTTCTTCCCACTGCGTCAATGACACCACCATGGAGACTCAATGACGTTAAAATTTTAATCTCTGACCTCTCCCTCTTTATCGTTTGTCAGTCCATTTCTAAATCCTGATTCTACCTTTTAAAGTCCTATTTACATACGTGAGTAGTAAACATGCACCTGAAAAATAGATAAAAGAGAACGAACTCTGTATTCCATAGAGCATAGCTCTATTAACAGACAGCAATCATACTGTACTATAACTTTTTTATGTATTATCTGTCTCATTCACTAGAAATATGTTATCCAATATGGTACCCACTAGTAACATGTAGCTACCTAACTTAAATTAAATATTCAATTTCTCAGTTGCAATGGTCATATTTCAAGTGCTCAACAGTCACTAAATACAGGAATTTGAATCATTGCAGAAAACGATTCTAAAAGACACATGCTTACCTCACCATTGTTGAGACTGTGACAAACCCTCCACCACAGAAGAGCCAAGTTTGTGAATTCTGAAAAGCTCTGCAGGTGACTGCCCAACTGCTGTATTAATAACCACTACACTTGGTGGTAAGCTTCTTCAGGCAGTGATCCTCTTACTTATGCTTATATTTTGGTACCTAGCACTACATATGGTATATAATAAATGCTTCATAATGTTGAATGAATATACCTCTTTTCCACTTTGATTAAAACGATCCTGATCCAAACTCTCCACTCCACTTGACTACTGAAATACTTTCCTAACACACTCCATATCTACTCCATTCTACACATATTGCCAAAGTAACCATTTTTAAAACACAGCTTCAATCACCTAAATTCAATAAACGAAGAATAACGCGGGAAAAGAAAATAGAGAGTAATGGGTGAAGAATGGAGTGGGTGGCATGTTTAAATAGTTGTCAAAGGCGTCACTGAGCATGTGATATATGAACAAAGAAATGAAGAGGTCAGAAAACAAGCCATGTGACTATCTGGGAGAAGAAATTTTAACATTCAAGGCAGAGAAAAGCAAACTAGTGCAAGATTCTGAGGAAGAAGAATGTTTGATATGTTTGAAACACAGAAGGACACTAGAAGGGGTGGAACAGAGTGAGCAAGGGGGGAAGTAAAAGCAGATGAGGTGGGGGTATTTCGTTGTGTATGATTTTGAAAGGTACTGTAAGAATTCCGGATGGAATGAAGTATTGATTTGTGCCACAGCATGGATAATCCTGAAAATATCCTAAGTGAAAGAAACTAGATATATAAGATCTAGTGCTGTATGATTCCATTTATATAGACTGTCTAGGATAAGCAAATCCACAAAGACACAGTATTTTGGTGGTTGTCAGCAGCTGGGAGAAGGGGAGAATGAGCAATGACTGCTAATGGGTAAGGGGTTTCTTTCTGGGGGGATAAAAATGTCCTAGAATTAGACAGTGGTGATGATGTACAACACTGTGGATATAATTTTAATAAAAATTGACTTGTACACTTTAAAGAATTAATTTTATGGTATGTAAGTTATATCTCAATTATATCTTTATTAAAGTTCTACACAACTCTGGATGGGCCAGTAGGCTAAGAGGACTTTTGTGTATAGGAATGACAGGATACAATTTTTGTTTTAAAATGGTCACTTGAGACTCAATGACAATCTGTTTTGTGTAACAGTTACTTAAGTACATATCAACTTCCTCCTACTAAATTATAAATTTCTGGAGGGCAAGAACTGAACCATATTCATTTGTATTCCCAGAGCATGTAGTACAGTGTCATATATAGCTGGTGACCAATAAATTTTGTTTAATTAAATTGCAACCATAGCAATATATTTAACTAACTTTCCAATTATTTCCTGATTTTTCACTTCTCATTTTATTTTGGTCCTAGAATTTGGGGATCAGCTTCGCCCTCTCCAATAGTTTATATTCACTATCCAAGCAGCCTGCCATCTAACTACTGCCACAGTCTTTAGGCTACCCTCCCTTTCTCTAACTTCTTATCTGAAGATACTCTATAATCAGAACCAAGAACCATCCTTTCTACCCTAACATTTTTTTATTAATTTTTAAACTTTAAAAAAATACATAATAAAAAACACAAACATTCTTAACATATGATCATTCCGTTCTACATGCATAATCAGTAATTCACAATATCATCACATAGTTGCATATTCATCATCATGATCATTTCTTAGAACATTTGCATCAATTCAGAAAAAGAAATAAAAAGACAACAGAAAAAAATTCATGCATAATATACCCCTTACCCCTCCCTTTCATTGATCACTAGAATTTCAATCTACTAAACTTTTTTTAACATTTGTTCCCCTACTATTTATTTTTATGCTGCATCTCTTATTTGTCTGTTGATAAGGCAGATAAAAGGCGCATCAGACACAAGGTTTTCACAATCACACAGTCACATTGTGACAGATATATCATTATACAACCATCTTCAAGAAACATGGCTACTGAACACAGCTCTACCGGACAGTTCCCTCCAGCCTCTCCATTACATCTTGACTAATAAGGTGATATCTATTTAATGCATACGAATAACCTCCAGGACAACCTCTCAACTCTGTTTGGAATCTCTCAGCCATTGACACTTTATTTTGCCTCATTTTGCACTTCCCCCTTTTGGTCGAGAACGTTTTCTCAATCCCTTGATCCTGAGCCTGAGCTCATTCTAGGATTTCTGTCCCACGTTGCCAGGAAGGTCCACACCCTTGGGAGTCATGTCCCACGTGGACACAGGGAGGGCAGTGAGTTTGCTTGTTGTGTTAGCTGGAGAGAAAGGCCACATCTGCGCAACAACAGGTTCTCTTCGGGGTGACTCAAAGGCCTAATTTTAAGTAGGTTTGACCTATCCTTTGTGGGGTTAAGTTTTGTATGAACAAACCCCAAGATTGGGGACTCAGTCTATTGCTTTGTTTGTCCCCACTGCCTGTGAGAATATCAAGAATTCTCCACTTGGGGAAGTTGAATTTTTCCCCATTCTCAATATTCCCCCAAGGGGACTTTGCAAATACTTTTTTACTCACTGTTCAAATCACTCTGGGATTTATTTGGGGCATCACTCTGGACAAACCTACAAAATCTTATGCCCTACTCAAGGTTCCATGTACTTATGGTGTTCAATTAAGCTGTCCACATAAGTTATATTAGGAAATGCACTAGTCAAAATATAAATTTTGTACCAAAAAACATTTTTTGCTTTAGTCTCACACATAAGTTAAAGTTTCAAAATATGTATTATTATCTATTTTCAACACCCTGCAGTACTGACATTCCTTTATTCTTCCTCATGCAAAAACATTTTTTAATATGTACATTTACTCACTATCATTATACATTCTAGGCATTCCTAGATTATACCACCTCAGTCTTTATCGTCTATCTTCCTTCCTAATTTCATTTGTGCCCCCAGTCCTCTTCCCTCTATCATTCTCACATTCAGCTTCATTCAGTGATCTAACATAATTGTACTACAGTCAGGTAGTGTTGTGCTATCCATTTCTGAGTTTTTACAATCAATCCTGTTGCACAATCTGTATCTCTTCAGCTCCAATTACCCAATACGTTACCCTATTTCTATCTACTGATAGTCTGTGTTACCAATGAAGTTCTCCAAGTTTATTCACAAACGTCAGTTCATATCAGTGAGACCATACATTATTTGTCCTTTAGTTTCTGGCTAATCTCACTCAGCATAATGTCCTTAAGGTCCATCCATGTTGGTACACACTTCATAACCTGATTCTGTCTTACAGCTGCATAGTATTCCATTGTATGTATATACCACAGCTTGTTTAGCAACTCATCTGTTGATGGACATTTTGGCTTTTTTCATCTCTTGGCAACTGTAAATAATGCTGCTATAAACACTGGTGTGCAAATGTCCGTTTGTGTCCTTGCCCTCATGTCCTCTGAGTAGATATCTAGCAAGGGTATTGCTGGGTCATATGGCAATTCTATACTTAGCTTCCTGAGGACCTGCCAAACCACCTTCCACAGCGGTTGTACCATTTGACATTCCCACCAACAGTGGATAAGTGTGCCTCTTTCTCTACATCCTCTCCAGCACTTGTCGTTTTCTGTTTTATTGATAATGGTCATTCTTGTGGGTGTGAGATGATATCTCATTGTGGTTTTGATTTGCACTGCCCTAAAAGCCAGGGAAGTTGAGCATCTTTTCATGTGCCTTTTGGCCATCTGAATTTCCTCTTCTGAGAAGTGTCTGTTCAAGTCTTTTTCCCATTTCATAATTGGGTTGTCTGTCATTTCGTTGTTGAGTTGAACAGTCTCTTTATATATTCTGGATACTAGACCTTTATCTGATATATCGTTTCCAAATATTGTCTCCCATTGTGCAGGTTCCCTTTTTACTTTCTTGACGAAGATCACTGATGCACAAAAGTGTTTAATTTTGAGGAGTTCCCATTTCTTTCTTTCTTTCTTCAATGCTCGTGCTTTGGGTGTAGGGTCTAGGAAACCGCCTCCTTATTGTAAGTTTTAGAAGATACTTCCCTACTAACAGTTTTAAAACTTGTATGGTCTTAGATCTAATATTTAGGTCTTTGATCCATTTTGAGTTAATTTTTGCATAGGGTGTGAAATATGGATCCTTTTTCATTCTTTTGTATATGGATATCCAGTACTCTAGGCATCATTTATTGAAGAGACTGCTCTGTCCCAGGTGAGTTGGTTTAACTGCCCTATCAAAGATCAATTGTCCATAGATGAGAGGATCTGTATATGAACACTCTATTCGACTCTATTGGTCAATATATCTATCTTTATGTCAGTACTATGCTGTTTTGACCATGCTTCAAGGCGTAGCTTCATAATACGCCTTCAAGTCAGGTAGCATGAGACCTCCGACTTCATTTTACTTTCTCAGGATACTTCTAGCTATTCGGGGCACCCTGCCCTTCGAGATAAATTTGGTTACTGGTTTTTCTATTTCTGAAAAGTAAGTTTTTGGGATTTTAATTGGTATCGCATTGAATCTATAAATCAATTTAGGTAGAATTGACATCCTAACTACATTTAGTCTTCCAATCCATGAACACGGTATGCCCTTCCATTTATTTAGGTCTTCTGTGATTTCTTTTAACAATTTCTCGTAGTTTTTTTGGATAGGTCTTTTGTCTCTTTATTTAAATTTATTCCTAAATATTTTATTCTTTTGGTTGCAACTGTAAATGGAATTTTTTTCTTGATTTCCCCCCCTCAGATTATTCATTACTAGTATGTAGAAACACTGCAGATTTTTCAATGTTGCTCTTGTAACCTGCTACTTTGCTGTACTCATTTATTAGATCTAGTAGCGTTGCTGTGGATTTTTCGGGGTTTTAAACATATATCATATTAAATGCAAACAGTGAACGTTTTACTGCTTTCTTTCCAATTCTGATGGCTTGTATTTCTTTTACCTGTCTAATTGCTCTGGCTCGAACTTCCAACACAATGTTGAAAAATAGTGGTGATAGTGGACATCTTTGTCTTGTTCCTGATCTTTGGGGAAAAGTTTTCAATTTTTCCCCACCGAGGATGATGTTAGCTGTGGGTTTCCATATATTCCCTTTATCGTATTGAGGAAGTTCCCTTCTATTCCTATCCTTTGAAGTGTTTTCAACAGGAAAGGATGCTGATTTTTGACGAATGCCTTTTCTGCATCAATCGAGATGATCATGTGGTTTTTCTGCTTTGATTTGTTGATATGGTGTATTACATTAATTGATTTTCTTATGTTGTACCATCCTTGCATACCTGGGATGAATCCTACTTGGTCATGGCATATAATTCTCTTAATGTGTTGCTGGATACAAGTTGCTAGAATTTTGTTGAGGATTTTTGCATCTAACTCATTACAGAGATTGGTCTGCAGTTTTCATTTTTTGTAATATCTTTGACTTTGGTATGAGGGTGATGTTGGCTTCGTAGACTGAGTTAGGTAGCTTTTCCTCCTCTTCGATTTTTTTTGAAGAGTTTGTGCAGGATTGGTAATAATTCTTTCTGGTATGTTTGGTAGAATTCACATGTGAAGCCATCTGGTCCTGGACTTTTCTTTTTGGGGAGCTTCTTAATCACTGATTCAATTTCTTTACTTGTGATTGCTATGTTGAGGTTATCTGTTTCTTCTTGAGTCAATGTTGGTGGTTCATGCCTTTCTAGGAAGTTGTGTATTTCATCGATTTTGTCGTATTTATTAGCATAAAGTTGTTCATAGTATCCTCTCATTACTTCCTTTATTTCTGTGGGATCAGCAGTTATGTTTCCTCTTTCTTTTCTGATTTTATTTATTTGCATCCTCTCTCTTCTTCTTTTTGTCAACCTCACTAAGGCTCTATCAATCTTACTGTTTTTCTCATAGAACCAACTTCCGGTTTTGTTGATTTTCTTGATTGTTTGCATATTCTCAATTTCATTTATTTCTGTATTTATCTTCAATATTTATTTCCTTTTGCTTGCTTTGGGGTTAGTATGCTGTTCTTTCTCTAGTTCTTCCAAGGGGACAGTTAATTCCTCGATTGTTGCCCTTTCTTTCAATTATTGTTGCAATAAATTTCCCTCACAGCCCTGCCTTTGCTGCAACCCATAAATTCTGAATATGCTGTATTTTCATTTTCATTTGCCTTGAGATATTTACTGATTTCTCCTGTAATTTCTTCCTTGACCCACTGGTTGTTTAAGAGTGTGCTGCTGAGCCTCCATATATTTGTGAATTTTTCTGGCACTCTGCCTATTATTTATTTCCAATTTCATTCCTTTATGATCCGAGAAAGTGTTTTCTATGATTTCAATCTTTTTAAATTTACTGAGACTTGCTTTGTGACCCAGCATATGGTCTATCCTTAAGAATATTCATGAGCACTTGAGAAAAAGGTGTATCCTGTTGTTGTGGGGTATAATGTTCTATTAATGTCTGTTAAGTCTGGCTCAGTTATTGTATTATTCAAATTTTGTTTCTTTATTGATCCTCTGTCTTGATGTTCTGTCCACTAATGAGAGCAGGGAATTGAAGTCTCCAACTATTATGGTAGATGCGTCTATTTCTCTTTTCAGTGTTTGCCTCATTTATCTTGAAGTGTTCTGGCTCGGTGCATAAACATTTATGATTGTTATGTCTTCATGTTGAACTGTTCCTTTTATTAATACATAGTGTCCTTCTTTGTCTCTTTGAACTGTTTTACATTTGAAGTCTAATTTGTTGGATATTAGTATAGCTACTCCTGCTCTCTTCTGATTGTTGTTTGCATGAAATATCTTTTCCCAAGCTTTCACTTTCAACCTATGTTTATCCTTGGGTCTAAGATGTGTTTCCTGTAGACAGCATATAGATGGGTCCTGTGTTTTAATCCATTCTGCCAGTCTATGTCTTTCGATTGGGGTTGTTTAATTCATTAACACTTAGTGTTATTACTGTATGGGTAGTTCTTTCTTCTACCATTTTGCCTTTTGGATTTTATATGTCATATCTAATTTTTTTTCTTTTTACCTTTACAGATAGTCTTCATTTCTACACTTCTCTCCACACCTCTCTCTCCTGTCTTTTCGTATCTGCCTCTAGTGCTCCCTTTAGTATTCCTTGCAGAGCCGGTCTCTTGGTCACAAATTCTCTCAGTGATTTTTTTGTCTGAAAATGTTTTAACTACTCCCTCATTTTTGAAGGACAATTTTGCTGGATATAGAATTCTTGGTTGGCAGTTTTTCTCTTTTAGTAATTTATATATATCATCCCACCGTCTTCTTGCCTCCGTGATTTCTGCTGAGAAATCTTCGCATAGTCTCACTGGGCTCCCCTTGTATGTGATGGATTGCTTTTTTCTTGCTGCTTTCAAGATTCTCTCTTTCTCTTTGACCTCTGACATTCTGATTAGTAAGTGTCTCGGTGTACGTCAATTTGGAATTATTCTGTTCAGGGTACGCTGTACTTCTTGGATCTGTAATTTTAAGTCTTTCATAAGAGTTGGGGAATTTTCAGTGATAATTTCCTCCATTAGTTTTTCTCCTCCTTTTCCCTTCTCTTCTCCTTCTGGGATACCCACAGCACATATATGTGTGCGCTTCATGTTGTCATTCAATTCCCTGGGTCTCTGCTCATATTTTTCCATTCTTTTCCCTATATTTTCTTGTGCTTGTCAGATTTCAGATGTTCCGGCCTCAAGTTCACTAATCCTATCTTCTGCTTCTTAAAATCTGACATTGTAGGTTTACGTTGTTTTTTTCATCTCTTCTACTGTGCCTTTCATTCCCATAAGTTCTGTGATTTGTTTTTTTGACTTTTGATTTCTTTTTGCCTTCTTTATATCCTCCCTCAATCCACTGAGTTGATATTTGATGAGGTTTTCCATGTCTGTTTGAACCTTCTGAATTAATTGTTTCAACTCCTGTATATCATTTGAATTGTTGGTTTGTTCCTTTGACTGAGCCATATCTTCAATTTTCGTAGTGTTTTTCATTATTTTTTGCTGGCGTCTAGGCATTTAATTACCTTAATTAGCTTATTCTGGAGAATGTTTTCACTCCTTTTACCTAGGATTTTTTTGCTGTATGTATTTGTTGTCTATCTGTTCTTTGACATTCAGTTCAGCCTTTTCTGGACCACTAGCTTAGGTTATGCTAAACAGAGCACAATTTTTCAGTTCTTGTTTTCTTGTTTCTTGCCCCACCTGTGTGGTGCCTTGCCACCACCCTTAGGAGGGCCTATTTAGGTAGTATAGACCCCAGCAGATTTTTCCAGACCAAACTGGCCTCCTGTCAGGAGGAAATAGTCACCTGCCATCAATTTTCCCTGAGGGTGAGACCCAGCAGGTTGAAAGACTTTTCTGTGAAGTCCGTGGACTTTGTGATTTTCCTGTCCTGCCCAGTATGTGGCGCTTGTCTGCCTGCGGGTCCTACCTGCATAAGATGATGTGGCATCTTTAACTTTGGCAGACTCCTCCTGCTGGGGGCATGGTCGAGACAGAGGAGAGTTGTAGGCTGGCTTTAATCACTTAAAATTTCCAAGCCCTGGGGTCTGAATTCCTTGAGGGAGGGAATCCACCTAAGCTGGGCCCCACCCCTCCCCTGGGGAAGGCACAGACTCCAGACAAGCTCTCAAACAAGCTTTTTTCTCCCTATGCCTGGGCAATTGCAGCCTGAGAAGCCCTGCCACTGTATCCAAAAGCAGTCAAGCCTTTTAGAAATACAGCCACAAAAAAGAAAGAGAAAAATTCTTCTCAGAACAGGACCTCTGTTCCTCAGGTTTCCCAATCAAGAGCATAAGTTGGTATGTTGCTTTGTGTACCTTCAGATCCTATGTGCCCCCTCCTTTCCTTCAGGGCCGAGACCCTTTCAAGTATTATGTGCTATCTGATCCAAAAAACCTGTTTCTTTTTTTTCTTTTTTCTTTTTCTGTCAGCCCTGTCCCCTTGGAACCAGGGTAAAAATCAGCAGCCTCAGCTTTGACCAGGTTCAGCTGATCTAGGGCCTATTTTTAGTAGTCAGAGTTTATTAATTAATTCTACAACTGGAGCTTAGTTGAGCTCAGCCCCTGCTGCTGGTAAAGTCCCTTTCCTTTCCCCTCTGGGAAGCAGCCTGTTGGGGAGGGGTGCCAGCCACCGCGGCTTGGGGCACTCGCGGTTCTGGGGGTGCTTGCAACCGTTCCAGCTGGTCCAGACTGGTGTACGCTGTGTGTCCAGTCACTTACGTGGCTCCAGCATTTGTTCTGTACTGTTTCTGGCTATTTAGTCGCTGTTCTGGAGGACAAACTAAATCCCACATCTCACTAAGCACCATGTTGGCACTCTGTCCTACCCTAACATTTTGATATTGTTTTCCTTTCAGTAATCAATAAGGGCTTCCTTCCTCTAAGATGCGTGATTATAAACTTCCATCTTCTATCTGCCTTTACACATTCAGAGCCATTTCCCCTTATATCAAGGCTTAACGTATTCACTCCATCTAAACTAACTTGGCACCCTCTGCATAAAACCTATCCCTGGGCCACGGTGGCTCAGCAGGCAAGAATGCTTGCCTGCCATGCCAGAGGACCCGGGTTCAATTCCTGGTGCTTGCCCATGTAAAAAGAAAAAAAACCTATCCCTATCTCTGATTCATCCTAGAGGCTACTCTTCCCTAATAGAAAGCATTTTTCTGAAATTAAAAAAAAAAAAAAATCCATATACCATTTCTAGCTCTTTTCTTTCTGTAAAATCTCCTATGCACATGAGATAAGAATTTTTATCTCACCACTCACTCAAAGAACTCTCTACATGTTATATACTTTAAACTGAATGAGCATCCTAACATATTTTTGTTTGTCTGAAACAAACAGAAGTGTATAATGATAATTTTCTCAAGTAAAGATTATAATAATGTGTACATAAGAAAAAGCTGACTGTCTTTTCTTCATGACTTATGGACTAAAAGATACTTCATAGGACATGGATCATGCCTCTTACTTCCTTTGTAATTTCTCCCTATCTATTTTAGTGTTCTTCTGCTTACAACAAACTGAAAACTTCCTTACCCCAAGTCAACTGAAATCAACTGTGGGATCTGCAAGCAATAACTGCCTAAGATTCTCTCTCAATACTCCAAGCCAAAGTTTTTCTACCTACCTCATCTTTGCTTGTATATTCTACTATTTCTGTGCATAGGTTGCTGCATTTGATCGTTCCCAGGTTCTGCTGGTTGCTCTTCCGATTACAAGAATCTTTGTACAGCATGTATGGGGTACCTGTCTCTGTTTGAGACTCAATGATGGCATACCAAAGCTGCTGAGCTTTCACAACTTTGCGGACACGACCCTGTCTCTCATAACTGAAAGGCAAGGATAATATTATTTTAATATTTATTTTCTAAGAAAATCTTTATTGCAGATAATTTGAAGAAATGACCCTAAAATAAAAAAAAATTATTCAAACTCTTATGTTCTAATACGTTCACTAAGGGAAGAAAAAAAGGAATATAATATTCGTTTTACTCTGACAGCTTTAGACCCCTTCAAATATACCCCAATCCCACTAAGTCAACAGTACATTTCACACACACACACAAAAGGTACAGAACCTAAAGGAGCCAAATTTCCTAATATTGTGCTGATATTTAATAAATTAATGAAATATGTGTCCTAGTTTTTCATGATACCTATGTGCAATATAAAGCATAACATTTCATTAAATGTACTGTATGTCAGAGCAAAATAATAACCTGTTAGTCATCACTGTAATTTTTATAAGAATCTGTCATAAGCAATCTATCACAAGTTTTAAAAAAGAAAAGGGTAGGCACCAAAATGTGGTAAAGAGAGCAAACCTGACCTAAATTAAAATATTAATCACATCTTCTCCTATATGCTCCCAACGATTCCTAAAGACTGGCTATTTGCTGATATAATATGCACTCCCCAAATAAGAGAAACACTTGGTCAAAACATTATTAGACTTTCATATTTTCCCCATACCTTTCATATAGCTTCTCAAATTCCTCTCCCCAAACCTCATCCAGACCAGGACACTCATTTGGACACATCAAAGACCAGTCCTACAAGGGAAGAAAAGTAGCACCCTCAAGAAACTTTAAATAACCAACCACAGTCCATGAAAAACACTGCAAAGGAAATTTGCTATGAAAATAATTTTAGGCTCAGGTCCAAACATCTAATTCTGCCTGTGTGTACATGACGCCTTAAGCATTCAAGTCAGATAGCATCTACCTTAAAGAAGAAAATGCAAAGGGGAAGAAATGGCATCTCTTAACTTTCTCAGAATGACTTTCATGGCATTTCTTAACTTTCTCAAAATGACTTCCATGGCACCACTCATAGGTGGGTTCTTCCTAAGCATGATTTATGTTGACTAAAGAAGAGAAAGTTCATAAGAATCAAGTCAGGATTATTAACAGGTACCTAACTCTCACCTGATTAGTCTCCACTCGCTTCATAAAGAGATCTGGAATCCAAAGCGCAAAGAAAAGGTCCCTGGCACGCTGCTCTTCCTTTCCTGTGTTCTTCTTTAAATCGAGGAATTCAAAGATGTCTAAATGCCAAGGCTCCAGGTAAATAGCAAATGCTCCAGGTCGCTAATGGTAAATAAATCATTATTCTTTTCAGAATCAGAATGAAAAAAGGAAACTTTATATTTTCCAAAGCATTTTTTTGATGTTTGATCTTAACAAATTAAATGAGATAATATAAATAAAAATAATATAAAAAATATAAATTAGTACAGTAATATATTCCTTACAATTCAAGGAGTAAGGAAGAACAATTGACCTAAAGTAAACGTGGAATAAGAAATTACTTGTCTAAAGCAACACAATGAACTAGAGGTAGAGTCTCCTCTTCACTAGTCTAGCTTACTTTATACTATAATATACTATAATATGTATGTAAAGTCCAAAGAAAATGGCTTTAACTTTGACAATATAAACCGTGCTCTTTATTAAAGGTCAATAGATATGCTCTGTCTCATCAAGATCCCACAGTTTTTTTTTTAGTCCGTATCAAAAGTAAATTCATAAACTAGCAGGTGATTAGTATGCCTATGTATCCCTAAGAGGGAGACTCAAGTTGTAAACTATCCTGCTGCTGATGAAACCGGGCTGTTTACTTTTCCCTTGCAAAACAGGGAAGATTTTCTGTTGGCTTTTTAAAAGAAAAACTTAGAACACTTATTACAACCCCTTTTAGAGGTGGGGGGGATTGAATGCAAAAGTGTATGAGGAACCTTTTAGGAATAATGGTAATGTTCTATATCTCGGTTGGGGTAGTGTTTATATGGGTGAATACATTTGTTAAAACTCATCAACTGTATACTTAAAGTGTGTGCACTTCTAAGTAAATTATGTTACCTCATAAAATAGATTTTAAAAGTGAAAAAAACAAGCAAAAAGCTCAGAATTTAGACACTATATCCGATTTAATCATCTCATTATAAGCATACATGGCTAATGAGAAACAATAGAACATACCTTATTCCCACCTTGATCCACATATCGTGCTGTATTATTATATACTCTCAGCATTGGCACAAGGCCATTAGAATTACCATTAGTCTGAAAGAGAGAGAAAATAAAAGTATCAAAGGAGAGAGAAGGGACTCAGCAAGGAAAGAGAACAAAATGGCCCAATACTGAACAAATGACTCTATCCCAATCTTTCATCAAAATAGGTACCTAATTTCTAGATAGCAATCTACATAGTTTTACCCACTCTCATCTGTGCCTCTGTTTTGAAAACATAATCATGTCTAATATAAAACCAATAAAATGTTGAATTAATTACCATTATGCACAGAACTGTTTCATGGTATCTCTAATTTTCAATGAGATACAACAATTATAATCATAGGGTCCTAAATCAGGGTAGTTAAATTTAAACTCTACACTTGTTAAAGATCAGTAAATAAATCTTATAAAGAAGATCATATGAATATGGATCTATCTATCTATATATACAGATCTATACAGAGTGAAAATAAAATAGTAAAAACACTACTACCATGTCTTTTTCCCAAAAGAATTCAAAGCAACTTACAATAAGAAATACAGGATATGGATATATCAAGACAATAAATAAGGCAAACAGATTTTGCAGCAATATATGGATTCTAGAATGAGATCAAGAAAATTAAGACTTCTAAGGCTGGAAGATATCAAATTCTTTAAAAAATCCATCTAACCCCAAGGCAAATCTTTAAACAATCTAGAAAATAAGTGAGCAATGACTCACTCAACAATTGTGTGAAACACCTCATAAACTTGTTTCCTTCTGACTCTGTCAGTGTATGTTAACTTTATCCTATAGGGTTAGAAATTTTCTTCACCCTGTGGATGAGGAAACAAACTCAGAGATATAAAATAACTTGCTGTAGGCCTGATTTAGTGGAGACAGGATTTAAATCCAGATTTTACCAGAATCATTATCTTGACCTTTGATAATGATGATGAATAGTTAACTAGCACACATGTGCCTTTCAACCATAAGGCTGACTGCTTATGAACTTTAAATTTCCCAGTCCATACTTTTTTATTTTTTGGGCATGGGCAGGCTCTGGGAATTGAACCCGGATCTCTGGCATGGCAGGCAAGAACTCTGCCACTGAGCCACTGTTGCCTGCCCCCAGTCTTTCTGAAAGTCATACAACAGAAGCTTACCCCAGCAATGTAGCTCCCAGTAGCTCGAATACAACTCACAGCAACACCAATTCCCCCCGCAGACTTGGAAATCAGTGCACATTGCTTTAGGGTGTCATAAATGCCTTCGATGCTATCATCTTTCATACTCAGAAGGAAACAGCTACAGAGGGAGAAAAGTCACAACTCAGAGCAAGGAAATGAAATCAAGCAGAATCATAAAACAATTATACAATAAAAGATAGTAAGTTAGACAAATAAAAGATTTTAAGTTTACAAAGCTCTGTGGTGTTTTTAGAAGGAAACAAAAACCTTTTTTCCTGGTTTTGACAATAAAGCATTTCAAAATGAGATTTTAAAATCATCTTGCTGCCTACCCTTCAGGATAAGCCAAGGAGAAAGACTTACATATGTCTTAAATATTAGTTCACATTTTCACCAGACTGCAAATGTGCAATTATCACATTTCCCTCCTGCAAATTCTTAAGTCTCTTCAACTCGTAAGCAAACCAAATAAATGAAAATATCTATGAAAAATGAAACATCTACCCAATGGTCTACCAATTCTTTGGTATGTCTACCAAAATATAACTCCCTGTACCTATGCTTTTAATCTCATCCTGCTCCTCACCTCAGGGACCTTGATATATGAACTGTCCCTTCACTGTCTTGAATATTTAACCACTCAAATGGATTCTATTCACTGACATTTTCTGTTAAATATTCAGACATTCAGACAGATACAGAGAATATTACAAATAATTTGAACTTCCCAACTACCTCAAAAACTAGACATTACAAATATGGCCTAATTGCAACCCCCTACCAACTTCCAAGCATTTCTACTTTCTTTTAGCATCTCTACTTGCTCTGTGTAAATATTCTACATTTCAAAACTTTCTTGTAGCATATGTATTTATCCTTCTGCAACTTCCTTTTAACTCAATGTTGTATTACAGAGATCCTTCCTATTGATCCTTGTAGCTTTATTTTCACTGCTGTGAGGTAATCCATTGTATGAATATACCAATATATTTATCCACTCTCCTGATGATGGATATTTGGGTTATTTTCCATATTGCTGAGAAAATTCTTGAACATGTCTTCTTCTGCCTATGTCCAAGGGTTTCTGTAGGGTATAAATCTTGGAGGGGAATTACTGGGTCAAAAAATATGCACACATTCTACTTTACTAAAGATTATCCAAAGTGGATAGACAAGTCCATACTTCATATAACAATGACAGCTCTCTGTGCTCTACATTCTTGTCAACATTCGGTGTTATCACTTCCACTTTTACCAATCTGATAGATACAAAGTATCCCATTATGATGATAATTTTCATTTTCTTAATTATTAGCCAAGTTTATAATTATCTCATTTATTAGTCAATCAAATATCTTCTACAAATTGTTTATATCATCTGCCCATGTTTCTACTTAGTTTTGCGTCTTTTTCTTATAATCTCTTGTTAATATGCTTTGCAGTGATCTTCCCCAGCCTGAAACTTGGTTTTTCACTTTGTTTTTGGTTTACAGAAGCTTTTTAATTTTAATGTAGCAAATTTTGTCATTTTTTCCTATATAAAAAGTACTTTAGTTTTTATATCTTATTTTAAGAAATCCTTCACTATACTGAGGTCATATATACCCTCTTACCAAGATGTAAGCTGAAGTGTTGAGTCATTATGTCTGCAACTTGATTTCAAATTATTCCGTGAAAAAATATTTTTTAATTTTAAAAATTAAAAAAAAAAATTTAAGTATAACAAAATGTTAGCAATTTTCCATTCTAGGCGGAGGTGGGTGTATAAGTGTTCACTGTTCTCTTCTTTGAACTTTCTTAGGTGTTTGAAATTTTTCATAATAAAAAATTGGGAGGAAAATAGATATTTTTCATGTATGCTCTTTTAAAAGATTTTACTTTCACATTTAGAAATTTTTCTTGAATTTATCTCTGAATATGGCATAAAGAAGAGAAATCTAATTACAATTTTTCCATACTGATAATCAATTTTCCTAGCACCATTTCCCCAATGAAATGCATTGACACCTTAGTTATATGTCAAGTCCCCATGTTTCTGGACTCTCAAGTAAATACAACACTATCTTAGTTACCATAGTTTTATACTAGTCTTGAAATCTAGTAAGGCTTTTTCTTCAAAACTACCTTGGTTTCCCGTGGCTGCTATAACAAATTACCAGAAACATGGTAGCTTAAAACAACAGATGCTCACCTTCCATGCAGGAGACCTAAGTTCGATTCCCAGACCAAAACCAACAACAACAACAAATATTTTAAAAGAATTAAAAAAAAAAAGATATTTATTCTCTCAAAGTTTTGGAGACCAGAAGTTCAACATCAGTTTCACTTTGCTGGAGTTAGGGATACTCCCTCAAGAGGCTCTAGAAGAGAATCCATTTCTTGCCTCCTCCAGCTTCTAGTGGCCACCAGCATTCCTTTGCTTGCAGCTGCATCACTCCAATCTCTCCCTCCATCTTCACACTGCCTTCTCTTCCATGTATATCAAATCTCCCTCTGCCTCTCTCTTAAAAGGACACTTCTGATTGGATTTAGGGACCAATTGTATAATCCAGAATAGCCTCCCCATTAATCACACCTGCTAAGACCACTTTTCCTGACAAGGTAACAGTTACAGGTTCCAAGAACGAGGGAGCTAATATCTTTAAGTGGCTATTAGCCTACTATACAGTTCTTATGCTCCAGCTTTTCAAAATGATTTTAGAATCAGCCTACTGAGATTCTGATTGGAATTACACTGAATATACAGATTAATTGAAGAAAACTGCTATCTTTACAACATTGAATCCATTTATGAATATAAAATCAGTTTCCATTTATTTTTATTGTTCTATCATGTTTTAGAATTCTCTCCTTAAAAGTCTTACAGATTTTTTTTATTAGGTTTATTCCTGAATATCTTCCAGTATTGCTGTATAAATGGTATGTTGTTAAAACTTAATTTTCTAACAATTAAAATATAGACACACAACTGAGTGATTTATATCAGTTTTATATCCAGATACCTTCCTGAAACCTCTTTTGAATTCTAATCATTTATCTGTAGGGTGTCTTGTGTTTTCTATGTACACGATCGTATCATCTGTCAATCAACTCAGTTTTGTTCCTTCATTCCCTAATTTTTTTTGTTTCTCTTTCTTATTTTATGATGTTGGCTAAGGTCTCTACCAATATGCTGAATAGAAGAAGTGATAGAGCTAAGATTTTTGGTGGCAATCTTTCAACAAATTAAAGAAGCTACTTCTATATCTATTTTGCTAAAGTTTTTTATTGTGAAAGAGTATTAAATTGTACACAATATTAATGCAATGAATTATATTTATACAATTTTTTCATGGCACCATATCCTTGAATTCCTTCGATAAACCCCACTTAGAAATGGCATAATATATTACTTTACAAAATACTAAACTCATCCATTATTCCCTTTCTCAGTGAATGTCATTACTTTATTAATCCTGTAACTATACCAATAAACCCAGGAACCACACTTCATCCATATCCAAACCTCCTAAATTTTATTTAACCTCCTAAATATATCTTTAATCTATTTTACCTCTCACAAGCTCTACTTTCACTATCCTCTTCTGAACTACCATAATCTCTTACTTAGGATAATAAACTAGTCTCTTACTTACTAGCTCTCAGTATTGACTTTTTTCTTATCAGCAGTATTGAGAAAATAATTCACATATAATTCACCTATTTAAGGTGTACAGTTCAATAGCTCTAATATATTTACAGAATTGTACAACCATCAGGACAATCAATTTTAGAACATTTTAATGATCAGCATTTGCCTCTCCAATAAAATTATCACACTGCAGCTACAGCTCATGCCAAAATGCAAATTTCATCTAATCAGAGCAGGCAGTGATCAAATTAATTTAAAAGTGATGAACAAACTACCTAGTCTCTTCAGGACAAGGTTTATTTCCCTAGTAAAAACCATTTCAAGAACATTAGAAAATAACCATAGATGGATACCTAGAAAGTTGTGGGCGGTTAGTGCCAGCATTGAAGAGAGTAGGAGAGGCATGAGTAAACCACTTCTCAGAGAGTAGGTTGTATGTTTCAATAGCAGCATCAATGTCTTCTTTATGAATCCCCACAGACACCCTCATCAACATATGTTGTGGTCGTTCAGCCACTATAAACAAAAGAGGAATTTCACATGATGGGACATATCAGAAAATACAAGCTGAAACACATACTTATAGTGAAGAGGCAAGAAAGACCCCTGGACTGACCAAAGCCCATGTGCTGCTGTATCCCTGCTTCCAGCACCTATGTTCACTGCCATAGCCTCCAAAACCAAGAGAAAGGCTAAAGAGGATGCTGAAGGAGATAAAGTCAAGGTCAAAGACAAACCACAGAGAAGACTGCAAGGTTATCTGCTAAGCCTACTCTTCCAAAGACAGAACCCAGGCCTAAAAAAAACCCCTGCAAAGAAGGGAGAAAGTACCCAAAGAGAAAAAGGGGAAAGCTGATACTAGCAAGGATGGGAATGACCTTGCAGAAAATGGAGATGCCAAAAGAGACCAGGCACAGAAAGCTAATGGTGCTAGGAATGCCAAGTGAAGTGTGTACATTTTTGATAACTGTGTACTTCTGGTGACTGTTCAGTTTGAAATACTATCTTTTATCAAGTTTTATAAAAATGCAGAATTTCGTTTTACTTTTTTTTTTTAAGCTATGTTTCTTAGCACATAATACTTCATTGTTGTTTTTTGGAGAAGGGGCAAATGGCACTAATAGAATGTCTCCAAAGCTGGATTAACATGGGAGAAAACACCTTCCTCCTCTAGTTTTGAGACTTCATCTTTATTCCCAGGATATTGGATTCCCTGACATTGATACATATTAGCCACCTTGGCACAAATGCCTTGTGGTATGGAAAAACTAAAATTCGTTTTTATGTCCTCACTTCCTCCTCTCCTTCTCAGCCTTCAGCATGGACTTCCCTGAAATCTGTTGGAACCTGACCCAAAAAACTACCAGAATATCAGGCAATCCGGACCTTCCAGTGATGCACCTAAGATGGCATCCTGCAAAAGAGCAATAGGTTCTTGTTTATGGATCTTCAAACTGATAATTCTGCCATTTTCATTTCATTTCCTGAAAATCAGGATCAGCTCGTGTAAAGCTGTCAAACAACATGCTAAATGTGAAATGTCAACCCTCACTCTAAACTTCCCCTGTTCAAAGCATCAAATGAAGATTTAATTGGGTTTTAATAGTGGCTTTCTGATTTTGGTAGCCCATTAAAGAAGGGAGTTTGAAAGTTGTTGTAAACTATTAATGATTGTTTGCCCATGTCCTGCCTGAAATATCATGACTGTTTATGAAAAGTACCTTTAATAAAGCTGGATACAGTTTGAAAAAAAGAAGGTATAATAAAAAAAATTAGAAAAACTTTAAACCAATGAAGGAGGACAACTGTTCATAAACTAAACATAAAGCTCAAAATGTTATATTACATTTTAAATAGAAATGATAACGCTAATAGCTCAAAGCTCTATATTCAATACAACAAACAGAAAATGTGCACCAAGCATGTTCACTTTTACCTTTTCCATTGATCTTCAATAAATAGGACCTCTCCAGTGTCTACAAAGAACAAAATAACCAAAAACTTTTCAGAGCAGTTATTCAAACAGTGGCTATATCAATCACAATAAGGCGATCTGTTTAAACATTTTCAGATTTTATATAATTTTAAGTGAAAAAAAAAAAGGACATTTACTATTATTCACTTTGGAACATTATCATTTGACTGTTTTGTATTGGAAAAGATTGCACAAAAATTTCCAGAAAAAGCCAGCTTTATACACATTAAAAACGAAGCTATAGTAGTCGTCATCAACATTATCATCATCATCATCATAGGTGACACTTATAAAGTGCTTCCAACAGGCTAGTCACTGACCTAAGCCACACAAACACACACATTTAATCCTCCCACAAGAACCCTATGAAATTTTATTACTATTATTCACATTCTAAAGATGAAGAAACTAAAGCACAGAGAAATGAAATGCCTGCAAGTGAGTGAAAGAGCAGGAATTTGAATCCAGATGGTATCATACCAACATTCATACTCTCAATCATTACACTATCTATCAACACAAAAGTATCTAGGAAAACAGTGGGCACATAGTAGGGATTCAATAAATAGACGTTTCATAAATAGTAGAATGTGGAATAATTCTGGCAAATTTTCTATCTGTATATTTCCTTAGGTAATCCAAGAAGAAATATTTGGAAAATTGAAAAACTACAAATACATAGGTTTTCTTTACCTTAATTCAAACTACCAACAACATCCCAATCCCACTCCCAGTTTCAACACAAGCCAACAACCCATTGCCTTTATAACTGTATTACTAAAACATGAACAAAATTCTATACTTCCCAATTTAAGGAAAAATTCTCATTTATTTGAAACTCATGATTTACCTTAAAGCCAAAGTAGTTATAAGAGAAATCTCGGTCATAAATAATAGCAGAATTCAGGCGCTGATAGGGAAAGAAAAGAACCCATAGTTAAAATTATTAGAAAATCTACTTTCAACTAGACTTATTTTCATAAAATCTGGTATCTATTTTTGAACTATATCTCAAGAACTAAATAGATATAATATGCAAAATGTTAAGTATTATTGCTGTTTGGAACAAAAATCCACACCTAACCTTAAGACAAAGAAACAGTATACAAATTGAATATCCTAATAAGGTTTAAAACATGCATATTAAAACAAGAGAACACTCAGATATAAGTTGTGTGATTAAATTTGATTTTTGCAAAATTTCCCTATTACATTTATAGTACATCTCAAATGAAAGAGGGAAAGAACATGAGACTATATTCTCATCCTTAAACATGTTTTTTGATTAGCTGTTGAGTCACAAGTATTGGTACCAAATCCATACTAATACATATTTTTATTTTAAGATTTAGCCCATTTTAAACTACATATAACAATATATATGATGAACAGTGACAGAAGGGAGGGTTACAATAATTCTAAGGCTTTTCAAGACATATGATCCTTTAAAAGTTTTTAAACAAGCTTGTGTCAGCAACTTTTATAGCAGACTTAGTCAATGCTAAGGAGTGTTTGTAGGATATAAAGTCATTTAGAGGAAAACAAAAGCAATTAGTTACAAAAAATCATTCTGGATAGAGAAAATGGAGCCAGTTTTTTAAATATGAAAAGTATTTCTGCATAATGACCCATGCCCAAGAAACAGAAAAATTTACATCAAGCCCTGCTTTCCCTTTCTCTAAGTTTTTAAAGGCATTTTTACTGTCAAAGGGAGGGCCTGGCATAAATAGTAGAGAATTAAAGTGTCTATCAATATTTTATCTTTTAGACACAGGTTTTGCTGTACTTTTTATTTTTGTCTTTAACCTGTCTTCAAGATTATACATATAACAATACACAAACTACTGAATTTTGTCTTAGTATATTAGGCATCAGACACATAGTTTGAGAGATAGTCAACTAATCAGTCTATTATCTAATGCTAAAACTGGGCTTCTAATCTTTCCAGATATCAATGGGAAATAAATCCTGTATGCAAGGGGGCTAGCTGGATTCTTTCTATCTTCTCCCTTCTATACTCTGAAATCTAGTTACAAAAGAAGATGGACCTGTAACCCATGCCAAACTTTAAAATCTGTTATATAATTACTTGCTAAAATGTTCTTGGAAATTTATTCCTTTTTTCGTATACGTTATATTTCACAATTAAAAAAAAAAGTTAAAAAACATAGAAGCTGGAACACAAGTGGATAATTTTAAAGTTGCTGAGCAAGATCTTTTAAAATTTAACCCGAGTAACCTTTTTGGGAGCCAGTTTGGCAATGTCTATTAAATTCTGAATGTATATACTCTGGTTCAGCAATTTCACTTGAGGGATTTATCTTACTGATATACTGTGTGCAAAATACTTAGCACATAAGGGTATTTGCTACAGCAATAAATGGAAAACAACTTAAATGTTTATCACTAGATGTTATGCTTACATATATGTACAGAGATAATATCAATAAAATAGAATGCTATGCTATAAATTCATAAATGCTGATACAGAACAATCTCTTAGATATACTGGTAGGTAAAAGCACCAACAAGAAAAGTATGTACAGTATGCTACCACTAGAAGGAAAATATATGTACACATATACATGCACACATACATACACATTGAATAGCTCTGGAAGAATTCTTTTTTTTTTTTTGGAAGAATATATTTTAAAATGACAAAATGTTGCTTCTAGAAAGGAAAACTAGGATTCAGAATTGGAGAGAGAATGACTTTTTGCTTTATTTCCTTCATACGCTTTAATTTTTTAAATATATATATTATTTAAAACAAAAAAATTTAGAACTTTTCACTAGGAAAGCATTATACGTACATCTTTATTGGCCAAAACAATATCCAGTGTTGACTTGGCCACCATAGGAGAGTGTTTGCCATTATGAGGATTAATGTAGTTGTAGAGGTCTTCCATCACATCTGAATAAACAAAAAATGAAAATGTTCAAAACGCCTAATACCTAATTCAATCTTCAGGTAATGCTTAAAACAGTGGTTCTCAACCCTTATTTCCATCCCAATCCACCTCAGAGCCTAGCACAGAAGACGGTCAATAAATATGTGCATGTTGAATAAATACCTAAGGCTTCACTGAAGGTAAAGCCTTCCAGAGTTAGAGTGAACATAAGCTCTTGTAATTTGAAAAAAATTTCCCAGGTGATTCTGATGCCCACCCTCCACTGAGAACTGCCAGTTGAAAATAAGGAAATGTGAAAATTATAACGTCTTCTCACTAACACATTTTATCCTAACAGAAGAAAACTCAATTTTAAGCTCAGAATCTGTAATCCCAAGCATTTCACTTCTATAAAAGCACATTTAGTAAGCCCTCTCACTTTACTCTTCTTCAAGATGTTGTAGCAGTTCTTATCCCTTTGCATTTATATATAAAACTTACACACACACACACACACAAAGCTGGAGTTTTGTTTGAGATTGAACTGAATGTACAGATCAATTTCAGAAGAAATGACTCTTTATAATAAATCTACTGAAGGAGGATAAAATGATTATGATTTATTACATCTATTATATACTATAATAGGCCTAGAATTCAGAGCCAGAAAATTTCTAATCTCAGTCTACCAGCTGGCTTCTTATAAACAGAACAAATCATTTAACCTTCCTTGGCCCACATTCTCTGAGCTGTAAAATGAGTGATGGAATGAAGTGTTTGCTAATGGTGACAATAGATTAACTGTTACATCTTGTTGTGTAAGTCAGAATTTATTGATGTGTTATTTCTTTTTCCAACCACCACTACCAGTTGCCTAAAGACAGCCTTTTTTATTCCAAAGAACAAAAAAGGTAAGTAAAAAAGAAGCACTGATTCTTTCATGCAGCAAGCCAGCAACATAGAGAAACAGGAAGTTCTAGTCCCCTCTCTGCCACTAACTTGCACATTTTGCTAGTTTAAACAAAATGTAACTTTTCTATTGGCATTCAAAGTTTTTTTCTAGTACTCATAAATTTTCCAAGAATACTATATTCTTTCTAAGCCTTTTACTCCAGACTCACCACTGAACACTTTCTTTGTTTCTTTGTGCAAGTTAGAGACAGCAATTCTTGCTGCCAGGATAGCATAGTCAGGGTGCTTAGTAGTCAAGGTCGCAGCTGTTTCAGCAGCCAAAGTGTCTAGTTCCACAGTGGTGACCCCACTATATAAGCCCTGGATTACTTTCATGGTGATCTGAGCCTACAAAACAAAACCAAGAGTTACTCGTTCTTTCCCAAGAGCCAATAGCTTCCTTAAAAGAAAAAAGCAATTAAGAAAATGATCAAATTTATATCATAATAAAATAGACAACTACTTTTCTTAGAAAGCATCTTTCAGAAAGGGGGACTGTGGAAAATATAGTAATGAAAATTCATAAACCCACTCAGCCACCCGAAAACATATACTATATATACAGTGAAGAGGCACCACTCAAAAAAAAATTAATCAAGGTACAGTTTGAAAAAGATGAGGAAATAGCTGAAAACAGACCAACGAATCCATAAGTATTTCCCTAACTTTCACTCAAATTCTCCCTTTGTGATGAGGGCTCCAGGTATATACTTAGCCACTTTTCCCCAATTCCAACTAGGGACAAGTACAAGAAAACAAATGAATCGAAGTTTTATTATTCCAATTAAAGAAGATGAAGTTATAAAATAGGATTGGGTCTGAGTGTAGCATTTCATAATTTTTTCTGACATTTCACAATCACCTTGTGAGACGGCTATTATAGAATTAATACCCCATTTACATGAGGAACCTAAGGCTCAGGTTACTGGGACTTGCCCAAGGTTTATCATTGTCTAATTCTTCTAGTTACAAATTCCATTCAAACATACTGCATTTCACTGTTTTCAAGACAACATCATAAGAGATTTCAATTTAAAATACATAATGCATAAGTTAAAACCATACTTTTTTTTCACATACAATTCACCTATTTAAACTGTACAATTCAATGTTTTTTAGTATATTCACAGACTTTTTCAATTATCACCATAATCAATTTTAGAATATTTTCATCCCCATAAAAAGAAACCACATACCCACCAATGGTTCTCTTCTAAAAAAATACCACACTTATTTTGCGGGACTTAAACAAAGACGGGTTTATTTTTATTTACAAGAATTCTGCAAGAAGATGTTTGCCTGCATTGATTTGGAAGTTCAATAATGATAGTGTTGACATCTCTGTGATTTTCTTGGACTGCTCTCCTGTTAGCCAGATAGCTGCTGTGGTTCCAGGCATCACCTCCTCAATCAAGACAGGAAGAAGGAAGGGGCAAGGGGATGTGCCTTGCCTGTCCCATTTATTAGAAAAAAAGAGTAAGGTTTCCCATATGCCCTTATATAGGCTTCCTTTTAAAATTCATTGGCCTCCTATGAACCTATCCCTGCAAAGAACAGGCTAAGCCTACTTAAAATTAGGCCAAAGAGGTCTAAGAGTTACCCCCAAGAGAACCTCTTTTGTTGCTCAGATGTGGCCTCTCTCTCTCCAGGCAACAAAACAAGCAAACTCACCACCCTCCCCGTCTACGTGGGACATGACTCCCAGGGGTATGGACCTTCCTGGCAACGTGGGACAGAAATCCTAGAATGAGCTGAGACTCAGCATCAAGGGATTGAGAAAAACCCTAGAATGAGCTGAGACTCAGCATCAAGGGATTGAGAAAACCTTCTTGACCAAAAGGGGAAAGAGCAAAATGAGACAAAATGAAGTGCCAATGGCTGAGATTCCAAACAGAATCGAGAGGTTATTCTGAAGGTTACTCTTACGCATTAAATAGATATCACCTCGTTATTCAAGATGTAATGGAGAGGCTGGAGGGAACTGCCTAAAAATGTAGAGCTGTGTTCCAGTAGCCATGTTTCTTGAAGATGATTGTATAATGATACAGCTTTCACGGTGTGACTGTGTGACTGTGAAAACCTTACGTCTGATGCTCCTTTTTATCTACCTTATCAACAGATGACTAAAACATATGGAATAAAAATAAATAATAGGTGGAACAAATGTCAAAATAAATTTAGATCAAAATGCTGGTGATCAAGGAAAGGGAGGGGTAAGGGGTAGGGTATGTATGAATTTTTTTCTGTTGCCTTTTTATTTCTTTTTCTGAATTAATGCAAATGTTCTAAGAAATGACCATGATGATGAATATGCAACTATGTGATGATATTGTGAATTACTGATTATATATGCAGAATGGAATGATCAAAAGTTAAGAATGTTTGCATTTGTTGTTGTATTTTTTTTTTAATTTAAAAATTTAAAAAAAAATTAGGCCTAAGTCACCTCCAGAGAACCTCTTTTGTTGCTCAGATGTGGCCTCTCTCTCTCTTTCTCTCAGCCAATACAGCAAGTGAACTCACTACCCTTCCCCCTCTATGTGGGCCATGACTCCCAGAGGTATAAACCTCTCTGGCAATGCGGGACAGAAATCCTGGGATGAACTGGGACTCGGCATCAAATGACTGAGAAAACCTTCTCAACCAAACGTGGAAGAGAGAACTGAGACAAAATAAAGTGTCTGTGGCCGAGAGATTTCAAACAGAGAGTTGAGAGGTTATCCTGGAGGTTATTCTTATGCATTATATAGGTATCCCCTTTTTAGTTTATGATGTATTAGAGTGGCTGGAGGGAAGTACCTGAAACTGTAGAGCTGTGCTCCAGTACTCATGTTTCTTGATGACTGAATAATGATATAACTTTTGCAATGTGACTGTGTGATTTTGAAAACCTTGTGTCTGATTGCTCCTTTTATCTACAGTATGGACAGATGAGTAAAAAATACGGATAAAAAGTAAAACAAATAATAGGGGGAGCAAAGATTAAATAAATTGAGTAGATTGAAGTATCAGTGGTCAATAAGAGGTAAAGGATATGGCATGTATGAGTTTCTTCTTTTTTATTTCTTTTGCTGGAGAGATGCAAGTGTTCAAAAAAATGATCATGGCGATGAATATAACTATGTGATGATATTGTGAGTCACTGATTGTATCCATGTCAGTAATGTTTGTATGTTTGTTGGTTACAATAAAAATATTAAAAAATTAAAATGCATTGGCTTATCACACAGTCATTCCAAGCTGCCAGGAGGCTGTAAAAGCAAGAATGTGGTTTTTCAGCCTGTACCATAGCAAGTAGCTCAAGAGAAAGAGTTGGTACTGTCCACTGGGGAGGGAACCCAGGGTGTCTGCCATAATCAATTTGAGAACATTTTCATCCCCGTAAAAATAAACCCCATAACCACTAGCATTTCTTTTCAAAAAAATACTATATATATATATATATATGTATTATATATATATAATAATAATTATATATATATTAATATATAATAATTATATATATATATAATTATTATTATTATTATTATTTTTTACATGGGCAGGCACCGGGAATTGAACCCGGGTCCTCTGGCATGGCAGGCAACCATTCTTGCCTGCTGAACCACCGTGGCCTGCCCAACCATATATTTTTTGAGAAAGAAATTCTAAGCTGTATATGTGTGTATTTACTGAATCTTTTTTAAAAAAGAAAAAAACAGGGCGGGCCACAGTGGCTCAGCAGGCAAGAATGCTCGCCTGCCATGCAAGAGGATCTGGGTTCAATTGCCGCTGTCTGCCCATATAAAAAAAAAAAAACAGCATAATAGAACAGAAAATGGATGCATTTCCAAGTTGACTAAAACATATCTCCCCAAATATATATATATAATTTATATACATATATATATTCAGAGAAAAAGGAATTACTAGTGTTTTAGTTTGAAAGTTGCCAGAATGCAATATACCAGAAACAGAATGGTTTTTAAAAAGGGAATTTATTAAGTTGCAAGTTTACAGTTCTAAAGTTGTGCAAATGTCCAAATTAAGGCATCTAGAGAAAGGTAACTTAACTCCAAAGAAAGGGCCAATGAAATTTAGGGGTTTTCTCTCAGTTGGGAGGGTACATGGTGATATATGCTAGCTTTCTCTCCTCAATCCATAAGGCTTCCCAGCAGACATTTTCCTTCTACATCTCCACAGGTCTCTAGCTGTGTGTGGACTCTATTGGCATGAAAGCTTTTGCCAAAATGGTTCCCTCTTAAAGAACTCCAGTAAGCAACCCCACCTTGAATGGATGGAGACACATCTCCATGAGAACAATAAAAAAGATTCCACCCAAAACACTGAATGAGGATTAAAGAACACAACAGTTTCAAACCAGCACACTCTACCCTTTGGACCCCCCCCAAACTTTATTTTCAAATGCAAAATACATTCATTCCATCACAATATTACAAAGCCTTAAACCATTTCAGTAAAAATACAAATACAACACAAAGTTAGAAATAGTACAAAATCTCAAAGTCAGCTACAGGCGTAGTCTGTCCTAAGGCAAAATTCTCCTCTGGCTCTTGGCCTATAAACCTTAGAACAAGTTATCTGCTGCCAAAAAAGGAGGGACAGTCAATAGATGACATGTTCCCATTTCCATAGGGAGAAACTGGAAGGAACACAGGGGTCACTGGAGCAAATAGTTCCAAAAACCTGCAGGGCAAACTCCACTAGATTTCAAAATTTGAGAGTCATTTATCTTCAGGACTTTAGAAAGCAGTAGTCCTACCCTTGCCAAGGGCCTACTCTCAGTCCTGCTCCCTCTGAACTCTAGTATGGAGTTTGCAACCTTGGAGGACGAAATTTTTCTCGGCTCCACAATCTCCAAATATGGGGCAGCACCTGGTTTCTTCCATCTGCCATCTATGGGGCACAGGCTCAACCCCTCCAGAACAATGGGATGGAAGCCAGGCTCTCCCCAATCCCCAAGGAATGTGCTCCACCCTCTTAATGGTCTGGGGCACAACTCTTCTAGAACATCGAGACAAAAGGTCCATCCTCTGTCTTTGGGGCAAACCCACCCTCTCCAAGTGTTTGGTGGGTCTGCTCTCATGGCCTGAGGTTTCTTTGCTTCCGACCTTAGCTTCCATGGTTCTGCTTTTGAAGTTATTTTTCCTTCAATTTGTCCCTTTTCTGACCCTTTTACTCCAAATTGGTAGTGGTTCCTTTTATCCAGATCCCACAGCACTCTTGCTGGCTTTCTATGCAGTACTCTGGGATCATAACTATCAGACAATAGGGTTTTCCACAAATCTTTCTTGAATAACTCCATCTCCAATCCTTTTTCTAAAATGGTTGACTGCTTAAAGTTTGGTTAAATCCTCACGTGGAACACTATGCTGTAGGGTCTCCCTTTCTAGAAGCTCAGAATTTTCCAGACCATCAATCTCTAGCTTCTTTATACCTAAGAGTTCAGTTGTCTGCTTATCTCTTTCCTGTCGCATTGCACTATGAGCTGCACAGAGAAACCAGGCTACGCTTTCTACATTTAATTTGGAAACCTCTTCTGCTAAAATTTCAATTGATGGCTTTTAAAATCTGCCTTCCAGTCAAAACAAGTAGTCAATTTTGCCAGATTATCTGTCATTTGAAAACAAGGGTCATCTTCCTTCGAGTATGAATAATACATGCATCATTTCCGTCTGAGGTCTTATCAGAGGTCTCTTTAGAATCCACATTTCTACTAACAGTTTCTTTATAGTATTCTAGGCCTTCTCTATTAAGTTCATCATAACTCTTTCAGAATCTTCCCCTTATCCATTTAAAAAGTCAGTCCAACATGTCTGGTATTTGCAAACCGCAGCACCCCACTTTTCTGGTACCAAAATCTGTTTTAGTTTGTAAGCTGCCAAATGTAATATACCAGAAACAGAATAACTTTTAAAAAGGGAATTTATTAAATTACAAGTTTACAATTCTAAGACTGTGAAAATGTCCGAATTAAGGCATCCAGAAAAAGATACCTTAACTCCAAAGAAAGAGCTAATGAAATTCAGGGGTTTTCTCTCAGCTGGGAGGACACATAGCATCTGCTAGCTTTCTTTTTTCACTACATAAGGCTTCCGGGGACATTTTCCTTCTGCATCTCCAAAGGTCTCTGGCTATATGGGCTCTGTCGGCACAAAAGCTTTTTTCAAAATGGTTCCCTCTAAGACTCCCATAAGCAACCCCACCTTGAATAGGTGGAGACACATCTCCATGGAAACCAACTAATTAAAAGTTACCATGCACAAATGGGTGGGTCATGTCTCCATGGAAACAATAAAAGATCCCAACCAGGAATACTGAATGAAGATTAAAGAACATCGCTTTTCTAGGGTACATGACAGTTTCAAACTGGCACAACTACTTTGCAATATATTCTAATTACATTACAGCTAAACCCAAAATGCTCCTGATCACTTTCTTACCAAATCTAGCTGATAGGCTTTGCTTAGAAAGAGTAATAAAGTCTTCTAAATAGTTGCTGGTACTAGATGGCAAGTAATTATAACTCACAAATTGACATCTGTGTGCAAACTATACCAGATCTAATAGCACACAGACTTTTTCAAATGAATCTACCCTAGGAGGCACCCCCACTTTGAAATGTCATACAGAAGCAGAATGACAAAATAGAACATCTTAGGAGACAAGAGAATCCTACTACATTCCCACTAACTTGGTACAAACCAGTCCTCTTCTCTCTTCAGACCTTTCTTATCTATAAAACAAGGAAGATGAAAGAGGATGATCTCCTAGTTCATGCCAACATTCTAACTATTTTCATTTTTGTCTAGATTTGTTGTCTAAATGTAACAGAATAATATGTTACAAGCATATTTTAAAATAGTGAAAGTTATTCTCTCTTGACAAAGCTTATCTTCATCAATATTTATCAAATATCTAATGATATATGTGCCTTGCATTGCCAATAACACAAGAAAGAGATCCAGCCCAACCTCAATTCCAGAGGAGGAAAAAGACATGTAATTAATTTTCAGATGACGTGACTAAGAATATAGAGGTGAGCACAGGTGCTACAGCAGTACAGATAAAATACCTAAATAAGGCTGTAGTAATACAGGTGGGTTTGGAAAAGGGTTTTTGGAGATTTGCAATTTAGAAATATCATTCTGGAAGCCATGTGGAGGATGGTTTTGAAAAGCACAAGATTAAAGGAAGGCCAGGATTATTAGAGATAGCACTCAAGAGAAGGGGTAATGAAGTTCTGGAGGAGAGGAACTACAAAGGGTAAGGAGAAAAGAAGAGCAACTTGCTTAAAAGTTTGTTCTCCTTAATTTAAACACTGTCCTAATTTTACTTACTTTATTCTATCTCAATAATAAAAAAGCAAATTTCAAACCAATCCCTACCAAATAACCACAGTTCCAAAACAAACTTTACTAAAGGCTTTTTAACTTATGAATAAGAAAATTCACTCAAGGAAATCTATGATATATGTTAGTGTCAGGGGAAAACTACTATTGCATGCTGTTCTAGGCTGCTAGCTGCCGGAATGCAATGTACCAGAAACAGAATGGCTTTTTAAAAAGGGAATTTAATAAGTTATAAGTTTACAGTTCTAAGGCAATGAAGATGTCCCAATTAAAACTAGTCTATAGAAATGTCCAATCTAAGGCATCCAAGGAAAGATATCTAGGTTCAAGAAGGCCGATGACATTCAGGGTTAGTCTCCTGGCTGGAAGGGCACAGGGTGAAGTCTGCTAGCTTTCTCTTCTGGCTTCTTGTTTCATGTAGCTCCCCAGGAGGCATTCTTCTTCTTCATCTCCAAAAGTCACTGGCTGGTGGACTCTCTGCTTCATGGTTCTGCCATGTTCTCCGCTCTCTCAGAATCTCACGCCTTTTCCAAAAATGCTTTCTCTTTTAAAGGATTCCAGTGAAGTAATCAAGACCCAACTGGAATGGGTGGAGACACGTTGCTACCTAATCAAGTTTAATACCCATACTTGATTGAGTCATAGCTCCAAGGAGATAATCTAATTAAATTTTCCAGCACACAGTACCGAACAGGGATGAGAAGAAACAGCTATCTGTACAAAATGGGATTAGGATTAAAACATGGCTTTTCTATGGTACATTTCAAATCAGCACACATGCTATGGGCTATGTTTAACAGGAAGACATCAACAGTACCATAGCAATACCTGGGGTAAATAATGGGGGTGGTAGGTTAAGGGAGGAAGAAAGTTAAGGGGAGGTTTGGATTTTTTATTTGGTGCAGGTGTGTTTATCAGTTATCTTTCTCTTGGGAGCAATGAAAATTGTCTAATGTTGAGAATGTTGATGGACTATTGACTTTGGACACCATTATATGGTGCCAGTGGATGCAGGTGGCTGAAGAGTGCACTGACCGAGAAGGAGAATGGCAAACTGTGGTGTATACATATGATCTAATATTGTGCTGCTACAAAAGGAACAAAACAGTGAGGCATGAAACGTTGTGAATGAACCTATGGGACATTATGTGATGAAAAATAAGCCAGAAACAAAACAGCAATTATTGTATGGTCTCATTTAGAAAATATTTGTAAGAAAACTGTGACCTAAATTGTAAGCTCTTATAGCAATCACATTTAGTCTGGGGCAGTAACTGTTATTTCTAAATTTTGAAAGGCCAAGCTATATATGTATAACCTGACATTTCCCTGGAACTCTAGGTACCTGTGTGACACCTAAGACTCAGAATAGAAGCTCTCCAGTTCTGAAGGTCAGTATTGCCACATACAACTGTTAAAGAAATCGAAAAAGAGATCAGGCTTTAATTAGAGATAATAATGAACTCGATCAGGCTGGGACTAAGGTAAATCAAGAATACAGGGGTAAAGAAGATACTGTCTATATTTTAGAGTTTCACCTACCCTATGAGACCAAAGGAAGAGCGGTTATTTTGTTCAGAACCTAAATTTTCTGAAGCACATAATCTAACCCAACCTGTCTGGATAGACCATTTAAACAACACAAACACATGGAGCCCAGAACAGGAAGGAGGGCTTATAATTCTGTAGCTTAATGTATATCTGGGTATTACATTATATGGAGCAGAAAATTAAAAAGTATTGGTGAAGTCCCTTCAGAAATGAGAGGAAAAATAAGGAACTATTAAATTTTACTACTGGAGAAACCCCTGATACTATGCCAAACACTAGGGACTCCCAGGTAAATAGCCTAAGCCTTTGATCTGGAGACTTGCTCTTGTGAAGCTTATTTATGAAGTGGAGAACCTTAGCCTACCTATAGATACACCTAAGAGTTACTTCCAGAGGACTTCTTTGGTTGCTTAGATGGGACCTCTCTCTTTAAGTCCAACTTTGCAAGTGAAAACATTACCAACCACCCCCTCCTCAACGTGGGACATGATGTCCAGGGGTGAAAGTCTTCCTGGCAACATGGAATTGACAATGTCTTCCTTACCAAAACGGGGAAAAGAATTTTAACAATTAGGTATCAGTGGTTGAGAGAGTTCAAACAGAGTCTAGAGGCTACTCTTATGCAAGCTTACTTATCATCGTTTGCCAAACCCCAAACATAAACCATTCCTGCCAACCCTAAAGAACACCTAGAACTGTATCTGAGATTCTAGACATTCCATGCACTATGATTACTTTCTAAATACCTACAACCTCCAGTTGGGTTCCTATGCCAGATAAGTCCTGAAACTCAGAAGGATTAGTCTCTCCAGAACATCAACTAGTTCTATTACCCTATCCCTTATTATCAACAGCCCTTTCCAACATGCAAAAGTTAGAATGGCACAGTACAAATATCCCTAAAGATGGGGCGAAAATCAGAGAAGGTGGAGTTGTAACAGAAAAGACAGGATTTAACAAATGAGCATGACTGTTAAATCATTATATTGATATTTCTTTTAGTCTCCTGTGTCTTGGATCAGCTAGAAGTAAAAACCTAAAATATGGAATTGTAACCCATACCAAACTCCAAAATCTGTTCTACAACTAACTGTTGCAGTGTGCCTGGAAATTTATTGCTCTTTTGTATATGTCATTTTTCAAAATTAAAAAAAAAATGCAAAAGAAAAAAATGTTTATGTCAAGTTTTCTGCTTAGCTCACTTCAAATTTCTCTCAAAAGTAAGAACACATAGGACACACTACCACAGCAGCAGCAGAGGTAAATAATGGGGGGAGGGACAAGAGTTAAGAGGAGGTTTAGATTTCCTATTTGGTGAGGGTGTGTTTATTGGTTTTCTTTCTCTTGGGACAATAAAATTATCTAAAATTGAGAATGTTGATAGACTATGGACTTTGGGCACTATACATGATGCATGATAAATGCAGGTAGCTGAAGGATGCACTGACTGAGAAGTAAATTGGCAAACAATGGTGTAGACCTATGAACGAAAGTTGTGTTGCAACAAAAAGGAACAAAGTCATGAGGCATGCAACGATATGAATTACCATGTTGGACATTTGGTGAGGCAAAATAAGCCAGAAATAAAAGAACAACAATGGATGGTCTCCTTTTAGAAAATGCTTATAAGAAAACAGGGGCCTAGATTGTAAGCTTTTATAGCAGACACATTTAGTCCAGAGTAGTAATTATTATTTCTGGATTTCAAGAGACTGTTTTAGATAGATAGATAGATAGATAGATAGGTAGGTAGATAGAGAGATAGATAGGATTTAACAAATGAACTATGAATCATAAATTGATATCATTAAATTGATATCTTTTTTAGTCTCCAGTATCTTAGAGCAACTAGAAGTAAAAACCTAAAATTGTGGAACTGTAACTGTCATGGTTAGGAACATATGTCAACTTGGCCAAGTCGTGGTACCTGCTTATCTGATTGGGCAAGTGCTGGCCTGTCTGTGGCAATGAGGAGATTTCATAGGATTAGGTCATGATCACGTCAGTTGCATCCACAGCTGATTCCATTTGTAATCAGCCAAAGGGGAGTGTCTTCTACAATTAGTGATGCTAAATCTAATCAGGGGAAGCCTTTTAAGGAGGACTCAGAGGAGACAGATTCCATTCCTGCTTCAGCTGGTGAGCCTGTCCTGTGGAGTTCATCCAGACCATCCATCACAGTCGTCGGCTTTACAGCCTGCCCTGTGGATTTTGGACTCTGCGTTCCTGCGATCATGTGAGACACTTTTATAAATTTTATATTTGCAAGTGTTCCCTGTTGATTCTGTTTCTCTAGAGAACCCTAACTAATACAGTAACCCATGTCAAACTCTGAAATATGTTCTACAACTAATTATGGTGTGTGCTTTGAAATGTATTGCTCTTCTACACATACGTGATTTTTCACCAAAAAAAGCTGATTGTGATGATAAAAAACAAAGTAAGAACACAGGACAAAATCAAAATTAAGGAAGCTTTAAGCAATGAATTCGCATTTTATATGCGAGGGCATAGAAAATCAAGCCAAAATATTTACCAGGAAGTGAGTGAAGGGCCAAAAATATAAAAGTAAAAGGAATCACATGAAGTAAGAAAAAGAAGATATAATCATATTTACTTACAGGATCAACAAAGTCCATATTGAGTCCATAGCAAAGCTTCTGGATTCGAGACGTGATTTTGTCAAACATGACCCGCTCTTGGCGGCCATCTGAAGGATGAAACAATACAATCCATGTTAGCACTTATTAAGATGGCAATGTCAAAGATGAAAAATGGAAAAAAGTGTGAATTTTTTTCATTGACCAACATGAAATGCTCCCTCACAGATAAAAGATTCAGATCCAAGAAAGATCCATCAAGAGATTATCTTTGCCTTCACTGATGCCAAATCTTCAATAATTAGGGATTCTATATGGAAAGCCTTCCCTTCCCTTACATTATAAATCAGATGGATTCTTGCAGTAACTTCCCAAATGATCTGTTTCCCCCTTGTTCCCTTATAGAATATTCTCCACACAGCAGCCAGAGCTGTCATTTAAATCTTAAATAAAAATCCTATCATTACCTTCCTCAAAACCCCCAATGGTAGCTTCCCATCTCCTCCAGAATAAAAGTAAAAATCCTTACAATAGTCCACAAAACCCTATACAACCTGCCTATGACCCTTCTTCCCAACTTTCCTTCCTTCTCTCTCCTACCCTTCTTACTTACTCTATCATGACAACTCAGGCCTCCCTGCTACCTACACCTCCTTTAAGTCTTCGCTCAATGTTGCCTTCCCTGATCACCCTATTTTAAATTGCAATGCCCCAAACACAACCTGCTGTTATTATCCCACCTGCTTCCTATGCCTTATTTTTCTCCATAGCTTAACATCAAAGATGTTAAATAAGTCTTTATGTATTTACTCTTACAAGGAATAGTAGATACATCTAACTGCTAAATACCCTTAACCTTAGGCAAGCCACAAAACATAATCAGCAATTTTAGAAATCTTCATTTATAGAATTGGGATAATTATCATACCTAGTCTACTTCCCTTATGGGTTTATGGTGATAATCAAATGAGGGGAAAAGTACTTTCGTTGTAACAACTTTGATATAGTTACAAAAAATATCTAATTAGGGCAGGCCACGGTGGCTCAGCAGGTAAGAGTGCTTGCCTGCCATGCCCGAGGACCCGGGTTCGATTCCCGGTGCCTGCCCATGTAAAAAAAAAAAAAATCTTATTAAAAATAAAGCTGCCCCTACTGGGAAAACACTGATCACAGTATCTGATGCATTAGAGGCACTCAATAAATGTTGATTTCATTTCTGTCTTCTCTGCGTTCCTACTATATTTCGTAATTATTTAACTAAAAGGCAACTTGTTATATATGTTTATATTTGGTCTTCTCCAAATTCATATTTGTATTCTCAAAACTTGGCTCAATTCCTGGCACAAGTTAAGTTTTCAAAAGTTTGATGAGGAATGAATGAACAATATGACAATCCATCATCAGTAGGTAGGTCAAGTTACTTTTTCTTCTACACTGATACATTAATACTAAGATAGCCCCCCCCCCTTCCTGAATACCAGTTATTGCCTATTCTAACCAGACTTAGGAAGTGTTTAATTCTGGTAAAGAGCACATTAACTGGCCCACTAAGGGACTGAGCCCCAGTGCTCTACCAACTGGCTAATTAGGCAGAGAGAGGACCACAAAACAATATTGGCTGCCTAGACCTCTGAAGTTAATCAGGAAATTAACAAAAAGTACAATGGCAATTGTCTTAACTCACACTGGAGAGGGGGGGGCAGACTAATAGGTCTAAATGTCCACTAACTCACTGTTGTCTAGCCTACCATTCCACCGGGTTGATTTTTCAACGGAGATGCTGATTTTATCATTCCACTAATCTTTGCTTCTCACTGACTACATTATCTTTTTCTTTTAAGGCTTTCCTTAATTTGGCCCCACCTCACCTTTCTACTATTTCTTGTGAAATGCCCTAAGTTCCACTAGAACCCCTCATTCCCGTATCTCCAACTTTGCTTATACCTTATTCTGCCTAAAAGCCCCCCTTACACTTTTCCAGGCATCCATATCCTGTTTACCTTCCAAGTCTCATCACCTCCATGAAACCTTCTCCAACCACTTTAACTCACACTGACCTCTTCGTCCTCTGAACTCCTCTAGAACACTATCTGATTCCTCTTGCTGTCTTCTTTAATTCTTCTCTCTTCAGGAAGACCTTGCTAATCTACTCAGATCAAGCCTCTTCTACAGGCCACAAACTTGCTATTCACGCTGCCTGGAATGTTCATGCCACAGACCCTTACACAGCTGGTTCTTAGTATTAATCAGGACTCAGATCCAGTCAGCTCCTAGAAAAGTTTCCCTGCCTACTCAATCCAATATTATTTTCTCAGTCATTTCTTATCACATCACCATTTTACTATTGTCATCTCTCTAACCACTGTCGTAAAGTAGCTGATTCTCATATATGTTTGTTTCTTGTGTACACTTACCAGTCTCACTCATGCCTTGAATGTAAAATCCATGAAAGAGGGATCTAGCCTGCCTTGTTCAGTGCTGAATCTCCAACACCTAAAACAGTTCTTTGTACAAAGCAGGAGCTGAATAAATGCTTTCTGAATAATTGAATAAATTGACTCCTACAGTTTGTAACTTTTTTTTGTCTGCTGTATGGTGGAAGTCACATTTCATTCTTTTTCCATGTGAATATCCTGTTACTGCAGCACCATTTGCTGAATTTGTTTGTTCTGTTTGTTTATTTTGGGAAGTGCATGGGCCGGGAATCAAGCCTGGGTCTCCCGCATGACAGGTGAGAATTCTACAACTGAACTACCCTTTCATGCCCTATAGCCTGTATTTTACCTATCAGAGGACTTATTTTAATTACTTTTTGTCTGTTTTTCCCAATTGATTGTAAGATCCTTAAAAGTAGGAACTACATCTGCGTACTCACCACTGTAATCCCAGTGCCCAGCACAGTATACAACATACAGTTGTAAAATAATAAAGTGGGCTGTCACCAGGGAGAAAGGATCTGGAATACAAGAGATTATTAGAGTGCAAATGGATGCTTTAGAAGGTATTATTTCATAAACTTTATTTGTCTGTTTGTTTTTAGCATGAACAGGCTTCGGGAATCGAACCCAGGTCTCTGGCAAAAATTCTGCCACTGAGCCACCATTGCACCGCCCTTATTTCGGAATACTTTTATTCAGAAACTATTGTTTCTGTTTTACTGCATATACACATTTATACATGTAGGGGTACTCAGCCAAGATATAAAATGTATTTCATCCTCTGGATTACAGTTTAAAGTTTCGAGAACACTATACTAAATTCTAAGGCCCACTTTACAATTCAGTCAGCTCCTTTGTCATTTACTGCAATGGTTTTCAATGTTTATTTTTTTTAAAACTTGATCTCCTTGAGGGATAATACTCTCCCTTTAGGAAAAATAGCTCAAGATAACAGAGGAAAAATTTCACCTACCATTCCCTTCTGTTATCTAACAATTTTCACATGGCTTCTTCCTACATTCCTAACAAGTGTAAATTCTTTGAAGATGGAGCTGCCTTCTCTAAAATTTTCCTCACAGCGCTTAGCAAGATACCAGCAGATTCAGTAAGTACTGTACTGAATAACTACATTAACATTAACCAAAAAAACACAGAAATTAGTCGGCCACTACATTGCCATGCCAAAAACAAAACAAAAACCTAAGCACGTTTTAAAAAACACAAATCTAAGTATACTTTTGCATACTAACAGTCCTTACTGAACCAAAACATAATAGAAGCTGAATGCTACCCTGGCAGGATTCAGAGCAGTGAACCATCTGGTTCAAATTATGTTTGCTGAAGGAATGAGAAACAAAGAAAGCCTTGCCTTTTAAAGCCTGGAACTACAAGCTTTAAAACTGCAGTATTCCAAAGTAGACACAAAAGTGTAGAAATTCAACACAGAAGTGTTACCTGCTCCAATAATTTAGTTATACAAGTTTTCATTTCATCTTTGTTGCAGACATCATAAAACCATATTCAAATCTCTCCCATATTCCTTTCTAAAGGGGTCTACCTCTCCATTTCTTGGCTGTAGTTAAACCAACCTAGACATAACCCACTCATCTTTTCCTAAATTTGACATAATTCTCATGTATTCTTTGAGTATATTCATAGGTCCTAAGTGTAAGCAGCAAAGTCCCCATTTTGGAAACGATCACAGACTAAGAGACAAAGCAGAAACATTCAGTTAACTGGTATTTACTGAGTGACTACAGTTTTGAAATAACTTTATTGCTTCAACAGAGGCAAGAAGATTCAACTCAAAACTTGTTCATACCTGTCTCATATGGTTCTCTAAATAAGTGAGTGTGGCTCTTGTTTCTTTAACTTGATTAAACCTTTTCCAAAGGCAGGGACTGTCTCCTCTTAGAATTTCACCAGCCAAGCAAAGGACCAGGCATAAAGGAGGTCTTCAGACAAGTTCAGGAGGGAATACTTGTTCAGAAAGGGTTATGGGGCACTTCACAGCCCCCATCCTGTCAGATGTCCTGGCCACCCTTCTCTTCAAGTTATCTCTTCTCATGGTGGGGGGGTGGGGTGCGATGACAGCTAGTCCCTGTCCCAAGCTCTCTTCTAGGACTACCCCTGAGGTAAAAGCAGCACAATCTCTCACAAAATGCAAATTCCAAGGAACTGTGTCAGGGATCTGCTTTTTCAACCTCACATTCCTAGCTATACCCAACTACAAAACTTAGGGTAAAGAGTCCTTCCTACCTAGTGTCCTCAAGTGCTTAAGCCAGTTCACCAACACCAATGTTTTAAAAAAAAAAAAAAACCTTTCGGGTAAAACTGTTGTCAGCTATGGCTCAAACCCTAATCCTGGCCTCACTACCAACTAACTGCGCAACTTTGGGCCGGTACCCTAACAACTCTCTGGGCTTCACTTTCTTCATTTGTAAAGTGGGGCTAATAATTCCTACCTCAAAGGCTCGGGATGAGAAATAAAGTAATGACGATAAGGGGCTCAGCACGCACAGCAACTAATCGATATAGGGTAAGTGTTAATCTCTCGAAATGAGGAAGGGTGGCAAAGCCGAGGGGGTGCAGACTGAAAACCCGAAGGGAGGATGGGGAGCAGACTGACGGAAGACAGAAGGCCAAGCAGCCTGACAAGGGCGGGAAGAGGCAGCAGAAGGGCGGGAAGCGGCTGCGGCAGGCGAGCGTGGATAACTCCTCCGGAGACGGCACCCTGCGTCCCCTTCCCCCTTTTCTCACCACCCTCTTGCTCCCTCCCGGACCCCTCACCTCTCTTGATCACATGCATCGCGGGCTAGTGGCTGGTGGTGAGGGATTCGAGTCGAGGTTGCAGCTCTGAGGCGCAGGCGGAATCGCGAAGTTGGCAGAGGGCGAAGCGTTGAGATCCAGAAGCTGCTGGACAGACCTTCAGGACCTACAGGGCCTGAAGTTGGTGCCACACAACACTTTCCTCACCAGACCAGAGGCGCAACACTTTCCTCACTAGAGCAGAGGCGCGACCATACAAATCACCTTCCCGCTCCCGCCACTCGTGACGCACAAAGCGACGCGACTGCAATCTAATGACGTTACTCGACGCTGCCAAGGCCCGGGGTCGAATGGGCAGCACAGGCAGTAGCCGCCATGTTGTGTATGGGCAGAGCCCAAGAGCCCGCCTCTCCTGCTGCGGTCACATTGAGTGTGGGCATGCCCAATAGGAACGCTGTTATCCCTCCGCCATGTTGAGTGTGGGCAAGGCCGACTCCCCGGAGCCCTGACGTAACACGCAGAGCCCGCCTAGCCTAGCCCCACCCTTGTGGTGAGGGCGTCCCAACGAAGTCTAGATCCGTTTAAGTATTTCGGGAATAACCTCCTAAACCCGAGCATCCATTAGTTTTTCTTATTTTAGTGACAGTTACGTTATGATACCCCGAAACTGCAAGCTCTAGGCTAAGATCTACAGCCCGAGGCAGCTGCCGAACCCCAGAGCTATAAAGCTGGCCAGAACCTGGCCCTCAAAAGGGTTACAAGGGAGTCTTGCTAGGCCAAACAAAGGCTTTTGGATTTCATTTTGATGGAGGAAACCCTGGGGAAATTTTAAGCGTCGCGAAACCTTGAGCCATTTACTTTTAGAGCTCTCCAGTGGATGGTGCCAGAGACAGGGTCAGCAATATGCTGGTTGTCACCTTCTGGAGGAAGAATGGACATAACTTGGAGACGGAATGTGAGGAGTAAGCTCAGTGAAAACCCTCATACAAGGCTGGATGTACAAATTCCTGATTTGAGCTACACAAACTGATCTTTATGAAATCGCATCTATGGCCTCCTCTCCCTAAAAACGTTTCATTGGTTTCTCACTTCGTTTGCATCTGAAGCAAACCAAGATCCCACAGAGGTCATAAGGAGGTCCTAGTTAAAGCTGTAAGATAGTGGGGCTCAAGATGACTCAAAGGTTGCCAAATTAAGCAAATTAAAAATAAGCATGCTCTAAATACTGCATAATTATACTAAAAAAAATTCATTGTTTATCTGGAATTCCAATTTAATTGGGCATCCAGTATTTCATCTGTTATCCCTATCCAGGGAGTTTTTGGGTATGTGCATTTGAGTTTCATTTTCTCTTGGCAGAGGAGAAACTGTTTCTTCTTCATTCCCTGTCTGCTATGCCACAGAGAACCCCATTTGACAATAAGAATCAAAGCCAGTAGTGGTTAAAATCTCCTACATGCTTTATTGGACTTTAAGAGTCTTATGAAATGACAGAGAAAACCCATGTGAGGGGGTTCAGGGGGTACAAGGCATCTGCAGCCTAGCACCCTCCTAAGACCAGTCCCAATTGCCCTCACCTCAGGCCCAATATAGGATCCCAGGGTAGAGGCATGGCAGAGATAGGGCAGAGAAAAAATACCTTTACAGCAGTAGCAAAAATAGGTAAGGGAAAGAGTCGTTAAGAGGCTGGGAAAGGTGGGGGAAAGTGGTAACACAGCCACCTTCATCTACACCATCTTCCTTAAACCCCTTCCCCAAACTGGCTGTGTCCTTTTTGAGCCTCTGGCTGAGGTTATGCAGTAACATGACAATGGGGTCTGACAAGGGGAGTATGTGGTGCAGGCACTTGGGAAATTTAGGAATTTCTTTTTTCACATTTAAACTCTTTTGTCTTTTGGTTCAAATGCTGTAACATCCTTACCCAACATTTCCAGGGCTCCCCACTGGAACCCTGTATCATGGCTGTGGCTCCCATGGCCAGGGGGGCCAATTGTCGGGAACTCCAGGAGTACTGATGGTGGGGAGCATTAGAGCAGCACCGCTTAGAGACAAACCCTCCTGCAGTGTGGGGGAGCAGGGGGAAGAGAGTAAAGATGACTGTCTTGTAGCCTATAGCTCTGTCACTCACACATCTTCAAACCAAGAGAGGGCTCTCATAATCCATCCCCTAGCCTGGCCTCTTTTTGCAAAACTCTCTGGTGATCCATTCTCTGGGAATTGGTTTTACAACCCAATTTCCCAAATACCCCTCCATGGAGGCCTGCGTGAAGAGTCAGGTGAGCTCCTGAGGCCCTCACTGGCCCACCATACTCCCAAAGAACAAACCCCAAAGATTATGCCCTAGGCCCCAGTCTAGGCAAACAGAACCATTGTGGGGGGTGGGGGGGGTGGAATGGATCTGAGGCACAGGTGTCAGAAGATACTCCTCCTGTCTTCCCTGCAAATGCAATGGGAAGTTGAGGAGTAGAGTAGAGGCAGGAGCCTGAAAGCAGGAGACAGAAAGAAACAATAAACCAAACCTCAAAACTGGGATAGCAGAGGCAGAAGCTGGAACTCAGAGGTAGAGCTGGGAGGTGAGGAGGCAAGGAGGGAGCTGCAACTAAGACATGCACTGAATTGGAGAAGGAGTGGCAGCAGCAGCCCATGGTTGGAAGGAAGGCAGGGCAGGCAGGCCATGGTGGTCAGTTAATAAATAATGTTGAAAGACCCAAGGATTGCGGGTGGGGTGGGTATGTACAGTACCCAGGCACTGGGTCAGACCCTCCCATGCCCCACTCTAGGGGCCAGGTATCTTGGAGGCAAGGGGAGAGGGGGGATGGGAGGCAGAAGACTCAGGACAGGACAAGCTGCCCCACCACTGCCACACCCATCCTGCCTATTTCTTAAGAGGCTTCTTAAAGATTTTGAGGGGAAACTTCTTCCGGCCTGGGCTGGAGTCTATCTCCTCACTAATGGAGCCATTATCCTCCTCAGCCATGGCCTTCTTGCCAGCCAGGTGAGGAATGCGAGTATTTCGGCCGGCCGGCAGGGCTCGATTGTCTCCAGGTGGGGATGGTGTGTCTGGGTCTGGGGAACTGAGGCTGTGAGAGTGGGAAGAATCCAAAGATGGAGAACCACTAGCTGGAGCTGAAGGGCTCAGCTCAATCAGGCTGTGGGCCTTGTCTAGCCCATGGTTCAATGCCAGGAGTGCCTTCTTGGCCTGGGCAGGGCTGTCAGGCAGTTTTTCCACCAGAGACGCTGGGTGGACCCCCTCAATCAGCCGGTGGCTGCCATTGGAAGTCATGGCATTGAGAGCCTCATCTGCAGCACGGATCATTGGAGGCGGCTTGGGGGCCATACGCTGGCGGTCACTCATGTGGAGGGAGGACTCCGAATCGGAATGGGTCAAATCCCTGAAAGACACAGGGCATAAAAGAGAGGGAAAAATACAGGATAGGGTACAGGGGGAAAATTGAAAAGAGAAGAACAATATGAGAAGATAAGGAGAGAGAGGCAGGAGAAAGAAAACAGGATGAACAGGCAGGTGAGAAGGAGAGGAGTCAAGAAGAAAGAAGTTGAATGGGCAAGTGGTACAGGATAAGCAAGAAAATAGGAATAGGGAATAAGGATAGATTGGAGGAGAGACAGGGAAAGAAGAGTAGGATCGGGGATGAAGTTGGTAGAAATAAGGACCAAGAAGAGAAAGAAAAGAAAGGGAAAAGTGATGGAGAGAGAAAGGACAGACAAAAAACAGTAATGTCATTATATCATCATCTGTCTAGCAAAGGACTTTCCAATACCTCTGTCCCACCCCTGCTGGATACCAAGGTCTAAGTTGGTGCAATCATAGGCTTGAATCCCACAGGTGTTGCCTCACTAAAATCTGTCCTTCTCAGAGCTGGTTTGAGTTCTTATGACGCAACCCTAAGCTAACACAGAAGCTACCTATTGCTCTAAGGTACCATTTCCCATGCCTTCCTCCCCCACCTACTTCTGTCACCTGGGACTTATCCAGTTCTGGGCCAGGTCACAAGGAACAGAGCACATGCAATCAGTGGGCCTGACCCAGGCTGGAGAGGAGGTTAGGACAGCCTTGCAAACAATCCTTCACCATTCCAGAAGACCCTCTCACAGGATTTAATAGGGCTTACAGAGAAAAGTGTTTTAAGAATTTAAACAGCTGTCTGTGGAGTCAGCAGGAAAGGTGGAAATTCTTTCAGAGCTCTTTTGACAGGAAGAATATAGGGAGGTGTAGAAACGCAGGGTATTGGCCTTTAGGGACAGTAGTTCAGCAGTTTTTGGACTATAAATCACAAAGAAGGTTAATTCTATTTCCTTCTTTGTTTGAGACTTGCTGGGTGACCCCGGACTAATCATCTAACCTTGCTGGTTCTCAATTTTGGCAAAACAAAAATAACAGTAATTCAATATTCTTGCAAGACTGTTTGGAGAATCAAATATGTTGGCAAAGCACTTGGAAATGAAGAAAATATTGTGGAATGAAGATGATGAACCCAGTCAAGGTGGAAAGCCCACATGTGGGCCAGTCAGAAGGGGCTTCTTTGCAAGGCTGCATTATGGGGTCATGCCACACGGCACACTGGATATGCACACACACGGGCTAGGCCAGGAACTTGAGACCCATTAAGGGGCTGGCTGTTCCTAAGAAGGCCATGGACCAATTCCAGATGCCATCCCTCCTGCCACAAAAGGGTGGATAGGGGAGTCCCTTGGCCAATCCTTGAACCCTCCTTCTGCTTTTCAGAGGCCTAAGAATCATCGCAGAGGCAGAGGAGAGGGCTAAGGGAAATGTTTTAATGTCTGAGTCAGGAAGCCAAAGGGAGGGAGTCATGAGTAGGAGAGGAGAGCACCACAGGACCTGCAAAGAAGGAAGCTGAGAATCAGAAGTTAGAGAGGGCTCTAGGCCCCTGAAATGGGCAAAAGCAGGGGGTTAGCTTATAGCTATTACAGGTTTAATTCTCAATAGGAAATAACTAACAAAGCAGCCACCCAAGGTCCAGTACCTTCCTGGAGACAGGGAACAGCAGAGAGAACAGTTCCAGCTCCAGCCTCCGTTCAACAAACACTGTTTCGGCCACAATTTCTAGTATTTACCACTATTCAGTCTCCTACCTAGTTTCAGACATCTGATACTGTCCTTACTTCTACTAAAATGTATCCGTGCTTCTCTGAGCCCCAAGATGATCCTCTCCATAGCCTGCCCTCTCCACACTCAACTGAAGCACTGAGCAAAGTGCCAAGGAGGTTCTGGGAAGCAACTGCATTGGAAAAAGGGACCCTTTAGGCTAAAAAAAAAAATAAGATTCCTAGGAGCCTATCTTTTTAATGCCAAAGAAGAGAGGTCAAGAGGTTGGGACCCTCCCGGCCTTATGCCCCCTGATCTGCAACCCCATTTGATCTTCATTTCCACCCCCCCCTAGGCCTCCCTCATTAACTTGAAGCTGAGACTTCCAAGGCAAGAGACAAACCTGGGAAAAAGCATGGGTAGATAGATGTAGGAGGAAAAAGCCACTTGGGCAGGTTCACCTTCCCTCCCTTAATCTTTGAGACCATTCAGGTTAAAGGCATCCCTCCCCAAAGGCTGGGCTGCCTTGGGATCCCATCCCCAAGCTACTAACCTTACTAGAGAGCCTGTTTGCCTTTAGAGACGATCCTCTGGTGCATGGTACAAAAGAAAATTAGGTAGTGAACAGGCCACGTGGATGAAGGTACCTCCCCACCCTTCCTCCCCACTACCCTCAGCTTAGACCTTGGAGCACGGATTCACAGTATCCCCTAATGCCCCCAACTAATTCAGTCCTCTCCATCTGCAATGGGAGGGGCAATCTCCCTGCCTAGGCTTTTGGATGAAAATGAGAATGACAGTGAAGATGAGCAGCTCTGCTGAGTGATGATCCTAGTAAAGGCAGTTTTTTGTGGAAGAGAAAGGAACAGCATCCAAGGAAATCTAGAGGCTCAAGGGCAGAGCTAGAGACATTGGTATCCAGAGTGAGGAAGTACCAAAAGGAGGCAACAGGGAAAGTAGGCTGCACCCCATAGGCCAGGACTGGGCCACAGTCACAACTTAAGAGAGCTAGGGGAGAGGGATTTTTTTCTTTTACATGGGTAGGCACCAGGAATCGAATCCGGGTCTCCGGCATGGCAGGTAAGAATTCTGCCACTGAGCTGCCGTTGCACCACCCGAAGGGGAGAGGGATTTTATGAGGGTCCCCTAAACTTGTTCTAGGCAAGGTCAAGGCTACTACCACTGACCCTAGGCCAGCATCTTGGAGTATTAGTGAGGAAAGTCCCTATAGCTGCCAGACAAAGCTGTAGAAGAAAGCCTTTTACCAGTTCTTTTGCTATTCACTTATTGGGATCCTGTGAGATGATAAAAATGTTTAGACAGAGTGTCCTGGAATGGAAAGCCAAATTCTAGTCTGCTCTGGTCCTAAATAGCTGTAGGACCTGGAAAAAATTACTTAACCTTTTAGAACCTTACATTCCTCCTCTGAAAATGAATATGCCTGCCCTACCTATAAATCTTTCTTGTCCAAAACCCCTAGATCTTTTCCCCCGCTTCTGTTCCCTACCTCCATGAAGGGCATTACTCCGTTTAATCACCCAAGCTAGACTTGTGGGTGTCATACTAGATTCCTACCTTTTCTTCACCCCCCCCCCCCCCCCCCCCAGTCAGCCACCAAATTAATGCTCTCTTTTCCATCCCAAGACTTCATTATCTCCCCACTGGTCTACTACAACAGCTTTCAAATTCTTGCTGTCTCCCCTTCCAATCCCTCCTTTATACAGGTCACTAAAATCTTATTTCTAAAATGCAAATCTGATCAATTCACTTTCGGGAACCCTTTTGTGGTGTTCCATTTGCCAAAGCCGTTAGCCTTTCAAGGTCCTTCATCATTCTAGACTTCTCATCTGCTGTCCCTTTCCAGCAACCCATAACCAATATTCTAGCCACAAAAATATAATATTTTCTTGAACCTCCATGCCTCTATACATACGTTTCCTTTGCCAAAAATACTCTTTCTCCTTTCCCTGCACACAGTGTTAGCATAAATATTATCCCTTTTGTGAAGCATTCCACCCCACATTCACAGTATTAGTCATCTCCACTCAATACCCCCATAGCACTTGTCAAATTGTCCCATAGTTATATATGGTACCTATCCCAGACCAGACCATAATTCTTGATGGCTGGGATTATATTTTATCATCTATGAAACTCCATGCCCAACATGGAGTCTTACATAGAGTACGTATCAATAAATGTTTGTAAAAGAATAAAGGAAGTAAGGACTCCACTAAGAAAATTGATGTGAAAGTGCATAGTTAGTTAGGCAAAAGTGCTATAGGACCACGAGGGAGGAGGATCAGCAAACCCTGATCAGAGAAGGGGACAAAAGTGCAGGTGGTTAGCCTGACCTTAAGAAGAAGTCCCAGCGCTGGAAAAGGATGGGACAAGGAGAAAACTGCCCACTGCACACACACACCCCCCACACAGCTGATCAAGCAGCAGCCAGCAGGCAGAGGCCAAGGTAAAAACACAGAAAAGGAAGGAAGGGAAGAAAGGAAGAGAAGAGAGACAGCTGATACCCCATGCTCTCTGAATGCCCAGGCATCACAGCAGTGCTCTTAGAATGGGGTAGGTCAGGGTAGGGCTCCATCTGGAGGAAAGAGGAAGTGCTGTGATGGTAATAAACAGGGTGGACATGGACGGTGGTGGTGGTGGTGGTGGTGGTGATGGCGGCGGCGGCAGTGGTGGAGGAAGAGCAGGAGGAAGAAGCAGAGGCAGATGGAGGACTGGTCCCGTGGCCTTCAGAACTGAAAGACTGTCCAGATGAAAGGCTGCGTATTCGCCGCAGAGATACCCGCCTTGTCAAGAAGTGGCCAGCCTCGCCCTCTACCAACCTCTGAGATCCTAGGCCATGCTGTGGCTCCGTTAGGCGCTGCCGGACACTGCTCTGCAGGGTGGGAGCTGCAAGGAGAGTAAACAAAATGTTAGGATGAGGCAGCCCAGTTTAGGCTGGTAGGCAAGCAGGGTTGGCCATGGAACAGTGCCTGCTGGAGACTACTCTGGGCCTTTGGTGCCCAATTTGGAGAATGAGGCACCTCCTCCCAGAAACCTCCCACCAAGAGTCCTGAAAGGAAGGGGAAATTGAAGATGAGGTGCCCAGGTCAGTTTCAGTAGCAATTCCAATGGAAGGAGACCAAAGGCCAATGTTACCGTAAAGGGAGGTGGCAAGGCAGTTAGTAGGAGGACACAGGCAGGGGCAGGGTAGGATGGGGCTTGAGGCAAGGTCTGGGAGAGCACTAAGAACCAGCCTTTTTAGAAAGCCAACCTCAGGAAATAATTCACAACTCAGACAAGGATTTATACACAAACATGTTTATCACATCATTATTAATAATTGCATAAAAGCAAACATAAAGGTGGGAGAATAATATATCCAGTTGCTAGAAGACTACTGAGCTATTAAAAATGATGCTTGTGAAAAGATTTTACGAACATGAAAAATGCCTATTAAAATGCTGAATGACAAAAAACAAAAAACAAACAAACAAAAAAAAAAACACCAGGATACAAAGTTATATATAATAGAAAACCATGAGTTTGGGTACACAAGAGACTAGAATTTGAACCCAGGCCTTCCTACTTTCTAGTTGTCTGACCTTGAGTAATTTACTTCCCCATTCTGAGCATGTCTCCTAATTTATAAAATCTTACAGAGTTATTGTGAGGATTCAAGAAAACATATTTAAAGTACCTGGTACCTGGTACAGTTCGCGGCACTCAATAAATGATAGTGGTTTTTATTATCTCAACCACATCTTAAAAAGTCACAGAAAAAAAAGACAGAAAGAGAAAGTGTTCAAATATGGTGGGAGTATGGATGCCTTTTTTCTGCTCATATTTACTTTCCAAATTTCTTCCAATAAACATGTAAACAACAAAGAACCAGCTCAATCAGGCTCTTAGAAGATGATGGCCCCCATGCTCAGTGAAGGCATATGTGGACACCAGGTAACTCAGAAATATACTAAAGCACCCTTACTCCCAGCTGTAGCTGGAAAGAGAATTCAGACCTTTGTTCTTTCTCCTCTACCCTGATAGATGGGTCACTCTGCCTTCTCCCTACGGATGGAAGAAAGGACCAGGCAACAAGGCGGCAGAAGCCTTTGAAGGGCCACCAGGGGAGAGTACAGTTCCATGTGACTGAGAGTTGGGGAGGCAGGGCTGGTAACTTTCAAGACATGAAAGGGAGGCTAAAGGGGAAGAGGAAGCAGGGACAGGGACAGGAAGAGGGAAAAAGAAGAGGGAAACTGTGAGGGTAGGGGAGAAACATGAAAAAAGAGAAAAGGGGAGTAATCTTTATATTCCTCCCTCCAGCCCAGCCCAGCTGGAAGAAGGGTCACCAGGACATCTGCCTAGCAGGACTGAAGGGAAAAGCCTAAGCTTTCCATTAACATGGGTGCTTTCTCTCCAGCCCTCTGCTGAGCAGGCTGATTCTTCTCACCCCCCAACCGCTCCCTGCAGTTAGTAGGGGTAGTGCTGCGGGAATAGAGGGAGCAGGCAGGAGCGTGAGGCAGGCAGGAGAGGTTCCCATGGGGTAGGAGTGCTGGTTTAGTCCCCAAAGTTGGAAAAACAAAAGCCCCAAAGGGGCTCCTCAAACCCGGGTATTTCCAGAGGGACTGATCATCCGAGCCGGCGGATGTAGAGCAGAGAGAGCGGTCACTGAACCTACGCCCCATCAGCCAGGCAGCATCTAGGGTCCAACAGCCAGGCCAAAAGAAGAGAATCTGATTTACAGAGGGCTTCAGCCTGCCCACCAGTGGGATAAGGGAAGGGTCAGGGGTGGGGGTAGTTCAGAGCTAATGAGGTCCCTCCCAAACTGGAGAATATAGGGGTCTTTAGATTAGTGAATCAAGCCCAAACTCTGTCTGTCAATAATGACCTTGTTAGGCCTTTGACTAAAAAGGCCTGACAAAATAGCATATCAGGGAAACAAAGAGGCTTAGCCAGGGGCAAAGTATCATTGAAGAACAAATAAATCCTATGTGGATTTGCAATCCAGCCTGATTTGATTCTTAAAATCTGGTTTTCTGAAAAGGAGTCCCTAACCCAGCCCCAGCTTTCTGCCATCCCCTCTGCACTGAAAGAATACAGGTCCAGGATAACACTTTCTCCTAAAGGCCTATTCTCTTTACCTACAACAGACTCTTAGTTCAAAGAAAAACTCAACTGTGGGAGAGTGAAAGTCCCTTTATTCACTGAAGAATTTCCATAAGTGTTGTCTTTTCTGGCTTTGTTCTACTCAACTCTCATCATTCTCCCAGGGGAAACAGGAGAGGGAAACCCGGGACAGAGGATGGGGAGGCCCGAGGGTTCAGGCAGAAAGCCAGACATGCTTGTGCAGGAGATCCCTCCTGGGCAAGAATGCTCTCAGGCTTGGGGGATTTAGGGCTATATCACTTTAAGGGACTGTTACTTCATGGTACCTCATACCAAAAGGCAGAGAGAAAGAGACCATTCTATCCATCTACGTTAGCAATTAAGAATAAAGAACTTAAATGAAAACAAATCAGTATAATAAAAAATCCGAACAAATGCCATTTTTACATTATGAACCACTAGAAGAGATTATTTTTATAAAGGGAGATGGGATAGAAAGGCGAGAGATAAAGAAAAACAGAGGGTGAATGGAGACACGTGACACATATAACACAACAGACCCAAAGGGGCAGAAAGAGCATACAGCAAGGAAAAACCACACAGGAAACCTATAAAGAAAAATCCTGATACAAAGTGTGCTTTATTAACCAAGGACATAAATTGAACTATCTTCTATGGTATCTATACCCATATGCTGATGACATACAGCAGAGGCCAAGGACTTATCAGCATGTGTATCAAAGGCTCCTTCCCTCATCCCCACCCAAGATGTCACCTACATTGCATGGACAAGGGTGACACAATCTCCTCATCCATGTCATCCACATCATCAGTCATAATGAAGTGGGCAGGGTTGGGGCGGGTGCTGCCCATCCAGCTGGGGTCTATGTTGAGGGCAGCCACCAATGAGTGGATGCCTGGGTTATTGACGATCTGGAAGCCACAGAGGATCTCAATCTGTTGCCAACGGTGCAGGCGCTCCCGCAGTGCTGCTGTGACCTCACTCAGGGCCTGCCTGAAGACAGAGGAAAGAGAACTGCAGGTCTGCGCTGAGTATGAGGCCTCTTCTTAGAGAAACAAGTTGTGGGAGGATATAGGTGAACAGGAAACATTGTAAAATCATAAACTCAAGAGCAAGGTGGGCTTAGGACAGGAGACCAGAGCTATTTCTCTACCAGGGATAAAAAAGAATCGGGGTTAGAGAACTTGTACAACCTCAAGCTCTAGGGAGTGTATGGACGTTGCCAGGGCTGGGCAACTGGGATGACTTACTTAGCTGTGAGGATTTTGTGATCCACGTCATCCAGTGAAGAGCTGTGGGCCACATGGAAGGTGCCGAAGAGTGTGTTTCTCTTCTTTTTTATTTTCTCAGCCTGCAAAGATGAGGCCCCCAGCTTAAAGAAAGCAGGTATTAAAGGGTGGAAAAAAGGAGAAGGGACTTCCAGTGGCTGGGTTTCCCTCTTCCAAGCAAAGCTTAGGCTGCACAAGGAAAAAGAAAGAAAATGGAGGAAAAAAAAAAGGAAGGCAAGGGGAGGGACGAGTGTGGGGAAGGAAGAGAAGGAAATAAAAGACAATAGAGGAAAGGAGAGAAGCAGCAAAAGGGTCTCCTGACAGTACCCTAATCCCAGAAGGACCTCTGCCCCCATGGCAGTCAGGGATTAGCAGAGCCTCCCCTCTACCTGCCTCCTCTTGGCCTCATCTTTCCCAGGAGGCAGATGGAAGTATTCCCATACCCTCATTTCCTTGTCCAGAAGCTTGAAAACATTATCAGGAGTTATGCATTAGCATCTGGAGATCTCTTTATTCTGATATAACTAGATATTTGAGATGCCCAATGGGAGGGAAGGAGAGAGGCAGAGAGGAGGGAGAAGGGCCAGGGGAAGACGAGGAGAGAAGAGGGAAGAAGTAAGATGGAAGCAGGAGGACAGATCTTACCCCCTCCTTGGCCACCAGTAGCTGCTTCTCAGCATTTTGCTTCTTGATGTTGTAGTACTGCACCTCTACTTCATGTGTCAGCTGCAGCCACTTCTGAAGGGCCTCTGGAGCATACCATGAGCTGTGTGACTCCAGCTCCTTCTCTGCTTTCCTTAAGGCCTCCCGAACCTGTACAGAAAAGGGAATGTGAGTCCATTTACCACTACTATGAACTTCTCCAGTACCTCTGTATGATGTTGAAGAATTCAAGGTTCTTACCTCCTACTTCATGTACGCTCTCCCAGGAAGCAGAAAGGACAAGGATCATTCTCTGTATTTTATACATAAGAACAGAGGAGGAAGTAACCTATTCAAGGTCACAAAGACAACAGCATTAACCAGAACTTGAGATATTTTTGCTCTCCAACTAAGGCTCTCTTTTCCTATCACATCAGTTGCCTCTCCTAATCATGCAGCCAACATCAAAAATCTTCCCTGCTCTCAAGAGGCACAGGTCAGCTCACTGAGTATTCTTTCTGAGAGTTGGGGTCTGTGCTTACATCTCAAGACATCACAATGTGACAGAAAAAGTACTTGGTTGGAAGTCCGGAAATTTTGTTCTGTTCCCTAGTCTGTTATTCAGTTGGCTGGTTGCCCTGTGCTTCCTATAGCAGATCTTAATTCAATGTGAGGAAGGGTTTTTTCCCATGCAAATCTAAACCACAAGTGAAAAGAGGTTACCTTAGGAGACATTGGCCTCCCAATCACAGGAGCTATATGAAGGCCTCATGTCAGAGAGTCCTCAAAAATGACTGCTACTGCAGAAGAGTATATGCCCTCCAAAATTTCGTATAGCCCAGAGACAATGTCTTATGATTCTTTTGCTGCACACTTCAGGGAGAGTTTGAAGAGGACTCTACAAGGTCGGAAGACAACAAGCATGTCCACTCCTAACAGGGACATTGCCCACAGAGGCCAAGACATGTAAGGACAAATTAAAAATCACTTCACTGACTTCTCTGCACAGCACAGAAAATGAAGCAGATAGTAGTCACATTCAAGTGTGAAAGATCTGAAAGTGTGTGCAGACATTAGACAGGAAACCTTGTTATCTCACTCAAGCTACCATTCTAAGTGATCCCAAACACACCCATCTGGTCCCCGACCTTCAGCTGGTCAGAATTCCAGAGAACAGGGATTGAGAGCAGTCTTGTAATCCCCAACGTCAGCCAGTGAACAAGATACCCCACAGCAGATCTGAAGTCCTCTCACAGCCGAAAATACACCTGGAGGGCTTGAGGTAAGCACTGAACACCTTTGTTCCTTTGAGAGCTAATAAGAGGGCCAATCTTCATTTGGCTTTTATTCTTCAAAAAAGAAACTGTAAAATTGCCCACCCCTAGCTTTATAGATTTAAAATGAAGACAGATACCATAGAGACTAATCCACCAATTTATGATCAAGTTGTACATTAAAGGTAGTTAAAGGGATGGAATAAACTAAAAAGGGGAGAACTGATAAAGAAAAAAAGAGGGAGTAAGCAGAGGAAAGCATGAAGTGGCGAGACACTCTAAAGGGCTGGCCTAACAGGAGCAAACATTTTTTGTTTAATGAGAGAAATAACTACAAAATAGGGGGAGACGAGGGGCACAGAGAGAGACAAACACCTCTTGCCACACATAAGTAATGAAAACCCGAAGCAGAAGAATACAGCAGATAAGGGATGCAGCAAGTCAGAGTTCACTAGACCTATCCTGTTGGTCTATGGCTGTGGTCCTCAACTTGGCCGACACTGGAACCACCTGGGGACCATTAAAAACACTGGTAGCCGGACCTCAACCAGAGAGTCTGATTTCATTTATTTCAGGTGCTGGCCTGGGCCTCAAAAATGTTAAGGTGATATTAATATGCTGCCAAAGTTAAGAACCACTGAGCTATATGTTCTAAAGTGTTTATCACCTGACTTTTATTTCCTAGTAGAGTACAGTAAATCATGGCAAAAGAACAGTTCTGCTTCAACACAACTGGTTAAAGCTGCATAAATAATGAACATTATATTTTCAAGGACATCAGACAGCAGGAGAAGCCACAGGAAGAAGGTATGCAGTTCTCTAAGTGTGATTCATGTGTTTCCAAGATACTGCAGAGTATCTGTGAGATAAAAACTACTTTCATAATAATGCTACATATTATTTACCTTTTCACTCCCACTCTCTCATGCCTGAACTGTGCAGTTCTCCAGAGCCTATGTGACATGTAATATCACAAGACTGAAAATAGACACTAATATAAGAAGCCAGTTGTCTATTAAACCAGATATTAAAGAGACTTGCAAAAAAGTCATTCTTCTCATTAAATTCTTTCTGTTTTGGAAAATGGGGTGATTTTTCACTAAAAAATGTATTATTTATGCTAACATTCAATGAGTTTAATATGGTAGTTTTCAGTGAATTAATGAATATTTTTAAATATTCTATTTTAATTTCTAATAGGATAAATATCAATATCTAGTCCCCATAAACAAATATCCTTTCAGATCCTAAATAACTGTTTAAGAGTAAAGGGGTCCTGAGTACAAAAAGTTTGAGAATACTGAACTAAATAAATGAATTAAAAATCCAGAGAGGGAAAAGCACTTCTAGGGTGAACTGACAAATGCCAGCTAATTTTCCCCTTGGAGGCATTTGAAATTCTGGGAGTGGATTAAGGAGGTTTTGTCCGGGCAGAAGGACTTCCTGGGGAAAAGAGAAACCAGCCTAGCTTTGGGTGGTAGCATGGGTCTGGTATGACAAATTGGAAATTAGCGAGTCCCACACATATATCCACTTTTCCCTACAGGGCATTGACTAAGTTCTGGAGCTGTAAAAGAGACTAAGATGCTTGGCCAAAAAGTGGAATAAAATCTCCCATAATTTCACTGTGCTTAAAGCACAAAATATTGCAAAAAGAAAAGGACCTGCTTCAAACACACAGCCAGTCTTTTCCTTAAGACAAATTGCCAACGTTTGAAACTATGAGGCACAGGAGATTAAGAGCTAAATTCAAAATTTCCAAATGGCAGAACTCAATTTTTCATAGCCTTTTAGGACTGAGGAGAAAGAAATCCACCAGCTTCTAGTAAAAAGTCCGGGAAGGACAAATCTGAGAAAAAAAACAGCAAATGAGAGAGAAACTGAGTCTTACCAAAACTGCAACCCAGTTTCAGTACATCTCAGTCTGATTGGCTTGAAGTGATCAGCAACTTATCCTAACCACCTAACACAAGAAAGAAGGAACCCTATATTTTGATTAAGAGAAAATCATCTGGAGGCTCTATTATTTTTTCCTATTATTTTTTATATGCACTGTCCAACATTCAACAAAAATAAATTACTAGACATGAGAAGAGGCAGGGAAATATAACCAACAATCAAGGGGAAAAATAAGGAGTCCATTAGCTGATCAAGATATTAGAGATATCAGACAAGGACTTTAAAATAATTAGACTGATATATTAAATAATATAAAGGAAAAGATGGATACAACAGATGAAAAAAACGGAAATTTTGAACACAGAATTGGAATCTATGAAAACAAATGAAATGGACATTCTAGAACTGAAAAAGTACATTATCTGAGAGTAGGAATCCATTATATGGGTTAAACATTAGACTGTTCATAGAAGAATATAGGATTATGGAACTCAAAGATAGATCAGTGGAAAATAACCCAACAAAAGCACAGAAGAAAAAAAGAAAAGAACAGAATTAAATATCAAGAGATATGTGGAATACAGTTAAAAGATCTAAAATAAATATAATTGGATTACCAGAAGGAGAGGTGAGAATGGAGCAGAAGCAATATTTTAAGAGATATGTATACTCTAAAAAGAATGTGTATTCTGCAGTTGTTAGATACAATGTTCTTTATGTGTTTGTCTAAATTTTTGTATAAAATTTTTTGCATACATTTTAAAATTTAGATTGTTTAAATTTTTATATCCTTAACTGAAGACATTTTTGGCAGTTATTATTGAAACAGGTATGTTAAAATCTCCAAATTTGATTATGAATTCTTCTATTAACTTTTATTTTGTTCAATTTTTGTTTTATATACTTTTAAGCTGTATTAGGTAAACCCCAATTAAGGGTTATTTTCTATATTATGTTCGAATTCATCCATTTATCAATATGAAATGTCTATTTCTGTCTCTAGTAATACTTCATGACATAAAGTCTACTTTGTCCACTATTAACACCAGCTTTATTTTGATGATTAATTATACTATATCTTTCTCACTTTTAATCTTTATATCCTCATATTTAAAGTGTAACTTTTGTAAACAGCATACAGTTGGGTTTTTTAAAAAAATTATATAACTTTATTTTTACTTTTTATTCTAGAAAATATTAAACATATTCCAAAATTAAATAGAATACTGAAAACTCATATATTCATCACCTAGCTTCTTCAATTAACAACTTATGGCCAATCTTATTTTCATCTATATCCTCACCCGTTCCCAAGCTTACAAATTATTTTTGTAATTAATTCTATTTTTTAAATTTTTGTAACATATACACAACCTAAAATTTTCCCCTTTTAGCCCCATTCAGATATAAAATTTAGTGGTGTTAGTTACATTCACAATGTTGTGCTACCATTATCTTTATCCATTACACAACTTTTCCATCACTTTCATAAGATATTCTGCACCAACTGAGCTTTAACTCTCCATTCTCTATACCTCCCCAGCCCCATGTAACTTTAACTGTAGTTTCTGACTCTATGAATTTGCTTATTCTAATTAGTGCCATCAGTGAGATTATACAAAAATTTTTCCTTTATTGCCTGGCTTATATCACTCAGCATGATGTCTCCAAAGTTCATCCATGTTATCACATGTATCAGAACCTTGCTCCTTTTCATGGTTGCATAAAATTCTTTTATTTGTATATACCACATTTTGCTTATCCATTCAAATGTTGATGGGACACTTGGGTTGCTTACATCTTTTGGCACCTGTGAATAAAGCCACTAAGAACACTGATGTGCAAATATATGTTCAAGTCCATGCTTTCAATTATTTTTACTATAACCCTAGAAGTGGGATTACAGGGATATATGGTAATTCTATACTTAACTTTCTGAGGGATAAGCTCAAAATTATTTTACATTACCATCAAAAATTAACAAATGTTCCTATTTCTCCACATTCTCTAAACCATGTTATATTTTACTTATATTTTAAATAATAATGGCCATACTAGTGTGTGTGAAGTGGCATCTCACTGTGATTTTTTATTTGTATTTCCCTAATAGTTAATAATGTTAATCATCTTTTGATGTGCTTTTTGGCCACTTTTATATCTTCTTCAAAGAGAAAAAGTCTTTTGATGATTTTTGATTGAGTTGTTGTATTTTTGTTGTCGAGTTGTAGGATTTTTCTAATAGATTCTATTCTGGAAACTAAACCCTTATCAGAGATGTGGTTTCCAAATATTTTTTCTGATTCCATAGGCTGTCTTTTTATTTTCTTGATGAAGTTCTATGATATACAAAATTTTTAAATTTTTATGAGATCCTATTTATCTATTTTTTCTTTTGTTGCTCATGCTTTTGATGCAAAGTCTAGGAAACCATTTCCTAACTCAAGTATCTGGAGATGCTTCCCTACATTGTCTTCTAAGAGTTTTATAGTTCTGTTTTTTTGTTTGTTTGTTTGTTTTTGTTTGTTTTGTATGCTGTATGGTGGGGTCACATTTCATTATTTTTCCATGTGAGTATCCTATTATTGCAGCAATATTTGTTGAATTTTTGTTTGTTTGTTTTTACCTTTGTTTTGCTTGGTTTTTTTTTTGTTGTTGTTGTTTTGTTTTTATTTGGGGGTGGGGAGGGAAGTGCATGGGCTGGGAATCAAGCCTGGGTTTTCTGCAAGAATTCTACCACTGAACTACCCTTGCACCCTCTATAGTCCTAGTTTTTATATTTATGTCTTTGATACATTTTGAATAACTTTTTAATGTGATGTGAGATAGCCCTCTTCTTTCTTTTGTATATATAGATATCCAGTTTTACTAGCAAAACTCGTGGAAGAGATATTCTTCCCCAACTGAATGGACTTGGCAGCCTTGTCAAAAATCAGTTGGCCATGAATACCTGTAGGTATGCCTAAGAATTACTTCTGGAGGATCCCTTTTGTTACTCAGATGTGGCCTCACTCTCTCTAAGCCCAACTCTGCAAGTGAAATCACTTCCCTCCCCACAATGTGGGGCATGACATTCAGGGGTGAAAGTCTCCCTGGTGACATGGGAGATGACTCCCAGGGATGAATATGGTTCTGGAACCCTGGGATCAACAATTCCATCCTGACCAAAAGGGGGAATAGAAGTGTAACTAATAAAGCATCAGTGGCAGAGAGAGTCAAATAGAGTTGGTAGGCTACTCTGGAGGTTGCTCTTACGCAGGCTTCAGTTAGACATTGCTACCTATCATAACCTGCCAAACCCCAACGAGGGCCATTTCAGCAATTCTAAAGAACACCTAGGGCAATATATAAGACTCCACAAGGGTTCCATGCACTAGAGTAACTTTCCAAAAACCAAAACCTCCAGATGGGTCCCTGGTCCAGATAAGTCCTGAAACCTAGAGGGCCCAGCCTCTCCAGAACATCAGATAGTTCCATCTCCCTACCCCATATTAGTAACAGACCCTTCCAATATGAAAAATTTAGAATCACCATAGCCCAAACACCCCTAAAGAGAGGGCTGGAAAGATCAAGGGTGATGGTGGAGTTATACAGAGAAGATAGTATTTAACAAAGAATATGAATGCTGAATGTTCTAGTTTGCTAGCTGCCAGAATGCAATATACCAGAAATGGAATGGCTTTTAAAAGGGGGAATTTAATAAGCTGCAAGTTTACAGTTCCAAGGCCAAGAAAATATCCCAATTAAAACAAGTCTTTAGAAATGTCCAATCTAAGGCATCCAGGGAAAGATACCTTGGTTCAAGAAGGCCGAGGAAGTCCAGGGTTTCTCCTTCAGCTGGAAGGACACATGGTAAACATGGAGTCATCTGCTAGCTTTCTCTCCTGGCTTCCTGTTTCATGAAGCTCCCTGGGAGGCATTTTCTTTCTTCATCTCCAAAGGTTGCTGGCTGGTGGACTCTCTGCTTCTTGTGTCTATGTCATTCTCTGCTCTCTCAGAATCTCTCTCATTTTCTAAAATGTTTCATCTTTTATAGGATTCCAGTAAACTAATCTAGATCCACCTCAATGGTGAAGACATGTCTCCACCTAATCCAGCTTACAACCACTCTTGATTGAGTCACACCTTCAGGAAGATAATCTAATTACAGTTTCAAACATACAGTACTGGATAGGGATTAGAAGAAACAGCTGCCTTTACAAAATGGGATCAGGATTAAAACATGGTTTTTATAGGGTACAACCATTCTTTCAAACTGGCACACTGAATCATTAAATTTATATCTCTTCTAGTCTCCAGTATCTTAGAGAAGCTAAAAGCAAAAACTTAAAATTGTGGAATTGTAACCTATGTCAAACACTGAAGTATGTTCAACAACTAATTGTGATGCCAGGCTTTGAAATTTATTGCTTTTTTGTATATGTTATTTTTCACAAAAAAAGAAAGAAAAAAAGTCAATTGTGATGATAAAAAAAATATTTAAGCCTTCTAGCCTCCTAAATTCTGGAGCAGCTAGACAGAAAAATCTGAGAGGATTGTATGGTAGCCCCTAAGTATGGGATTTATCCTGTAACTACTCACTGAAGAGTGCTTTGAAAACTATTGCTTTCCTATTTCTTTGCTTTGCATATATATTATACTATACAATAAAAAAGTTAAAAAAAAAAAAAAAGAAGAATCAGGTGATATGGATGACACAATCCCACCAATAGAGTTTGCCAATATGCAAAATGACAAAAATTTGTATTTTTTGAGGAATTGTTTTCTTTTTCCAATTCTTCTCTTTAGTAATTTCTGAGCAATACTCCTGTCTCTTCTTCAGAGGTTACCCTATATATTTTAATGCATTTAATGAAGTCTAACTTCAATTTAAAAAAAATCAGTTGGTCATAGAAGTCAGGATTTATTTCTGAACTCTCATTTTGATTCCATTGCTCTATGTATCTGTCTTTCTGCCACTTCCATGCTGTTTTGACCACTGTAGCTTTTTAGTAAGTTTTAAAATTATGAAATGTGAGCCTCCGAATTCATTTTTCTTAAGATGTTTTTGGCTATTCAAGGTCCTTTACCCTTCCAAATAAATTTGATGATTGGATTTTCCATTTCTGCAAAGAAGGCTGTTGGAATTTTGGTTGGGATTGTGTTGATCTGTAAACTGTTTGGGGTAGAATTGACATAGTGACAATATTTAATCTTCCAATCCATAAGCATGGAATGTCCCTGCTCATTTTTGAAGAACAGTTTTGCCAGATAAAGAATGTGGGGATAGCAGTTTTTCTCTTTCAGAACCTTAAATATACCATACCACTGCCTTCGAACCTCCATGGTTTCTGGTGAGAAATAGGTACTCAGTCTTGCTGAAGGTCCCTTATATGTGATGAACTGTTTTTCTCCTGTAGTTCTCATAATTCTCTCTTTATCTCTGGCACATGACCTTTTGATTAATAAATATGCTGGAGTAGATTTTTTAAGGTTTATCTAGTTTGGTTTACATTACACTTTTTGGACATGTATATTTGTGTCTTTCCTAAGAGTTAAGAAATTTTTGGCCATTATTTCCTCAAGTATTCTTTCTGCCCCCTTTTCCCTTCTCTTCTCCTTCTGGAACTCCCATGGTGCATATGTTTGAACACTTCATGCTGTCACACAGGTTTCTTAGATGCTGGTCAGTTTTTCCTGTTCTTTTCTCTATCTGCTCATCTGACTATATGATTTCAATTGTCCCATCTTCTAGCTCACTGATTCTTTCTTCTGCATGTTCAAATACTGCTAGAGTATTTTTGATCTTCATTATTCCATCTTCCATCCCCATGGTTTCTGTTGTTTCTTTTTAAACTTTCTAATTCTTGTTTTTATTCACACATTTTTGTAATTTTTTTTACATCTAAATCCATATTTAGTTTATTTCTATCCATATTTTTCCTTCAACTCCTTGAATTGATTTATATTTGTTTGAATTTCTTTGATTAGTTCCTCCAAAGTCTGCTGTCTCCTCTAAAGTTTTCATTTGTTCCCTTGACTGAGCCATATCTTCCTGCTTCATGATATAGCTTGTAATTTTTTGCTGATGTCTAAGCATCTAATTATTTGGTGTGCTAACCTCTTGCCTTGGGATTTATTATAGATTGGCTATGTATTAAGCCTCTTTTTTGATGGCTGGTCCAGCTTATACTGAACCTTTAAAGTAGCCTGTATTTAACTGTTCGGCTTTTCTCAGGTCTTCTGCAGCTGTGTCTTGTCCTAGAAGAAGACTGTCCTTTTATGTGCAATTGTTTCACCTTCAGGAGGATTCCTTTCTTCTTCTCCTTCTCCAGTAGTCCTAAGCTGTATAGTTTGTTTTGTGCACATTTCCTCTCCAGCTCCTATGATTTGCTCCACTGCTCTCCCTCACTCAGTGCCCCCTTTTCATTATATATTTCATTCCTGGGACCCATTCTGCCTTATATCAGTTCAGTTTTCCCTTTTTTTTTCCATGAGGCTTTTCTGCCTCCAGTAGTTTCCATACTAGGGTATCCTATGCCAGGAAGCAAGATGGCATCAGCATTCAAACACACATGTTTTTTCATTTAGGTGCTCCAGCAATGAAAAACTGGGTAGAATGTATGCACCTCTTGCCAACAATTTTGCCCCACGTCTCTCTTGTTTCCTGGGGGCACTTCTGTATGTCTGCACTCACCACCACTTGGGTTCCACACCCTGGGTCTAAAGGGCCTCAGGTACCCTGCCTGAATGTGCATGGAATTCTAATTTGCTGTTGTGAGTGGCTATGTGGTCTTAATCACAGCAGGAGGTACCCTGGCTGGAGTACTGCCTCTGTGTGACTCTTAAGTCACGTGAGACTGAGTGAGAGAGAGGGGTCCAGAACAGCAGATCCAAATTCATTGTTACTTTATTCTTTTTCTTTATTTGATTCAGCATTTGTGGAGTCTTTCTCCAGTCTCTGCTGTCTTCCAGAGTTCCAAGCAATTGTGATTTGTCCTTTTCTTAGCTGTTTCTGAGGGAAGCATTTTCTAGATGTCTTCTGTCATCATCTTGATGGAATCACTATATTACTTAGGGTTTGTTTTTTTATCCAGTATGACAATCTTTGCCTTTTAGCTCATTGTTTAGTCTGTATACATAAACCAAGTCTCAACAAATTTCAAAGAACTTAGATCATATAACAAAATTTTCTGACCACAGTGAAATTAAACTAGATACCAATAAGAAAAACTCCTTAAGTGTTTGGAAATTAAGCAACATACTTTTTAAAATTAATTTTTATTGATAAAATCAATCAACATACAAGACAAACATTCTTAATGTGTGAACATTCTATACTTGGTGTACAATCAATGGCTCATAATATCATCACATAGTTGTATATTCATCACATGATCATTTCTGAGAACCTTTACATCACACCAGAAAAAGAAATAAAAAGAAAAAAGAAAAAACTCATACATACCATATCCCTTCACCTCCCCCAATGACCACTAGTATTTCCCTCTACCCAATTTATTTTAACGTTTGTTCCCCTTATTATTTTTTTTATCTTTAATCCATATTTTTTACTTATCTGTCCATACTGTAGAAAAAAGGAGCATCAGAACAAGGTTTTCACAATCACATAACCACTTGCAAAAGCTGTATCATTACACAATCATCTTAAAGAAACATGGCTATTGGAACACAGTTCTACAGTTTCAGGCACTTCCCTCTAGCCTCTCTAATACACCTTAAACTAAAAAGGGGATATCTATAAAATGCATAAGAATAACCTCCAGGATAACCTCTCGACTCTGTTTGAAATCTCTCAGCCATTGACACTTTATTTTGTCTTGTCTCATTTCCCTCTTCCCCCTTTTGGTCAAGGAGGTTGTCTCAATCCCTTGATGCTGAATCCCAGCTCATTCTAGGATTTCTGTCACACGTTGCCAGGAAGGTTTACACCCTGGGAGTCCTGTCCCACATAGACAGAGGGAGGTCAGTGAGTTTGCTTGCCATGTTGGCTGGAGATAAGCAACATATCTTCTAAGTAAGTGTAGGTCAAAAAATAAATCACATGGAAATTTTAGAATCTTTTCAACTGAAGGATAATGAAAAAAGATGAACTATCAAAACTTATTAAACACAACTAAAGCAGTACTGAGTCATAAATTTATAGCTCTAAATGCCCATAGAAGAAAAGATTAAAGGTTTAAAATTAATGGCCTAGGCTTCCACCTCAAGAAGCTAGAAAAATTAGAGCAAGTTAAAGTTTTTAAAACACGCAAGACCTCTATTCTTAAAACTACAAAACACTGCCGAGGGAACTTTAAAATGACTTAAATAGACGGCAGGATAGACTATGCCCAAAGACCGGAAGTGTCATTTGGTTAAAATGCCAATTCTCCTTATGTTGATCTATGGTTAAATGCAAACAGAACCAAAATTCCAGGTTTTCCTGGACAGTTGGGGAGTGCGTGGGGTAGGGAGACAGCAGAATGACAAGCTAATATGTAAGTACAAAGGACCCAGAATAGTCAAAGTAATCTTGAAGAAGGATAAAGCAGAAGAACTTAATGCTACTAGATATCAAGACTTATGAGACATTTTCAAGGACAGTCAAATACACCCCAGAAGAGAGACTGCAGAATGGTATCTGATTTTCAGCAAAGGAGCCACTACGATTCAGTGGGAGGAAGGACCATCTTTTCGGTAAAGGGGGGAGGGTCGAAGAACACTGACTCCCTACCTCATATCATAAACAAAAATTTATTTGAAATAAATCATAACTCTAAATGTGAAAAGTAAAAACATAAAGTTTCTAGATGAAAGTTTGAGTGAATACCTTGGGGGTAGAGAATGACTTTTTTAAACAGAATACAAAAAGGACCAATCTTAACAAAAAAAGATAGATTAAAATGAACATTAAAATCAAGAATTTCTGTTCATCAAAAGGCAATATTGAGAGTAAAAAAGCAAGCCATAGAGGGTTATATTTTTTATGTATATGTGTGTTTATATACGTAAATGTATTTATACATGTATGTATAAGACTCCCATCCACAATATATTAAAAAAAAAAACTCTTAAAAGTCATTAAGAAAATGTGAGACAACATTTTAAAAATGAGACTTGGAACAAATACTTTCCAAATCAAATTACCAATGAATTTGAAAAGGTGTTCAGTATTATTACTCCTTAGCGAAATTAAAATTAAAATCACAAGATACCACCACACCCCTACCAGAATGCCTAAAATTAAAAGGACAAAAAATACCAACATTGTAGATCAATTAGAACTCTCATACATTGCTGGTGGCTTATAAATTGGGACGACCATTTTGGAAAAGCTTTCGGGCAGTTTCTAACAAAGGTAAAAATGTAAATACCCTATTATATGCCCAATAGAAAATGAGTGTTTGTGCCAGTTTGAATCTGTGGTGGACCCAGAAAAGCCATGTCCTTTAATCCCCATTCAATATTGTTGGCTGGGAGCTTTTTGATTGTTCCCATGGAGATGTGATCCACCCAACTGCGGGTGGTAACTTTTGATTGCACGGCTTTCAAGGAGTTGTGACTCCACCCATACCAGGTGGGTCTTGATTAGTTTACTGGAATCCTTATAAAGAGGAGGCATTTTGGAGTCATTTCTTAGAGTCACCAGAACCGTGAGCACCCACACAGCCAGAGACCTTTGAAGATGAAGAAAGAAAACGCCCCTGGGGGACGTTCATGAAACAAGAAACCTGGAAACAAAGTTAGCAAACATTGACATTGTTCGTCATATGCATTCCCAGTTGAGAGAAAAACCCTGAACTTCATAAGCCTTTCCTGAGTGAAGGTAACCTCTTGTTGGTGCCTTAATTAAGACATTTTTATAGACTTGCTTTAATTTTCTTCACCTTAGAACCATAAATTTACAACTTAATAAATTCTCCCTTTTAAAAGCCATTCTGTTTCTGATATATAACATTCTGGCAGCTAGCAAACTAGATATGACATAGAACAGATTATGCCTGTAACAAACTTTGATGAGACTTTGTACTAGTTTTAACCTTGTATTGTATTTGTATTGTTACTGAAATGGTTTAAGGATTTCTGATATTGTGATGGAATGAATGTATTTTGTATATGGGAAAAATTTGTCTTTTTTAGGGTCCAGAGGGTGGAATGTGCTGATCTGAAAGGATTATGTTCCCTAGAAAAGCCATGTTTAAGATCCTGATCCAATCTTGTGGGAGTAACCATTTCTTTTAATCCCTGTCCAATAATGTAGGCTGAAACTTGATTAGGTTATCTCCACGGAGAAGTGACTCGCCCAATTGTGGGTATTAGCCTTGGATTAGAGGGAGATAAGAGTTCACCCTTAGAGGAAGCATTTTGGAGAAAGCTTCAGAACAACTGGAGAACAACAGAGCAGAGTCACAAGAACCACAGAGTCCACAGCCAGAGACCTTTGGAAATGAAGAAGGAAAACGCCCCTGGGAGAGCTTCAGGAAACAAGAAGCCTGGAGAGAAAGCTAGCATAAATCATCATGTTTGCCATATGCCTTTCCAGTTGGATTTCACTGGCCTTTCTTGAATGAAGGTAACCTCTTGTTGTTGGCTTAACTTGGACATTTTTACAGACTTGCTTTAATTGGGACATTTTCATGGCCCTAGAACTGTAAACTTACAACTTAATAAATTTCCCTTATTAAAAGCCATTTCATTTCTGGTATATAGCATTCCAGCAGCTAGCAAACTAGAAGGGTATTTATGCCATCAAGAGACATGTACAAGAAGATTCATAACAATAGCATTCATAAAACCCAAAAAAACTGCAAACAATCCAAATATCTATCAATAGAATGGATAAATAAATTATAGTATACTCATTCAATAGATTATTACTTAGCAATGAAAATAAACCAGTTATTATTATACCAATTATTACTGTAACAACATGGATGATCTCACAGATACAATGTTGAATGAAATAATCAAACACGAAAGAGCACACATTATAAATCCACTAACATGGAGTTTAAAATCAGGGAAACAAAACTAAGGTTTAGAGGTTATTATTGTAATTGCCTTTTGGGTAGAATATTGACTTGTCAGGAGGGCAAAAGTGAGCATTCTGGGCTTAAAAGGTTCTATATCTTGATCTAGGTGCTAGTTAAACAGGAGGTATGTGCATGTGTAAAAGTTTTCCAGTTGTGTGCTTATGATTTGTGTACTTTCTGTAAATACTTCAATAAGAAAGGAATAAAATAGCATCACCTGTTAACATTCTCCTTTGAAAATCATGATGACCATGTTTTACAACTTTTCAACTGCTCTTACTGGTAACAATCTAGAGACCGTAGAAGATATTCTTTGAAATTTTCCAACCAGGCCCCTGCCCTTTACCCACCACTTTGGGTGCCCAGAAGTTAGCAGACTCTCCTACCTGCTCCAGCTCCTCCTCGGCGTATTTTTGGCGGCTCCGCTCATTCTCAGTGCCTTCCCGCAGTTCCTTCAACCGCTGGGCTTCCTGCTTGGCAAGGTTGATTTCATCACGCAGCTTCTTCTCCAGGTGTACCTTCTCGACCTCCACTGTCCGGTGCTCCTCTTGGGCCTTGTGCAGCCTGAGGGGCGATGCAGGGAGCTGGAGGAGGCCAGGCAATGGGTGCCAGCCAACATGCCATAAATCATGGCACTGAAGAAGAAAATGAGGACTCCAGTACTTGGTGCATATTCTCCCTACTCTGCTGTCTGGTTCTGAGCTAGCCCAGGACTAATAGAAATCACCATCCTTATTCTAATTCTCATGTTGCCATCATCTAACTGCCAGTAGTCAAGGTTTTGAAGCTAGATTCCCAGGCATCTAAATCCCTTCTCTAACGTCTCACATACTAGAATTATAAAGACTGCCAATTTACATGGTATATCACACTTGTCCTTCCTATAGATAATGATTATGTATCCTTATCAGCATTGGATAGATGTTGATATGAAGGCTTAGAGAGGGAAGGTAACTTGTGCATAGATCTGAGACTAGCATGCCAATCTATATGACTCCAAATCTCATAATTATTCCCTCTTATATTTGGGTATCTGGAAGGTTAAATAAATGTAGAACCCCACAAACTAGACAAAGATCCAGGAAAAGCCTGATGGCTGAGATATGAGTGGGGTGGTAGTAAGGGGGAGGCTTAAGTAATTTCAGAAAGGAACTACTGAGCTAGACCTCTTAGATTTCTGAGCACCTGCTCCCACAAGTATAAAAAACTGAAATTCATGCCAAGAAGGTTGAGCAGGACTTGGGAGGACCTCTTGCTGTCCCTGGTGCCCAAATTCCTTTCCTAAGTATCGTCATGTGACTAAGATCTCAAGGGCACCAGTTATAATGAAAATCTACCTCTGAATCTACCCACACATTCCCTCTGTCCTATTACAAAACCTTCCAACCATCCAAACAAAAGTCTCCTTCCTTCCTTCTTTCCTCCACTTATCTATGTTTGTCCATTCATTCATTCATTCATTCACCAAGTATTTTCAGGTGTCTCGTAAATGCCAGGCCTTGTGCTAAGCACTAGATAAATGCAGATGACTCCGAAAATTGTCCCTGCCACTGAAGAGGTCATGATCTAGTCTAATACAGACAAGTAAATAGGTAACTATATACACTGTGATAAGTTCTATAATGGATATATAAGTTGTTGAATACGCCCAAAGGATGGAGTGATTAACTCTTCCTGAAAGGAGTCAGGGAAAGTGAGACTAGACCAGGAGGAATGAGTAAGAATTCACTTATCCTCTGGAAGAAGTAAAATACTTAGCCACTATCAGGTCCTCCCACCTTGGTAGGAAGCACTGAGTCACCACAGTACCAGGGTAGGAGGGGAGAAGGATGATGAGGAAGATGAGAGATACAAGGCTTAGGCTTGGATATAGAAGAGAAAGAACAGGCTACAAAACAAGAAGGACCCACTCAGTCCTGAACACTGAGTTGGCTAAGCAGATGAAACAGAAGAGGCAGAAACAGAAATTAATCTCTAAAACACCCCAGGTCCAGAGTTGTTAGTGGCTGAGACTTCAAAGGATGTGGTGAGATAAAGAGGGAAGGAAGAGGGAGAAATGTCTGGCTGCAAGCTTCCTGCTGACAAATTACAGGCTCCTGAGTACTTGACCAGAAGAGAGAAAGGGATTGAACTTTCTCCAGGTGCACACCAGATGGCGCTATTTGAACAGCTAAAAACAAATGAGAGGCGCCATTTCCTACTGCCAGGTCGCCTTCTCTGGGGAACATCCTCCTTTATTGTACTCTTCCAAGACCCCTAGCTACCTGAAATGTCACCCTTAGAGATTCAGTTCCTCACTAAAATATTGTCCTCTCTGAAAGCAGCCTCTTCAGGAAAGCAAACTCTATATATGGTTTCAGTCTTATACAATGGGGAGAGCCTTTAAAGAACCACGCCTGACTCTTTTGCATAGTATTAATAGGGTCTACTAGAGATGAAGATCAGTAAATAATGTGGTGCAAAAATGAGCAAATAAATACACAGTGAAGCCATACCCTACCCCTTCTCCCTCACAGAAGGCCGAGTATCCTGACGGTCACAATCAAGTGGCATTACATAAGAAAATCAGGCAGTATGATCGCAAGTCCTGGGTCTAAGTAGCATATGACTATGGATAAGTCTGTTTCTTGTAACAGGTCTGTTTCTTCACTATAATACAGGAACCAATATTCCTGTCTGCCTTAAGAATTACCTTGAAAACTCAATGAAATTTTAATTGGAATTTACATTTATATACCCCAAACATTAGGAATTCTGTAAATAAAGCTCTGTGGTGGTTGGCAGTACATGTCTATTAAAGAAAGGGGAGGGAGGAGGTGGCATATGAGCTCTGAACATTGTCAGAAGGGGGTATGTGTGTCCACCTGTGTGAGCCTGTGTGTGTGTGTATGTGCATGTGTATCTTTCTAAGTGCAACAGTGATCATTTAGTTCTGGGGGCCTCGGGGAACAGTGAAGGCTGGGAGCTTGGTTTTATCCCCAAACTTGGAATGTCTCCTGACTAGATTCTTTTGCCTTTGGAATGAAAACAGTACGTGTTTTTCAGACAAATGAAGTACAGGGACTACTCAGCAGTTAGCCCCCAGCTGGCAAAAAGCCCAGGAGCAGGAGGCCCAGCAGGGTAGCAGGAATCAGCGCAGAGATCAGACTTCTGGTTCAGCATCTCCTGCCCTCTACAACCCCAGCCCATGGAAATGAATCTGGTAAGGCTGCTGCCTCAGTGGCTGTCAAAATTCCTAGCTCACCACTGACTGACATGTGACCTTAAGCAAAAAGCACTTACCCTCTCTGAGCCTTCATTCCTTCAACTCTAAAATAGAGATAATAGTACCTACCTCAAAGAGTTGCGATGATCAAAAACAATGCATTTAAGTGCTTAACAGTGCCTGGCTCACGAGAAATCTGTCCCATCCCCACGGCTCAAGGAACAAAAATACTACTAAAATACACCAGACTCAGATTTCCTTTCCTTTCTTTTCTTTCTCCCCCCACAATAATTTTCCTTGGCACAGTATATCTTTCCATCCATTTAAAAAATATATTTTTTATTGAGAAATCTTCACACACATACAGTCCATACATGATGTACAATGAATGGCTCACAATATCATTACAAAGTTGTGTGTTCATCACCATGATCATTTTTATTTGTATCACTCTTAATTTCTTTTTTTGAATGCTGTGTGGTAGGGGTCACATTTGATTCTCTTTCCATGCGAGTATCCCTTATTGCAGCAGCATTTGTTGAATTTTTTTCTTTTTGTCTGGAGGGAAGTGCATGGCCCAGGAACCAAACCTGGTCTCCTGCATGGCAGGCAAGAATTCTACCACTGAACTACCGTTGCATCCCCCTTCATTTTCTTTTACGTGGATTCCTGCAACAGTCTCTAGGCTACCAGAATCATTTTCCTAAAAGAGAGTCCTGAAATAGGCCTTTCCCTTTCTGTTAAACAAACAAGCAAACAAAACCTGCATCGACTCTCTATTGCCTTCTGAACTTTTCATGTGCTTCTTAAAGCCCTTGGGATCTGGCCTACCCTGAACACTTAATTTTAGCCACCACAATTTCCCCACCTATCTTCAAGGGCATCTCCTCAAAGCCCCACATACACTCATCTCCTGCCTCTGTACCATTCCTGTCCTTACAGCTCTCATCCCCTAGGCTGGCACGAAGTGACTACATTATGTATGTTCTCACTCTTCGTGTGTGCATTTGGTTGCCCCACTAGCAGCGGTGAGTTCCTCACAATTCGCAGCACAGATCTAGTTCCGAGAAAATGTCAGGAGTGTACTTAGATCCACTACCTGACTGACTGACTGACAGGCACCTTCTTTCTACAGCTGAATCTTCTAGCACATTTATTTTTTCTAGCATAGTTTTTAGTCACATTATTTTTAAACAAAATCCTGGACCATCAGAGCTAGAAAGCCCCTGGTATTCTACTAGTTTGACCCCTTTCGTATTACTGGTAAGGAAATAAGTTCTGGGAGGGAAAGGGATTTACCCAAGGTTATACAAGTCCGTATTTATAACATTCAGATTCCATGCCAGAAAGAACTCAGGGCATTAGGAAGAAAGGTGTGTGAGGTTTCTCTGGGGAACAGTGAGCAACAGTTATACCTATTTACATGGGGAGGGAGGCAGTTTAGAGGCAGGACAAAGGACAGAATGACCCCTTGCACACCAATCCAAACAAGGAGGCTCAAAACCACCGAAAGCTACACATTTCTCCCTCTGAAGCTCAGAGGTAGGAAAGATAGAAAGAAGCTTCTACCCAAAAGGAATAACTTCCCAAGGCAACTGGATAGCAGAAGTCTGGACTCCCAGTGCAGTTTGTTTTTTTTCCACATGGACAGGCACCGGGAATTGAACCCGGGTCCTCTGGCATGGTAAGCAAGCATTCTTACCTGCTGAGCCACCATGGCCCGCCCTCCCAGTGCAGTTTTGGAAGGATGACACAGGGTGAGCAGTTGTGTCAACATAATCTTGGGGGCCAGGGAGACACAATCCAGGGGGAAACTGGGGGCACCCAAGAGTTGGCAGAACCAGGGCTATTGGGAAGGGGCAGGACCTTACCTTTCTTGAAGGTCATGCAGACTCTGCTCAGCTCGGTGTAACCCCTCCAGATCCTTCATCATCTTCTTCATGTGTTCCTTAGAGTAACGATTTTGGATATAGGCAAACCAGCAGCCGCCCACACCGATAACGATAGACACCACCAGCATGAAGTCCTTCAGATGATTATGACGGGTCACTGCCAGAGAGGGAGGGCACGGTGAGTCAGGATGCCTAACACACACCCAGCCTGGCAGATGCTACTGCACTCCCAGGAATACCTCTCTAACATCCCAACCCTCGTTTCTCTCATTTCTGAGCTCCTGCTGCCCTGAGTTTGGTCATCATAATTTCGCCCCAATTTATAAATTCCTTTTGTCTACAGGATCACCATTAATTTCTTCATTCTGACCATCATTTGAAGGCAACCTACCTTTCTGGCCTCTACTCCTGTTGTGCTCAATACAGAAAATCACTACCTATTTATTGCTCTCTTTCTAACAACCACTGGGCTGTTACACATACTAGTCCCTCTGCCAGGAGTGTGTTTCATCCCTTTGCTCCTGGCTAATTCCTACTCATCCTTAAACCAAACTTAGGCATCTCCTCCAACATGAAGCCTTCCCAGACACACTCAAAGGAATTAATTATCTTAACTCAGGCACACACACAGGTACTATAATAGTAGGTTCTATGTGTATTTCTCTGCTTGTCAAGGTCTGGTTTGGATAGGAGAGGTCTGAGAGAAAATAGGAAACTTATTAAATCATGTTTCCCTATGATGCAGTAAAGCAAGTAGCTCCTTCTCAACATATCCCAGCCCTCTCTGGGCTTGGATGAGCCCATGTGCCTAGATGCAGGGGCAAGCAACACTAAGGTGTTAGACTAGGCAAAGGAGATGATAGCTGGTGAGGGTAGAAAGGAATGTCACTAGAGTCTAAGGTGTGGACTATAGAACTGAGGTTACTACAGGAACTCTATCTCCTGAATTTCTAGGCTATTCTAGGCATAAGATCAAAGTTTCAATCAGGTAAAAGTCTGGAAATCTCAATCTATGGAAAGCATTGCTAGCCTGTCTCTCAATCCAGAGGCAATGGAAAATAGAGCACCATCAAGATATTTGCATATATGAGACATTATATATGCCAGAAATTAAGGAACAGACCTACTTCTAGAGAAGACCTGGTAGCACTTTAGTATACTACCAGGTCCCAGCCAACAATAGTGTTCAGTCGCCAGAGCAAATATGAAAAGCTAGACAAAGAACAAACAAGAAATGATACCTGAAGCAAAAGCCATAGGAGCAAAAGCCATGTCGTGAGGACCAAGCCAACCAGGAGAGGGGCACTGCTGGAGCCTAACATTTTCCCCAGTATACCAGATCTGGGGTCTGGGCCTCAGCGTAGAAGACGAAGGGCCATGAGGAGGAGAGTTCTGCGGCTACATCCCCTATATAGGTTATGCTCAATTTGAGATAAAGTAGCTGTGGGTTCAGAGCAGAAACAGATGCAGGAGTCAGGAAGGGAACTAAAAAAGGGAGCTACACCAGGGTTAATGGCCCCTTATGTACACAGGCTGCCCTGAAAATGGAGAAGGTGGTAGGATTGGCAGGATGCCAGTAAGGAAAAGGGGGTGACTCCAAAAGGACCCAGGTGAAGCCATCAAGTTGAAGAAGGGTCCAGGAGAAAAAGACACACATAGCTGAAAACTGTATGAAGCTGAGGCCCCCAGTTTGACAAAAAGGGTTTATATTCACAGCTGGAAGCAGGATATGGGATGGTGTGGAATTAAAGACGGATTAGCCTATTCTATTTCCATCCAAGGGAGCAGAGTTACTAGGTCCAGAGTGGAAGCAACATCCTTTACATGTTTAGACAAGGTTACAAGAGAGGCTGTAAGAGAGACCCTATATAGTGGATCCTCTAACAATCATACTCAAGTCTGCAATCACCTGTCCTTTAGGTACCAGGAGGAAATATCACTACAGCACATTGAGCTGCCTGGGACATACCTGAATCCTCAGGAGCCTTTACCAGAGCTTGGGGTACTATTTGTTTCCCGTTCGTTAAGGACTTTTAACCTTGGTTTTCCAGGGTTTCTCAATTCCAAAATCCCCTTTACGTTCTTACCAAACATCAAAGGTACCTTGTTCAAACAAAACTCCAGGCAACCAGCACCCTCAATCTATTACTACCAATAGTAACAGTAGTTAGTTTTCCCCTAAACTATATCCAGGAAGGTAACTGTGGCATTACCATCAGGTAGAGAAGATCTGAGGGCCAAATAGTCAAGGCTTTAAGGTTAAACATAAGGCCTCAGGTAGACAAAATCTTGCACCATCAAAGGTAGAACCTTGCACTGAGTGTTGGGGTATGGGTGGGGGGTCCAAGTTCTCTGCTTGTCTGTGTCCCAATTTATTATGAAATTCATTTCCCCCATTTGGACCTCAGCTTTCTCAGCGGTAATATGGGGCCATGTACCTACCTCACAGAATTACTAAAGAAACCAAATGTGTTAGTTTTAAGTGAAAGAGCTTTTGAGGTGCTAGGAGATACTCAGATGAAGATATCAGGCAAAGAGATTGGACAAAGTATTTGGCAAAGGTGGAAAGAAGAGAAAAAAGGGAGGAGGAAGGAAGGTTTTAGCAGGAAAGGAAGGTACAGCATAAAATGCATGTGACGAGCAAATACCAGCTCCTGGAGACGGGAAGAGTATGGCCTCTGTCCTGCACAGCCCTCCCACAAGCTCAGCTCTCAGCATCCACCTTGTACCCAGTCAATATAGCCAGTCGAAGAGACTGTGGAGGTTTCAAGAGAGCCAATGTTGCTAGCTACCTGAAAGGAGATAACCCAGGGAGGATGAACAGGAGTAGGGGGTAGCTGAACTCAGCCTGAATGCTACAAATAGATTTTATCAAAATAAGGTAAACTGTTAACACGATCAGGCCTGAGGCATGGAAAGTGGGCATAAACAACCGAGATACTGACATGTTAATGGAATCAAGTGTAATGGTGATGGTGAGACTTTTCAGGTATTAATTAACATTGAGAAGGTGAGCCTCTAATCATTACTATCTTCTAGAATCTATTCTCCCAACCTATCCTCACTACCTTCTCTACTGCCCACAATACCATGGGTCTCATGCCCTTTAGCACATATTCTCCCTCACTGCCAAAAACTATGTGCCAGGAATTAGTTTTGTTACACACAACCTTCAGCGCTGTGGTGTCTGTCCAACCATGGGAGCCACTCCTATGCTCTCCTCCCGTCTAGTTATAGTCCAGTAAAGGCTTTAGCTGTCTTGATCCTCCACAAATGCTCCATAGGTAGCAATTCTTCCCATATCTAAGCTAGGTCCAATTCTTCTCCTAGCTCCCCTAACTCCTCCCCCTGCATAACTTCAAGCCTTCATCCATCTAACAAATTTCTTGGCACCTACTCTATGCAGGGCCTTATGATGAATGCTGACAAAAGGTTAACAAAGCTGTCCCTGTCCTCAAGGAGTTCTCAATTAGAAGGGTAAGAGATAGGGAAACAGTGTTATGAAGAAAACAAGTACAAGGTGCTGTGGGTCCCCACAGGAGGAAAGGAGGGAAAGGTTGAGCTTGCCTGGGGAGATGCTATAAAGGTATTCTGGAGAGGGCTTGAAGGGGAAGTTGAAGCATAACACAATGGAGAGAGAATAAGGATTCAGCTGACAGAGTCCAGGGCGAACTTTTCCAGAGACGGCCACCCCTGCTCACTAGGGACTTTTCCCTATTAGCTGAACCACTGAAAAAAGGAAGATAAGGTACAACATAGTCTTCTTGTCCTCTCCAAACTGCCCCCAACCTCAACAATTACTCTGCAGCTCCCTCTCTTTACACCCTTGTCAATATTCCCTCTAAAAGCACAAAGGGCACCCTAGACCCAAGCCCAAGATGCACACAGTATGCACACACTAAAAGTAGCAGCTACCAGTTATTTAGGGGAAATTAAGACACAGAAAACCTCAGGAATATGTCTAAGGCCACAAAACCACTAAGTGATGGATACAACTAATATGCTTAATTTCAATACTGGAACTCTTTATATCTTGCTTCCTCTAACAGAAGTAGAGGGTGGGGTAATATAGGAGAAAATAGCAATGAAATATAAGTTAAAGACCTTGGTTCAGTCATGGCTCTGCCACTTACAAAATAAGTAACTTCTAAAAACTCACTTCATCTCTTTGAGTCTCGATTTCTCTGAGAAATTATCTGCACAAGAGAAAAAGAGGGTCCCCTCAATGAATGATCTGCTGCCATAACCACAGCATGCAAACAGCAGGAAAAAGCAGACCTCCAGTCTTTCACACAGGATCCTTGTCAAGCAGAGGTTTCTTCCCAAAATCATGGCGCATCACAGGTGAAATGGACCTTAAGGATTCTTTAGCCCAATCTCCTCATGATATAAATAAAAACACATGTCCTGAGAAAAGTGACCTATCTAAGGTCAAATGAGGAGCGGCAATTTCGAAAGCAGATTAAGGTCTCCTGTCACTTCTGGGCTTTTTCCATAAATAAATAAATAGATGGACAGATAGAGACAGACAGACAGACAGATAGATGAATAGATAATTTTTGTTAAATAGTCCTCTGAATGGAAGTATAAGGCATTACAAAAAATGAAGCTGTAAATCTTTATTAATATCGTCATTGAGATAAAATTTATGTACTCTAAAATTCATGCTTTTACAGTAAACAAGTCAGTGATTCTTAGTATATTACCAAGGTTATACAACCATCATCATTATATAAACACAGAACATTTTTATCACTCCAAAGATAAAACCTATCCCCATCAAGCAATCATTTTCCTTCCTCCACTCGTCCCAGCCCTAGAAACCACTATACAGATTTGCCTACTGTGGATATTTCATATAAATGGGATTATACAATATGCGGCTTTTTATTACTGGCTTCTCTCACTTAGCATGTTTTCAAGGTTCATGCATGCTGTAGCATATATCAATACCTCTTTCCTTTTAGGGCTGAACATTCCACTGTATGCAAAAGCCACATTTGTTTTTCCATTCATCAGTTGGTGGACATTTGGATTATTTCCACTTTTAGGCTATCAGGAAGAGTGCTGTAATGAAGATTAATATACGAGTTTTATGTTTTCATTTCTCTTAGAAATATACCTAGGAGTGGAAGTGCAGGGTCATATGGTGACTCTATTTTAAACTTTTTGATGAACTGCCAGAATGTTTTCCAAGTAGCTGCATTATTATACTTTTCCACTAGCAATGTATGCGGATTCTAATTTTGACACATTGTCACCCCATCTATCTTCTTTTATTTTATTATAGCCTGCAGTGGTAGTGTGTATTAAGTGGTATCACATGGTTTTGATTTGCATTTCCCATTGAGCATCTTTTCATGTGCTTGTCAGATAAATTTCAGCTTTGAAAGTTAATCAAAGAACTTCTTTGGATAAATTTTTGTACAAATATTTTCCCCATTTTATTGTCTTCTTATTGTTGAGTTGTAATAATTCTTTATATATTCTGGACATTAGACCCTTATCAGATATATATGATGTGCAAATACCTTCTCAGTTTGTGGGCTGTCTTTTCTTCATAGTGCATTTTGAACTTATATATAAGAAATTAGGGCCTAATCCATATTAATGAGTATTTAATCCCATGTTTTCTAAAAGTTTTATCCTTTTAGCTCCTACATTAAGGTTTCTGAACAACTTTGAGTGAATTTTCACATACGGTATGAAGTACAAGTCTACCTTCATTATTCTACATATGGAGATATAGTTGTCCCAGCATCCATTTGTTGAAAAATAGTTCTTTCCCCATTGAAATATTTTGGCCCCTTAATAAAATCAATTGACCATAATGTAAGGGTTCATTTCTGGACTCTAAATTCTGTTCCTTTGATCCATATGCCTATCCTCACAATACCATACTGTCTTGATTCATGTAGATTTGCAGTAAGTTTTGAAACTAGGAAGTGTGACTCCTCCAACATCACCCATTTTTTCAAGATTGTTTTGCTTATCCTTGGTCCCTTGCATGCCCATATGAATTTTAGGATCATCTTATCAATTTCTACAAAAAGCCAGTTGTGGTTTTCTTTTTTTAATTTTTATTAATAAAATCAATCAACATACAACACAAACATTCTTAACGTATGAACATTCCATACTTGGTGTACAATCAATGGCTCACAATGTCATCACATATTTGTATATTCATTACCATGATCATATCTCAAAACATTTACATCATTCCAGAAAAAGAAATAAAAACAAAAAAGAAAAAACTCATACATACCATACCCCTTACCCCTCCCTCTCATTGACCACTAGTATTTCCCTCTACCCAATTTATTTTAACATTTGTTCCCCCATTATTTATTTTTAATCCATATTCTTTAGTCATCTGTCCATACCGTAGATAAAAGGAGCATCAGAACAAGGTTTTCACAATCACACAGTCACTTGTGAAAGCTATATCATTATACATTCATCTTAAAAAAAAAAAAAACATGGCTATTGGAACACAGCTCTAATGTTTCTGGTACATCCCTCCAGCTTCTCTAATATACCTTAAACTAAAAAGGGGTTATCTATATAATGCATAAGAATAACCTCCAGGATAACCTCTTGACTCAGTTTGAAATTCTCAGCAACTGACAATTTATTTTGTCTCATTTCTCTCTTCCCCCCTTCAGTCGAAAAGATTTTCTCAATCCCTTGATGCCTGGTTGCAGCTCACACTATGATTTCTGTCCCACTCTGTCAGGAAGATTTAAGACCCCTGGAAATCATGTCCCATGTAGAGAGGGGGAGGGCAGTGAGTTTCCCTGCCATGTTAGCTGAGAGGCCACATATAAGCAACAAAAGAGGTTCTCTGGGGGTGAATCTTAGGCCTAATTTTTTTCTTAATTTTTAAACTTTTTTTAAAATACCAAAAAAAACACCAAATGCAAACATTCTTAACTTTTGATGAGTCCATTCTATATATATAATCAGTAATTTACAATATCATCACATAATTGCATATTCATCATCATGATCATTTCTTGGAACATTTGCATCTATTCAGAAAAAGAAATAAAAAGAAAACAGAAAAAAATTCATATATACCATAACCCCCACCCGTCCCCCTCACCAATCACCAGCATTTCAATCTAAATTTATTTTAACTTTTGTTCCCCCCATTATTCATCTTTATTCCATGTTTTACTCATATGTTGATAAGGTAGATAAAAGGAGCATCAGACAGAAGGTTTTCACAATCGCACAGTCACATTGTGAAAGCTATATCATCATACAATCACCTTCAGCAAACATAGCTACTGGAACACAGCTCTATATTTTCAGGCAGTTCCCTCCAGCCTCTCCACTACATCTTGACTAACAAGGTGACTTCTATTTAATGCATAAGAATAACCTCCAGGATACCTCTAGACTCTGTTTGGAATCTCTCAGCCATTGACATTTTATTTTGTCTCATTTCGCTCTTTCCCCTTTTGGTCAAGAAGGTGTTCTCAATTCCCTGATGCTGAGTCTCAGCTCATTCTAGGGTTTTTCTCAGTCCCCTGATGATGAGTCTCAGCTCATTCCAGGATTTCTGTCCCACGTTGCCAGGAAGGTCCACACCCCTGGGAGTCATGTCCCACGCAGACAGGGGGAGGATGGTGAGTTTGCTTGTTGTGTTGTTAGGCCTAATTTTAAGTAGGCTTACCCTATCCTTTGTGGGAATATGTTTCACATGAACAAACCCCAAGATTGCGGGTTCAGCCTATTGCTTTTGGTGTCTTCACTGCTTGCCAAAATATCAGGCCTTCTCCATGTGGGAAAGTTGAATTTTCCCTCTTTCTCACTATTCCCCTAAAGGGACTTTGCAAATACTTTTTTATTCACTGTTCAAATCAGTCTGAGATTTATCAGGGCATTGCTCTGGACAAACCTACAAAATCTCGTGCCCTACTCAAACAAGGTTCCATGTACTTAGGGTGTTCAATTAAATTGTCCATATAAGTTAAATTAGGAGATGCATTAGTCAAAATATAAATTTTATACCAAATAAACATTTTTGCTTTAGTCTCACACATAAGTTAAAGTTTTAAAATAAGAATTACCATCTATTTTCAATACCCTGCAATATGGACATTCCTTCATTATTCCTCATGCAAAAACATTTTTTAATTTGTGCATTTAGTCGCTATTCTTCTACACTCTAGGCATTCCTAGATTATTCCATCTCAGACTTTATTGTCTATCTTTCTTTCTGATTTCATTTGTGCCCCCAGCCCTCCTGCTCTATCATTCTCACATTCAGCTTCATTCAATGTATTAATATTATTGTATTACAGTTAGGTACTATTATGCTATCCATTTCCAAATTTTACAATCAGTTCTGTTGCACAATCTGTATCCCTTCAGCTCCAATTACCCAAAATCTACACTATTACTATTTCCTGATGGTATCTGTTCTTAACTAAAATTCTCCATGTTCATTCATTAATGGTAGTCCACATCAGTGAGACCATACAGTATTTGTCCTTTTGTTTCAGGCTAATCTCACTCAGCATTATGTACCAAAGGTCTATCCATTTTACATCGGATGGATCTTTAGTACATTGTTACATACTTCATAACTTTATTCTGTCTTACAACTGCATAATATTCCATCATATGTATATACTACAACTTGTGTAGGCACTCGTCTATTGATGGACATTTGGACTGTTTCCATCTCTTTGCAATTGTAAATAGTGCTGCTATAAACTTTGGTGTGCAAATGTCCATTTGTGTCCTTGCCCTCATGTCCTCTAAGTAGATACCTACAAATGGTATTGCCAGATCATATGGTAAATTCTATACTTAGCTTCCTGAGGAACTGTCAAACTGCCTTCCACAATGCTTGTACCATTTGATATTCCCATCAAAAGTGGATGTGTGCCTCTCTCCACATCCTCTCCAGCACTTCTCATTCTCTGTTTTGTTGATAATGGCCATTCTGGTGGGTGTGAGTGTCTGTTCATGTCTTTAGCCCATTTTGTAATTGGGTTGTTTGTCGTTTCATTGTTGAGTTGAACAATCTCTTTATATATTCTGGATACTAGATCCTTATCTGATATACCATTTTCAAATATTGTTTCCCATTGTGTAGGCTGTATTTTTACTTTCTTGACAAAGTTCTTTGATGCACAAAAGTGTTTAATTTTGAGGCGTTCCCATTTATCTGTTTCTATCTTCAATGCTCATGCTTTAGGTGTAATATCTAGGAAACTGCCTACTATTATAAACTTTATAAGCTATTTCCCTACATTTTCTTTTAAAAGATTTATGGTCTTAGATTTCATGTTTAGGTCTTTAATCTATTTTGAGTTAATTTTTGTATAGAGTGTGAGATATGGATTTTCTTTCATTCTTTTGCATGTGAATATCCAGTTCTTTATTGATGAGAATGTTCTGTCTCAGGTGAAATGGCTTGACTGCCTTATCAAAGATCAATTGTCCATAGATGAATGGGTCTATATCTGAACACTCTATTCGATTCCATTGATCAGTATATCTATCTTCATGCCAGTATCATGCAATTTTAGATCACTGTAGCTTCATAATACACCTTAAAATCAGGTAGTGTGAAACCTCCAACTTCATTTTTCTTTCTCAGGATATTTTTAGCTATTCAGGGCACCCTCGCTTCCAGATAAATTTGGTTATTGGTTTTTCTATTTCTAAAAAGTGTTTCAGATTTTAATTGGTATTACATTGAATCTACAAATCAATTTAAGTAGAACTGAAATGTTAACTATATTTAGTCTTCCAATTCATGAACATGGTATGCCCTTCCATTTATTTAGGGCTTCTATGATTTCTTCCAGGAATTTCTTATACTTGATTTTGAATAGGTCTTTTGTACCCATAGTTAAATTTATTACCAAATATTTTATTCTTTTGGGTGCAATTGCAAATGGAATTTTTTTCTTGATTCCCCCCTCAGATTGTTTATCACTAGTTTAGGAACACTACAGATTTTTGAGTGTTGATCTTGTAACCTGCCATTTTGCTGTACTCTTTTATTAGCTTTAGTAGTTTTCCTATGAATTTTTCAGGGTTTGCGACATATAGTATCATATCATCTGCAAACAATGAGTTTCACTTCTTCATTTCCAATTTTGATTACTTGTATTTCTTTTTCTTGTCTAATTGCTCTGTCTAGAACTTCCAACACAATGTTGAATAACAATGGTGATAGTGGACATACTTGTCTTGTCCCTGATCTTAGGAGAAAGTTTTCAGTTTTTCCACACTGAGGATGATGTTAACTGTGGGTTTTTCATATATAACTTTTATCATGTTGAGGAAGTTCCCTTCTATTCCTATCCTTTGAAGTGTTTGCAACAAGAAAGGATGTTGAATTTTGTCAAATGCCTTTTCTGCATCAATTGAGATGATCATGCGGATTGTCTGCTTTGCTTTGTTCATATGGTGTATTACATTGATTTTCTTTTTTTTTTTTTAACATAACAACATACAAACATGAATATTCTTACCATATGACCATTCCATTCTTGGTATATAATCAAATATGAATGGCAATTCATATTTTAAAACTTTAACTTATGTGTAAGACTAAAGCAAATAATTGATTTTCTTAAGTTGAACCAAGCTTGCATACCTGGAATGACTCCTACTTGGTCATGGTGTATAATTCTTTTAATGTACTGCTGGCTTCGATTTGCAAGAATTTTGTTGAAGATTTTTGCATCTATATTCATTAGAGAGATTGGTCTATAATTTTCTATCTTGTAGTGTCTTTGCTGGCTTTGATATGAGGGTGATGTTGGCTTCATAGAATGAGTTAGGTGGCCTTCCCTCCTCTTCAATTTTTTTGAAGCGTTTGAGCAGGATTGGTACTAATTCTTTCTTGAATATTTGACAGAATGCACATGTGAAGCCATCTGGTCCTAGACTTTTCTTTCTTGGGAGCTTCTAAAGGACTATTTCAATTTCTTATGATTGATTCATTGAGGGCATCTATTTCTTCTTGAGTCAAGGTTGGTTGTTCATGTCTTTCTAAGAAGTTGTCCATTTCATCTACATTGTTTAGTTTATAAGGATAAAGTTCTCCATAGTACCCTCTCATTACCTCCTTTATTTCGGCAGGGTCAGGGGTTATGTCTCCTCTTCCATTTCTGATTTTATTTATTTGCATCCTCTCTCTTCTTTTCTTTGTCAACCTCACTAAGGGTCCATCAATCTTATTGGCTTTCTTATAGAATCAACTTCTGGTTTTGTTGATTTTCTCAATTGTTTTCATGTTCTCAATTTCATTTATTTCTGCTCCTTTTGCTTCCTTTAGTTGCTGTTCTTTCTCTAGTTCTTTCTCTTAATTTCTCCACTTTGCTCTTTCTTCTTTTTTGATATAGGCATTTAGGGCAATACATTTCACTCTGAGTACTGCCTTTGCTGCATCCCATAAATTTTTATATATTGTGTTTCATTTTCATTTGCCTCAATATATTTACTGATTTCTCTTGTAATTTCTTCCTTGAGCCACTGGTTGTTTAAGAGTGTGTTGTTGAGCCTCCACATATTTGTGAATTTTCTGGCCCTCTACCTACTACTGATTTCCAACTTCATTCCTTTATGATCTAAGAAAGTGTTTTGCATGATTTCAATCTTTTTAAATTTATTGAGACTTGCTTTGTGACCCAGCATACAGACTCTCTTTGAGAATGATCCATGAACACTTGAAATAAGGTGTATCCTGCTATTGTGGAGTGCAATGTTCTATAAATGTCTGTTATGTCTAATTCGTTTATTGTATTATTCAAATTCTCTGTTACTCTATTGATCTTCTGTTTAGATGTTCTGTCCATTGATGAGAGCAGAGAATTGAAATCTCCAGCTATTATGGTAGATGTGTCTATTTCTCTTCTCAGTGTTTGCCTCATGTATTTTGGAGCACTCTGGCTTCATGCATAAATATTTATGACTGTCATGTCTTCTTATTGAATTGCTCCTTTATTAATACATAGTGTCCTTCTTTGTCTCTTTTAATTGTTTTACATTTGAAGTCTAATTTGTTTGATATTAGTATAGCTACTCTTGCACTTTTCTGATTGTTTGCATGAAATATCTTTTCACAACCCTTCACTTTCAACCTATGTTTATCCTTAGGTCTAAAATGTGTCTCCTGTAGACAGCATATAGATGAGTCCTGTTTTTCAATCTATTCTGCCCGTCTATGTCTTTTGAATGGGGAGTTTAATTCATTAAGATTTACTGTTATTACTGTAAGGGCAGAACTTTCTTCTACTGCTTTGCCTTTTGGATTTTATATGTCATATCTAATTTTTCTTCTTTTTACCTTTACTGATAGTCTTCATTTCTACACCCTTGCCCACATTCTCTCTGCTGTCTTTTCCTACCTCTAGTGCTCCCTTTAGTATTTCTTGCAAAGCTATTCTCTTGGTCACAAATACTCTCAGTGATTTTTTTGTCTGAAAATGTTTTAGAACATTTCCCCTTCATTTTCGAAGAACAATTTTGCTGGATATAGAATTCTTGGTTGGCAGTTTTTCTCTTTTAGTATCTTAAATACATCATACCACTGTCATCTTGCCTCCATAGTTTTGGTTGATAAATCTATGTATAGTGTTATAGGCTTAACTTGTATGTGATGGATTGCTTTTCTCTTGCTGCATTCAAAATTCTCTCTTTCTCTTTGATATTTGACTTTCTAATTAGTAAGTATCTTGGAATATGTCTATTTGGATCGATTCTGTTTGGGGTATGCTGCACTTCTTGGATCTGTAATTTTAAGTCTTTCATAAGAGTTGGGAAATTTTCAGTGATAATTTCCTCCATTAGTTTTTCTCCTCCTTTTCCCTTCTCTTCTCCTTCTGGGACACCTACAACACATATATTCATGTGCTTCATGTTGTCATTAAATTCCCTGAGTCCCTGCTCTTTTTTTTCATTCTTTCCCCTATATTTTCTTTTGCTTGTCAGATTTCAGATGTCCCACCCTCCAGTCCACTAATCCTGTCTTCTGCCTCTTGAAATCTAACTTTGTAGGTTTCCATTGTTTTTTCATCTCTTCCACTGTGATGTTCATTCCCATAAGTTCTGTGATTTTTATTTTCAGACTTTCAATTTCTTCTTTTGGTTCGTCCCTTGCCTTCTTTATATTCTCCCTCAATTCACTGATTTGATTTTTTATGAAGTTTTCCATGTCTGTTCGAACATTCTGAATTATTTCAACTCCTGTGTTTCATTTGAATTGTTCGTTTGTTCCTTTAACTGGGCCACATCTTCAATTTTCCTAGTATGATTCATTATTTTTCACTGACATCTAGGCATTTAATTTACTTAATTAGTTTATTCTGGAGATAGTTTTCACTTTTTTTTACCTAGGATTTTCTTGCTGGATGAATTTGTTATCTATCTGTTCTTTGACATTCAGTTCAGCTTATTCTAGACCTCTAACTAAGGTTTTGTTTAACAGATCAGAATTTTTCAGTTCTTCTTTTCTTGTTTCTTCCCCTGCCTGTATGGTGCCTTTCCCCACCCCACCCCCAGGAAGGTCTACTTTTAGACCCCAGTCAGATTTTCCCAGACCAAACTGGCCTTTTCTCTGGAGGAAAGAGTCACCTGCATCGCTTTTCGCTAAGGGTGAGACCCAGCAGGTTGAAAAACTTTCCTATGAAGCCTCTACACTCTGTTTATCTAGCCCATCCAGTATGTGGCGCTTGTCTGTCTGTGGATCCCACCAGCATAAGGTGATGTGGTATCTTTAACTTCAGCAGACTCTCCCTTGGGTATGTTTGAGACAGAGGAGTGGTTGTAGGTTGGCTTAAAGGCTTCAGTTTTCTAGACCCTGTGGTGTGAATTCCTCGAGGGAGGGACTCCACCTGAGCTGGGCCCCACCCCTCTCCTGGGAAAGGCACAGCCTCCAGACAAGCTCTAAGACAAGCTTAATTCTGTGTGAGAAGGCTTGCAGTTGTATCCAAAGGGCAGTCAAGCCATAGAAGCACAGCCACAAAAAAAAGAGAAGAAGAAAAAAATTCCTTTTCAGAGCATGACACCCGTTCCTCAGGTTTGTGAATCAAGATCTTAAGTTGGTACATTGCTCTGTGTATCTCCAGGTCCTATGTGCCCCCTCCTTTCATTCAGGGCCCGGACCCTTTCACGTATTTTGTGCTCTCAGATCCAAAAAAAACCTCCATGTTTTTGTTTTTGTTTTTGTTTTCCTTTTTTCATCAGCCCTGCCCCCTCTGGGCAAAAACCAGCAACCTCAGCTTTTACTTGAGACCTATTTTTAGTAGTCAGAATTTGTTAATTAATTCCACAAATTGGAGCTTGGTAGAGCTCAGTCCCCTGCTGCTAGTAAAGTCGCCTTCCTTTCCTCTCTGGGAAGCAGCCTGTTGGGGAGGGGTGGTGGCCGATGCAGCTTGGGGGGGCTTGCAGTTCTAGGTGGGCTTGCAGCTGGTCCAGCTTATCCAAACTGGGGTACGCTGTGTGTCTGCTCATTGATGTGGCCCCAGAAGTTGTTCTGTACTGTTCCTGGCTATTTATTAGCTGCTCTGGAGGATGAGCTAATTCCCACACTTCACTAAGCCACCATTTTGGTTTCTCCCCCTTCCAATTGTGATTTTAATAGGGAATGTGTTGAGTCAATAGATGAAATTGGGCACTATTTCCATCTTAATAATATTCAGTCTTCTAATTGACGAATATGGGATGTTTCTCCATTTATTTAGGTCTTCTCTAATTTCCTTCAATTATGTTTTATAGTTTTGAAATTCTTTTATTAAATTTATTCATAAGTATTTTATTCTTTTTGATGCTATCATAAATTGAATTGCTGTATTGTTTTTTGCAATTCTTTTATTAAATGTATTCATAAGTATTTTATTCTTTTTGATGCTATCATAAATTGAATTGCTGTATTGGTTTCTCTTCCAGTTTGCTCATTGCTATTGTAAAGAAACACAATTGATTTTCACATATTAATCTTGTATCATGCAACCTTGTCGAATTTATTAGCTCAAATAGTTTCCTCATGTGTGGGGGGGTTCCTAAGGATTTTCTATATACAAGATATGTTATGTGAAAATAGAGATGCTTTTGCTTCTTCCTTTCCAATCAGAAAATTTTTCTTGCCTTACTTCATTGGCTAGACTCTCTATTACAAAGTTGAATGTAACAGCTAACACCCCTAGACTGTCTTGTTCCTGGCCTTAGAGAGAAAGTTATCAATCTTTCAATATTAAGCATGATGTTAGATAAGAATTTTATGTAGATGTTCTTTAGCAGGTTGAGGTGCACGTTTGTTTCTAGTTTGTTGCATGTTTTTACCATAAAAAGGTGTTTGATTTTTGGCAAACGCATTTTCTGTATCAATTGAGATGATCATTTTTTTTACTTTACTCTATTAATGTGGTGTATTACATGATTGATTTCCAAATGTTGAATGAATCTTGCATTCCAGGGATAAATCCCAATTAGACAAGGGGTATAATCCTTTTGTATTACTCTATAAGATGCCAGAATGTAGTATACCAGAAATGGAATGGTTTTTTAAACAGAGAATTTAATTAGTTACAAGTTTATAGTTCTAAGTCTATAAAAATATCCAAACTAAGACATCCAGGGAAAGATACCTTAATTCAAGAAAGGCTGATGAGTCTGGAACACCTCTAGTAGCTTGGAAGTCACATGGCTGGCATGTGCTGGTTCCCTTGCTCCTGGCTCCATTGCTCCAGCCTCAGCTCCTGCAGGGAGTTCCTCATTTTCATCACTTGGTTCCCCTCAGCTCTCTCCAGGTTCTAGCTTGCTTAGCATCTCATGGTGACATCTTAACTTCTCATGGCTTAACATCTCATGATGATGTCTGCTGGGCTCCCATGCATCTCCAAACATCTGTGTCTCTGTTCTCCAAGTGTCAGCATCTGTAATCTTTGCTCTGAAGTTTCTGTCAGCTATGTTGTTTCTGGCTCTCTTCAAAATGTTTCTTCTTTTAAAGGATTCCAGTAAACTAATCAAAACCTACGTAAAATGAGTAAGGGATTCTGGTAAGCTAATCAAGACCTATCTGAAATGGGTTGAGTCAAATCTCCATTTAATCAAAAGGTCATACTCACAATTGGGCATGTCATATCTCCATGGAGATAATTTAATCAAAAGATCCCAACCTATAGTATTTACTCAGGATTAAAAGAAACTACTCCCACAAGACTGAATCAAAATTAAAACATGGCTTTTCTGGGGTACATAATACTTTCAAACCAGCACAACTTTTTATATGTTGCTGGCTTTTTTAAAAAAAAAAAATATATATATATATATTTTTTTTTAATATATATTTAATATTTTTACCCATACTTTTTTACTAATCCGTCCATACACTTGATGAAAGGTACATTAGACATAAGGTTTTCACAATCACAGTCACACTGTAAAAGCTATATAGTTATACAGTCTTCGAGAATCAAGGCTACTGGAAACAGTTGAACAGTTTCAGGTACTTCCCACCAGCCACTCCAATACAATATAAACTAGTGAGGGATATTTATATAAACCTAGGAACACCCTCCAGGATAACCTTCTCACTCTGAACTTTCTCAGCCACTAAGACTTTATTCTGTCCTATTACTTCTTCCCCCTTTTGGTTATTGCTGCCTCAGTCACCTTTAATTTTAAACAATTTCTATTGGTTCTTTTTTGAAAAATGCCCCCAGGGTCATTAAATGACCCCAGACAGGTCAAATAATGACAGTTCTCTAAAAACTGGGTTTTGAAGGAGCTCCAACCCCACTCTGACTTCTCCAGTGGCTTCTTCTGCTAGTTTTTTACTGTGTGATGGTTTTGAGGATTTATGGACCCCAGAAAATTACGTTCTTAAAGCTAATCCATACCTGCACATGTGAACCCATTGCAAATAGGATCTTTTGGTGAGCAGAATCTTAAGTTATGATGTGAGCCACCTCATTCAGGGTGGGTCTTAATCCTCTTACTGGGACTTTTATAAGAGAATGAATCCAGGAGAAAGACACAGAAGTTGAGAGAGAAAGCCATGCAAGCCAGAAGCTGAAAGCAACAAAACCTGGAAGAGAAGGGAGAGACCAGTAGATGTCTCCATGTGCCTTGTCATCTGACAGAGGAATTCGGGATTGCCAGCAGTCTGTCTTCAGGAAGAAGGTATCGTCTTGATAATGTCTAAACTGGGCATTTTCAGAGCCTCAGAACTGTAAGCTTGTGAGCTAATAAATCCTCATTTTAATAAGGCAGTCCATTTCTGGTATGTTGCATTTTTGGCAACTCTAGCAAACTAAAACACTGTAATAGTTGTTGGTTTTCAAGGCTTCCATTGAGCTGAGGAGAGGGGGATGGGAATAAGGGAAGTTAAAATGCTACAAAGTGCTGTTATTACCAAGGTTCCATTGTTTTTCTTGAAAAAACATTAGCTTTTGGTTAATTTCCAGACTTCTGAAAAAATTTGCTTGACTCTTTTTTTTGCCAGTGTTCTTGCTGCTTTTGGAGGAGAGGACTTTTGGAGGTCTTTACTCTGCCATTCTACATGCCATGGCTCGAGTCTGTATTTCTTAGTTGATCACTCTCAGCCTTTCTCAAAGATCTCCCATTAAGAAGGCCAACAAGGACAACTGGTCCCACAGTCAGACCTAGACACCATGGTATCCAGCTGAGCTGTTGCAGGTTTCTGGCTAGGGATTATTACAGGAAGCTGAGCTGTCACAGGAAGTAGTTATTAGTGTGAATGCCAGACCCCCCCCTGCTCTTCTTTATTTCTGTGCCAAAGACCTTTCTCATGATTTCTCAGCTGCTGGGGAGGAGATTGGCTGGGAGTGGGGTCTCCTTGGCAGGCCTGCCCACTGAGCTCTGGACTCAATCTGCAGGCACATTTATCTTTTCTTTCTGAGTCAGGGAAAGTTCTAGTCAAGATAGAGCAAAGGTAGAAAGATGGCACAGGTCCTTTTACCTAGATCTGAGAGGGCAGAAGTGGAGAAAATGAGGCAAGAATACAAACCAGACCACAGACCTCTCTGTGACCTTTTATTCCAGCACAGTGCAGTCCTTCCAGGTTGAAATTCAGCCCTTGGGCTAGGATTAGTGCTTAACCCTAGACAACAAAATACCTGACAACTTCTCCCCTGCTTCTACGTATTAGAAATACTTCAAAAGAGAAACAGAGAAATAGGCCAGGGAAAAATTATAGAAGAAGAACTAGTATCGCAGTCAATGGGAAAGGATCAGGACCATAGAACTTACACAGAGTTGTGGGCAGAAGAAATTACTTATTTATCTAGACCCTAGATGATTGACTCTATAGACAACTTTCTTGAACCTCATGCTCAGAGAGAACTACTTCCACCCCCATCCCCTACAGTAATAGTTTTGCACATATGCTTTATTACATTCTATTGTAAATGCTCCCTTGTATGGATTCAACTTTACTAAGTCCTCTTTTCCATTACAACACTTACCTTACTGTATTGTACTTGTATGATTACATGTTCATCTCCCTAACTAGACTTAATTACTTGAGGGCAGAAACAATGACTTACTCACCTTTCTATAACCAGGGCCCCAAGCTTAAAGCCTGGCACCTTGTAAACACACAATAAATGCCCATTCAAATGAAGTAGAGACAGATCATAATGAGCTCTTTCTTAGCTCTAGTACCTCTACTCTGCTTCTCAAAAACAATTTCCAGCAGACCTCTGACCTCTTTTACATCACAAGCAGCCCTTAGGCTATATGAAATGGGTATAGGAGAAAATACTTCTGCTCTGATATCTTTCTAACCTCATTTACTAGGGCTTTTTCTTTTTACTGACTCTGACCTTCTGAACCTAGAACTACGGTCCCACAATTATGGTTCCTATACTTTTGTTCCCATCTGATTTTTCTAGACTAGAATCCTTACCTACTTTAACCTGCAGTTTCTAATGCACCCTTTCAGATATGGTAAGTCTTATTTTGATACAGAACATATAACTGCTAATAATACATCTCAGAAGACTAAGGAAGACTTTCAGGCAGTTGAAAGCTTCCTCTTCCTGGGGGTAGGGAGTGGGGGTGTGACAGGGATGAAAGGAACTATTGCAAAAGTAGCCAGCTTTCACCATGGGATCAACAAGGCCTTCCGGACCAAGGGGAGGAAAAGAGGTATAATAGAATAAGACATCAGTGCCTAAGAGAGATCAAGTGGTATCTGGAGGCTATTCTGGAGGCATCTTTTAGGCAATCTTCATTTAGACAGTGCTGATTACCATGGTTTGCTAACCCCCAATCAGCATCACTCCTGTTGACTCTTGAGAACACCTAGGGCTTGAACTGAGACTCTATAAAGGTTTCATGCACTAAGTCTGCTTTCCTGGAACATATTATTCCCAGAGAGTTCCTAGATCAGATAAAACTTGAAACCCAGAGGGACCAGCCTCTCCAAGATTATCAATTAATTATATCCCCTCATCCTTTAGTGTTGATACCCCTTCTCAACATGAGAAGTCAGAATGGGTATTGCCCAAAGATCCCTATAGATCGGGAGAAAGACCAAAAGAGAAGGAGGAGGTATAACAGAGAGAATAGGATTTGGTAAATGAGTATGACTGCTGAATCACTATATTAATATTCCTTCTAGCCTCCAGTGTTTTGGAGCAGCTAGAGGGAAAAATCTGAGATGGTGGAACAATTGCCCATGACAAACTCTGGGATCTGTTCTGTAACAACTTGTTGAAGTGTGCTTTGAAAATTATTGCTTTTTTCTTTCTTTGCTTTGTATGTATGTTACATTTTACAATTTTAAAAGTAGGCAGTTTTTACCCTGGGTATAATTCTTTGGGTGTAAGTTGTTCTTGCCAATGTATAAAAAGAGGAATGCAAGCTATTAATGGGGAAAGTTTAATAAGGCAGCTTCCCATGGAGCTGTGACCCTGCCCATTCAAAGTGGGCCAGTCTTAATCCTCTTACTGAGGTCCTTAATGAGGGAGACATTTTGGAAAAAAACACAGACACTTGGTGACAGAAATGCCCTGGGAGATGCTAAGCAAGAACCCAAAGAAACTGAAAAGAGCCAGAATCACAGAGAGAGCCAAGGGAAGCTAAGAGATGAAATCTAGAGTTTGCCCAGGAGAAGCTAAGAGAGGACCTACAGATGCTTAGAGAGATAAATGTCCTGGAGATGCTAAGAGAAGATTCAAAGGACACAGAGAGAAAGCCCACTGGAATCAGAAGCTGAAACAACAGAACCAGGAGCAAGGACCAGCAGATGTCAGCTACATGCCTTCCCATGTGACAGAGGTGTTCTAGATACCAAAAGCCTTTCTTCAGAGTCCAGGTACCATCCTGTTCATGCTTTAATTCAGACATTTTCTTGGTCTTAGAACTGTAAATTTGTAAAATAATAAATCCCCTTATAAAAGCCAATCCATTTATGGTATATTGCATTCCGGCTGCTTTAACAAAAGAAACAAAGACTCAGCTCAAGAAACCTTTCTGACCTCCAATAGAAAAACTCCTTGTCATTTTTGCCCCTCGCTGAAATCTGGACAGATTTACATGATACCTATAACATGTATTAGATTTCTTGACCTTTTACTGTATTTGTTGACACTCCTATCTCTATTTAGACAAACTCCTTGAGAGCAGAGTTCCTGCCATTCCACTGGTACATAACAAATGCTCAATAAACATTGGTGAATGAAAGAAAGACCACTGCTCAATATATAAGGTGGGCCTCAATAAAAGACACAGTCATTCATTGTATCATTCATTCACAATCAAAAGGCAAGCAAAATGTGTCCTAGGAACAACAAAAAAGGTACCAAAAGAAATAGAAATGGTTTTCTCCCATGTTACTCTGCTTCGCACTTTTCCTAAAGGTATACCTCTAGCTGTAATGAGACATTAGCTTGGGATACTTTCCAAATCAAATACAAAGACAAAGAAAGTTGTAGTGCCTCTACCCCTACCTGCCAGCTGTTTCTCTGGACTGGTTCTTGGCTCAATAGCATAAAGCTGCTGGCACCCTCAAATGATGCCAAGAGCTCACAAAGGGCAGGGAGTGGGCCCTAAAGCTAGCTTAGTCAAGGCTAATTTGCTTAGAAAGCTTGCTAATTTTGTTCCCCTTGAGTTCACTTAAAATAAGAAAAAGGATGGCAAGGCTGGTTATTCCAACTGGCAGATCTCTAGGGACTGAACTATCTAATTCTTGCAACTAGCCACTGGCAGAAGAGACTGCCCTTTTCTAGGTCTGAGTGTCTTTCTTGCTCCACTGCAAGCCCAGTTAGTCCTCCTGGTTGTCCAAGCACAAGAAGATATTCAGCAATCAGTTCATACATTCTATAGGTTCATAGTGAGAACCGGGAAAAGCTAAATGGCATTCAGTTTTTAGCAGGTTATTTGCTATTCCTAAACATATCTTTTGCATTTTAGCCTTTGTTTTCTTGCTCAGGTTATTTCTTCCACCTAAAATTTTCTCTTCTGCCACTTTCATGAAATAAAGCCCTGTGCATTCTTAAAGGCAGAGGTTGCATGCCTCTTCTGTAAGATGCCTTTTTTAACTCTACTCTGGGCCCCAGGAGTCCTGTGTACCTCTCTAAAGCACTCATTTTATCAATTTCGGGAAGAATATGAGTCATCCAGGTCTCCCTATGCAGTCCAGCATAGAACTCCCACAAAGCAGATATTTCTTTAAGAAATGGATGTCTGGACTTCCGGAGAAGATGGCGGCTTAGTAAGATGCGTGGGTCTTAGTTCCTCCTCCAGAACAGCTACTAGGGAAGTAGAAACGGTACAGAACAGCTCCCGGAGCCACGACAGAGACCAAGAAGACAGCGTACCCCATTCTGGAACGGCTGACTGGCTGGGAGAACCTGCTGTGGTGAGATCACCGAGGGGTGCGTGCTTCCCCAGGCCAGGGCGGCAGGGGGCCGGAGTCCCTCCCTCCCTCCTTCCTGGGCCGGCTGGGAGAATTGGACAGGCAATCCCCTCAAGCCGCGGCACCTGGCACCCCCCCCTCAACGTGTGGCCGCCCGGACCAGCTGGGAGAATTGGATCGGAGATCCCACAAGCCGCGGAGACCGGCGACCGGGGTCCTTTCCAAACACGTGGCTTCCCGGTCCGGCTGGGAAAGGTGGATAGGCACTCCCCCAAGCCGTGGCGGCCGGCACCCCCCCCGCCACGCTTGGCGCCCCGGGCCGGCTGGGAAATTTGGTCAGGCGCTCCCACAAGCCGCGGCAGCCGGCGCCCCCCCCACCACGCTTGGCGCCCCGGGCCGGCTGGGAAATTTGGACAGGCACTCCCCCAAGCGGCGGAGGCCGGCGACTCTCCCCACGCGTGGATTCCCAGGCTGGCTGGGAGATTCGGATTGGCACACCCCAAGCCGCTTTGGCTGGCGACCCTCCCCTACAGCGAGAGTTTTCGAAAGTTAAAGGAGCCACAGCATCTTTTACTGGTGGGACCCGCAGACAGATGAGTGCCACGAGTGCCACCTACTGGGCAGGATAAGAAAAACAGAGCCCAGAGATTTCACAGAAAAATCTTTTAACCTGCTGGGTCCCACACCCAGGGAAATCTGATTAAATGCCCAGACGCCAGCAGAAGATAACGGATCATGCTCGGAAAATTGAAGATATGGCCCAGTCAAAGGAACAAACCAATAGTTCAAATGAGATACAGGAGCTGAGACAACTAATGCTGAATATACAAACAGAAATGGAAAACCTCTTCAAAAACCAAATCAATAAATTGAGGGAGGACATGAAGAAGACATGGGCTGAACAAAAAGAAGAAATAGAAAAACTGAAAAAACAAATCACAGAACTTATGGGAGTGAAGGACAAAGTAGAAAATATGGAAAAAACAATGGATACCTACAATGGTAGATTTAAAGAGACAGAAGCTAGAATTAGTGAATTGGAGGATGGAACATCTGAATTCCAAAAAGAAACAGAAACTATCCGGAAAAGAATGGAAAAATTTGAACAGGGGATCAGGGAACTGAATGACAATATGAAGCGCACAAATATACGTGTTGTGGGTGTCCCAGAAGGAGAAGAGAAGGGAAAAGGAGGAGAAAAACTAATGGAAGAAATTATCACTGAAAATTTCCCAACTCTTATGAAAGACCTAAAATTACAGATCCAAGAAGTGCAGCGCACCCCAAAGAGAATAGACCCAAATAGGTGTTCTCCAAGACACTTATAGTTAGAATGTCAGAGGTCAAAGAGAAAGAGAGGATCTTGAAAGCAGCAAGAGAAAAACAATCCATCACATACAAGGGAAACCCAATAAGACTATATGTAGATTTCTGAGCAGAAACCATGGAAGCTAGAAGACAGTGGGATGATATATTTAAATTACTAAAAGAGAAAAACTGCCAACAAAGACTCCTATATCCAGCAAAATTATCCTTCAAAAATGAGGGAGAAATTAAAACATTCTCAGACAAAAAGTCACTGAGAGAATTTGTGACCAAGAGACCAGCTCTGCAAGAAATACTAAAGGGAGCACTAGAGTCAGATACAAAAAGACAGAAGAGAGAGGTATGGAGAAGTGTAGAAAGAAGGAAAATCAGATATGATATATATAATACAAAAGGCAAAATGGTAGAGGAAAATATTATCCAAACAGTAATAACACTAAATGTTAATGGACTGAATTCCCCAATCAAAAGACATAGACTGGCAGAATGGATTAAAAAACAGGATCCTTCTATATGCTGTCTACAGGAAACACATCTTAGACCCAAAGATAAACATAAGTTGAAAGTGAAAGGTTGGGAAAAGATATTTCATGCAAATAACAACCAGAAAAGAGCAGGACTAGCTATACTAATATCCAACAAATTAGACTTCAAATGTAAAACAGTTAAAAGAGACAAAGAAGGACACTATCTACTAATAAAAGGAACAATTAAACAAGAAGACATAACAATCATAAATATTTATGCACTGAACCAGAATGCCCCAAAACACGTGAGGAATACACTGCAAACACTGAAAAGGGAAATAGACACATATACCATAATAGTTGGAGACTTCAATTCACCACTCTCATCAATGGACAGAACATCTAGACAGAGGATCAATAAAGAAATAGAGAATTTGAATATTACTATAAATGAGCTAGACTTAACAGATATTTATAGGACATTACATCCCACAACAGCAGGATACACCTTTTTCTCAAGTGCTCATGGATCATTCTCAAAGATAGACCATATGCTGGGTCACAAAGCAAGTCTTAACAAATTTAAAAAGATTGAAACCATACACAACACTTTCTCGGATCATAAAGGAATGAAGTTGGAAATCAATAATAGGCAGAGTGCCAGAAAATTCACAAATACGTGGAGGCTCAACAACACACTCTTAAACAACGAGTGGGTCAAGGAAGAAATTGCAAGAGAAATTAGTAAATATCTCGAGGTGAATGAAAACGAAAACACAACGTATCAAAACCTATGGGATGCAGCAAAGGCAGTGCTAAGAGGGAAATTTATTGTCCTAAATGCCTATATCAGAAAAGAAGAAAAGGCAAAAATTCAGGAATTAACTGTCCACTTGGAAGAACTGGAGAAAGAACAGCAATGTAACCCCAAAGCAAGCAAAAGGAAAGAAATAACAAAGATTAGAGCAGAAATAAATGAAATTGAGAACATGAAAACAATAGAGAAAATCAATAAGACCAGAAGTTGGTTCTATGAGAAAATCAATAAGATTGATGGGCCCTTAGCAAGATTGACAAAAAGAAGAAGAGAGAGGATGCAAATAAATAAGATCAGAAATGGAAGAGGAGACATAACCACTGACCTCACAGAAATAAAGGAGGTAATAACAGGATACTATGAACAACTTTACGCTAATAAATACAACAATTTAGATGAAATGGACGGGTTCCTGGAAAGACATGAACAACCAACTCTGACTCGAGAAGAAATAAATGACCTCAACAAACCAATCACAAGTAAAGAAATTGAATCAGTCATTCAAAAGCTTCCTAAAAAGAAAAGTCCAGGACCAGATGGCTTCACATGTGAATTCTACCAAACATTCCAGAAAGAATTAGTACCAACTCTCCTCAAACTCTTCAAAAAAATTGAAGTGGAGGGAAAGCTACCTAATTCATTCTATGAAGCCAACATCACCCTCATACCAAAACCAGGCAAAGATATTACAAAAAAAGAAAACTACAGACCAATCTCTTTAATGAATATAGATGCAAAAATCCTCAATAAAATTCTAGCAAATCGAATCCAACAACACATTAAAAGAACTATACATCATGACCAAGTAGGATTCATCCCAGGTATGCAAGGATGATTCAACATAAGAAAATCAATTAATTTAATACACCATATCAACAAATCAAAGCAGAAAAATCACATGATCATCTCAATTGATGCAGAGAAGACATTTGACAAGATTCAACATCCTTTCCTGTTGAAAACACTTCAAAAGATAGGAATACAAGGGAACTTCCTTAAAATGATAGAGGGAATATATGAAAAACCCACAGCTAATATCATCCTCAATGGGGAAAAATTGAAAACTTTCCCCCTAATATCAGGAACAAGACAAGGATGTCCATTATCACCACTATTATCCAACATCGTGTTGGAGGTTCTAGCCAGAGCAATTAGACAAGAAAAAGAAATACAAGGCATCAAAATAGGAAAGGAAGAAGTAAAACTATCACTGTTTGCAGACGATATGATATTATACGTCGAAAACCCGGAAAAATCCACAACAAAACTACTAGAGCTAATAAATGAGTACAGCAAAGTAGCAGGTTACAAGATCAACATTCAAAAATCTGTAGCATTTCTATACACTAGCAATGAACAAGTGGAGGGGGAAATCAAGAAACGAATCCCATTTACAATTGCAACTAAAAGAATAAAATACCTAGGAATAAATTTAACTAAAGAGACAAAAAACCTATAAAAAAAAAAAAAAGAGAAATGGATGTCTGGCTAGACTAAGATACAAGACAATTCCACAGCTCAGCACAAACAGAAATAAGTGGAGGCACTTTCTTACAGGTAACTAGGGAACCCAGGACCTTAGCCCAGCCACCCCAACAGCCTTGGGTTTCATGGTACAGCATAGCCCTTCTCTCCACAGGACTCACAGAGAGGAGGTCCAAAGAGCACTGTGTCCAGAGCCTTCAGCTGCAGCTTCTGACGATGGCTCCGGTCTGTCATCTTCAGAACGGTCCCTGTCATGGTGGTGTTGGTTACAGCTAGTCTGTTGAGGCAAAGAGTGGGGAGGGGAGTGTCAATTCCCTGTCAGCAAAGCTGGGAAGTATCCCATTGGGATCTCTACCTTCGCCAAGAACCACTCTTATAGCTTCTAGCTCTTGATGATTGCTCTCCTCTGCACTCTAGAATACAGAATCTACACCAGTTGATCTCAATAGGGTATACTGAGGGACAGAGAACATTTACCAAGAATTTCCCCATTCTCTTTATCCATCCCCACCAGTTCCTGAGTATCCTATTCTCTAAGGATTATCCATCTATGACCATTCTCATATCCAACTGTAAATTTTCTGTTGTGCCTCTCCTTCTAGGGATTATCCACTATTTATTTATTCTTGTACTGCCATCATGTAAATGTATTCTCTTGCCCATCCCAGGTCAAAACATCATACCATATGATGTAGTGATTCTAGGAACCTCTAAATTATACTAATCCTAACCCACATATAAACTTCCTGATGACAAAATATGCATTAGTTTTGTTAGCTTGTATTTGGATCACTGCAATACAATTTACTGCCAACCAGATTACTGTAATGTTTTATGCCCTTCAACCATACTGCCAATGATAAGTCTAATAATAAACAGCCTATAAACAAGAAAATGACCTGGGAAAAACTAGTCTTTGTTTCTCTTCTGCTGGAACACGGTAAGTATAGGAGAAGGGTTTACAATATGAAAGGTTGGGAAGTCTGTTCTGGGTCTCACAAGTGAGCTTTTAACACTATACTACTCTGTAAGGTTAGTGATGGCTTCTGATGTATAGCTCTGTTTCCCCAGGTATAAAAGAAGCTTTGATATCACAGTGTGTTATGTATATTCCTGCTTGAGTACTTAAGAAGTGCTTCTTCCTTCTGTGGCCCTGGAAAGCAATCAAACCCACCTACAAGGGAGACAGTGAGGCACTGAGATCAGGGCAGGTTAGGATATGGCTTCTAGCACCAGTTCTACCAATGGCTCACTCAGAAGATCATAAACTGTCCCCAAACCAACCACCTCTCTTCTCCCCTTGGGCTTCAGTTTCCTTCTGTTTGAAATGAGGTCAAATCAGATGTTTCTGACAAGCCTGAGAGTTTGAGGGCACTCCTCTTTACAGTGCCACTACTAAGTTGGTAGGACTTCATCTAACTGATCAAAATAAATTTGTCGTCTTTTCAATAGTTACTTCTCAAAGAACCCTATGAGCTAGAGAGTTATCTACAGAAATGGGAAAGGAAGCTAACATTTACTAAGCAACAACTCTGTTATGTGGTACTGTTCCAACACTTTACATACAATTCCTCTTTTAATCCTCACAACAACTTTAAGAACTCTATTATTAGTTTCACCTTATAAATAAGACAATTGAGACTCAGAGCTGAGAAACTTGTCCAAAGTCACACAGCAAGTAAGTGGCAAAGCCAGGAACAAGCTCAAATCGGCTAGATTCTTTCCATATACCACACTGCCTGGTGATGGGCCTAGAACCACATCCGCCAGACACCATGCAATGAAGGCTCCATGACTCCTGCTGCCACCAAAGTATCACAACTTGACATTTTCTATTCTTCTGCCCAGTATGGCTGGGTCTGGACGTGGTCTTGAGTCTAATCCCTAAATAAACCTATGACCTGAGGACTAATTCTTATCCTATACTTTGAAGTTTGAATGAAAGTCATAGCCATTCCACAAGATGGAATGGTCCAGGGAACCACAAAACAGCACTGCTAATTTCTATGGGCAGCCTGGCCTTTTGTAGTAAGAAAGAAATCTAAATCTTGAAGCATTGTGGTCAAAGATCTACTCACTTGTCTATATAATCCATTAAACACGGTACCTTCTTCCCCAAGGCAGGGGAACAGGTTTAATGGATCTCTTTCTCGTCAGAATTCAACAGATAATATGGCACATAACAGGTGCTAGTAAAGTTTTGTTAAATAGAACTAAACTAGAATATTGCCAGGAAGTCTATCTTCAACCACATGAGGCAAGAGGAATATGCAGTAAAAGAAAAAAAAAACAAAACAGAACATTTAGAACCACACAGACCTGAGTTCAAATCCCAGCTCTGCCACTTACCAGCTTGGATAGATTACAAATTATTTGAGATTCAGTTTGCTTACCCAAAACTTGGGATAGTAATTCCTTCTTCCCAGAATTGTTGTGAGAAAAAAGAAAGAACTCTATAAAGGGATGTACAAACATTGAGATTATTACTCTCTCCAGAGTAGGGAGAAGCTGTGAAGAGGAGGCTGCAGGCAGCAGAGGAGGGAACAGCCAGCTCAGCTAGGCCTGGACAGCAGGGCCTGGTAGCTCTGTGGCTGAAGACTGCAATGTGTGGGCACTCGAACAGCTTCACCTTCCCCTTTCCCCTTTGTTGAAGCTCATAACCAGATGCACCTACGTAATAAGATGACAGATTATACAAAATCAGCACTTACCAGAGAGTAAGCCCACTGAGGGCAATGGCAGGTTGTTCTCATCTATATCCCCAGCACCCTGCACAAGTGCTTGGTGCAGAGCAGGTAACCAATAAATATTTGTTGAATGAATACGTAAATGAATTAATGACTGAATGACAGATGGCACTAGTTTGATATAACAAGAAGTCCAAGCATCCCGTCCTCACTCCCACCCTAAGCCTTAGCATATTGTACCTGCACATAAGGCAAAGAGTCGTGATATGATAGCTGTTGAAGGAGTCATCCCAAGAGGAAGCTGGTGCCAGTGGTAATCAGCCCCCAACTCTGTACTATTTTAGTTAGATAAATTACATACAGATACCAGGAGAGACTAAAAGGGTCCAGGCTCCTGGGAGATAAAAGAAGCAGCTGCTGGAAGGACAGTACAAGAAAACAGAAACACCACAGGATTTGAAGGATATCCAGATCTAAATTCAAATGACAAATTTACACTTAACTGGACATGTGACCTTGCAAGTTACTTGACTATTTTGATCACCTATAAAATGGAGACAATAATAATACCCAACTTATAGGGTTGATGTAAGAAATAAATGAGATACTGTATATAAAGTTTTGAGTACAGTACCTGACATATAATAAGCACTCAATAAATGACAGCTATTGGTACTGTTCCCAGGAGAGACAGAAATATCAAATTAGAGAATGAATGCAAAGTGCCCATCATGTTCTAAACAAGCAAACAAAAGAAATGAGAACAGGAGAGATCTATATTCTCTCCCCTGGAAAGGGTGGAATCTCATCGAACTGGCCAAAGGAGCCTGAAGACAGGCCCATACCAACCCATTCCTTGCACCTCCAAATGAGAGAATCCCATTCCCTTTCTGACCTCGGCATGGAGTGACCACTGAGTTGCAGCTTCCGGAAGGTTTCCTCGTATTGAGGCAGCTCCACATATGTGATCAGCCACTGCACCACTTCATCCACGGTCCAGTTATACACTATGGAGAGAGACAAGCAAAGCTGTGACTCCAAAGTACTAGGCACTGTTTGCACTATTGTCACAGTCACATGACCTTAACATGTACCATGTGTTTATGTATTTGTTTGATATCACTCTCTCTCCCAGAAAATCCTAAGTCTGAAAGGAGCACATATTGTATGAATCTATTTTTATGAAATGCTAGAAAAGACAATAGAAATAGAAAGAGTAATAGAAAGCTTATTAGTAGTTAACTTGAGTCAGGAGTAGAGACTGGACAGTGACTGTAAACACAGAAACCATTTGGGGTCATAGAAACGTCCTATATCTTGAATACAGAGCTGGTTACACATGTGGTGCTTGTCAAAATTCATCAAACTATACACTTGATTTGTTTTTTTTAAATATATTTTTGTTATGAACAACAAGCAAACATACAAACATTTTTGACATGATTACAATCAGTAGCTCACAACATCATCACATAGCTGTGTATTCATCACCATCATCATTTTTTTGAACATTTGTATCCCTCCAGCAAAAAAAAGAAAAAACTCATACATGACATATCCCTTACCTTTCCCTCTCACTAACCACTAATACTTCAATCTACTTAAAAATTGGTTTATTTTACTCTATGTAAATTATACCTTAATAAATTTGACTTAAAATATTTTTAAAAAATCTCTAAGTTTAACTATAGCTGAGAACCAACAGCCAGCCAGCCAGCCAGCCAGCCATTTAACTAGGATTCATGAAGCTTTCACTTAGTGCCCATGCTTCAGAGAGTTAGTTACCAATCCACTGGAAGAGATCGTGAACTAAACAGCATCATCACTGGAACATGAAATCTGATAAAAGAATTATAAAGAACATGAAAGAAAAAGGGAATAACCAGCTATGGGTCCAGGGACAGCTTCGGAGACAATGAATTGAAGCACAAAGGATTAGCAGGAGCATATCTGAAATATCTAATGGATGTGGGGGAGAAAGCTTTCTATATAGAATAAAGTCAGGTACAAAGATGAAAATTTTGATGTTTCTAGAATATAGACTATTCAACTAAGAAAGCTGAAACCATGCCATGTAGGGCCTTGACTACTATACTAAGGCAGTTAATACTATTATTCTAGGGTGGGCCTGCTCGGGTTGCTCTGGTCAGTTTAGTGAGGTCTGCACTTTCAGGGTAGTCAATAGACCTCTGCTCTTCTCATACCTACAGTGTGCTAGTTATAGAGCATCATCAGAACTTTGCATTTATTGGCTTATTTAATATGTCTATTCAGAGCTGTGCTTTCCAAATTAGTAGTCAAAAGTCAGATGTAGCTACTTAAATTTAAACAAAATTAAAAATTCAGTGCCTCAATGAGATTGTGGGAAGACGACAAAGTAGGGAGCTCCAGGTCTCAGTTTTTCCACTAGAACAACCATTAATCAGGGAAGAACTGTCTGAAACAATGATTTTGAAACTCTGGAGGCCAGAGGAATGCTGTATAGCATCCAGTAAACAGCAGGAGGAAGAGGATGAAAAATTGCAATAAAGACCAGTAAATTGTACTCTCTCCGTGGCAGCAACCAATCCCCATCCCCCATTCTTTTCTTTGAAAAAAAGAGTAGTTTTATTGAGATATATTCATATACCATACTCTATCCAAAGCGTACTACTAATTTCTTTTAGTATATTCACAGGATTGTGGATTCATCACCACAAATTTAAAACATTTTCACTACTCCAAAAAGAAAACTTCACATGCCTTAGAGGTCACTTCTCAATCCCATTACCCTTCCCCATCCCTACATAATCCTAATCGAGTTCTGTCTCTATAGATTTATGTATATTTACATTTTATATAAATGGAATCATACAATATAAAATATTTTGTGTCTTCTTTCACACAGCATGTTTTTTAAATTATTATTTTCATAATTTAGAGAAATTGTAGGTTTACATAAAAGTTATGTTTTTCCACCAGAACAACAATTAAACATATATCCCCTAGTTGCTGATGCTTTGCATTAGTGTGGTACCTTTGTTTCAATTGATGAAAGAATATTAAAATAGTATTATTAACAATAGTCCGTAGTTTCTGTTAGGTCTATTTCTCCCATATACAACCCTGTTATTACAAGGTGTATCAGTGTCATATATTTGTTATACTTCATGAAAGAACATTCTTATACATGTGCTATTAACCCCAATCTATCATCCACAACAGAGTTCACTGTTACAGTCCCATGTTTTATCTTTTAATTTTCTTTCTAATAACATGCATAGCCCAAATCTTCTCCTTTCAGCCACATTCACCTACATAATTCAGTGCTGTTAACACTCACAATGTGCTAACATTGCCACCAGACATTTCCAAATCTTTGCATTCAACCTAAATGGAAATCCTGTACAAATTAAGCATCAGCCCCCCATTCTCCATGCCCAATCTATTCCCTAATAACCTATATCCTAGATTATGACTCTATGAATTTGCATATCATATACGAATATCATATTCTCCATCATCCCCAACAGAAACTTGGCATGAATTAAGAATTAACTTCCTATTCCCTACCCCACACCCCAGCCCCTGGAAACCCATAATCTAGGTTCTGACTCTGTGAATTTCGTTGTTCTAATTATTTCATACCAGTGAGATCATACAATAAGGTTATTTTGTGTTTGGCTTATTTCATGCAACATAATGTCTTCAAGGCTCATCCATGCTGTTGCATGCATCAATATTTCATTACTTTATACAAGTGAATAATATTCCACTGTACATATGTACAACATTTGGTTTAGCCATTCATCAGCTGATGGACACCTGGGTTGCATCCATCTTTTGAAAATTGTGAATAACGTCACTAAGAGTAGTGTGTAAATATTTGTTTGAGTCCCTAGTTTCAGTTCTTCTGGGGATATTCCTAGTAGCAGGATTGCTGGGTCATATGGTAATTTTATATTTAGCTTCCTGAGGAACTGTCAAATTTTCTTCCATAGCAGCTGCACCATTTTATATTCTTACCAGCAATTAGTAAGTGTTACTATTTCTGAACATCTTCCTAACACCTGTGATTTTCTGGGTTTTTTTTAAAGTAGTCATTCTAGTGGATATGAAATGATATTTCATTGAGGTTTTGATTTGCATTACCATAATAGCTAATAATGTTGAGCATCTTTTAACCTGCTTTTTAGCCATTTGTATATCTTCTTTGGACAACTGTTTAATCAAGTCTTTGGCATATTTATTTATTTATTTATTGCATGGGCAGGCACCAGGAAGCAAACCCAGGTCTCCGGCATCATAGAGCCACTGAGCCACCGTTGCACCAACCTGGCCCATTTTTAAAATGGGTTCTTTCTCTCTTTAATGTTCAGTCATAGGATCTCTTAAATATACTAGATATTAAAACTTATTAGCTATGTGGTTTCAAAATATTTTTTACCAATCTGTATGTTATCTTTTCACTTTCATGACAAGGTACTTTGATGCAAAAAGCATATAATTTTGAGAATGTCTCATTTATCTATTTTTTTTGTACTGCTTGTGCTTTGGGTATAAATTTTAAGAAACCATTGTCTAACACGAGACCCTAAAAGCTTTCATATAATTTCTTCAGGAGTAATATATTCCTGGATCTTATATTTAGGTATTCCATTCATTTTGATTTGAAAGTGATAGGTGTCCTCCTTAATTTTTTTCATTTTTTTAAATTGTGAAATATGTATACACAAAAACAGCAATAAATTTCCAGGTACATTTTAACAAGCACTTATAGCACAAATTTAAAGTTTGCTTGGGTTACAGTTCCACGATGATTCATTTTTTCTTTTCACTGCTCCAAGTCACTGGAGACTAACAGAAATATCAATATAATGATTCACCAGACATACTCACTTGTTAAATTCTATATTCTTTGTTACACTCCTCCTTCTCTTTAAATAACATACATACATAAAAGCTATTAATTTCAAATACATCACAACAATTAGCTGTCGAACAGATTTCAGAGTTTGGTATGGGTTACCATTCCACATTTTTAGTTTTTTACTAATAGCTGCTCCAGGATACTGGAGACCAAAAGAAATATCAGTATAACGATTTGGCAATCATACTCATTTGTTAAACTCTAACTTCTCTGTGCAACTCTACCATCACCTTTGATCTTTCTCTAACTCTTTAGGGGTATTTGGGTTATGCCCATTCTAACTTTTTCATGTTGGAAGGGGCTGTCAATAATATGGGATAGAGGATGGAACTAGTTGATGTTCTGAAAAGGCTAGCCCATCTGCATTTCAGGATTTATCAATCCAGGGAACCATCTGGAGGTTGTAGGTTTTGGAAAGCTACCCTAGTGCATGAAATCTTTGTACAATCTTATATAATGCCCCAGGTATTCTTTAGGATTGGCAGAGATGGTTTTGGTTGGGATTTGGCAAGTTATGATAGGTAGCAATGTCTAACTGAAGTACACATAACAGTGACTTCCAATGTAGCCTCTCGACTCTATTTGAACTCGCTCAGCCACTGATACCTGACTTGTTACATTTCTTTTCCCCTGTTTTATCAGGATGTTATTGTTGATTCCATGGTGCCAGGGCCTGGCTCATCCCTGGGAATCATCTCCAATGTGGCCAGGGAGAACTTTCATCCCTGGATGTCATGCCCCACGTAGCGGGGAGGGGAAAGGTTTCTCATGCAGAGTTGGGCTTAGAGAGAGAGAGCGCCACATCTGAGCAACAAAAGCAGTCCTCTGGAGGTGACTCTTAGGCATACCTATAGGTAGGTTAAGCTTCTCCGCCACATACATAAGCTTCACAAGAACAAGCCTCAAGATCAGGGGCTTGGCCTATTGATTTGGGTGTTCCTAATGTTTGGCACCTCCTTAATTCTTTTACACATGGATTTCCAGTTCTCCCAGCATCATTTGTTGAAGAGACAACTCTTTTCCAACTGAATGGACTTAGCGTCTTTGTCAAAAATCAGCTGGCCGGGCATGGGGGCAGGTAGGCAAGACCCAGATGGCGGCTTAGTGAGGTGTGGGATCTAGTTCCTCCTCCAGGGCAGCTAGTAAATAGCCAGGAACAGTACAGAACAACTGCTGGGGCCATGTCAGGGACCAGAAACACACCATACCCCAGACTGGACAATCTGGACCGGCTGCGAGCCCACCCAGAACCTTGATTTCCCCAAGCTGTGGCAGCTGGCGCCCCTCCCCCACAGGCTGTTCCCAGAGGGTATAGGAAAGAGACTGTACCAGCAGTGGGGGCTAAGTGCAGCCAAGCTCCAATTGAGGAATTAATTAACAAATTCTGACTACTAAAAATAGGCCTCCAGCACAGCTGAACCTTGAGTAAAAGCTGAGGTTGCTGGTTTTTGCCCCAGAGCAGAGGGGACAGAGTCTAGGTCCTGAGGGAAAGGAGGGGGTACATAGGACTTGGAGATACACAGAGCAACATACCAACTTAAGCTCTTGATTGGCAAACCCGAGCAACAGGGGTCCTGCTCTGAAAAGGATTTTTGTTTTTCTTTTTTTGGGGGCTGTGTTTCTACGGCTTGACTACTCTTTAGATACAGCTGCAGGGCTTCTCCAACTCCAACTACCCCAGACACAGGCAGAATTAAGCTTGTTTGAGAGCTTGTCTGGAGGCTGTGCCTTCCCCAGGACAGGGGTGGGGCCCAGCTCAGGTGGACTCCCTCCCTCAAGAAATTCACACCCTAGGGTCTAGACTTTAAGGCATATTACAAAGCTACAGTGGTCAAAACAGCAAGGTACTGGCATAAAGATAGACATACTGACTAATGGAATCAAATAGAGTGGTCAGATATAGACCCTCTCATCTATGGACAATTGATCTTTGATAAGGCAGTCAAGCCAACTCACCTGGGACAGAACAGTCTCTTCAATAAATGGTGCCTAGAGAACTGGATATCCATATGCAAAAGAATGAAAGAGGACCTGTATCTCACACCCTATACAAAAATTAACTCAAAATGGATCAAAGACCTAAACATTAGATCTAGGATCATAAAACTTTTAGTAGAAAATGTAGGGAAGTATCTTATAGATCTTATAATAGGAGGCAGTTTCCTAGACCTTACACCCAAAGCACAAGCACTGAAGAAATAAACAAATGGGAACTTCTCAAAATTAAACACTTTTGTGCATCAAAGAACTTTGTCAAGAAAGTAAAAAGACAGCCTACACAATGGGAGACAATATTTGGAAATGGTATATCAGATGGTATATCAGATAAGGGTATAGTATCCAGAATATATAAAGAGATTGTTCAACTCAACAACAAAAAGACAAACAACCCAATTACAAAATGGGCAAAAGACCATGAACAGACACTTCTCAGAAGAGGAAATACAAATGGCCAAAAGGCACATGAAAAAGTGATTTTCACTTTCTTATTATTAATGTATATGTTGAAGGCTATAATTTCCCTCTTACACTTGCCTTCACTGCATACCATAAATTTTGATACATTGTGCTGTCATTTACATCCATCTCAAAATATACTGATTTCCCTTGCAATTTCTTTTCTGATCCACTAATTGTTTAAGAGAGTGTTATTTAACTTTCATATATTTGTAGATTTTCCAGTTCTCTGCCTGTTACTCATTTCCAGCTTCATTCTGTTGTGGTCAGAGAAGATGCTTTGTACGATTTCAATAGTTCTAAATTTATTGGGAATTGTTTTGTGACCCAACTTCTGGTCTATCCTAGAGAATGATACATGTGGATTTTTGAAAAGAATGTATATCCTACTGTTTTTGGGTGCAATGTTCTGTGTATCTCTTTTCATTTCTCATATTATTCAAGTTCTCTGTTTCCTTATTCAGTCTCTGTCTAGATGTGCTACCCACTGATAACAGTAGGTATTGAAATCTCCAACTATTATTGTAGAGGTATCTATTTCTCCCTTCAGTTTGTCAGTGTTTGCCTCATGCACAATGTTTAGGTGCATAAAATTTATGGTAGTTATTTTTTCTAGGTGGATTTCTTCTGCCTGTTGAAATCTGCTGATAAATGCCTTGTGAGTTTTCAATCTCTACTGTTCTGCATTTCATTCCCATAATTCTGTTATGTTCCTTTTTATACTTTCAAATTCTACTTTATGCTCACACATTGTCTTCTTGATATCCTTTGTCTTTTTACACATGTTTTCCTTCATCTTGAATTGATTCAGCAGATTTGTTTGAACATCTTTGGTTGTTTGAACACTTTCATTAATATATAATGTCCATGTTTGTCTCTTATAACAGATTTTGACTTAAAGTATATTTAGTCTGATATACTTTTTTGCTTAGTATCTACATGGAAAATGTTTCTCCATCCATTCACATCCAACCTGTTTATATCTTTGGGTCTAAGAAGAATTTCTAAGAAACAATGTATGGTTGGATCATGATTTTCATTTTTTTTTAATCTATTCTGCCAGCCTTTATCTTTTGATCGGGGAGTTTAATCCATTAACATTTACTGTTATGATAAAGGCAGTACTTCAACCATTATGTCCTTTGGTTTCTATAGGTCATATCCCTTTTTTAATTGATAAATATATATACATTTTTGGGGAGTCAATCTTTTCCTTTATTGCAAACTCCTTTTCTGTATAATTGATCTTTGTAATGTACCTAATGGATCCTTTTCTCATTTCTGTTTCTGTATATTTTAAAAATACTTTCTTTGTAGTTATTCCTGGGGTTTATATTACATAACCTATATCTATAACCTTATAATTTTAAAAGATACCAACTTAGCATAAATAACATACACATTCTTTATGTTGCTTTTGTCCCACTTATTATATTTTGCACATCCATTATCAGAAAATAAGCCTATTTCTTGTCCAATTGTATTCTGATTTTTTTTTTCCTGAATGTTTTATTTAGGATCATGTCATTTATGAAAAGGGATAATTTTTCTTCTTTTTCAATATAGATGCCTTTTATTTCTTTTTCTTGCCTACTTGCTATGCCTAGCACCTCCACAATGTTCAGTAGCAATAGTGAAAGTGAACACCCTTGTCTTTTCTATCTTAAGCAGAAAGCTTTCAGTATTTTATTATCAAGTATGATCTTATCTGAGGTTTTGGGTTTTTTTTTTTCCTTTGAAAAGGTGTGGGTTACAGAACAATCATACATAAAATACAGGAATCCCATATACCAGCCTATTAATAACACCTTACATTGGTGTGAAACATTTGCTACAATTGGTGAAAGATCTGTGGGTTTTTCATAAATTCACATTATTACACTAAATTCACTCCTATTCCATTTTTTTTTCAAAAGCCTTTTCTGCATAAACTTAGATGATCACTTGTACATGTGTCTGAATTTTTTACCTTCATTTTTATTAGTGGTGCATTACATCAACTGGTCTACATGGCCCACCTTTGCATGACTGGGATAAATCCTACTTGATCATTATATATAATCTTTTTAATGTACTGATATATTCCGTTTGCTGTTATGTTGAAGGTTTTTACATCTACATTCATAAGATAAATTGGTATGTGATATTTTTCTTGTATATCTTTTATCTGGCTTTGGTATTAGGGTGATAGAATGAGTTAGGAAGTGTTACCTCCTCATCAACTTTTTGGAAGCATATGAGCAGGATTGGCGTTAATTCTTCTTGGAATGTTTTGTCAAATTCACCAGTGAAGCCAGCAGTTCGTGGACTTTTACTTGTTGGGAGGTTTTCATACTGACAAAATCTCTTGTTACTTGTCTGTTGAAGTCTTCTATTTCTTCTTGATTCAGATGAGGTAATTTGCATGTTTCTAGTAATTTATTTAATCTAGTTCAACTAATTTTTGGCATACAATTGTTCCCACTGTCCCTTATAATCCTTTTATATCTGTGGGGTCAGTAGTCATATGCCCTCTTTCATTTTTCATGTCATTTTATTTGCATCTTCTCGCTTCTCATATTTTCAGTCTAGATAAAAGATTGTTGACTACTTGATCTTTTCAAAGAACTCATTTTTTGTTTCACTGATTTGTTTTCTGTATTCTGACTCATATGAACTAAAGATTGGAGTTGCATATTGAGAATACAGTACTGCTGGGTTTTGCATGCACCCTTTTAGTTACCCTTACTGATGATCTTCATTTCTTCACTCAACTCCAAGCCACTCTCTGATTTTTTTCCTTTCAATCTGCAGAACTCCTTTTAGTAATTTTTGTAGGGCAGGTTTCTTGAGGACAAATCCTCCCAATTTCTGTTTACCTGTGAAAATTTTAAACACTCCCTCATTTTTGAAGGACACATTATTCAGATAAAGAATTTTTGGCTGCTGGTTTTTCTATTTCAGTACCTTAAATATATCATACTACTGCTTTATCACCTCCATGATTTCTGATGAGAAATCAGCACTTTTCTTATTGAGGATCCATTGTATGTGATGAATCACTTTTCTCTTGCTGCTTTCAAAATTCTCTTTCTCTTTGGCATCTGACATTCTGGTTAATATGTGTCTCAGAGTAGGTCTATTCAGATTTACTTGGATCAGGGTAAACTGACTACTTGGACATAAATATCTATGTCTTCCATAAGCGTTGGGAAATTTTCGTCCATTATTTCCTCAAATATTCTTTTTGCCCCCATTCCTTCTCCTTTCCTCCTAGGAAACGCATGATACATATGTTTCTGCACTTCAGGCTGTTACTCAATTCCCTGAGGCTCATTTTTTTTATTCTTTTTTCTATCTGTTCTTTAGACTGTATGATTTCAATTATCCTGTTTCTTCTAGTTTGCTGATTCTTTCTTCTGCCTGTCCAAATCAGTTGACCTATGCCTCTAGTGGATTTTTAATCTCTACTGTTATGCATTTCATTCCCATAATTTCTGTTATGTTCCTTTTTTTTTCTTCTTCTTTTTTTGGCATGTATAGGCTCTGGGAAACAAACCCAGGTCTCCAATATGATGTCAGTCAAGAATTCTGCCACTGAGCCACTGTTGCACCATCTATATTCCTTTTTATACTTTCAAATTCTTCTGTATGATCATACATTGTCTTCTTGATATCCTTTATCTCTTTACATATTTTCCTTCAACAGATTAGTTGTTCCAACTTCTGAGTCCCATCCCAAGTTTTAATTTATTCCCTTGACTGAGCCACATCTTCCTGTTTCTTAGTATGACTTGTAATTTTTTGCTAATGTCTAGGCATCTGATTATCTCAATGAGGGTCCATTTCTCACATTGTCCACAATATTACTGTTGGTTGGCTTTGTGTTAAGGTTTCTTCTTTAATATTTAGTCTAACTTACTCTAGACCTTTAGAAGAACCTGTGTTTAACTGTTCAGATTTTCTCAATTCCTCTTCATCTGATTTTTGCCCTTGATATGTGGTGCAATTTTTAGGACTGCACTTTTTTGTGCAATTGTTCTATCTCCAGAAGAGGGCTTCTTTTCTTCTGTACCTTCTCCAGGAATCTGAATCTGTTCTGCTTTGTTTTGTGTAGAATTTTCTCTTCAGCTCCTGTGATTTCTTTAAATTCTCTCCCTCACTCAGTGCCCCCATTTCCTTATACAGGACCCAATCTATCTTTCAGCAGCTCATTTTAACTTCAGTCCCTTTTTTACCTGTGAGGCTTCTCTTTCTCTTGTTTCTTCCTTGTTAGGGTATCTCATCCCAGGGGGTCAGATGGGATAAATCCAGAAAGGTGGGTCACTTCAGAAAGGTCCATTTTGCCTTTAGGTGGTCCAGCTAACTGAAACTGGATTGAGTCAGGGCACACAATTCTGGCAAACATTTCTATCATAATTTCTCTTCCCCCACCACCTGGAGGCTATTCTCTAGGCAGCATTCCTCAGCAGCTTGTGCTCACCCTGGGTCTCTGTGGACTTAGGTCTCTGTGCCTGGCTTTGCATGGAGTTCTAACTCTCTGCCATGAGTTGCTCTACACTTGCTTTCTACAATAGGAGGGGCACACCCCATGCTGTCTCTGTGCGACTCCCAAGTTGGCAGAATGGAGTGAAGGGAAAGAGAATGGGAATCAGCAGGCAAACCGGGACAGAATTTTTCTACCTGATATTTTTCTGTTTCTTAGATTCACGGTTTGTGGATTCCTTCTCCAGTCTCAATTATACTCCAGAGTTCTAAGTAAATGGAATTTTTCCTTTTATTTGCTAAATTTCTGGGGAGGTTTTTTCAACAGATGTCTTATATCACCATGTTGATGATGCCACTTATCATCACTCTTGAGGCAGGCCACTGTGGGGTCCAGCCCCTGGCTAGCTCATGGTAACAGAGAGGGGCATAAAAATCCTCTTCCTCAAGACCGTGGGTATACATGGCCGATCACTGATCATGGCATTTGATTAATGACTTCAGACACTGGGGAACTGGCTTGAAGGGCAGCGACTGTTTCAATCCACTCCAGACAGGGGCAACAGTGGCCATTGTTTCAGTACACCCTGAAGGAGGGTGGCAGCCATCATTTATTCAAACCACCCCAGACAGGGGCCGAGTTAGAAGAGGCCTAAAGATGCTACATCTCTCAAGGCTGAAGGGCTGCGTTTGCTGGGTAGGCCAGGGAAGCTCAGCTTTGGAGAGCTCTTGGTACCCCTTCTGATACCCTTCCCAGGACATGTTGGAGCCATCTGCACTTCTTCATGGGGCCCTGACCCTGTTTCAGCTGGATAAGACTGACCTGAAAAAGTCCTTTCAGGCATACCCCCACTACCAGAATTTGCCCTCCAGTTAAAAGTAGTGAGAGATTAGAAAAAGAAGCACAAACTAAACTCAAAGCAAGCAGAAGTAAGAAAATAACAAAGATTGGAGTGGAAGTAAATGAAAGAAAAACCAATAGAGGGAACCAACAAAACCAAAAGCCATTCTATGAAAAGATCAATAAATTCAGAAACCTTTAGCTAGGCTGCCAAAGAAAAAAAAGAGAGTGTATACAAATAATGAAAATTAGAAATGAAAAGGGGGACATTACTACCAGCCCCCCTGAAATAAAAAGGGTTTAAAAGGACTCTATGAACAAATGCACATCAAAAAATCAGATAATCTAGATAAAATGGACAAATTCTTAGAAACACACAAACTGCCTGCACCGACTCAAGAAGTAGATGATCTCAACAAACCAAGTACTTGTAAAAAGATGGAATCAGTAATCAAAACCTCCCAACAAGTTATAAAGAGAAGGCAGGGTTTAACAAATGAGCATTATTGCTGAATCATTATATTGATATTTCTTTTATTCGCCAGTATCTTGGAGCAGCAAAAGTAAAAACTTGTGGAATTATAACACATACCAAACAATGAAATCTGTTCTACAACTAATTGTTGTGGTGTGCTTTGAAATTTATTGCTTTTTTGTATATATGTTACTTTTCACATACAAAAAAGTTAACTGTAATGATAAATACACAGCTACATGGTGAAAAAATTTAATGTAATCATGCACTGCATTAAAGAATAAAGAATTGAAAATCTTAAAAAAAACAAAAACAAAAACAAAACTCCCAACAAAGAAAAGCCCATGACTAGAGGGATTCACAGATGAATTCCACCAAACATTCCAAGAAGAATTAACTCCTATTCTGCTCAAACACTTCCAAAAAGTTAAACAGGAGTGAATACTACATAACTCATTCTATTAGTCCAACATCATCCTCATACCAAAACCAGATAAAGATACAACAAGAGAAAACTACAGAACAATATCTCTTATGAATGCAAACATCATGAATAAAATACTAGCAAACTGAATCCAAAAGCATATTAAAATAATTACACAATATGATCAAGTGGGATTTATCCCAGGTATACAAGGTTGATTGACCATAAGAAAATCAATTAATGTACTATACCACATCAACAGAATGAAGGGGAAAAAAAACCCACATATGATCATCTCAAATGACACAGAAAAGAAATTTTACAAAATCCAGCACTCTTTCTTAAAACACTTAGAACACCAGGAATAGAAAACTTCCTCAATATGATAAAACGCATATATAAAAAGCCCACAGCTAACAACTGACAGCTTTCCCTCTAAGATCAGGAACAAGACAATGAAATCTACATTAAAATTTTCATTCAAAATAGCAACTATTTCTAAAACTACAAAACACCACTAAAAGAAATCAAAGAAGATATAAATAAATGAAAGGATATTCCATGTTTATGGATTAAAAGACTGAATACCATTAAGAAGACTAACTAGCATTAAAAATACTGATATCATTATAGAGTCAACAAAATCCCAGTAAAAATTCCAACACTCTTCTTTCAGAAATGGAAAAGCCAATCATCCAATTTATATGGATGGGGACAATCAAATCAATAGGCTGAGCCCTCAATCTTCAGGGTCGCCCCTATGAAACTTATTCCTGCAAAAGATAAGCTAAGCCTATTTACAATTAGGGCTAAGAGTCACCCCCAGAAAACCCCTTTTGTTGCTCAGATATGGCCTCTTTCTCTAAGCCGACACGGCAAGTGAACTCACTGCCCTCTCCCTCTACATGGGACATGACTCCCAGTGTGGCAACATGGAACAGAAATCCTGGGATGCGACAGGACCCAGCATCAAAGGATTAAGAAAACCTTCTTGACCAAAAGGGGAAAAAGACAAATTAGACAAAATAAAGTGTTAGTGGCTGAGATATTTCAAACAGAGTCAAGAGATAATCTGGAGGTTATTTTTATTTTTATGCATTATATAGATATCCCCATTTTTAGTTTATGATGTATTGGAGTAGTTGGAGGGAAGTACCTGAACTGTAGAGCTGTGTTCCAATACCCTTGTTTCTTGAAGATGATTGTATAATGACATAGCTTTTACAATGTAACTATGTGATTATGAAAACCTTGTGCCAGATGCTCCTTTTAATGGGATAGGGACAGATGAGTAAAAACTATGTGTTCTAGTTTGTTAGCTGCTGGAATGCAATATACCAGAAACGGAATGGCTTTTAACAAGGGGAATTTAATGAGTTGCTAGTTTACAGTTCTAAGGCCGAGAAAATGTCCCAATTAAAACAAGTCTATAGAAATGTCCAATCAAAGGCATCCAGGGAAAGATACCTTGGTTCAAGAAGGCTGATTAAGTTCAGGGTTTCTCTCTCAGCTGGAAGGGCACATGGTGAACACAGCATCATCTGCTAGCTTTCTCTCCTGGCTTCCGATTTCATGAAGCTCCCCAGGAGGCATTTTCCTTCTTCATCTCCAAAGGTCACTGGCTCGTGGACTCTCTGCTTCGTGGTGCTGCAGCATTCTCTGCTCTCTCTGAATCTCCCTGAATCTCTCATTCTCCAAAATGTTTCCTCTTTTATAGGACTTCAGAAACTAATCAAGATCCACTCAAATGGGTGGAGACATGTCATCCCTAATCCAGTTTAACAACCATTCTTAACTAAATCACATCAACCAGGGAAATGATCTCATTACAGTTTCAAATATACAGTATTGAATAGGGATTATTCTACCTTTAAGAAATGGGATTTATATTAAAACATGGCTTTTCTTAGGGGGCATACTTCCTTTCAAACCAGCACACTATGGATAAAAAATAAAGAAATAATAGGGGAACAAAGGTTAAAATAAAATGGGTACATGAAAATACTAGTGGTCAATGAGAGAGAGGGGTAAGGGGTATAGTATGTATGAGTTTTTTCTTTTTTTGTTTTACTTCTTTTTCTGGAGAGATGGAAATAAAAAAATGATCATGGCAATGAATACACAACTCTGTGATGATATTGTGAGCCACTGATTGTATACCATGTATGGAATGTTTGATATTAAGAATGTGTGTTTGTATGTTGTTTTATTAATAAAAATACATATTTTTAAAAACTACAATTTTCAACTTGAAAAAAAAATTTATATGGAAGGGTAAGGGGCCCCAAATAGCTAAAACCATCTTGAGAAGAATGAAGTTGGAGGGGCTCACATGTCCTGATCGTAAAACATATTACAAAGCCATAGTAATCAAAACAAAATGGTTCTGACACAAAGACAGACATACAGACCTATGGAAATGAATTGAGAATTCAAAATCAATCCTATTTATGGCCAACAATTTTTTTTTTGTCAGTTTTATTCATCATTGTTAAGATGGCCTTCAATAGGTGAAAGGGTAAACTATAGCACATTCATACCATGGAATATTATTCAGTGATTCAAATAAATGTGCTATCAAGCTGTAAAAAGACATGGAACAAGCTGAAATGAGTATTGCTAAATGAGAGTAGCAATCTGGAAAGACGGCATACTATAAGATGCTAAATATATGACATTCTGGAAAAGACAAAACTATAGCAACAACAAAAATTTCAATGGCTGCCATGTATTCATGGGGAGGAAAAACACATGAATAGTAGAGTGCAAAGTACTTTTAGGACAGTTAAAACTATTCTGTATGACACTGAAAAATGGTGGATATGTGACATCATACATTTTTCAAACTCATAGAACCAACTCATTTTTTTAATATCAAAATATATTTTATTCTGAACCTCTTTCAAATCTGATTCAAATTACAGTTGTCAAAGCAATACAATGAAAAGGGAAACTGCAACAACAACTACAAAAATGTGCCTAAGAAGGATAAAAGGGTCAATGGAGACAAATCATTGTGATGTGGAACCAAAATACATCCTAAGTACATGGCCCAGCACAGCATCTGTATCAGTCTTCCTTACACAATAATCGTGAAAACCGAACAATAAAAGTTTTTTAACACGTACAAAAAACTGTGATGGGCTGGTTTACACTTTTACAACAGTTTTAAAGTTAACTGAACAACCAAAGAAATGATGCAGACATTTTAATCCTGTGCTATCGACAATTTCAAAGAATTAGAACCAAAGATTTGTAAAAATAAAAATAAAAGCATTAGCCAACTCATTTTTCATATGGAGACAAAGACTACTCAATTAGGAAAGAATAATCTCTTCAACAAATGGTGCTGGGAAGATAGATCTCCATTTACAAAAAAAAAAGAATAACAAGGAGATCCCCTTGCTCACAGCATATATAAAAATTAACTCAAAATGGATAAAAGAAATAAATATAAGAACAGTACTATCAAACTCCTAGAAGAAAATGTAAGGAAATAACTTCAGGACCTTATATTAGGCAATGGTTTCTTAGACTTTATATGCAAAGCACAAACAACAAAAGAAAAAATAGATAAACAGGACTTGATCAAAATAAAAAACTTTTGTGCCTCAATGGACTTTATCATGAAAGTGAAACAACAACCTATACGATGGGAAAAATGTTTCGAAACCATATATCTGATTAAGGTTTAATACCCAGAATATAAAAAGAAATCCTTCAATTTGACAACAAAAAGACAAACCAATTTAAAAATGGGCAAAAGAATAGACATCTCTTCAAAGATATGCATGGCTTGAAAGCACATTAAAAGATGCTCAACCTCATTAGCTATCAGGGAAATTCAAATCAAAACCAGAATGAGATACCATTTCACACTCATTAGAATGGATGCTATTTAAAAAATGGAAAGTAACAAGTGTTGGAGAGGATGCAGAGAAATAGGAACATTCATTTATTACTGATGGCAATATAAAACGGTGCAGCTGCTGTGGAAAACAGTTTGGCAGTTTCTCAGACAGCAAAGAACTATCATATGATGTGGCAATCCCACTACTCAGTATATACCCAAAAGAATTGAAAGTAGGGACTCAGATATGTTCATAGCGTTGTTGTTCATAATTGCCAAAAGATGGAAGCAATCTGTGTCCATCAACTGATGAATGGGTAAACAATATGCATACAGTGGAATATTACTTAGCCCTAAAAAGGAATGAAGACACACAAACACATAAACATACATATACACACACTCACACACTCACACACCCCCCACACAGGGAGAACCATGTAACAATGAAGGTAGGGAATGGAGTGATTCAGGTGCAAGGCGAGGAACACCAATGATTGCTGACAACCACCAGAAACTGGAAGAAACAAGGAAGGATTCCTCCTTAGAACCTTTGCAGGGAGCATAACCCTGCCAACATCTTGATTTCAGACTTTCAGCTTCCAGAACTGTGAGAGAATAAATTTGTGTTGTTTTAAGCCACTAAGTTTGTAGTAATTTAGAATAGCAGCCCTATGAGACTAAAATAATAATCTAAAAATAATAAAAGTATATTCTGAATTGCCTGGATATATAAGAGTACGGGATCTCAATTTCAGTGCCCACATTGCATTTGTGTTTATAAATATGTAATGCTAAGTAGTTATAACAGTAGAAAATCATTGGCTTGGAATTTCAGAATATCATGTGCTTCATATCAACAACGTATCTTCAATGATATATTCTGATAAAAAATATATTTTCATAATTGCAATACAAGTTTTTAAACCAAATGTTACCCACTTAAAAATGTAAGCCATCAAGAACTGTCCCAACTGGTGTATCCCCAGAGAGACTGCCGTAGCATCACATATGACAATGATGATAGGATCTAGCTGAGAGAATTATAGAGGACATGAGTCATTTTGCCATTGAGCATGCACTCCATCAATAGTACCTTGAATTTGTATTAGGGGACACAACCCTTCCCACCCCCACCTTCATGTTGGCTGGTACTCTCAGCCAATATGCTTGGGGTAAAGGTAAATTAAGCCCTAATGAATGTAACTCAAGCTAAGCCAATCAGTACATTCCATCCTTCTGAAACTTAATTCCAGGATTTTTTTTTCTTTTTGACCCTTTGGGGATGGGCTGAGCTTGCTCTTCCACTACATCGGAGTCTAGGATAAAGTGATCCTGAATTATAATATTAATAACAATAATAATGTTCATAGAAGCTATCTCTTAGATAGTACTTACTAATGATTATTACTCTTCTAAGCATCTCATACATATTAACTCACTAATCCTAAACACTACACTGTGAAGTAGGTATCCCCATTTTACAGATGAATAAGCTGAGTCACAGAACAGTTGTATCATTTTCCCAAAGTCACCCATCTAGGAATTGGTAAAACCAAGATTTAGACTTGGTAGTCTAGTTCCATAGCCCATACTCTAAGTCATTCGTTATATATATTTCCTTGCTGACACTGCTGGAATCCTTCAAGCAGAGGCAAAGTTGAGCTAAGAAATGGATCCAGTTGACATCATTTCATCACTGAGTCAGGTCATTGCTGCAGATATCCCTATTTATATATTTTTCAGTTTAGTGCAAGAAACAAATCCCTTCTTTTACTTATGCCACACTGAGAGGATTTTCTTCACAATAGGAGACAATTCTAACCAAAAAGATCAACGACATGCCTCTGAGTGGTCATCTGCAGCATGGCGAATCATATCAGCACCATACATAGAGCACTGAAGCTAACTGCTCCTCAATATTATGATGATTATTTTTAATTGGTAATCATAAAAGAATCCTTTTAAACATTTCTGATATATGTATGGTGTTTAGATGCTGTGCCGGTTTGAAACTGTTGTGTACCCCAGAAAAGCCATGTTCTTTAATCCTGATTCAATATTGTTGGGTGGAATCTTTTTAATTAAGTTGATTCCATGAAGATGGGTCCCTCCAATTGTGGGTGGGACCTTTTGATTAGATGGTTTCGATGGAGATGTGTCTCCACCCATTCAAGGTGGGTTTGCTTACTGGAGCCCTTTAAAAGGGAACCATTTTGGAAAAAGCTTTAGAGCCCATGTAGCCAGAGACCTTCAGAGATGAAGAAGGAAAATGCCTCTTGGGAAGCTTCATGGAACAAGAAGCCTGGAGAGAAAGCTAGCAGACATCGCCATGCTCGTTATGTACCTTTTCAGTTGAGAGAGAAACCCTATACATCATTGGCCTTCTTGAATCAAGGTTTCTTTCCCTGGATACCTTAGATTGGAACCACCAACTTGCAAGTTAATAAATTCCCCTTTTTAAGAGCTGTTGCAGTTCTGGTATATCACATTCCAGTAGCTTGCAAACTAGAACAGACACATAGAAAATAAATTTACCCCCATGCTTTTTGAACAGTCAATTATAAAGGAATATAAGTAGACATAATAAAAGCAATGAACGTGTTTTAGCCAAGTGAAGGTCAAATGACATCATGACGTACTACACAAATCAAAGTTTCGCAATGACTTGAATAGAGAAAAATGGTAGGAGGACTGAGTCATCGGATAGCACTCAGTAGTACAGGCATGCCGAAATTAAAAGAGCCTGGGAACAATTTAGTTACAGCGAAAATGTATCATTTCACTGGATTTGAATTTTGTTCTTATTTAATATATGAATTTGCTTTTTGTTTATATTTGTATTAAAAGGTTATATACTGAAACACCATTTCATGTTTGTATATACTGAAATAACACTATAATAAAAATAATTTAAATCAGCACTGCAGGTCCAAGACAAATTATTTCCCTTAAAAGGAATTTGTACATTCCTCAAATTTGAGAACTACTGCCATGAGCAGCAAGAAGCCAAACCAGTTTTGAAGGAGAGCAATATGATGAAACTCATCCTTTTCTTCTCATAAGATCCATATCTTTACCAAAACTGTTTCATCAAAATGCTGTCTAATTTCCCATTCATAGCCATGTTCATTTTTGCTCACCTCATTCTTCCTAAAACAGGGCTCTGACCACAGTATTATCAGTAAGAATTTACTCAAATAATAACTAACCTAAGTGAGGAGTTCCAGAAATGCCGGACTGTGGACTTAAAAACAACAACTTCCTTAGAAAAAATGTACAGCTCAAATGGATGGTTATCTTCTGAAATGTTTGTCAAAAGACAGAAGTTCCTCTGGTAGGCACCCCTCAGGTCTTAGGTTGTTTCTGGCACTCTCATATGAGTGAGAGAAGTTGGAAGCTGGTCCCTGTCATCCCTTCATTCTCTTATCTCCTGCACAGTGGTACCCAGGACAAGATGCAAAACACTCAGAAATACATCATGAATGAAACAAAGTTGAAGGCAAAAATGCTTAATCTCTTGAAGACTTCAAGAAAAAGACACTAAAAAAGAAAGCTGAGAGGGTTTGGAGGTAGAACTATTTGCAAAGTCAGAGGAGGTGAGAAGAGAAGAGGAACTGAGGAAGATCTGACGTGTGCGACCCAGAGGACAAGACCCTAGAGGCTTAGGGGAAGGGTGCTCAGTCACTGCTTGGTTAAATTTCTGATTCTCAGATTATGTTAGAAGGAACAGAGAAATTTATTTCCAAGAGATAAATTCAAACCTTAGGGTTTGGAAGAGATGAAACAATGGATCTAAAATTAAAGAAGCATTAGGGAAAGTAAAATGCATTACCCATTATTCCTAAAAATGAATATATATCCCCACATATTATAAATATGGTCATTTACCATAGTCTGGAGTGTCAGATAATGAAGGCATAGGAGAACGAAACATTTATCTAGACAGACAGACAGACAAGTGCTAGCCTGTGAAGAGCAGAGAAAAGCAGTCCAGCCACTGATGCCAAGGGAGCTCAGACTCATCTAGCACAAAGGAGCCATTGTGCTTGGCATGTGGAGTGGAAAGAAGGCCATTTTTTTGTTGTTGTTGCTTAAAAGGCCTGAAACCAGTGCTACTCCAAGGGCTTTCTGTCTGCTGGGAGGATGCCTTGATACAAGCCAGGGCACAGACCCTTGGCATGCAGGAACTCCTCAATCAGCACCCTACACTGTAGTGGAGACAAAGAGGAGTCTAGACCAAGATTTACAGACTATTCAGATGTTTAACATCTACCCACTAAGCTGCCAATAACACACTCCAATCATGTAAATTAAAAAAAAAAAAGTCTATATATTGCTCAATGTCCTCTGGGAAGTAAAAATCACCCTCAATTGAGAATCACTGCTCTAGACACGATATTAAATAAAGGCAGAGGGTCTAAAAGGGGGCTGTGATTGCCAGTAAGAGGCTAGAAAATTTGGTAAGGTAAACTTGGTGTGTTTACAGACTTCAAATGATTCACGTGTCCAAATCCCAGGAGGAAATGCCACAAAAGACACTCTCCTATTGTCATGAGCCTCACATTTCCCGGAGCCTAACCATGTGGTCCCTAGCCAGATTAAAGACTAATCTCTGGGGTGGCCCACAGTGGCTCAGCAGGCAGAGTTCTCACCTGCCACACCGGAAACCTGGGTTTGATTGCTGGTGCCTGCCCATGGGAAAAAAAAAAAAGACTAATCTCCAGGCAAAATGAAGAACGATGCTACACAGAATCAGAGAAGGCCAGTACCTGGAGTTTTCCACACAACAAATGGTCCTTTCACAGGAGAGATGCTCAAAATGACTAACTTTGTAGCCTCCAAACCTCTTTAACAACATTAACTATAAAAGAATTTTGAGCACACTTTGTCCATATGTAATTGTTTATAAATTAGATTTATGTACTAATAGGTTTATGTACTAATTTATGTACTAATATTATAAAACATACTTATTCGTATGTATGAAGAATGAAATAAAAATTAATACAATGTGACTACCAGCTCTAATATTTTCTTTTAGTACCTCAATTATTGTCTTAGGCATGCCCTGCTGGAGTGTGCATACGCCATTCACAGACTACTAGACACACAGTCTAACTCATGTCTGTAACAGATGACCTAAACTTCACAGCTTTGCCCTGGAGGCTGCCTCTGTTGAGCTCGTAATCTGGCAGGCAATCCTCACTTAAAAATCAGTCAAGGTCTTGCACCATTTACTTATTCATCCTTGCACATTGCCCTCAGGCTTCTAGATCTTTGTCATTTCCTTTGCCAGAAAAGCTCTTTTCCCTATCTTGGCCTACTAAAAGTATTTAAAACCCAGCTCTAGCCCTTTTGTTAAAATTCTTTGGGACCCATTTCAAAACATCTTTCTCTAAAACTCTCTACTTATTAGTACACACTTTCTTTAAACAGATATAATTTTCTTTCTTTTTTTTAGCAATATTTACGTTCATTATCTTTTGTTTTAATTGTGAAATATATATGCACGTTTATTTTTTAATACAAAAAAGCAATAAATTTCCAAGTACATTCTAACAAGTAGTTATAGTACAGATATTAAAATTTGGTATGAATTACATTTCCACAATTTTTCATTTTTTCTTCTAGCTGCTCCAAGAAATATCAATATAATGATCTGTTAAATCCTATTTCTCTGTTATATTCCTTCTTTTTAAATAACATATATACATAAAAGCAATAAATTTCAAAGTACATTGCAACAATTACTTATAGAACAGATTTCAGACTTATTGTCTAACACATACCTTATACAGTTATTATTTAGTCACCTACCTGTCTTCTTCATTAGGTAGACTAAAAATTACACGGTGATAGGACATGGGTCCCAATGTCTACCTATTCCCCAGTGTCTAACATAGGGATCTAAAAAATTTACTGAATGCAAAAAAAATAATCAAATGAATGAAAGAACAAATGATGGCAATCTGTGGGTCCCGAACATCTGCTACGCATCCCATAAGGATTTACATTTGTGGTCTTAATAAACACATTGCTCTCCCCAACAGACTTCCAATGGAGGTAAAGAAGAGGGCCATAAAAAAATTAAAAAGTGCTTACTATTTTATGTATATTGGCAGAGAACTCCAGAAATTGATGTTCTGCTAGTGTTTTAGATAGTAAATATAGATCCTGGCCTCAATACTATATTTCAGAGACAGGAAGGGGACTTTTCCATTTGAGAAAGATTTTTATATAAAACAAAAAAAATTATAAAAACAAATCATCCAGGATTGCCAAATCTCTAGGTATTTTAAAAGGTTGGTAAAAAAAACAAAACAAAAACAAAAACAAAAACAAACAAACAAACAAACAAAACCTATAGCTCAGATGCAGCTTCATTCAGTGTTTTAACATGATTACTTTACAATTAGGTATTATTGTACTGTCCATTTTGAGTTTTTGTATCTAGTCCTGTTGCACAGTCTGTATCTCTTCAGCTTCAATTACCCATTATCTTACCCTGTTTCTACCTCCTTCTGGACTCTGTTACCAATGACATATTCCAAGTTTATTCTCGAATGTCCGTTCACATCAGTGGGACCATACAGTATTTGTCCTTTAGTTTTTGGCTAGACTCACTCAGCATAATGTTCTCTAGGTCCATCCATGTTATTACATGCTTCATAAGTTTATCCTGTCTTAAAGCTGCTTTGTCTGGTGTGTCGCTAGTTCTTCTAAACCGATGCAAATGTACTAAGAAACGATGATCATGCATCTATGTGATGATGTTAAGAATTACTGATTGCATATGTAGAATGGTATGATTTCTAAATGTTGGGTTAATTTCTTTTTTTTCCGTTAATTAATAAAAAAAAAAGGCTGGGTTTTTATTATAGAAAGTAGTAGAAACATTACTAGATTTGAAGCTAGAACACCTTGATTTCTATCCTATCTACCATGGATCAGCTTGGATAAATCACTTAACATTTCTGAACCTCAATTTTCTCTTCTGTGAAATACTGATCTTGTCATTTAACAATCTGTTATAGACCAGGCACAGTGATCAAGACAGAGATCTCTGTCCCCTCTTAGCTTAGAATCTAGCAATACCTATCTTCCAGAGTCGTTGAATTAAATGAGTTCACATGTTTGAAAGTGACTATGATTTAATACAAACTCAGAAGTAATGGTTTCTTCATCATACATTCAATAAGAAATAGATGCTGAGTACTGGTCAGAACTTGGATGGTAGAGCTACAGGTCCACCAGAGGGAAGAAACGTGAGCAAAGGCTCAGAACTATAAAATGTGGGCATGCTCAGAAAATAGACTCTAGCTTGTCTGGAGTCCAAGGGTCACATAAAGAAACAAGTGAGGTATTGCTGAGATTAACTGATTAAGGACATTGAAAGCAAATGGTTTCAAACTCCAAAAACATATATTGATTGAAAAAAAAATTACTGAACATTTATTACTTGCCAGGCACTGCAATATAAACTGCACTATATACAAATAATTATAAGTTGGGCAGTAATCAATACAATGAAGAAAAATAAAACAGGGCAAGAGGATAAAGAGTAGTGATATCAAATCAGGTCAGAGAAGGCCCTTCTGAAGAAGTGACATTTGAACAGAAAACAAAATGAAGGTATGAGCCATGTGGACACTTCGTGGAAGAGCATTCCAGGCAAGGGGAACAGCAGGTATCACTCCTTAGAACTTGAGCTATAGCGAAAGCCTCAGGAATGTGCCACGGCAGATCCTTGGCTATGACTAAACCTTTCTCTTGCCAGGGGAAAAATAAGCAGTAATGGGCTCTTGAACCAGTATCCCTTTCCCCTAATAGATTAGTGGTGATTCCAGATAAAACCATCAACTACTTTAGTGGTTTCAAACCCACATACCCAAACACCTGTGTCTGTCAGAAAGGTTGTCAATAACTTCTTTGTCCCTCCTTCACACAGCTATTAGTCAGTTAGTTGGTCATTTGACCAGCCATTTGGTCAGCCAGCCAGATATAGAGAAGTGGTCAAGACTTTGGAACCAGGGTCTTCATTTACTAGATGTACAATCATAGGCAAATTACTTAACCATTCTATACCTCACTTTTGTCACCTATAAAAAATAGTGAGAATCAGAATATTCACATCATAAGATTGTAATGAAGATACAGGAAGTTCCTAGCATACAATAAGCTCTAAATAAATTTTAACTTTTATTATTATCACCATACATTCACCAAACTTTTTTTTAATCATCTTTAATGGATTGGAGATATGGCTTGTAAAGAGTAAAAAAATCACAGTAGGTACATGAAAGAACCCTGTAACAACTACCACATGAACTTATTTCCTTACTGATTTTTCTATATGGTCATAAAGTACATAACTATAGGTACAGCAGTAAAAGGAATATTTACAGATAAAATAAAATCCTTTTGTGGCCACCATCCAGGTTAACAAATTGAGCATTGTCAGCATCCCAGGAACCCTCAGAGTGCCCCTCCCTATCACAATAATCATTCTCTCCCTTAATTCATTCACCAAACTTTCATTGGCTTTTATTCTAGCATGTCCTCAATGGGTTTCTGCACTGAGAGATGAATCATGCATGATCTCTCTTCTCAAGGGCTCTCCTCTAGAGAGGAAGACATACAAGGAAACAAATAAATATAATACAGTATGTACAGTATGACAAGCGCTAGGTCAGAGAGACGGAAATATGTGGTGCTGTGGGAACACAGAGAAAGAAGTGATTGACTGCCATATTGAGTTTAAAAAAAAGTATCACAAGCTAAGTTTCTTATTTGCTACTCTGTATAAGGAACATGGCAAGGTGTCCACAAAATCCTCTCAAAGGGCGGTGTGATGGTGGCTCAGCAGCAGAATTCTTGCATGCCACACTGCAGACCCGGGTTCGATTCCCAGTGCCTGCCCAAGCAAAAAAAAAAAAAAAAAACTACTCCTCCCAAAGTGGCCCTCCCTATGGATAGTTTGTGACCTGGACCTGTGGATTGTCTTTCTGAGCAATTTCCTTCTGGCTTCCACTGATACACCTGGTTAACTGAAGTAGAGGGAGGTACAGGCTTGTGTTTTCTAATACAATGTCCATATCAAGCCCTAAATCATCACTGCAAAAAGAAGTTGGTCCTTGGGCCAAGGCCTCATGTAACAGACTTACTGGGCTACCTGGCAAATACCAGGGCTCAATAGTATATGCTATTGAAAACCACTGCAGAGCAACTGCAGGGCTAGCAGAGAACCAGATTACAGAAAGGCCAGCATCCTGGCTGCAGAATTGTAAAAGTATCTGGGCTTTGGAATGATGAATGATCCAAACAACATAAAAACAGAAAATGGTAGAGCCAAGGATAAACTTTATTCTTCTGCATCCCTACTCTGAGCCATGTCATGTAATAAGTGTTAGGATTTGGAATCATATTAGATCCTACCCTCAGGAAGTCTGGTGGAAAAAGATATGGGAACAGATCCTTGCAATTAGTATGGTAAGTGTTATGATGAGATATGCAAAAGAGGCTGTGGAACAAGGAACAGGGCACCTAACCTACCTGTACTTCTCAGGGAAGGCTTTTTGAAAAGGTAGGATTTGACCAGGTAAACAAAGGAGGAAAGAAGGACAGCAGAAACAGCATATATGAAATCATCAAGAGATGAAAGAGAGTGACATATTCTAGAAACTGCAGATAAATCAACATAGCTACAGAGAAAATGTAAAGAATTATAGAAAATTAGATCAGAGAAATAAACATGGAACTGATAAGCTAAACTAAACTAGCACATGTGTGGCATCCAAAAGTATTCAGCAAATTTTTTAAAAATGCAGGGATGTTTGTATGAATTGCAGGAGAGTAACTACCTTTGGGGCTAATGTGCAGAGGTGGAGAAGGAATGACAGAAAACTACAGTATTAATAAACAAAGTCTTAGGATATAAAAGAAAATCACCAGATTTTTGTTTTAAGTACATAGTGATCTTTTTTTTCAGCTGAGTTATTTCATTTTGAGACTATGGATGTTATGTGATTCCAATGCATCTGATTAGTACCTCATAGATAATAAAAAAAATAAAATAAAGTAAAAATCAATGACATTTTCTTCAAAAATTTCTTTTGTCAACATTTCTGAAATTTTTGGTACCTTATTTCAGTTGAGTCAAAATTAGACACCAGTTGTTATCTAAACTTATTCTATTGGAAAGCCAATATTTATTTTCTCAAAATAAAATATGATTACTATATATAGTTATACAGAAACTTATTTATGACATTTTTAGCAGTATCTTTATTTCTACAGGATCCATCTAGAAATAGTTCTTCCACCCAGAAACCCAGTGTCCTAGCATGTTTGTTTCCTTATTTAAAAAAAAAAAAGAATGCCATGAAAAAATGTAAGCAGAGATGTGACCAGATATTTATTATACAAAGATCTCTCTGGAACCAATTGAAGTTCAGACAGCAGTAGAGTTAGTGAACAGTAACAGTCAAAAAACACTGTATGAAGTACAACATTCCAAACAAAAGATGATGAACTTGAGACTTCTGTTTCAGGCCAAGATGAAGTAATAGGGATGGGATTTATGCTTCTTTCTGGGCATCATGTATAATGTCCTCAATCAATTCTCACATTATCCTCGCTTAGTTGTATAATCATCAACACTCTCAATTTTAGACGATTTTCATTGCTCCCAAGAGAAATATAACCAATAAACACACCCTCACCAAACAGAAAACCTCCCCTTAACTCTTGTCCATCCTCCCCAATTATCTGCCCCGAGTACTGCTGTAGTATTGTTGATGTCTTTCTGTTAAACATAGACCATAGCCTCCAATAGCAGTTTTCCCCCACCCTCTCTTATTTATTCTTTGTACAAGATTCATACCTTTGAAGCAGTTCATGCAAGAACTTATATTTGTAGTGTTAATCAGTGGGACACATGGCTCTATACAACCCCCTTCAATATGGCAATGTTACTTATAGACTCACTAATGAACTGCCTTCACTTCTGTCCATTCCCTAATATTTAAGCTCAACCTCATTGGCTAACCATTCTGTGTAACTCTAAGCCCTAAGGTCTATTATTTACAGTAACATTGTAATATTTTTACATTAATTGTTACAAAGACACTATACCAAATCTAAATGTCAACAATAGTGGCATATAAGGGGTATGGGAAATGAGAATGTTCTCATATTAACTGTAGCAGTGAAAACACAACTATGTGATTATACCAAGAGTCACTGATTGTACACTTAGGACGGATTGTATGGTGTGTGAATAAAAATATTTTTAAATACTCAATGATTGAGGGCCATGGTGGCTCAACAGGCAGAGTTCCTGCCTGCCATGCTGGAGACCTGGGTTCGATTCCCAGTGCCTGGCCATGTAAAAAAAAAGATTGAAAACTGGTAAACCAGCTTGCTGTTCCAACCTCAGGCCAGTAACTGGATGGTATTTGAAAATGGTATTATAATGCTACAGGGTTCAATAAACTGGGGTTAATGCAAGATGACAGAATAGCCGAGAATAAAGATGTAAAAGAACCCATAAGAAGGCCTCCTGAGAACCTTTATAATGACTGGGTATTTTGAATTACGAGAGCACTGGACCTGAGAATGAGACAGCATATCTTGCCTAAAGAGCAGTGAACAAAATACGAGGAGGATAAAATCTATCTTGAACCATATCTGAAAGAAGCTTTTTGGGAAAGAAAAGAAGAAGAAGAACGGCAAAGAAATAATCATGTAACTAAAACAATGCAGCTGTCCTCAAAGTACTTTTATGAAGTTGGTAAAACCTAAAATGTAAAATTTAAGGGCTATTTGGGCTACAAATGTGTTACTTTAAACAAATATCATTTGTAATCAGTGTTGGTTTTTGAATTCCAAACCTTATAAAAATTTTAACTACTGGTTTTACTTACCTGTTATAACTTTTTCCAAACAAGCTATATTTAGCTAGTGTTTAATTGCTTCTTGGGACTTAGAGAGAAACTTTAATCAGTTCTCACTGTCTGGATAACCTCAATTTACTAAAGGACATAAGGATATAATGTTATACCAAGTAGTCACCTTTATATTGCTTTTGTAGGTTAGCAAGATGCTTGTGAGTGAGCCCCATAAGGGCATAACTTGCATGTATGAAATGGAGCAAGAAGCAAGTACCAGTACCTGATTGCACCTGAAGTAAACAGAGCAGTCCAGCAGACTAGTTTTCATCCTTCATAAGTCTTTAGTAGAGTGAAAAGAAGAGAAAGGATTCATTACCCAGTTTACCAAGATTGGGAACCAGCCCCAGTTTAGCCCTCTTCAACCACTGGCTTTCAAAATATTTGATTTTGTACCAGTTTTATAGGTTTGATTAGTAAAAGTTAATCTACTATTTACTGCAGCTTGTTTGTGGTAGCAAAGAAAATTATTATCAACCTAAATATTTTTCTATTAGGGATATATCCAAGCCAGGGATGAGTATGCAGTGATTTAAGAGAATGAGATAAATCTGTTACCAACATGGTAATTTTTCATTTAAATGACAAAAGACGTCACAGGATAATTGTCCTCTGGTTTCAAAAACATAACAAAAGTACAAACAAACAAACAAAACCAACCCTTATTGAAACTACTGGTATGGAAGTGTACTGATCAAATGTTTGTCAGCATTGTTTGCTTCTGGGTGAAGGGAAGTAAAGGGAAATAATAGCTTTTTAATGAATATATTTGTTTAAACTTGTCTAAGAATTTATTCCTGTTATTTTTTTAGCTATAAATATTCCATAAATGTTATTAAAATAAATGCAAGATCTAAAGATAAAAAAAAGCTAATTCAAGGAATAGTACATGCTTATTGACAGTTTTAATTTATTTTTCATTCAATTGCTGGTTCATATTCTTTGCTTGATTTTCAGCTGTCTTCCATGTTGTATATTTGATTTCCTTTTTATTGTAGATATTACATCCAATATGGCTAAATCAGTTGTGTCCACATTGTGATATTTTGTTTTATATATTTCCCCCAATTTTCTATTGGTATTTTAAACTGGGATCATGGAAATCTTCACCATATATTTGTATTTCATTATGTTGAAAAAATAAGAGAAAGTGTAAAAATAAAGAAAATAAAGGCACTGAAAAAAAAATTTTGATTTTGCATTCTAACTGATAAAACAAAAATAATGTACATAGCCCCAATATGGAGGTGTACAAATCATATGTATGTATGCCAAAGGTAATTTGTATATTAGAAAACAAAAAAGTAGACATTAGAAAAATAGATAAAGATATAAAGACAAATTATAGTTTCTCCTCATAGCCTAGTGATTTGTCCACTCTCAAAAATTTTAACTATTGTCAGTATACTGTAAGGATTGAATATGAGTAATAGTTTTAAGGTTCTAGGTTGATTGCCTTGAATATAAACTAGATTCAATAATGTCACCCCTAAATTCTGAAGTGCTTCCTTTGGTAACAGTGAAAGGGATGGAAGCGCAGCGAGATGGGAAGAAACTATATGGAAACCACAGTGGTCCAGAGCAAGCCATGACTGTGTGGGGCAGAAATATATGATTGGGATCTTACCTCGAAGAACAAAACAGACTAAGAAAAACAAGTTTTAGATTGTATTTTAAATTCTGAAAGAAACAAAGTGTGTATGTACATTTAGCAGATTTGTACATATGTGTATGTGCATGTGTGTGTGTCTAAACCCTGAAAGACAAGATATGACGTTCCACATTCATTATGATTAAGTTGCAACATGATCATAAAGGAGTCTTTTAAATTTTTTGTAAATATATTAGAAAACCTCTTTAAAATCTTTAAGAGCCTTTCTTCTAGTGAATACTTCAGATTATTTTCTGAAGCACTTATCCTGAAATTCTTCATGAAGATTCTGTTACTTGTCAGATTCAAATCTGACAGATCCTCATTTGATAACAGTTTTGCTCATGGTAAAAGCAGTTCTACATTAACACATAATATAAACAAGATTTACCATTTTATTTTGCAATCACCTTGCATCACATTTTTGGAACCATATCTAAAATCAAAGAATGTGAGGAAGATGTTGATAAATGCTAGTGTTAAGGATGTTTTAGTGGGGGATTATTTACTTAAAGGTCAGTTGATTAGTCAATATTTTTGTGTTACGATGTGTTCATACAGAATTTAACATAGGTCTTCAGGTGATAAATTCTCAGACAATGAAGGACCCCCACTGTTTAAATGCTGGCTAGTCATGCTCCAATTCCATTTCTCTCTCACCCACGTCAAATAAATTTGAATCTCATAACTGCTGATACATGTAATGTTCACATTCAATGTGGCAAACATTTTGGTAATACTTAACAAGAAGCTAAAAATCATTTTAAATAATTCCAATACCAAACAAATAAAGAAACAAACAAACAAAATCAATGATGAAGAGAAAATCTTAAATTTAGCATGAGAAAAAAGTATAGGTTACATATACCTATTTGTAACAAACAGAAAAGTGACTTCAGAATTCTCCTAAAATACAAAACAAAAGATGGTGGAGCAACTAATCTTTAAAGTACTGAAAGAGCAGCTCAACTGCCAACATATATTCTGTATTCGGTAAAAATATCTTTTAAAAAATGATGGCATACTCAACAACAAAAACACAAACAACCCAGTTTAAAAATGAGCAAAACACTTGAGTAGACATGTCTCCAAAGAATGTATATAAATGGCCAAAAAGCACATTAAAAGATGCTCAACTTAGCTAGCAATTAGGAAAATGCAAATCAAGCCCACAATGAGATACCATTTTATATCCACTAAAATGAATACTAATTAAAAAAACATAAAATAGCAAATGCTGGAGAGGATGCAGAGAAATAGGAACACTCATTCATTTTTTATGGGAATGTGAAATAGTGAAACTATTCACTGTTGTGGAAAACAGTCAGTTCCTCAGAAGTTAAGTATAAAATTGCCATATAATCCAGCAATACCACTTCTAGGTATAGAAGCAAAAGAACTTACAGCAAGGACACAAAGAGATATTTGCACACTGATGTCACAGCAGCATTATTCATAATTGCCAAAAGATGGAAGTAACCCATGTGTACATCAACTGATGAAAGGATAAACAAAAAGTGTATATACATGCGATGGAATATTATTTACCTGTGAAAAGGAACAAAGTTCTGATACAAGCAACAACATGGATGAAACTTGAAATCATCATGTTAAGTGAAATAAGCCAGACACAAAAGGGCAAATTTTGTGTGATCTCACTGATAATAAATTGTTAGAACAAGTAAATTCATAGAGCTATAAACTAGAATACAGGTTATCAGGTGCCAGAATAAGGTGGGGAACTGAGAACCTAATGCTTACATGGTACAAACTTTTTTCCTGAAATATTGGAAAAGTTTTGGTAGTGGATAGTGATGGGAGCACAACATTGTGACCATAACTAACATCAGTAAATTATATATTTGAACGTGGTTAAAAGGGGGAAATTTAAAGCATATATTTTACTAGAATAAAAATATTAAAAAACAAAACAAAACATAGAAATGCACAATCAGTGAACTCTAATATAAACTCTGGACTATAGTTAATAGTACACTTATAATAATGTTCCATCAATTGTAACAAAGGTATCACGCTAATGCAAAACGTTAATAGGGAAAAACACTAGAAAGGAGAGGTATATGGGAATTCTGCATTTTGTGCATAATTGTGCTATTATAGGGTAGAACAAAGAATAGACTGCTCTTTACAGAAACAGCACAATGTAATAACAAACATACTAGTAAAATTAAACTCAAAGAGATAATGACTTGAGAATGGATATTACTAGAAAACAAAATTAGTATTTTAGAAAATTGAAAATATGCCTTATAACATTAAAAAATGAAATGAATATTTTTTACCTATCATCTTAGCAAAGACTTAGATGATTATTATATCCAAGAAAATAATATTTTCAACAATTTCTGCATTATAAGTTGACACAGCCATTTTAGAGTGTAAACTACCAATATTAATTAAAATTCTCAATGTTCAGATCCTTGGAACCCAGAGCTTGAATGTCTAGAAATTAATCCTGAACCAAAAAAAAAGGGCTAAGAGTATTTGTTGAAGACTTTTTTTAAAATAACAGTTTGGAAACAGTCAAATGTTTATCAATAAAGAAATATCTAACCAATATATCTATAAAATGTAATATTCTACAAAGAAAATGCCAAAGATTGCTATAAAAAAGGAGCAAATTACATACAATAACCTAAATTTTTAATAAGTATTAATATGTATATGAAAGAAATTGAAGTGAAACAGATCATAGACATAAATGTAAAGTCTAAAACTTTAAAGCTAGAAAAAAGCATAAGAAAAAAATCCTTGTGTGACACTGGGCTAGGCAAAGATTTCTTAGACATGCGAATGTAAAAGTAAGCCACAGAGTGGGAAAAAAATATTTGCAAAGCATAAATCCAGTAACGGTCTTGATATCTAGAACATACAAAGAATTCTTAAAACTTAGAAATAAAACAAACAACCCAATAAAAAAATGGACACAATTTTGTATACTCCAATAAAGAAGATATATGGATGGCAACCAGGTACATGAAAACATGCCCATAGTCATTAGTTGTCAGGCAAATGCAAAATAAAACCACAATGAGATGTCACTACACTAGCAGAATGATTAAAATTAAAAAGACTGATCATACCAAGTGTAGGGGGAGGTACTGGAAGTCTAATACACCACTGGTAGAAATGTAAAATGGCACACTCTCTTTGGAAAATAGTGTGACAGTTTCTTAAAAAGTTAAACATATACCCATCATATGATTTAACCATTCTACTCCTAACTATTTACCCAAGAAAAAAGGAAAAATAAATCTACACAAAACGTACACAAATGTTCATAGCAGCTTTATTTGTAATAGCAAAACCTGGAAACATCTCTAAAGTCTACCAACAAGTGACTGGATAAATAAATTGTGGTATATCCATATAATGGAATATTACTTAGCAATAAAAAGGAATGAACTACTGATACATGAAAAGACATGAATGAATTTGAAAATAATCATGCTGAGTAAAACATATCATATTTTAAAACTGTACATATTATTTGATTTAATTCATATAAAACTACGGAAAATGTAAGCTAATCTATAAAAACAAAAAGCAGATCTGTGGTTAACTGGGAAGGGATGTATGGAGAGGAGCCAGAGGAAGGGGTTACATAGGGACAAAAGAAACCTTTTGGGAGTGATGGATATTTAGCTTGTGTATAGTGATGGTTTTGATAGGTTTATACATGGGTTAAGCTTATCAAACTGTACACTTTAAATATTTACAGCTTATTGTATGTCAATTATAACTCAATAGAGCTCTTCTTAAAAAAAAATAGATGAAGCTGAGCTATAGCAATGTCAGAAGAAATGATTTAAGACATATTAAATAGGTAGAATCCTCAGGACATGGCAACAGAAGTAAGGTGAGAGATGCTCGGTCTCCTTAATTATCAAATGGGGATATAAGTAAAATCTTTTATCTTCAAGTGGTTACTTAAATATAAAATGGGGCGGGCCATGGTGGCTCAGTAGGCAGAGGTCTCACCTGCCATGCCAGAGACCCGAGTTTGATTCCTGGTGCCTACTCATGCAAAAAAAAAAAAAAATTAATAATAATAATAATTATATAGATAGATATAGATACATATAAAATGACTGTGAAAAATGTTAAATCACTACATTGATACTAGTTGTATTTACTATAATAAACAAATTATTTGAAAGAATGTAAGGGAAACAGAAAGTCAATTGTGTCTTTTTCCCAAAAAAATGTAGTATAAAGCAACTAAAGTCTGAGATAGTTAACTAAATGACTTGAAGATCCACTGAGTGAAATAATTTTTAAAATAGCTAAAACACAGTAAACATATCTCTCATTGTGTTTATGTAAAAGCAAAAAGGGATGCCAACTCTTTCTTGCTGATCTGACCTTTGATAGGGTTTGGACAGTCCCATGTCACCTGGACCACCAATGTTGTGTCAACAGAGAGGCCACTATTGCTGGGATCTCTCCCTAAACCCTTCTGGTTCTCCAGTTCTGCTCCACTGCCTCCTGCAGAAAAATAATGTCCTCCAAAGAGTCACAGAATTAGAGGCTTGTGAACTTGTTCTTGCCTGTCATGCCGGAGACCTGGCTTCGATTCCCAGTGCCTGCCCATGCAAAAAAAAAAAAAAAAAAAAAAAAAAAAATCCAGGCTCCTTGTCCCCAAGCTATTAAGAAAAAAGGGAAAAAAAAAACAAAACTAAACTAAACTAAAATTAAATGGTACTGATATAACATTTTCCCTGGCATGTTGGAAACTGATCAAACTCACATTACTGCTTGATCTCCCATCAGTAGACAGCCTGAGCTGTTCAGGAGCATTAAAGAAAAGCTCCCCCACTCAGCGTGGGAGATGACCCCCAGAGATGAGTCTGACCCTGGCACTGTGGGGTCAACAATGCCATACTGACCAAAAAGGGGAAAAGAAGTGAATCAAATAAGGTATCAGTGGCTGAGAGAGTTCAAATGGAGTCAAGAGGCTACTCTGGGGATCACTCACGCAAGTTTCAGCTAGACACTCCTACTATCATAACTTGCCAACCCCCAACCAAAACTATTTCTGCCAATCCTAAAGAACACCTAGGGCATTATATAAAGATTCTACAAAGGTTCCATGCACCAGGGTAATTTTCCAGAAACCTACAACTTCCAGATGGGTTCCTACAACAGAAAAGTCCTGAAGTGCAGAGGGGGCCTGCCTCTTCAGAATATCAACTAGTTCCATCCCCCATCTCGTAGTATTGACAGCTCCTTCCAACATGAAAAAGTTAGAAAGGCCATACTCCAAATACCCCAAAGAGTGACAGAAAGATCAAAAGTGATTGTGGAGCCATACAGAGAGGGTCAGGTTTAACAAATGAGTATGATTGCTGAATACATACATTGATATTTCCTTTAGCCTTCTTTACCTTAGAGCAGCTAGGAATAAAAACTAAAATTTTTATCTGTTCTACAAATAATTGTTGCAATGTACTTTGAAAATCATTGCTTTTTTGTATATATATTTTCATAAAAAAAGAAAAAGAGAAGGAAGAATATAAAAGAAAAGACAGGATTTAATAAATTAATATAACTGCTGAATCAATATATTGATATTTTTTGGTCTCTAGTGTCTTGGAGCAGCTAGAAGAAAGAATGAAAAATTGTGGAAGTGTAACCCATACTAAATTTAAAAACTTTTTGTATAACTACTTGTTAAAATGTACATGGAAATTTATTGCTCTTTTGTATATATGTTATTTTTTACACACACACAAAAAACATTAATATGAAAAAACAAACTGGGAAGTTTTAACTGAAGAGGTGTCATTGCACTCAAAACAAAATATGTTTCATAAGCTATTTATCTTGAGTGATAATGGTTCTTAAGATATTCTGGGTAAAGAGAGACAGATAAAGGGAGCTGGCCATTGAACATGCTAAATCAAATTTCACAAATATAGTTTTCCTAAGATCTAATTACTATATGCATTTTGTTACCAATACCTCTCTGAGAATTTTGGTGGCATTTTTGACAGAGCAACTCCACAAAACTTAGGATATGTCCAAAGGTGTTAGTCTTAACCACTTTTCTACAATATAGTATGTTTCTAGGCTTTAACCTTACCTGGAATACTGGTGATATGCACTTGGAATCTATTTTGTCTTTGTTTCAATACTTATGAACTTTGTTTCAATATCTAGTATTAGTATTCAAGTCCTTATAAACCATCATTAATAGCAATAGTGATAATGACCAACTCTACCTCGATCTGATTTTAATGTGAATGAATCTAGCTTTGTAACATTAAGTTTACGGTTAGTTGTTGGTTTTACAAATCCATAAAATCATTTTTTAAAAAATATATAGTGCCATTCTCTTCACAATTTCCTGTAAATCAATAATTATTTCAAAATAAAAAAAAGGAAAAGCCCTCCCCCCCCTCCCCCAGAAACACAGCTTCCAAAGAATTCCAGAAAGCTGCTTACCATAGCTGCCTTAAGCTTCTTTTAAATTGATAAAACACAGGGCTAACGGGAAGCATCAGCCTGTATCAGAAACAGAATGAGTATGCAGGTCTTTCTACTTCAAATCTAATGCGCTCACCTACATTATAGATGATTCCCTGAGGAGCTAAAGTTCTATCATAGGTAAGGAATTTAAATAAAAATAAAATTGCCTCATTCCTACCAAAACCATTCTTCTCTACCACCTAGACCAGTGTTTTCAACTGTGGTAGGATTATACGGAAAAGTATTAGCCCAGAGGGCAGAAAGCTCAGGTCACAGTCCTAGCTCCACTATTAACTAAAGCATGACAACGAACTATACTTAACACCCAATCTTTGAATCATCTAGAACTCAGCAGAGTTGTAACCAAGCAGAGAACTACAGCTGAAAGGGTTTGCCTCAGAGGTCAATAAGCTCTCTATCATTGGAGGTAAAGCAGCAGAAGCTGGGAGATTTCTATGGGGGGTAAGGAAAGGGTAGTGATAGGGTAGAATTTAAAAAAACATTCTAATGAAGAACAATTCCTGAGGCCGGGTGTGTTTGAAGCACCTTCCCCCCTTCCCAGCACAGAGATCATATTCAGTCTTATTCAGTGACTATCTGTAAGGATCATTTCAATAATTTGCCCCTACTAATCATCTTATATTCACAACCTTTTACAGTCAAGTTGCTATTCATTTTCCTCTCTTTTCTCTGAATCAACCAGCAATTAAGATTGAACACCCATGCTGCCTATTACCTTCTGAAGACTTCCATGCTTTCCACAAGTCCTCCACACTGATGAGTTTATCCTCACCATGGAAGGTGCTGTGTTTCACCGTTGGGTCATGGTAATTGAGGTCTTCCCTCAGGAACTGCAAGGGAAAGACACACAAGTCACAAGAAATGCCTGGGAGTGAGCCTACCAATATTTCCACGCAGATCAACTGCAGTCAGCCAGCCATACCATATCCCACAACCCAATGCACAACTGTGTATTGTATTGTATCCTTCTAAGTACATGCATCTTGATTGCCAATTACATAGCCTGTGCTTCCGTTTTTCATTCACCTGGAATAAATATGAATAAGAAATTCCGTCCTCATACTGTTTTTTTAATTTTGTAAAGATAATAAATGACATTTAACTGGAATTCAATAAGCTAGAAGAGAGGAGAAAGAAGGGGAGGAAGAAGTAACTTTTTATGAGCACTTACCTATATACTAAATTATATGTCAAGAACTTCATATAATTCATATAGTGTTTGCTCATAGAGTCCTCACACCCAATGAATTAAACTTAAAATATTAGCTGTGATCATCTTAAAACTTGCCCATAAGCCCCTCCAGAGGATAATGTAGTGGATAGGGTTGCCTTATGATCAGGCAATCCCGTTTCTGGAAATATACTTAAAAGAACTGAAAGCAGAGACTCAAATAGACATTTGCACACCAGTGTTTATGGTAACACTATTCATGATACCCAATGGATGGAAGTGGCCAAAGGATACATTGACTAAGAAGTAGAAGGGTGAACTGTATACATATGATGGAATAATATGTGGCTACAGAAAGGAACAAAGTTATAAGGCACACAAGGTGAATGAACCAAGAGGACATTATGTTGAGTAAAATAAGCCAAAAACAAAGACAAATATTGCATGGTGTGCTGCTCTGAAACTGTTATGTACCCCAGAAAAGCCAGGTCCTTTTTCTTGATCCAATCCTGTGCGAGCAGCCATGTTTCTTTTAATCCTGATTCAATATTGTGGGGTGGAAACTTTTATTGGATTGTTTCCATGGAGATATAACATGGAATTGTGGGTGTGACCTTTTGCTTGGATAGAAATGTGACCCCACCCATTAAAGGTGGGTTGTGATTAGTTTACTGGAGTCCTTTAAAAGAGGAAACATTTTGGAGAAACCTCAGTGTTGACAGAGCCAACACGAGACCTAGACATTTGGAGATGAACAAAGAAAACACCTCGGGGAAAGCTGAAACCAGAATCCAAAGACCTCAGCAGATTCCAAGCCATGTGCCTACCCAGCTGACAGAGGTGTTCTGGACCCACTGGCCTTTCTTGTGTCAAGGTATTGTTCCCTGGATGCCTTAGTTTAGACATTTTATAGCCTTAGAACTATAAACTTGTATCCTTTCAATTTAGTAAATTCCATTGTTAAAAGCCATTCATTTCTAGTATGTTGCATTCCAACAGCTTCAGCAAACCAAAACACATGGTCCTGTTTAAAAAATAATTATAAGAAAATTGGGGCCTAGATTGTAAGCTCTTACAGCAGTCACATTTATCCCTGACCTTTAAGTGATATTTCTAAATTCTGAGATGCTGTGTTATATGTGTATAACCTGGTATTTTCCTGGAACTTTGGGCACCTGTGTGACACCTAAGATTCAGAATAGGAGTTTTGCAGCTCTGAAAGTCAGCAGTCCTACATACAGCAAGTGTTAAAGAAGCTGAGAAAGAGACCAGGTTTCAATTAGTGCTAAGAATCAAGCTGATCTGGCTAGGACTAAGGTAAATCAGAATAAAGGATGATATGGTCTGTACTTTAGAACTTCACCTACTGAATGACTCCAAAGGAGAAGAGGTATAGAGGTATATATTGTCTAAAACCTAAAGTTTCTATAGCATACAATCTAATTAACCTGTCTATCCAGTTCAGTTAAACAACCTAAACACATAGAACATAGAATTGGGAACGAGGTTTTTGCAATTCTGCATTGCTTAATGTAATACCTGAATATATTCCAGAATATGTTGGATAGATAATTTAAAAGTATTGGCATTCCTGGACCAGATAAGTCTTGAAAACTGGAGGAGCCAGACTCTCCAGAACATTAGCTGGGTCCATCTTCCTGCCCTGTGTAGTTGGTGGCCCCTTCCAATATGGGGGGGAGGGGTTGGGAGGGCATGGCATGGATGCCCCTGGGGAGTGGTAGAAAGATCAAAGGTGATGATGGAGTTGTGCAGGGAGGTAAGGTTTGCTGGGTCATTGTACTGGTGTTTCTTTTGGTCTCCAGTGCCTCAGAGAAGATAGAGGTGGGGGGCTGGAATTGTGGGATTGTGGCCCATGGCGAGCTCTGGGGTCTGTTCTGCAGATGGTTATTACACTGTGTATTGAAGTTTGTTGCTTTTTTGTATGTATGTTATTTCTCACAAGAGGGAAGAAAGGCGATGACTGTGATTATTTATTCCTTCTTGCCTCCAATGTTCTGGAGCAGCTAGAAGGGAAAATCTGAGATGATCATATTGTAACCCATGACAAAGTCTGGGATCTATTCTGTAACTACTTGTTGAAGAGTACTTTGAAAAGTTTTTCTTTTTTCTTTCTTTGCTTTGTATATATATATTATATTATGCAATGAAAAAAAAAGTATTGGTAGTCTCCTGAGAGATTGAGCACAAATATGAAACTATTAAACTTTTCCACCAGGGGAACCCCTGATACTGTCTTAAACATTAGGGACTTCTAAGTTAATATGCCAAACTCTTGACCTTGAGCCTGGCTCTTCTGAAACTTATTTCTGTAACAGAGAAGCTAAGCCTACCTATAATTATGCCTAAGAGTTACTTCCAGAGAACTTCTCTTACTGCTTAGATATGGTCTCTCTCTCTCTCTCTCTCTCTCTCTCTCTCTCTCTCTCTCTCTCTCTCTCTCTCTCTCTCTCTCTCTCTCTCTCTACTTCCCCCCCTTCATGGGACATGACATCCAGGAGTCTGAGTCTCCCTGGCAACATGGGACATGACCCCCAAGGATGAGCCTAGTCCCGGCACTGTGGGATCAACAATGCCTAACTGACCAAAAGTGGGGAAAGAAATATAACAAAACAAGTTATCAGTGGCTAAAAGATTTCAATATAGTCAAGAGGCTATTCTGAAGGTTACCCTTATGCAAGCTTCAGCTAGATATTGCCAATTACCATGGTATGCCAAACCCCAACCTAAAGAATACCCAGGGCCCTATCGAAGACTCTATAAAAGTTTTACTCACTAAGTTTATTTTTCAGACCTAAAACCTCCAGATGGTTCCTAGCCAGATAAGTCCTGAAACCCAGAGTTACCAGTCTCTCCAAATGCATCAAACAGTGGCATCCCCCTATCCCATAATGCTGACACCCCTTTACAACAGGAAGAAGTTAGAATGGTTATTGACCAAATATCCTAAAGAGTGGGAGAAAGATCAAAGGAGGAGGAGGAGTTGTCACAGAAAAGATACGATTTAACAAATGAGTGTGATTATTGAATCATTATATCAATATTTCTTTTTAGTCTCCAGTGTCTAGAAGGAAATACCTGAAATTGTGGAACTATAATCCATACCATACTTTAATTTGTTCTAAAACTACCTGTTAAAATGTACTTTGCAATTTACCACTTTTTGGTATAAATGTTATATTTCACAATTAAAAAGAAAACATGCCCATAAATTCTTTGAGATTCCTCCCACAAAAAAGTAGATTCCCCTCCCCTTGAATACAAGATAACATTAGTAACTAGTCTTCTAACAAACAAAATGTTGCAAACTGATGTCATATGACTTCCAAGGCTAGGTTAGAAGAGGCAATACAGATTCCACCTGGCACACTCTCTTTTAGGACACATGCTTGAGACTCCTGAGCCAACATGTAAGAAGTCTAGCTGCCCTGAAGTTAGTGTGCTGGAGAGATCATGTGAAAATATTAAGTAGAGTTATAAAGAGATACCTGAGCAACCCCAGCTCTGAGTCTTTCAGCCAAGGAGTCAGACATGTGAGTAAGTGATCCTTCAGATGATTCCAGCCTCCAGCTTTCAAGTCACCCCATCTGACACCAAGTGGACAAAAATGTGCTGTCTCTGCTGAATCATGCCCAAATGGTAGATACATGAATAAAATAAATGTTACTGTCTTAGGCCACTAAGTTTGGAGGTGGTTTATGCTATCGTTAGATAACTGAAACACCTGCCCAAGGTAACAACTGGCAAGTGATGGACTTAAGATTTAAACCCAAAATGCCTCACTTCAAAGTCCAAATCACCACCACCCCCACCCCCCCACACCATCATATACTCTCTCTCAATTAGATGGAATGGTTTTCTCTATATTTCACTTTTACCAAGAAAGAAGGAAAAGAAATTTTTAGTTTCTTTAGAAATTTAACTGGTGATTAGCTCCATCAATAATCATGAAGCTTTATTCTTAACATCATTAGCATATGCAGGACTGAATACTGATCATTGCTTTCCCAGGCTCTTGACTTCAAAAATACAGGCAATTCTCATCACTGTATTGGACTTATTCTCACAAGAACACAGTTTTGTAGGATTTTCGGGAACTGTTTCTTTATCTGTCTGGGAAAGAGTCTGGCCCAGGGTCCTATCAGTAAATGTTCTTGACTGATGGCTCACAGAATGGTCCCAGATTACCTAGGCCAATGATCAAGGGGTGATTTCTTCTCCTGGGTTTTGCAATAATGAAGACATCTAGATTAATGGAAGACAGTCCACAATGGAGCATTCTCATCGTAGCAAGAGTGTAGGCTACGGAGCACAAGGAACCTGACACTATCCACAGGTAAATTCTAATATAGCACTGTCCAACAGAGTTTTCTGCAATAATGGAAATGTTCTATATCTGTGCTATCCAATACAATGGTCACTAGTCACCTGTGGCTATCGAGTACTTGAAATTTGGCTAGTGTGACTGAAGAACTAAATATTTTTAATTGAAATTAATTAAAATTTAAATGTAAATGGTAACATGTGACTAGGGGCCACATATTAGACAGCACAGCTCTAATGCATTCCACCACTTGGAATTCTGCTCAGGATGTCCAAGTAAGCTAGAATGTGCAGGGAAGTCAAGACCACTTGTGAAATGAGGATGTGAAAGGAGGACTAACATTTATAAGTTAACCAGTTTTCTATGCCCTCAACTAAATTCAGGTCCCTCTGACACCTGAGGGTTAGATTCACTAGCTCTCTAATCTCTCATTTGAAATGAATGAGAAAATCGACATTCCAATGAGGATTAGGTAAATGGCATATTGAAGAACCCAGAGCAAGGAGATTTAGTCAGTACTTTGAAAGGTAAACTGACAAAGTATTTTACATCTTTGGATGTTTTTAAGTCATACATTTAGGGCACCTGACATTTTATTTATTATATGCTATAAGCGTAAACTTTTCCATTTCTTTCCCATGTTGCTATACAGTTAGGCAAAGCCAATTCATTAATAATCTACTTCTATTCCTTTTTGCAAAATGTTTATTTAATAATTTAAGTCCTTACATATAGTTTGGTATATTTCTAGGCACTCCACTCTTTTACACTGAACGATATTTTTATTTTTATGCTAGCGCTTTCCTATCTTATTAAGTTTTTAAACATTTCATTTCTTATGTCTGCACTCCACTTTCCCATGGCTCGTCTATTTAAGAATATTTCTTGTCAACTTCAGCCGCTTAGTTTGAAAAATGAATCTTAAAAACATTTCATTAGTTTTACTGAGATTTGGCTTCCTTTCACTGGGGACCTAAATGATGAGATCACTATATCTTAAAGGTCAGGTACTGGAACATCTCAAGGAAGACACAGTTACAAGCAGTCTGAAACAGCCAATCTGGGGGCAGAAATTCATTGATTGATTCATTCATTAGACAAATATTAAATGAGGGGCTATATGTACCAGGCATGGTTCCAGGCACTAGAATACAGAAAGTAGTAAACAAAACAGGGAAAAATGTTTGCTCTCACTGAGCTAGAATACTTTGGGAGTGAGAGAGACAATGTAAATAAAGCAGGGAAGAGAATGAGGGAATTCAAAGAAGAGTGGCATTAGAGGTTGCCATTTTAACTAGGGGACTCAAGGAATGTCTCATTAAGAAGGTGAGGATTATGGGAAGATGGCAGTCCCTCTACCAGAACCATTATTGAAGTGGCAGGTACTGTCTGAATCAACTATTTTGAAACTCCAGATTCTAGCAGAACATTGTGCATTATCCAAGGAAGAGCAGAATGAAGAGGCTGGTACACTGCAGTAAATACTGTTGAATTCCACTCTCCTTACAGCAGCTACCATTCCTCCATCCCCAGCCTCATGTCAGGGAGAAGCAGGGTCCTCAACTCTGCTCCTGGTCCAGCTCAGCATGCTGGTGCTGATATGGGACATAAAGACCTAATCCCCCAAGTTCTGGGGGTATGTGATCCTATCACTGCACACTGCTGCTTTTTTTTTTACCACACTGCTTTTGATCAGCTACCTCAGGTCATTAGGGGCCTGGCTCTAAGGGCAGTCTTATTTCAACCCACTTTGTAAAAGCAGCAGAGCAGTCATGAAGGCAGCATCCTTTCTCAAAACTAGGAAAAACGTTATAGAGCCGCATTAACTTGCAAGTGCTGAATCAAGAAAACAGCTTCAAAAACCAAAGTAGAAGTTCCTGCCATCTTGTGGGCCCTTCCTAAACCCCTCCTCAGTGGAGCCAGTCTATGCTCCCATTGTGGGTTCCCACCATTGTACCAGCTGAGAAAGACTGATCCAGAAAATTTCTCTTGGGATCTCCTTCAGGGAAGAGCAGCTTGGGGCAGCTAAAGCACTGTAAGAAACAATTAAGTCAAACAGGCCTGGGTAAAGACTTAACCCACTTTAAAACCTACAATAGGACATTCTCTTCATAGATAGTAGAAGGGACATTCAAATTCTGTAAAATGGGAAACTCCTAGGGTAACTAGCAATCACAAGCCCAGAAAAAGACACAGGCTCAGAAAAAAAACAGAGAGGATCCTGTACTTTGCAGTTGCCTTAGCAGACCTTCTTGATAGAAGGGCTGAACTCTGAAGGAGAACACCAACCAACACAAAGCCAATTTGCAAAGACTGTGAAAGGTGTGTTTTGAGCAGTGGTTTGCTTTTGTTAACTCAAGGACATTTCTGTGATGATACTAGGTGGATACAAATTCAACAAATAGCTCGAGAACTAAATCCCAGAATTAAACACTTTAAAGTATTACCATATGCAGTGCAGAACAAAAGACTACAAAACAAAGAAACAGGGAAGGAGAGCCATCCAAAAGAAAAGCATAAAATTCCAGAAAACATCAATGAAGAAGACCAGACTGTGGATTACAGGCTAAAGACTTAAAAAAAAAAAAAAAGATCCTCAATATGCTTCATTATGAAGAAAAATACAGAAAAAGAACTAAAGGATATCAGCAACACAATGAATGAGCAATATGGAATCTCAATAAAGAGATAGGAATTTTTTTAAAAAATTAATCAACAGAACTGGAGCTAAAGACCACAATAACTGAAATGAAAAATTCCTACAAGTTTCAACAGCAGATTGGAGCTAGCAGAAGAATCAGTGAACTCAAAGACAAGACAATTGAAATAAGTCAGGCTGAGGAGCAGAAGGAAAAGAATTAATACAAAGCAAAAATAACCTAAGACCTGTGGGACACCATCACACCTACCAATATACACATTATGGGAGACAAAGAAGGAGGAGAGAGAAATGGAGCAGAAGGAATATTCAAAGAAATAATGACCCAAAACTTCCAAAACTTAGCAAAAGATATGAATATGCATACCTAAGAAGTACAGTAAACAACAAAAAGGGTAAGCTCAAAAAGAAGTATGTGCAGATGCATACTAGTCAAATTGTCAAATGCAAAGGAGAAGGAAAGAATTCTTAAACATGGAAGAGAAAAAGCAATGTATTATGTACAAGGAAATCCCAATAGGATAGAGTTCCAATGTTTCATGGAAGCAAGAAGGAAATGGGATGGAATATTTTAAATACTGAGAGAAAACAATTTCCAACCAAGAAATTTATATATAATGAGACTGTCCTTCAAAAATGAGAAAGATTAAGACATTTCCAGATAAACAAAACCTGATGGAGTTCATTACCCCTAGACTTCCCTACAGGCAATAATAAAGGAAGTTCTTCAAACTGAAAAGAAAGGACATTAGACAGTGGATGGAAGCAACAGAAAATAATAAAGAATTCCAGTAAAAGTAACAATATAGGTAACCATAAATGCCAATATATACTATTGTATAGCTTGGTGTATAAATCCACTTTTGACTTCTTAAAGGCTCAACATACAAATGCATAAATGGTACCAGTGAATCTATGGTTTGGGAAACACAATGTATAAAATTATATTTTGTAACAATTATAACAAAAAGGTGAGGGGATAGAGGGGTTGAGGAAAAGGGGAAATTACGCTATCAAAGTTAATTTATCAAGTCAAATGTGATTGTAATACCTTTAGGATGTTAAATTTAAACCACACACACACACACACACAAAAACCCGTAAGAAATATATGAAAAACATATACAGGAAGATATAAGAATGGATTAAAAATGATATAATACAAAAAATCAAATAAATTTGGAAGTAGGCATTAACAGAATAATTGAGGGACAAAAAAGATATGACTTACAAAGACCATGGTTTCAGTTTGCTAATGCTGCCAGAATACAATATACCAGAAATGGATTGGCTTTTATAAAAGGGATTTACTAGATTATAAATTTACAGCTCTAAGGCCATGTAATTGTCCAAATTAAGGTATCAACAAGAGAATACCTTCACTCAAGAAAGGCTGAGCATGTCTGTGGTTTCCTCTGTCACATTGGAAGGCACATGGTGGCATCTACTGGCCTGTCTCTCCTGGATTGGTTTCTAAAATGGCTCTCTCAACTCCTGTGGGTCCTTCTCACTTCTGCTGGGGCATTTCCTTTCTTCAAGCATCCGTCACTTGGTTTCATCGGTCTGTATCTCTGTGTCAACTCTGAGCTAGCTCTTTTATTCTCTTTACAGAGGACTCCAATAAAAGAATCAAGACCCACCTTGAATTGGGTGGGCTACATCTCCATGGAAACAACCTAATCAAAAGGTCCCTCTCACAAGTGAGTGGGTCACATCTCCATGGAAACAACCCAATCAAGAGGTCCCACCCACAATAGGCCTGCACACACAAGACTGGATTAAAAGAACATGGCTTTTCTGGGGTACATAACAGTTTCAAACCAGTACAACCATGTAGTAAAACGGCAAAAGAAAATTGTGCCGGTTTGAATCCATGGAGGACCCCAGAAAAGCCATGTCCTTTAATCCTCATTCAATATTCCTGGCTGGGAGCTTTTTCATTGTTTCCATGGAGATATGACCCACCCAATTGTGGGTGGTAACTTTTTGATTAGATGATTTTCATAGAGGTGTGTCTCCACCCATTGAAGGTGGGATTGCTTAAGGGAATCTTCTAAAAGAGGAAACAATTTGGAGAGAGTCCCTTTTTAGAGCCACGAGAAAGCCACAGAATGCCATAGCAGAGCTGAGCAGAGCCACGAGGCTGAGAGCCCATGCTGCCAGAGACATTTGGAGATGAGGAAGGAAAATGACCCTGGGGGAGCACCATGAAACAAGAAGCCGGGAGAGAAAGCTCAGAAACTTCACCATGTACCCTTTCAGCTCAGAGAAAACCCCTGAATGTCCTCAGCCTTTCTTAAATGAAGGTAACCTCTTGTTGGTGCCTTAATCTGGATATATTTATAGAATTGCTTTAATTGGGACATTTCCTCGGCCTTAGAACTGTAAACTAGCAACTTATTAAATTTCCCTTATTAAAAGCAGTTCCATTTCTGGTATATTGTATTCTGGAAGCTAGCCAACTAGAGCAAAAGTCTTGTATTATCAGTAGTTAACCTAAATCTAAAAGGATTAAACTTTCCAGTCAAAAGGCAAGGTTGGCAGAATGGATAAAAAAGCATGACCCAACTACATGCTCCCAGCAAGAGACTCACCTTAAATTTAAAGACATAACTAGGCTTAGAGTGAAAAGATTGGGAAGAAAAAAACGCAAGTAGTAACCAAAAGAGAGCTGGGATAGCAATATGTACATCAAATAAAGTAGACTTTAAGTGAAAAACAGTTATGAGGGAGAAGGAGGTCACTATATACTGCTAAAGGGTCAATTCTAGAAAAAGACATGATAATTATAAATATATATGCACCTAATGGCAGAGTCCCAAAATTTATGAAGCAAATTTTGACAGATTTGAAGGGAGAACCAAACAGTTATACATTAAGAATAACAGACTGCAATATACAACTTTCAATAAGGGATAGAACATCTAGACAGAAGATTGATAAGAAAATACAAAACTTGAACACTAATTCTAAACAAACACATATACAGAACACTTCATCCAAAAGCAGCAAAATACATATTCATTGTTGGTACACATGGATCATTATCTAGGACAGACTGTATCATAGGTCACAAAACAAGTCTCAAAAATATTAAAAAATAATGGAAATCCATGTATCTTCTCCAACCAAAATGGAGTGACGCTAATGATTAATAATAGGGGAAGAACTGGAAATTCCACAAATATGCGGGAATTAATAATACACTCTTTAACAATCAATGGATCAAAGAAGAAATCACAAGGGAAATAGGAAATATCTTGAGGTAAATGAAAATGTAAATACCACATACCAAAATTTAATGAATTTAGCAAAGGTAGTGCTGAGTGGGAAATTTATAGTTCTAAATGCTTACATTAAGAAAGAAGAAAGATCTCAGAAATTAAGGTCTAGAAAAGGAAGAGCAAACTAAACTCAAATCAAGGAGTAAAATAACAAAAATTAGAGCTGAGATGAATGAAATAGAAAACAAAAAGAGAGACAATCAACAAAACCAAGTGGTTCTTTGAAATGAACAATAAAATCAGCAAACCCTTAACTAAACCAACAAACAAAAGAGAGAAGTAAAAAATAACTAAAATCAGAAATGAAAGGGGGGACATTACTACCAGAGACATAAAAAGGATTACAAGAAGACACAATGAACAGCAGTATGCCAACAATTGATATAATCTAGATGAAGCAGAAAAATCCCTAGAAACACATGAATTACCTTTATTTACTCAAAAAGAAACAGAAGATCTCAATGGACCAGTAACAAGTAAAGAGATTAACTCAGTAATCAAAAACCTCCCAACAAAGTCTACCATACATTCCAAGAAGAAATAACTCCAATCCTGCAAAACACTCTTACAAAAAAATTGAAGAGTAGAAAACACTACCTAACTCATTCTATGAGGCCACCATCACCCTCTTAAGAAAGCCAGATAAAGATACCACGAGAGAAGAAAATTACAGACCAATATTCCTTATGAATTTATATTTAATAGGCCTCAATGAAATATTAACTGAATCCAATAGCACATTGAAGAATTCTACAACATGATCAAGCGGGATTTATTCCAGGCATGCAAGGATGGTTCAACATAATAGAACAAAAGGGGAAAAAAACACATGATCATCTCAATTGATGCAGAAAAAGCATTTGGCAAAATCCAGCACCACTTCTTGATAGAAATAATTAAGAAAATAATAACTAAGAAATAACTTAGAAAGCTAGGAATAGGTTTCCTATAAGCTAGGAAAATAAATAAATAATAGGGGGAACAAATGTTAAAATGTTAGTAGATTCAAATGCTAGTGATCAGTGAAAGGGAATGATAAGGGGTATAGAAAATAAATAGGGGAAACAAAGGCTAAAATATATTGGGTAGATGGAAATACTAGCAATCAATGCGAGGGAGGGGTAAGGGGTATGGTATGCATGAGTTTTTTATTTCCTTTTTCTTTTTATTTCTTTTTCTGAATTGATGCAAATGTTCTAAGAAATGATCATGGTGATGAATACACAACTATGTGATGATATTGTGAGTTACTGATTATATACCAAGAATGGAATGATCATATGGTACTAATGTTCATTTTTGTACGTTGCTATGTTTAAAAAAAGGAAGAAGAACTTAGAAAGCTAGGAATAGAAGGAAATTTCCTCATCTTAATAAAAGGCATGTTAAAAACTCACTGTTAACATCATCCTCAATGGTGTAAGGCTGAAAGCTTTCCCTTTAAAATTTGGAACAAGACAAGGATGCCCACCTGTCACTATGCTATTCAAACACTGTACTTGAAATTCCAGCCAGAGGAAGTAGGCAAGAAAAAGAAATAAAAGGCACCCAAATTGGAAAGGAAAAAGTAAAACTTTTCCTAATTACATACAACAAACTCCCATATACAGAAAATACACACACACACACACAAAAACTACAACAAAACTACTAGAGCTAATAAAGAATTCAGCAACATACTAGAGCACAAAATCAACACACAAAAATGAGTAGTGTTTCTATATACTAGTAATGAACAAATCCAAAAGGAAGTTAAGGAAAAAATTCCATTTACAATAGTAACTAAAAGAATCAAATATCAAGAAATGAATTCAGCCAAAAACATAATGGTCTTATACATGGAAATATAAAAATTTTTCCTAAAAGAAATAAAAGAAGACCTATATAAATGGAAGACATACCATGCTCATGAACTGGAAGACTAAATATCATCAAGATACCAATTCTATCCAAAGCATTTTATAGACTCAATGCAATTACAATCAAAATTCCAACATCTTTCTTTGCAGAAATAGAAAAGCCAATAATCAAATATATGTATGGAAGAGTAAGGGGCCCTGAGTAATCAAAAACACCTTCAAAAAGGAAGAACAACAAAGTTGGGGGATTCATACTTTTATGATTTTAAACTTACTACAAAGCTACAGTGGTCAAAACAGCATAGGCACAGGACAGATTTATAGACAAATGGAATCAAATTGAGAGTTCAGTAAAAGACCCTCACTTCTATGACCCACTGATTTTGACAGAGGTGTCACAGTCATTCAATTGGGTAATAACAGTCTCTTCAATAAACATTCTGGAAAAACTGGATATCCATATGCAAAAGAATGAAGGTAGATCTTTCCCTTATATCATATGTAAAAATTAACTCAAAATGGATGAAAGCACTAAATATAAGAAACAGAACTATAAAACTCCTAAAAGAAAATGTAGAGAAGCATCTTGAGGAATTTGTGTAAGGGTATAATTTCTTAGACTTTACACCCAAAGCACAAGTAACAATAGAAAAAACAGATCAAAGGGATTTCATTAAAACTAAAAACTTTTGTACATCAAAGAACTTCATCACAAAACTAAAAAGACAGCTACACAATGGGAGAAAATGCTTGGAAACTACAAATCTGATAAGGGTTTAATATCCAAATTTATAAAGAAACCTTACAACTCAAAAACTAAAAGACAACCCAATTTAAAAATGAGCAAAATAGAGAAGATAGGATTTAACAAATGAATATGACTGCTGAATCAATATATTGATATTTCTGTTAGTCTCCAAGTTTCTTGGAAGAGCAAAAAGTAAAAATGAAAAATCATGGAAATATAACCCATACCAAACTTTAAAATCTGTTGTATAACTACTTGTTAAAATGTACTTGGAAATTTATTGCTTTTTTTATATATATGTTATTTTGCACAATTAAAAAAATAGAAAGAAGACAGGAAAGAAGGGAGTCAGGAAGGAAGTAGGATAGGAAGGAAGGAGACGTTTAAATGTGGCGTTGTATATTGCCTAGTGATAATACAAAGTTCTCAGATTTTAGAGTAAGAATGATCTCTCAAGTCTCTCAGATTTGAAGAAATTGTTTAATTGTTTGCCTTTGGTGTGTTAAATGCTATCTAAATGACCTAAAATATACCAACTAGTTGAACATGTACACATACATGTATATTTCTATCTCTGGTTTGACAATACTAAAATATATGATACTTATCTAAAATACTACACTCTTTATGGGAAAACAAGATTCAGTTATTTGAAAAAACTGAAGAACAATGAAATATTTTTTAAAAAAATTCAAAATGCTAAATGATACATTTCAGTCTTAAATGTTATCAAATTTCAAAAAAGGGAGAAATCATTCTAGACTGGAATACTGAAATGCATGTTCATTTAAAAAATGAGGTTTGCCATCCTAAATGCTAGGTAGCAATCAGGTTGGCAAAGAGAACATGGAAGAACTTTCCAGGCAGTTTAACAGTAGATATATGTTAGCAGCTCTGAGCTAATTCTTCAGTGATTCAGTCAAATATCTTATAACGAAACCACTGACCTAAGTTGCATGGTAGGGGCTGTACAGAGTTGGAAATTTAGTTTGCCCTATACCCCTTGGACTCCTAGAAATCCACAATCATGCTCACCTCTGGCATTTTTTAATCTTCTATTAATATTCAGGTAGAATTCCATTATAGCAAATTTCCCCTAAGGGGACAGAGGTTATATAAGATCTAGTATCTGGATTCTATATGAGTTTTTTTTCCATAACTTGTTGTAATATTGCCTTTTTGAGTATCTGCAATAAATATTTCTATATAATAACCAAAAAAATGAGCAAAAGACTTAAATAGAAATTTCTCCAAAAGAAGATATATACAAAAGGCCAAAAAGCACACGGAAAAATGCTCAATATCATTAGCTATTAGAGAAATGCAAATCAAAACCACAATGAGATATGATTTTACACCCACTAGAATGGCAACTACTAAAAATACCAAAGATTACAAGTGTTGGAGAGGATGTGGAGAAATAAGAACATGCATTCATTGTTGGTGAAAATGTAAAATGGTGCAGCTGCTGTGGAACACAGTTTGCAGTTTCTTGGAAAGTTAAGTAAAAGAATTACCATATGACCCAGCAACCCTATTTTTAGGTATACACTGAAAAAAAAATTGAAAGCAGGGATCTGAATACCAATCTTCATAGCACCATTAGTCACAACAGCCACAAGATGGAAGCAACCCAAGTGTCCACCAATGATGAATGGATAAACAAAATGTGGTGCATGGGTGGTTCAGTGGCAGAATGCTCGCCTTAGATGTGGGAGACTTGGGTTCAACTCCCAGACCACATACCCCACCCCCCAAAAGGTATATACATAAAATAGAATATTATTCAGCTGTAAGAGGAATGAAGTTCTGATACATCTGACAACAAGGATGAACCCTGAAGACATCATGTTGGGTGAAATAAGCCAGACACAAAAGGACAAATATTATATGTTTTCACTGATATGAAATAATTAGAATAAGCAAATTCCTAAAAGTCAGGAACTAGAATACAGGTTACCAGGGGCCAGGATCAGGGTAAAGAAGGGGGAGCTAATTCTTAATTGGTGCAGAGTTTCCGTTTGGGATGATGGAAAAGTTCTGGTAATGGAACCTTTTCACCACAGATCATGGATAGTGATGATGGTAACACAACACTATGAATGTAATAACACATCAAATTATGTATCTGAATATCATCACGAGGGGAAATTTTAGTTGGTATATGTGCTGGTTTGAAAGGAAGTATGCCCCCTAGAAAAGCCATGTTTTGATCAAAATCCCATTTCATAAAGGTGGAGTAGTCCCTATTCAGTACTGTGCATTTGAAACTGTAATCAGATCATCTCCCTGGATGATGTAATTTAGTCAAGAGTGTCTGTTAAACTGGATTAGGTGACATGTCTCCACCCATTTGGGTGGGTCTTGATTGGTTTATTGGAGTCCTATAAAAGGAAACATTTTGGAGAGGGAGATTCGGAGAGAGCAGAGCAGAATGACATAGCCACGAAAAGCGGAGTCCACCAGCCAGCAGCCTTTGGAGATGAAGAAGGAAAATGCCTCCCGGGGAGCTTCATGAAACAGGAAGCCAGGAGAAGAAGCTAGCAGATAACGCTGTGTTCGCCACGTGCCCTTCCAGCCGAGAGAGAAGCCCTGACTGTGTTCACCATGTGCCTTTCCAGATGAGAAAGAAGCCCTGACTGTGTTTGCCATGTGCCTTCTCACTTGAGAGAGAAACCCTGAACTTCATCGGCCTTCTTGAATCAAGGTATCTTTCCCTGGATGCCTTTGATTGGACATTTCTATAGACTTGTTTTAATTGAGACATTTTCTCAGCCTTAGAACTGTAAACTAGCAACTCATTAAATTTCCCTCATTAAAAGTTGTTTCGTTTCTGGTATATTGCATTCCAGCAGCTAGCAAACTAGAACAGTATATATGTTGCTAAAATAAAATTAAAAAAAAAAAAACAGGAATACACAACACAAATAGTAAACCCTAATGTAAGCTATGGACTATAGTTAATAGTACAATTATAATAATATTCTCTCATCAACTGTAACACAACTACCACATGAATGCAAAATATTAAAAATGGAAACTGGCATATGGGAAGTCTGTATTCTCTGCATGATTTTTCTGTAAACATACAACTTCTCTAATAAGTTTTTTTAAATGTGTCATTTGAGCATATATGTGAAGAAGGAATAAGAGAACGGCATGCAAGAAGAGGAAATGGAAAATGCAAAGGCCCTATAGTGGTTTGGAACTGTATGTGCCCGAGAAAATTGTGTTCTTAGAGTCAATCCATTCCTGTGACTATAAACCCATTGTAAGTAAGACATTTTGATTAGGGTACCAGAGTCATTTACAAAAGGAGGGGTGGGGTACACCATGGAAGAAACTGAAAGCAAGAACCTGGAAGGGATGGGAAAGAACAGCAGGTACCGCCATGTGCCTCACCATGTGACAAAGGAGTCCAGGATCACCAGCAGCCAGTCTTTGGGAGAAAACATTGCCTTACTGATGCCTTGATTTGGACATTTTCACAGTCTCAAAACTGCAGGCTAACAAATTTCCATTGTTAAAACCCAACTCATTTTATGTATCTGCTTTGAGCAGCTCAGCAAACTAAAACCCGACCCTGAAGCAAAAACATGTTTTCATTTAGAGAAGCAACAAAGATCTAGATCCTTAAAGGCTCCTCCTCGTAGGCTGTGACAGGGACTCTTTGGCTTTTATTCTCAGTTGGAAGCTGCTGGAGAGACATGATCAAAGGCGAACATGATCACCTTTACATTTTTAAAGATTTCTTTGGAAGCTGTGTTGAGAAATAGACTGTTCAGGAGCAAGGACAAATGCAGGTGGCTATTGCAATAACCCAGGTGTGAGATAACAGTGCTTGAAACAAGGTGGTAGCTGTGGTGGTGATGAGAAGTTATCTGGCTCTGGATATATTTTAAAGAGATAAAAATCTGCAATCCTCATGATTTTGTAGTTCTGATTAATCAGGTCTTTTCTGATATATTCATCTTTGGTCCTTCTAAACTCTGACCCAGATTATCTTAAATTAAGACTAGGGAAAGACATATCACATGCAGAGTTAAGGAGCAGAAAAGCCAAAATCTACAAGCAAGGGAATTTTCTGCCATTACCTGTTAACTCCAGGAAAGCCTATGATGGGAGGGATCAGCTGCCTACAGAGAGCCAATGAAAAATTGGTTCTAGCTGCTTTTTATAGCCAAGCCTGATCTTTGAGGGAGGTATGGAGGGCAGAGAAGTTTATGGAAAGAAAGCTCAAGAAGGTTGTGCACAGGGATGTGCCTGGAAGCCTTACTGGTGCTGCGGAGCACATAAAGAGGGAATGGGGTCAGAAAACAAGGCCACAAGAAGATGGTGCAAATGAGGAGCGTGGGCTGACAGAGGCTCTACCTAAATGTCAACCTGATGCCGAATGGAACAGGTTTAGTGAAAAAAGAAGTAAGGATGCAGGAATTAGGCCTGAAAAGTCAGTCACGCAATGTACTATAAATGTAAAAAGCACCCTTACTTCCTGTGTGACACTGAGCAAGCTACTCTGAGCCTGTTTTCTACTCAAAATCAGGGCTAATGATACCTTTTATTAGGGTGTGATAGAAATTAAATGAGATGCTTTTGCAGAAATCATAAACTGCTTTTGTTTATGCCTTTTATTGGCCCACAGAACATTTTATAAAGCTGAGCTTTCATTTACAAATCAGAAAATTTCAAAAAAAAAAGTTTTTTTCAGGCTATCCTTAAAATCAAAATACACGGTAACCCTAACCTCCACTGACAACTTTAGAATTTCTATGTAGGAGAAGCTTAAGGGCTACAATTTGATTGGAAAGATAAGGCAGTGGCTAAAAACTTGTCATAAAGTTATATTTGCATAGCAAGCACTTTGTTTTTACATAGATTGTTCATAACAAATAAATTGAAAAAGCAACCTTCTATAAAGACATTTTTATTCAACTTCATCAAGTGAAGAAAAAAATCAATTGTCCATATCACATAATTCATATATTTTAATTAGTGGCAGCTTGGTAATCAGGGGAGAAACTGCTGAGGGAGATAATGAGGGCCTTAAGTTTCCATTCTTTGGCACCACTGCTGGGCTCACATATCTGTGTGACATAATCTGTCCTAGCTGAGCAGCAGCTGTCCCCTTCTGAAAAGACACGTAATGCCACAGCTCCCACCTCTCACAGATTAATGCATATGTGTCTCAGTTATGACACTTCTTGACCCCTCAGAAGCAAAAAGTTTGTAATCCCTGATGTACATAAGGCACACTAGGTTTTAAAGCATGACTCAAATGCTAGTTACAATTACTATTTGAAGGAGAGTGAGATAAGGATGTGAAAGGAAGAGCTCCCTGATAAAAGGTGGCCTTTTCTGTGCTCCCATTGCCTCTGTGCATACCTCTATCCTCTGTTATGTGTCTATCTCTCCTAGCAAACCATGTACCTCTTTACAGAAGGTCCTAGTTACCTGGACATCAACCTAGCAAACAAGAATGTGGTAGTGAAATAGAACTGTGCTGTCTAATATACTTAAGGTAAACATTACCACATCTTGCTCTGAACACTATTCCACATCCAGCTGCTGAAGACTGATTTAAGACAAAGTTTAAAAGCAAAAATACCAAAACCAAAGCAAACGACAGGCAGCTTTTGTCTCCCACAACATGTATTTACTATTTCAGACTCAAGAAGTTCTGAGAAGACTCCCTAAAAGTCTTTCCTTACCATGGGGAATGCAGCATTGGGTAAATGCAGGAAATAGTTATCCGAAGAGCCAAAGGACCAGCTGTTATCAGTATATTTAGTTCTCTGAGCTCAGAAAAGTGATCTCCCTGGCAGTGACACGAAGCAAGCAACCTCATTCCAAGTGTTAAGCAGCAGTTAAAGGATGTGGGAAGGATCAGAGAGGAGACATCACTCTAAAATTCTCACAAAACAGCCCCCTCAGCTCCATTACTAAATTGAATTCACTGATATAAATCCAGAAGAGTACATTGGATCTGGGCAGGTTCCCTGGTTTCTTGCTTAGAACCTCCCCTTTCCAACAATGTTTCCCACTCCTCATCTTCCATGTCTCCCAAACCAAAGCACACCACTTCCACTCCCAGTATCCCCACCACACACACAATATTCAGAACCCACAAGTTCCTAGATCTGTGTAGCTTCCCAACTCTTCTTTACCTCAATATCTAGCAAGGACCCAAATTTTAGTTATGACATCTCTGAATGCCATTTATCCAGAATACTGGGACACACATGTTTCATGTGATCAATGAAAACAAGCTGTAGCTCAAGGGCAGAGATAGGACAGTTATTTCTCACTCATCTTTATACATCTAGTCTCATTTTTGCCAGTTCATCAAACTTTGAACTAGAACAACCTTTCTAAAGTATAAATTTAATTATATAAATTCACCTGCTTAAAATGTTTAATGGTTTCCCATTCACTACAGGATAAAGCCCAACTTCCTGACCCAACATTCAATGTCTTTTAAAACCTGGCCCATAGACCTAACTTCCCAGGCTCATTCCTAGCCACTCTCCCTTCCTCCCAGACATCTCATACTCCAGACCAAAGGTCAGAAAACTGTGACTCTGGGCCAAATCTGATCTGTAAACTTATTTCTGTAATAAAGTTTTATGGGAACATTGCCATGCTCATTCATTTATGTGTTACCTATGGTCGCTTTTCTATTACAAAGGCAGAGGTGGTTACCTGTGACAGAGACTCAATGGCCCGCAAAGCCTAAAATATTTACTATTTGGCCCTTTACAGAAAAAGTTTGCCAACCCCTGCTCTTGATACATCAAGCCCCTTTAGACTCCCTGAACAAACCATGCTCTTTTAAACCCCCAAGCTTTGCATATGTGTTCCATTTAAAATGTATCTCCCTCTCTGTCTGCTAAAAAACAAAGACATTGCCTGGTGAAGTTTTCCAGACCTCTCCTAGTGAGTTAATTGCCCTATCCTATTTGTTCTCTTAGTTCTCAGAATATACATCTATGGAAGTACTTATCCCATTACACTATAATTACTATTTAATTATCCCCTCTTACTCACCCTAAGCAACTCAAAAACAGAGACTGTATTTTATTGTTCACTTATCTATTTATCCAGTGTCTTGCAGAGTTATCAGGAACACCTAAATGAATAATTAATTCAACTCCATGAGCCCACCTCCAAGCATAGTGTCTGGCACAGGGCAGTATAAGTGGTCATTAAATAACTGAATGAGTATCTCTCACCTGAGTTTGCCCTATAGGACTCAGCAGAGTGCTTACCTCACAATAGCCAGTCAGTGCACTACTGAACAGAAGAAATAAAATGGTTCACCAATTGTCAGCCACTATAAAACAAAGATATTCAACTACGGGCTAGAATGGCTAGGATTGAACATAGCATAATGATTTTGAGCTTGGTTCTACCACTTACTTTAAGTTTTAACATGTACATCAATTGTAAAATGGAGATAATAGTAGTACCAAACCTCATAATATCCTCATATTGAGGGTATTAAATGAGTGGACTCACATAAAGAACTCAATAGTGCAGAGCACAAAATAATTCTATGTGTTAGTGTGTTAGTCAGGGTTCTTGAGAGAAACAGAATAGACAGGACAGATCTGTAAATATGAGCTCTATAAAATCTCATGAAACCATAAGAATGGAAGAGTCCCAAACCACAGGGTAGGCTGTGAGGCTGGCAGCTCCAATGAAGGTTCTGGACAAATCCCACAGGAGAGGCTTGATGGCTGAAGAAACAGTGAGCGTCTCTCATCTTTGTTAAAAGCTGCCAACCGATTGGATTATCTCGTTGTGCGAGACACAACTTAATCGATCACAGATATGATCATCCACAGATGCAATTAACTGACTGATGATTTATTACACCAGCCTTCGGGTTTATCAACCAGCCATGAAAAATCCTTGCAGAAACAGTGAGGCCAGTGCTTGCCTGACCAGACAACTGGGCATCATCACTTGGCCACGTTGACACCAGAACCTAACCATCACAGTTAGCTACTGCTTACATGTTTACTTACATGTTTTTCATTTGTTTGTTTGTTTTTGCAAGGCCAGGCACCGGGAATCAAATCTGGGTCTCTGGCATGGCAGGTGAGAATTCTGCCACTGAGTTGCCATCGTACCACCCTTACATGTTTTTTAATATATCATAGGAAGAATATGAACATACTAAGACTGTGAAATTCTGGGGCTCACTGTTACAATGATAATGATTCCTTATATGTAAAGGAGACACATAGAGGAGGTAGAAGATGGATATTTCTTGAGTACTTACTTTATAAAGATTGTGTTTCTGGGAATCATTAATACAAATAATCAAGGCAAGGCACTGTACTCTATTGATTTCCGAGGTCCTTTCTGTATACTTTATGATTTTTGCTTTTAAAGTTTTAACTTCATTTAAAATCTAGAAATTTGTAACCTTATATAAAACCCTCTAAAGACTGGCCTCAACCTGCCCTTGAGCCACATCAGCTGCCACTTCCTTCCATTTCCAAAAATAATGAATTACTTGAAATTCCCTGAAAGTACCAGATTCTGTACCAGTCCAGTATCTTTATACATTCTATTCCTCACCTCTAACACTGTCCTTTTTCTCCTGATCATCTGTAGTCATCTTCTCAGACCAAGATTACATGTCTTTACAAAGGTGACTCTGACATGGGTAAAGCTAATTTAGGTCCTCCTCTTCTGTGATCCTCTCACAGTATTCACTTAGTATGCATGCTGTGACATCCTCATCTGTTTACACAGCTGTCTCTACCACTAGGGGAATGCCCTCCAAGGCAGCAACTTTACCTTTCCTTTTACTCCTATATTTCCAGCACCTAGTACCCTCTGGGGTTGATGAGAAAGTTCAGTCCATGGCATGGAATCATTCTTGACGTCCTCAGGTCGTGACACTGGGTACATGACACAGGTCAAATCCTAGAGTCAGCATCTGAGGTTGTAATTGCCAGGTGTCTAGCCAGGATGGCAAAGGCTGAGGAACTCTGAAACCTCTAGTCATGCAAACTATCAGGACCAAAGTATTCAAGCTTGCCAAGGATTACTAGCTGTGGACCACTGTATTACCAGAGGAAGACAGAAATAGATGACTAATTAGGAAAGATTTCCTCAGAGAGAAGAGATTATCTATCTTCCTTCTTTGGGGTCAATACTGCCACTTTTACATAAGACAAATACACAGCACAACAATAGAATGCATTATGGAAAGGGAACTTAAAAAAAATTATTGGTCAGGGGGAACTCCTGGCATGACAGTGTGAGGAGCTCTGCAAACCTACTCCCCAGCAAAACTGGTGAAAATTATAAAAAACAAACAAAAACATTTAAAGTTTCTGGAATGGTCCTAAGAGCATACAGAAAATGAAGAAACATTTATTTGGGGACATTTACTGAAACCTGGTAAGAATGGTAAGAATCTGTGGTATTTGAGCCAAGACCACCCCTCTCTCTTCCTAGACCCAGTTCAGCATGAGGGAAGCTCCATCCGAGAATGTTGCAGCCGAAACACAAGAATCTCTTTCTTTCCAACTCCCTTTCTCTCTAGCTCCCAGCTTTCTATCTTCCTGGGAGTGGCAGGACATGAGTATTTCACATCCTGCCCCCAGCTTCGTGTTATTGAGGCTAAGTTCTAGGCAAGTACAGCTAAGAAGTGGGGATCCCTTCTTCCACCCAGCCCCCACTAGTGGGACAGAGGCTCTTCTTGGATGCAATACCACTAAGAATACCACCACGGCCTTACTGCCTATGCCCTGGCTTGTAAGGCAGCAGATCCACACTAGAAGAGACAAGCCAAGTAGACATAGGCTACTATTGTCCCACTCCACCAACCACTCAGCTCCTCGGAGAAAAGTACACTATTATCCCCAACCCCAGCTCCACAGCCATTGCTCAGAGATTTTGTCTGGGTGTAGAAGTACAGGCCATAAAATAGAGAGTTCAGAATCTCTTTCCAAAGAAACAGATTTCATTTCCAACAATGTGGACTAGTTCAAGCCTAAGAGTACTTTCAAACACAACAGAAGTTATGGTATAGGCAATTGGGAAGAGATATGTTCTTTGGAGAAAGAGGCTAAACTGCATGCAAGCTAGTTTTCCAGAATGAATCAGGGAAAGACACAGCTGTGAGGGACTCTCATAGAGTCAGAACTAATCTCAGACACTGACCATAGGAACTATTCTTTCAAAGAAGCCTGAATTTGATTGGATCAGTCTGAGGCCAAATTTATGTCCCAGGGCATTGTTGAAAACAATAGAGCAATTAGATGTCAATTAGTGGAGCTTAACAGCTAGGTGTGGCCAGGGAAAAAGAGAGTCAAAGAGAGCCCTGCCAAAAACACTATCATACCAGGATGACTGTAGACACAACTAAGACTGTATCCCTGAGGACCAACTTCAGAGGATTCACACTGGTGGTAGCGGTGGTGGGGTGTATGAGGGCAGGGTAATAGACTTCACTAAAATGAAGTCACTAAAAAAATAAACCACCAAATAAATATTTAAAAAAAAATCCTGGGAGGGCCGTAATCAGAGAAGCTATATTATATTACCTAAAATGTCCAGTTTCCAACAGAAAATTACAAGACATGCAAAGAAACAAGAAACTATGACCAATAAGCAACAGAAACAGCAGGGAGAACAACCATATATTGGAATTAACATGAAGAGACTTCAAAAATTAGCCTTATAAATACGTTCAACTAAAGTAAATCATAGTTAAAAAAAAAGTAAAATGACAATGTCATATCAAATAAAGAACCAATAATGTGACAGAAAATTTTTTAGAGAGCAAAATGGAAATTCTGGAGTAGAAAAGTATAATAATCGAAATGAAAAAATCACTAGATGGGCTCAACAGAAATGGCAGAAGAAATAATTAGCAAAGTTAAAGATAGACTGGCAGAGATTATGCAGTCAAAAAAAAGAAAGAGTGTGAAGAAAAATTAACATAACCTCAAAGAAAGGTGACATACCATTTAGCACAACAGCATACAAATATTGGGAGTATCAGAAGGAGAGGAGAGAGAGAAGAAGGAGCAGAAGCAAAAATATTAAAAGACTTAATGGCTAAAAACTTTTCAGGTTTATTGCAAATTATTAATCTATACATGCAGGAAACTATAAACTCTAAATACAGTAACACAAAGAAATCCACAAATAGACACATCATAGTAAGAATGCTGAAAGCCAAACACAAGGAACTTAAAGGCATCATGGGAGAAATTACTCCTCAAATACAAAAGAACTCCAATAAGATTAACAGCTAACTTCTCATCAGAATGGATGGAATCCAGAAGGCAATGGGTTGACATGTCAAAGTGCTGAAAGAAGAAAACATCAACATAGAATTTTATATCCAGCAAAACTATCTTTAAGAAATGAAGACAAAATAAAGACATTCCTACATAAGCAAACACCAAGAGAATTCACTGAAAGCAGACACATCTTACAAGAAATACTAAAGGAAGTTCTGTCTGAAAGCAAGAGACACCAAATGGTAATTTGAACCCACATGAAAAAGACAAATATATACCTTTTTTTTTAATTGACAAACCAAAACAACATACAAACACAAACATTCTTAACATACAAACAGTCCATACATGGTGTACAATCAGTGGCTCACAATATCATCACATAGTAGTATATTCATCACCATGATCACTTTTTAGAATATTTACATCACTCCAGAAAAAGAAATAAAAAGAAAAAGCTCATACATACCATACCCCTTACTCCTCCCTCTCATTGACCACTAGTATCTCCATGTACCCAATATATTTTAACCTTTGCTCCCCCATTCTTTTTCTATACCCCTTACCACTCCCTTTCATTGATCACTAATATTTCAATCTACTCAATTCGTTTTAACATTTGTTCCCGTATTATTTATTTTTAATCCATATTTTTATTCTTCTGTCCATACCGTAGATAAAAGGAGCATCACACATAAGGTTTTCACAATCACGCAGTCACATTGTAAAAGCTGTAACATTTTAAAATCATCTTCAAGAAGAAAGGCTACTGGAACACAGCTGCACAGTTTCAGGTACTTCCCTCTAGCCACTCCAATATACCATAGACTGAAAAGGGGATACCTATATAATGCATAAGAATAACCTACAGGATAACCTCTCAACTCTGTTTGAAATCTCTCAGCCACTGACACTTTATTTTTTCTCATTTCTCAATCCCTTGAAGCAGGGATTTCTCATTGGGAGAAGGATTAAAGGAGAAGGGGGAGGTATAACAGAGAAAATGGGATTTAAAAAATAAGTATGGCTGCTGAATTACTCTATTAATATTTCTTCTAGCCTCCAGTGTTTTGGAGCAGGTAGAAGGTAAAAATCTGAGATGAAGGACTAGCAGCCAACAACAAATTCAGAGATCTGTTCTGTAACTACTTGTTGAAGTGTGCTTTGAGAATTATGGCTTTTTTCTTTCTTTGCTTTGTATATATGTTATATTATACAACAAAAAAAGTTTAAGAAAAAGTAGACAAACTTTAGCATAGCCATTTCTTCCAAAGAAGATATACAAATGGCCAATAAGCACACAAAAAGATGCTCAACATAATTAAGCAATAAGGAAATGGAAATCAAAATCACGAGATAGCATGAGATCTGTATGCAGCAGGATAGCTAAAATCAGAAAGTCAGATAACAGAAGCCTTCACAAGAACCCTCAAACATTGCTGACAGGAATGTAAGATGGTACGACCACTTTGGAAAATAGTGTAGCAGTTCCTCAAACCATTAATCATTGAGTTACCGTATGAACTAACAATTCCATTCCCGAGTATAAATATAAGAACTGAAAACATGTTTACACAAAAACTTGTACACAAATGTTTATAGACACATTATTCCTCATAGCCAAAAGGTGAAAACAACCCAGATGTCAAATCAACTGATTAATGGATAAACAAAATACAGTATATCCATACAATAAAACACTATTTGGCTTTAAAAAAGGAATAAAGTGAATGTAAAATGGTGCAGCTACTGTGGAAAACAGTTGGGTGGTTCTTCAGAAAATACAGAATTACCATTATCACCCAGCAATCCCACTTCTAGGTATTTACACAAAAGAATTGAAAGCAGGGACTCAAACATACATTTACACCCTGATGTTCATAACAACATTATTCACAATTGCCAGAAAGTGGAAGCAACCCAAGTGCCCAACCACAGATAAATGGATAAACGAAATGTGGTATATACATAAAATAGAATATTATTCAACCATGAGAAGCAACGAAGTTCTGACACATGTAGTAACATGGATAAACGCTGAAAACATCAAATTGAGTAAAGTAAACCAGGTACAAAAAAATATTGTATGATCTCACTCATGTGAAATAATCCTAATATGCAAATTAATAGTAAAAACTTAAAATACAGGTTACCAAGGGCAGGAGGGAGGTGGGAAATGGGGAAATAACACTGAATTGGCACAGAGTTTCTGTTTGAGGTATTGCAAAAATTTTGGTAATAGATGGTAATGGTTGCACAACTTTGTGAATGTAACATTTAATTGTATACTTGAAAATGGTTAAAATGGGAAATTTTATGTTGGATACATGCTACTAAGAATAAAAAAGTTTGAAACCCATGGAATGTATAACAGAGAGTAAACCCTAATGTAAACAATGGACTAGTTAATAATACAATTATAATATTGGTTATTCAATTTTATGACACATGCAATATGTTAATATATGGAAAACTGGGGGAGGGGGGATATGGGAAATCTGTACTTTCTGCATGGCTTTTCAGTAAACCTAAAGTGCTCGAATAACAAAAAAAGTTTTTAAAAAACAGAAAGAAGTGCTGATAACTGCTATAACAAAAGATAAGACTTCATTTTGCTAAGTGAAAGAACCCAGTTGCAAAGGATCACGTATTATATGATTTTACATATATTAAATGTTTAGAATATGCAAATCTATTGACCAAAAGGGCTGGGGGGAGAGTATATAGGGGAACAACAGCTAAAGGGTATGTGTTTTTTTTTTGAGGTAATGAAAATGTCCTAAATTTTACTGTGGTGATGGTTTCATATGTTTGCGAATATAGTAAAAAAACACTAAATAGTACACTTTAAATGAGCAATCTGTATTATATATAAATTAAATTTCAATAAAGCTGTTAAAAAATAATTGACGGGGCCATGGTGGCTCAGCAGGCAAGAATGCTTGCCTGCCATGCCAGAGGACCCGGGTTCAATTTCAGGTGCCTGCCCATGTAAAAAAAAATAAAAAATAAAAATAATTGATGTTAGACCAAAGGTTGGCAAATTTTTTTCTGTAAAGGTGCCAGAGAATAAATATTTTAGGCTTGGAGAGGTATATGGTCTTTGTCACAGCCATTTTAACTGCTATTCTAGCTGAAAGTAGCAACACGCAATATATAAACAAGTTAGAGTAGGTGTGTATCAATAAAACTTTATGGGCACTTTGCAAATTGCCACAGTATGCCCACACCCAACCAAGCATATTCCTGAAAACCCTAAAGAATGGCCAGGGCTCTAAGATGATATAAAAGTTTTACTTACAAAGTTTATTTTTCAGAAACCTAAACCATCCAGATTGTTCCTATGCCAGATAAGCCCTGAAACCTAGAGGTACCGGTTCCCCCAAGAGCATCTACCAGTGGCATCCCTTCCCTCCATAATGTCAACATCCCTTTTCAACATGAATAAGTTACAATGGTCATTGCTCAAATATCTCTGAAGATCGGAAGAAGGGTAAAATGAGAAGGAGGAGTTGAAACAGAGAAGACAAGATTTAACAAATGATTATGACTAATGAAAATTATGTCGATATTTCTTTTTGGTGTCTAACGTATTAAAATAGCTAGAAGGAAATACCTGAAATTGTGAAACCGAAACCCATACCATATTCTGAAAATTGCTCTACACTTGTTAAACTGTACTTTCAAATTTATCACTTTTCTGAATATATATTTCACAATGAAAAACGTTTAAAAAAAACTTTAAGGACTCTGAAATTTGAATTTTATATGTCACAAAATAAAATTCTTCTTTGGATTTTTTCCAACTATCTAAAAATGTAAAAACCATTCTGAGCTCACGAGCTGTTCAGAAACAGGAAGTAAATCCAAGTTTGTAGACCCCTGACCCGATGCATCTAATCCTCCTCCATTCTGCCTTCAGGGGACTAAGAAAATCTCTCTTATTGTAAACAATTCCCACAAACAAGATAAAACCTTGGTTCTTTTCTTAGTTTCCCCCCATTACTACCCATCCTGCATAGCTATTCAAGAGCCTGGGATACTCAAGAACTCAGCCAAGCACTCAACAGTAGAAAAAGCTCCTGGACTCCATTTTCAAAATAGTACACCCATTTCAATCTATTTGGTAAAAGAGTTCACTGTGTTTTCCTACCATATGCCACTCACCTTTAGACTGTGGGAGGTAGAAGAAGGGGCTCAGAGGCAGAGAATATAAGAGAATCAGATAAACTTATGCCCCCCAACCCCCAAGAAGCTACTGCCTCATAATCAATTCTGAAAGGGAAGATTTAGGCTTACATATCAATAGGCAATATCAAACAGTGTGTCCTAAAGAATAAAATCTCCTACTAGAATGACAAAGTACCACAGAGAAGGCAAAAAGGAGTGGTGCAGAGATTAGAGGTTCCAGAATCTTTTATTAAGAAGAAGCACTTGTTCATTCATTTGCCCGACCAGCATTTACTAAGCAGTTACTGTGTGGTAGGACCTGGACTGCAATTAAAGGACACGGAGGTTAATCAGACACATTGAGAGCACCATAGGTGCAACACATATATAGGGGTGATCAGTCATTGAAGGCAAACATCACTGTTCTATGTGGAGTAAAGTGCTATGATGCAATCCCAAAGACAAAGCTCAGTAAACCTCTTTCCCAAGCTGCCTTTTACCTCAGAGTTTTCCACTTTCAACCTATCAAGGCACTTGCTCCCCATCCAGAGATAACAGAAGGCTTATGGAAGTGTCTATAAAAAAAGAATCTCACAGATAGTCAAATCCCTTCTCTGCCACCTACCAGCTGTCATCTTGAGCCTGCAAAATATAAACTACCTCACAGGGTTACAATGAGAGAAAATGGGATGATTGAAGGCAAAGCCCCTCCCAAAGCCTACAACTGTAAGGGGCTTCATAAATATTTGATTGTTCTGAACCTGGGTTTCTTGGCAAGAGGGCTCACACTATGGAGAATGGCTCATCCTAAGTGAATCAGCACTACAGGCTCTGAGTCCCAGCTCCTCCTTCTCAAGATGCCAGGTGGCTAGATAAAAGAGCATGGTTCTCATGCAGCCAGCGCCAAACTGCTGAGATGCATGCCCACCTACACCTGCTTGACACTAGCCATCCTTCATTTTCAGAAACACTTGGGAGAGCCTGCTGCTGCTGCTGCTGGATAAGAAGGAAAGCAGAGAAGAAGCAGGATAACAACTACTATTGATGTGTGTTGGAGAGCGCTATTGTTGGAGAAGCCATAAAATATCACTAACACGGCTGCCGTGGCTGATGCAAGGCAACACAAAATGGCTGACCCGAAATCTGCCCTCCGCCATAGCAACAACAGTGACCAATCCCAGATATCTGCCCTCTGCCCTAGCAACAGTGGTGACCAATCCCAGAAATCTGCCCTCTGCTCTAGCAACAACGGTGACCAATCCCAGTAATCTGCCCTCCAGCCTAGCAACAACGACCACCAATCCCAGCCCCACACGTGTCCCTGCATGCTTCCCAGCCTATATAAGCCTGTGCACTTCCTGAATAAAGCAGACGCCTTCCATTTTCCTTTGAGGGTTGTCTCCTGAGTCATGTGCTGTGTGTCTGTGTCTGTATAAGTGACTCAGTATGGACAACAGATGTGTGCGATGTTTTACAATGGTTTACAAAGTATTTTTTTACATCCATTATCTTATTTGAGCCTCACACCAGCCACCGAAGGTGTATATAACTGGTTTCTCCGTCTTATAGATGAAGAAATTATTCTCCATCTTGATGTCTCCTTATTTGATGTCTCCAAAATTTGTCATATATTTGCCTCTCTGCCTTTACTCATAAGGTTCTCTTTCCTGGAATGCTCTTCTTTTATTCGTCTGATAAACTCCTGCTTATCTTTAAAAATCAAGTTTCAATTTTACCTGCTCTGCAAAGACTGCTCCTGACACATCTTCAGTCAGAAGCAGAGCCAACTGTGCTTATAATCTTTTTAGCTCATCATCTTTTATGATAAATTTCAAGTTTCTCAGTATGGCAAGAATCTGACCAACACCTGCCTTTCTAACCTCATTTCCAACCTCTCCCTCCCTGTCCTGTTATTACATTTTATGCTCAAGTTAAAAGAACCACAGACTCATAGATCCCTAAGCACAGCCTACCCCTTACCCCAGGTAAACTCATATTTGTCTCCCAAAACTCATCTCAGGCTTTACCTCTTCTGGGTAGTCTTTTCTAATATCCTAGGATGGGTTAAATTCCCTCTTCTGTACTTCCAGAGCAGAGCATTCATCTCTTGGTATATATATCAGGATTGAACATGCTTGTCTTTCTGCCTCACTAACATGTAAGCCCTTTGTGGATAAAGAATTTGCCTTCCTTGATAGTCTCTGCAACCCTAGCGCATAGCATACTCAATAGTTTGTGGAAGGAAGACAGAACAAGAGAAAGGAGATAGAGGCAAAACACTAGAACACGTAAGGGGAGGGTCATTAATTCTCGAGTAAATCAGACATTGCATGGGAAACCAATTCTTCTTAACACCATCAAGTATACTAAATGTGATGTGCACAGACACCAACACTCATAGAGAGACTTGCATAAATCCACACATACACAAATAAACACAAACACGAGTTAGGCATAAGGTAAGCAGGGCCTTGGGAACCAGCTTCTCATTCCTCCTTAGACGGGAAGAGTTAGAGGTGTAATCCATAATGCAGGGTTTTTCTCTGTTTTTCTGGCTTGACCATCTTTGGCTACTGTGTATTCTGCTACCACTTTGTAGGGCCCAGTTCCTGCCTAGACAAACAACATCTTTAGGTGCCTGATTACACTGCTGGTTTTGTTTTCACCTCCACAGCCTGCATACCGTTCATTCCGCAGGCCTAACCACGGGGCCTAACCCCCTCCTTGGTCCTCAACATTGTTCATGGGTTATCTATCAGCTCCTACTTCCTTCCTTCCCTCTCTCCACTTCTTCTCATACACACAGATCTACCTAAATACAGAAAGACACATATTCACACAAGCTGAAAATTATGTATCCCACATATAAAGAAGCACAAACACAAAGGCACATATAGATATAAACACATATATAGACACATTCACAGAGAAGCCTTAGAAATAGAACTAAACCCTGTCATCAACAGAAGTCCCATCCATAATAGACAAAGCAGACTCACCCACAAAGAGGGGAGGGAGGAAAAACAACAGTCTGCTTGGTGAGAAAGATTTCCCTGTCTGTCAAAGGAAGCCACCTTCTGGGTTTTCCTGGAAACATGAGGGGTACCATCTGGGGGAGCTGCTGCCTAATCCTGTATCTGGCTGAGGCAACGGGACAGATTGCAAACTATGCCTACTCCCTATGAAGGGTAGCTCAACTTGTCTGGCAACTGGTACCCTTGCCTGAGTGTCATCTGGCAGTGTGTCGTCTGCTACACCAGCACATATTTGATCAGAGCACCCTGAATTCCCTTGAAACACTCACAGACCTTTTGTATCCCACCATCACAGTCTTAAAGCATGCTATTGTAATTGCCTCTCTCACTAACCTGAGGGCTTGTCATTGGCAAGAAGAGTATCTTATTTTCATCTCTACTTTATAGATGAGGTAAGTGAGGCTCTAAATTACTGGGCCTTTCAGCTAATCCACTGCACAACTTCAATTTGATTGCAGGTCTGACTCCATTGCTCATGCCTGGACTTCTAAAAAGCCAATGTTCAAATAGTTTATTCTAAGAAATTCAGAAAAGTTTGAAGTGAATACATGAGGAGGGCCATAGAATTTGGACTCAATTGGGTTATAGCCTGTAAGTGAAATACAGGTGGCTCCTGGGAGACGGAGGCTACAGCCGCCCTATACTTATGTAGAAGGATGAATGGGGGTAAGATATTTCCTTAGCCTGGAGCAGGTTTCATCTGAAGAATGATATCATTCATATTGTCAGTAATCCCTGTCTTGCCAAAAGAGTCTAAGCAAACTTCAATCTGTGCTTTGCCTGGATTAAGGGCAGAGGGTCAGAATGTTCCATGAGGCAGGAGATAAGAAGGTGACTGCACCAGGAGACAGGCAAGAACTAGAAGGCTGAAAGACAGATAGGTGCCTCCAGACTGGAACGGTACTGTAGGTTCAAAGAAGAATTATTGTAACAACAGAAATGTATATATCAGAAATCTGCAATGAGATTATTTGGATGACTATTTGCAATTATTATTTATTTGTCCTACTTTGCACATAGTAATTTTTTTTAAATAGCTGGAGACTGTTAAGACAAAGGGGAAGCAAAGAAAAATCTATGCCCAAAGAGAATACTGCTCTCCCAGGGGCCAGCATGTAGAGGGAGGCTCTGAGCACAAGGTGAATCCAGGAAAAATAAAACCAAAAATTCTTCTTAGCCAGCTGCCTTTGACATCTTCCCACATGGAGCTCCATGTGGAAAGGGCCAAGAAATGGCCACATACTTTTGGTTTGAGGATAAGAGGGCGTTATCATCTGGGTTCTCCCACAGGTTTCCTTGTCATCTTAGCTTCCCTAGAAACAAGGCCAATTTAAAAAATTTTTAAAATTTCTCCCAATGGGAATGTCCCAGGGTTCACCAATCAGGAGTTCTTAAAAGCCAGTTATACCTGCCCAGAAACAGAAGATTAGCTGTCAGCTAACCTGGGATCTCTACTTGCAGGACACATGGTACTTTTCAGATTTGGTAACACTTCTGCATCTCTGTCAAAGTTGGGTGTAGGGGAAATGGAGAGTGAAATCAACCCAGTTTTCAAATGTTTCTACAGGTCCCTAGGGATTTGGGAAGCAGATGGGCAAGTGGAAGGTACCCTTTACAAAAAATCTCTTTTAATCATCTTTATTAAGATAAAATTCACATGCCATTTAATAGTTTTTGGTGTATTTACAGAGTTGTGCAGCCATCACCACAATCTAAGTTTATAAACTTTTCATCACCCCAGAAAAGATACCCATACTCATAAGCAGTTACTCCCCATTCTCTACCACATCCCACCACAAGGCAAACACTAATCTACTTACTAACTCTATAAATTTGCCACTCTGGATATTTCCTGTAAATGGAATGACACAATTGTGACCTTTTGTGACTGACTTCTTTCACTTAGCATTATATGATCTCAAGGTTCACTCATGCTATACTATGTATCAGTGCTTCATTCCTTATAGTGGCCAAATAATATTCCACTATATTTATGTACCACATTTTGTTTATCCATTCATTAGTTGATGGATATTTCGGTTGCTTCCACTCCACTTTCATCTATGTTATATATTGGGCCTTGATGTATGATATTATTTGAAAGAAGGGTTTCCATTGTTTTAAAGAAAAAAGTTGGAAACTATACGGCTTAAAGTCTCTCTAAGGTCCCAGCTTGCTCAGGCCTTGTAGAACTCTACCAGTCACATAAAAAAGAAGATTGTGTGATGAAAATCCAAGCCACTGATGAAAAATAACTATAGCATTATGAGCTTGTACAAAAAGTAAATTTTTCTGACATTTTAATGTTTAAAAATTACTTCATGGTACAAAATGATGATGCATATAAGATGGAGGGTTAGAAAATCTGGCTGTAATTGCAATTAATTGTGTAGCTTTAAACCATGGTTACTTTGCACATAAATGTGGGGGAAACAAGATCTCCTTCACAAGGCTACCGCGATCAAATCAGAAAATGTATATGAAAGCAGTATTTAATTTAAAATATTACACAGGTTATCCTGAAGTTATTCTTATGCATTATGTAGGTATCCCCTTTTTAGTTTATGGTATATTAGAATGGCTAGAACAGAAGTACCTGAAACTGTAGACTGTGTTCCCATAGCCATGTTTCTTGAAGATGATTGTATGTATAATTTAGTTTTTGCAATGTGACTGTGTAATTGTGAAAACCTTGTGTCTGATGCTCCTTTTAGCTATGGTATGGACAGATGAGTAAAAAATATGGATAAAAAATTAACAAATAATAGGAGGTACAAAGGTTAAAATAAATTGAGGAGATCGAAATACTAGTGGTCAATAACAGAGAGAAGTAAGGGGTATGGCATGTATGAGTTTTTTCTTTTTTCTTTTTCATTTCTTTTGCTGGAGAGATGCAAATGTTCAAAAAAATGATCATGGTGATGAATACACAACTATGTGATGATATTGTGAGCCACTGATTGTATACCATGTATAGAATATTTGTATGTCAATAATGTTTATTGTGTATAATAAAAATACTTTTTAAAAAACTTTTAAAAATATTACACAGATGTGTAGTCTCACTTTGATTTACACTTACAAGTCAAGACAAGCTGCCATGGACTATTAGGGAAATAGGACTCAGCCCTAACCTTTGAAGGGAGACACAGGGAAAGCAATTCCAACATTTCTCAAACTAACCCTTGTTCTCATGGAAGGACAGGAGTTGCTTGGGCCAAAAGGCCGAAAATACCCTAAAAGGCAGTGGGTTCCAAAGGTTGAGAGTCAGAACATAAGTGCCCAAGAACGCCAGCTGGATGCAGATCTGATTATAACAATTCTACTAAGAGCTAACTCAGCTCTTAGTCCTAAAAATTATATGGATAAATTAATATCTACTTGTATTTTCTTTTTTTTTAAGTGTAACAACAATTTTTTGTTAATTTTAAATTTTTAAAAAAAAACATAAACAAACGCAATCATTCTTAACTTTTGATCATTCTGTTCTATGTATTACTTGTATTTTCTTGTAAAGTTTTCTTGTAAAGATTACATGAGAAAGTGTATATAAGAGTCTCCAGCACTGGCCGAGCACATTACAGCAGGGATAGTAGAAACAGAAACAGTAGTAACGCTAGCGCTATACACTGGACCTCAGGCTGGGAACTCTGTATACATGATTTCATTTAATCTTTGCCATAACACTTCAAGGTAGGGATCATTGCCCCCATTTGACAGAAAGGAAACTGAAGCTCACAGAGTTTAAGAAACTTTCTGAGGTCATACAACTATTAATTGCGGCAAGTACACCTCAAACCCTCACTCTTCTTGCTCTAAAACCTGTGCAAACTACTGCTCAGCTGCACAGTCTTTCAGTACCCTCAGTCTCTTTTTGTTTTCATCACCTATGCCCCTCTAGTATGCGTTTTTTTCCCACATCTTTTCTATTATTTTAATGACAGTGATTTTACCTCTATCCAGATTCTGCATAAGCTTCACGGTACAAGGTAATGGTGAGAGAATCAGAGGAGATCAGACATACACATCATATGCTAACATGTTTGACGCTCGGACCTTAGCATCTCAGAGAAACAGTCCATCATTGACTCATCTATACTAGGTGGGAGCTCACAAGTCTGAAGCCTATACCAGTGGCCTCATACCACTGACCAGTCAACTCTGTACACTCTGCTGTGTCGCAGGGAAACAATTTGATAAGATCAGATTTTTGCTTTCAAATTCAAAAAATCATTTAACTCAGTACCTTTATGTGTAAGGCCCTGCACTAAGCACAATGGGAAAAACAGTGATGATTAAGACCTGGTTCCTGCCCTGGAGGCATTCACAATCTAATTGGAGAGAAACAGATGGACCCAACTAATTGCAATACAGAGCAGAGCAGTATGCTATGTGAGACATTCACACCAAGTATTCTGGATCATGGGAGAGGAAGGACTACTTCCCATTTTAGAACAAGTAAGATTTTTTGGAGGAAACATTACATCTAGGTCAATGGTTCTCAACTGGAGCAATTTTGTCCCTTCGGGGATGTTTGGTAATGCCTGAGACATTTCTGGTTGTCACAACCCCAAGTAGGAGGTGGGGTGTGGGAGGTGGTGCTAGTATCCAGAGGTTAGAGACCAGAGATGCTGATAAAGATTATCTGGCCAAAAATATCAAAAGTATTGAGAGTACAATAGTATACACGTTGAGAAACCCTGCATTAAGCCTTGATGGGCAAGCAGAATTTTAACAGGCAAAGATGGAAGGCAGAGAGACGTAAGATGAGAATTTAACTGGAGTAAAGACATAGTGGTGGGATATGAAGAGATGTTTAGCACAGCTATAGTCAGAGTAAAGGAATGCAGTGTAAAATAAAGTAGCCACATGAGTATACATCAGACTGTGCAGGCCCCGATGCTTGGAGAGGGTGGAGCTGAGAAAAAGATGGTCTCTCCACTGCCCCCCAAGGTTGCATTCAGAGAGAGGCAGGCTGTTACGTAGGCCCTTGCAAAGGGAGGGAGTGCTGCTTTCTAAAGCCCCTAAGACAAATGACTCTCAGACTTTGAAATCTAATGGACTTTAACCTGCAGATTTTCCAGACTGCTTGGGTCAGGTGACCCCTGTGTTCCTTCCAATTTCTCCCTATAGAAATGGGAGTATGTATCCTATGACTGTCCCTCCTTTGCATGTTGGCAGCAAATAACTTGTTCTGAGTTTTACACGTCCAGAAGAGAGGAGTATTTTGCCTTAGACAGACCATGCCTGTAGCTGACTTTGATGAGATTTTGTACTGTTTCTGACTTTGTATTGCATTTGTATTGTTACTGAACTGGTTTAAGGCTTTTCTGATATTGTGATAGAATAAATGTGTTTTGTATATGGGAAAAACATGTCTTTTTTTGGGTCTAGAGGGTGGAATGTGCCAGTATGAGAGGATTATGTACCCTAGAAAAGCCATGTTTTAACACTGATCCATCTTATGGAGGCAGCTGTTTCTTTTAATCCCTACTCAGTTCTGTAGTATGGGAATTTGATCAAATTATCTCCACAGAGATGTGGGCCCACCCATTCCAAGTGGGTCTTGATTACTGGAATCCTTTAAAACAGGAAGCATTTTGGCAAAAGCTTGAAAGCCACAAGAGGAGAGAGCACAGAGTCCACGCAGCCAGAGCCGTTTGGAGATGAAGAAGGAAAATGTTCCCAGGGAAGCTTCATGAAACAAGAAGCCTGGAGAGAAAGCTAGCAAACGTCACCATGTTCACTATGTGCCTTTCTAGTTCAGAGAGAAACCCTGAACTTCATCGGCCTTCTTGAACCAAGGTATCTTTCCCTGGATGCTTAGATTGGACATTTTTATAGCCTTGCTTTAATTTGGATATTATCACGGGCTTAGAATTGTAAACTTGCAACTTAATAAATTCCCCCTTTTAAAAGCCCTTCTGTTTCTGGTATATCTCATTCCAGCAGCTTGTAAACTAGAACAGCTTCCAATCAAGCCCAAGTTCCTCCTGGCCCACTGGATATTGCAAGTGGACTTGCTCGCTACTCCTCTCAGGGCTTAGTTCTCCCAGTCCTGAATCTACCTGGTCCCAGCTGTCTCTTAGTTCCCCAATACTGCCCCAATCCTTACGGTCTCCTAGGACCTACCATGGTTCTTGGTGAGACAATGAAAAAGGATGGAAAACAAGTCAGCTTTCACTCTACTGAACCCCAAGAAGACCTGATGACAGTACTATAATATGGCTTTGTTGTTCAAAATCCTCTAACCTTCCAGACAGGTAGGAAAAATTAGTTTTCAACCCAGTCCTATTTTGAAGTCCACAGGTTTAAGCAGGAGGCTGATTGAGCTGCCAAAGAAGTTGCAGCTCCTAGCAATGTCAGGCCTTGCCCTATGATGGCCCTTCCTTACATCAGCACTCAGACAGAAATAAAACTACCTCCTACTGTGTCCCATCAAATCAGCCAAGACGCTGGGGGTGGCTCCCACAGCTGAGCGCTGTGGTGCCATGAGATGACACGAGATCTGATTTGGAATTCTTGCTATCCAGGCCAGCCATCCCTCTCTGTACAATCCCACAGAGTCAGAAAAAAAAACATGAACATGGCACCTATCATGTACCAGCCATTATGCTTGGGGCTTTCTATACATTACATTCTCACAACAACCTTGCAAAGAACTATCCCCCTCAAACTGATAGAGGAAATCAGGCTCAGAGAGGTGAGGTTATTTACCTAAGGTGACATAGCTTAAAAAGTGACAAAGCCAAGTTTTGAACACAAACCTGTCAGTCTCAGAATGGATGCTCTTTCTGACAATAACAACAATAGAAACCAACATTTACTGAGCCTCTTCTATGTGGCAGGTATTGTACCAAGTGCTTTCCATGCATTATTTCATTTAATCTTTGCAACAACCTCATGTGGTGTCTACTTTTATTTTTACTCAAATATCTAATGAAGAAACTGAGGCGGAAAGAGATTAAGTAACTTCTTCAAGTTTACACAGCTCGTAAGAGGCAAAGCCAGGTATAAACAGTCTATGTTATGTGATTGTAGAGCACAAGCTCTTAAGGCTGTGCTATACTTCTATACCAGACACCACAGATGAGGAATCTTAAATAAATCCCACAGTGCCTGGGGCGCATACTGCTATGTATCCACCCGCAACCTACACAATGTGCTCAAGACTCCCATCTCAGACTAAAACCATGCTGCTGTAGCAATATCGGTCAGTCATTCAACAGAGTGATTAAGTACATATTCTGTACCAGGTTCTAACAGGCATTGGGGAAAGAGAGATGAACCAGATAAGTCACTCTTTCCCCATAAAGGGCTTGCAATTTGGTGAGAGAAACAGACATCAATCACACAAACAATAAGATACAACAGTCAGATACAAAGTACATTTCCTGACAATACACAGTAAAACACAAGGGGAAAGTAACCGGCATTCACAAAGCTTCATACATTACGTGACAGGTACTATGCTGGGAACTTTTAAAATTAAAATATGGTGAAATTGACTTTGACTTTGTTTTTGATGTATAATTGTATGAGCTTTAACACATATTTAGACACAAGTACCCACCCACTACCTACAATTCAGGATACAAGACAGTTCTATCATCCCCATCTCCGCCAAAAAAAAAATTCTCATGCTGTCCCTTTTTTTTTCAACTTGAAATTTTTATTAGAATTTCTTTTTTACTTTTTTTTCAATTTAGGTGTATGGGCTAGGAATCAAACCTGCATGACAGGTGAGCATTCTACCAGTGAACCACTCGTGCATCTCATGCTATCCCTTTGTAGTCAAATCCTCCCCACACTCTTAACTCTTGGAAACCACTAATATATTCTCTGTCCTTATATTCTTGCCGTTCTCAGGATGCTGCCTAATGGAATCACATAGTATGCAACCTTTTGACACAGGTTTTTTCACTCAGCATACCTTTGCGATTCACTCATGTTGTGTGCTTTCTCTCTTATTACTGAGTAGAATTTCATTTTATGGACACACCATAGTTTATTTACTCATTTACATGTTGAAGAACATTTGATTTGTGTACAGTTTTCAGGGATTATGAATAAAACTGCTATAAGCATTCAGGTATAAGTTTTAGCTTCGACATAATTTTTCATTAGGGTAAATACCTAGAGGTAGAATTGCTGGGACATGTAGTAACTTATGTTTACCTTTGTAAGAAACAGTCAAACTTTTACAGAATGGCTGTACTGATTTACAAGACCACTAGCAATTGTTCCAGTGCTCTGTCACCTCACTCAGCACTTGGTTTTGTCAAGTTCTAGGTATTTCTTTTAAAATACATATTTGTTAGTCATTCTGATATGAGAGTTGTGGTATCTTGTTTTTTTTAATTAGAGAAGTTGTGAGTTTACATAAAAATCATGCATAAAATACAAAGCTCCCATATACCACCCTATTATTAACATCTTGCATTGGAGTGCTACATTTCTTACAAATCATGTAAGCAAACTCTTATAAGTATTATTACAATTAAGTTAAAACCATTATTATAATGATTTAACTTAGGGTTCACTGTTTAGACTGTGCAGTTACATGGACTTTTTAAAAAATGTTATTCTTGTAACATATACACAACCTAAAATTCCCCTTTTAAAAAAATTCAAATATATAATTCACTGCTGTTAATTATGTTCATAATGTAGTGCTTCCATTACCAAAACTTTTCCATCATCCCACATGGAAACTGTACATTTAAAGCTTTAACTCCCTACTCCCTACCACCATCATGTCTTCTGTTAACCTACATTCTAGATTCTGATTCAATGAATTTGCTGATTCTAATTATTTCATATCAGTGAATTCATAAAATATTTGTCCTTTTGTGTATGGTTTATTTCATTTAACATGATGACTTCAAAGTTCATCTATGTTGTCCTGTGATCACAATTTCATCCATTTCCATGGCTTGAAAAAATATTCAACTGTGTATATATATTAAATTTTGTTTATCCAATCATCAGTTGATGGTTGGGTGCTTCCATCTTTATTATTAGTGCATAATGCTACTATGGACATCAGTGTGCAAATATCTGAGTAAAGTTCTTTGGGGTATGTTCTAGTTTGTTAGCTGCCTGAATGCAACATACCAGAAATGGAATGGCTTTTAAAAGGGGGAATTTAATAAGTTGCTAGTTTATAGTTCTAAGGTTGAGAAAATGTCCCAATTAAAACAAGTCTATAGAAATGTCCAATTTAGGCATCCAGGGAAAGATACCTTGGTTCAAGAAGGCAGATGAAGTTCAATGCTTCTCTCTCAGCTGGAAGGGTATATGGCAAACATGACGGTGTCTGCTGACTTTCTTGTGGCTCTGCAAAAGGGACTCTCTCCAAAATGTTTCCTCTTTTAAAGGATTCTAGTAAGCGACTCCACCTTCAATGGGTGGAGACACACCTCCATGGAAATCATGTAAACAAAAGTTACCACCCACAATAGGGTGGGTCATATCTCCATGGAAACAATCAAAATGCTCCCACCCAGCAATACAGAATGAGGATTAAAGGACATGGCTTTTCTTGGGTCCACCACAGATTCAAATTGGCACAGAGTATATTCTTAAAAGTGGGATTAATGGGACATATGGTAATTCTATATTTACATTTGAGGAGCCACCAAACTGTTTTCCATAGCAGCCACATCATTTTACAGTGTCACCAGCAATGAATGAGTGTTTCTGTTTCTCCACATTCTCTCCAACACTTGTAGTTTTCCATTTTTTTTTCAAGAATAGCAAACCTAGAGGGTATGAAATGGTATAGCACTCTGGTTTTGATTTGCATTTCCCTAATGACTAATGATGTTGAGTATCTTTTCATGTACTTTTTGGCCATCTGTATATCTTCCTTGGATAAATATCTATTCAAGTCTTTGGTCCATTTTTTAACTGGGTTGTTTGTCTTTTAGTTGTTGGGTTAAAGGATTTCTTCATATATTCTGGATATTAAGTCCTTTATCAGATATATTGCTTCCAAATGTTTTCTCCCATTATGTAGGCTGTCATTTTACTTAGATAATAAAGTCATCTGAGGCACAAAATTTTTAAATTTTGATGAGGTCCCATTTTTTCTTCCATTACTTGTGCTTTGGGTGTAAAGTCCAAGAAACCAGTGCCTAACACAAGATACTGAAAATGCTTCCCTACATTTTCTTCTAGGAGTTTGATAATTCTAACTCTTATATTTATGACTTTGATCCACATGCTTGTTTGAAAGTACTATATGCCCTAAAAAAGTCAAGTTTTAATTCTGATCCAACCTTGCATGCAGAAGCTTTGATTAGATTATTTCCATGGAGATATGACTCACCCAATTGTGGGTGTGACCTTTGATTTTGGAGAGAAGCAGAAATAACAGATTCCTCAGAGCCAACAGAAACTTCACAGCAAAGCTGACACAGATGCAGATGTGAAGAACAGAGACACGGATGTCTGGGGATGTTTGGAGCCCAGCAGACATTGCCATGAGGTGTTAAGCAAGCCAGAACCTGGGGAGAGCCATGGGAAGCAAAGAGATGAAAGCTTGCCCTGGGGAAGTAAAGTGAGGAACTTTCACAGTAATAGGCTGAAAGCAACAGAACCCAAGAGCAAGTGACCAGCAGATACCAGCTACTTGATGGCCCAGCTGACAGAGGTGTTCCTGACCCATCAGGATTAAAGGACATGGCTTTTCTGGGATACACAACAGATTCAACCTGGTACACAGAATAATCGGGTTTCATGAGTGAAGGTAACCTCTTATTGGTGCCTTAATTTGGGCACCTTCACTTCCTAAAAACATAAACTTGTAACTTACTAAATTCCCCCTTTTTAAAGCCATTCCAGTTCTAGTGTATCACATTCCGGCAGCTTGCAAACTAACACAATCCATTTGAATTTATTATGTATATGCTATGAGGTAGGGCTCCTTCTCCTCCTTCTTCTGTTTCAAACAGAGATCCAGTTTTCCAAACACCATTTATTGAAGAGACTACTTTTTCCCAACTGAATGGTCTTTGCCCTGATGATGAAAAATGAGTTGGTCATAAAAAGAATGGTTGATTCTTGAATTCTCAATTCAGTTCCACTGATCTATATGTCTGTCCCTGAACCAGTATCATGCTGTTTTGATTACTGTGACTTTGTGCTAAGCTTTAAAATTGAGAACTGTGAGTCCTCCAACTTTGTTCTTTTTCAAGATGGCTTTTGGCTATAGAGGGCCTTTACCCTTCCATATAAATTTGGTGATTGACTTTTCCATTCTGCAAAGAAGGTTTTTTGAATTTTACTGGGATTGCATTTAATCTGTAAATCACTTTGGGTAGAACTGACATCTTCACAGTAGTTAGTCTTCCAATCCATGAGCATGGAATGTGATTCCATTTATTTAATCTTCTTTGATTTCTTTTAGCAACGTCTTATGATTTTCTGTGTAGAAGTCTTTTATATTCTCAGTTAGATTGATTCCTACATATTTGAAGCTATCAGTTGTTAATCGTAAATGGAACTGTTTTCTTGATTTCTTCTTCAGATTGTTAATAACTATTTTATAGAACACTACTGATTTTGGAGGTATTGATCTTCCACCCTACCATTTGCTGAATTCATTTATTAGCTCCAGGAGATCTGTTGAGGATTTTTCATGATTTTATGTATATAGGATCATGTCATCTGCAAATAGGGAGTTTTGCTTCTTCCTTTCCAATTTGGATGTCTTTTTATTTATTTTTCTTGCCTAGCTGCTCTTGCTGGAATTTCTACTATAGTGTTGAATAACACTGATGACAGTGGGCATACTTGACTTGTTCTTAATCTTAGAGGGAAGGCTTTCAGTCTTTCACCATTAAATATAATGCTAGCAGTGGGCTTTTCATATATGTCCTTTATCATCTAGAGGAAGTCTTCCAAGTGTTTTTATCAGGAAGGGGTGCTGGATTTTGTCAAAAGCCTTTCTGCATCATTGAGATGATACTGCGTGTGTATTTTTTTCATTCATCCTGTTAATATGGTGTATTACTTTAATTAATTTCATTATGTTGAAACACTCTTGATAACCTCAGATAAATCCCACTTGATCATAGTGTATAATTCTTTTGATGCGCTACCGGATTTGATTTGCTAGCATATTTTTTCTTTTTTTATTAATTTTTAAATTGTTTTTAAAACTATAACAACAAACAAACACATTCTTATGATCATTCCGTTCTATATATATGATCAGTAATTCACTTTATCATCACATAGCTGCATATTCATCATCATGATCATTTCTTGGAACATTTGCATCTATTCAGAAAAAGAAATAAAATGAAAACAGAAAAAAATTTATACATACCATACCCCTTACCCCTCCCTTCCACTAATCACTAGCATTTCAATTTACTAAATTTATTTTAACAATTGTTTCTCCTATTATTTATTTTTACACATATGTTTTACTTGTCTGTTGATAAGGTAGATAAAAGGAGCATCAGACACAAGGTTTTCACAATCACACAGTCACATTGTGAAAGCTATATCATTATACAATCATCTTCAAGAAATATGGCTACTGGAACACAGCTCTACACTTTCAGGCAGTTCCCTCCAGCCTCTCCATTACATCTTGACTAACAAGGTGATATCTACTTAATGCACAAGAATAACCTCCAGGATAATCACTCATCTCTGTTTGGAATCTCTCAGCCACTGATCCTTTATTTTGTCTCATTTTGCTCTTCCCCCTTTTGGTCAAGGTTTTCTCAATCCCTTGATGCTGAGTCCCAGCTCATTCTAGGACTTCTGTGCCACGTTGCCAAGAAGGTTCACACTCCTGGGAGTCATGTCCCACGTGGACAGGGGGAGGGCAGTGAGTTTGCTTGTTGGGTTGGTTGGAGAGAGAGAGAGGCCACATCTGAGCAACAAAAGAGGTTCTCTTGGGGGTGACTCTCAGGCCTAATTTTAAGTAGGCTTGACCTATTCTTCATGGGATTAAATTTCATAGGAACAAACCCTAAGATTGGGGACTTAGCCTATTGCTTTGGTTGTCCCCACTGCTTGTGAGAATACCAACAATTCTCCACATGGGGAAGTTGAATTTTCCCCCTTTCTCACCATTACCCCAAGGGGACTTTGCAAATACTTTTTTATTCACTGTTCAAATCACTCTGGGATTTATTGGGGCATCACTCTGGACAAACCTACAAAATCTTATGCCCTACTCAGGTTCCATGTATTTATGGTGTTCAATTAAGCTGTCTACATAAATTATATCAGGAACTACACTAGTCAAAATATAAATTTTGTACGAAATAAACATTTTTTGCTTTAGTCTCACACATAAGTTAAACTTTAAAAATATGACTTACCATCTATTTTCAGCACCCTGCAGTAATGACATTCCTTTGTTCTTCCTCATGCAAAAACATTTTTAAATTTGTACATTTAGTCACTATCATATACACTCTAGGCATTTCTAGATTATACCATCTCAGTCTTTATTGTCTATCTTTCGTTCTGATTTCATTTGTGCCCCCAGCCCTCCTCCCTCTATCATTCTCACATTCAGCCTCATTCAGTGTTCTAACATAAACGTATTACAGTCAGGTAGTATTGTGCTATCCATTTCTGAGTTTTTACAACCAGTCCTGTTGCCCTATTTGTATCCCTTCAGCTCCAATGACCCAATATCTTACCCTATTTCTATCTCCTGATGGTCTCTGTTACCAATGAAATATTCCAAGTTTATTCATTAATGTCAGTTCATATCAGTGAGACCATACAGTATTGGTCCTTTTGTTTCTGGCTAATCTCACTCAGCATAATGTTCTTAAGGTCCATCCATGTTGTTATATATTTCATAACTTTATTCTGTCTTACGGCTACATAATATTCCATTGTATGTATATATCACAGCTTGTTTAGCCACTCTTCTGTTGATGGACTTTTTGGCTGTTTCCATCTCTTTGCAACTGTAAATAATGCTGCTATAAACATTGGTGTGCAAATGTCCGTTTGTGTCCTTGCCCTCATATCCTAAGATTCTCATATTTTTTATTAATTGTTCAGCTGATATCCTTTATTTCCTTCTCTGTATTTTCTTACATGTCTTTGATCATACTGAAGATCTTTTTTTTTTTAAAGTCTTTTCCCAGTATATCCACATTCTGTTCTTCTTTATTGATATTTTCTGGATTTTTATCCTGTTCCTTTGGATGGGCTATCATTTCCTGTTTCTTTGCTTGTCTTGTGATCTTTTTTGCACACTGTACATTTTAGTATTTTAAAACGTTAACTCTGGGATATATCCCCTGATATGTCTATTTCTTGAATGTCAGGAGATAACAAATCCAAGCAAACCTAAGCAAAAAACATTTCCATGTGTTTGCATTGGTTGGTACTCCTCATCAGAGTTCAGCTTCTTATCAGAGAAGTCAACTCAAGGTGAATGCAAAGTGCAGGGTTCTGTTTGTCTTTTCTGGGCCTGTCTTGTTCTGGGCATGTGCTTGCTCCTCCTAAGGAGGAGGTCTCCTATTTACAGGAGTTTGAATGTCCCCTCTACCTACCAGGAAACAGATTTTCTCCCTCTTCAGGGTACACCACTGCAGGACTTAGAGCAGGTACCCTTTGCCCCAGGCCATCAGCCTCAACTGTTTCTTATACTGCCTTCATCATCTCAAGCTGCTTTTACCTGGAATGTCTAGATCTTTTCCCATTTTTTATTGAGTTGCTTATTTTCTATTGTTGAGTTTTAAGCAGTCTTTTAACAGCATTTTTCCCACTCAATCTTGACAACAACCCTGTAAGAGCAGGAATCATTAACTACCATTTTTCTCTGAGGAAATGAAAGTGTAAATCACTAAATTACTATAAGTTCTATCTCTACTCAAGGTTTTCTCATCACTTAGTCACCTGTGACATACAGACCACTAGAAAGCCAGCTCCACAAAAGCAATGATCCTGTTTATTTTGTTCTCTATGTTATTTATAGCCCAGAACAGTGTCTGGCACATAGGAGGTATTATAGAAGAAACTGTTTAATGGATGAATAAATGCACTTGAGTTTTTCATGTAGGCTCCAGAGAAGAAAATAATACAGAAGAAAATTCTTCTCAAGGAGTTTAATCCAGTCAGGGAGACAGTTGTTATAGGCAGGCCCTTGTCTGCCCTCCTCAGACTGTCAGAATAACCTGACAGTACCATCCCCTGTCCCAAATCCTTTGTCCATGGATAGTATCCTACTAGAGGACTGAAGAGAATGTGATGAATAAACTCCCAGCCAGCTTTGCAAGAACAGAACCAGCTCTATAATGCCACCTCGCTCACTTGAAGGACTGATAATCTACAGCCTCTGCTACCAGAGCAGAAGCAAGCACAGATGGCCCTTGAGAAGCCAAACCACCTGCTGAGTCTCAGATTACCATCTCATTTCAAAACTCACAGCGGTGTGGATATGGCCACTAGAAATGAGAATGAATCAATGAAGAGAGGAAATCTATAAAAAGCAATAACAGCAATTCATATAGCAATCTAAGACCTGGGGTAATAGTGCAAGAGTCATACTGCAAGTCATTCGAAATAAGTCAACACTGTGTTCACAATAATCAGTAAGATGACTCATTTTAAAAATAGCTAAAAGTTCAGTTATCTGGAAAAACTCATCAACATGAGACTGAATAAAAGTCCTTAACAGAGCATCCTTCAAACTTCTACAAAGGTCCATATGTAATCAGCAATGCTTTGAAATGGGTCAGAAAAATCTCAGATCTTTGATGAACAGCACAGCCAGGATTTCATCACAGGTGCCTCACCATCCAATATCCAACATTCTAAACACTGAGCTGTTACCCAAGTTTCTAGTTAGATCCTGAACTCCAAGGTTGTCTCATACATGTTTGGATTGACCTAAGCACACACATTTTGTTTTCATTGCTTTCCCTCTTGAGAACAGTAGCTTACAATTGGTTATGAAAACCTAGACAAGCAGACCTCTCTAAACCACCAGAGACCTGAGTTGGCAGGGAGAATATCTGAAGCTAAGGCAAGGCAGAAGCTATGCTGAAAAAGAACAGCTAACAACTGGCACAGAGAAGAGCAGGGTGACAGCTTTTGTGTTATTTTGGAAGAGTTTGTACTGATGAGCTTTTTGTTGTGGTAACATTCTACTAAAAAAAGAACATTTTCTTCTTATCCTCATTGACAAAGCAATTCAGCAGAAAGTGAAAAAAGAAGCAGGGGCAGATGACAAAGATATCCAGGAATATGTAGCTCTTGATGATATCACCTTTTTCACTGTTGTGCCATCCATCTCCCAGTAAGGTGGCCAGGCCCTTGGAGAGAGATCAGGACACTTCCAGGCCTGACTTACCACCAGAACATGGCTCTATTCTCAGCAGAAACAAATAAAAATTTGGTCATTTGAGAACCAATGACACTTCCAGATGTGACCAGTTTCACAAATGTGTTCATCATGGTTGTTGTCTTTGCTCAAGAACAATTGCTTAGTTCAACAAGACATATATCTCCACCTACTTGCCTAGGCCCCATTCTCCTTTCCAGATTTTTGTCCATAGTCCTTCTGTCTAATCAAACCAATGCACCATGCTTCGTACTACCTCCACAACTTTACTCACACTGGTTCTCCTACATGCAGGCTGCCCCACCCCTCCCACTTTATCCAAATTACACCTTTCCTCTAAGTAGCCTATTTTCCTCCTACTTTGAATTCCTTAGACATTATTTGGTCAACTTAATAGAAGAATTACCTCTTCCAACCAACCAGTGGAGTTCTGTATTCTACTTGCTTATTTTCAGTGACAGGGAGTTCACTATCTACCAAAGTAGTCTCTTTTGTAATGAGATAGTTCTATTAGGCAATTTTTATTCTACAAGAATATGCCTCTTTTTTTGTTGTTGTTTAAACTTTCCTCACATCTGTCCTAGTTCTGCCCTTACAAGAAAAGAAACAATACAGCAATGCCTTATGCATCGGCTTTGAAATCATATCTGAGCTCAAATTCAGAACGTTGTTGAACAAATTGCTTAACCTTTAACCAAGGCTCCAGGCCTTGGTAATAATATCAATTTCATAAGACTGCTAAGAAAGTTAAAAGATAACCATGCAAAGAGCTCAACATTGTACCTGGCATAAGTAAAAGTTTAATAAATGATAGCTAATTATATAGTTTTATTATTATCATTATTTGGGTCTCTTCTTCTCCAAGCTAAATTTTCTTCACTAGACTGTAAATTAAGTGAGGACAAACTGAATCTATCATATTCCCTGCCACATTCCCAGTGCTTAGCACGACTGCCACATATATAACAGACACAATAAATATTTATTAAATTACATGCAATGCTCTCCAGTTCATAGTTTCCATGTTCTCCATCATTAATGTCACTCTTGTGTGCATGTGTGTGTGTGTGTATATATATATATATATGGGCTCTCACTGCTCCAAACCTTTCTGGCAATGTGATATCCAAAACTGAACTCAGAACTCAAAGGTGGTCTAACCAGTAGGAAGGCGAGACTAGGCTAACCTCCTCCCTCATTTTATATAACACTATGTCACTACTGAAAAGTTGGCATAAGTTGAAATCATCAAACTGCTGGCTTATGTTGAGCTTGAAATCAAAATCAAAACTATTAAATCTTCTCATATAAATGACCTTGTACTTTTGCATCTGTGGGGTTGGATCTACTGTTATGCTAAAAGGTAAAACAATTACAGAGCTTTCTCCAACCTAGAGATCCCTCTATCTCTTACTATGTAAAAGTAACACTCTGCTGACTCCCAGTAACAGCAGAATGAAATCCAGAATGATCTTTTAAGAACTCCCAGTAACAGCAGAATGAAATCCAGAATGATCTTTTAAGAACATCTGTTTCTTTCTCCAAAATATAGTATGGGCAGCATCTGACTGCCTTGCCTTCTTTCCCATAGCCAAGCCAGGGCTAAACACAGAGTAAGTATTGAATGATCCCCTCTATCTATAGCAAAATTACAATACGGATCCAGGGAAACCAGAGGGACCAACCTCAGGGTTCCCTCTCCCCCTCAAACAGCACAGCCCAGTCAGTGTGATGCTATCAGCCAGTAGGCGGGAACCAGTCCAGATACAGACACAGTCCAGATACAGACACAGGCATGTGCTCTGAAAGGCTGGCTCCTAGAGCGCTACTCTGCTTAGAGCCACCTCCCCTAAAGGGAATGAGTTCCTAGAGAACAAGTATGAGAGAACATCTCTCCACAGGAAAGTCCGTCTGGGCAGTGTTCAGGGACTGTTTCACACAGGAAAAGAAGAGAGCCATAGCGGAGGAGAGAGCTCACCTCATCACTTTCTTCCACATCCACATCACCATTGGCATCATCGTCCATCAGCTTATGGATGCTGCGGACTGCCTCAAAGCTGAGCTTCTCATCCTCACTGTGGCACAGAGGCTTGTCAATCCGGCAAAACTCTGTACAGGAAAAGCAAGAGACAATATTATTTGGGGCTGCCACCCAGCCTCTATCCCACACCTGTCTCAGTGCCCTTAGCTTCTAGCATCTGACTACTCATATAGGCACTTAAAAGGGTTTCTTTTACATCCTTTAACTGTCTCCCTAAGAATGTGCTCAGTTCACCCATTCATGGACAATGTTTTATCATCCTAAACGTACCATGGCAGCCAGATCAAGCATACGACACTAGGAATATACTGGGATCTAGACAAAGAGAACAAATAGGTAATTCACAAGAAAAAAAAATAGAAACGATCAACGAACAAAAGAAAAAAGTCTCACTAGTAATCGAAGAAATACATATTCAAATGACATATTTCAAATCAGTCAAAGATTTAACAATTCAGTAAAGTCAAACACAGTGAAAACAGGTACTTTCAAAGAGCTGGCAGCAATGCAAATTAATACAATCTTTCTAGAAATAAGAAAACAGCCAGTTAGTCCCAGTGCCAGAATAATGGCCAATTTTCCTTTTCAGCACTTTGTCACTGCTGCTATATATGCCAGCCACAAGCTGACTAGAAAAACCCCTCACATCTTAAAGCCTTCTCACAGACAGTTATATGCAGCAAATGTCTATTAGATATGTAAAGGTCCCAAGCTCACCTGAAATAAAAGCTTGGGAGATCTGGAATGCAGCTTCCTTTGGCCATCATCACAAAGTCATGTAGCAGTAAAAACAGCATAAGAGCCTAGGCCACCCTAGCTCCTTCCATGACACCTAATCCTCTCTTACAAACCTTGAAAACATATAGCCTGACCAATGCACACAGCAGGAAACACTAGAAAGAATCTAGTCTTAGCTCTATCATGTGACTCTGGGGATGTCACTTCCCATCTCAAGGCCTTAAGCTCACTATTTGAAAAAGACATTTTGACTAGCAACCAGTATTTCTTTCAATTCCTAAGCGATATAATTCCTCTTTCTTTTGCACCCTGATCTCAATAAACACTTCCTAAGCTAAAGACTCTTCAGATCACCCTACCCATTTACTACCCATTAGTAATTTAATTTCCCATTTATTAATTTACTACCCATTAGTAGTAAAAACCTAAACATGTGGAATTGTAACCCATATCAAAGAAGATATAAGAAAGACCCTGACTTCCCAGATAAGCGAAGAAGCTGTTTTAGAGACAAAACAATGGCAAGATAAAGAAGCTAGAGTTCTGAAGCCTTCTAGAAGGCACTATCAAAGACCTAAAACACTTCAATCCAAAACCTGGAGCATTCCACTTTTCTATCTGCTTGCAGGGACAGGACAGGTCACCTTTCACTTGCCAGTTGTTTGAATCCTTTTCAAGATGAGGTAGGCATATAAAAATATTTAAAGGTACCAAGATGTGACTCAATAAAAGCCTGTTGAATACTGAAGTTCACAGATATTAACTGATATGCCCAAAGTCAAACAAGAGAGGATCATGTGGTGGCCCATGACAAACTCTGGGATCCATCCGGTAACTTCTTGTTGAGGAGTGCTGTGAAAACTATTGATTTTTTATTTCTTTGCTTTGTTTATATGTTATATTATACAATAAAAATGTTATTAAAAAAAAAAAGTCAACCAAAGTCCCGAAAAGCCACAGTGAGACCCCAGCCAGCACTTCACTTAGACTACCTTTATGCTAAGGTGAACAAACAGCTTTGCGTTGTTTTATCTTCCAGAAGTCAGAGATGGTACTACTGGAAAGATGCACATAAAGAGATGGCTTTATAAGAGGGGGTGAAAAAGTAAGATGAGCTGTATGCATACAAAAGATCTATCTTCATGTAACCCGTGGTCCCCTACATTTGTTCTGCTCAGGTGAGGCTGGCAGGTGGACAAGTGGTGGGTACTAAGGGAAAGAGTGGTGTACAACAGAAGACTAAGGCATTTTTCCTCAACTTCCATACCAACAAGAGCTTCTGATATGACTATTTCACTCATGGATCCCATTTCTGGAAGAATTATCTACCCCTCTGATAAAAAAAGAATATGAGTAATGACTACATTGGGTAAGTGTGTGACACCTGAAACTCCAAGTTCTGCAGCTCTGAAAGTCAGCATTACTCCATACAGCAATTGGTAAAGAAGATGAAAAAGAAATCAGACTCCAATTAAAGATATGAACGAAATGGACCTGGTGAGGACTAAAGTAAATCAGAATAAACAGTAAAGGATAATACTATTTTTTTTAAACTTCAACTTCTGTGTGAAACCAAAGGAAGAAATGTTTATTTGGCCCCAAATTTAAATTTTCTGTTGTACACAATCTAATTTAATCCATCCGGTTGTTTATTTAAACAACCTAATTGCATGGAACCTAGAATAGGGAATGAGATATTATTCTTTCCAGTTAATGTAATACTCAGATAAATTCTGGAGTTTTGTGGGCAGAAAATAAAATGTACTTGCTAAGTCTCTTTGACAGACTGGGGGAAAAAATGTGTAACTAAACTTTCCTACCTGGGAAATTCCTGGTACCCTCTCAAGCATTATGGACTCCCAATTTAATAAGCCAAGCCCTCACCAGCCTTTCCAGAACATCAACTAGTTCCATCCCCCTATCCTATATTATCGACAGCCCCTTCCAAGATGAAAAAGTTAGAACAGGCATAGCCCAAATACCCCTAAAGAGTGAGAAAAAGATCAAAGGTGATGGTGGAGTTATACAGAGGAGGTAGGGTTTAACAAACGAATATAAGTGCTGAATCATTATATTGATATTTCTTTTAACAGCCATTAGTAGTAAAAACCTAAATATGTGGAATTGTAACCCATACCAAACTCTGAAATCTGTTCTACAACTAATTGTTGCGATGTGCTTTGATATTTATTGCTTTTTTGTATAAATGTTTTTTTTCACACACACAAAAAGGGTTGATTGTGATGATAAATGCACAGCTCTATGATGATATTGTGAACCATTGACTGTACACTTTGGATGATTACATGGTGTGTGAATATATATTAATCAAAATAAATAAATAATTAAAAATAAATAAATAAGCCAAGCCCTCGATCCTGAGGCTTGCCCTTATGAAACGTATTTCTGTAATGGTGAAGCTAGGCCTGCTTGTAATTATGCTTCAGAGTCACCCCCAGAGAGCCTCTTGTGTTGCTCAGATTTGGCCTCTCTCTTTAAGCCAACTCTGTAAATAAACTCACGACCCTCTCCCCTACATAGGACATGACTCCCAGGGATGAGACTGGCCCCAGCATCATGGGTGAGAATGCCTTCTTGATCAAAAGTGGGAAAAGAAATGGAACAAAATGAAGTTTTAGTGACTAAGAAATATCGAACAGAGTCAAGAGTTCATTCTGGAGGTTACTTTTATGAAAGCTTTAGACAGATATTACAAATTACCACAGTATGCCAAGCCCCAACCAACCATATTCCTGAAATTCTAGGAGTGCCCTAGGTTCTAACTAAGTCTATATAAAAGTTTTTCTTAGTAAGATTATTTTTTAGAAACCTAAAAAATTGATTCTATGCCAGATAGACCCTGAAACCCAGAGGTATCAGACTCTCCAAGGACATCAACGAGTTTCACCCCTCTACCCTATAAGGTCAACACCCCTTACAGCAGGAAGAAGTTAAAATGGTCATTGCCCAAATATTCCTGAAGACTGAGAGAAAAATCAAATGAGAAGAAGGAGGTATAACTGAGAAATTAGGATTTAACAAACCACTGTGAGTCTGATCTATTATATAGATTCCTTTTTAGTGTCTAGTGTTTTAGAATAGTCAAAGGAAATAACTGAAGTTATTGAACTGTAATCCAGCAGCCCTGGTCTTCGACATTAACTGTAAACTACATTGGGGAAAAAAAGTCAATTGCCTGTTTTCTGGATGTTTTGTTCTGGTCAAATATATATATACATATTTTTCACAATATATTTGACAATACTACACTGTATTTGTTAACTATCTTACTGTAAGTCTTAAAATTGTACTAGCGGTCAATAAGAGGATGGGGTAAGGGATATGGGATGTACAGGGTTTTCTTTATTCTTTGTATTTCTTTTTCTAGAGTAATGCAAATGTTATAAAAATGCTCATGGTGATGAATGCACAACTATGTGATGATACTGTGAATCACTGATTATATGCTTTGGGTAGATTGTATGATGTGTGGTGATATCTCAATAAAATTACAATAAAAAATACAATGTGCTAAATATCATGATAGTAATAATAATGGGTTATTCTAGAGACCTGCCCTATAAGGACCAGAGAGTAAACAATTTAGGATTCACAGGCCATATGGTCTCGGTTGCAACTACTTAACTCTGACATTGTAGCACAAAAGCAGTCATACACAATATAAAAACAAATGAGCACGACTATCTTCCAATAAAACTTTATTTCCAAAAACAGGTGGTGGGCCAGATTTGGCCTGTAGGCCATAATTTGTTGACCCCTACAGTAGAAAACCTGAGGTGGCATATCTAAACAGCATTGAACTGACAGTTTTCAGATTTAAAGCAAAGAATACAACCTTTCCTTTAGCCTAAATCCACATACAACCTTATCCTATGTAAAACTCAACTTCTAGTAGACTAATAACAGATACAGTTTAGCAAGCCTTAGGGCTAAAAACCTCCAGGCTGGGAACCACTGCCCTGAGGTTAGCCAGCCCCTGTCCCTAGATGCCTACTGCAAGTCCAAGAAGTTCAGGCTTTGCAATGGTTAAGTTCATGTGTCAACTTGCCAAGTTTTGGTGTTCAGTTGTTTCGTCAAGCAATCAGTGGCCTGGTTGTTACTGTGAGGACATTTCGTGGACTTAAATCATCAGGAAATTGACCATATATATGGCTGATAACATCTATAATCAACTGAGGACATTGTCTTCAACAAGAGATGTCGTGTACAATCAGCTTTGTTTTTTTTCTCCCAACGTATTTTAATTTTTTTAAATTTATTTATTAATTAAAAAAACTAAAGAAACAAAATAAAACAACATACATAATCAGTAATTCAAAATATCATCACTTAGTTGCATATTCATCATTTCTTAGAACATTTGCATCAATTTAGAAAAAGAAATAAAAAGATAACAGAAACAGAAATAAAACGATAAGAGAAAAAAAGTTATGCATAGCATACCCCTTACCCCTCGCTGTCATTGATCACTAGCATTTAAACTAAATTTATTTTAGCATTTGTTTCCCCATTATTTATTTTTATTCCATATGTTCTACTCCTTTGTTGACAAGGTAGATAAAAGGAGCATCAGACACAAGGTTTTCACAATTGCACGGTCATACTGTGACAGTTGTATCATTATTCAATCATCCTCAAGAAACATATCTACTGGAACACAGCTCTACATTTTCAGGCAGTTCCCTCCAGCCTCTCCATAACATCTTGAATAACAAGATGATATCTACTTGATGCATAAGAGTAACCTCCAGGATAACCTCTCGAATCTGTTTGGAATCTCTCAGCCATTGACACGTTGTCTCATTTCCCTCTTCCCCCTTTTGGTTGAGAAGGTTTTCTCAATCCCTTGATGCTAAGTCTCAGCTCATTCTAGGGTTTTTATCAATCCCTTGATGCTGAGTCTTCATTCATTTCAAGATCTCTGTCCCACGTTGCCAGGAAGGTCAACATCCTGGGAATCATGTCCCATGTAGAGAGGGGTAGGGTGGTCAGACTGCTCATTGTGTTGGCTGGAGAGAGGGGCCACAACTGAGCAACAAAAGAGGCTCTCTTGGGGGTGACTCTTAGGCCTTAATTTTAAGTAGACTTGACTTATCCTTTGCGGGGTTCTGTTTCACATGAACAAACCCCAAGACTGGGGGCTCTGCCTATAGCTTTGGTTGTCCACACTGCTTGTGAGAATATCAAGAATTCAACTTGGGAAAGTTGAATTTCTCCCCGTTGTCCCCACTCCTCAAAGGGGGCTTTGCAGATACTTTCCCACTCACTAATCGAATCACTCTGAGATTCATCAGGGCATCACTCTGGACAAACCAGCAAAATCTCACGTCCTACCTGAGATTCCAAGTACTTAAGGTGTTCAGTCAAAATATCTACATAAGTTATATTAGGAAATGCACTAGTCAAAATATAAATTTTGTAACTAATAAACATTTTTTGCTTTAGGCTCACACAGAAGGTGACATTTTACAATATTAATTACCATCTATATTCAGTACCCTGCAATAATGACATTCCTTTGTTCTTCCTCATGCAAAAACATTTTTCAAATTGTACCTCGTGCATTTCACTATTATTGTACACTCTAGGCATTCCTAGATTATATCATCTTAATCTTTAACATCTATCTTTCTTTCTGATTTCATTTATGTCCCCAGCCCTCCTCCCTCTATCATTCTCACATGCAGCTTCATTCAGTGTTTTAACATAATTATGTTACAGTTAGGTAGCATTGTGCTGTCCATTTCTGAGTTTTTGTATCCAGTCCTGTTGCACAGTCTGCATCCCTTCAGCTCCAATTACACAATATCTTACCGTATTTCTATCTCCTGATGGTCTCTGTTATGAACAAAATATTCCAAGTTTATTCACTAATGTCAGTTCATATCAATGAGACCATACAGTATTTGTTCTTTAGTTTTTGGCTAGTCTCACTCAGCATAATGTTCTCAAGGTCCATTCATGTTGTTACATACTTCATAAGTTTATTCTGTCTTAAAGCTGCATAATATTCCATCGTAAATATATACCACAGTTTGTTTAGCCACTCGTCTGTTGAAGGACATTTTGGCTGTTTCCATCTCCTTGCAACCGTAAATAATGCTGCTATAAACATTGGTGTGCAAATGTCCGTTTGTGTCTTTGCCCTTATGTCCTTTGAGTAGATACCTAGCAATGGTATTGCTGGGTCATATGGCAATTCTATATTCAGCTTTTTGAGGAACCGCCAAACTGCCTTCCACAGTGGTTGCACCATTTGACATTCCCACCAATAGTGAATAAGTGTACCTCTTTCTCCACATCCTCTCCAGCCCTTGTCATTTTCTGTTTTGTTGATAATGGCCATTCTGGTGGGTGTGAGATGATAAATCATTGTGGTTTTGATTTGCATTTCTCTAATGGCCAGGGATATTGAACATCTCTTCATGTGCCTTTTGGCCATTTGTATTTCCTCTTCTGAGAGTTGTCTGTTCAAGTCTTTTTCCCATTTTGTAATTGGATTGGCTGTCTTTTGGTTGTTGAGTTGAACAATCTCTTTATAAATTCTGGATACTAGACCTTTATCTGATATGTCGTTTCCAAATATTGTCTCCCATTATGTAGGCTGTCTTTTTACTTTCTTGATGAAGTTCTTTGATGCACAAAAGAGCTTAATTTTGAGGAGTTCCCATTTATTCATTTATTTCTTCAGTGCTCTTGCTTTAGGTGTAAGGTCTACAAAACCACCTCCAATTATAAGATTTATAAGATATTTCCCTACATTTTCCTCTAACTGTTTTATGGTCTTAGACCTGATGTTTAGATCTTTGATCCATTTTGAGTTAACTTTTGTATAGGGTGTGAGATATGGGTCCTCTTTCATTCTTTTGCATATGGATATCCAGTTCTCCAGGCACCATTTATTGGAGAGACTATTCTGTCCCAAGTGAGTTGGCTTGACTGCCTTATCAAAGATCAAGTGTCCATAGACGAGAGGGTCTATATCTGAACACTCTATTCGATTCCATTGGTCGATATATCTATCTTTATGCCAATACCATGCTGTTTTGACCACTGTGGCTTCATAATATGCCTTAAAGTCAAGCAGTGTGAGACTTTCAGCTTCATTTTTTTTTCTCAAGATACTTTTAGCAATTCGGGGCAACCTGTCCTTCCAGATAAATTTGCTTATTGGTTTTTCTATTTCTGAAAAGTAAGTTGTTGGGATTTTGATTGGTATTCTGTTGAATCTGTATGTCAATTTAGGTAGAACTGACATCTTAACTATATTTAGTCTTCTAATACATGAACATGGTATGCCCTTCCATCTGTTTAGGTCTTCTGTGATTTCTTTTAACAGTTTCTTGTAGTTTTCTTTGTATAGGTCTTTTGTCTCTTTAGTTAAATTTATTCCTAAGTATTTTATTCTTTTAGTTGCAATTGTAAATGGACTTCGTTTCTTGATATCCCCCTCAGATTGTTCATTACTAGTGTATAGGAACACTACAGATTTTTGAATGTTGATCTTGTAACCTGCCACTTTGCTGTACTCGTTTATTAGCTATAGTAGTTCTGCTGTGGTTTCTTCAGGGTTTTCGACATATAGTATCGTATCATCTGCAAACAGTAATAGTTTTACTTCTTCCTTTCCAATTTTGATGCCTTGTATTTCTTTTTCTTGTCTAATTGCTCTGGCTAGAACTTCCAACACAATGTTGAATAACAGTGGTGATAGTGGACATCCTTGTCTTGTTCCTGATCTTAGGGAGAAAGTTTTCAGTTTTTCCCCATTGAGGACGATATTAGCTGTGGGTTTTTCATATATTCCCTTTATCATTTTAAGGAAGTTCCCTTGTATTCCTATCCTTTGAAGTGTTTTCAACAGGAAAGGATGTTGAATTTTTTCAAATGCCTTCTCTGTATCAATTGAGATGATCATGTGATTTTTCTGCTTTGATTTGTTGATATGGTGTATTACATTAATTGATTTTCTTATATTGAACCATCCTTGCATACCTGGGATGAATCCTACTTGGTCATGATGTATAATTCTTTTAATGTGTTGCTGGATTCGATTTGCTAGAATTTTGTTGAGGATTTTTGCATCTATATTCTTTAGAGATATTGGTCTGTAGTTTTCTTTTTTTGTAATATCTTTGCCTGGTTTTGGTATGAGGGTGATGTTGGCTTCACAGAATGAATTAGGTGGTTTTCCCTCCACTTCAATTTTTTTGAAGAGTTTGAGCAGGGTTGGTACTAATTCTTTCTGGAATGTTTGGTAGACTTCACATGTGAAGCCTTCTGGTCCTGGATTTTTCTTTTTGGGAAGCTTTTTAATGACTGATTCAACTTTACTTGTGATTGGTTTGTTGAGGTCATCTATTTCATCTTGAGTCAAAGTTGGTTGTTCATGCTTTTCTAGGAAGTTGTCCATTTCATCTACACTGTTGTATTTATTGGCATAAAGCTGTTCGTAGTATCCTGTTATTACCTTCTTTATTTCTGTGGGGTCAGTGGTTATGTCTCCTCTTCCATTTCTGATCTTATTTATTTGCATCCTCTCTCTTCTTCTTTTTGTCAATCTTGCTAAGGGCCCTTCAATATTATTGATTTTCTCATAGAACCAACTTCTGGTTTTATTGATTTTCTCAATTGTTTTCATGTTCTCAATTTCATTTATTTCTGCTCTAATCTTCATTATTTCTTTCCTTTTGCTTGCTTTGGGGTTAGTTTGCTGTTGTTTCTCCAGTTCTTCTAAGTGGACAGTTAATTCCTGTATTTTTTCCCTTTCTTCTTTTTTGATATAGGCATTTAGGGCAATAAATTTCCCTCTTAGCACTGCCTTTGCTGCATTCCATAAGTTTGGATATGTTGTGTTTTCATTTTCATTTGCCTAGAGATATTTACTGATTTTTCATGTAATTTCTTCCTTGACCCACTGGTTGTTTAAAAGTGTGTTGTTGAGCCTCCACATATTTGTGAATTTTCTGGTGCTCTGCCTATTATTGGTTTCCAACTTCATTCCCTTATGATCTGAGAAAGTGTTTTGTATGATTTCAATCTTTTTAAATTTGTTGAGACTTGCTTTGTGACCCAACATATGGTCTATCTTTGAGAATGATCCACGAGCACTTGAAAGAAATGTGTATCCTGCTGTTGTGGGGTATAATGTCCTATAAATGTCTGTTAAGTCTAGGTCATTTATTGTAATATTCAAATTCTCTGTTTCTTTACTGATCCTCTGTCTAGATATTCTGTCCATTGATGAGAGTGGTGAATTGAAGTCTCCAACTATTATGGTAGATGTGTCTATTTTCCTTTTCAGTGTTTGCAGTGTTTGCCTCATGTATTTTGGGGCATTCTGCATAAATATTTATGATTGTTATGTCTTCATGTTGAATTGTTCCTTTTATTAGTACATAGTATCCTTCTTTGTCTCTTTTAATTATTATACATTTGAAGTCTAATTTATTGAATATTAGTATAGCTAGTCCTGCTCTTTTCTGGTTGTTATTTGCATGAAATATCTTTTCCCAACCTTTCACTTTCAACCTATGTTTATCTTTGGGTCTAAGATGTGTTTCCTGTAGACAGTATATAGAAGGATCCTGTTTTTTAATCCATTCTGCCAGTCTATATCTTTTGATTGGGGAGTTCAATCCATTAACATTTAGTGTTATTACTGTTTGGGTAGTAATATCTTCTACCATTTTGCCTTTTCTATTTTATATGTCATATCTAATTTTCCTTCTTTCTACACTCTTCTCCACACCTCTCTCATCTGCCTTTTTGTATCTGTCTCTAGTGCTCCCTTTAGTATTTCTTGCAGTGCTGGTCTCTTGGTCACAAATTCTCTCAGTGATTTTTTGTCTGAAAATGTTTTAATTTCTCCTTCATTTTTGAAGGACAGTTTTGTTGGGTATAGAATTCTTGGTTGGCAGTTTTTCTCTTTTAGTAGTTTAAATATATCATCCCACTGTCTTCTTGCCTCCATGGTTTCTGCTGAGAAATCTACAAAAAGTCTTATTGGGTTTCCCTTGTATGTGATGGATTGCTTTTCTCTTGCTGCTTTCAATGTCCACTCTTTCTCTTTGACCTCTGACATTCTAACTAGTAAGTGTCTTGGAGAACGTCTATTTGGATCTATTCTCTTTGGGGTATGCTGCACTTCTTGAATCTGTAATGTTAGGTCTTTCATAAGAGTTGGGAAATTTTCAGTGATAATTTCTTCCATTAGTTTTTCTCCCCCTTTTCCCTTCTCTTCTCCTTCTGGGACACCCACAACACGTATATTTGTGCGCTTCATATTATCATTCAGTTCCCTGAGTCCCTGCTCATATTTTTCCATTTTTTTCCCTATAGTTTCTGTATCTAGTCGGATTTCAGATGTTCCATCCTCCAGTTCACTAATCCTAACCTCTGTCTCTTGAAATCTACCATTATAGGTTTCCATTGTTTTTTTCATCTCTTCTACTGTACCTTCCATGCCCATAAGTTCTGTGATTTGTTTTTTCAGACTTTCCATTTCTTCTTTTTGCTCATTTCTTGCCTTCTTCATATCCTCCCTCAATTCATTGATTTGGTTTTTGATGAGGTTTTCCATGTCTGTTCATACATTCTCAATTAGTTGTTTCAGCTCTTGCATCTCATTTGAACTATTGGTTTGTTCCATTGACTGGGCCATATCTTCAATTTTCCTGGTGTGATTTGTTTTTTTGCTGTTGTCTAGGCATTTAATTACCTTAATTACTTTATTCTGGAGATTGCTTTCACTTCTTTATCTAGGGTTTCTTGCTGGATGAATTTGTTGTCTATCTGTTCTTTGACCTTCAGTTCAGCTTTTTCCGGACTTCTAGCTTAGGTTTTGTTTAACAAAGGATAATTTTTCAGTTCTTGTTTTCTTGTTTCTTGCCCTGCTTGTATGGTGCCTTTTCCCTCCCCACCCTTAGGAGGGTCTGTGTAGGTATTATAGACTCCAGGCGGGTTTTCTCAGACTAAACTGGCCTCCTATCAGGGGGAAGGGGTCACCTGCATCAGTTTTCCCTGAGGGTGAGACCCAGCAGGTTAAAAGACTTTCCTGTGAAGTCTCTGGGCTCTGTTTTTCTTATCCTGCCCAGTATGTGGTGCGTCTGCCTGTGGGTCGCACCAGCAAAAGATGCTGTGGCACTTTTAACCTTGGAAGACTCTCCCTGATGGGGGCGTGGTGGAGACAGAGGAGAGGTTGTAGGCTGGTTCTAATGGCTTCAAATTACCAAGCCCTGGTGTCTGAATTCCTTGATGGAGGGATTCCACCTAGTGGGGATTCACCCCTCCCCTGGGGAAGGCACAAGCTCCAGATAAGCTCCCAAAAGAGCTCACTTCTGCCTATGCCTGGGGCAGTTGCAGCCTGAAAAGTCCTGCCCCTGTATCCAGAGGCAGTCAAGCCTTTGTAGATACACAGCCACAAAAACCTCTGTTTCCTTCTTTTTTTTCTTCCCCCTTTTTCTGTCAGTCCTGCCCCCTTGGCGCCGGGGCAAAAATGAGCAACCTCCACTTTGATCAGGTTCACCTAAGCTGGGGGCCTATTTTTAGTAGTCAGAATTTGTTAATTAGTTCCACAGTTGGCGTTTGGTTGTGCCCTGTCCCTGCTGCTGGTAAAGTCCTTTCCTTTCCCCTCTGGGAAGTGGCCTGTGGGGGAGGGGCACTGGCCGCTGCAGCTTGGGAACTCACGGTTCTGGGGGGTGCTTGCAGCCGGTCCAGCTGGTCCAGACTGGGGTACGCTGTGTGTCTGGTCACTGACGTGGCCCCAGGAGCTGTTCTGTACTGTTTCTAGTTATTTAGTAGTTGTTCTGGAGGACAAACTCAAACGCACACATTGCTAAGCTGCCATCTTGACTCCGCCCTCTTGTCCAATCAGTTTTAAGGTTTTAAAGGAGAAGTGATGATTTCAGCAGTCAGAAGCGAAAATTTCCATCTCTACTTCAGTCAGCTTCTCTGAAGGAATTTATTGAAAACCTTCATTGGTGTTCCAAGCTTTCAGCCTGCCCTATGGAATTTGGACTTGTGCATCCCCAGGGTCACATGGGACAATCCATATAAAAATCTCATAATATAACACAGGTATCTCCAGTCAATTGTGTTGCTCTAGAAGATCCTGACTAATACAAGCTTCAAACACCAGGTTCTGGTTCATAAGCTGTTCAGACAGGCAGGTGACCTTTGCTGCTGGCATCAAGTGGCACAGATAAGGATTAAAAGGACTGAGGATGTGGGAGTATAAAAGCTTGATATCCCAAATGGCTATAGAATCTGGAGCAAGAACCATGTCAGCCAAAACGCACAAATAACCTCTTCAGCCGAACATTTCCAAAGCAATTTCCCTGTCTTTCCTGAGACCTTTCTCACCTTTTGTTATACATTCCAGTCTGACAAGATTTACCAGAGCCATTTGGGAATATCTCAGAAGATCCACCAATTCAACAAAATATTATTACTACAATGAAAGAGCTCAGGACTTGAGTCAGAACACAAGTCAAAATCCCAGCTTTGCCCATTACAAATGATATCTTACAGGGGGCAACCTCTTTAACTTCTCTGAACTCCAATTTCTCATTTGCAAATTGGGTATAATAATCTCTACTGCATAGGGGTTTTGTGAGAATTATATAAAACTACATTTGTTAAAACAACTAGCAGAGGGCCTGGCACAAAGCTGACATTTAATGCATTTGTAGTTTCCTTCTTCCCTTTCAGTGCAGAAAGCGAACAGTTCCCACCTTTTGCTAATTTCAGCAACTTTCCCTGTCAAACTACGAAGAACCAAATATAGAAGGTACAGTGTAATCAAACTGTTGATATATTCTAGGTAAGTAGGCAGGTTACTCTTTGCAAACCTCTGATAACAGTCTGTACACCAACAATATTTATGTATCTATCACTAGGAAACATTTATCATACTGTGGTGCAATTATTTATTTTAATGGTCTTCCCCACCAGGCTGAACCTTCATATAGGCTTGAACCCATATCCCCAGGAGCAAGCAAAGAGCCAGGTTCTTGACAGATATTCAGGAAATATTTTTTGAATGAGTAACTAAATTGTAACTCCACAATTATGTGTAGGAATTCTATAGGCAGAAACGAGGGGAAGGATACTCAGCAAAGAGAGTTCTCAAATCTTTTTGGTTTCAGGACTCCTTTATGCATTTAAAAATTATTGATAATCCCATATCACTTTTTGATATTTATTATATTTAGAAATTAAAACATAAATATTGAGCTATTCATTTAAAAACAAGAATAAACTCTTGCACGTTAATATAAATAAGTTTTATAAAAAATGTATTTTCTGAAAAAAAAGTTTTGAAAATGGGATTGTTCTACATTTTTGCAAATCGCTTTAATGTCTGGCATAATAGAAGACAGTTGGAATCTTACATCTACTTCTCCATTAAATCCATTGTGATATGTTGCTTTGATTGAATATAAAAACACAGATATGCAGTAGAAAAAGGTAGGAATATTTTAATAGCTTTATCAGATCATTGTGGACCTTCTCTGATACTATACCCAAATTTGACAAGTAGTAGGTTTCTTAAAGGCTAGTTGCAGTATGAAATCTGAAACTGTATGGCTGAACTTTTTGTGTAGCGCAAAAACCAGGATTAAGGCCACAGGCCTCCAGGAATGTTCCGCGAAACTAGAGCAGGCTGAGACTAAGGGACCGCAGTTTCGGGAAGCAGGTGATTTATTAGCTCGTGCTCACGGGGCCCAGCCGAATCACCTCGAAAGTCTGAGCCCCGAACAAAAGGCAACCTTAGCTTTTATAGACTGTACTATATGTTAAAGACAAGGTAAATAATTGGTGGGTTTAAGTTGAGAATGGCCCAGGGCTTATAGACTGTACGACATGTTAAAGACAAGGTAAACAATTGGCGAAGTTGAGAATGGCCCAGGGCCTATAGACTATTGAGGGGCCCCCACCCCAGGAATATCTTATCTTGCCTATGTGCCTTTTCACCAGTTCCTGAAGACTGGGGGAGGGGGTTTCGGGATTTTCCACAGAGAGCACAGCTAAATCAGAAAGAGGGGGAGGCCTGCCTGCTACATTTGTATAGTTACACTAAAATCCATTGGTCTATCCTGCACTTTGATCTTTTACCCATGCAAGATTCTGCAACCTGAAGCATTCATTGGTCACTTAGAAACTATTAGTTCAGTATGAGCTAAGCAGAGCTTCTAAATGTTGACACATTTCAATTACACAATATCCCTTTTATTAATATCACCACTGATTCCATCAGAAAAGTTTTAATTCAAGCTGTTAAACTCACCGTGGCAGATACAAGTTTTACAAAACTCTGATTTTCACTTGAAAGCTGGAGTTTTATCATTGGCCATAAATACTGCTAGTTGTTTTCCTTACAGTGGCGGCCTCACTTCATTCATTTTCAAGAAAATATGTACCAAATCCCAATTCTGAATAACCAGTTTGTCTGTTAAGTTCAGCATGCACCTCATTGCGCAAGATGGTTTTCCTTGAGATAACCATCAAACATCTACATACAGCACAAATCCTTTATGTGTTCTTCCTATTTCACTGCATAGACTACTAAAAAAGACTTGGATTCAAGAGATAAAGTTTAAGAAAATAACCATTTTTAGAACTTCATTAAAACCTGTTTGTTGTTTCTTTTCACTGAAAGTGTTTGCAGGGGAGAATACAATGATTACAAGTGGAGTTTTCACAGTTTTGATTCATGTAAAAGCACCAGCAGTTTTACCTACCACTGCTTTTGCATAACCAGTGCTAATGTATTCACAACGAAAAAGGCAAACACCTTAGTACTGCTATGAATATGGTTTTGACCTTCTAGATTTCCTGAAAATAACTTGGTGACACCACACTTTGACAGCCACTGGCACAGAAAAACAAACACACACAAAGTCCTTCCCCCATGTCCAAACCTCCTCTCCCTTCCCCAGGCAGAGCTAATCATTCACTGTTCTATGTTCCAAAGCACTTTGTACATAGCTCTTATATTATAGTTCTCAGGTTCTGAGCTGTTCACATGCCACATTCAGAAAATGGCAAAGACCAGGTCTGACTCACTCTGCCCCCAGGGCCCAGCATGGCACCATCACAAACATTCACTCTGTCTAGTGGGAAATCAGTAAATGTTGGTTGAATAAGTGGCTGAATGAATGGATTCATAACAAATTATATCTCTCCAAAGGGGCAACAGGACCCTTGGGTACAACCCACCAACTCTCACCATCTATATCTACCCTCTGCCTACTACTTGACAGATACAGGTGGCAAATGCCTGTCTTATCTGTCCAAGTCACTTTCCATTTTTCATCATCACTAAACAGCAATGCATTCTCCAGGGGAAAGAGCTATCTCTAGGCATATAAAGCTCAGCCACCACAAGCTGAGGCTCGCAGTGGATTGTCTGATGGAACACAGAAGCCCAAAAGGAAAGAAGTAAGAGAAACAGCAATCGAGGGAGAAGGTATAGATAAGGAGTTGGGAAGGGAACTACTGTTCAGATTGCTCCTCAGGGCATGTCTGGAACTTGAGAAGAATCTGGAAAGTCCCAAGTTTTATGAGCAGGGGCCTCATCTGTTGGTATTATTTTTCTTACTTCATCACTCAACCCCAAAAACCAGGTCTGACAAACACCTGCAGCAACTCTCAATGGGATCAGATTGACCAAAGACCATGAAGTTTCAGAGATAAAACAGCAAGAGACCTAGAACGGGCATGGGTGGGGGGGCACTCTAATCAGAAATGTAGAGGCTGAGAGGGTTTTGGGACCTATCACTGATAGGAAAGGCCCTTACTCGAATACAACACCTCAGCCGAGGCATACAACAGGGCTAGGCACAGAGGAGAAAGGTTAATTCCTGAGTTGGATAAAACTCATCCTGAGTGTTGTTCTGCCCCTGTTAGCACATCATAACCTCATCTCCAAGAAGAGGCCTAGCTCTTTTCAGCTAGTGTAGGAATTCATGTAAGCTTCCCTTCTGGACAAAGCTGAAACTGGTTTCAACTGGCCCAAGGAGCACTGACATAAATGACCTCAGTCTGCTTACAGCTGGTTATCTGACAATATCCGAGGGCAGAGATCATGTCTTTTTCAATTTTTTTTTTCATAGTGCTTACTACCTGGCATATGATATATTTATTCCTATTGATTTGTTTATTTGTCCATCTCCCTTCACTAGAAATAAGGTGCACCAGAACAGGGACACTTTAGTTCACTGCTGTATTCCTAGGGTTTCTGCAGTGCCTGGCACAGTGAGTAATCAATATAGAGATAATGAATAAATGAACCTTTGTCTATCCTTATGTGCAAGGCATGTTTTTCCTCTCTATTGGACTTTTAAATGTTAGAGTTTTGAAGAATTTAGGTTCAGAGGCCTCTTCTCCCATCACACTCTCTCCTAAAGTGATCTCATTCCTTCTCATTGCTTCAGTTACCAATTTAAAGAAATGACTAGCTATTATCAACTCCCCAAATTATGTTTCTAGTTCAAATTTCTTCTTCTAACCTGCAGAAACTCACAGAATCCAACTATCTACTGGACATCTCTACACGGATGTTTCCCAGGTACTTCAATTCGATGTCTAAATCTAAACTCATTATCATTCCCTCAAGCTTCTAGCTTCTCCAGTTGCTTGTATCAGAAACTTTGACACCTCACCCTCCCTCACCACCTTCATCTAATTAATCGTCAATCCTATTTCAAGACTCCTCAGCTATTCCAAATCATTTTCCAATAGCATGTTACTCCCATGGCATATCCCTACTGGTATATTTAATGACCAATCAGCACAAATACTCGCTACAGGTGGGCAAATACATTACAGGTGAATATCCACCCTAGTCGTTTCCCTATTTATAACCCTTCAAAATCTTCTCATCATTCATAATATAAAATTTAGACTTCTTAATGCGGACTGCAAGACTATGAATTATCTGAAAGCTGCCTACTCTTCTGCCCTCAGCTCCAGCAATTCCTCCTGCTTCCTGAACTCCTGACTCTTCTTTGATGAACCAAGTTTCTTCCCTTCTTAGCCTTTCCAAATAGGACAGTAGTTCTAAAACTCTGGCATATATTAGAATTACCTAAGGAGCTCTTAAATAGCTGATGCCCAGGCCCCAACCCAGAACAAATAAATCACTATCTCTATGAGTAGGTCCTAGGCATGGGTTTGGATGTTTTTTTTGAGATATAACATACACACAGTAAAGCACAAAAACTTATAACTCAATGTTTACATATGTATACAGCCATGTAACTACCACTCAAAATCAAGATGCTATGGAGGGCATCGAGGGTCACTCTGCTCATTTTCCATCTGAATATAGAAAATGCTCATTTTCCATTTTCCCCTGTGCCTGGCCTAGTGCACGTACGATGCGTGGTCTAGGGACAATCGAAAGTTACTTGCAGATTTTGAAGATTTGATTTCCTAAACTTTGGTATGAAATGGAGTATTTTGTCCTAGGTTAGACAACACAATAGTGGGAGAACCAGATTAGAAGCCACATTGACTTCCTATGCCACGACCTATGGCAAAGCTGTGGTTAGATGAGAATGAGCCTATGCAACAGGGTTCCCTAAAACTACTGAAGCTTACTCTCCACAGCAATAAAGGTAGGGGGAAAAGGGGGAGATTTATCAGGTTCTGAGCCTTCCTGGGCTTGTGCCATCCCCCACGTAGGTAGGATTGGACTTAGTGGCTTTGTCTTAACTTCGGCAGTTGTAAAGTTATCTATTCAGTGATAAAAATTAACCAAAGGCCCCTGCCTTAATAGGGCTTGAAAGGGAAACTGAGTTCCTAGTACACTGTGGTAGAAGGAGCAAAAAGAGCACGAGAATATACTTCTATTAAAGCATATGAAACCTGATCATATGCTGGAGGAGATGGAGAAATCTTTAGCCCACTCTCCTCAGAGAGGATGCAGCCACCCCTCCTTGTGTCCCATTTCTCCCTTCTTCCACCTCTCAGTATTTTTTTTTTTAAACTTTCATCTCACAGGAAGCCTCCTCCCAGAAGAGAATAGCTAATCCCCAAAAGAGTCTCCACCTAGCAGGCCATGACCTCAATAACAAAGGTTTCTGGTGCAGGAGCCTTCCCGCTGTTCCGACTGTCTACTACTTGGTCTCCTGCAGGACTTCAGACTCCTATCCATGTGACTGAATATCTGCCTTCCCTTTATTTCTATATCCTTCCTAACTGAATTAAAAGTGACCACATGGTGCCATTTCAACACTCATTTATTCAAGCAGCGATTTGCTGAGCAATATGTTAGGCACTGGGAATACAAAGACAAGTAAAACATACTCTCTGGCCTCCAGCTTTCCCCACCCCAATTACTGAAGTTTACACTGAATTGCAAAGATGACAGATGTGGGTCTTCAAATTTCAACTCTTCTATACTCTGATTACTCCTAAGGATTAATTTTCTAGTCTGAAAAATAAGTAAAATTCCTTAGAAAACAATGTTAGTAGTTCATCTGTCAGTTCTCTATTCTTCACTTTCCCTGTGAGCCAAGTCTTCCCAAGTAAAACCAAAGGAGTCTGTTTTATGGTGTTCCCCTGTGCCTGGCCTAGCGCACGTACGATGCGTGGTCTAGGGGCAATCGAAAGTTACTTGCAGATTTTGAAGATTTGATTTCCTAAACTTTGGTATCCCACACACCACAGGTCTTTCCATTCTAAGCGTATTTGTCCTAAGAATCGTGACAGCCCAGATAAATTAAATCAACACACATTTTTGCTCAAAAGCTGCCCTAAATTCTCCCATCTGGCGCCTGACCCAAACATTCTTGTGTACTAGCCAGCATTTGTCAGGGTCTAAGACAGCCAAAGAAATAATTGCAGACAACTCACAACAGTTTTCTGCTGGGTAAAGTTTTATAAAGTGCAGGGTGGGCACCCAAGGCTTTGCCTAGATAGGGACTTTGCACAGCACCCAGGGATGGTATCCAATCCACGAGTGGGCCCTCTAAGATTATACCCTTTCAGATTCAGAAGTGGGGCCGTCTCCCAACAATCAGTCCCAATTACAGCAGCCCTAAGAGGACAGTGATAAATGCCTAAAAGATGTAAACTCAGAGGAGCCAGGCATAACACTGTATGGGGTAAAAACAATGTAGATTCCAGTTTCCATAACAACAAGAGGATGTTGCTGAACCTCCCAGGCATGTTGCTAGTTGGCGTACCAGGGAACACATTCCTGAGCTCCAAAACAGACGAGAACTAGAAAAAGAGCTGCTCATTATCTTTCTGCTTCACATATGCCCCCACTCAAATAACATAAAGAACATAACTGGGCTCTATTCTTCTTTTATGGAGAGAAGATAATGAACATCTGAACAACCTTGCAGTCAGGATGATGATTCTAAAAACTAGGCTCTGACTCTTTCTTCCTGTAGCTTAAGAGCAGCCCTTCCTTTCCCCATGCCCTTCTCAGCTACGGTAGCAGACCATCTCTCCCTGAATGGGAACATACCACCCATTATGAGATGTGCCTGAGCCTCCTTAAAGCCCCAGACTCCCTGGTCCTACTCCTTTATCTGTACAAGCCTGATCTAGTTTTTGAGAGCAAGGATTCTATGTCAAAGTACATTCCAGCTCTCAAAGCACTTACTTCAAGCCTCAAATTCCTTGCCTGGGTTACTGATCAAGATGGCAGAGTGAGATGCTTGAGGATTTCATCTCCACATAGAAACTTTGAACAACAAGCTAAACCTGGCAGAAATATCCTTATAAAAGTTACAGAAAAACTCTTAAAGGATTGCAGTAACAGGTGTTCCAAATCAAGAAAAAGGTACTTAAAAGCAGTAGGATCTGCTGGTTCCCTAGCTGGTCCATCCCTGCACTGGCTCTGCATGGAGCCAGCCCACACTCTCCCTGCAGAGGAAGCAGAGTACATCTAGCCCAAACTTGTCTGCTGATGGCCTGAGGGACTCATTGTCCCAGAAACTGTCCTAGGTGTAGAAGGTGGCTCACATAGCTCTCCTACAGAATGCTGTGGGATAGCAGTCAAATCATACTGTCTGGGGCAAAGGACTGGGGCTGTAGGGCATACAATGCAATGCTTGGGACCATGAGGAAACGATTTGCTAAGGAAGAAGAGATATTCATAGCCATGTAAAAGGGGTAATTTTCCTACAAAGACACTAAAAAACCCAAGATAAGATGCATGAGCAGAAAAGATCAGGGAGACCCCAACCCTTGGACCTGGAGCTATTCTCTAAATACAGTGCATGGATAAGACTTGAAGGAGAGCACTTTCACTTGTCAAGCTGCAAAGACTGAGAAAGGTGCTTTCTCTTTCACTATTTGCATGTTTAGCTCCTGGAATTCAAGAAAAGCCCTGTCATAACACACAGCAGGGCACAAGTTTAAGGAACAGATGTATCAGAGTCTAAATTATAGCGATAACATAGAACGTTCAGGTTGCAACAAAAGATCACAAGACATGCAAAGAAACAGAAAGTGAAAGCCCAGGTAAAGAATAAGATTAAAGCATTAGAAATCATCAATGGGGAGGACAAGACTGGGACATTCCAAAGACTTTTTTAAAATGGTCCTAAATGTTCTATAAGAGCTAACAGAAAACAAGAATAAAGAACTAAAGGAAATCAGGAAAATGATACATGAACAGAAAGAAAATATCAATAGAGAGATGGAAATTATGAAAAGGAACCAAACAGAGCTGAAGCCCACAGTAACAGAGGTTTAAAAATTCATAAAGAGGTTCATCAGCAAATTCAAGCTAGCAGAAGAAAGAATCAGCAAACTTGAAGATAAGACTATTGAAATCAATCAGTGTGAGGAGGAGAAAGACGTAAAAATGAAGAAAAGTGAACAGAGACCAAGAAGCCTGTGGGACACCACAAAGCATACCAATATTTGCACTGTGTAAATCCCAGGAGAAGAGAGAAAGGGACAGAGAAGCTATGTGTCACATACAAGGGAGCTTCAATAAGATTCACTGCTGATTTCTCATCAGAAACCATGGAGACAAGAGGACAGTGAGATGACATATTTAAACTTCTGAAAGCAAACAATTACCAACCAAGAATTCTAAATCCAGCAAAACTGCATTTTTAAAATGAGGGAGAGATGAAGACATTCCTAGATAAACAAACACTGGAGTACATCACCACTAGACCAGCCCTACAAGAAACGCTGAAGAGAGTTCTGCAGTTTGAATGGGAAGGATAATAGACAATAGATTTTAAGCAGCATGAAGAAATAGGATCTCCTGTGAGAAATACAAATGTCAGCACTGTGGTATTTTTTATTTGTAAATCCACCTTTTTCCATGTACAGGATCTAAAAGGCGATGCATAAAATGTAATGAGAAATCAGTGGTTCTGGACTCCTAATGTATAAACATGTACAAGTGACAAGAACTACATGAAGGTGGAGGATGTGAGTGTGTAGTTGCTTTCAAAATCTTAATAAACCACTTAAAATTTTTTGTTATGGTGTTAATATTATGCCACATTTGCAGGTGAAGAAACAGTGCCTCCTAAAGGTTAACTGACATTTTCAGTTTAATAGTAACAGTTTATGTTGACAAATAAAAGGGGCACTATAGGCCCGCCCTCCTCTCCCTCTTTGTCCGCCGGCCCGGCGCGCGGTGCCCATGCCCCGCCTGCCAGCCAGCCCGCCCGGCCTCCTCTCCCTCTTTGTCCGCCGGCCCGGCGCGCGGCGCCCACGCCCCGCCTGCCAGCCAGCCCGCCCAGCCTCCTCTCTCTCTTCCCCCTTCTGCTCTGGCGGAGCTCCATCCGCCATCTTATTCTTCCCTTTCTCCTCCTGCTCCGGCGGCTCTACAACCACCACCGTGCCCTCTTCCGCCTTCACCGGCTACTCCGCCACCGGCCTCGACAGCCTTGCCAAACTCACCTTTCCTCCTCCAGAACAGCTACTGGGGGAGTGGAGACAATACAGAGCAGCTCCCGGAGCCACGATGGAGATCAAAGGGACGGCGTACCCCATCCTGGAACGGCTGACTGTCTGGGAGAACCAGCTCCGGTGAGATCACCGAGGGGCGCGGGCTTTCCCGGGCGGGACGGCAAGCGGCTGGAGTCCCTCCCTTCCTCCTTCCCAGGCCAGTTGGCAGAATTGGGCAGGCGGTCCCCTTGGGCCGCGGCGGCTGACGCCCCCACCACGCGACGCCCCCCAGACCAACTGAGAGAATTGGGTCGGAAATCCCCAGACTGCAGAGAACGGTGACCGGGGGTTCCCTTCCAAACACGTGACTCCCCGGTCTGGCTGGGAACAGTGCACTCTCCCGGGCTGCGACAGCTGGCGCCCTCCCGCCACGCTTGGCGCCCCGGGCCGACTAGGAAATTCGGTCGGGTGCTCTCCCGTGCTGAGACGGCCGGCGACCGTCCCTGCGTTCGGACCCCCGGGCCAGCTGGCACTCTTCCAAGACGCTTCGGCTGCCGAACCTCCCCTACAGCGAGAGTTTTCCAAAGTTAAAGGACCCACAGCAACTTTCACTGGTGGAACCCGTAGACAAACGTGTGCCACGAGCGCCACCTACTGGGCAGGATAAGAAAAACAGAACCCAGAGATTTCACAGAAAAAATTTTCAACCTGTGGGGTCCAACACCCAGGGAAATCTGACTAAATGCCCAGACGCCAGCAGCAGAGGATAACGGATCACGCTCAGAAAATTGAAGATATGGCCCAGTCAAAGGAACAAACCAATAGTTCAAATGAGATACAGGAGCTGAGACAACTAATGCTGAATATACGAACAGAAATGGAAAACCTCTTCAAAAATCAAATCAATAAATTGAGGGAGGATATGAAGAAGACATGGGCTGAACAAAAAGAAGAAATAGAAAAACTGAAAAAACAAATCACAGAGCATATGGAAGTGAAGCATAAAGTAGAAAAAATGGAAAAAACAATGGATACCTACAATGATAGATTTAAAGAGACAGAAGATAGAATTAGTAATTTGGAGGATGGAACATCTGAATTCCAAAAAGAAACAGAAACTATCCGGAAAAGAATGGAAAAATTTGAACAGGGTATCAGGGAACTCAAGGACAATATGAAGCGCACAAATACACGTGTTGTGGGTGTCCCAGAAGGAGAAGAGAAGGGAAAAGGAGGAGAAAAACTAATGGAAGAAATTATCACTGAAAATTTCCCAACTCTTATGAAAGACCTAAAATTACAGATCCAAGAAGTGCAGCGCACCCCAAAGACATTAGACCCAAATAGGCGTTCCCCAAGACACTTACTAGTTAGAATGTCAGAGGTCAAAGAGAAAGAGAGGATCTTGAAAGCAGCAAGAGAAAAACAATCCATCACATACAAGGGAAACCCAATAAGACTATGTGTAGATTTCTCAGCAGAAACCATGGAAGCTAGAAGACAGTGGGATGATATATTTAAGTTACTAAAAGAAAAAAATGCCAACCAAGACTCCTATATCCAGCAAAATTGTCCTTCAAAAATGAGGGAGAAATTAAAACATTCTCAGACAAAAAGTCACTGAGAGAATTTGTGACCAAGAGACCAGCTCTGCAAGAAATACTAAAGGGAGCACTAGAGTCAGATACAAAAAGACAGAAGAGAGAGGTATGGAGAAGAGTGTAGAAAGAAGGAAAGTCAGATATGATATATATAATACAAAGGGCAAAATGGTAGAGGAAAATATTATCCAAACAGTAATAACTCTAAATGTTAATGGACTGAATTCCCCAATCAAAAGACATAGACTGGCAGAATGGATTAAAAAACAGGATCCTTCTATATGCTGTCTACAGGAAACACATCTTACACCCAAAGATAAACAAAGGTTAAAAGTGAAAGGTTGGGAAAAGATATTTCATGCAAATAACAACCAGAAAAGAGCAGGAGTGGCTATACTAATATCCAACAAATTAGACTTCAAATGTAAAGCAGTTAAAAGAGACAAAGAAGGACACTATATACTAATAAAAGGAACAATTAAACAAGAAGACATAACAATCATAAATATTTACGCACTGAACCAGAATGCCCCAAAATACGTGAGGAATACACTGCAAACACTGAAAAGGGAAATAGACACAAATACCATAATAGTTGGAGACTTCAATTCACCACTCTCATCAATGGACAGAACATCTAGACAGAGGATCAATAAAGAAATAGAGAATCTGAATATTACTATAAATGAGCTAGACTTAACAGACATTTATAGGACATTACATCCCACAACAGCAGGATACACCTTTTTCTCAAGTGCTCATGGATCATTCTCAAAGATAGACCATATGCTGGGTCACAAAGCAAGTCTTAACAAATTTAAAAAGATTGAAATCATACACAACACTTTCTCGGATCATAAAGGAATGAAGTTGGAAATCAATAATAGGCAGAGTGCCAGAAAATTCACAAATACGTGGAGGCTCAACAACACACTCTTAAACAACAAGTGGGTCAAAGAAGAAATTGCAAGAGAAATTAGTAAATACCTAGAGGCGAATGAAAATGAAAACACAACATATCAAAACTTATGGGACGCAGCAAAGGCAGTGCTAAGAGGGAAATTTATTGCCCTAAATGCCTTTATCAGAAAAGAAGAAAAGGCAAAAATTCAGGAATTAACTGTCCACTTGGAAGAACTGGAGAAAGAACAGCAAACTAACCCCAAAGCAAGCAAAAGGAAAGAAATAACAAAGATTAGAGCAGAAATAAATGAAATTGAAAACAATAGAGAAAATCAGTAAGACCAGAAGTTGGTTCTATGAGAAAATCAATAAGATTGATGGGCCCTTAGCAAGATTGACAAAAAGAAGAAGAGAGAGGATGCAAATAAATAAGATCAAAAATGGAAGAGGAGACATAACTACTGATCTCACAGAAATAAAGGAGGTAATAACAGGATACTATGAACAACTTTACGCTAATAAATACAACAATTTAGATGAAATGGACGGGTTCCTGGAAAGACATGAACAACCAACTTTGCCTCAAGAAGAAATAGATGACCTCAACAAACCAATCACAAGTAAAGAGATTGAATTAGTCATTCAAAAGCTCCCTAAAAAGAAAAGTCCAGGACCAGACGGCTTCACATGTGAATTCTATCAAACATTCCAGAAAGAATTAGTACCAACTCTCCTCAAACCCTTCAAAAAAATTTAAGTGGAGGGAAAACTACCTAATTCATTCTATGAAGCCAACATCACCCTCATACCAAAACCAGGCAAAGATATTACAAAAAAAGAAAACTACAGACCAATCCCTCCAATGAATATAGATGCAAAAATCCTCAATAAAATTTTAGCAAATCGAATCCAACAACACATTAAAAGAATTATACATCATGACCAAGTAGGATTCATCCCAGGTATGCAAAGATGGTTCAACATAAGAAAATCAATTAATGTAATACACCATATCAACAAAACAAAGCAGAAAAATCACATGATCATCTCAATTGATGCAGAGAAGGCATTTGACAAGATTCAACATCCTTTCCTGTTGAAAACACTTCAAAAGATAGGAATACAAGGGAACTTCCTTAAAATGATAGAGGGAATATATGAAAAACGCACAGCTAATATCATCCTCAATGGGGAAAAATTGAAAACTTTCCCCCTAAGATCAGGAACAAGACAAGGATGTCCACTATAACCACTGTTATTCAACATTGTGTTGGAGGTTCTAGCCAAAGCAATTAGACAAGAAAAAGAAATACAAGGCATCAAAATTGGAAAGGAAGAAGTAAAACTATCACTGTTTGCAGATGATATGATACTATACGTCGAAAACCCGGAAAAATCCACAACAAAATTACTAGAGCTAATAAATGAGTACAGCAAAGTAGCAGGTTACAAGATCAACATTCAAAAATCTGTAGCATTTCTATACACTAGTAATGAACAAGCTGAGGGGGAAATCAAGAAACAAATCCCATTTACAATCGCAACTAAAAGAATAAAATACCTAGGAATAAATTTAACTAAAGAGACAAAAAACTTATATAAAGAAAACTACAAAAAACTGCTAAAAGAAATCACAGAAGACCTAAATAGATGGAAGGGCATACCATGTTCATGGATTGGAAGACTAAATATAATTAAGATGTCAATCCTACCTAAACTGATCTACAGATTCAATGCAATACCAATCAAAATCCCAACAGCTTATTTTTCAGAAATAGAAAAACCAATAAGCAAATTTATCTGGAAGGACAGGGTGCCCCGAATTGCTAAAAACATCTTCAGGGAAAAAAACGAAGCTGGAGGTCTCGCGCTGCCTGACTTTAAGGCATATTATGAAGCCACAGTGGTCAAAACAGCATGGTATTGGCATAAAGATAGATATATCGACCAATGGAATCGAATAGAGTGCTCAGATATAGACCCTCTCATCTATGGACATTTGATCTTTGATAAGGCAGTCAAGCCAACTCACCTGGGACAGAGCAGTCTCTTCAATAAATGGTGCCTAGAGAACTGGATATCCATATGCAAAAGAATGAAAGAAGACCCATCTCTCACACCCTATACAAAAGTTAACTCAAAATGGATCAAAGATCTAAACATTAGGTCTAAGACCATAAAACAGTTAGAGGAAAATGTAGGGAGATATCTTATGAAACTTACAATTGGAGGCAGTTTTATGGACCTTAAACCTAAAGCAAGAGCACTGAAGAAGGAAATAAATAAATGGGAGCTCCTCAAAATTAAACACTTTTGTGTATCAAAGAACTTCATCAAGAAAGTAGAAAGACAGCCTACACAATGGGAGATAATATTTGGAAATGACATATCAGATAAAGGTCTAGTATCCAGAATTTATAAAGAGATTGTTCAACTCAACAACAAAAAGACAGCCAACCCAATTACAAAATGGGAAAAAGACTTGAACAGACACCTACCAGAAGAAGAAATACGGATGGCCAAGAGGCACATGAAAAGATGCTCAATGTCCCTGGCCATTAGAGAAATGCAAATCAAAACCACAATGAGATATCATCTCACACCCACCAGAATGGCCATTATCAACAAAACAGAAAATGACAAGTGCTGGAGAGGATGCGGAGAAAGAGGCACACTTATCCACTGTTGGTGGGAATGTCAAATGGTGCAACCACTGTGGAAGGCAGTTTGGTGGTTCCTCAAAAAGCTGAATATAGAATTGCCATACGACCCAGCAATACCATTGCTAGGTATCTACTCAAAGGACTTAAGGGCAAAGACACAAACGGACATTTGCACACCAATGTTTATAGCAGCGTTATTTACAATTGCAAAGAGATGGAAACAGCCAAAATGTCCATCAACAGAAGAATGGCTAAACAAACTGTGGTATATACATACGATGGAATATTATGCAGCTTTAAGACAAGATAAACTTATGAAGCATGTAATAACATGGATGGACCTAGAGAATATTATGCTGAGTGAGTCCAGCCAAAAACTAAAGGACAAATACTGTATGGTCCCACTGATGTGAACCGACATTCGAGAATAAACTTGAAATATGTCATTGGTAACAGAGTCCAGCAGGAGTTAGAAACAGGGTAAGATAATGGGTAATTGGAGCTGAAGGGATACAGACTGTGCAACAGGACTAGATACAAAAACTCAAAAATGGACAGCACAATAATACCTAATTGTAAAATAATCATGTTAAAACACTGAATGAAGCTGCATCTGAGGTATAGGGTTTTTTTTGTTTTTTTTTTTTACTATTATTACCACTTTTATTTCTTTTCTCTATATTAACATTCTATATCTTTTTCTGTTGTGTTGCTAGTTCCTCTAAACCGATGCAAATGTACTAAGAAACGATGATTATGCATCTATGTGATGATGTTAAGAATTACTGATTGCATATGTAGAATGATATGATTTCTCAATGTTGTTAACTTTTTTTTCCCTTAATAAAAAAAAAAAAATACAAAAGGGGCCCTGTATAATAATCAAGTATAGCTTGAGCCAGTTTAGAAAACAGGCATAATATACCAGTTCTCAGTTGTATTTGTTCATCCATGTTCTCAGCTATCTGTAATAGTCAAGGGCTTTTTGTGCATATCTCCAAGAAGAGATAGGTTATTTCTAGCTTATTTCTAGCTCCTACCTGTTCCTGTATCCTTCTTTTAGCAATCACTTTCAATGATCTAAATCCCTGTTTCTACCATTGACTTAGGTTCTACCACCATATCCTGCCCTTAAATCCCTTCATTCTTTTCCCACATATTTACTGATGATCTAGTATATGTCAGGTAAGAAATGGATGCAAATGCCAATTCTTGCTTGAATCTTATAGTACAGCAGATAGACAATTACAGAAAAAATGACATGGTAATAATTGATCACTTACTCTGTGTGATGCTCTCTTTGCAGTACTTTATATGTATTCACTCATTTAATTCTCATGAGAATACAAATATTATTTTCACCTTATTCCAGATGATGTAAGTTATTGGTGCAAATTGTGATGGAGAGACGTGCTGGGACTGTAAGAGTACAGAAGAAGGGCTCCTAATCTAACCGGAGAAATCCGTGTGAGGAAGGCCTCCTGGAGGAATTAGAAAAATTCCAAATAGAATCTTGAAACTTGAATAGGAACTAGTCAGGTGTAGAATGGAACAGGGATGTTGTGGGCAGGGGGAGCATCATGTACAAAGCCACACAATTGGCCCTGCATATTTGTGGAATGGAGTGGAATGTGGTATAGTGGGAGTATAAAGTCTATGTGAAGAAGTGGCAGGGGATAAGTCTAGCACACTCTGTAGATTAATCACATTTACTATGTTATGGTTCCCTTATCTCTCCCAATTACTAAAACTTTTCATCTCTCCAAACAGAAGCCCTATACACATTTTGCATTAACTATCCATTCCTCTGTAGCCCCCACACCCTGGCAACCTGTACTCTAATTTCAGTCTTTATAAGCTTACATATTCTCCCATATTTTCTAAAGTATTATCATGTGGCTTTAAATTTAACATTCTAAGTCTATTAACAGTCTTGTTTGCTTTGAAAACAGTTTAACTTCAATAGTATACACAAACTATGTTCTTACACAGTCACATCCTCCACCTTCACATAGTTCTTGTCACTTGTACATGGTTATACATTAGGAGTCCAGAACCACTGATTTCTCATTACATTTTATGCATTGCCTTTTAGATCCTGTACCTGGAAAAAGGTGGATTTACAAATAAAAAATACCACAGTGCTGACATTTGTATTTACTCTCACAGGAGATCCTATTTCTTCATGCTGCTTAAAATCTATTGTCTATTATCCTTCCCATTCAAACTGCAGAACTCTCTTCAGCGTTTCTTGTAGGGCTGGTCTAGTGGTGATGTACTCCAGTGTTTGTTTATCTAGGAAGGTCTTCATCTCTAGCCCATCGATGAGAGTAAAACTATTTGTTCATAATAAATGTTATGTTCTCCCCTTCCCTTGAAATTTTTTTCCCTTAAAATTAATATATATGTAAATATAAACCCCTTAGAAAATAAAAGCCTAGATGAAAAGGGGGGAGGAGATGTATGAACTGGCCTATAAAAAGCAGCAGAGTTTGAAAAAGGGTAGAGGGGTACCTGGAATTACTCTCCCTCCAGCTCTTTACATTGAAAACTTTCTGGCCCTTCGAGGCCCCTGGAAAGCCCTATTTCCACCAGGAAACTTTCTTTAACTACTCCAGGTCCTACGAGTCTCCCTTCTCTGAAGTCAGAGCACTGAGCACTGACTGGCCCAGGCACCAACTCATAAGGGTTCTTCCAGTTATAAATGAATTCCGTTCCCAGCTGACCTGAGTAGGACCTGAATCTCTCTGGTAACTCCACAAGAACAGAAATAAAGATATTCTAACTGTCTAAGGGGGCAAGGGAGGATAAATATGCTAGAGACTGTGCTAAGCATTCCTCCGTATGTTGTAACTTCGTGAAGTCAGTATTTTTATTATTCCCAATTCAAAATGAGGAAACTGAATCCAAGATATGCTAAGTGACTTGTCCAAGGACACACACTTGGTCAAAGCAGAGCTGCAACTGGAACAACTGTCTGTTTCCAAAGACTTGATAGGAACAAATGCATAGCAATGCATTTATTTATTCGCTGGACATTTTGGCAACACTAGTTCTCTACCTCAACACCTCTCTGCTGCTAATCTGGGCCTGAGAAAGCTGTTTGGCTTCCTTTTTCACTCTTACTTTATCTAATACAGGAAACACAAAGGGAGCTTCCCTGGGCCCTTTCCAGGGTACAGTGTACGGAATAAATGAGCCAAACAGAGGGGTCCTTCAAAGGGAAGAAAAAGGAGGCAAATATTCATACCCACAACATCAGAGCCAGGAAAGATCAAACACTCTGGGTTTAGAGACACAGAAGTTAAACCTGAGAGGCGAGGTTATTTGCCCAAGGTCACATGGCTAGCCTGTAGCAGAGAAGAGACTGAAACGTGTCCCTGGGGTCTCAGACTGCATCAATTTTGGTCTACCCAACAAAAGGCCGTGGAGAAAGAAGTAGAGGATGACCTGTCAGGCCTGTCACTAAGTGCAAAACCCAAAGTGTGTAAACACAGGAAATGGGCTGGGATGAGGTTCAGAGGGAACAGCAACCTTTGCCAAGTTAGAAGTGTTCAAGGGTTTCCTGTCCACAGCAGTGAACTGTCACAGAAATGCTCCAGAAAGCAATGCAAAACAGAAAGAGAACTAAGAATGTGAAAAAATTATTCAGGCCTGGAAGAGACTTTAAAAATTATTAAGGCCAACCTACTTAGGTTTTCCAGTAGAAAAGAAGGACCCCATAAATGAGAAGTGATTTGTCCAAACTCAAACAACAGAACTTAAAGATCCTTAGAAACCACTTACTTAGCTCGACCCAAAGAGGGAAAGAGCCTTACCCAAGGTCACACGGCCAGACAACAGCAGTCAGTAGTGGAAGTTAAGTTTACCACATCACAGGCCAATGTGCTTCCCTCTGGCTACAGTGAACCAGATAAAGTGATTTACCTTGGAAGATGTGGGTGCTGTTTTGGCCTTAAAAATATAGAGAGAAGGTTGGGAAGTTAGGAATGAGCAAGTAATGCTAGCAGCTAATGAAGAATGATAAGGACCAATCAAGCCAGTGTAAAAGGAGACAAAACAAAAGTGCTTCGATTTGCTTAAGACACTTAGAAAACTAAGAGGTAGAAAACATCCCTAGCTCCTCCAGAAACTTAGAATCAAAAGAAGAACGGGGCAGACAGCTAGAAAAAGCAAAAAATGCTACGAGAAAGCCTGAGATACTGCTCCCTTCCTCTGTCCTAAGCCAAATATCCAGAAAATATCACCTCAGAAGCACCTCTGAGTTCAGCAGTCCACTAGAGAGGTCCTATAGTAAATAGCATGTTACTGGGCCCTGACATGCCTAACACAGCCAACAGGATGGAAGGGAACTACCACTTACTCCATGATTGCCACATGAGTTAATTCTCTCCCTGTAAGACAAGGATTATGATTTCCATTTAATGGATATGAAAACTAGGCTTTAGAGAAGACAAGTCTCTCATTATAAAGGTAGTACTATATATGGCAGATCCAGGATTCAAACTTATGCTCTCATGCAAGAAACTTACAAAATGTCTACTGTCCCAGCTTTGTGTTCAGGACTAGAGATACAATGATGAAATTGTCAATGTCCCTGGCTTATAGAAGTTCCAATCAGGGAAGAGACAGTTAGTAGTAATAATTACTATGATAATGCATTAACATTTTGGAATGCTTAATACAGGTAAGGTACATATTCTAAACTCTCCATATACACCACCTCATTTAATTCTCTATTATTATTATCACAATAATCCAGTGAAGCAGTTACTATTTTACTCCTCATTTCACAGATGGGAAGCTAAGGCATAGAGAGATTAAGTAATTCATTCAAGAGCACACAGCCATAAACTATAAAAGTAAGGATTCAAATCCAAGCACTTGACTTCAGAGCCTACACTCTTACCAGCTACCTCTAGACAATGGCAAGCATAATGAGTGCCCTGATGGAGGGAAGTCAGAAGCCACAGATGGTGTTGCTGGGACCACTGGCCTTGCTGAATTACCCATATTATGTAATAAGGAGTGAATATGTAGTGGCTGGGAAAGACAGAGAATTCAGAGGAATCTGAGCATCCAGGACTAGGCTATTCGCTGATTCCTCCAGAGACACGAAAACCTGGGTAAGCAAAGACAGGAGGTGACCAGAGTCCCCACAGTCTTCTCCCACTCTGAACAGGGTACCATGTCCTCTGTTCTGCAGAGTTTCTCATTCAACTTCTCACAAACCCCCACTACAGTGCAGGGATTCAGTCAGGGCAAAGATTCCTGATCTTACTTTACAGAAGAAGAAAATGAAGCCACAGGGCACGTGTGATTTGTCCCAGGTCACAGAGTGAGTTGGTGGCAAAAGAAAGTCTCTCAATTTTCCTTTCTACTCTGACTCTAGATCACAAAATATAAAGTCCAAAACAGTTGTGAGGGAGAGCTAAAAACTCTAGACTTCTCTGACCATTCTCTTTTTATCTTATCACCACTCGCATCCCCACTTCCCCACCTACCCTCTGCTGTACATGCACACAGAGTTCTGGCTACTAAAATACATCCATGCTTCTTTCCTTGGTGCATAAGAGAAATAGTCCCTTCCACCAGATCATCCACAGCATATGGATCTTTCAATGGCAGTTTAAGAAAGAGAAGACAGCTGAAAAGGGAAAGTGGGGGAAGGTGGGAATATCTTATGAAGGGGTAACATTTTTTGTATGATCTTAAGTCTGCACAGAAGACTGAAGTTCACCCACCAAATCAATGCAGTTGAGGTTTAGAGCTCCTAAAAAGAAAGAAAATTACTTAAAATCCATCACTAATGTGTTAACTCAATGTCTTCACTCACTCATCCATTCCTCACTACTGATGTTTATTCTGTACAACCTATGTTAGGAGACTTACAATTAAAAAAAAATCTCTGCCTTCAAAAAGTTTACCTTCTAGTGGGGAAGACAAGTAATCAGATATAAGGAGAGAGGTACAATCAAGGGAACTGTAGGAGCAAATTGACTAATTCCCCCTTAGGGGATAAAGGGATCTTCCAGGAGAAAATGCCACTGGAACTTTGCTTTAGGAAATATGGACCACCTGGAAGGTAGAACGCTGAGCCTGCAAAGACAGGGCCAGAGAGGTCACTAATGATGGACTGAAGGATCCTAGGTTCCTAGCAGAACAGCTGTCTTGGATTAAAAGAAATAAGCTATAGAGGGTTGCAAGGGTAATTCAGTGGTAGAATTCTCGCCTGCTATGAGGGAGACCTGGGTTCGATTCCTGTTCCATGCATTTCCCAAAAACAAACAAACAAACAAAAAATTTTAACAAATGGTGCTACAATAATGGGATACTCACATAGAAAAAGAAATGTGACCCCTACCATAAGCATACAGAAAGAAAAAACAGAAAGAAAGAAGCTATAGCCCTGGTTGCTTTAGCAATGATATCATCCCTCTGGGGAGTCTACTCCACATAAAGTTCATCAAATTCTATAATGGACTACCTCTACCCCTGCACTCAAACATACTCAGAGCTTTGAGTATAAGCTCAAGAGTTTTCAAGAGATTTCTCTATCTTGCCTTCATGCACTTCCACTTCCTGCCTTGGAAACTGGTTTCCACAGCAGCCAGGGCTACTTATCTCACAAAGAGCTCTGCTGGTAGATACCATTACTTGTCTTAAGACTTTGAGACACCCAAACTGAGACACAGACCAGTTCAAATGCAGCATTTAGTGATTTAAGCTTGCGCTGGTCAAAGATGAAGGTAAAAGTCCTACAATGCTGTACAAACATAAAGCAAAGCAGGGGGCCAGGAACAGCTCATACCAGATCACAGCCCATTCAGTGGAAACTCAAAAGCCCAGGTGTCTCTGCCACCCCAACCACGCATAGCTCCAGCAGCATTAGAAAAATGGGTAGGGGAGCAAGTCCTCAGGCCTCTCCTTAAGCACTATCCAAATGGAACAAAGTAGCATCCTATCCCTTGCCCCCACCCCCAGAGAAAGCCAGCTCAGCCTGGCCCTAGTGGGATTTGGAAACGTATAAAGAAGCTGGCAGTGTTCCACCCAGCCCCAGGAAATCAGGCTACTTATGCAGCCTGCATGATGAGATTGCCACGTGCAGTCTGAATATTTCACAGCCATTTAAGGAATGCTACTCTGCAGAACTCTCTGGAAACAGTACTGCCTGAGAATAAAGAAACTTAGACCAAGATTTCACTATGCGATTTTCTTGACCTTTTTCCTTGGCTGTAGGAGAAATTAGATAATAGTTACGTATGATGAAGGCACAGCTGTTTAGCAGCTTTACCCAGAACACAACAGTTTTTTCTTCTAGCAGAGCCAAACCTGCCACTTTGTAGTGGTAGAATCTCTGCAGCCACTGTGTGTCTAGCTTTATGTGAGGAGCTGCTATAGGGGAAGACTTTGGGGTAGGGGTAGAGTCCAGTTGGGGACATAAGATACATATGTAAATAGAAAAATAGTTTGAGACAGATCTTAATAAAATTCAAAATTAAATAGTGTAACCAAGAAGTTAGGAATTAAGAAATGATTATGAATACTGAATCATTATATAGATATTTCTTCTTTCTTGTATATTAGAATAGCCAGAAGAAAATACCTGAAATTACTGACCTTTAACCTAGCTGCCTTGATCTTTGATAATGACTGTATAGCTATATAATCTTTATCTTGTGATTGTAAAAACCTTGTGACTGGGCCCCACTTATACCCCCTTATCCTGTTTTTCAACTTTAGAGTCTAATGATCACAAAAGACAGCCCCTAATGTAAGTGTAAGCCGCTATTGTTATTTGTGTTATTTAAATGAAACCAAACTTTAACAAAACAGTGCACACCTTTACTGATAAACTCAGATAATTAAAAAAAAAAGTTGATCTAATGACTGAGGGATTGACATTTGCAGTTTGAAGCTCTCTGCTGTAGGTATTGAAGAAGTCTTGGTTTGGCTACTCACTCTTACCCATTCTTCCCTCCATGCAGTCCTCCTGATGCTCAAATCCTACCCTCCTAACTTCAAGCCCAATCCAATTACTGCCTCCTGTGAAGGGACTTTCCTGCCTCCTACGGTACTCAATAATCACCCTACTTGTACTGGGACAACATTTATCCACTCAAAAACACGTATAGATGCTTTTTATATGGCAGCACTTTTTCCTACAGTATTGTTGCATTTTTTTCTCAGGAATTCAAGTTCTTTGACAAGGGTGCCGGAATCCTACTCTACGGCCTATCCCTCCCAGGAAGACTTCAAGTACATCTGGTGCATTAGACACCTCACTGATTTAACAATGCACAAATTCTACCTCAAGAGCCCAGTGCCAACTCTCCTTCCTTTAATTCATCTGGAACCTTCCTATCTGATCTGCTTTGTTTAACATCACTTTATGCAGGCGTCACTTTGCTCACCACTTTAATGGTTCTTCAATACCTTCAAGACCAGCTCTGCAAGAAATACTAAAGGGAACACTACAGACAGATACGAAGACAGAAGAGAGAGGTGTGGAGAAGAGTGTAGAAAGGAAGACTATGAGTAAAGGTAAAAAGAAGGAAAATTAGATCTGACATATAAAATCCGGAAGGCAAAATAGTAGAAGAAAGTACTACCCATGCAGTAATAACACTGAATGTTAATGGATTCAACTCTCCAATCAAAAGACATAGTCTGGCAGAATGGATTAAAAAACAGGACCCATCTATATGCTGTCTCTACTCAAAGGACACGAGGCCAAGGACACAAATGGACATTTACACACCAATGTTTATAGCAGCATTATTAACAATTACCAAGAGATGGAAACAGCCAAAATGTCCATCAACAGACCGTTGACTAAACAAACTGTGACATTTACATAAGATGGAATATTATGCAGCTGTAAGACAGAATAAAGTTATGAAGCATGTAACAACATGAATGGACCTTAAGGACATTATGCTGAGTGTGAGTAGCCAGAAACAAAAGGACAAATACTGTATGGTCTCACTGATATGAACTGACATTAGTGAAAAAACTTGGAATATTTCCTTGGTAACTGAGACCATCAGGAGATAGAAATAGGGTGAGATATTGGGTAATTGGAGCTGAAGGGATACAGATTGTGCAACAGGACTGAATACAAAAACTCAGAAATGGACAGCACAATACTACCTAACTGTAATGTAATTATGTTAAAACACTGAATGAAGCTGCATGTGAGAATGATAGAGGGAGGAGGGCTGGGGACATAAATGAAATCAGAAACAAAGATAGATGGTAAAGATCGAGATGGTATAATCTAGGAATGCCTAGAGTGTATAATAATAGTGAAATGTACAATGTACAAATTTTAAAAATGCTTTTGCATGAGGAAGAACAAAGGAATGTCATTATTGCAGGGTGCTGAAAACAGATGATAATTAATACTTTAAAATGTCACTTATGTATGAGACTAAAGCAAAAAATGTTTATTTGCTACAAAATTTATATTTTGACTAGAGCATTTCCTAATATAACTCATGTAGATAGTTTGACTGAATGTTATAAGTACTTGGAATCTCAGGTAGGACAGGAGATTTTGCTAGTTTGTCCAGTGCAGAGTGATGCCCCGATGAATCCCAGAGTGATTTGATCAGTGACTGGAAAAGTATTTGCAAGCCCCCTCCGGGGAATGGTGAGAGTGGGGAGAAATTCAACTTCCCCAAGTTGAATTCTTGATATTCTCACAAGCAGTGTGGACAACCAAAGCTATAGGCTGAGCCCCCAGTCTTGGGGTTTGTTCATATGAAACTAAACCCCACAAAGGATAAGTCAAGCCTACTTAAAATTTAGGCCTAAGAGTCACCCCCAAGAGAGCCTCTTTCGTTGCTCAGATGTGGCCTCTCTCTCCAGCCAACACGACGAGCAGTCTCACCACCCTACCCCTGTCTACATGGGACATGACTCCTAGGGTGTGGACTTTCCTGGCAACGTGGGACAGAGATCCTGGAATGAGCTGAGACTCAGCATCAAGGGACTGAGAAAAACCCTAGAATGAGCTGAGAATTAACATCAAGGGATTGAGAGAACCTTCTTGACCAAAGGGGGAAGAGTGAAATGAGACAAAGTGTCAATGGCTGAGAGATTCCAAACAGAGTTGATAGGTTATCCTGGAGGTTATTCTTATGCATTAAGTAGATATCACCTTGTTGTTCAAGATGTAGTGGAGAGGCTGGAGGGAACTGCCTGAAAATGTAGAGCTGTGTTCCAGTAGCCATGTTTCTTGATGATGATTGAACAATGATACAGCTTTCACAATGAGACTCTGTGAATGTGAAAACCTTGTTTCTGATGCTCCTTTTAGCTACTATATCAACAGAAGAGTAGAACATATGGAATAAAAATAAATAATAGGGGGAACAAATGTTAAAATAAATTTAGTTTGAAATGCTAGTGGTAAATGAAAGCGAGGGGTAAGGGGTATGGTATGTATAATCTTTTTTTTTCTCTGTTATCGTTTTATTTCTTTTTCTGTTGTCTTTTTATTTCTTTTTCTAAATCAATGCAAATGTTCTAAGAAATGATGAATATGCAACTATGTGATAATATTAAGAATTACTGATTGTATATGTAGAATGGAATATCTTAATGTTTTGTTTGTTAAATTTTTTTAATTAATAAAGTTAAAAAGAAAATATAAGAAAAAAGTAAAAAAAAAAAAAAAAAAGTTTCAAGATCCAGCTCCAGCCTGCCTAGTCCAATTGCCCCTTCTCACATTTCCTAATGTTAACTTTGCTCATTCTGGACGGTGGTCTCATTAAGAAATTCAGCATGTCCTCACAGTGGTCCTATGCACCCAGTCTCCGTTTAAATAGTTGCAATGTTAAAGCGGCCACAGCTTTTTTTTTCTTTTTGCCCACTCCAACGCTAGGAAGTTCTAGTAGTTTGAAAGAAAAGTCACCTGTGTATACCAGAGTGCCTGATTAAACATAAATTCAAAATACTTTAGTTACAGAAACTGCTATTTTAAATTGTCCACACCTCTCTGTCTTAGAGACATCAAGTAATCCGGGAACAGACTCCTTTTACCCCTATAAATATAAAGCAAATGCACACAATTGCTCTTGGGAAAAAGCATACAACAGGATCTTCTGTAACTTGGAAAAGACTGTTTCCAGTACCCCTTCATATGCAACGCTAGGACAAATGAATACAAATATGCACAGGATCTAAAGCCCTGGAAGGAACAAAAATTGAAACTTTCATGCCCTTTGTCCTGAGACTCAACACTATGCGACCCTTTGCTAGACTGAGATCCTCGGTGAAGTTAAAGGTTGGAAGATCTCACACTGAGATGTGGGAAAGTTTGAAGGCAACAAGTTCAAAATTGTAACCAAATGATCATGGAAAAAGGCTTGGTTCAGGAACTGGAATGTGGCTAAATCTAGAAAAACTTCTATATTCAGTCAAAGGGAGACCATGGGCATTCCCTCCTCCAATGGATAAGCTTGTAAATATAAACTCAAGTGCATTCACCTTTAGAACTCAAGCAGGCTGGACCCTAGGCCAGTATGACCTAGGAGTGGTGGCACGTCCTCTCAAAGAATCACTGTGGCTTATGCAGAACCAGTCTTGGTAAATTAGGAAACAGCACACTGTACAAGATCTGTTTTTAAAAGCTACACTGTATAGCACCAACAGAAGCTTAAAAAAAAAACAAACTGATTCTTTAGTTATCTATTTGGAAATAAGCTTAACCCTTTTGGATTGAATAAGCCCTTAGAGTTCTTGAACACTTTAGAAAGACAAAGAGGGAATTGGAAAGTTCCCAAGAGAGACATATGAAATTTCCAATAATTTCATACTCATTTAAGGGAGTAATCTTAATACTGAACAGATCTGACTTTATTTATACTCCATGCTGATGGGGTATGTGATATCCATTATACATTAATTTTTTCCAAAATATGCTAAACTATTCCACCCACTAGGCTCTAATTATGTCCTCTGAAGCCATACAGAAAAACAAATTTGTTTTCTCTTCTAAAGAACATCCTTTCAAGGACATAAAGACATATTTTCTTAATTCTCTCTATTTCTCTCTGCTTTGTAAACTTCGGAGCCAGTCCCTTTTTCAGACACTACACCACACTGGCAATCCTTTTTAAATGGCTCCCTAGTCTAACTCATTCCTTCCACAACTAGAGAGCCAAAGACTGGGCACAACGCAAGTAACTCTGCCTGCTTTAGTCCTGGGATTCAATCTAGGGGCACTGAAATAGCTGTTTTCATCCCTTCCCACTACCTACCTCTAAGCCTCCTGCTCCCTAACACTCCTTTGGTGCTTAGATTTTAGGTCTATGTCACCTTATTTGTCTACTATGGCAAGAGAGGCAATACCTGCACCATAACAAGTGAAGAGATAGACGACGAGGAAGGCAGTAAAACATGGTAGTTAAGAACCTGGGCTCTCTGGCAATATGGGACAAAGATCCTGGAATGAGCTGAGACTCAGCATCAAAGGACTGAGAAAAATCCTAGAATGAGCTGAGAATTAACATCAAGAGACTAATAGAACCTTCTCGACCAAAAGGGGGAAGAGTAAAATGAGGCAAAGTGTCAATGGCTGAGAGATTCCAAACAGAGTCGAGAGGTTATCCTGGAGGTTATTCTTACGCATTAAGTAGATATCACCTTGTTGTTCAAGATGTAGTGAAGAGGCTGGAGGGAATTGCCTGAAAATGTAGTGCTGTGTTCCAGTAGCCATGTTTCTTGAAGATGACTGAACAATGATAAAGCTTTCATAATGAGACTCTGTGAATGTGAAAATCTTATGTCTGATGCTCCTTTTAGCTACTATATCAACAGAAGAGTAGAACATATGGAATAAAAATAAATAATAGGGGGAACAAATGTTAAAATAAATTCAGTTTGAAATAGTGGTAAATGAAAGCGAGAGGTAAGGGGTATGGTACGTATAGTTTTTTTTTTCTCTATTATCATTTTATTTCTTTTTCCGTTGTCTTTTTATTTCTTTTTCTAAATCGATGCAAATGTTCTAAGAAATGATGAATATGCAACTATGTGATGATATTAAGAATTACTGATTATATATGTAGAATGGAATGATTTCCAAATGTTTTGTTTGTTAATTTTTTTTAATTAATTAAAAAAAAAGCCAAAAAAAAAGAACCTGGGCTCTCATGTTTCTTGAAGATGACTGTATAATGATACAGCTTTTGCCACGTGACTGTGTGACTGTGAAAACCTTGTGCCTGATGCTCCTTTTATCTATGGTATAGACAGATGAGTAAAAAATATGGATAAGAAATAAACAAATAGGGGGAACAAAGGTTGAAATAAATTGACTTTAGATTGAAATACTAGTGGCAATGAGGAAGGGTAAGGGGTATGGCGTCCAAGAGTTTTTTCTTTTTCATTTCTTTTGATAGACAGATGCAAATGTTCAAAAAAATGATCATGGTGATGAATATACAACTATGTGAAGATATTGTGAGCCACTGATCTGTAACCATGTCAAGAATGTTTGTATGTTTGTTTGCTGTTTACAATGAGAAAAAAAAAAAAAGAACATGGGCTCTGCTCTCTCTCTAAGCCAACTCGGCAGATAAACTCACTGCCCTCCCCCTCTACGTGGGCCATATCTCCCCAGGATGTAACTCTCCCTGGCAATGTGGGACATAATTCCTGGGGATAAGCCTAGACCTGGCATTGTGGGATTGAGAAAGCCTTCTTGACCAAAAGGGGGAAGAGAAATGAAACAAAGTTGCAAAGACTGAGAGATTTCAAATAGAGTCAAGAGGTTATTCTGGAGGTTATTCTTATGCATTACAAAGATACCTCTTTTTAGTTTTTAGTATATTAGAATAGCTTAGAAGGAAATACCTGACACTGTTGAACTGTAAACCAGTAGCTTTGATTCTTAAAAATGACTATATAACTACATAGCTTTTACAGTGTGACTGTGTGATTGTGAAAACCTTATGGTTAAAAATCAACAGCAAAGCTACTAGAGCTAATAAATGAATACAGGGTATAAGATCAACACCCAAAAATCAGCAGTATTTCTATATACCAGTAATAAGCAATCTGAGGAGGAAATCAAGAAAAAAGATTCCATTTACGCTAGCAACCAAAAGAATGAAATATTTAGGAATAAACTTAACTAAAGATATAAAAGACCTATACAAGATTTCCTGTAGAAAACTACAAGAAACTGCTAAAATTAATCATGGAAGACCTAAGGAAATGGAAAGGCAAGTCATATTTATGGATTGTAAGATTAAATATAGTTAAGATTTCAATTCTACCCAAACTGATTTATAGATTCAATGCAATACCAATTAAATTCCAAAAACTTAATTTGCAGAAACAGAAAAACCAATAACCAAATTTATTTGAAGGGGAGGGTGCCCCAAATAGCTAAAAATATCTTGATAAAGAAAAATGAAGTAGGAGATCTCACACTGACTGACTTTAAAGCATATTATGAAGCTACAGTGGACAAAACAGCATGGCACTGGCAGAAAGACAGACATAAAGGCCAATGGAATCAGACAGAGTGTCCAGAAATAGACCCTCTCCTCTATGACTATTGATCTTTTTTACAAAGCAGTCATGCCAACCCACCTGGGACAGAGCAGCCTTTTCAATAAATGGTGCTTGTTGAGCTGGATATCTATATGCAAAATAATGATACCTCACATCTTATACAAAAAAATAACTCAAACTGGATCAAAGACCTAAACATTAGAGCCAAGACCATAAAACTTTAAGAATTTTTTTTTAATAAATCTAGTAATAGGAGGTGGTTTCCTAGACCATACAAACAAAGCGCAAGCATTGGAAAAAGAAATAGATAAATGGGAACTCCTCAAAATTAAACTCTTTTGTGCATCAGAGAACTCTGTCAAGAAAGTAAAAGGGTAGCCTAGGCAATGGGAGACAATACTTAGAAACTACATATCAGATAAAAGCTTAGTATCCAGAATATATAGAGATTTTTCAACTCAACAACAAAAAGACAAACAACCTGTCATGGTCAGGTCCATTTGTCAACTTAGCCAGGTAGAGGTGCCCATTTGTCTAGTAGGGCAAGTGCTGGCCTGTCTGTTGCTATGAAGACATTTCATGGACTTAAATCATGACTACGTTGGCTGCATCCACACCTGACTGCATTTGTAATCATCCAAGGGGAGTGTTTTCTGCATGAGTGATGCTTAATCTAATCACTGGGAGGCTTTTAAGGAGGATTCAGAAGAGACCATCTCTCTTCCTGCTTCAGCTAGTGAGCCTCTCCTGAGAATTCATTGAGGAACTTCATCAGAGTTACCAGCTTATGGCCAAACTGCCTTCCAGAGTGGTTATACCATTTTCCATTCCCACCAACAGTGGATAAATGTGCCTCTTTCCCCACATCCTCTCCAGCACTTGTCTTTTCTGTTTTATTGATAATGGCCACTCTAGTGGGTATCAGATGATATCTCATTGTGGTTTTGATTTGCATTTCCCTAACAGTCAGTGAAGCTGAGCATCATTTCATGTGCCTTTCAGCCATTTGTATTTCCTCTTCTAAGAAGTGTCTATTCATGTCTTTTGCACATTTCTTAATTGGGAATGTGTATTAGCTAAAGTTCTCTAGAGAAACAGAATCATTAGAAAATATCCACAGATATAAAGTTCATAAAAGTGCCTCATGTAACCATGGGAACATAGAGTCCAAGGTCTGTAGGGCAGACCGCAAGCTGGTAACTGATGAAGGTCCTCAACGAACACTCAGGAGAGGCTGGCTGGGAAACTGTGGCCCAAGATCTGTAGGGCAGGCTTCAAGCTGATAACTCTGATAAAGTTCCTCAAGGAATTCTCAGGAGAGGCTGGCTGGACAACTGTGGGAATGGTAGAGTGCAAAATCCACAGGGCAGGCTGTGAAGCTGGCAACTCTAATGAAGGGTCTGGATGAACTCCACAGAAGAGGCTCACCAGCTGAAGCAGGAAAAGTGACTGTCTCTTCTGATTCCTTAAAAGCCTTCCAGTGATTAGATTAAGTGTCACTCATTGCAGGGTGGGCCACGGTGGCTCAGCAGGCAAGAATGCTCGCCTGCCATGCCAGAGGACCCAGGTTCAATTCCCAGTGCGTGCCCATGTAAAAAAAAAAAGGTGTCACTCATTGCAGAAGACACTCCCCTTAACTGATTACAAACACAGTCAACTGTGGATACAGCCAACGTAATCATGATTTAAGTCCATGAAATGCCCTCATAGCAACAGACACATCAGCACTTGCCTAACCAGACGACTAGGCGCCACCACCTGGCCAAATTGATACATGAATTTGACCAAGACAATCCCTATAAAAAATTATTTCTGAAAAGGATAGTCTAAGCCTACTTAAAATTAGGCCTGAGAGTCACACCCAGAGAACCTCTTTTGTTGCTCAGATATGGCCTCTCTCTCTCTCTCTAAGCCAACACAACAAGTGAACTCACTGCTTTACCCCCGCTACGTGGGACATGACTCCCAGGGGTGTAAATCTCCCTGGCAACATGGGACAGAAATCCCAGGATGAGCTGGGACCCAGCATCAAGTGATTGAGATAACCTTCTCAATCAAAACGGGGAATAGAGAAATGAGACAAAATTGTTTCAGTGGCTGAGAGTTTTCAGAGTCATGAGTTATCCAAGAGGTTCTTCTTATGTATTATATAGATATCCTTTTTTAGTTTATGGTATATTGGAGTGGCTGGAGGGAAATACCTGAAACTGCTGAGCCATGTGCCAGTAGTCTTGATTCTCGAAGGCAACTGTATAAATATGTAACTTTTACAATATGGCTGTGTGATTGTGAAAACCTTGTGTCTGATGCTCCTTTTATCCAAGGTATGGACAGAAGAGTAAAAAATGTGGGGGGTGCAAGGGTAGTTTAGTGATAGAATTCTCACCTGCCATGTGGAAGACCCAAGTTCAATTCCCAGTCCATGCACTTTCCCTCCAAAACAAACAAACAAACCAGAAAAACAAATAAACAAGCAAACAAAAATTCAACAAGTGATGCTGCAATAACAGGATACTACATGGAAAAATAATGGAATGTGACACAACCATACAGCATACCAAAAAAAAATTATATATAAAGATAGATAAAAAATAAATCAATAATAGGGGGACAAGGGTTAAAATAATAGATGTTAATACTAGTGGTCAGTGAAAAGAAAGAGGTAAGGTGTATGGTATCTATGAGTTTTTCTTTTTATTTCTTTTTCTGGAGTGATTCAAATGTTCTCAAAAATGATCGTGGTGATGAATACACAATTATGTGATGACACAGTTAGCCACTGATTATACACCATGTATTAAATGTGTGATTTGTCAATAAAATGAAGATTTGTCAATAAAATATTTAAAAATTAATTAATGTAAAACACCTTACAGTTGATGCTCCTTTTATCCAGAGTCTGGACAGATGAGTAAAAAAATAAGGACAAAAAATAAATAATGGGGTGGGTAAAGGATATGAAATGTTTTGGGTGTTCTTTTTTACTTTTATTTTTATTCTTATTCTTTTTTTTTGGAGTATTGAAGATGTTCAAAAATTGATTATGGTGATGAATGTACAACTATATGATGATATTGTGAACCACTGATTGTATACTTTGGAGGATTATATGGTATGTGAATATATTTCAATAAAACTGTATTTAAAAAAAAAAGAATTTGCGTGCCGGAGTCAGATGGCCTGGGTTCGAATTCTGATTGTCTGACTTAAGAAAGAACCATGGGAGTAAGTCATTTAAATTCCCCATACCTCAGTTTCCCCCTCTCTAAAATAAGAATAATAATATATGTTAGTAATATAATAATAATAGTATCTAACAATGGAAGTGTTCTATATCTTGACTGTAGGGACGAGGTTACACAGTTGTATACATTTGCCAAAACTCAAACTGAACTCTTTAAATGAGTGCATTTTATATACAAATTATACTCAAACAGGGTGGGCCATGGTGGCTCTGAAGGCAGAGTTCCCGCCTGCCATGCCGCAGACCTGAGTTCATTTCCTGGTACCTGTCCATGTAAAAAAAAAAATATATATATATATATATACACATATATACACATACACACACACACATTCATTTTAAAGTTGTTAAAAATTATAACAACTCAAGGATTGTTGTGATGATTAAAAGAGCTGTAAAATGCTTATAATAGTACTAGAAAACATAATAAGCACACAATAGACATCATCTATTTGTAAGGGAGTTCACAAAGCTGCAGGCAATCTGTGTCCTGAGGAGAGCAAGACAGTGGTCTGAAGGCCCAAAGGCGTCTTCAGCTAGCCCAAGGGTGGTCATGTCATGGAAGTCCATTAAAGGCCTAGCTTTCACCAGATAAAATATCAGTGTCACAAACCACACCTCTTCCATGCTCCACCCAAGATTGTTTTTAACACTGGGAAAGCCAAACCATAGTAATCATTATTAAAACCAAAAGTGTTTCAGTGAAACTGAGAGGGGTCTGCTTTCTTCAGTATTCTTCTGGCTTAGACCATGAAGTTTTCCTTAATCAATTTACTTCTTATCCAATACTCTGCCAAATCTTCTCTGAACGACCCCTGTTATCTAGCCCATGCAGGAGTTTGGCTGAAACTGAAGGAAAAAATAGATAGCAGGTTTTCTGGCTCTTCCCCTAACCAAGTTCACAATCTAAAGGAATTATAATCAAAAAAGAAACTGCTACTACAGAGAAAAAAGCACAATGAAAAGAACCCTACATGGAATTGGAAGACCAGTGCCTACCCTCAGCTGACACTTAGAAGTCTTAGGTCCTTGAGCGAGCCCCATGCCCACAGTGGATGTCAATTTCCCTATCTATAAAATAAAGGGATAAGAATGAATGGTCTCACAGTCTGTGGTCTGAGGACGGTAGAAAAACAAGTATGAGATGATTGTTTCAGACTCTCAGCCTTGTGAAAAATCTCAGGGACAGCCAAGTGAACTAATTTAGAAGAACTGATTCTGTCTAAATGGAGAATGCAATAAAAGGAGAGCCTCCCTGCTGTAGCAACAGTGATGGAAGCTGTAATCTGGAGGCTATTCCTTTCAGCTGCTGTTACAGGGAAAGGGTTTGATTTATTTCCATTTTCTCACCTTGCAGTGGCCCAAGGGGCAAATCTATGAACCTAGGATGCAGGATGCCAACAACGGCTCATTTCTGGTACTTCCTTCCTACTCATTCCCTGGATCAGGCCCAGAGCTTAGAAAAGCACTATGAGGTGAACGGCAATGTAAGGCAAAGCAGACAAAGATTATCTGTGGAACACAATGCTATTCTCTCTGAAAGTCAGCCACTCCATTGTATGTCTTAAGAGCTACAGGTCCTGGCCTCTTTTGTTGCTCAGAATGGCCACTCTCACTCTAAGCCCAATTCTGCAAGTGAAACCATTGCCCTCTTCCCTACATAAGACATGCCATCCAGGGGTGAAAGTCTCCCTGGCAGCATGGGAGATGACTCCCAGGGATGAGCCTGGCCCTGGCACCAAGAACTCAACAATATCACCCTGAACAAAAGGGGGAAAAGAAGTATAACAAATAAGGTATCAGTGGCTGAGACAGTGCAAACAGAGTCGAGAAGCTACTCTGGAGGTCACTCTTACGCAAGCTTCATTTAGACATTGCTACCTATCATAACCTGCCAAACCCCAACCAAAACCATTCCTGTCAGCACTAAAGATCACCTAGGGCATTGCATAAGATTCTACAAAGGTTCCATGTACTAGGGTAACTTTTCAGAAACCTACAACCTCTAGATGGGTTCCTGGAACAGATAAGTCCTGAAACGCAGAGGGGACAGCCTCTCCATCCCCCTATCCCATATTATCAACAGCCCTTCCAACATGAAAAATTTAGAATGGGCATAGCTCAAATAATCCTAAAGAGTGAGAGAAAGATCAAAAGTGATGGTGGAGTTATACAGAGAAGGTAGGATTTAACAAATGAGTATTGTTGCCGAACATTATATTGATATTTTTTCAGTCTCCAGTATCTGAGAGCAGCTAGAAGTAAAAACCTAAAATTGTGGAATTGCAGCACATACCAAACTCTGAAATCTGTTCTACAACTAATTGTTGCGATGCGCTTTGAAATTTATTGCTTTTTTTGTATATGTTATTTTTGACAAAAAAAAAAGTCCATTGTGATGATAAATGCACAGCTATATGATTATATTGTGAACCACTGATTGTACATTTTGGATGACAGTATGTGAATATATAATATATATCAGTAAAAAATAAACAATTAAAAAAAGGACAAAAAAAAAAAAATTGGGGGCAATTCATGCCGGAGACCCAGGTTCAATAACCAGTGCCTGCCCGTGAAAAAAAAAGAAAAGAAAAAAAAATTGGAAATCCATCTCAATGTTAAACCCAAACATTAATAATATGGAGATACTTATAGAAGGTTCACCTGCATTGTGTATTTTAATGGAATCTTCATCAGTATCTGGAAAAATTTAAATAGTGACTTGTTTACAAAACCCATGAACATCACAAAGCTGGAAAAGAAAGAAAGAAATTTGGAAGGAATGAAGAAATCAAGACTGAAGAATTACATGTATGCAAATAACAAACTAAAAATAATGATGGTATTATTTAGCAATGAGGTGCTCTGTTTAGGATGAAAAGTACAAAAATGGTTCAATATAAATACCTCATAATTTTGGATATAGTTCATTAAATGTCAACTAACTTGCACAAATTATCATTTTTATGATGTCATGTATCCTATAAACAATAAGATAAGCTAGGGGTCAGGTTATCTGAAGTAAAAATCCTACTGAACGCACAGTGATCAAATAAAATCACCGACTAATATTAATTGATGTGGAAAAACGCATGGGATTTTAAAATACTGGGAGGGCTACGGGTAGCTTTGATACCAAATCTGAGTCATTGAGACCATGCTGTCCAAAGGATTATTTTGGGCATACATTTCACAAATGCCTATGATCCGTATCTTCTGCAGTTTTAGTTTCTCCTATCCAACGTAGTCTGTGATTCCATTCTCAGTGTAAACGCCAGTATTGCCCAAGTACTTGATCTTAATAGCATGATCGAGTCAACTCTTTGTCTTGGTTAAAATTTCTTTCTGGTATCGTATCCTTGGATTTTGAAATGGAACAAGAGATAAAGGGACAATGTTGTAATAATACATTTGCGTATTGCTACTTATTTTTTGAGCTGTAATTTATGGAATATTCTTAAACAAACTGTACTTTAGTTGACATCTAACTATATTTGGCTTAATTAGTCAAAAGCAAAACAAAACAGCCTCATAAAAAAAAAAGCTATAAGTCCTGGGACACTGACAATTCAGTGAATCATGGAAGAGAATCATTTTTAGCAATGATCCATAAACCATCTACTTTTAGTTTAGGTACCAGGGTAATTCATCTCAACAGTTATTGAAATGCTAGTCTACCTCAGGTTCTACGCTTGCTAAAGAGATGGAACTGCCTCAGTGTTTTGCTCTTTAGAGGTTAAAAATGTGGAGTAGGAATGAAAAATTAGGGAACAACAGAGGTCTGAGTACTATGGAGGCCTAAGTACAGAGTGGTATGAAGGCATAAAGGTGGGTGTGACTAACTCCGGAGAGAAAACAACATCACTGAAAAGGTGACATCTAAGCCAGGTCTTGAAGGATGGGTGGGTATACATGAGGTAGAGAAGATGGACATGATATTTCTAACAAAGGGAATGAAATGTACAAAGACCTGAGATAAGAAAATGCCTGGCATGTTTCAGGAATGGCAAGCAGTCTGATGGCGCTAGAATTCAGAATAGGTGAGTGGAGCAGCCTTCTGTTATTCAGGACCCTACTTCTCAATTGGGGCTAGAAAGCCTCCAAGAGAAAGAGGGAAAAGAAAGAGTGTTAAAAAGCAGGTGAGGCTGCCAAACTTGACAGCAAATAAACATCCCACCTCCTTTCCCCAGGCTCTGCCTTACACAAACATCCCTTTCCCATGTCCCACACACACCTCTGATCACACTGGGAAAGAAAAAACCCTTCCCATTCTAAGGTTAGTAGCTCTAGAAACCCCAATTGATCTTCAGGACTTCTACTGAAAGAGAAATGAAAGGAAGGGTCCCTGGAAAATGGATATTAAATACTAATGTACAACCAATTCTAGAAGTCATACAACTTAGACTGAGAGAATCTTTTTCCACTGTCCCACTTCAGTCCCAATGCCTTTATTTTTTATTGTGGTAAAATATATATAACACAAAATTTGTCACAAAATATTTATAACTTATAAAACATGTAACATAACTTTTTATTGTGAAATATATATACAAAAAAAGCAATAAATTTCAAAGTACATTGTAACAAGGAATTATAGAACAGATTTCAGAGTCTGGTGTGGGTTACAGTTCCACAATTTTAGGTTTTTCCTTCTGGCTGCTCTACAACTATGACCAAAAGAAATATTGAAATAATAATTCAGCAGTCATATTGATTTGTTAAAGCCTATCTTCTCTGTTATAGCTCCTCCTTCTCCTTGCTCTTTCTCCCAATCTTTAGGGGTATTGTACTATGCCCATCCTAAACTTTTTCATATTGGAAAGGGTGGTTGATCATATGGGATGGGAGAGGGGGGTGGAACTAGTTGATGTTCTAGAGAGGCTGGCCCCTTTGCATTTCAGGACTTCTCTGGTCCAGGAACCCATCTGGAGGTTTTAGGTTTCTAGAAAGTAATCATAGTCTATGGAACTTTTGTAGAATCTCAAATAGAGCAATGGATAGGTCTGAGACAAATGAGAATAACAAATATGAACTCTGGAAATTGAGGCAACTACACCTCAGCCAGAAAGGTTCTCCTATACTTCCTAATGGAACAAAAGCCAAGTTCTAGACTAATCAACCTCAATTCTGTAGATGAGCTCCATCAACCAAGGATCCAATAAGTGTCAGACCAGGAATACAAGCAAATGCTGCAAGTTTCCAGCTAAGGTCCATGGCCTCTCTGCTTGACTGGTGGGCTGTACACTCAAGGGCAGACAGTTTGTCTACTGGTGTTAAGTCCTGTTACATAGGACCTGGGTGACTGAGACCAAGATCTAGAGTGACCTTAGCACCCTGGTTTACCAAAGAGTGACGTCACTTCTCCTGAGGTTCTTCAGGGTAGGAAGGGACCATGTCTAATTGTTTTTTATGACCCAAGAACCTAGCACAGTACGTGATATAACCCGGCAGCTGTTAAGTGGTTGCATAATAAATGAACTGATACAGATATGGCTTTATCCCTATTAGCTTGCCTCCAGGTCCTTAAATATACTCTTCTCACTGCCTAAAATTGTCTTTATTAACCTTACTCAATTTTTAGGTCTCAATTTAAATGTCACCTCCTCAAGCTCCCCTATATATACTCCTTCCTCCCATCCTTCATTTCCCACTTCATGGCATTCATCAGACTTTATTGTGATTGTTTCATTTTTCCCTTCCCTGTTACACTGTAAGCTCTAGGACAGCAGGCACTATATATGTCTTGTATATTATACAGATACCCAATGCCTTATACAGTAACTGGCACAGATGGAATGCACAATATGTTACAAGAATAACTGACTGTGAATGAATGAATGAATGAGAGAGCTCCAGTCTAAAACGATTCCAGGGTAGCTGAGGATTCAAAATTGTCTGATTGGCCCTAAAGCCAGTAATGTCACTTTTGTTTAGAACCTTAACAGAATCTATAAATGTCCATACAAGGAAGATGAGGGCAGATTTGGTAAATAATATAACAAAGAACAGTTTGTATGACTGGAAGTAAAGAGAGAAAGTGAGGTTATAAAACTGGAACACACCTCCCCCACCTCCCCACCCCAAATGCCTTGAATGTCATGCTGAGGAATATGGCTTAATAGCCTGTAGGACAGCCACTATTTGATTTGAATGCACTAAGGCCACCTGGGCCTCTAGTAGGCACCATCTTGCTATACCCACACACTGAGCTCCCTTTTGCTACCCATGGACTTCAAGGCCTTCCTCCACTTTTTTCAGGTTCACCCCCACCTCCCTAAGCTATCTGGTCTAATTCAATAAGGCAAGTGCCCAATTATTCTAGCCCAGTTTTACTAAAGAAAGTTTTAAACAGAGAAGTTGCCATTTAAGGACAAAGTTAGAGGCCACATTCAAGACTTGCTAGCTGCGTGACTCTGGTTACTAAATGAGTCAATCTTTCTCAGTTTCAGTAGTTCTTTCTGTAAAATGACAATAATAATACCTATCACTCAAGATTGTAGGGAAGATCAAGATAACAATTTCAAAGTGCCCAGTAGAATGCCTCTCATACAATGAGGGTCCAGCTCATCTTTATTTTTTAAAAAATTCCATCCAGTGCATAGGATTATTTCCTCCTAAATCTTAATAAGCACTTTCACTTGACCTGAAGCAGCACAGAGACACATGAGACCAGAGGTTACTCATATAGACTCAGGTCTGCACTGCCTCCTAAAAGAGGATGGGCAGATTGCCCTGTTTCCATTCCCTGTCCAGCTGTCTGAGCAGTGAGGATATTACCAGCAGGCAGACTGCTGGGAGTGGGAAGGTAGGGATAGAGCCAAGACCTTCTCAAAACTTCAGATCTATTAATAGCCTGGTCACATGTCCACAGAGGCACAGGATGGTTGTCTGTAAACTTGGTAACCTACGTCCCCAAACAGACAATTTAGGATTGGGGTGTGTTTCAGACCAAAGAATGCCTGGGATCCCTCCACTCTAAATAACGAAACACAGGAGCAAACCAAGTAACCAGAGGTAAGGTGATGAGCCTTCACAAGATGCAGTGAAAGAAACGGGAGAATAAATCCCTCACCCTCCCCAGTCCTGCTAGCTTTGCGTTACGGTAGAGCTTGGATTGGGTTTACCCTTCCAAGGGATTTCTAATTTGCCTTTGGAATTATCTTCAAATACCATTTCTACACCTGATTAACTATGTAACCTTGGCTCTCCAGGCTTATTTCCACATCTGAAAATCAAGATGGAGAGGCCAGATGAGTCCTATAACTTGATGAGCTTGCTCACAGATCTTCATCTCAAAGTACCAGCCCTGATTTATAAAAAGCCAAAGGCTAAATAAAACACTGTGTTCTGAAGACAAGAGACAAGGATTTCAGGTGCACTGCGCTGCCACCAGCTTCAGCCACTCAGCCAGGAAGAGAGGTAAGGAACATAATGAACTGGGAACAAGTCATCACAACCTCTTGAAAATCCCAGTGCCAAAGGGGAAAAGAGAAATGAGAAAAAATTGTCAGTGGCTGAGAGATTTCAAACAGAGTCAAAAGGTTATCCTGGAGGTTATTCTTATGCATTATATAGATATCCCATAAACATTATATAGTTTATGTTGTATTTGAGTGGCTAAAGGGAAGTGCCTAAAACAGTAGAGCTGAGTTCCAGTAGCCCTGTTTCTTAAAGATGATTGTATAATGATAGAGATCTTATAGTGTGACTGTGTGATTGTGAAACCTTGTGCCTGATGCTCCTTTTATCTAGAGTATGAACAGATGAGTAAAAAATATGGATAAAAAAATAAATAGTGGGAACAAAGGCTAAAATATACTGGGTAGATGGAAATACTAGTGTCAATGAGAGGGAGAGGTATGTGTGAGGTGTTTTTTTTTCATTTTATTTCTTTTTCTGGAGTGATGCATATGTTCTAACAAATTATCATGGCAATGATTATACAACTATATGATGATATTGTGAGCCACTGATTGTACATGATGTATGAAATGTTTGTATGTTAAGACTGTGTTTGCATTTTGTTTTATCAATAAAAAAAATTTTTTTTTTAAAATCCCAGTCCCATACCTCATTTACAGTAAGAAAGCTTTCCAGGACATGGGAAATGGTACACACACTTGACTCTCATTCTGTGCCTGTAGGTTTAGTGGCAGTGGTGTGCTGAGGATGGAGTACAGGTGTGCCTCACAAAGAGCAAGCTCAGCAGGGAAAGCTACGTCAGCATCAAAGCTATTTCTACACATATTCATTTTACAGTGAAATTCCATTAAGTACCAAGCCCTCCCTCACTCATGCATGATAGGATTTTTACATTGGAAGGAATTTTTTAGGCATATTTCTTGCCCAAAGGACTATATAAAGTCTAATAAAGCTTGCACTATGTTAGCAAAAGTGAATACTATCAAGGCAACACATAAAAGTGCAAATACAGGTAACACTGGAGTTAATGTGCACCATGTTTCCTTAATAGTAGCATTTCCCTACCATTTAAGCCATTGCTTTGTGCCATTTAGGGGAAGAATTAAAAAAAAAAAAAAAACAATGCACATTATTTGTTACAGCTCAGTGTATGACCAAAAGCAATATGGATATAAGAAAATGTTTGACATACTAATATTTTATATCATTTAAAGCATACTGTAGCAACTTGTTTGTTTAATATATGTTGTTAACTTTTAGAATGATTTTTTACAATTTCCAACCAAATGTACTATACTTTTATATAATTTATTGTGAGAACCTTCTTATGGAAACCATTGAGAAGACAAAGCCAGAGGCAAATATCAGATTAATCTGTATTTTCAGTTACTTATAGACACTGTGCTATTAGGAATTTAAAATGACCTAAACGAAGTCTTCTGATCTTAGCTATTTTAGTATGGATTGCAGTTTAGTCACCTGATTTGATTTCAAGGGTGTAACTGAGAATATATTTATTTATAAAGCAAATATTCACAATAATTAGAAATAGAAGTGCAGAAAATCACTTAAGAAAGACCCTTCTGGGGAAAAAAATGTTGCTTTTTGAATATTGCATCTTAAGGTGTTTAAAAACATGAATTGACTTTATGTAAGAAAAATTCTCCTGCCCCAAATAAAGTGACAGTTTCAGAAAAAAAAATCCCAGTACCTCCAACTTCAAAAGGCCATCATCTAATAACATCCAGCAAGAGGTTCAGTAAATGCAAGCAAATGACCTCAAGGTCATAATATGGGGTGCTAACTGCCAGTCTCCTTATAGTTTCTTAAAGAACAGACCTGGAGCAAAATCTGTCTGCTTTAAAATAAAAGAGAAAATAAAGGGCCTGTATTTCCTGCCTTTCCCAATCTCAGCACCATGACCAGAGAAAGAGCAAAGCAGGATATCTGTAGAAAACTTATCAAGAATCATAAAGTTATTAGGTGGCAAATCTGAGATTTAAATATATTTGTGTATACATGTATGTGTGTGTGTGCAGTCATGGAATTGTGTGTAGGTGTACTCCACCAAGAAGCCTAATGAGAAAGACTCAAGAAGTAATGGCTTCCAGAATGCTAGGAAAGCTGTCAGATTGCCTTATGACACCAGAAAGGGATTCAAACTCCTGTCAGCATTTTGGGGACTCTATGAATCCCCACCTCCAAACCAGAAAATGAGAGAAATAAGGAATAAACATACACTAAGACCAAACTAAAAAATCCAGAGCCAGCTAAATCAAGTGAGTTTAAAGGACAGAATGACTCCCAAACCAGTAAGATTTTTTTCAGTTCCACTCTTTATTTTACATGTGTATAAAACAGGATGGTAGTAATTAAAAACAAAAGCATAATCCTGTACCAAACTAGCTACCTTTAAACAACAAAGTTCTGAATGTTGCTGAAAATTTAACTTTCATGTAGCAAATCTAGCAAATTGTTTAAACCATGTAACAGACTCAAATTGAAAAACTACCTTCCATAACACAAGCCAACTCCCTCCCATTTCCCTATTTTATGCAGTTTTGAACACAGGTGCACAGGTCATGTGTTACAGTCCAAGACCTCATGTTGTTAGTAGTTGTTTTGGTTTGCTAAAGCTGCTGGAATGCAACATACCAGAAATTGGTTGGCTTCTACAATGGGGATTTATTAGTTTACAATTCATGGTTCTTAGGCTATGACAATGTCCAACTCAAAACATCAACAGTATGATAACTGGACTCTGAGGACAGGCTGCTGGCATCCGGACACCTCTGTCACAAGGGAAGACACATGGTAATGTCTATTGGTCCTTCTCTCCTGGGTTTCATTGCTTTCAACTTCTGGCTTCTCTGTTTGTATCTTTTTCTGTGTGCTTCTCTGAAGTTTCTCTCTTAGCTTTTGCATATCTTATCCTCTTAGAAAGGATTCCAGTAAAAGAATAAAAACCCAGCTTGAATGAGGTGAGTCACATCTCAAGTGAAATAAACTAAGCAAAAGGTTCCACCTACCATAGGTCTGCACCCACAAGAATGGATTAAGAGGATGGCCTTTTCTGGGGTACATAACAGTTTCAAACTACCACAGTGGTATTACTATAATTTTTATAGACGCTCCAGTCCCACTCTAGGAAGATAATTTCTTACCTTTCTAAGCATATGTACACAATTCCATTAAATGATTTTAACAAATAGATTTTTTTGTAAAATTTTTATTCTAGAAACACATATACAACCTAAAATTTCCCCGTTTAACCACATCCACATATGTAATTCAGTGCTGTTAATTACACTCATAATGCTGTGCTACCATTACCACTGTCCCATAGCAAAATTTTTCCATCACCCAAAGCAGAAATTCTGTACAATTTAAGCATTAAATCCCCATACCCTGCCCCAACCCTGGCCTCTGGTCACCTATATTTTAGTTACTGACCTTATGAATTTGCTTATTCTAATTATTTCACATCAGAGAGATCCTACAATATTCATGTCTACCAAACCAGTAAGATTTAACTATTATATCAGATTACATTTGTATTAACATATCTAAGGGAAAAAATGTGTCCTTTTTCAGGGAGGTTGGTCAACCATGAAAGCTTAGTCACAGACACACATATTGGCAGTACCCATCATTCATTCATTCCACAATGATTTACTGAGCACTTACTATATGCCAGGCACAATTCTAGGCCCCAGGGACATAAAATGATCCTAGCAGTCTCAAGGGGATGAGGCAGCCTTAGCTGACAAAGATCAGCAAAGTTGCTCTCCTATGACACTTCCATCCCTATTATGAGACAAATGCATCAGGTTATTGTAGCTACTGTATGAGCCAGGGTTCTTACTTACAAGTTTAACTTAGCTTGCAAGCTCAAAAACAGAAATTTACTCTGGCCAGTTTAAGAAGAAAAGGAATTTATTAAGAGTAGCTCAGACTCACCTGGAAAGGAGGAAAACCAGGTATAGATGGCAAGAACAATGCCTAAAACCATATAGCAGATCTAGTCTGGCCAGGACACTGCTGCTTCCACTGCCAACCTTCACTATCCCTAACCACTATACTACTGCCTCAGCTGCCCCAGGAACTTGATTTGCCACATGCTCCACCACCAGCTTCTCTGAATCACCAGCAATTCAAAGTTAAAACCCACAGTGAGAGGGTCAGACCAAAAGAGCCCATAACAAACTGCAAAGAATCTAAATACCTGACGTTTTAGGTGAAGAAATCCTCAAACACAGGAAAGGGTGATAAATATTCATTTAAGTCACTTTCGCATTGCACACAAAACAGTGCATTCATCTAACTAATGCCCCTAGTTGAGGTTCTATGCTGACCAAAATCTTTATGATTTTGGTGGTCCATGGTGCCACCCACAGGTAAAAATGCATTGGTGACACCAACACTGGTATTCCCATATATGTGACTGTTCTACTTCTCAAAGTAAATTTTAAAATTGGCATTCTAGTTTTATATATCAGCCTCATGAATTTGGTAATATGAGCCTGCTCAAAGAAATAAATGTTCTTATTCTACTGACAAAACCTGAATCTCCAAAAGGTTAAATAATAACATTCACTGAGTACTTCATATATGCCAGATATTGTTTTAAGCATTTCATAAGTATCAACTAATTTTTATAACAACTTTATAAGTTACATACCATTCTCATTTAATATAAGAGGAAACTGAGATACAGAGAGGGTAAGTAAACTTGCCTACAAAAACACAGCACGTAATGGGATGAGCCCAGAATTTGAACCCAGATACATGATTCCATATTTAAACTTTAGTCAACTACCCCAAGTAAATTCCCACCTAATGAGGACTCTTAGATGGTGGCCTTGCTCACTTCAGTGAGCGTGCCTCGAGTAGGTTACAAATTTGTAGGAATGCAATCTTGTACCCTCCACTCTAGGGTTAAATTTCTGATTTAATTAGCCACAAATACAAAATGAGAATGGACACAGATAAAGCATCGCATCTAAGTGAGGCTTTGCGTGGCCCCTAGATTCTCTAACTGCAGTTGCTGACAGTACAACTCATATAAGGTAGTCTTTGATTGACTTAGAGATCAATTCTCACTATTCTACAAACTTTCATTTATATTCAAGAATTATACCCACACTCAGAAAGAAATAACACAAACGAATTAAGAGAGTTGTCTCCAAACTGGGATGTGCAAGACTTTACAGTGCAACACAGAACAAAAAAAATTAAAGAAAAATTAAAATTTATTTTATAATTGTTTTTAATCTTAAAATATAAGAATTATGTTTACCAATACTAACTGTTCAGATTAACAATGATGCCTTTCTGGGCCTGTGCATCAAATGTTTCCATTTACCTTAAAGGAGGTATCCTGAAAATAGAGTGGGAATTCCACAGTGTGCAAGGAAAAGCATGTGTCCACAGTCAATCATTTTCTTTCAGGCTACTACAACCACTGCAGTTAACGTACCTCTGGTCAAATGGACTTATGAATTATAATTTCTATTATCTTTCCAACTAATCCAACCCTCACATAGATAAATGACTTTAAAAGATTCTTGCAAGTAAACATTGAAAAATAATCCCCATGGAATGAACATAATATTGAAATTGCAAATAAAAATAGTTTTGATAGTTAATCAAATGGTATTCGAGATACTGTTTAATATTTAGAATTCAAGCAACTCTGATATCTGCATTTACATTTTCCTTCCTTGCTTTAATTTTAAATTGGTTTATGAAACATTGTACAAACAGGCTTTACAATGATTACTTATTTTTTAATATGTCTATGGATAAGCTAACTTAGATACCCATTTTAGGTGGTTAAGATTTCCATATGTTAACTGTAAAAATATTTGTATCTTCATATTTTCTTGAAATAAGGAAAATATTTAGTAACATAAGTCATTTTTTATAGCAATGCAGATATTTGTAAGAACTATCACTTGACATTTTGAGAACATTCACAGTTTTGAAAGCTGATCAAATGTATCTAAGTTAGTGTTTAATACTTAGAATTTAAGAACTTTGCTATCTGAATATGCAGATTTTTTCCTTGTTGCCTTAATTTGAAATTGGTTATGAAATTTAGTGCACAAACAGGCTAGTTTATATGGATATATGGATATATCCAATGATTATATGGATACTTTATTTAAATATGCCTGTGGTTAACCTAAACAAGATTAGTGGTTCTAAGTGTATTGTTTGTTTTCTTAAATAAAAAAATAAAAATAAATAAAGTGAAAAATGCTGACCTTTATATTCCTAATACAAACTCTCTATTAGCTACATCACAGGGTAAAAAAAAAAAAATCGAATTGGCTCAACAATACATTAGCAAAAATATTATATTGAAAGACTACTCAAAAGACTTTTAACAATAAACTTCATCCTTCATCATAGTCCTTGATAAATTAAATCAGAGATCAGCAAACATTTTCCATAAAAGACCACAGAGTAAGTATTTTAGGCTTACAGGTCATATTGTTTTAGTCCTAACTAATCAGCTCTACCCTTGTCATGTAAATGCAACTACAGACAACATGTAAATGAATGTGGCTGTATTCAAATAAAACTTTATTTATAGAAGCAAGTGCAGTTTGCTGATTCACATGTTAAATAATGATGTATAAAGCTATCATGATTAGAAACACATTTAAAAATTAAATGTGAAAATAAGTTTCCTGTGATATTTAAAGTCTGAAGACACCAATATTAAGGAGTCTTTTTATAGGTTTTCTGCTTAATAGTGAAAAACAAAAGGCATATATGATAGGTGAAAAAGTTATTTCTTCTTGCTGTAGTAAAAAATGGGATTAAATAGAACATAGAAAACGATTTTAAAACTGTATTCATGGACGGGCAATGATGGCTCAGTGGCAGAGTTCTCACCTGCCATGCCAGAGACCCGGGTTCAATTCCCGGTGCCTGCCCACGTTAAAAAAAACTGCATTCATTTGTTAGCAGATGTTTTTGGAAAAATACATACAAAATATCACTTAAGATTTTCAAAACCTTAAAATTTTCAAAATTGCTATACAGTACAATGTATAATTTCTTTCATGTGCAGCTAAGGGTATTTGCTACTTTCTGTTCAATACTGAAATACAAAAGAACTGCTTTTTGAGGGCCAGTAAAGGAAAGTATACAAAAGAAGAAATATCTTCTATAGTAAAAAACTTCTTTAATTAAAATAAAGTTTTATTTTAAAATAATAAGCAACAGAAACTCCCCTTTATTGATGGTAGAAAATGGTATAGCCACTTTGGAAGACAGCCTGATGGTTTCTTACAAAGCTTAACACAGGCTTACGATATGATACAGCAATTGCACTCCAAAGTATTTACCCAAAGGAGTTGGAAACTTCTATCCACGGAAAAACCAACAGACAAATGTCTATAGCAGCTTTATTCATAACTGCCCAAAACTGAAGCAACTAAGATGCCCTTCAACAGGTGAACAGATAAACAAACTGGGGTATATCATACACTGGAGTATCATTCAGCAACAAAAGAAATGAGCTAAAAAGCCATGAAAAGACATGGAGGAACCTTAAATCCGTACTATGGGTGAAAGAAGCCAGTCTGAGAAGTCTACCTACTGTATGATTCCAACTATATGACCCTCTGGAAAAGACAAAATTACACAGACAATAAAAAGATTACTGGTTTCAGGGTTTCAGAGGGAGGAATGGAAGGATGAAGAGGTGGAGCACAGCACATTTTGGGGCCAGTGAAACTATTCTATATGATACTGTAATGTGGCCAGAAGACAACACATATCTGTCAAGCCCATAGGACTCAGAACACAAATAGTAAACTCTAATGTAAATTATAGACTTTAGTTACTAATAATGTATTAATAGCTGTTTATAAATTGTAACAAATATACCACATTAATGCAAGATGTTAACAAGGGGAAATTGTGTGGATGGAAGAATGGGAGGATATGGCAACTTGCTGTACAATTTTTCTGTAAACCTAAAACTGCTCTAAAAATAAAGTTTGATTTAAAAAATAAATAAATAATAAAGTTTTATGGGAAACTACTTAAGTGTAACCACTGATAAAACAGCTGATATAACTGGAATTTTAAAAGGGTAAGATTAAATCTGGATAAGACTAAAGAAACAGCATTATATCATTCATAAGGAAGCTATCGCAGTAAAGAATGTGCTGTTGGAAGCGCAAAGTGCTACAAGATTTCATTGAAATTGTTTATTTTATAAAAAGACCTTTAAAATATTGTAGACCATTTATTACAGCATCAAAAGTACATTAAGAAAGATTATGGGAAGTTGGTGGAGTCGGAAGCTCCAAAAGTCAGCCCCTCCACCAAAACAGCTATCAAACTGGCAGGAATTGTCTGAGTCAAAGATTTTGAAACTCCCAAACCACAGAACAATGTACAGCACCAAGGAAAGAGCTGGATCAAGGGACTGGTAAATTGTGGTAAATATTTGTGAATTTCACCCTCCATGCATCTGCTACCATCCACCAATGCCCAACTGTGAGGCCAGCAGTAATGAAGACTACAGCCTGAGCTGTAGATGCAATAGATGCATCTTGTTGGTGCCAGGATGGGCACCAAACTCCAAAATCGGGCAGTGTGTGATCTGATCACTATTTTTGATCAGATACTTCCAGATGATTGGAGGACCAGCTCTGAGAGCACCCATTGTTTCAATCCTCCTCAGGTAAACGCAGCAAAGTTATCTTAAATAGACAATACTTTTTTCTTTCCATTCCCCATTTGGGAGCAAAAATAGTTTGGACAGTCACAAACTGACATTCCAGCCCTCAACAACAACAAAAAAATTGAAACATCTAACAATCCCAGAAGAGTGAGAGAACCAGATTTCCAGAGTTATAATAACATAATATTCAGAATGTCCACTTCTCAACAAAAAATTACACAAAACACAAAAACAGAAAAGTATGGCCCATTCATAGAAAAACATAACTTGCCATTATTAATCATCCCTGAGGAAGCTCATACATTGGAACTATTAATCAAAGACTTTAAATAAACTGTCTTAAATCTGTTTAATGAACTAAAAGAGTCCACATACAAAAAAACTAAAGGGAATTAGGAAAACATTATCTGAAAAAAAATGAGATAAAAATTACATATAAAAAAGGAATCAAGCAGAAATTATGGAACTTCAAACAACAATAACTGAAATGAAAAATTCATTAGAAGGAGTAAATCATGAGAACTGAACAAGCAGAAGCAAAGATCAGCAGATTTGAAGACAAGACAATTGAAATTATCCAGCGTAAAGAACAGAAAGAAAAAATAATGAAGAGAAATAAACAGACTCTGATGGGCCTGTGTGACACCACTGACCATGCCAAAATATGCATCACTGGAGTCCCAGAAGGACAAGAGGGAGGAAAGGGGGCAGAAAAAGTATTGCAAAAAATAATAGCTGAAAACCTTCCAAATATGTAAAAAGACATGAATATACACATTACAGGAATTTGAATGAGCTCCAGGTAGGATAGACCCCAAGAGATCTATACCAAGACACATTATAGTGAAACTATCAAAATAAAAAGACAAAGAGAGGATTGATTTTGAAAGCAGCAAGAGAGAAACAACTTGTCACATACAAAGGACTCCTAACAAGATTAATAGCTGATTTCTCATACGATAAAAACAGGAGGCCATGAGACAGAGGAATGGCATATTTGAAGTACTTAAAGAAAACAAAAACTGTCAGCCAAGAACTCTAAATCCAGCAAAATCATCTTTAAAAAATGAAGGAGAAATTAAGATATTTACTGATAAAAGCTGAAAGAGTTCATTAACAGAAAAACCGCCTTCCAAGAAATGCTAAAAGGATCACTTCAGGCTGAAATAAAAGGACACTAGACAGTAACTCAAAGCCATAAGAAGAAATAAAAAACATTGGTAAAGTGATTATGCAAGTAAATATAAAATGCTGTATTACTGTGTTTTTGGTTTATAACTGCCTTCCCCCTGTTTTAGCTTGTTAAAGCTGCCAGAATGCAATATACCATGGAATGGCTTATATAAAGGGAAATTATTAAGTTATAAGTTTACAGTTCCATGGCCATAAAAATGTCCAAACTAAAGCATCTAGAAAAAAGATATCTTGACTCAAGAAAGGCCAAACTCCTCTCTCTCCAACCAACACAACGAACAGTCTCACCACCCTCCCCCTCTCTGCGTGGGACATGACTCCCAGGGGTGTGGACCTTCCTGGCAACGTGGGACGGGGATCCTGGAATGAGCTGAGACTCAGCATCAAGGGACTGAGAAAAACCCTAAAATGAGCTGAGAATTAACATCAGGGGATTGAGAGAACCTTCTCGACCAAAGGGGGAAGAGTGAAATGAGACTAAGTGTCAATGGCTGAGAGATTCCAAACAGAGTTGAGAGGTTATCCTGGAGGTTATTCTTACGCATTAAGTAGATATCACCTTGTTGTTCAAGATGTAGTGGAGAGGCTGGAGGGAACTGCCTGAAAATGTAGAGCTGTGTTCCAGTAGCCATGTTTCTTGATGATGATTGAACAATGATACAGCTTTCACAATGAGACTCTGCGAATGTGAAAACCTTGTGTCTGATGCTCCTTTTAGCTACTATATCAGCAGAAGAGTAGAACATATGGAATAAAAATAAATAATAGGGGGAACAAATGTTAAAATAAATTTAGTTTGAAATGCTAGTGGTAAATGAAAGCGAGGGGTAAGGGGTATGGTATGTATAATCTTTTTTTTCTCTGTTATCGTTTTATTTCTTTTTCTGTTGTCTTTTTATTTCTTTTTCTAAATTGATGCAAATGTTCTAAGAAATGATGAATATGCAACTATGTGATGATATTAAGAATTACCAATTGTATATGTAGAATGGAATGATCTCTTAATGTTTTGTTTGTTAATTTTTTTAATTAATAAAAAAAGTTAAAAAAAAAAAAAAAAGAAAGAAAGGCCAATCTCAGAAGGTACGTGGGTGGTATCTGCTGGTCCTTTGGCTTCTAGTTTCAAACAGCTCCCCCAAGAGCATTTTCTTTCTGCATCTCCAAAGGACTCTGTCTGTGTCAGCTCTGAGGCTTTTTCCAAAATGCTTCCCTCTTAAATGACTCTAGTAATTGACCCACCTTGAATGGGCAGAAACACATATCCTTGGAAACCATCTAATCAAAAGTTCCCACCTACAATTAGGTGGGTCACATCTCCATGGAAACAATCTAATCAAAAAGATCCCACCCAAGAATACTGAATCAAGACTAAAGAACGTGGCTTTTCTGGGGTACACAACAGTTTCAAACTAGCACACACCCCTATATAATATAACAGGCTAGGGCAGGCCACGGTGGCCCTGGTGCCTGCCCTTGCAAAAAAAGGGGGGGGGGGGATATAATAGGCAAATGTGCAAAATAAAATTTAAAATCTATGTTAAAATAAATAAATAAATAAAAATCTAAAATACAACTAAAAGAGAAAAGATAAAATCTATATTAACGGACATACAATATATAAAGATATAATCTGAAACAATAACAATATAAAGGGGGGAGGGATGGAAACACATAGAAGTAGAGAGATTATACACTACTGAGAGCAGGTTGGTACTAGTCAAACTAGGCTGTTATTAGCTTAAGATGATAATCATAATTACAAATGTAACCACTAAGAAAATAACTAAAAAATGCAGAGAAAATGAAAGAAGGGAATTAAAATGATATGACTACAAAAAGCAGCTAAATGCAAAAAAATGCAGTAATAGAGTATCTGAAGAACAAAAAGCATACAAGACATAAATAAACCAAAAAGCTAAATAACAGAAGTAAATCCTTCATTCTCAGTTATTACCTTAAACATCAATGGGTTAAACTCCCTTACTAAAAGGGAGAGACTGATAAATTGGATGAAAAAGCATGATCTATCTAGATGCAGTCTATAAGAGACTCACTGTAGGCACAAAGAGACAAAGAGGTAGAAAATAAAAAGATGGAAAAAGATATTCTGTATAAATAGTAATCAATAAAAAGCCAGAGTGGCTATATTATTGCCAGAAAATAGACTTCAAATCAAAAAAGATTATAAGACATAAAGAATGATATTACATACCTATAAAAGGGTCAATCCAGCCAGAAGAAATAACAATTATAAAGTCCAAAATTAGAAGTAGAGATTAGAGCAGAAATAAAAGAAATATAGAATAGAAAAATGATAGAATCAACAAAATCAAAAGTTGGGTTTTTGAAAAAATTAATGAAATAGACAAAACTTTAGCTAGACTAACAGAAAAAAAGAGATAGGAAACATATAACTAAAATCAGGCATGAAAGTGGGGACATTACTATGAACCACACAGAAATAAAAATGATTATAAGAAAGTATTATGAACAATTATATGCCAACAAATTAGAAAACCTGGATGAAATGGACAAATTCTTTCAAATGTACAAATTACCTAGCTGACACAAGAAGAAATAGAAAATCTCAACAGAACTATATCAAGTAAAAAGATTGAATAAGGAATTAAAGACCTCCCAGCAAAAAAAAGTCCAGGCCAGATTATTTCACTGCTGAATTCTACAAACATGTAAAGAAGCTTTAACACTACCCCTTCTCAAACTATTCCAGAAAATAGAATAGAAGAGATTACTTCCTAACTCGTTTAAGGCCAGCATTACCCTGATACCAAAGCCAGATAAAGACACCACAATAAAAAAATTACAGACCAATATCCCTTAGGAATATAGATGTAAAATTCCTCAACAAAATACTGGTAAACTGACTCCAACAACATATTAAGAGGGTTACACATCATAACCATGTGAAATTTATTTTGAGAATGCAAGGGTGATTTAACATAAGAAAATCAATGTAATACACCACATTAATAGAAGGAGGGGAAAAAAAACACATGATCATTTCAATGAATGCAGAAAAGGCATTTGACAAAATATAACACCCTTTCAAGGTTAAAAAAAAAACTCAGAAAATGAGGTATAGAAGGAAACTTTCTCAGAATAATAAAGGGCATTTATGGGAAAACCCACAGCAAATATCAACTCAATGGTGAAAGACTGAAATCTTTTCCCCAAGACCAGGAAAAAGACAAGGATGTCTGCTTGTCACCAACGTTATTCAACATTGTACTGTAAGTTTTAGTCAGAATAATCATGCAAGAGAAAGAAATAAAAGGCATCCAAATTGGGAAGGAAGAAATCAAAATATTACTGTGTACAAATGGCATGACCCAAAAGAATCCATAACAAAGCTTTTAGAACTAATAAAAGAATGTATCAATATTTCAGGACATAACATAAACTACTGAAGTCAAGTGGGCTTCTAAACACCAGTAATGAACAATCTGTAAAGGAAATCAAAAAAGCAATTCCATTTACAATAACATCAAAAAGAATAAAATACCTAGGAATAAATTTAACCAAGGAGGAGAAAACTATAAAACACTGCTGAAAGAAAATAAAGGAGACCTAAATAAATAGAAAGGCATTCTGTGTTTGTAGATTGGAAACTCGAAATTGTTGAGATGTCAAGTGCCTAAAACAGCAACAAACTCACAACAGTTCCTATCAAAATTCTAGCAACCATTTTTGCAGAAATGGAAAAGCTGATCCTAAAACACATAGGGACTGCAAAGTGCCCAAATAGTCAAAACCCAAAGAGCTATTTGAGCCCTTCGCAATTCCATATTAATTTTAGGAATTTGTAGATATTCCACATGAAAAGGAAGAACAAAGTTGCGGGACTAACATTCCTGACTTCAAAACTTACTACAAAGCTACAGTAATTAAAACAGTGTGGTACTGGCATAAGGACAGATGTTTAGACCAATGGAAGAGAATTCAGAGTCCAGAGATAAATTCACGTATCTATGGACAGATGATTTACAACAAGTGTGCCAAGTCCACTCAGTGGGCAAAGAATAGTTTCTCCAACAAATGATGTTGGGACAAATGGAAATTCACATGCAAAAGGATAAATGTACAGTTTCTACCTTTCACCATTCACAAAAATTAATTCAAACGGGGGAGGGGCATGGGATTCTTTGTGGAAGAAAAAGAAATGTCCTCATAAAGACAGTGGTGGCAAAGGCATGGTTATCTGATTATACCAGGAACCACTGATTTTTTACTTAGGTTGGACTGTCTGATGTGCAAATAAAACTGTTTAAAAATGAACAGAGAAAAACAAGTGCTAGAGAAAATGCAGAGAAAGAGATGTACCTACAAAAAACTGTTAAAAGAAATCACAGAAGACCTAAATAGATGGAAGGGCATACCGTGTTCATGGATTGGAAGACTAAATATAGTTAAGATGTCAATCCTACCTAAATTGATTTACAGATTCAATGCAATACCAATCAAAATCCCAACAACTTATTTTTCAGAAATAGAAAAACCAATAAGCAAATTTATCTGGAAGGGCAGGGTGCCCCGAATTGCTAAAAACATCTTGAGGAAAAAAAACGAAGCTGGAGGTCTCGCGCTGCCTGACTTTAAGGCATACTATGAAGCCACAGTGGTCAAAACAGCATGGTATTGGCATAAAGATAGATATATCGACCAATGGAATCGAATAGAGTGCTCAGATATAGACCCTCTCATCTATGGACATTTGATCTTCGATAAGGCAGTCAAGCCAACTCACCTGGGACAGAGCAGTCTCTTCAATAAATGGTGCCTAGAGAACTGGATATCCATATGCAAAAGAATGAAAAAAGACCCATCTCTCACACCCTATACAAAAGTTAACTCAAAATGGATCAAAGATCTAAACATTAGGTCTAAGACCATAAAACAGATAGAGGAAAATGTTGGGAGATATCTTATGGATCTTACAACTGGAGGTGGTTTTATGGACCTTAAACCTAAAGCAAGAACACTGAAGAAGGAAATAAATAAATGGGAGCTCCTCAAAATTAAACACTTTTGTGCATCAGAGAACTTCATCAAGAAAGTAGAAAGACAGCCTACACAATGGGAGACAATATTTGGAAACGACATATCAGATAAAGGTCTAGTATCCAGAATTTATAAAGAGATTATTCAACTCAACAACAAAAAGACAGCCAACCCAATTACAAAATGGGAAAAAGACTTAAACAGACACCTACCAGAAGAAGAAATACGGATGGCCAAGAGGCACATGAAGAGATGCTCAATGTCCCTGGCCATTAGAGAAATGCAAATCAAAACCACAATGAGATATCATCTCACACCCACCAGAATGGCCATTATCAACAAAACAGAAAATGACAAGTGCTGGAGAGGATGCGGAGAAAGAGGCACACTTATCCACTGTTGGTGGGAATGTCAAAGGGTGCAACCACTGTGGAAGGCAGTTTGGCGGTTCCTCAAAAAGCTGAATATAGAATTGCCATACGACCCAGCAATACCATTGCTAGGTATCTACTCAAAGGACTTAAGGGCAAAGACACAAACGGACATTTGCACACCAATGTTTATAGCAGCGTTGTTTGCAATTGCAAAGAGATGGAAACAGCCAAAATCTCCATCAACAGAAGAGTGGCTAAACAAACTGTGGTATATACATACGATGGAATATTATGCAGCTTTAAGACAAGATAAACTTATGAAGCATGTAATAACATGGATGGACCTAGAGAATATTATGCTGAGTGAATCCAGCCAAAAACTAAAGGACAAATACTGTATGGTCCCACTGATGTGAACAGACATTCGAGAATAAACTTGAAATATGTCATTGGTAACAGAGTTCAGCAGGAGTTAGAAACAGGGTAAGACAATGGGTAATTGAAGCTGAAGGGATACAGACTGTGCAACAGGACTAGATACAAAAACTCAAAAATGGACAGCACAATAATACCTAATTGTAAAGTAATCATGTTAAAATACTGAATGAAGCTGCATCTGAGCTATAGGGTTTTTTTTGTTTTTGTTTGCTTGTTGGTTTGTTTGTTGTTGTTGTTTTTTACTATTACTACTACTTTTATTTCTTTTCTTTATATTAACATTTTATATCTTTTTCTGTTGTGTTGCTAGTTCCTCTAAACCGATGCAAATGTACTAAGAAACAATGATCATGCATCTATGTGATGATGTTAAGAATTACTGAGTGCATATGTAGAATGGTATGATTTCTAAATGTTGTGTTAATGTCTTTTTTTTTTTCCGTTAATAAAAAATAAAAATAAAAAAAAAAATAAAAAAAAAAATTAAAAAAAGAGATGTACCTATTACTGTTGGTAGGGAAACAGAGGTGCCATCCCTTGGAAGGCAGTGTGGTGGTTCCACAGGAGGCTAGGGGTGGCTTTGCCATACGATCCTGAAACCCAATTGCTCAGTATGAATGGAGGTGGCCTAAGGGTACAACAATTGAGGAATGGAAGGGGGGACTGTGGTATCTACATACTACTGAGCTGCCCGCAAGAAAGAATGAAGTTGTGAGGCATGCAACTAGGTGAATGAAACTTAAGGACTGTATGTTGAATGAAATGTAAGAAACAAAAATACAAATATTATCATGCCTCAATCATATGGACTAATTATAGTATAAAAATTCGGCAAACCAAAGTCAAGAACATGTGTTATCAAGTTGGGGCCTATTGTAAAGGGTTCGAGATTGTAAGTCCTTACAGCAGTCACATATATTCAGGAGGCGTGACTGTTAATTCTAAATTCTGAGATACTGAGCTGTTTGGATATAACATGGTCAATCCCAGAAACTTCCAATATTTATGTGACACCTGAGACTCAAGAGTTAGAGATCTGAAGCTATGAAAGTCAGCAGTACCCCATATAGGAACTGTTTAAAAAGTTGAAAAAGTGATCAGACTTCAAAGTAGAGATATGAATGAAGCTCATCTGGATAGGACTAAGGTATATCAGAATATAGACTAAAGGATGATATTGTCTATATTTTAAAATTTCAACTTCTGTTGAGACTAAAGGGAGAGATGTTTATTGGGTGCAAAATTTATATTTTGGGTAGTGCATTTCCTAATTTAACTTGTATGATTAGTTTAGTTGAACACCATAAGTACATGGAATCTCGAATAGGTCGTGAGATTATTTTATTGGTTTACCCAAGTTAGTGTGATGCCCTGATATATCCCAGAGTAATTTGGGCAGAAGTATTTGCAAAATCCCCTTGGGGACTTGGAAGAAAGGAGGAAATATTCAAATTCCCCATTTGGAGAATTCCTTATATTCTCACAAGCAGTGGGGACCACCAAATCAATAGGCTGAGCCCTTGATCTTGGGGTTTACTCCTATGAAACTTAATCCTGCAAAGAATAGGCTAACCCTACTTAAAATTATGCCTAAGAGAAGGCTTAGATATGGCATGTCTTTCTAAGCCAAGTCAGCAGATGAACTCACTGCCTTCCCTCCTACGTGGGACGTGACTCCCAGGGGTATGAATCTCCCTGGCAACGTGGGACAGAAATCCCAGGATGGGCTGGGAACTGTCATCATGGGGATGAGAAAGCCTTCTTGACCAAAAGAGAGAAATGAGACAAAGTTTCAGTGATTGAGAGATTACAAACAGAGAGGTTATCCTGGAGGTTATTTTTATGCATTATACAGACATACCTATTTAGGATATGGTATACTAGAGTGCATAGAGGGAAATATCTGAAACACTTGAACTGCGTTCCAGTAGCCTTGATTCTTGAATACAACTGTATAAGCATATAACATTTACAATGTGACTGTGTGATTGTGAAAACCTTGTGTCTGATTCTCAGACACATGAGTAAAAAAACATGGATTAAAAAATAAATAACGGGGGAAAAGGGTAAAATAAATGGGGTAGATGTTAATACTAGGGGTTAATGAGAGGGAGGGGTAAGATGTATGGTATGTATGAGTTTTTTCTTTTTCTTTCTTTTTTTTTTTTTTTTGGCATAGGCAGGAACCAAGAAGTGAACCCGGGTCTTCGGCATGGCAGGAAAGAACTCTGCCTGCTGAGCCACTGAGTTTTTTCTTTTTATTTCTTTTTCTGGAGTGGTCACATTCTTAAAAATGATCATAGTGATGAATACACAACAATATGATGATATTGTGAGCCAATGATTATACACCATGTATGGAAAGTACATGTGTAAAACTTTCTCAATAAAAATATATTTTTAAAAAAATGAACAGAAAGATACAAGTCATGGAGAAAGAGATCTACCTAGTCACCACTGGTAGGGAAGCAGAGTGGTGCAGTGTGGTGGTTTCATAGGAGGCTAGGAGTGGGATTTGCCACACGATACTGCAACACCACTGCTAGGTATATATTTGAAGGAACTGAGAGTGGGGAAAGGGATGATGGACATTTGCACACTGGTGTTTATGGTGGCAGTGTTCCTGATTCACAATAGATGGAGGTAGCTAAGGGTACATCAACTGAGGAATGAAAGGGGGAACTGTAGTGTATACATACAATGGACTTCTGAGGAAGGAAGTTATGAGGCATGCAATTAGGTAAATGCACCTTGAAGACAGTATGTTGAATCTAATGCCAGAAACAAAAAGGCAAATATTATCATGACTCACTCAAATGGACTAACTATAACATACAAACTCAGAGAACTGAAGTGAAGAGGATGGGTAATCATGTTGGGTGGAGCCTATTGTAACAGTTCCTAGATTGTAAGCTCTTACAGCAGTCACATCTATTCCAGAGTTCTGTTATTTCTAAATTCCGAGATGCTGAGCTATTTGTGTATAACCTGGTCATTCTGTGGAATTTTGAGTATTTGTGTGACACCTGAGACTCAGAGTTACTACTCTGAAACTATGAAAGTCAGCATTACCTCATACAGCAACTGTTTAAAAAGGTGAAAGAGTTATCAGTCTTCAACTAGAGATATGAATGAAGTTGATCTAGATAGGAGTAAGGTAAATCAGAATACAAGGTAAAGGATGACATGGTCCAAATTTAAAATTTTCAACTTCTGTGTGAGAGGAAAGGAAGAGATGTTTATTTGGTGCAAAATATCTAATTTAACTTGTATGGTCAATTTATACAAACACCATAATTACACAGAATCTTGAATAGGGAGTGAGATCTTGTTTGTTTGTACAGGTTACTATGATGCCCCAGTATATCCCAGAGTAATTTGGACAAAGAATAAAAAATAGTATTTGCAAAGTCCCCTTGGGAGACTGGGGAGAAAGGAGGAAATATTCAACTTCCCCATCTGGGGAATTCCTGATATTCTCACAAGCAATGGGGACAACCAATTCAATAGGCTGAACCCTCGATTTTGGGGCTCACTCCTATGAAACTTATTCCAGCAAAGGAGAAGCTAAGCCTACTTATAATTATGCCTAAGAGTCTCCCCTAGAGAACCTCTTTTGTTGCTCAGATATGGCCTCTCTCTCTAAGCCAACTTGGCAAGTGAACTCACTGCCCTCCTCCCATATGTGGGACATGACTCCCAGGGATGTGAATCTCCCTGACAAAGTGGGACATGACTCCCAGGAAAGAGCCAGGAGCCAGCATCATGGGACTGAGAAACACTTCTCGACCAAAAAAGGGAAGAGAGAAATGAGACAATTTTATAAAGCTGCCATTTCAAACAGTTGAGAGGTTATCTTGGAGGTTATTCTTACGTATTACATAGATATCCTTTTTATTTTATGGTGTATTGGAGTGACTAGAGGGAAGTACCTGAAACTGCTGAATTGTAGTCCAGCAGCCTTGATTCTTAAAGACAGCTGTATAACTATATCACTTTTTACAATGGGATTGTGTGTTTTTGAAAACCTTGTGGCAACGTTCCCTCTATCCAGGGTACAGACAGAGGAGTAAAAAATAAGGATAAAAAAAATAAATAAGTAATTGGGAGGCGTAAGGGGTAAAAAAAAAATTGGGGTAGATTGCAATATTAGTGGTCACTGAGAGGGAGGGGTAAGAGTATGGGATATATGAGTTTTTTCTTTTTACTTTTTTTTTTTCCTGGAGTGATATAACTGTTCTAAAAATGATCATGGTGATGAATACACAACTATGTGATGATACTGTAAGCCACTTTGGATGGACTGTATGGTACATGAAGATATCTCAATAAAAATATTTTTAAAAATTGATTCAAAATGCTTGGTCCTTCCATTTATTAGCTATATATATATATATTTTTTAAATAATTAAAAATGGATCAATGACCTAAATTAAGAATCTAATACTATAAAGCTCTTAAAAAAAAAAACTGGGAAATATCTTCAGGACCTTAAAGTAAGCAAAGAAATTTTAGATTTTACACCAAAAGCACAAGCAACAAAAGAAAAAATAGATAAAATGGATTTCATCAAAATTTAAAACTTTTGCACATCAAAGGACACTACCAAGAATGTCAAAAGATAACCTACAGATTGTGAAAAAAATATCTGGATATAATATATCTGAAAAGGGTTTAATATCCAGAATATATAAAGCACTCCTAAGCTCAACAACAAAAAAACAAAGAACCCGATTTAAAAATGGGCCGAGGACTTAAATAAACATTTCTCTAAAGAACATATTCAAATGATCAATAAGTATATGAAAAGTTGCTCAACATCATTAGCCATTAGAGAAATGCAAATTAAAACTACAATGAAATACCACTTCACATCCACTAGGATGGCTATTATTTAAAAAAAGAAAAACTGAAAATAACAAGTGTTGATGAGGATGCAAAAATACAGGAACCCTTGTACATTGTTGGTGGAAACGTAAAATGGTACAAGTGTTGAACAGTTTGGTGGTTCCACAGAAAGTTAAACTTAGAATTACCATATGACCTGGCAATTCCACTCCAAGGTATATACCTAAAAGAACTGAGAGCAGAACTTAAACAGATATTTTCACACCAATGCTTATAGTAGCATTATTCACAATAGTCAAAAGGTGGGAGCAACCCAAGCACCCATCAACAGGTGAATGGATAAACAAAATGTGGTATATCCATATGTGGTATTCTGAAGCTGTATGTACCCCAGAAAAACATGTTCTTAAGGCTAATCCATTCCTGTGCGTGTGAACCCACTGTAACTAGGACATTTTGATGAGATTACTTCCATTAAGAAAAAAAAGTCAATTGTGATGATAAATGCACAGCTATATGATGGTATTGTGAACCACTGATTGTACACTTTGGATAATTACATGGTATGTGAATATGTAATATATATCAATAAAAAATAAAAATTTAAAACTTTTCTAAAAAGTGAGTTCTAGATCTAGTCCGGTCAAGAGAAGGAGAATTAGGCTCCACATCTTAAAGGGAGGATTATCAAAGATTTGAGTATATATTTCAAAACAAAATACATCCATTTTGGCAAAGAATGTGGCAGTGCTCACCCTGTGGGGCATATGTATCTCACCAACGTCTCTGGTGTGCTAGCCTCATCAGCATTATATCTTCAATGTAATAGATCAAAGTGATGTTCTATGGGATGGCCAAATGGTCCAGGTCTCTTCTGCCCATATTATGACAAAAGTACAGAAGTTGTTTACACAGCCTTGTAAAACTATAAAGATTTAGTATTATCTATTCCACATTAATGCAAACAGGTTTTGATTCTTTTTTCTGATTGAGACAGAAAATAATACATTCACCAAATCAATGCTCACATACCACATTAACTTGCTCTAACAAAGATACCACATCTATCACGGGAGCCACAACTGGAACACAGTACTATGTTGAGCTTGCCTAAGTCTAAAGTCATTCTCCAGGATCCATCTAGTTTTGCAGAAGTAGACTAATGAAATTACCCCTGCATCTTCAAAATATTTAAGGGTAGCACCATCCTTCCCAGAATGCAATACTGATTTTGACTCACTGTCTTGCCCAGGGAAGTAGGAAATAATTTCAAAGAATTTCACTTGGCCTTCCCCACTATCACAGTTCTTACTCCATAGGCTGAGGATCCAACTGGGTGTTACTCCAACTACTGAATAGGCCATCCCTAATTATACACTTGGGGAGAGAAGAAATGACCACATAGTGGATCTGTGGAATAATTCTATTTTAAAAAATTTATCATAAGAAAGTAATAAGATAAATACATGTCATCAATACTAAGTGAAAGAAGCCAGAAACAAAAGGCAACATATTGTATAATCTCATTTACATAAAATACCCAGAGAAGGCAAATCCATAAAGACAGAAATTGAATTAGAGGTTGTCAGGAGCTTGAGAGAAGAGGGGAGTTCAGAGTGTGTGTTAATGTGTAAAACATTTCTTTTTGAAATACTGAAAGCATTCTGGAGTTAGATAGTGGTGATGCTGCACAACTTTGTGAATATATTAAAAGCCACAGAATTGTACACTTTAAGGGGATGAATTGTATTAAATGTGAATTAGATCTCAAAAATTATATGAGAAAATATATTTTAACAAGTAGCCTCATTGCAGCATTATCTCTAACAGTAAAAAATTAGAAATGTCCAATAATAGGAAGCTGGACAAATATTATGGGACATATATAAAATTAAACACTATATAGCCACTAGAAACGATATGAAGATCTGCTTCTTGAAATGGAAAAATATTCGTATGTTGCTTACTTTTTTAGGAATCCATTCTAAGACATATCTTCCAAAGTGAAGTGTTGAAACTTACTTTTCTAATCACAAAGAAGGAGGCACAACAGCGTTAGACCTCTACAGGTGGAATGCAACACATTCCATACCTAAAAATAATGCTCTGGTCCATAATTTTCAGTGGGGGCCTAAAGAAGTAAAGGGCTCTACAACAGGACCATGCTGAGGTTCAAGCAGCCCTGCTGCCTGGGCCATATGCTGTGGCAAACCTTATGATATTGGAGATGTCAAGTGATGGGGGAAAAAATATCTAATGGAGTTTACAGCACGCTCCACTGGGTGAATCACATTATATGCTCCTGGGGCTTTGGAGCAAGGTTAAGCCATCTTCAGCAGAAAATGATAAAACTTATAAGGAATAGCTCTTGGCATATTACTGGGCTCAGGTTGAGATGGACTGCTATAGAACCCCAAATGACCATCTTGAACTGGGTTCTATCACACTCCAAAGTCACAAAGCTGGGTGGATTCAGCTGCAGTCCATTATAAAGATGAAATTACACCTTCAAGATCAGGCCCAAGTACATAGTTAAAAAGTACTAGCAAAGTCCCTTGAGGGACTGGAGAAAAAATATGGAACAAATAAACTTTACCACCTGGGAAACCCCTAATACTCCCTCAAACACTAAGGACTCCCAAGTTAATAGGCCAAGCCCCTGATATTGAGGCTTACTCTTATGAAACTTATTTCTATAATGGAGAAGTTAAGACTACCTATGATTATGCCTAAAAGTTATGCCTAAGGTTCCAGAGAACCTCTTTTGTTACTCAGATGTGGCCTCTCTCTCTCTCTCTAAGTCCAACTCTGCAAGAAAAATCATTACCCTCCCCACTACATGGGACATGACATCCAGGGGTGTGAGTCTCTCTGAAACATGGGACATGACTTCCAGGGATGAGCCTGGCTCTGGCACCATGGGACTGACAATGCCTTCCTGACCAAAAGGGGGGAAAATGTAACAAAATAAGGTATCAGAGGCTAAGAGAGTTCAAATACAACCAAGAGACCATTCTGGAGTCTACTCATATGCTAGTTTCATCTAGATATTGCTGATTACTAGGGACTGCCAACCCCCAACCAAAACCATTCCTGTCACTCAGGGCTATATCTGAGATTCTACAAAGTTGCATGCACTAAGTTTACTTTTCAGAAACCTAAAACCTTCAAATGGTCATAGGCCAGATAAATCCTGAAACCCAGAGGTGCCAGTGTCTCCAAGAATATCAACCAGTTCCATCCCCCTATCCCATATCATTGACATCCCTTACAACATGAAAAAAGTTTGAATGGGCATAACCCAAATATCCCTAAAGACTGGCAGAAAGATCAAAGGAGGAGGAGGAGTTATAACAGAGAAGTTATGATTTAACAAATGAATGTAATTACTGAATTCATTATACTGATATTTCTTTTAACTTCTAGTGTCTTGGAGCAGCTGGAAGGAAAAACCTGAAATTGTGGAACTGTGATCCCTACCAAACTTGGAAATTTGTTCTATAACTATTTGTTAAAATGTACTTTGAAATCTGTTTCTTCTCTGTATATATCTATTTCACAATAAAAGAAAAGACGAGGCCGAAGTAAGATCAGATGGCATGAGTAAATGGTATGAAAACAGACAGCCCAGACCCCCACATCAGCTATCAGGTTGCAGTACTGCCTCACCCTCAGCTCACTCCTTTGGCTATATGGGGTTTCTATGCAACCAGCAGAGGATGAGGGAACAGCCCAAGATTGGTTTATGAATGAATCAGTTTGCTATGTGGGTACAAGCCAAAATGGATGCTGCTGCATTATAGCCACATTCAGATAATCCTGAAAGGCAGTTAATGAGAGAACATTTTCCTACTGATGGAGCTTTGAGCAGTACACTTCATGTTGAAGAAGAAACAGCCTGAGGTAAGAATATATGCAGACTCATAAACACCGTATGGCCATGCAAGCTGATCAGTAGCCTAAAAGAAAAATGACTGAATATGGAGACAAGGAGGTCTGGAATAGAGGTATGAAGATGGACACATGGAGGAGGCATGAAGTGCAAAAAATTTTTGCATCACATTTTTAATGTTCATCAGAAAGCACCCATATCCACAACAGAGGCACTGAACAACCAACTAAATAAAATAACTCAGCTACACTGACATTAGCCCTCCTTCATCATCGGCAATGCAGAAACGGTACAATGAATGGAATGGTGACAGTAACCAAAATGCAGGGAAGTGGTTGCTTAACGGATACAGAGGGATTTCTCTTTGGGGTGATGAAAATGTTCTGGAATTACATAGAGGTGATAGTTGCACAACATTGTGAATATGCTAAAAACCACTGAATTGTACACTTTAAAATGGTTAAAATGGTAAATTTTAAGTTTTATCTCAAAAACAGTTGTTGGCTGCCTGGTGAGTAGCTCTCATCCTTATTCAATTTACAACACAGAATCCAGCACATAGTTTTTTATACTCTAGCATACACAACCCTTGCCAAATGCTTCGGATACAAATACATTTCACCACTCACACTAACCAACACATTGTAAAGCAACTTTTTCTTGTGTTTCATGAGTACCTATTTAAATATAAAAGATACAGCTTTATGTCAGAGCTAAGCAAGGTCCCTGACATCTTCAACCACAGGGAATAACTGACTCTGCTGCTTACCTTCTCTTTCTGATTGAAAGGAAAATACAGTTTCTACTACAAATGCTAGAAAGACAGGTTGAAAGGATTCAGGGACTATCCCACCTCACACACATATTTATTGATAAAATGTCTAGCAGTTTTCAAATTATTCTCTGCAGACACCCCTCCCCCGACCTGGTTCCTTGGTAGTATCTCAAACTACTAAGTCAGGAGTCCAGGGCTCAAGACCCTTCTATGAAAGCAGCTATACTTTTTCTTGGGTCTTAAATATTGGACACACTTCATATTTTTTAATAAAAATGTCTCAACCATATAATGGCATCTGTGGATTTTGCTTATTTAAAGTATCTCTCCACTTCCCAAACCCTTCTTTCACTAAATGTGCCTTGTTTTTCCCTTAGGAAACTTCTTCTTCCCTGCTCTCAGTCCACATGGTTCCAGTGGAACTGATCCTGGCCCCTAAGCTCCATAACCAAAATGTAATTCTAATGAAAAAGTTAGAATGGGCAAAGCCCAAATACCCCTAAAGAATGAGAGACAGATCAAAGGTGATGGTGGAGTTATACAGAGAAGGTACAGTTTAACAAATGAGTATGATTGCTGAACCATTATATTGCTATTTCTTTAGTTCCAGTATCTTAGAGCAGGTAGAAGTAAAAACCTAAAATTGTAGAATTTTAAGATATACCAAACGCTGAAATCTGTTCTACAATTGTTGTGATGTGTTTTGAAACATATTGCTTTTTGTATATGTTATTTTTCACAAAAAAAAGAAAAAAAAGTCATTTGTGATGATAAATGCACAGCTATATGATAATACTGTGAACCACTGATTGTACACTTTGAATGATTATATGGTATGTGAATATATCAATAAAAAATTTTTTAAAAAACTTTTCTTAATGTTAATTCTTTTGACCAATGAAAGTTCAGCATCCTCCTGATTAGTTTAAGATAGGCACATGAGCTAAGCTAAACTCATACCCAGTACTTCCAACACCATTGGAAAAGAGGTATTATCTTTTAATATTCAGTGGTTGTTCAGCTGGTAGAATGCATACCCAAGATGATACTATTTTTGCCCACTGAAAAAAACAGGAATAATATCAATACCTTGCAGGGTTGCTGTGAAGAGGAGTACACAAATATATGTAAAGCACCTAGCAATGTGCCTGGCATAAAACAAATTTTCACTATTTGTTCATTCATTCAACAAATATTTCCTAAGTATAAACTATGAGCCAGTGGTTCAGCATTGAACAAAAATCCCTTCTTATGGAACTTACAGAATGGGAGTTGGGGGGTGAGGCATGACTGAGTGCCTGACAAATAAATATGTCAGAGGGTGATAAAGCTATGGAGAAAAATATAGTAGAGAAAGAGACTGGGGTATGCTGTGGAAGAAGCGTTGCTATCTTACACAGAATGATTAGAGAAGGACTCACTGAGAAGATGACATTTGAACAGAAGATCTGAAGGAAATAAGCCATGTAGAAAATTAGGGTAACTGGGAACAGCAAACAAAAAGGCTCTGAGGCAAGAGCACATTTGCCTTGTTCAAAAAACAGTGAGGAAGCCAATATGACAGGGTGAGAAGATGAAGAACAGTGGGAAATGACCTCAAGTTAAATGTGAGGGAATAGAGAACTTTATGCTTTGGATTCACATTTTGAAAGGATTTCTTTGTCTGTTCTGTTTAGAAAACAACTGTGGGCAGGTAAGGGAAAAAGTAAGGAAACCAGTTAAGAGGCTATTATATTACCACACAAGAGACAAACGATGGTACCTTGGATCAGGGTGATAGAGCAGAGATGATGAAAAGTTTCTGAATTTTGGGTATGTTTTCAAGGTAGAACCAATATGATTTACTGACAGATTGAATATAGGGTGTGAACTTGTTACATTTAAAATGCCTATTAGGCATCCAAAATGTCAATTAAGAGGTTGGATGTTCAATCTAAAGTTCAGGGGAAAGGTTTGAAATGTAAACACAAATGTGAGAGTTTTCAACAAACATAATTAAAACTATGAAAGTGGCTTTTAAATGCTACGAGATAATAAATGAGGTGCCTAATGAATGGTTACTACTATTATAACCCCCTTTTCTCTGGGAGTATTAGAGATACTTACCAAAACTTACCACAAGACTTAAACATCAATACCAACCTCTAACCCCATCCTCACTCCCTCAAAAAAAATTTGACTTTCTGCTCTGCATCCTTCTTCACTCTCTTCCTTCCTTTCAAATTTTCAATTAAAAAACCAGATAAATTGAGACACTGTGGTATTAAATGGTAAAGGCATCAATTTTAGAGTTAGACACCCTTGGGTTTGAATCCTCTATCCTCTAGCATTTACTAGTTTTGTGACCTTTGAACCTCAATTTTCTTATCTGTAAGATGGGATTAACGGCACCTATCTAGTAGGATTTTTGTAATGATAAGACATCCCATTTACTCATTTGTTCAACAAATACTTATTGAGCATTCATTACATACCCAGCACTGTGCTCAGCACTAGAGCTACAGCAGTAACCTGACAGTAACCTCATGGTGCTTATAGCTTAAAGGGCCACAATATTTTCAAAGACGCCCACAAAAGTTAAAAATTTTTGAAAATCAAGATAAAATAATATGTAAAGAGGTTCACACAGTGCCTCATATATAATAGGTGCTAAATAAATGACAGTACTCATTACTTTACAATTAAAGCATCATAAACCCTCATAGAACCACATAATTTTAGACCTGGAAAAGACCTTCAGAAATTTCAGAAATTGAAAGGTACAATTCATTCGTTTAATAGATGAGCAGACTAACTCACTCCATAATAAATTTATTTAGGACACCTATTCAGTCGGGCCAACCTCTTCAGGACACAAGGATGAATAAAACACAATCTCTACCTAACGTCAAGTAGATATGCAAAGGGTAAATGGCTAGCTCAAGGTAACCAACTTGACCACTTAGACTGGAAATCACGTCTTCTTATTTTCAATGAACCAAAATTATTGAATTCCAATGAAAATATCAATCAGGAAGCCAACCAGGTGCCCTGTACATACTACATGAATATGCCACACTACAGCTCAGCAATTCCTCACGGATAGCTACTTCACAAAGAAGAAGCCCCTCAGGACTTGGAGGTTGACTTCTTTCTTTGTGAATAGTCAAGAACCAGCAGTGGCTAGGACCTCAGACAACCTCATTGGAACAGTTGAGAAAATACTGGAAGGTGGCAGCTACCAAAGCCAGAGGTTAGATAAAGACAAAGGAGAGCAAGGCCAGACCAACACCCTCCACCCTCATCCCAGAGACAAAGTCACATTCCCTTCAGGTGAGGACCAGTTACCCGATTCTAACTTCACCTCTCTAAGCCACTCATCCACACCCTCTTCAAGGGCCATTTTTAGTGTCTCAAGATTGAGCTTCTGATGGAAAAGATATCACTATGGAGTAGAAAGATCATACCACGGATCTGGGTTGAAACTTTGGCTCCACTACTAACTAACTGCATGTTTCTTAATCCCTCTCGGGCTCTCAATTGCTTCCTCATCTGGAAAACTGGGATAATACTTACTTTAGGAGTTGTGGTAAGCATTAGAGATGTGTCCAAAGTATCTAGAAAAAAAATGCCTGGCATGCAGTGTTTACTCTATAATGGTGCTATATTAATTATTGTTGTTATTAGGGAATTCAGGACACAGGTCACTCTTATCTACCCCACACTCCTTCTAGTGACTGCAGACCTCAACCTAACTCATAGTTTAGGGTTACCACAATAATAGGGAATATTCAGGAGGGGCACCATTATTGATCACATTTCTCAATCTCACCTACCCTCAGCCTACACCAATCCTATCATGTCACTCCCATCCTAAATATCCACAATAAAGTCCATCTAAGATAAAAACCATACACGACTTAACTTCAACTTCTTTACCATGAAATACAAAGTGATTCAGGATCTGGCCCTTTCCATGCATCCACCTTCATCTCTTGCCACTCCTTCCCAAGTAACCCAGAAGTCCAGCTCAAGGAGCAATCACAATTTCCTGACTTTGCCATGTACTTCCACATTACTCACATTGTCTAAAATGCATTCCAGGATCTTCTCTGCTTGGTACACTTCTAGCCATCCTTAAAGATCCAGTTTAAACATCTTTGAAGCCTTCCCTAACTCTCTCACTAAGTACTTAGACCCTCCTTCCTCTTTTCTCTTGTGCCGGTCTGAATCTGTGGTGGACCCCAGAAAAGCCATGCCCTTTAATCCTCATTCAGTATGGCTGGGTGGGAGCATTTGGATTGTTTCCATGAAGATGTGGCCCACCCAAATGCGGGTGGTAACTTTTGATTAGATGATTTCCATGGAGGTGTGTCTCCATCCACTGAAGGTGGAGTTGCTTACTGGAATCCTTTAAAAGAGGAAACATTTGGGAGAGAGTCCCTTTTTGTTAGAGCCACGAGAAAGCCAGCAGATGCCACCATGTTCGCCACATGCCCTTCCAGCTGAGAGAGAAACGTTGAACATCGTCGACCTTCTTGAACCAAGGTATCTTTCCGCAATGCCTTAAATTGGACATTTCTATAGACTTGTTTTAATTGGGACATTTTCTCAGCCTTAGAACTATAAATTAGCAACTTAATGAATTCCCCTTTTTAAAAGCCATTCTGATTTTGGTATATTACATTCTGGCAGCTAGCAAACTAGAACATCTCCCAATACATTTTGTATGTTCCTCTATTATAGTACTGTGACACTGAACTTATGTGATTGAATATACTTGCTAATGGGATTATCTTCTCAATATTTTATGTGCTGCTCATGGACAGTGTGCCAGTTTGAAAGCATGTACCCTAGAGAAGCCATGCTTTAATCACAGTCCCATTTTGTAAAGGCAGCTGTTTCTTCTAATCCCTTTTCAGTACTGTATGTTAGAAACTTTAGATTATTATCTCCATGGAGATGTGACTTGTTCAAGAGTGAGTGTTAAACTGAATTAAGTGGAGACACGTCTCCACCCATTCCAGGTGGGTCTTGATTACTTTACTGGAATCCTATAAAAGAGGAAACATTTTGGAGAAAGAGATTCAGAGAGAGCAGAGAAGAACAAGAGAGCCACAAGAAAGCCACAACAGAGAACACTACAGAGCCATGAAGCAGAGAGTTCACCAACCAGAGACTTTTGGAGATGAAGAAGGAAAACACTTCCCGGGGAGCTGGAGAGGAAGCTAGTAGATGACACCATGTTCACCATGTACCCTTCCACTTGAGAGAGAAACCCTGAACTTCATCGGCCTTCTTGAATTAAGGTATCTTTTACCGGATGCCTTAGATTGGACATTTCTTTTCTCTTTTTTTTTTTTTACATGGGCAGGCACCGGGAATCGAACCCGGGTCCTCTGGCATGGCAGGCAAGCATTCTTGCCTGCTGCGCCACTGTGGCCCGCCCAGATCGGACATTTCTATGGACATGTTTTAATTGGGACATTTCTACCACCTAAAAACTGTTAATTTGCAACTTATCAAATTCCCCTTTTTAAAAGCCATTCCATTTCTGGTATATTGCATTCTGGCAGCTAGCAAATAGAACAGACAGAGACTATGTCTTTCAGATTTCTGTGTCCCAGCCCATTTATCCAAGCTCTCAAGACAAGCACCCAAAGTGATTAATCAGTCCTGACAGGAGATATGTCTCCGCATACAAGGAGAACAAACTGTAATGGCAACAAGTCTCATTGGGTTTAACATTCCCTCTAGTAAGAGTCTCCATTTCCAGGAGCTGCTTGGACTCTGACCCCAGAGGAGCTATTCCTGACCTGGTTCCTGAAGCCCCTCTGCCAGGAACAGTCTTCTTCAATAGAGAGAAGAGAGCTTCTTTTAGATTAAGATTCTTTGAAAAATGATTTCTAAAATGGGCTGAGATTACAGCAACTGCCAAGTCCATCTCAAGAAGTTATTTGTGAAATAACTCCAAGACCTTTATATACCTTCGAAAGCAACTGCAATTACTGCTACAACAGCCTGAGGCTCATCTTCTTACCTTCAATTTGCCCCTTGGGAAATTACCTAGCATCATTTCTACTAGCAAGTGGTTCCACTACTCAGAAATCTATAATGGCTTCTTACTGCCTAGAACTGTATAACATTAAGAGCAAGAACTCTGGAAACAGATTGCCTAGGTCTGAATCCCAACTCCACCACATACCAACTATGTGAGTATGAGTGAGTTATTTCAGTTCTCTGGGCCTTAGTTTTCTCATCTATAAAATAGGAAAATAATTGTACCTACTCTCATACAGTTGGTATGAGGACCAAATAAACTACTAAAATGCTAAGAACAATGCCTGGCACACAGTAAGTATTTAGCAAATTACATATAAGAATTCTGTTTCAAGTCCCTCTGTCATTCATAACCTGAATTGTGAACTGTTGCCCTGACCCAATTCAGATCCCACAACTCACCAGCTCCCAATTCTTCTCCACAACTCACCAGCTCCCAATTCTTCTAACTTCTGACTTCATCACTTATGATCATTTACCCATAATACCAATCTCCACAGACCCTCCCCCTCCTTTCTTAGCTGCAAATTCTCCCTCTGGCAATGTTAGTTTTAGCAGCCCAGCAAATAGCCTGTTCCCTTAGCAGTACAGGATACCATCTTCTAAACATTCTGTTCTCTAACGCTCACTTCCACCTGCATTCAGGTTATTTTCACATTCCAAATGCCTCCCGGGGACTGCAATATATAAACCTTTAGAAATTTTTCTGCATCAAAAGACATTATCAAAAAAGTGAAATAACAAGCTACAAAATGGGAGAAAATATTTGGAAACCATATATCTGATAAGGGTTTGATATCCAGAATATATGAAGAACTCCAACACTCAACAACAAAAAGACAAAAAACTCAATTTAAAAATAGGCAAAACACTTGAATAGATGTTTCTCCAAAAAAGATACACAGATGGCAAAACATCACATGAGAACATACTTAACATCATGAGCCATTAAGGAAATGCAAGTCAAAACCACAAGATAACACTTCATACCCACTAGAATGGTTATTTAAAAAAAAACTGAATATAAGTGTTGGGAAGGATGCGGAGAACTAGAAAGAAACTTTCATACATTGTTGGTGAGAATGTAAAATGGTGCAGCCAGTGTGGAAAACAGTTTGGCGGATCCTTAGAAGTTTTAAATAGAATAACTATATGAACCAGCAATTCCATCTTTAGATATATACTCAAAAGAATTGAAAGCAGGGACTAGGACAGATGTTTGCACACTAACATTCATAGCAGCATTAATTTATACTAGCCAAAAGGTAGTACAACTCAAAGGTCTCATGTGGCAATATTCCAATGCAATATTACTCAGCTATAAAAAGGAATAAAGTTCTGATACATGCAACAACATAGATGAACCTTGAAGACATAACGTTGAGTAAAATAAGACATACGCAAAAGGATAAATAACGTATGGTTTCATCTGTATCAAATACCTAGAACAAGCAAATTCATTAAGTTAGAAAGTAGATTACAGGTTACTGGAGCTGGGGGTAGCAAGGAATGGGAAATTAATGCTTAAGGAGCACAGAGTTTCTGTATGGGGTAACTGTCAGAATAAAATTAAGTTTAATTTTCACACAAAATGGCACAGAGTAGGGGGAAACGAAACTTACTAAACAAAGGCTGCAAAACGGCCCCAGACTGGTTCCGTGGCTGGGGGGACGGAGAGGTGGGAGGCAGGGGGCGGGCCTCTGATGTAAGCTTGGGGATCAGCAGCATTTCCTTATATCGGAAAATTGTGAGGCCTCTCGGATAGGCTGTAAACTCGGAAATACCCCAGTCAATGGGGAAACGGGAGGGATTTGCATGTTAGGTTTAGAGTATAAATGTTGCTGCCTCCTGTTGTCTGATGCTCCAGCTACCATGTTTTGGTTGCACACCTGTTCTTGCAAGATCATTAATTAATTCTTTCTTCCTCCAGGTGAGGCTGATTGTGGAGGAGGAAAGAATTTTTCCTCTTTCAGGTATGGCTTTCTTTCTGACAACATTGGGGGCTTGTCCGGGATCCGAGGTTTCAGAGGAGGACCCTAGGGACGAAGGAGGGAAAGCGCGCCCCACTGATTGAGCGGTCTCGGACTCACTTCCGACAGCCAGAAGGGCCCGAGACCAGATGCTTAGATCCGCCACTTGTGAACAATAAAAGGGGAAGGGGAAATCTTCCACAGGCAATTCTGTGCACAGACCAAGGTAAGAAAAAAGGACTATTAAGTATTGCCTTGGTGGTTAGGAAAATTTTGATGAGCCTGAGGTTGAGTTTGCGTGTATGAGACAGTGCCACATATTGAGTGAAGCAAGCGCAGGGTCCCAGTCCGTGGTTCCCTTCTCCCGTGAGGAAAAGGGCTGGAGACAGACAAAGTGAAATGGTGCTGAGAGAAAGAAACCCAGGTCATAGAAGCAGTCGACCAGCTGAGGAAAAAGGGAAAGGGGGTACCTATAGAGTCCCCCAGGAACATTCCACTGGATAGTCCATTAGAGAAAATGTTAAAACATGGGACCAATAGTGATTGGACCAAGGAAAGGACAAAAAAGAAAATGATTAAATATTATTGATATATTTGGACCAAAGAAAGTATTTGGCCACCTGATGTATTCTGCCAAAATACAGGGCAGATGAGGATTGGCTCTGTGCTGATTTCGTGCTTTATGTTAATTAAAAAAAAAGTCCTTCTCCACAGAAGAGTCTGATTTATGCCATGTGCAGGCTAAAGGGAAGGACAACTACTCTCTATCCCATGAAAGTTAAAACCCTGGACCCAGAGGTCAAATCTTTAGAAACCAAAGCCTGGGATCCTTTATTGAGACTTCTCCCATCCTATGCTTCTCCTCTTCCAGGTCAGGAGCTGTTGGATGCTGAAGACCCAACAGAACTAACCTGTGTTTCCCCCATCCCCCCGTGCAGAAACCAGAGGGCCAATAAGGGCCAGCTGCTCCACCTGTTACAACCCACCAAAAACTGAGGAATGAGTGGGAACAGTGTAAGAAAGATACACAAATTTTCCATTTATGGGGGCTCCTGTAGGAAAAAGGGTGAGAGAAAATAGACCCGTTGAGTCCTTATAACCTCTGACAGAAGTACCTTCTGGACCTGGGGAAATCAGTCATGTAAACGTGCCCCACTGCTGAGTACAGAAGTAAGGAACTTTAATAAAGAGATGAAATCATTAATGGACGATCCAGAGGGGCTAGCTGACCAAATGGATCAATTTTTAGAACCCAGTTTATATCCCTGGTCCAAACTTACGTCTATCCTGAATATCCTCTTTACAGGGGAAAAAAGGGGAATGGTGAGGAAGGCAGCTATGAAAGATGAAAGAATGGGAGAGGCAGCACCCACCCAGACAAGGGGTAATGAAAGCAGAGGAAAAATTCCTTAACGTAGACCCCAATTGGGATAATAATGATGAGGAAGGCAGAGCACAAATGATCACAGAGACCTCATTATACAAGGGATAAAATTGGCTGTACCCAAATCTCAGAACCTAAATAGGGCCTTTAAGGTGACTCAAGAAAAAGATGAGACCACCTCTGCTTACCTGCAAAGGTTAAGAGACCAGGTGAGGAAATACTCATAAATGGACCCTGATATTCTTGCAGCCCAAGGAATGTCAGTTACATAAAAGGGTCTTGGCCTGACATTCAGAAAAAGATCCAGAAAATGGAAGGGTGGATGGATAAACCACTGGAAGAGTTACTGAGGGAGTCTCAGAAAGTGTTTCTGAGATGGGAAGAGGAAAGGCAGAAGCAAAAACTTAGAATCAGGATAAGCATGGTTGACCACATGGTTGAGAAGAGATTGGAGATAAAGCAGGGAGGAGACAGACAGAGGCGAGATAGAGAAACAGTCTGGGCCAGATGGGATAAAGAGAGAAGAGGGCACAGGATTTCACAGGAAGTGGGAAACCAGGTCATTTCAATAGGGAATGCCTGAATTTAAAAGAAAAAGGTCAAATGATTACCCTGATTATTATGATGATAAACATGCAACTATGTGATGATATTGTGAATTACTGATTATATATGTAGAAGGAATGATCAAAATAGGAATGTTTGTAGATATGTGTTTTTTGGTATTTAAAAAAATAAAATTAAAAACAAATTTTTTTTTTAAATGATACTCCTGATGAATTTGGAGGACTAGGGGGGTCAGAGGCACCTTGTCCCAAGAGCTAGCAGGAGCCTTTAGTAAATTTGAGGGTGGGCCCCTATCAGGAGGAAATTATATTTCTGGTAGACCCTGGGGCAGCGTGATCTTCTATGAACCACATCCCAAAGGGTATCAGATTCTCTGATAGCTCCCTTACAGTTTTGAGTAGAACAGGAGGGATTTAAAGTTTCCATTCTTAAGACTACTAACATCTATTGGAAAGATAACCAATAATAGCTCTCTGCTGTACATCCCAGAAGCTGGGAGTAACTTGTTGGGAAGGGACCTGATAGTACTCATGGGGCTGGACTTGGAGGTAAGGGATGACAAAATAGAAAGTGTCACATAAACGGGCACCAGAAAGGCCATACCCTTGAGGCAAAGGGCAACAGGCTGGCAAACAAAAAGGCTAAGGAGGCTTCCCATTGTCCCCTGTCCGGGTTAATGGTTTTAATACCCTACATTCCCAGGGAATTTGAGTTCCCTGTATTCTCTGAGAAGGAAGTAAAGGAACTGGAACAATTGGAAATAAACTCAGATGATCAAAGGAAATGGGTCCTTTTAACCCTGGATGGCAGAGAGATGTTGAATAAGCAGGTAATGAGGGAAAATATTAGCAGTCTTGCATCAGGGAAGTCATTGGGGAGTAAAGGCCATGTGTGATCTGGTTCTTAAACATTTTGGGTGTGTAAGCCTATATACCATAGCCAGACAAATATGTGCATGATGCATAATTTGCCAAAAGGTTAATTAAAAGGTTCTAAGGAAACAGGTGCAAGGGGGAAGGGAACCAGACCTCAGCCCATTTCAGAGCATTCAAGTTGATTATACCGAGATACCTCCAGTAGGATGACTAAAATATATTCTGGTTCTTGTAGACCATCTAATAGGGTGGGTGGAAGTGTATCCTTTAACCTCAGCTACAGCATAAGGAACTTCCAAGATTATCTTGAACAAATTGTTTCCCTCTGTAGGTTGGAAGAAAATATCGACTCCGACAATGGTAGCCACTTTACCTCCTGTTTGCTGCAGGATGTCATGCAAGGCTTAAGTACTGCATGGGATTTCCATACATTCTGGCAACTGACATCCTCAGGAAGGGTGGAAAGAATGAATCAGACCTTAAAGAAGCATCTTTCTAAACTAGTTTAAGGAACCAAGTTACCTTGCACTAAATGCCTACCCATAGCTCTGCTAAAAATTAGAACTGCCCCTAGAAAAGAGTTAGGGATCTCCCTCTATGAAATGCTCACTGGCTTGCCTTTTCCATGGAAAACTAAAGATCTCCCTTCTTTAGATTCAAAGGACCTCTTCCTTAAGGATTATATACTGGCTTTTTCTTCTACTCTGTCATCCCTCAGGCACCATGGTTTGCTGGCAGCAGACCCCACCTCTTGAATTTGTTGTTCATCAACACCAATCCGGCAGTTGGGTCCGGATCAAATCGTGGAAAGAGTCCAAACTCCAACTGGCCTGGGAAGGACCTTATCAAGATTGGTTGACAACTGAAACAGCAATTTGGACAGCAACAAAAGGCTGGACTCACTACACCTGAGTAAAAGGATCAGTACCTGAGCAGGATGATAAGATCCAACAACACAGTCTGATTCCTCAGAAATTACGCCAACATCGGACCCTTTCAAGATTACTTTAAAGAGATAATAGTTGGGAGGAAAAGAAGTGGGGGAGGTTTGGATTCTGTATTTTAATAAGACAGGTGAGGGATCTGAAGCCTGATCTAAAAAATGAGAATAATTACATTGGCTATGATGTTCCAAATTTGGGAAGCAATGAGCCCCATCAAATTGGTGGTAAATGTAATTGAAGGTTTAGAGTCCCAAACTGTACAGTTTGATGCTAGCCAAGTAATAGACTGTGGAAACTTAGCAAATCAATGGCAACTGAGTGTGGAAAGTAAGTATCTGTGCCCAGAACCAATAAGTGATCACCAATACCCGCCTCGGCCACATGGGCCTTGCCCCTCCTGGGCTTTTGTATGGTGGACTACCCAATATAAGGGGTGGATTGCCGACACAGACAATCCATTACAAATAAGATAACCTCCTATAAAGGCAATACCTCATCAGATTGTAAGAACCTCCAGTGTAATACAGTAACAATAACTATTAAAAAGCCAACAGACAAACAAATAGGGTCAGCACCAGAAATCAAGTAACTGGCAGAATATATGGAACTGGGGAGGGCAGTCCTCCCTACTTCCCCCGATAGAGCACTTCCCTGACAATGTTCTTTCTGCTCTTCAGTAGCACCCAAGGACACCTGACCAGGAACTAATTCTCCAATTCAAAATGACCCCACAGTTTAATCAAAAGCTTCTACATCAAATATTGTGCTGCTACAAAAAGGAATGAAGTTGTGAGGCATGCAACAATGTGAATGAAACTGTGGGACATTTGGTGAGGTAAAATAAGACAGAAACAAAAGAGCAGTTATTGTATGGTTTCCTTTAGAAAATGCTTATAAGAAAGCAGGGGCCTAGATTCTAAGCTCTTATAGCATATACATTTGGTCCAGAGTGGTAATTATTTCTGGATTTTGAGAGGCTGTTTTATAAACGTGTAACCTGGTATTTAGAGATAAGAACGAAGCTGATCAGGGCAGGATTAAGGTAATACAGAACACTGGGGTAAGGAAGATATTGTCTATATTTTAGAACATCACCTACTCTTTGAGACCAAAGGAAGAAAGCTTTATTTTGTCCAGAACCTAAATTTTCTGTAGCATATAATCTAACTCAATCTGTCTGGATAGCTCATTTAAACAATCGAAACACAGGGAGCCGAGAATAAGAATGAGGGCCTTTAATCCTGTATAATTTAATGTAATATCCGTATACATCCCAGAGTATATTAAACAGATCATCGAAAAGTATTGGCAAAGTCCCTTGAGGGATGGGAGATAAAAATAGGAAACTATTAAACTTTACCACCAGGGAAATGCCGGATACTGTGTCAAACATTAGGAACACCCAAATCAATAGGCCAAGCCCTTGATCTTGAGGCTTATTCTTGTGAAAATTATGTATATATGTAGCAGAGAAGCTTAGCCTACCTGCAAGTATGCCTAAGAATTACTTCTGGAGGGCCTCTGTTGTTGCTCAGATGTGGCCTCTCTCTCTCTAAGCCCAACTCTTCAAATGAAATCATTGCCCTCCCTGCTACGTGGGACGTGACATCCAGGGATGAAAGTCTCCCTGGCGGTATGGGAGAGGACTCCCAGGGATAAGTCTGGCCCTGGCACCCTGGGATCAACAATTCCATCCCGACCAAAATGGGGAAAAGAAATGTATCAAGGTATCAGTGGCAAAGAGAGTTCAAGTAGAGTTAAGAGGCTATTCTGGAGGTCACTCTTATGCAAGCTTCCGTTAGACATTGCTACCTATCATAACTTGCCAAATCCCAACCAAAACCACTCCAACCAATCCTAAAGAACACCTACGGCAATATATAAGCTTCTATAAAGGTTCCATGCACTAGGGTAACTTTCCAGAAACCTACAACCTCCAGATGGGGTCCCTGGTCCAGATAAGTCCTGAAACCTAGCCCAGCCTCTCCAGAACATCAGATGATTCCATTTCCCTACCCAGTATTAGTGACACACCCTTTCAATATGAGTAATTTAGAAATGCTATAGTCCAAACACCACTAAAAAGAGGGATGGAAAGATCCAAGGTGATGGTAGAGTTATACAGAGAAGACAGGATTTAACAAATGATTATGAATGCTGAATTATTAAATTGATATCTCTTAGTCTCCAATATTTTAGAGCAGGTAGAAGTAAAAACCTAAAATTGTTAAATTGTAACCCATGTCAAAATTTTCTACAACTAATTGTGGTGCTATGCTTTGAAATTTATATCTTTTATGTATATATATGTTATTGTTCACAAAAAAAGAAGGCAAAAAAGTCGATCGTGATGAAAAAGAAATATTTAAGCCCTCTAGCCTCCTATATTCTGGATCAGCTAGAAAGAAAAATATGAGAGGATCTATGGCAGCCCATGACAAACTCTGGGATCTGTCCTATAACTACTTGTTGAAGAGTACTTTGAAAACTATCACTTTTTTATTTCTTTGCTTTGTATATATGTTATACTATATAATAAAAAAAAAGTTAAAAAAAAAACAAGCAAACAAAATGGTGCACTGTAGGGGATGCAAGGGTTGTTCAGTGGTAGAATTGTCGCCTGCCATGCAGGATACCCAGGTTCAATTTCCAGCCTGGGTACTTCCCAAAAAACAAAAATTTCCACATATGATCCTGCAATAACGGTTAGTCACATGGAAAAAGAATGAAATGTGACCCCCACCAAACATTTATTTACCAAAATAAAAGAAATGGTGCACTGTAGAAATATATAACCTTTATGTTATTTCAGTGACCCAGAATAGACAGAATCCTAAAGTTGGATAGAATGCCTGGACTACTAAAATTACATTACTTTCTCCATCACAACAACCTTCATCACAAGAAAGGCAGAGGACTGAACCAGTTTCTGTAAGAGACCTGCTTCCAATCTGTCCAATAAAGAGGTAGCAGAAGAAAGAGGGGCTTTTATCAGATGTAGCATTTCTGGGGGCTTACCAGAGATGGCTTTAGTGAGTCCAACCCAAAATGAGTTGGCACTAAATACAAAGGAACTAGGCAACTGGTCTCCTGGAAACTAATTTAGCAGTTTTAACTTCACAGAATCTTAGACTTGAAATGAATATTTTTAAATTACTTAGACTAAACTCCTACTTTACTGACGCCAAGAAGCCCCCAAGAGAGCTTGACTTCCTTTGTCACTACCTGAGCTAGATATGGAAAAATCACAAATTAGACAATGATAATTATAATGACAATTAATGAAAGCTTATTATGTGCCAGGCAACCTACAAATGGTAACATGGATCATCTCATTTCACTCTTCACAATAGCCCTATGAGCCTATTACACGATTATCTCCACGCTATAGATAAGGAGGTAGGTTCAGAGAGGTGAACTAACTTGCCCAAAGTATTACTGCTAGCAAGTGCTGGGACTCAGGCAGGCTTACCCCAGGGCCCATGACTAACTGAAGTACCCACTTCTCTGGGAAGCCTTCCATGACAATTCCCTCATGGGCCAATGATTAAGGGGCCATCTAAAGTCCCAATGCCCCTGGTATTCCACCTATCATAGCAGTGATCATCTCCAAATCGTGAGTCCCAAGAGAGCTGAGATTAATTATGCTTCTTTCTATCCTTTGTACCCAGCATTGAATCTGAAGCTCATAAAGATTTTTTAGAATAAATAATTGTCAAGAAGTGTAGTATATTGATGGAAACACATAGGCTTTAAAGTCAAACAGACTTAGAGCTGAATCCAGGTTCAGCCAATTCTTAGCTATATGATCTTGGGTAAATTACTTAACCACTCTGAAGCTCAGCTTCCTTATCATTAAAATAGAGATTAAAATCATTTGCTACAGATGTTATGAGAAAACTAGGCTAAAAACAAGTTTTTGGTACATAAAATTTATTCAGTATTATTTACCTTCCTCCTTTCCCCTTTTCCCACATTACTGACAGAAACAGCATCCCTCTGGGAACCCAGAGTCTAATTAGCTATAACTTGATTAAGTACTTTTCCTTTCTTCTTATCAACAAAATTTGGGAGATTCTACCCACAATTCACAGGACTGTTGGTTCAAAACAAATGAAATAAAATGTGCTTTAGTAACTAAAAAGTGCTGCACATATATATGGAGGAATTTTTCTCATTCCACCTATCCAACTTTTAAAATCAGCCCTGAACTACCCTGCACAGATATGTCTTGAAGCTCAAAGAAGACTGATCTCTCAGCAGTCTGAAAGCTATAAAAGAGGAGGGAGTATTTGCACTGTCACTAGAAGAAGGCGCCAGTCCCACAGAAAGGCGCTGAGGTAAGACACTGCCAAGTGATTCTGCACCAGGAGTTCCTAATTAATTAAGGCCTTGCTCTCCTTCCCTGTAGGCCTGTGACCTCCACAAGATCTAGAGAACACCAAGTGCTCCACGGCAATTCTTCTCTTGGCCAGAGTGACATAAGGTATTGCCAGCAAAGAATCAGCCAAAGCTATTGCATAGAGGTTCCTGTCCTTAGACTTCCTTAGAACAGAGCCAAAAGCAAGGAGCACTCAGCCTCACCCAAGGTTAATAGCTCAGGATTCCTAGCAGTCGGACTAAAAACAGCCACCAAGACTGGGCGTGGGATATGTCAGATGTGGCACAAATGAAGCCTGATCAGCCAGGCCCCTTGGGCAGGCTTAAGGAAAAGGGACTAGTTCACCCATGCTCAGCTAGAAGTGTCTAGTTTTAGAAGCTCCCAAGGTTATTTTTCAGGCCCTTCTTCAGGCTGTGTAGCCCCAAAGTCTTAACTCTGCTCACTAAAGCAGAGCTCCCACCATGCCCCTGAGGTTCTATCTCTCAAGCCTGGCTCTTGTGTAGGATAGTGCATTCATTCCCCTCCAAAAGTTAAAACATATGGGCCTTTTTGTTGCATGGGTTATGTGGGGAAAGAATATAGGTAAAAAACAACGGACTTGCTTGAGCAATTTAGGTTTAAAACTTATAACCTTCTCGACCAAAAGGGGGAAGAGTGAAATGAGACAAAATAAAGTATCGATGCCTGAGAGATTTCAAGCAGAGTCGAGAGGTTATCCTGGAGGTTAGTCTTACACATTAAATAGATATCACCTGTTTAGTTAAGGAGTGATGGAGAGGCTGGAGGGAACTGCCTGAAAATGTGGAGCTGTGCTCTGGTGGCCATGTTCCTTGAAGATAATTGAATGCTGTCACAGTGTGACTGTGTGGTTGTGAGAGCCTTGTGTCTGATGCTCCTTCTGTTTACCTTATCAACAGACATGTGGATTATAAATAAATGGTAAAACATATGGATTAAAAATAAATAAATAATAGGGGGAACAAATGTTAAAATAAATTTAGTAGATTGAAACGTTGGTGAGCTGTGAAGGGGAGGGGTAAGGAATATGGTATGATGAATTTTTTTCTGTTTTCTTTTTATTGCTATTTCTGAATTGATGCAGACATTCTAAAATGATCATGAGGATGAATATACAACTATGTGATGATAGTGTGAGTTACTGATTATATAACAAGAATGGAATGATTATATAATAAGAATGTTTGTGTTTGTATGTGGTTATGTATCATAAATAAAAAATAAATAAATGAAAAAAATAGAGAGAGAGCGTAAGATCAGTGGTGGCAATGGGTTCAGGAGGAGAGGGGAAGGGATGAATAGGTGGAGTCCAGAGCATCTGTAGGGCAGTAAAGCCATTCTGTCAAATACTGTAATGGTGGACACATGACATTATGCATTTGTCAAAACTCATAGATCTGTACAACAACAGTGAACCCAAATGTAAACTTATGGACTTAGTTAATAATGTATCAATATTGGTCCATCAATTGTAACAAATGTACCACACTCACGTAAGATGTTAATAATAGGAGAAACTGTTTACAGGGGAGCCAGAGGTGGGATATGGGGATTCCCTGTGCTTTCTGCACAACTTTTCTGTAAACCTAAAACTGCTCTAAAAAATTATAAAAACTATTTTTATTTCGTAAAAAAAAAAGTCTTACAAAGCAAATATCCTTGCTCAAAGAACATCCATACGGAAGCATTATATGTCCAAGGAGTATGATGTGTGCAACTTGCATTTACATGCTCAGAAAATAAATAAGCAGATAGATGATAAATAGAATAATATGACAAATGTGGTAAAATGTTAAAATTGGTGGATCTGGGTATCTGAGAGTGGGATATGCTGGAGCTCTTTGTATAGGGCTTATATTATTTTTGCAACTGTCCTGTTACAAATAATTTTTAAAATAAAAGTGAAAAAAAAAGTCTTAGAGGTTAGTTACAATCATTGTCTCCATTTCAGTTTCTTATTCCCAGTTCTCGTTGGTGCTGCTAAAGAGCAGTTTTAACATCCAACAGTTCTCAAACTTTATTTTGAAAACAGACTCAAATCTAATTAGGTCTCTAATGAAATAACTGGTCTAGGTAATAAATATCAATGGCTCTTAAAATCTTTTAAGCAAAAGCTGACGGGGAACTGAGACCCAGAGAATCAGAGACCATTCAGCTAGTGCAAACAGCCTAATGTGCCGCTTTCCAAACAGAAGCCCTGAGCCCTCAGAAGTCCACAGACAGGGAGACGGGAACTAGGAAGTAAGCCAAGCCCCATGGCTTGAATGTGCTACCCAAATGTATGCTACCCACCCCCGATTCCCCCCACACTCCATACACCTGAACCCCATCACCTGCCACCCCTACCACACCCCAAGCACCCTCTCCCCAGCAGGTATCTAAGCCCCAGAGCTTGACACCCCGCACCACTCTTGCACGCACATCAAGCCTGACCCACATTTCCAGCGAAAGTGCAGTCTCGTCCGGCCCCTCCCGAGACCAGAGCACACAGGCCCAGCCCATCAACCACCACCTTCCCCTCCGTGTCCCCTCCAGGCAGTCACCTGCATATCTGGGCTGCAAGCTCTCACCTTTATACCCGGGCCACAACCATCCCCAGCTCATGAAGGCACAATCTCAGCCCCACTGCCCTGCATTCTGTGCACATGTACATCAGGGCTCCGCCCCGAGACAGGCGCATGAGCAAAGCCACACACACACCCCAGTGGGCACCCATGCATCTATGGACTGACCTCTTGACTCTTGCAACCCATGCCCTCTGCCCTGTACAGGTACAACCCTTGGCCCACACCCTGGCACAAGCACTCTGCTCCCACACCTAGCAGGTACTCACATGAGCATCTGTGCCACATAGGCCCCTCCCTGCACAAGTGTGCACCCCTGCCCTAACCCCTAAGCACTTGTCTACCTGCACCAAGGCCCCAACCATCTGACATCACTCAACGTTGACTCACATCCTAAAACCCCTGCAACATGTGCCCCACCCTTGCACACTCATGCAACCACATCCAGGTACCCAAGGGCCCCATCCCCCTGTGCAAGGACACACCCATGCCCTGCCTTCCCTATACCCCAACCTCTATGTCCCATACCTCACACCCTGATATCCCCACGCTCCACACGCCCACCAGCATCCTGCCAAGCACCAGCCCCCATGCATTTGCACATACCCTCATCCACCTCCTACCACACCCTAGCTCTGTGTCCCCCAAGCCACACCCTGCTTCTAAACAATAAGGCCTGCCTGAGCCGAACCCTGACCCCACAGCCTCCACACCGCATCTCCACAACCCTGCGCCCTGCACCCCACACCCAGAGGCACTAGCATCACATCCCTGACCCATGCCTATATCTGTGCTGCAACCCATCATCACACTGTTGTACCCTGTCTCACGTCCCGCATCCTGCACCACACCTGTCCTGCAAATAGAAAGCTTTAGACTACAGAAGGAAATCAACTTCCAAAGAAACCCTATCAATATTTACATGCCTATACCTGTGCTGCAACCCATCATCATGCTGTTGTACCCTGTCACACATCCCGCATCCTGCACCACACCTGTCCCACAAATAGAAAGCTTTAGACTACAGAAGGAAATCAACTTCCAAAGACACCCTATCAGTATTTACATGCCTTGAAGGCAACAGAAGATCAGTAAGCATATGAAAATGTAGACAGATAAAGCCTGACCTAATGACCAAATTAAAACACCAGAAGAGACACAGACTTTGGAACAATTAATCTAAGATGTTCACATAACTCTACTGAATAAAATCAATGGGTTGGCTAATGATATAAAAGAGATCAAGAAGACAATACAAGAGCATTAAGAGGAATTTGAAAGAATTAATACAAAAATAGCAGATATCACTGAGATTAAAGATGCTGTATACCAAATCAAAAATGTATTAGAGACACACAACAAAAGATTTGAAAACTCAGAAGAAAGAATAAGTGAACTAGAAGACAGGACAACTGATTTCAAGCACACAAAAGAGCAAATGACAAAAAAAGATGGAAAAACTGAACTGGATCTCAGGGAAATGATGGACAAAACAAAGCACACAAATGTAAGTATGATCAGTATTCCACAAGGAGAAAAGAAGAGTAAAGGACTAGGAAAAGTAGTGGAGGATATAATGGGGGAAACTTCCCAAGCCTTATAAAAGACATAAATATGCAAATCAAAGAAGCTTAATGAACTCCAAATAGAATAAATTCAAATAGGCCTACTCCAAGATATATACTAATCAGTCTGTGAAATGTTGAAGAGAAGCAGAAAATCCTGAAAGCGGCAAGAGAAAAACAATCCATGACATACAAGGAAAACCATATAGGGGTGAGTTTAGACTAATCAAATGACACTATGGAGGTGAGAAGGCAGTGGTATGATATATTTAAGATCCTGAAAAACAAAGACTTCCAACCAACAATTCTGTACCCAGCCAAATTGTCCTTCAAAGTGAGGAAGAGATTAAAATTTTTACAGACAAACAAAGACTGAGAGAATATGTCAACAAGAGACCAGCTCTACAAGAAATACTAAAGAGAGTTTCATCAGCTGAAACAAAAGTCAGGAAAGTGGTCTGGAGGGGGCACAGAACTGAAGAGTGCAAGTAAGGGTAACCTAAAGGATAAAAAGAGAAGAGGAAAATGAACATACAGATCTGAAAAATAAATTCAAAGACAAGATGGTGGATTCAAGGAATGCCTTTACAGTAATAACTTTCAATGTTAACAGACTAAACCTACCAATAAAAAAACTACGTATTGGCAGAAGGGATTAAGAAATATAATCCATCTATATCCTGCTTACATCTCACAAAAAAAGGATACAAATAGACTAGAAGTGAAAAGATGGAAAAAGATGTTCCACACAAGCTGTAACCAAAAGAAAGCAGGAATAGCTATACTAATATTAGATAAAATAGACTTTAAATGTAAAGACATCATAAGAGACAAAGAAGAACACTATATATTAGTAAAACGGACAATTAACCAAGAAGAAATGGCAATCATAAATGTCTATGCTCCCAATCAAGGAACTCCAAAGTATATGAGTCAGCAATTGGCAAGACTGAAGGGAGTAATAGACATTTCAACAATAATAGTAGGAGACTTCAATAATACCACTCTCCTCTATAGATAGAACAACCAGAGGATCAATGAGGAAATAGAGAACTTAATGTGATAAATGAATTACACCTAACAGACATATATAGGTCATTATACCCCAAAACACCAGGATATACATTCTTGTCTAGTACTCATGAACATTCTCAAAGATAGATCATATGCTAGAGAACAAAAAAGGTCTTCAAAAATTTAAGAACATTGAAATTATTCAAAGCACTTCTCTGATCACAATGCAATGAAGCTGGAAATCAATAACCACCAAAGAACAAGAACTTTCACAAATAAATGGAGATTAAATAACACATTCTTAAACAATTAGAAGGTCAAAGAAAAAATTGCTAGAGAAATCAGTAGCTATCTAGAGACGAATGAAAATGAGAACACAACATATCAGAACTTATGAGATGCAGCAAAGAACTTATGAGATGTAGCAAACTTATGAGATGTGCTGAGAGGGATATTTATTGTCCTAAATGCCTATATTAAAAAAAAAAAGGAAGGGCAAAAATTGAGGACTTAACTGCTCACCTGGAGGAACCTGAGAAACAACAGGAAACTAACCCCAAAGCAAATAGAAGAGAAATTAACAAAGATTAAAGGAGAATTAAGTGAATGGGAGAACAAAAGAACAATAGAAAGAATCAATAAAACCAAAAGTTGGTTCTCCGAGAAAATCAATAAAATTGATAGACCACTACCAAGGCTGACAAAGAAAAACAGAGAGAGGATGCAAATAAACAGAATCAGAAATGAGAGCAGTGAGGTTCATTACAACAGACCTTCAAGAAATTTTTTTTTTAATCCTAAAAGGATACTATGAGCAATTGTATGCCAAGAAACTAGACAACTTAGATGAACTGGACAAATTCCTGGAGACACACAAATAAGCTGCACTGACTCAGGAATAAATAGAAGATCTCAACAACCAATCACAAGTAAAGAGATTCAAATATTCATCAAAAATCTTTCTACAAAGAAAAGCCCAGGGCCAGATGGTGTCACAGGGGAATTTTATCAAAGATACCAAGAAGAACAATCACCAGTCCTCTTCAAATTTTCAAAAACACTGATGAAAAAGGAACTCTACTTAACTCATTTCATGAAGCTAATATCATTGTAATACCCAAACCAGGTTAAGATGTTAAAAGAAAGGAAAACTAAAGGCAATCTCCCTAGTGAACAAAAATAAAAAAAAATTCTCAACAAAATATTAGCAAATTGAATCCAACAGCACATTAAAAGAATTATAGACTTCCGGAGAAGATGGCGGCTTAGTAAGACGCACGGGTCTTAGTTCCTCCTCCAGAAAAGCAACTAAAGAAACAGAAACAATACGAAACAGCTCCCGGAGTCACGACAGAGACCAAAAAGACAGCGTACCCCATTCTGGAACAGCTGAACGGGCAGGGAGAATCTGCTGCGGTGAGATACCCAAGGGGCGCACGTTTTCCCGGCCGGGGCGGCTGGCGACTGGGGTCCCCTCCACGCACGTGGCTCCCCGGTCTGACTGGGAACATTGGATAGCGGGGCCCTCCCATCACGCTTGGCGTTTCGGGTCAGCTGGGCAATTAGGACCGGCACTCTCCCAAGCCGCGGTGGCCAGCGACCCCCGCCTCCACGTGAGGTTTCCCGGGCCGACTGCCGTGCAGACAGACGAGCGCCACGAGCGCCACCTACTGGGCAGGAAAAGAAAAACAGAGCCCAGAGATTTCACAGAAAAAGCTTTCAACCAGCTGGGTCCCATACCCAGGGAAATCTGATCAAATGCCCAGACACCAGCAGAAAATAATGGATGACGCTTGGAAAATTGAAGATATGGCCCAGTCAAAGGAACAAACCAATAGTTCAAATGAGATACAGGAGCTGAGACAACTAATGCTGAATATACGAACAGAAATGGAAAAATTCTTCAAAAACCAAATCAATAAATTGAGGGAGGACATGAAGAAGACATGGGCAGAACAAAAAGAAGAAATAGAAAATCTGAAAAAACAAATCACAGAACTTATGGGAGTGAAGGACAAAGAAGAAAAAATGGAAAAACAATGGATACCTACAATGGTAGATCTAAAGAGACAGAAGCTACAATTAGTGAACTGGAGGATGGAACATCTGAATTCCAAAAAGAAACAGAAACTATAGGGAAAAGAATGGAAAAACTTGAGCAGGGGATCAGGGAACTGAATGACAATATGAAGCGCACAAATATACGTGTTGTGGGTGTCCCAGAAGGAGAAGAGAAGGGAAAAGGAGGAGAAAAACTAATGGAAGAAATTATCACTGAAAATTTCCCAACTTTTATGAAAGACCTAAATTTGCAGATCCAAGAAGTGCAGCGCACCCCAAGGAGAATAGACCCAAATAGGCGTTCTCCAAGACACTTACTAGTTAGAATGTCAGAGGTCAAAGAGAAAGAGAGGATCTTGAAAGCAGCAAGAGAAAAACAATCTGTCACATACAAGGGAAACCCAATAAGACTATGTGTAGATTTCTCAGCAGAAACCATGGAAGCTAGAAGACAGTGGGATGATATATTTAAATTACTAAAAGAGAAAAACTGCCAACCAAGACTCCTATATCCAGCAAAATTGTCCTTCAAAAATGAAGGAGAAATTAAAACATTTATAGACAAAAAGTCACTGAGAGAATTTGTGACCAAGAGACCAGCTCTGCAAGAAATACTGAAGGGAGCACTAGAGTCAGATACGAAAAGACAGAAGAGAGAGGTATGGAGTAAAGTGTAGAAAGAAGGAAAATCAGATATGATATATATAATACAAAAGCCAAAATGGTAGAGGAAAATATTATCCAAACAGTAATAATACTAAAAGTTAATGGACTGAATTTCCCAATCAAAAGACATAGAATGGCAGAATGGATTACGACCCAGCAATACCACTGCTAGGTATCTACTCAAGGAACTTAAGGGCAAAGACACAGACGGACATTTGCACACCAGTGTTTATAGCAGCATTATCTACAATTGCAAAGAGATGGAAACAGCCAAAATGTTCATCAACAGACGAGTGGCTAAACAAACTGTGGCGTATACCTACGATGGAATATTATGCAGCTTTAAGACAGACTAAACTTATGAAGCATGTAATAACATGGATGGACCTAGAGAACATTATGCTGAGTGAGTCTAGCCCAAAACTAAAGGACAAATACTGTAAGGTCCCACTGATGTGAACCGACATTCGAGAACAGCTTGGAATATATCATGGGTAACAGAGACCAGCAGGAGTTAGAAACAGGGTAAGATAATGGGTAATTGGAGCTGAAGGGATACAGACTGTGCAACAGGACTAGATACAAAAACTCAAAAATGGACAGCACAATAATACCTAAGTGTAATGTAACTAGGTTGGAACACTGAATGAAGCTGCACCTGAAATATGGTTTTTTGTTTGTGTGTTTGTGTGTTTGTATCTTTTGTTTTTGTTTTTTTTCTTTTTCCTTTTTATATATATATTATTAGTATTATTATTTTAATTCTCTTCTCTATATTAACATTCTATATCTTTTTCTGCTGTTTTGCTAGTTCTTTTCCTAAATCAATGCAAATGTACTAAGAAATGATGATCATACATCTATGTGATGATACTAAGAATTACTGAGTGCATTTGTAGAATGGAATGATTTCTAAATGTTGTGTTAATTTCTTTTCTTTTTTTTGATTAATAAAAAAATTAAAAAAAAAAAAAAAGAATTATACACCATGACCAAGTGGGGTTTATACCAGGAATGCAAGGATGGTTCAACACAAGAAAATCAATTAATGTAATACAGCACAAAAACAAATCAAAAAGGAAAAATCACATGATCATCTTGATTGACGCTGAAAAAGCATTCGACAAAATTCAGCATCGTTTTCTGATTAAAACATTCCAAAAGATAGGAATCAAAGGTAACTACCTCAATATGATAAAGTGAATATATGAAAAACCGACAGACAGCATCATATTTAATGTAGAGAGATGTAGAGAGACTGAAAGTCTTCCCCCTAAGATAAGGTACAAGACAAGGATGCCCACTGTCACCACTATTATCTAACATTGTGCGAGAAGTTCTAGCTAGAGCAATCAAGCAGGACAAAGAAATAAAAGGCACCCAAATTGGAAAGGAAGAAGTAAAACTCATTATTTGCAGATGATATGATACTATACTTGGAAGATCCTGAGAAATCTACAGCAAAGTTACTTGAGCTAATAAACAAATTCAACAAGGTGGAAGGATATAGAATTAATGTGCAAAAATCAGTAACATTTCTACAGTGAAAGGGAGGGGTAAGGGGTATGGTGTGTATGAATTTTTTTCTGTTTTCTTTTTATTTCTTTTTCTGAATTGATGTAAATGCTCTAAGAAATGATCATGATGATGAATATAGAACTATGTGATGAAAAAAAGAATGTCCACATTGTATGTTGATTGTTTTTATTAATAAAAATTTATTTTAAATGGCTGCTATTAGACTAATAGGAAACTAAAAATGTTGGGGAGAATGTGGAGAAACTGGGACACTTATGCACTGCTGGTGGGAATGTATAATGGTGCAGCCACTATGGAAAACTGTTTGGAGGTTCCTTAGGAAACTAAATATTGAGTCCCCTATGACCTAGCAGTAGTATTGCTTGGTATACACCCAGAAGAGCTGAAAGCAACGACACAAACAGATATTTCATACCAATGTTCATAGCAACATTATTCACAACCACCAAAAGATGGAAACAAACCAAATGACCATCAACAGATGAGTGGATAAACAAAATGTGGTACATATATACGATGGAATATTATGCAGCAGTAAGACAAAATGACATCCGGAAGAACATGACGAGATGGAAGTGCCTTGAGGACATAACCCTGAGTGTAATTCGTCAGACACAAAGGGACAGATACTGTATGATTCCACTTCTATGACCAGCATAAAGCTATAATCATAGATTTATAACACAGAATGTGGGGTACCTGGAGAGACATAGAAGCTGCAGATGGGTGAACTTTTAGCTAACGAGGTTGAACTCCAATGTAAAGGGAATTGATAGGAATGAAGGTGATTCTCTAGTGGGTCTAGAAGTAATATTACCATATTGAACATGAACAAGTTTGAAAGGGGTTGTATAGACCTACGTGTCCCACTGATTCACACTACAAATATGAATTAGTTTATGTAAGAATTACTTCAAAGATATGATTATTGTACAAAGAGCTTTTAAGTCCAGAGTACAGGGGGAACCTGCTATTGGATGCTATGAGCTACGTTCAGAAGAAAACCATCAGCACTACCACAGCAACAGCAGAAGTAAATGGGGGTGATGGACAAGAATGAAGAGGAGGTTGAGATTTCCTATTTAGTGAGAGGATGTTTACAGGTTTTCTGTGTCTTGAGAACAATGAAATTATATAAGGTTGAGAATGTTGGTGGACTATGGACTTTGGGCTCTCTATGTGATGCCTGATGAATGCAAGTGGCTGAACGATGCACTGATGAAGAAGTAGATTGGCAAACAATGATGTATACTTATGAACAAAGGTTGTGCTCCTATAAAAAGGAACAACATTGTGAGGCATGCAACGATGTGAATGAACATGTGGGACATTCGGTGAGAAAAGATAAGCCAGAAACAAAAAAACAACAATGGTATGGTCACCTTTAGAAAATGCTTAAAAGAAAACAGGGGCCTAGATTCTAAGCTTTTAGAGCAGACACATTAAGTCCGGAGTGGTGATTATTATTTCTGGATTTTGAGAGGCTGTTTTATATATATGTAACCTGATAATTAGAGATAAGAATGAAGCCAAACAGGTTGGGGTTGAAGTAATTCAGAACATAGGGGTAAGGAAGACAGTGTCTATATTTTAGAACTACACATACTCTTTGAAACCAATGGAAGAAAGGTTTATTTGATCTGGAACTGAAATTTTCTGTAGTGCATAATCTAATTCAACCTATCTGTATAGTTCATTTGAACAACTAACACAGGAGGTACAGAGTAAGAAAGAGGTCCTTTAATCCTGTATAGATTATTGCAATGCCTGGAAATATCCTTAAGTATATTAACCAGATAATCAAAAAGTATTGGCAAAGTCCCCGAGGGAGAGGAGAAAGAATATGTAACTATTAAACCTTACCATCAGGGAATCCCCTGGTATTATGTTAAAATTTAGGGATATCCAAATCAACAGGCCATGCCCTCGATCATGAGGCTTACTCTTGTGAAGCTTATGTAGGTAGCAAAGAAGCTTAGACTAACTATAGGGGTGCCTAAGAGTTACTTCTGGAAGACCTCTGCTGTTACTCAGATATGGCCTCAGTCTCTCTATGCCCAACTCTTCAAATGAAATCATTGCCTGCCCAACTACAGGGGACATGACATCCAGGGGTGAAAGTCTCCCAGGCGATGTGGAAGAGGACTCCCAGGGATGAGTCTGGCCCTGGCACAATGGGATCAACAATACCATCCTGACCAAAAGGGGAAAAAGAAGTGTAATTAATAAAATATCAGTGGCAGAAAGAGTTCAAATAGAGTTGAGAGGCTACTCTGGAGGTTGCTCTTATGCAAGCTTCAGGTAGACTTTGCTACCTGTCATAACCTGCCAATCCCCAGCCAGCACCATTCCAACCAATCCTAAAGAACACCTAGGGCAATATATAAGATTCCACAAGTGTTCCAGGAACTAAAGTAACTTTCCAGAAACCTACAACTTCCAGATGTGTCCCTGATTCAGGTAGGTCCTGAAACCTAGTCCAGCCTCTCCAGAACATCAGATAGTTTCATCTCCCTACCCCATTCTAGTGACAGACCCTTCCAATATCAAAAATTTAGAATTTCCATAGCCCATACATATAAAGAGAGGTATGGAAAGATCAAAGGTGATGGTAGAATTATATAGAGAAGACAGGACTTAACAAATGAATATGAATGCTGAATCATTAAATTGATATCTTCTTTAGTCTCCATTATAGAGCAGCAATAAGTAAAAACCTAAAATTGTGAAATTGTAACCTATGTCAAAGTTTGAAATATGTTCTACAACTAATTGTGCTGCTGTGCTTTGAAATTTATGGCTTTTTTGTATATATGTCATTTTTCACAAAAAAAAGAAGGAAAAAAAAGTTGATTGTGATGATAAAGTATTTAAGCCCTCTAGCCTCCTATATTCTGGAGCAGCTAGTAGGAAAAACATGAGAGGATCGTATGGTAGCCCATGACAAACTGGGATTTGTCCTGTAACCACTTGTTGAAGAGTGCTTTGAAAACTATTGCTTTTTTATTTCTTTGCTTTGTATATATGTTATACTATACAATAAAAAAAGTTAAAAAATAAAAAAAAGTGTTAGGAAAACAAATCCAACAATACATTAAAAAATTATACACCATGACCAAGTGGGGTTTATACCAGGAATGGAAGGATGATTCAACACAAGAAAAGCAGTTAATGTAATATAGCACATTAACTAACTGAAAAGGAAAAATCATATGATCATCTCAATTAATGCTGAAAAAGCATTCAACAAAATTCAACATCTTTTCTGATAGAAACACTTCAAAAGGTAGGAATCCAAGGTAATTTTCTCAACATGATAGAAGGCATATATGAAAACCCATAGCAATTATCATACTCAATGGTGAGAAGCTGAAAGCTTTCCCCCTAAGATGAGGAATGAGACAAGGATGCCCTCTGTCACCACTATTATTCAACATTACACTAGAAGTTCTAGCGAGAGCAATTAGGCAGGAAAAAGAAATAAAAGGCATCCACACTGGAAAGGAAAAAGTAAAACTTTCATTATTTGCAGATGACATGATCCTATACTTGGAAAATCCTGAGAGATGTATAACAAAGTTACTTAAGCTAATAAATAAATTCAGCAAGGTGACAGATTATAAAATTAATGTGCAAAAATCAGTTACGTTTCTATACACAAGCAGTGACCTAACCAAGGAGTCAATTAAGGAAAAAATTCATTCAAAAGAGCAACTAAAAGAATTAAGTATCTAGGAATGAACTTGACTAGGGATGTAAAGGACTTATACACAGAGAACTACATAACATTGTTAAAAGAAATCAAAGAAGATCTAAATATGTCGAAAGACATTCCATGCTCAGTGACAGGAAAGCTAAATGTAGTTAAGATGTCAATTCTATCCAAATTGATCTACAGATTCAACACAGTACTCAATCAAAATTCTAACAACCTACTTTGAAGATTTGGAAAAACTAGTTAACAAATTCATCTGGTAGGGAAAGAGACCCCAAATAGCTAAAAGTATCCTAAAAAAAAAAAAATTAAGTTGGAGGATTAATACTCCCCAATTTTAGAACTTATAAAGTCACAGTGGTCAAAACAGCATGGTACTGTCACCAAGATAAAAGAATTGACCAATGGAATCGAATCAAGAGTGCAGAAATAAATCAACAAATCTATGGTAAAATACTCTTCAACAAGGCCCCCAAATCCACTGAACTGGGGCAAAACAGTCTTTTCAATAAATGGACATGAATGTTTTGCATGAGAAAGAACAAAGGAATGTCAATATTGCAGGGTGTTGAAAATAGATGGTCATTCATATTTTAAAACTCCAACTTCTGTGTGAGGCTAAAGCAAGAAATATTTATTTGGAATAAAATTTCTATTTTGTCTAGTACATTTCCTAATTTAACTTCTATGGACAATTTAATTGAACACCATAAGTTCATGGAATCTTGTATAGGGCACGAGATTTTGTAGTCTAGTCCAGGTTAGTGAAACGCCCCGATAAATTTCAGACTGATTTGAACAGTGAATAAAGAAGTATTTGCAAAGTTCCTTTGGGGGAATTAGGAGAAAGAGAGAAAATTCAACTTCCCCACTTGTAGAATTCCTGATATACTCAGAAGCAGTGGGAACAACCAATCAACAGGCCAAGCCCTCAATCTTGGGGTTTGTTCCTATGAAACTTATCCCCACAAAGGATAGGCTAAGCCTACTTAAAATCAGGCCTAAGATACTTCTGGAGAACCTCTTTTGTTGCTCAAATGTGACCTCATTCTCTCTAAGCCCAACTCTACAAGTGAAATCATTGCCCTCCCAACTATGTAGAACATGACATCCAGGGGTAAAAGTCTCCTTGGTGACATGGGAGATGACTCCCGGGGATGAATCCAGACCTGGCATTGTGGGATCAACAATTCCATCCTGACCAAAAGGGAAAAAAGAAGTGTAACTAATAAAGTATCAGTGGCAGAGAGAGTTGGGAGGCTACTCCGGAGGCTGCTCTTATGCAAGCTTCATTTAGACATTGCTACGTATCATAACCTGCCAAACCCCAACCAGGACCATTCCAGCCAATCCTAAAAACACCTAGGGCAATATATAAGATTCCACAAGGGTTCCATGCACTAGAGTAACTCTCCAGAAACCTACAACCTCCAGATGGGTGGTCCAGACAAGTCCTAAAACCTAGAAGGCCCAGCCTCTCCAGAACATCAGATAGTTTCATCTTCCTACCCCATATTAGTGGCAGATCCTTTCAATATGAAAAACTGATAATGGCCATAGCCCAAACACCCCTAAAGAGAGAAACAGAAAGATGAAAGGTAACGGTGGAGTGATACAGTAAAGATAGGACTTAACAAACATATATGAATGCTGAATCATTAAATTGATATCTCTTTTAGTCTCCAGTATCTTAGAGCAGCTAGAAGTAAAAACCTAAAATTGCTGAATTGTAACCCATGTCAAACTCTGAAATATGTTCTACAACTAACTGTGGTGCGATGCTTCAAAATTTATTGCTTTTTTGTATATATGTTATTTTTCACAAAAAAGCAGAAAAAAGGTTGACTATGATGATAAAAAAAGATTTAAGCCCTCTAGCCTGCTATATTCTGGAGCAGCTAGAAGGAAAAAATTTGAGAGGATTGTACAGCAGCCCATGACAAATTCTGGGATCTGTCTTGTAACTACTTGTTGAAGAGTGCTTTGAAAATGATTGCTTATTTATTTCTCTGCTTTGTATATACGTTATACAATACAATAAAAAAGTTAAAAAAAAAAATTAGGCCTAAGAGTCACCCCCAGAGAACCTCTTTTATTGCTCAGATGTGGGCTCTCTCTCACTCTCTCTCAGCCAACATGGCAAGTAAACTCGCCACCCTCCCTCTCTCTTTGTGGGATATGACCCCCTGGCAACATGGGACAGAAATCCTAGAATGAGCTGGGACACAGCATCAAGGGACTGAGAAAACCTTCTTGACCAAAACGGAAGAGAAAAATGAGACAAAATAAAGCGTCAGTGGCTGAGAGGTTTCAAACAGAGTCAAGAGCTTATCCTGGACGTTATTCATATGCATTATTAAATACCCCCTTTTTAGTTATTGTGTATTAGAGTGGCTAGAGGAAAGCGCCTGAAACTCCAGAGCTCTGTTCCAGTAACCATGTTTCTTAAAGATGATTGCATGATGATATAGCTTTCGCTATGTGACTGTGTGATTGTGAAAACCTTCTGTCTGATACTCCTTTTATCTATGGTATGGACAGATGAGTAAAAAATATGGATAAAAAAGTAAATAAATAATACGGGAAACAAAAGTTAAAATAAATTGAGTAGACTGAAATACTAGCAGTCAGCAAAAGGGAGTAGTAAGGGGTATAGTATGTGTGAGTTTTTTCTTTTTTCTTTCTTTTGCTAGAGAGATAACAAATGTTCAAAAAAAATGATCATGTTGATGAACACACAACTATGTGATATTGTTAGCCACTGATTGTATCCATGTCAAGAATGTTTATATGTTAAGAATATTTGTATGTCTGTTCATTATCTATAACAAAAATATTTTTTAAAAAGAATATATTTATAATAAAATAATAATTAGCAAAAATAAATACATGAATAGGCATGGGAGAACTGGATATCAGTAGCCAGAAAAATGAAAGAAAACACTTACCTTACACACTATATAAAAATTAACTCAAATTGGATCAAACATTTAAACATAAGAAACAGTACCATAAAGCTCAAGAAGAAAATTTAGTGAAACATCTTCAAAACCTAGTAATAGGGCGGGCCGCGGTGGCTCAGCGGGCAAAGTGCTTGCCTGCTATGCCGGAGGACCTCGGTTCGATTCCCGGCCCCAGCCCATGTAACAAAAACGGAGAAACAGAATACAATAAAACAAGAAAATGTTTAAAGATGTTTCCCTTTCTTCCTTCCTTCCTTCCTTCTATCCTTCCTTCCTTCTCTCTGTCTAAAAAAAAAAAAAAAAAAAAAACCTAGTAATAGGAGATAGCTTCCTAAACTTTACACCCAAAGCACAAGCAACAAAAGAAAAAAATAGATAAATGGGAACTCCCCAAAATCAAATGCTTTTGAGCCTCCAGTGACTTTGTCAAAATGGTGAAGAGGAAGACAGCTCAACAAGAGAAAATATTTGGAAATCACACATCAGATAAAGGTTTGATGTCCTGTATACTAAAGATATCATACAACTCAACAACAAAAGAACAAGCAACGCAATTTTAAAATGGGCAAAGAAAGGAACACACATTTTTCCAAAGAGCAAATACAGATAGCTAAAAAGCACATGAAGAAATGCTCATTCTCATTAGCTATAAGGGAAATGCAAATCAAGACTATAATGAGATACCATCTCACAACTATAAGAATGGCTGCTATTAAAGAAACAGGAAACTACAAATGTTGGAGAGGATTGGAGAAATTGGGACACTGATACACTTATGCACAGCCACTATGGAAGACAGTCTGGTGATTCCTCAGAAAACTAAATATCGAGTGCCCTATGGCCCAGCAATACCACCACTCAGTATATATTCAGAAGAGCTGAAAGCAATGTCACAAACAAAGATTTGCACACTGATGTTCACAGCAGCATTATTCACAATTGCCAAAAGATGGAAACAATACAAATACCCATCAACAGACGAGTGGACTAACAAAATGTAGTATATACATACAATAGAATATTATGCAGCACTAACACAAAATGACTTCCTGAAACACATGACAAGTTGGATGAGCCTTGAGGACGTAATGCTGAGTAAAATAAGCTGGACACAAAAGGATAGATACTGTATAATTCCACTTTTACAACCATGGTAAAGGTAAAATTAGAGGTTTTTAATACAGAATATAGGGACCTAGAGATGTACAAAAGCTTGAGATGTTAGTTTGCTAATGAGGATGAACTTAATTGTCAGCAAACAGATAGAAGTGAAGGCAGTTCACCAGTAGGTCTACAAGTATGATTACCATATTGAAGGTGAACATGACTGAAAGGGGTTGTGTAGACTCATGTGTCCCACTGATTAACACTACAAATATAAACAAGTTCTTGCGTGAACTACTGCAAAAGGTATAAATCTTGTACAAAGAGTGTATAATTTTGTGATACAGGGAGAAAAATGCTACTGCATGCTATGGGCTATGTTTAAGTAGAAAACATTAACAGTACCACAGCAATACCTGAGGTACATAATGGGTGAAGGGTAAAGAGTTAGGGGGAGGTTTGGATTTTCTATTTGGTGAAGGTATATTAATTGGCTGTCTTTCTCTTGGGAACAACGAAATTATCTAAAATTGACAGTGTTGACAGACTGTTGACTTTGGACATTATACATGAGGTGCAGTAGATGGAGGTGGCTGAAAGATGCACTGGCAGTGAATTAGACTGGTGAACAATGATGTAAATATATAATCTAACATGGTGCTGCTACAAAAAGGAACAAAGTTGTGAGGCATGCAGTAATGTGAATGGACTTATAGTACATTTGGTGAGGCAAAATAAGCCAGAAACAAAAGAGCAAATATTGTATGATCTCATTTAGAAAATACTTATTAGAAAACTGGGGCCTAGATTGTAAATTCTTAGAGCAGTCACATTTAGTTGGAGTGCTAATTGCTATCTCTGGATTTTGAGGGGCTGTTTTATATATGTATAACCTGGTATTTAGAGATAAGAACGAAGCTGATCAGGTTGGGATTAAGGTAATTTAAAATACAGATAAGGAAGGCATTGCTGATATTTTAGAACTTCACCTACTCTTTGAGACCAAAGGAAAAAAGGTTTATTATGTTCAGAACCTAAATTTTCTGTAGCACATAATCTAATTCAACCTGTCTGGATCATTTAAACAATCCAAACACAGGGAGACCAGAATAAGAGTGAGAGGTTTTAATCCTATATAGATTAATGCAATGCCTGGATACATCCCAGAGCTCCTTAAGCAGATAATCAAGAAGTACTGGCAAAGTCCCTTGAGGAATGGGAGGAAAATTATAGAACTATTAAACTTTACCACTGGGGAAACCTCTAATACTGTGTCAAACATTAGGAACACCCAAATCAGTAGACCAAGCCCTTGATCTTGAGGCTTGCTCTTGTGAAGCTTATATATGTAGTGGAGAAGCTTAGCCTACCTATAGGTATGTCTAAGAGTCACCCCCAGAGTTCCTCCTTTGCTGTTCAGTTGTGGCCTCTCTCTAACTCTAACTCTGCAAGTGAACCCATTGCCCTCCCCCCGACATGGGACATGATATCCAGGGGTGAAAGTCTCCCTGGTAATGTGGCAGATGACTCCCAGGGATGAGCCTGGCCCTGACACCATGGGATTAACCATGCCATCCTAACAAAACGGGGAAAAAGAAGTATAACAAGTAAGGTATCAGTGGCTGAGAGAGTTCAAATAGAGTCAAGAGGCTACACTGGAGGTCACTCTTATGCATGCTTAAGTTAGACTGCTACCTATCATAACTTAACAAAGCCCAACCAAAACCATTCCTGCCAATCCTAAAGAAAACCTAGGGCATTATATAAGATTCTACAAAGGTTCCATGCACTAAGATAACTTTCCAGAAACTGACAACCTCTAGATGGTTCCCTTGACCAGATAAGTCCTGAAATGCAAAGGGCCAGCCCTTCCAGAACCACAACTAGTTCCATCCCCCATCCCATATTATCAATAGCCCCTTTCAAAATGAAAAAGTTAGAGTGGACACAGCCCAAATACCCCTAAAGAGTGGAAGAAAAATCAAAGGTGATGGTGGAGCTATACAGAGAAGACCGGGTTTAACAAATGAGTAGGAGTGCTGACTCATTATACTGATATTCCTTTAAGCCTCTAGTACCTTAGATCAGAAATAAAAACCTAAAATTGTGAAATTGTAACCCGTCTTAAACTCTGAAATCGGTTCTACAACTAACTGTTGTGATGTATTTTGAAATTGATTGCTTTTACGTACATACGTTATTTAAAGGAAAGGAGGAGTATAACAGAGAAGATAGGATTTAACAAATCAGTATGAGTGCTAAATCCTTATACTGATATTTCTATTGGTCTCCAGTGCCTTAGAACAGGTAGAAGAAAAAAACAAAAAATCGTGGAACTGTAACCCACACCAAACTTTAAAATCTGCTCTATAAGGCAGGCCACGGTGGCTCAGCAGGCAGAGTTTTCACCTGCCATGCCAGAGACCTGGGTTCGATTTCTGGTGCCTACCCATGCCAAAAAAAAAAAAAAAATCTGTTCTATAACTATCTGTTAAAATGTACTTGGGAATTTATTGCTTTTTTTGTATCTATATTTCACAATTAAAAAAAGTTTCATAAGTACAGTCATCATCTTAGTTAGCTTATCCAGAGGCATAAAAAAAAGCACAGTCATCAAGATCAGGGGCTTGGCCTATTAACTTGGGAGTCTCTAACGTTTGAGTGAAAGCTTCTATATTTTAAAAGTCTATGTTATCATTATTAGAAATACATAGGAGACAATTTGACTTTTTTTTTTATAGCTCAGATGCAGCTTCATTCAGTGTTTTAACATGATTACTTTACAATTAGGTATTATTGTGCTGTCCATTTTTGAGTTTTTGTATCTAGTCCTGTTGCACAGTCTGTAACAATTTGACTTTTACCCCTGACAGTAAAGTTACTCAACTACCACTCCACTAATTCCACCCTTTATACTAATCCCTTCCAATCCTTAGCAAATACAAATAAATATCTCATGAATACATGGCAGGCAATAGGAATTAGGACTCAGTGGACAAACCCTATGGGCCTGGCCAGCTGTAGTGTGTGTGTGCGTGTGCTAGAGAAGTTTGGGAAGCACCCTAGAAATCACTTGAAAATTAACCTCAGCCTAGGAGCTAGGTTTCTAAAGTTATCAGCCCCAAATGATTAAATTGAAAAATTGAAAAATTTTTTAAAAGCCCCATGTGAGGAGGGCCTATGATAAGGGAAAAAATTTTAAGCTTAGTGTTAATGACAGAGTTTAACTATCTATTCCCTGACTCAGAAATATATCACTTCATCCTTCCAAAATAGTAGGATTTATCCTTTTTTTAGCAACACTTAGATTATTCTCCTTCACAGTCCCTTGTGTTTTTAATGACTTAGTTTATAAACAAAGCACATTTATTGAGTAATGATTCAATCTTTTCAGCTGTGTTTACTACTACTACTTTTTCTTTTCAAAATACTGACCCAGATTTTAACCTACTGTCATGGTCAGGTTCATGTGTCAACTTGGCCCAGTAGTGGTACCTGTTTGTCTGGTTGGGCAAGTGCTGGCTTGTCTGTTGCATGAGGACATTTCATAGAATTAAATTATGATCATGTCAGCTGCGTCCACAGCTGATTCCATTTGTAATCAGCCAAAGGGGAGTGTCTTCTGCAATGAGTGATGCTTAACCTAATCACTGAAAGTCTTATAAGAAGGATTCAGAAGAGACAGGCTCTTCTTTTCTCAGCTGGTGAGCCTCTCCTGTGGAGTTTGTCCAGACCCTCCATCGGAATCGTCAGCTTCACAGCCTGCCCTGCAGATTTTGGACTCTGCATTCCCACAGTCACGTGAGACCCTTTTATAAATATTATATTTGCAAGTGTTCCCTGTTGATTCTGTTTCTCTAGAGAACCCTAACTAATATACCTACCATACAAAATTATCAATGGTACATAATACTACTGTGAAATTACACACCTCATCAAGCTGGTTTTATGGTAATGAGCAAGAAAATGAACATAGATGTTCTTGTATGCAAGCTGCTGGAATGCAATATCTCAAAAATGGAACAGCTTTCAAAAAGAGGAGTTTATTAAGTTGCAAGTTTACAGTTCTAAGACCATGCAAGTCTATAAAAATGTCCAAATTAAGGCACCAACAAGAGGTTACCTTTATCAAGAAAGGCCGATGAAGTTCAGGGTTTCTCTCTCAACTGTAAAGGTACATGGCGAACATGGCAGGCAACATCTAACTTTCTCTCCAGGAATCTTCTTTCATGAAGCTCCCCCGGGGGCATGTTCCTTCTTCATCTCCAAAAATCTCTGACTGCCTGGGCTCTGTGATTCTCGTGGCTCGCATGGATCTCATCACTCTTTCTAAAATCTTTCCTCTTTTAAAGGATTCCCATAAACTAATCAAGACCAACCTGGAATAGGGGCAGTCACAACTCCATGGAAGCCATCTAATCAAAAGTTATCACCCACAATTGGGTGGATCACATCGCCATGGGAACAATCAAAAAGCTCCCAGCCAGCAATATTGAATGAGGACTAAAGGACATGGCTTTTCTAGGATCCATCACAGATTCAAACCAGCACAACAGACGTTCAAGCACTGGGCCCTGCTATCATTTGCTTCTTTTGGCTGTTGCTCTATACTTGGGTTCAAAGTCACTCTATCACTGGACAGGTTTATGCCCTAAAATGCCATCAACTGCTAGTCAAAGCACCAGTCAGCATCAGCAAACAAGTGTTTTCACCCTGAACTCACATAACTGAAGCCAAAAGCAAAAACACATTATTGTAGGTAAATGTCCAATTTCCATTAGGCTTGTTGAAATTCTAAAATCAGCTTAAATTCATTAAGCTATATATTTAGAATTTGTGGATTTTACTGTGCTTAAGTTATACCACAATAATTTTTTTTCAACTGGAAGGAATTACATAAAGACATCAAAATGGTACCAGAGTTGGAGGGAAGTACCTGAAACCGCTGAGGTATGTTGCAGTAGCCTTGGTTCTTGAAGACAATTGTATAGCGATATAGCTTTTACAATGTGACTGTGATTGTGAAAACCTTGTGTCTGATGCTCCTTCAACTAAGGTATGGACAGAAGAGTAAAAAATATGGATTAAAAATAAATAAATAATAGGGGGATAAGGGGTAATATAAATTAGGTAGATGGAAATACTAGTGGTCAAAGAGGGGGCGGGGTAAAAGATACGGGACGTATGAGTTTTCTCTTTCTTTTTTCTTTTTCTGGAGTGATGCAAATATGGACTGTATATATGTGAAGATTTCTCAATATTTTTTTTTTTTTTTTGCATGGGCAGGCACCAGGAATCGAACCCGGGTCTCCAGTTGGCAGGCTAGAACTCTGCCTGCTGAGCCACTGTGGCCCACACAAAAAATTTTTTTTTAAGAAAAGGATTTGCAAAGTCCCCTTGAGGGATTGAGGAAAAAGGTGGAAATATTAAACTTCACCTGGAGAAAACCTGATAGTCTTCACAAGCATTGGAGACTGCCAATTTGATGGGACAGAACTTTGATTTTGGGACTTGCCCTTATGAAACTTATTTCTGCAAAGAAGAAGCTAACCTTACTTATGATTATGCCTAAGAGTCATCCCCAGAGACCTTTTGTTGCTCAGATATGGCCTGTTTAACTAAGCCAACTCCGCAGGTGAACTCACTGCCCTCCCCACTTTGACGCCATTACTCAGAGGGGTGTAAATCTCCTTGGCAACGTGGGACATGACTCCCAGAGATCAGCCTGACCCTGACATTGAAGATATGAGAATGAAAAAGTTTCAGTGGCTGAGAAATTTCAAATGGAGTCAAAAAATCATTCTGGAAGTTACTCTTATGCATTATATAGATATCCCTTTTCAGTTTTGGGTATATTGGAGTAGCTAATACTCTAATATTGCAGCTGGTACCTGAAACTGTTGAACTATAATCCAATAGCCTTCATTCTTGAAGATGATTGTATAACCATAAAGCACTTAAAGTATGAATGTGCAAGTGTGAAAACCTTGTGACTGACATTTCCTTTATCCAGTATACGGAAAGATGATTAAGAAAAAAAAAAAGACAAAAAAATAAATAAACAATAGGGGAATACGGGGGTTATGGGATGTTTTGGGTGTTCTTCTTTTTTTTTTTTAATGGGCAGGCACCGGGAATCGAACCCGGGTCCTCGGGCATGGCAGGCAAGCACTCTTACCTGCTGAGCCACCGTGGCCCGCCCTGGGTGTTCTTTTTTACATTTATTTTTATTCTTATTTTTATTATTTTTCAAGTAATGAAAACGTTCAAAGACCTATTGTAATGATGAATGCAAAGCTTTAGGATGATACTGTGAACCACTGATTGTACACTTAAGGTGATTATATCTCAATAAAAAAATTAATGAAGGGGTAAAAAAAAAAAAGGCAACTTGTTTCAAGAACTACCTCTCAAACACACAGTCCTGCCCTGTAGATGCAGGTTGCCCTACTGCTAAAAAAAAAAAAAAAAATCAAGAAAAGGATTTCTGAGATGAAGGTTTTTGTTTACAATTCAACAAGCATTTACTGAATGTCTATACTGCCCTTGGACACTAAATGATACCTCCAGCCAAAACTGGCCTAACACCTGTTTCTGTAGATAAAGTTTTATTGGAACACAGATGTGCATGTCCACTTACACATTGCCTTTGGTTACTTTCCTGCTGGAACGTGCCACCTCAACAGAAATCATGTGGCCCACTGTTCTAGTTTGCTAGCTGCCGGAATGCAATATACCAGAAACAGAATGACTTTTAAAAGGGAGAATTTAATAAGTTGCTAGTTTACAGTTCTAAAGCTAAGAAAATTTCCCAATTAAAGCAAGTCTATAAAAATGTCCAAGATAAGGCATCTAGGGGAAGATACCTTGATTCCAGAAGGTTGATGACATTCAGCAGTTTCTCTCTAGGCCGGAAGGGAACATGGACAAGTGTGCTAGCTTTCTCTCCCAGCTTCTTGTTTCATGAAGCTCCCGGGAGGTATTTTCCTACATCATCTCCAAAGGCCGCTGGCTGGTGGACTCTCTACTTTGTGGTTCTGCAGTGATCTGAAGCTTTCTCGTGGGTGTCGTCATTCTCCAGCTTTCTCTAAAATGCTTCTTCGTTGAAAGGATTCCAGTAAAACCAATCAAGACCCACCTGGCATGGGTGGAGCCATGTTTCCACCTAATCAACTTTAATACCCACATTTGATTGAGTCACGTCTCCATGGAAATAATCTAATTAAAGTTTCCAACATAGAGTATTGAAAAGAGATTAGAAGAAATACTGCCTTTACAAAATGGGATTAGGATTAGAACATGTCTTTTACAGGGCACATAAATCCTTTCAAACCAGCATATCCACCAAGTATAAAATATCTGCTATCTGGCTCTTTACAGAAACTGTTTGCCAACTTTTCTGCTAAGCTGGGTGATGGTGACATGAGTATATAAATATATACAAATTAATCAAGCATTTGTTTGTTTTATTGTATAACAATACTTTTTTTAAATGAAATAAAAATACTCAGTCTCTGCCTTCTAGCAACTCAAACTCTGGTAGGAAAACACAAAAGTAACAAACAATTACAATACAATGGTGATAAGAATCATATAAAGGGCTATATGTTTAATATACTATTGATTATAGCAAAAAAGAGAAGATGAGCAACTTAACTAAACATGCAAGGCCAAATCTTCATAGAGAAGATAACTGAGGCAAATCTTGAAGAAGTACACAAATGCCAGGAAGGCAAGGATAAAAGGAGGAGAGATGAAGGTGAATAGGAGAAGTCATTCCAGGCAGAGGGAACAGCATGTACAAAAGTTCAGAAATGCAAAAAATATAACATACGTTTGGGAAATGACAGAGGGTCACAGGAACACTTAGGTAAAGTGCTTGCAGAGCAAGGTCAAAGGTAAGACTGGAGCAAGACAAAGGACCAGATCATGGGGGGGGCCTCATATTAGGGGTGACAGTATACCTTCTGATCTAAACCAATCACTTCTGAGAGCAAAGAAGAGACAGAAAAAAAGCTGCAAACCAGAACTATCCCAGGCAAACCTGATTACCCTATTCATACTCCACATTAATGAACTTGAACTTTAAACCTATAGAATAGGACAAGTTAATAAATTTAGTTTTAAAAAGAAGAACATTAAAATTTATGGTTTAAAATTGAGTCGACTGAAATATTAGTGGTCAATGAGAGGAAGGAGTAAGGGATATGGCATGCATGAGCTTTTTCTTTTTACTTTCTTTTACTAGAGAGATGCAAATGTTAAAAAAATGGTCATGGTGATAAATACACAACTATATGATATTGTGAGCCACTGATTGTAACCATGTCAAGAATGTTTGTATGGAGCCAGCCCTCCTTTCCCTCTTTCTCCGCCGGTGGCGCTCCCACCGCCACCCAGCCCTCCTCTTCCCCCTTCTCCACCGGCGGCGCTCCCGCCGCCATCTTGCCCTCCTTTTCCCCCTTCTGCTCCGGCGGCACTCCATCCGCTATCTTATCCTTCCCTTTTTCCTCCTGCTCCGGCAGCTCTCCAAGCACCACTGTCCCCTCTTCCGCCTTCACCGGCTCCTCCGCCACCGGCCTCGACAGCCTTGCCACCCTCACCTTTCCTCCTCCAGAACAGCTACTGGGGGAGTGGAGACGATACAGAGCAGCTCCCGGAGCCACGACGGAGATCAAAGGGACGGCGTACCCCATCCTGGAACGGCTGACTGTCTGGGAGAACCAGCTCCAGTGAGATCGCTGAGGGGCGCGGGCTTTCCCGGGTGGGACGGCAAGCGGTCAGAGTCCCTCCCTTCCTTCTTCCCAGGCCAGCTGGCAGAATTAGGCAGGTGATCCCCTGGGGCCGCGGGGGCTGGCACCCCACCACGCGAGACCCCCGGACCAACTGAGAGAGTTGGGTCGGAAATCCCCAGACCGCAGAGAACGGTGACCGGGGGGGGGTCCCTTCCAAACACGTGACTCCCCGGTCCAGCTGGGAACAGTGCACTATTCCAGGCTGCGGCGGCTGGCGCCCTCCCGCCACGCTTGGCGCCCCGGGCCGAATAGGAAATTCGATTGGGTGCTCTCCCGGGCTGCGGCGGCCGGCGACCCACCCCGCGTTCGGACCCCCGGGCCGGCTGGCACTCTTCCAAGCCGCTTCAGCTGGCGAACCTCCCCCACGGCGAGAGTTTTCCAAAGTTAAAGGTACCACAGCACCTTTTACTGGTGGAACCCGCAGACAAACGTGTGCCACGAGTGCCACCTACTGGGCAGGATAAGAAAAACAGAACCCAGAGATTTCACAGAAAAATCTTTCAACCTGTTGGGTTCAACACCCAGGGAACTCTGACTAAATGCGCAGACGCCACCAGCAGAGGACAATGGATCACACTCAGAAAATTGAAAATATGGCCCAGTCAAAGGAACAAACCAATAGTTCAAATGAGATACAGGAGCTGAAACAACTAATGCTGAATGTTCGAACAGAAATGGAAAACCTCTTCAAAAACGATGTCGATAAATTGAGGGAGGACATGAAGAAGACATGGGCTGATCAAAAAGAAGAAATAGAGGGCGGGCCGCGGTGGCTCAGCGGGCAAAGTGCTTGCCTGCTATGCCGGAGGACCTCGGTTCGATTCCCGGCCCCAGCCCATGTAACAAAAACAAAATACAATAAAACAAGAAAATGTTTAAAGATGTTTCCCTTTCTTCCTTCCTTCCTTCCTTCTATCCTTCCTTCCTTCTCTCTGTCTTTCCTTTAAAAAAAAAAAAAAAAAAAAAAAAAAAAGAAGAAATAGAAAAATTGAAAAAACAAATCACAGAGCTTATGGAAGTGAAGGATAAAGTAGAAAAGATGGAAAAAACAATGGATACCTACAATGATAGATTTAAAGAGACAGAAGATAGAATTAGTGATTTGGAGGATGGAACATCTGAATTCCAAAAAGAAACAGAAACTATCCGGAAAAGAATGGAAAAATTTGAACAGGGTATCAGGGAACTCAAGGACAATATGAACCGCAAAAATATACGTGTTGTGGATGTCCCAGAAGGAGAAGAGAAGGGAAAAGGAGGAGAAAAACTAATGGAAGAAATTATCACTGAAAATTTCCCAACTCTTATGAAAGACCTAAAATTACAGATCCAAGAAGTGCAGCGAACCCCAAAGAGATTAGACCCAAAAAGGCATTCTCCAAGACAGTTACTAGTTAGAATGTCAGAGGTCAAAGAGAAAGAAAGGATCTTGAAAGCAGCAAGAGAAAAACAATCCATCACATACAAGGGAAACCCAATAAGACTATGTGTAGATTTCTCAGCAGAAACCATGGAAGCTAGAAGACAGTGGGATGATATATTTAAATTACTAAAAGAGAAAAACTGCCAACCAAGACTCCTATATCCAGCAAAATTGTCCTTCAAAAATGAGGGAGAAATTAAAACATTCTCAGACAAAAAGTCACTGAGAGAATTTGTGACCAAGAGACCAGCTCTGCAAGAAATACTAAAGGGAGCACAAGAGTCAGATACGAAAAGAGAGAAGAGAGAGGTATGGAGGAGAGTGTAGAAAGAAGGAAAGTCAGATATGACAAATATAATACAAAAGACAAAATGGAAGAGGAAAATATTATCCAAACAATAATAACACTAAATGTTAATGGACTGAATTCCCCAATCAAAAGACATAGACTGGCAGAATGGATTAAAAAACAGGATCCTTCTATATACTGTCTACAGGAAACACATCTTAGACCCAAAGATAAACATAGGTTGAAAGTGAAAGGTTGGGAAAAGATATTTCATGCAAATAACAACCAGAAAAGAGCAGGAGTGGCTATACTAATATCCAGCAAATTAGACTTCAAATGTAAAACAGTTAAAAGAGACAAAGAAGGACACTATCTACTAATAAAAGGAACAATTAAACAAGAAGACATAACAATCATAAATATTTACGCACCGAACCAGAATGCCCCAAAATACGTGAGGAATACACTGCAAACACTGAAAAGGGAAATAGACTCATATACCATAATAGTTGGAGACTTCAATTCACCACTCTCATCAATGGACAGAACATCTAGACAGAGGATCAATAAAGAAATAGAGAATCTGAATATTACTATAAATGAGCTAGACTTAACAGACATTTATAGGACATTACATCCCACAACAGCAGGATACACCTTTTTCTCAAGTGCTCATGGATCATTCTCAAAGATAGACCATATGCTGGGTCACAAAGCAAGTCTTAACAAATTTAAAAAGATTGAAATCATACACAACACTTTCTCGGATCATAAAGGAATGAAGTTGGAAATCAATAATAGGCGGAGTGCCAGAAAATTCACAAATACATGGAGGCTCAACAACACACTCTTAAACAACAAGTGGGTCAAAGAAGAAATTGCAAGAGAAATCAGTAAATACCTCAAGACAAATGAAAATGAAAACACAACATATCAAAACTTATGGGACGCAACAAAGGCAGTGCTAAGAGGGAAATTTATTGCCCTAAATGCCTTTATCAGAAAAGAAGAAAAGGCAAAAATGCAGGAATTAACTGTCCACTTGGAAGAACTAGAGAAAGAACAGCAAACTAATCCCAAAGCAAGCAAAAGGAAAGAAATAACAAAGATTAGAGCAGAAATAAATGAAATTGAAAACATGAAAACAATAGAGAAAATCAATAAGACCAGAAGTTGGTTCTATGAGAAAATCAATAAGATTGATGTGCCCCTATCAAGATTGACAAAAAGAAGAAGAGAGAGGATGCAAATAAATAAGATCAGAAATGGAAGAGGAGACATAACTACTGATCTCACAGAAATAAAGGAGGTAATAACAGGATACTATGAACAACTTTACGCTAATAAATACAACAATTTAGATGAAATGCACGGGTTCCTGGAAAGACATGAACAACCAACTCTGACTCGAGAAGAAATAAATGACCTCAACAAACCAATGACAAGTAAAGAAATTGAATTAGTCATTCAAAAGCTTCCTAAAAAGAAAAGTTCAGGACCAGACGGCTTCACATGTGAATTCTACCAAACATTCCAGAAAGAATTAGTACCAACTCTCCTCAAACCCTTCAAAAAAATCGAAGTGGAGGGAAAACTACCTAATTCATTCTATGAAGCCAACATCACCCTCATACCAAAACCAGGCAAAGATATTACAAAAAAAGAAAACTACAGACCAATCTCTCTAATGAATATAGATGCAAAAATCCTCAATAAAATTCTAGCAAATCGTATCCAACAACACATTAAAAGAATTACACATCATGACCAAGTAGGATTCATCCCAGGTATGCAAGGATGGTTCAACATAAGAAAATCAATTAATGTAATACACCATATCAACAAATCAAAGCAGAAAAATCACGTGATCATCTCAATTGATGCAGAAAAGGCATTTGACAAGATTCAACATCCTTTCCTGTTGGAAACACTTCAAAAGATAGGAATACAAGGGAACTTCCTTAAAATGATAGAGGGAATATATGAAAAACCCACAGCTAATATCATCCTCAATGGGGAAAAATTGAAAACTTTCCCCCTAAGATCAGGAACAAGACAAGGATGTCCACTATCACCACTATTATTCAACATTGTGCTGGAGGTTATATCCAGAGCAATTAGACAAGAAAAAGAAATACAAGGCATCAAAATTGGAAAGGAAGAAGTAAAACTATCACTGTTTGCAGACGATATTATACTATACGTCGAAAACCCGGAAAAATCCACAACAAAACTACTAGAGCTAATAAATGAGTACAGCAAAGTAGCAGGTTACAAGATCAACATTCAAAAATCTGTAGCATTTCTATACACTAGTAACGAACAAGCTGAGGGGGAAATCAAGAAACGAATCCCATTTACAATCGCAACTAAAAGAATGAAATACCTAGGAATAAATTTAACCAAAGAGACAAAAAACCTATATAGAGAAAACTACAAAAAACTGCTAAAAGAAATCACAGAAGACCTAAATAGATGGAAGGGCATACCGTGTTCATGGATTGGAAGACTAAATATAATTAAGATGTCAATCCTACCTAAACTGATCTACAGATTCAATGCAATACCAATCAAAATCCCAACAACTTATTTTTCAGAAATAGAAAAACCAATAAGCAAATTTATCTGGAAGGGCAGGGTGCCCTGAATTGCTAAAAACATCTTGAGGAAAAAAAACGAAGCTGGAGGTCTCACGATGCTGGACTTTAAGGCATATTATGAAGCCACAGTGGTCAAAACAGCATGGTATTGGCATAAAGATAGATGTATCGACCAATGGAATCAAATAGAGTGCTCAGATATAGACCCTCTCATCTATGGACATTTGATCTTTGATAAGGCAGTCAAGCCAACTCACCTGGGACAGAACAGTCTCTTCAATAAATGGTGCCTAGAGAACTGGATATCCATATGCAAAAGAATGAAAGAAGACCCATATCTTACACCTGATACAAAAGTTAACTCAAAATGGATCAAAGATCTAAACATTAGGTCTAAGACCATAAAACAGTTAGAGGAAAATGTAGGGAGATATCTTATGAAACTTACACTGGAGGCGGTTTTATGGACCTTAAACCTAAAGCAAGAGCACTGAAGAAGGAAATAAATAAATGGGAGCTCCTCAAAATTAAACACTTTTGTGTATCAAAGAACTTCATCAAGAAAGTAGAAAGACAGCCTACACAATGGGAGATAATATTTGGAAATGACATATCAGATAAAGGTCTAGTATCCAGAATTTATAAAGAGATTGTTCAACTCAACAACAAAAAGACAGCCAACCCAATTACAAAATGGGAAAAAGACTTGAACAGACACCTACCAGAAGAGGAAATACAAATGGCCAAAAGACACATGAAGAGATGCTCAATGTCCCTGGCCATTAGAGAAATGCAAATCAAAACCACAATGAGATATCATCTCACACCCACCAGAATGGCCATTATCAACAAAACAGAGAATGACAAGTGCTGGAGAGGATGCGGAGAAAGAGGCACACTTATCCACTGTTGGTGGGAATGTCAAATGGTGCAACCACTGTGGAAGGCAGTTTGGCGGTTCCTCAAAAAGCTGAATATAGAATTGCCATACGACCCAGCAATACCATTGCTAGGAATCTACTCAAAGGACTTAAGGGCAAAAACACAAACGGACATTTGCACACCAATGTTTATAGCAGCGTTATTTACAATTGCAAAGAGATGGAAACAGCCAAAATGTCCATCAACAGAAGAATGGCTAAACAAACTGTGGTATATACATACGATGGAATATTATGCAGCTTTAAGACAGGATAAACTTATGAAGCATGTAATAACATGGATGGACCTAGAGAACATTATGCTGAGTGAGTCTAGCCAAAAACTAAAGGACAAATACTGTATGGTCCCACTGATGTGAATGTGACATTCAAGAATAAACTTGGAATATCTCATTGGTAACAGAGTCCAGCAGGAGTTAGAAACATGGTAAGATAATGGGTAATTGGAGCTGAAGGGATACAGACTGTGCAGCAGGACTAGATACAAAAACTCAAAAATGGACACCACAATAATACCTAATTGTAAAGTAATCATGTTAAAACACTGAATGAAGCTGCATCTGAGCTATAGGTTTTTTTTTTGTTTTTTTTGTTTTTTTTTTTTACTATTATTATTACTTTTATTTCTTTTCTCTATATTAACATTCTATATCTTTTTCTGTTGTGTTGCTAGTTCTTCTAAACCGATGCAAATGTACTAAGAAACGATGATCATGCATCTGTGTGATGATGTTAAGAATTACTGATTGCATATGTAGAATGGTATGATTTCTAAATGTTGGGTTAATTTCTTTTTTTCCGTTAATTAATAATTAAAAAAAAGAATGTTTGTATGTTTGTTTGCTGTTCATAATAAAAATTTTTTTAAAAAATATATGGTTTACTTTGCTATCTGAATTTGTAGATTTTTTTGTTGTTGCCTTAATTTTAAATTTGTTTATGAAACTTACTGCACAAACAGGCTTTACAATGATTACATGGATACTTTACTTAAATATGTCTATAGTTAAGCTAACTAAGATACCCATTTTTGGTGGTTCTAAATGTATTGTTTGTTTTCTTAAATAAAAAAAACAAAATAAAGGGTGGGCCATGGTGGCTCAGCAGTCAGAGTTCTCACCTGCCATGCCAAGGACCTGGGTTCAATTCCTGGTGCCTGCCCATGCAAATAAATAAATAAATCAATAAACATTTAAAAATATCAGTTGAAAACAAAGAGATTAATGTTGTAAAAAGAGTGTGCTTCTGCCCCCCGCCCCCATCTCCCTGTCTACGTAGGACATGACTCCCAGGGGTGTGGACCTTCCTGGCAACATGGGACAGAAATCCTAGAATGAGCTGAGACTTAGCATCAAGGGATTGAGAAAAACCCTAGAATGAGCTGAGACTCAGCATCAAGAGATTGAGAGAACCTTCTTGACCAAAAGGGGGAAGAGAGAAATGAGACAAAATAAAGTGTCAATGGCTGAGAGATTCCAAACATAGTCGAGAGGGTAGCCTGGAGGTTATTCTTATGCATTAAATAGATATCGCCTTGTTAGTCAAGATGTAATGGAGAGGCTGGAGAGAACTGCCTGAAAATGTAGAGCTGTGTTCCAGTAGCCATGTTTCTTGAAGATGATTGTATAATGATATAGCTTTCACAATGTGACTGTGTGATTGTGAAAACCTTGTGTCTGATGTTCCTTTTATCTACCTTGTCAACAGATGAGTAAAACATATGGAATAAAAATAAATAATAGGGGGAACAAATGCTAAAATAAACTTATATTGAAATCCTAGTGATCAATGAAAGGGAGGGGTAAGGGGTATGGTATATATGAATTTTTTTCTGTTGTCTTTTCTTTCTTTTTCTGACTTGATGCAAATGTTCTAAGAAATGATCATGATGATGAATACGCAACTATGTGATGATATTGTGAATTACTGATTATATATGTGGAACAGAATGATCATATGTTAAGAATGTTTGGGTTTCTTTTTTGTAATATATTTTTTAATTTAAAAATTAATTAAAAATAAATTTAAAAGTGTGCTTCATTTATTTATTTTATTTAACATGCACTATAGTACTTAGTGCCAGGCACTGCCCTAAGTACTTACAAATATTACATACTTAATTCTCATAACTACCCTGTGAGATAGATAATATTATTATCCCCATTATTCAGAAGAAAATAACAAAACTTAGACCAATTAAGAAATAAGCCCAAATTCACAAAGTAAGTGACAGAGCCAGTATTTGAACCCAGGAGGTCTGGCCCCAGAGCCTATGCTGCTCCTATTCCACCTCAGATCCCACCTTTACTGACTCCGAGAATGCTGAGCCCTCAGATGGCAGAAGGCACTCACAACACTCCACATTTCTTTGCAAGGCTCATCATGTTTCTAATCATCATTGAAATCTTTTTCACAAGATTGTAAACTCTATAGGACAGGGTTGAAATTATCTCATTTACCACTTATCCCCACAGCCTGACACATTTATTATTATTTATTTAATCCTTATAATCACTAATGAGATAATTACTGTTATTATTCTGATTTTGTAGATGAGGAACTAAGGTCACATACCTAGTGACCTAATAAATCGATATTAATCGATTTAAGAGAAGTTGAATAACAAAGCTAAATATGAAGTTGAGCCCAGATTCTGGGTCTAACTCCAGAAACTATGCTCTTAACTTTTCCTTTTTTGGTTATGTTCTTAACTTTATGTTATACTATCTTTTTATTGAATAATTAAAATATTAATAAAATTAGTATCCCTCGTGCCTAACAGTGTCTGTCATTGAGCACGCATTCCAAAAATAAATGCCTTACTATCTTCCACATGCTGAGGAAGAGATGGCCTCTAACTACATCTCCCTCCTCCCAAAGAAGCAGGCTGACCCATGGAAGTAGAAGCATATATTTAGGTCATTGGGGAGGCAGCACAGTGCAGTGATTAAAAACATAGGCTTTGAAATTAGAACATGAATTTTGCAATTAGGTTGAGTCCCACTTCTACCAGTTACTAGGTATGTGACCTTAGTTCCTCATCTACAAAATCAGAATAATAACAGTAATTATCTCATTAGTGATTATAAGGATTAAATAAATAAAATATGTACTTGTTCCTGACACGAAATAAGAATTCGGTATAAATTTGTTTTCTATTATAACAATTAACATTATTATTTTTATTATTATCTGTCTAATAGTGGTAGCCTTAACTGTAGCTCAAAATCCCTATGACTTTCTGGAGGTCCCTTGGGATCCCAAGTCTTATCAAAGTATATTATTTCACAAGTTTAGAGCTCAACTGGGTACTGGACGTAAACAGAGTAATTCATGGAGCCTCAGACCACAGGCGCAATGCCCGGAGAGGAATAAGTCCGAAGGGCTGCGTCCAGTCTCAGTGCTCAAGCACTACCTCCCATATGTAAAATCAGGAAACCACTGACTCTTTCGAGTGGTCTGGCTGATAATAAAAGGAGATACACTAGAACATTTAAATACAATATCCTCTTAAACTTAACAACAGTCAAATCCTCACTACCAAGCTGGAAAGACTGATTCACTCCAAGAGACTAGTCAGGAGAGGACAAGAGTTTCTGTCAGTGCCTCTGGATCCGCAGCTCTAACAGAGGTGATAAAGGAAAGCTCTAATGACTTTGAGGTGCCATAAAATACCCTCAGCAATCTCTGTGACAAATTTAACTCAAAGCCTCCTGGATGACCAGCCCCACATTAGGATGAAAAGAATATGCTCACAGAAATCATAGATTTGGGACAAGTGGGTGGTCTACCACCTGGATCGGTCCCAGCTTTCAGACAGTAAATATCTGTCTCTCATTAGCTTCATTTTACAGATAATACAACGGAGGCACAGAACGGATAAAGGACATGGTCCAGGTCAGATATCTAAGAGGTGACAAGAAAAAGAGTTCCCTCTCTCAAGGAGTAACAATCTTCATGAAAATAAGATTTATACTCACAAAACTGTCAAAACACATGTTTGGTGGCATGGGAGAGTCTAAAGAGAAATAGAATGGATAGGAAGGGTAAGAGTTCAGGTACAATGTTATTTTTCACAAAAAAGAAAAAAGTCGATGGTGATGATAAAAATATTTATTTTTTCTAGCCACCTACGTTCTGGAGCAGCTAGAAAGATTGCAGCTAGAAAGAAAAATCTTAAGTGATGGAATGGTAGCCCATGACAAACTCTGGGATCTGTCCTGTAACTACTTGTTGAGTACTTTGACAACTATTGCTTTTTTTCTTTCTTTCCTTTGTATATATAGAATATTATACAATTTTAAAAAGTAAAAAAAAAAAAAAAGAATTGAGGTACAGAAGCCCTCAGACTAAAAATCATTGCCCACTGCACCCCTCACGATATAAAGGGGACCCTCCTTGCTTTATGGCTTCTTTAACATTTACTATACTCTAATACCTATTTGCAAACTTCCCCCCGTCACCCCCCACCCTCTGCCACTCATTGGTAGTTTTTCAAGGTGACATAATTCATGTTATCTATATTATCACACCCAGCCCAGGGATCTAGCTGCCCCTCCTCCTGACTTTGAAAAGTTTCAGACTTCTAAAAAATAAACATGTTCCCTATGAGCCCTCTGCCAGGTCAAGCGGCCACACCCTCAAGAAAGCCTGCATAAGGCTGAAAGAAAGTGACTTTGGCCAAGTAACTTAACCTCTTATTTTTTTCATCTGTAAGATATCAATATAATAATCAACTTAGAAGACTGTATAAAAATTAAATGACTATGAAAGAATTTAACACATTACCTGGTACACAGTAGGCACTCAATGGCTACTGGCTCCCTTTTCATATCCCCCTTGTCTGGATTTCTCATAAAAAGTATTTCATTCCTTGGGCCAACATTTCCTAAACAACAAATGTTTATTTACATGTTGGTTACTGCATTAAGCCCTAGTGGTTAGACAATGATCATGTCTTAGATGTCTCTGATACAACCTCAGTGTCAAGCATGGTGCCCATGATAGCTGCCTGGCACACAGTCAGCACTTACTATAGAGCGGACTAAGAACACTACTCGATATAGACCATCAATGGGTCAACCGCCAGAACAGCAAGGCTGCACAATCTGCTCTCTCAGCCACAGAAGTGTGCAGACACAGAAGAGAATAAATACTTGGCCAGCAGCAGGTCTACACGTTTACAGGGCCCCTCCCACAGTAGAGCCTGGCCATTGCAATGACAAGATAAAAACAAAAAGGAGCAGATTTGTTCCATAAAACTGCTCTCCAGACTACACAGCAATATTCCAAATCATGAGGCATCTCCATTTAGGAACAGGATTGTAATATTAAACTGAACACCCACCTTCACATTTCCTATACTTTCCATTAAGAGGGAAGGGAAAAGAACTAGCAAAACAACAGAAAAAGATATAGAATGTTAATATAGAGAAAAAAATTAAAAAAATAATAATAGTTAAAAAAAAAAAAAAAGAGGGAAGGGAAATTCTCCTTCCTTCTAGCACTGCTTATTTGGAAAAGCTGATCTCCTGCGAATGGCTAGGCCTATATCCTGGCAAATAGGATCTGGGCAAAAGCTTGAATCCCCAAAAAGCATCTCAATCATTCCACCTTGCTGGACTCCAGAGCTGAAAATAGCCCCAAATGAAAAACAAGCCATGTGGACTACTTATCCAGTTTCATAGCAAAGCCAAGCTTTAAGCTGGCTGAAAGGACAAACCCCTCAATCCTTAAATCAAGCAGAGCTAGAAACCTCACCTGTTTCCAGCCCCATAGCAACTGGCATCACTCTGGCATCTCTGAGGCTTATCTTTCCAAAACAGCAATGGAACAAGCAAAGACTAGGCAAGGGCCTTCTGCAGTCTTCTCAATACAGTTTGTAAAGAGTGTGAGAGAAAGAGCTATTCCTGGACACAAACCCCCAATTCCCTCAACTAATTGGTGAAATGAAATGCCCCAAAACAACCCAGACTCCAAAGGAAGCATTCTGGAACTCTGCATCATCCTCTGGCAATGACCTTAACAGGCTCCTCCATCCAGACCCCATCTCATTGACTATTTAAGGGCAGCCAAAGCAGAGACAGTTAGTCTGTAGTCTCAGATACCAACTGTTTATTATACACCTTGACTCACGCCATTAGAGTCAACTGTTTCCTGATCTGTCTCCACCAATACATTAAGCAATGCCAGAGGTAGGGCTCAAGTCTCATCATGTCTATGTCTCCAGTTTTGCCCAGTGCAGGGCCAGGCTAGAGCGGATGCACAAAGGCCTATGTGTTGTACAGCAAAAGTGAGCAGGTACAGAAATAGGACAGGAATGTATCCTGCTTTACTCTCCCAGGTGTCCCCCACCAAGTGCATGCTACCCTCTGCCCCTGAGTTCAGGTTGGGTTTCCCTGGCTTCCTCTTTTATCACCAAGCTCACAGTCATCTCTCCCTCCTTTGACTGCACACAATTCTATGAACTATCCCCTGGACTCTTGCCATCACAGAGGTCTATTTCACCTCCTGGGTGTGTTTGGGAGCTCCCTGAGGACAGGGCCCATGTCTCTATTCTTGCAGCACAATACCAGTCACAAGGAAGTCCATGAGTAACTGTTACAGAGTGAGAAAAAAAAAAAAACTTCCCTCATGATTTCAATTGCTCATCTATGAAACAGTAAAAAGAATAACTACTATTGACCTCTCTCACCTGGCTGTTTCTAGCTTAGGTTCGCTCTTTCTCTCTCCATATCTTAAAGTGGTTCCCAGGGAATTCTCCAAAAAGAATTCATCCAAATTGTTCAGCACCTATATTTGGCCTACAACTCTGTGAAACTCAAGATGTCATCAGAACAGAGATGACAGCTCATTCTTCACATCCCACACCCTTCACAGTAGAGAGAGTGACTCATCCATGCCAATCCAGTCAAAGGCAGGAAAAATCCCCTAAGCCAAAGGAGACAATGCTGCATCTGCCACCCACCCACTAGTTGGCCCATACTTAAGATCACGTTCAGGCTTATATCTAAAACTGGTAATGGGCTCACAATTCCTCACCTGTGTGGGCTGAAGTCTGGGGGGAAGACTTCCAATCAAAAGAGAAAATAAATTACAGATTTCTGCAACTGTGATAAAACAACAGTTCTCAGCAAACAACTTTTTTTTAATTGATATATAATTCACATACCATAAATTCACCTTTTTAAAGGTATACACCCTTTTAAAGTGTACCATTCTGTGATCTTTAGAATATTCACATGGTTGGACAGACATAATCATGATCTAACGCCAGAATATTTTCATGACCCAAAAAGAAACCCTATAACCACCGGCAGTCACTCCCCATTCCCTCCCTCCCACCCCAGCCTCTAGAAACCACTAATCTACTTGTGTCTCTAAAGATTTGTCTATTCTAGACATTTCATACACATGGAATCATACAATATGTGATCTTTTATGGCTGTCTCCTTTCACTTAGCTTAATGTTTTCAAGGTTCATCCATGTGGTTGCATGTATCAATACTTCATTCCTTCTTACAGCTGAATAATATTCCATTGTATAGATATACCACATTTTGTTTATCCCTTCACCAATCAATGGATATTTGGGTATTTTCTACTTTGGGGCTATTACAAATAATGTTGCTATGAACATGCATGTGCAAGTTTTTGTGTGAACATATGTTCTCTATTCTCTGAAGTATATACATTTTTGAAATTTTTATCTTGGTAGCATATATGTCACATGAAATTTTCCATTTTGATCATTTTTACGTGTATAATTCAGTAGTATTAACTATATTCACAATGTTGTGCCATCACCACCACTGATTACCAAAATTTTTACATCAGCCCAAATAGAAACTCAGTACCTATTAATCAATAATTTCCTATATTCCTCTTTCCCCAGTCCCCATAGCCTCTAATCTAATTTCTGTCTCCATGAATTTGCTTATTTAAATATTTTATATAAGTGGGATCATATAATATTTGTCTTTTGTATATGGTTTATTTTACTCAGCATATTTCCAAGGTTCATCATGTTCTAGCATATATCAGAATTCCAGTCCTTCTATGGCTGAATAATAGTCCATCATATGTACATATCACACTTAGTTTATCCATTCATTTGTTATGGACACCTTAGATGTTTCTACCTTTTGACTATTATGAATAATACTGCTATGAAGATTCATGTACAAATTTTTGTGTAAACATATGTTTTCAAATCTATTGGTACAGTCCTAGGAATGGAAATGCTTGGGCATATGATAATTATATGTTTTAACTTTTTGAAACCAAATTATCTTTTAAAACATTTTAACTCATTCTTCTGACTTTCTCATTGTCAAGACCTTCAATGTTCAGCCCATTCTCCAGGAGACCTGCAAAAGCCCCATGGCAACCATCTTGGTTAGTCGCTACTGTATTGCACAGCACAGATATCAAACATTTCCATCATCACAAAAAGTTCTATTGGACAGTGCTGGTCTAGAAGGGTGTGGTAGTTAGATTCAGTTGTCAACTTGGCCAGGTGAAGGTGCCTAGTTATACTGCTGTGGATATGAGCCAATGGCATGTGAACCTCATCTGTTACTGATTACATCTGCAGTCAGCTAGGAGATGTGCCTGCTGCAATGAATGATGTTTGATTTAACTGGTTGCTGCTTAAATGAGAGAGCTCAATGTAGCACAGCCCAAGCAGCTCAGCATACCTCATCTCAGCACTCGCAGCTTAGCCCAGGCCTTTGGAGATGCAGAAAGCAATCACCCCGGGGAAAGTTGTTGGAACCCAGAGGCCTGGAGAGAAGGCCAGTAGAGATGACCCTGTGCCTTCTCGTATAAGAAAGAACCTCATTTGAAAGTTAGCTGCCCTTCCTATGAAGAACATTTTTAACTAAACAAACCCCCTTTTACTAAAAGCCAGCCCATCTCTGGTGTGTTGCATTCTGGCAGCCAGCAAACTAGAACAAAGTGTAAGATTAAAATGATTATAGCTTACATTTAATGGCACTTGGTGTGAACACTGCACCAAGACCTATACAAGGATTATCTCTTCCAATTTTACAAATAGGAAAACTGAGAATTTTAGGTATAATAACTTCCCCAAGGTCACACAGCTAATAAGTAGAGTCAGGATTTAAACCCAGAAATTCTGTTTCCAAAGTCTGCCTTCTTAACTACTACATGACTCACAAATGTCCACAGTAAAGCCAAAATTTGAAAAACTGTCAAAGTGAGGTCCAAATAAAGGGCTAAGGGGTTTTATTTTATTTATTTATTTATTTAGGTTCTTTATTTAATCAAGGTGACATAAAAGTTTAAAAGTAAATAGAGGAAGGGTGCACGGGTAGTTCAGTGGTTAGAATGACTGCCTTTCATGCGGAACACCCGGATGTGATTCCTGGACCATGCACCCCCCCCAAAAAAAAAAAATTATAGAGAGCAGGCCATGGTTGCTGAGTGGCAGAGTTCTCGCCTGCCATGCCAGAGACCTGAGTTCGGTTCCCAGTTCCTGCTCGTGCAAAATAAATACGTACAGGAGTTAACATGATTTTAAAAAGACAATTTTCTTAAAGTGAGGAGGCACTGTCTAAAACAGTTAAGGAAGGAGATGGCCAACATATATATCAACAAGTATATTGGTCTGAAAAGATATAGAATCGCTGTCATCTAGGCAGATTACTTAGATGGTTGAAACATTTTATAGCTTCTCACTAAGAACAAACAAATAACCCAAGAAAATACTGTCATTTTAACAAAGTGAAAATTAAATTCTTGTTTTTCATGAAGATACATCTGATAAGAAAACTATTAAAAATCCTACAAAACTGTAAAATCAAAGACAACCTTAACCACAACCAACAAAATTCACTTCCAACAACACTTCTACAACTTTCTATTCTATTCATTTTGTCCTACACATTACTGTTTCTCACTCTCCAACAGTTATTTTACTTAAGGGGAAAAAGTACTCTCTTTTCCCTTAACAAAAACACTTTCTGCATACTTTACATATTTAAATTACCAAAAAAGATCTTGAAATCAATTGTCAAGCCAACATCCTACAAAACACAATTCTTTTGTTGTTTGTTTTTTCTTTCTTGTGAAAAATAACACATATATAAAAAAGCAATAAATTTCAAAGCACATGGATTAAGGGACTTTAAAAGAGCAGAAGTCACAATCGAATTGGGAAATAAAAGAAAAGTCTTCATTAAAGAAGCATAAAAGAAAAAGAACTACTAATTTAAATCTACTTAATCTATATTCAGGGCCCATGCAAGCACCATCTCCTCCAGAAAGCTTTCTTGGATTAACCCAGTCCAGACTATTGACCCTTTCTCTAAATTGCCTTTAACACATCATTTTCTATTTAGCTGCTCTCTGAATAGTTAAGAAGTTAATCTACTTTGTAAATTCTTCAAAGATAAATTTAGGGACCATGTTTTAGTCTCTTTTATGGCCTATAATGCAGCAAAGAGCTTAACTCAAAGCAAGTTAGTTCCATTTGAATGCTGCAGGAGGACTGCCGATTATTACATACTTAGGTTAGAGCTAAACATAGCAAAAAAACAAAGCAAAAGGAAGAGGGAGAGGAGAGGAGTGTGATCTCCACATTCTTCCCTCCAGGGGGCGCAGCACAGAACATGCCCCAGGCTATTACCTTTTGCCAATTCACCTGAACCCTACTGGGGCTTTGATTTCACTCTCAGCCTCTGAATCAGAGCTACATCAGTCAGTGTTCCAGGCAAAGTGCCATGACAAGTTTCTAGGAGAAGCTAGATTCCTTGGCCTTAAAGGTGTAGAAAACATCTGGCTAGATAATCCTCTTGACTTAGTAAAGGGAGAGCCAAGCATTATACTACTCACCATTTAACAAAGTACTTTTGATATACATTAACTCTGAATCTGAAGAAATGAAGAAACTCCAACCTTGAAAATTTAAATAATTTTTCAAAGTAACACAAGCACAGAGACATAGAAGAACCCAGGTCTTCTGATTCTTGGACCAGACCCTTGTGAGCTGACTTTGAAGGCCATCCAATGAGAGATCTTCCCTGACCACCCTATCTACAAGAACACCCCCATGACTCTCTAACCCTTTATCCTGCTTTATTTTGTTTTCCAGAACATATTAATTATTACCTGATATTATGTTTACTTGTTTATTGCCTGTCTTTCCACATGAACATAAAAAACAAGGACTTTGTCTTATTCTCTATTGTACACCCAAGCACCTAACAGGGTTTCTGGCACACAGGGGAACTTCAAATAATTTATTATAAGAATGAATGAATCTAGCATGAACTACTGCAAAGGTATTTTTAAAAAATGAATGAATGAATCTAGTGTATCCCCAACTGATTCCCTGTACATCATTTCTGCCAAGTAAGCCTCCAATCTATGCTCAAATTTTCAGTTACTCAAATCTCATCCAGCATTATTAATATCCACTATATACCAGGTCATATGCTAGAGATTAAGAAAATAAATGAATCAAGAACAAAGCCTGACTCTAGAAACACAACCTAGTAGTTTGGGACAGACAATAAGAAAGTATTCCATTATAGAGATACTCATAGAAGGGAACACCTGATCAGTAGAAGAAAGAGGGGAAAGTAGTTGAGAGAGCTTCCAAGAGTAGCTGACATTTGACTTGAGTCTTGAAGAACAATTATAATTTCAACCAACAGAATATCAGATCCAGATATTCCAGACAACAGAGAAAGCATGAGAACAGGCTCAGAAACATAAAAGAACCAGGTAGAATTTAAAGACTAGCAAGTGATTTTTAAGCAAAGGAAGGTTTGCCCAAAAATTATGTTTTTAACAGACATGAATGACCCCTTGGCACCATACTCTATGAAGAAAAACTCAGAAGTCACTCATGTTTCCCCATGCAGCAGCCAGGTCCTGCTTGAGTCTCTCTTCCTCCAGGAAGCCTCCCATCCTGCAGCCATCCAAACCTGCCATTTTAGCAATGACATATGTTTCCTTGGTCTCATTTTCTAGCCATTTCCTGTGTATCAGGCCAGTCTAAAGTCTCCATTAAGAAAATAAGCTCCCTTTTAGATAGGGCCCATATGTTCTCATTCTGTCTCCCCTACATTACAGATCAGATAATGGTAGGGAGTACAGGGAAAGGGGTTGAACGGCCCTCTTGAAGCAGCAATTTGAAGTAGTGCTGGCCCTGAGAAGAAGCAGGAGGCTGGAGACCATCACACAATGGTCTGAATCTGATTTATTTTTCTTTTGGGGAGGCGCAGGCACAGGGGTTCAGAAAGAGTAGAGAAACAGGGGTTCAGAAAGAGTAGAGAAGTATTTAATAAACAGCACTATCTGGTTTCAGAAATAACCGAAATCCCACAATAACAACTGGGTTCTTGATTTTCCAGAAGCAACAAGGCTAAAGCCAAAGTTTTTCAGAAAAACAATAAGGACTTTACTCCCAAATTTTGACACTGACACCATCCCTCAGCTATTCACAAGGTGTTTTTATTACCCTCAGGAGGCACTGGAGACCTAGAGACTAGGGTTTGGGGACACATTATTCAAGCTTAGCCCCTGCAGCCAGGAGGCTGCAAGCAGTATGGTATCACTGATACTTGGAACTCAAGCCACAAGAAGTAGCCTCCAAGAGTCACAGGCACATCCCTTCAGACTCCTCATGCCTCTCAGATGATCTATACTATAAAAATACGGACAATCGGGCGGGCCGCGGTGGCTCAGCGGGCAAGAGTGCTTGCCTGCCATGCCGGAGGACCTCGGTTCGATTCCCGGCCCCAGCCCATGTAAAAAAAACAAACAAACAAACAAACAAAAACTAATAAAATAAAAATAAAAATAACCTTTCTGCTCCCTCCCTTCTTTCTCACTTACTCCCTCTCTCTCTAAAAAAAAAAAAAAAAAAAAAATACGGACAATAAAAACCACAATACTTCCTTTTTAAGGGCCATTATGTGGTCTTTAAATAAATTCTTACAACAGCTCTAAGGCTCAAGAGATTAATATTTACCCAGAACGATTAGGCTAATAAACAGCCAAGTCAGATCCCAACTCTGGTCTGATGCTTCCAAAGCTCCTGCCATTGCTACAACCTAACACTGTCCAGCACCACACATCCGCCCTATTTCCTGGACTCCACAACAGAATGCTCTGACCATTCAGAATGAATCATCTCTGCTTTTTAATTAAACAATCTTGGTAGCCACAGGAGTAGAACCTTTCTCAGACAACAGCAACCCACAGCACTGATGCCACTTAAAGGTACCTGAGATTACCATTTGGGCCACACCACCATTCCCCTGACTCCACAGCCAGCTGAAAGCCCACAAGGTAAAAGTTCTGCCTTGAATGACTACCAAAGGCAGGGAGGGGAAATAGAAGAAACACAAAGGTGGAAGACATGGCAGAGAAAACACTAAACTGGAAATCAGTAGACCTGAGCTCTAATCTCAGCTCTGCCCTTAGCTATACAACCTTGGGCAGTCATCTGTATTTGTTCTCTATGCTATAATATGGAGATAGCAACCCCCTCCCATCATACCTCCCAGGGTTGCTGTGGGTATAGTAAGCAAAAATGGCAGGTCTTGAATAGGAGAGTGCTTTGTAAAATGAGCAGCACAAACTAATCTGAAGGGTCATTATAGAAGGAATACCCTTAGCTGGCTAGGGAGAAGATCAATGTTCATGAAACTATTGAAGTTTAAATGATAGAAAATTAAGTGCCAAACTATATGGTATGGACTAAAAAGATGATAGCTTTGAAAAGGAAAGTTTCTGGTATTAATCAGAGAAAAGAACAGACAGGGTTGGAAGGTGAGAGATGGAGAGCAATTGCAGAAGCAAAAGTACATATCCAAGGAAAAACTGAGAACACTGATGGACTGTGGACTTCTACATGATGCCCAATGAATGGAAGTGGCTGAAGGATGCACTGACGGAGAAGTACACTGGGGAACAATGGTGTAGACTGATGAACAAAGATTGGGCTGCTACAAAAAGGAACAATGTTGTGAGGCATGCAATGATGTGAATGAACATGTGGGACATTCGGTGAGACAAAATAAGTCAGAAACAAAAAACAACAATGGTATGGTCACCTTTAGAAAATGCTTAAAAGAAAACAGGGGCCTAGATGCTAAGCTTTTAGAGCAGACACATTAAGTCCGGAGTGGTGATTATTATTTCTGGATTTTGAGAGGCTGTTTTATATATATGTAACCTGATAATTAGAGATGAGAACGAAGCCAAACAGGTTGGGGTTAAAGTAATTGAGAACACAGGGGTAAGGAAGACAGTGTCTATATTTTAGAACCACACACACTCTTTGAGACCAATGAAAGAAAGGTTTATTTGATCTGGAACTGAAATTTTCTGTAGTGCATAATCTAATCCAATCTATCTGTGTAGTTCACTTGAACAACTGAAACACAGGAAGCCCAAAATAACAGAGAGGTCCTTTAATCCTGTGTAGATATTGTAATGCCTGGAAACATCCTAAAGCATATTAACCAGATAATCAAAAAGTATTGGCAAATCCTTTTATCTACCTTGTCAAAAACACGTAGAACATATGGAATAAAAATAAATAAAAGGGGGAACAAATGCTAAAATAAATTTAGTTTGAAATGCTAGTGATCAATGAAAGCGAGGGGTAAGGGGTATGGTAGGTATAATCTTTTTTTTTTCTTTCCTGTGTTCATTTTATTTCTTTTTCTATTGTCTTTTTATTTTTTTCTGAATTAATTCAAATGTTCTAAGAAATGATGAATATGCAACTAAGTGATGATATTGTGAATTACTGATTATATATGTTGATGTTTTATTTGGTTTCTTAATTTTTTTATAAATAAATAAAGTATTGGCAAAGTCCCCTGAGGGAGGGGAGAAAGAATATGGAATTATTAAACCTAACCATCAGGGAACTCCCTGATACTGTGTCAAACTTCAGGGATATTCAAATCAACAGGGCATGCCCTCGATCATGAGGCTTACTCCTGTGAAGCTTATGTAGGTAGCAGAGAAGCTTAGACTACCTACAGCCATGCCTAGGAGTTACTTCTGGAGGACCTCTGTTGTTGCTCAGATGTGGCCTCAGTCTCTCTAAGTCCAACTCTTCAAATGAAATCATTCCCCGCCCAACTACAGGGGACATAACATCCAGGGGTGAAAATCTCCCAGGCAATGTGAGAGAGGACTCCCAGGGATGAGTCTGGCCCTGGCACCATGGGATCAACAATGCCATCCTGACCAAAAGGGGGAAAAGAAGTGTAATTAATAAAATATCAGTGGCAGAGAGAGTTCAAATAGAGTTGACAGGCTACTCTGGAGGTTGCTCTTACGCAAGCTTCAGGAAGACTTTGTTACCTAGCAGAACCTGCCAACCCCCAACCAGGACCATTCCAGCCAATCCTAAAGAACACCTAGGGCAATATATAAGATTCCACAAGGGTTCCAGGCACTAGAGTAACTTTCCAGAAACCTACAACTTCCAGATGTGTCCCTGATCCAGGTAAGTCCTGAAACCTAGTCCAGCCTCTCCAGAACATCAGATAGTTCCATCTCCCTACCCCATTCTAGTGACAGACCCTTCCAATATCAAAAATTTAAAATTGCCATAGCCCAAACAACCCTAAAGAGAGGTATGGAAAGATCAAAGGTGATGGTGGGATTATATAGGACTTAACAAAAGAATATGAATGCTGAATCATTAAACTGATATCTCTTTTAGTCTCCATTGTAGAGCAGCAAGAAGTAAAAACCTAAAACTGTGAAATTATAACCCATGTCAGAGTTTGAAATATGTTCTACAACTAATTGTGCTGCTGTGCTTTGAAAATTATGGCTTTTTTGTATATATGTCATTGCTCACAAAAAAAAGAAGGAAAAAAAGTCGATTGTGATGATACAGTATTTAAGCCCTCTAGCCTCCTATATTCTGGAACAGCTAGTAGGAAAAATATGAGAGGATCATATGGTAGCCCATGATAGACTTTGGGATCTGTCCTGTAACTACTTGTTGAAGAGTGCTTTGAAAACTATTGCTTTTTTACTTCTTTGCTTTGTATATATGTTATATTATACAATAAAAAAAAGTATATAGACAAAGAAAAGACGGCTGAAAAGGCAAGAAAGTAACATTGCTGGATCACATGCTGTGTGTTGCGAGGTCAAAAGACCACAATGGATAGGTAAGTAAGGCAAGGTTGTGGAGGGAAATTAAGTAGCCAAGGAGCTGGGACAGAATGGTTGGCAATAGGGAGAAAACAGGTAGGAAAAGCTATGGGGGAGAGCAGAGCTGGATTTCATAGCAAACATTTGTTGAGCACTATGTACTGTCACAGGTTATGGGAATATAGAGCTGGATAAGATATGACCCCTGCTCTCATGACTGTTTGAATCCTAGCGCTTCCATTTGCAGAGTGACATGGGCATTAACTGAACAAGTTTTATAATCAGATAGACTTGGATTCAAATCCCCGTGCTGCCTTTGCTAGATGAATGACCTTCAGTAAGCAGCCAAAGCTCTCTAATTTCCAGTTCCATGTTCTTTTCCCTCTTCTTGCCAAATGGCTTCAATTCACAAGCAAAAAGTCCTTTCTACCTGATGGCCAGACAATTCCTTCCTGCTTACTTATCATCCCACAAACCTCAACCACAAGAGAAAGCTCCAAAGTCTAAAATGTTAATCAGAGAAGGAGAATGGTACTTGAAACCACAGGAAAAAAGGGAGAGGTGCTGGGCACCCTGGCTGAAGAGCAGTTAAATTCCATCGGCTCTTGTGCACACATGAAAAGAGTAGGCAAACCTGCCCGAACTTCCAACAGTTCTAGGAATGCTTGAGAACAAGGCCCTCAGCCTGCTAGAGTCACTCAAGCATGAGGGAAAACTCAGGTTTTCACTAGTAAAGGTCAACTCATAAATACCTGATTAACCCAGCAGACACACACTACTCCACCTCCTATGAGAATTTACAACTGATCCGGAACAGGAGTCAAGCTGAGTAAACATTTTCAAAGCTATAACTTACAATTTATTGAGAGTGCTGGGGGTGACAGCTGGCTATAAAAGCTCAGTCCAAATCAGCTGATCCTCCAGTGGGACTTCTGGGAACAACCTCTGCACAGGTTTGCAGTGCAATTGTTACCTAACCTGGAAAGACTCACCACCAAGCCCACAGGAAATGCAGACAAGCAAAGCATACCAATTTCAAAATCCTTGTTTAATCCCAGTGAGTTCCTATTGTGAGGAAATAGCAATAATTTTGCTTCTGAAGATCTTATTCACTAGGAGGATGTCATCAGATCAAACTCCTGAAGCCATTCTTTAGGCTCCCTGAAGCAGCTCTATCTGCTTCTTCCTCTTCACTTTCATTTCACTTTACAAACAAGGAAGGGAAGATGAAAAGAACAGTCTTTTATTGAGCATGTGGTGTATGCTAGGCCTTGTGCCAAAGGCTTTTATTAAACTTATACTTTTTAAGATATTTCCAATAATCCTTAGGCGCAGCTAACTCTTAATTCCATTTTATAAATGAGGAAACTGACTTGCTCAGGAAATGGGATGGTAAAGGGCAGAGGCCAAACATGAACCTAGTCTGTCTGATACCAAAGCTTAAACTTCCTTTCAACAAATGTTTATTGAGAGCACTTCTCCTGAGTGAATATATAGCTAAAACAGACAAAAACCCTTGTCTTTATAGAGTTTTTCATTGTAAACCAAGTGCTTCCCTACTTTAGCATACCTTAAATTTAATATATAGATATTGGTATTTTTTTCTCCTTCATCAGGCAGGACTCAGTAATAAGTATTACAGGAATGAATGAGGAGGTCTTTTCCCTCACCTCACAGGAATTCCTCTCAGCTGCTGCCCAAACAGAATCCAACTGTGTATTCATCAATTCTGCATCCTTCTTCCCAACTAGATTAGGCTTCTTAAACCAAAAGTTTCCTTGCAGTGCCAGCAAATTGACCCAGTCACCCAAAGAATATGACAATAATAATATTCAGAGTTTATAAAACACTTGCACATACATTATCTTATTTAATCGTCATAAAATTAAACAAGGTAGGTGTGCCAGTTTGAAAGGATGTATGTACCCTAGAAAAGCCATGTTTTAATCCTAATCCTATCTCGTAAAGGCAGCTGTTTCTTCTAATCCCTATTCAGTACTGTATGTTTGAAACTTTAATTAGATTATCTCCCTGGAGGTGTGACTCAATTAAGAATCAAGAATGGTTGTTAAACTAGATTAGGTGGAGATGTGTCTCCACCATTCTAGGTGGGTCTTGATTACTTTACTGGAATCCTATAAAAGAGGAAACATTTTGAAGAAAGTGGGAGATTCAGAGACAGCAGAGAAGAACAAAAGAGCCAAGAGAAAGTCACAACAGAGAATGCCACAGAACCACAAAACAGACAGTCCACCAGCCAGCAACTTTTGGTGATGAAGAAGGAAAACGCCTCCCGGGGAGCTGAAGAGGAAGCTAGCAGATGATGCTGTGTTTGCCATGCACCCTTCCAGCCAAGAGAGAAACCCTGACCGTGTTCGCCATGTGCTTTCCACTTGAGAGAGAAACCCTGAACTTCATTGGCCTTCTTGAATCAAGGCATCTTTCCCTGGATGCCTTAGAATGGACATTTCTATAAACTTGTTTTAACTGGGACATTTTCTCAGCCTTAGAACTGTAAACTAGAAGCTTCTTAAATTCCCCTTTTTAAAAGCCATTCTTTTTCTGGTATATTGCATTCCAGCAGCTAGCAAACTAGAACAGTAGGTATTATTCCCAATTAATAGTTATGGAAACTGACACCCAAAAAGCTTAGTTACTAGCCTAAAGACACAACTGAGAAGCAGATCTGAGTTAAAACACAGTTGTCTCTAGTCCCAGCATGCATTCTTCTCCCCTTCTCCTAAAAACATTTCATAATCTATTCTCGACACCACAGAAGCCAAAAGGGGTATGGTGTTGCCTTCTAATTCATTCTGTTTAATTAAGCTATTTTAGATTTCTCACCTTTCAAAACAAGAAAAACAAAAGCCACTGTGCTTCATTCTATTGTGGGATTTATCTTGACTGCTAATCAAGATAAATGATATTTTATCATTTTCCCATTAAGGTATTTTAACTATATTTCATTATGTCCCAATTTGCCATTTATTCACAAGGGAACAAACTACAGATGTTAACTACTAAGCATACATGCTTTATGCAAAGAAAAAGACATAAAAATAATAACTTTTTCTCAAGTCAGTGAGAAAGATAATCCAATTTACAATGTTTTTACAGGCTTGCCTTCTCCAGGAAAAGTCTTTTGATCCTGTGAAGTGACACATGCCAGGAGACAGAAGTTACAGAAAATGTTAGCCCCAAATGCATGATGAATAGCTCAGTAAGCTCTTTGCAAAAATACCCAAGTACCCCTAGTCAACAGGCATATTCCAGCAACCATGGAGAGGCTATAGGCTTTGCCCCACCACTCTACTCCAGGCAGCACTGAGCCTAGCTCTATTGGTTGCAAGGCAACTACAAGAACAAAAGTTCTAAAGCCAGATGCTGAGGCAAAGAGGCCTGCTCCTCAGGGACCCAAAAGGCACCTTGCCTAGAATGCCCTGCAGTTAACAGTATACCACAGTCTTCTCTGGGCAAATCAAGAAGCAGCAGACCTGGCTTTATTCAGGAAGCTAGCCAAGATTCTGCTCAAAACTCTTTCCTTTACCAATGTATTATGATCACGATGCCCAAAATAATTCTACACTACAACTTCACTTAGTTCAGTTTAACAAATACACCCCAGGTACTATATCTTATAGGAGTGGGAGCAGTCAAATAAGCATCCATGCCTTACTGACTCTAAGGTCAGCCAGATTTGACAGAGAGGGCAAGAGTGCTCTGAAAAAGCAGGACAGAAAGTAATTCTGACTGATGGAGTCAGAGAAGACTTTCTGGAAGTGTGAGCTGAGCTAGATTTAGAAGGATAGGAAGACTCGAAATTAATTGTGCTACATTAGGAAGGTAACCAGAGGCTTTGGGAGAGACTTTGCATTTAAATTCTGTCACTTACGGACTGTAATGACAACCAGGCAAGTTAATTTCCATCTCTGAGTCTATTTCTCCATCTGTAAATGTACATTATGAAGCATACTTCAAAAGTTGGCTGTGTAATGATTACAGGATTCCAGGGGTAGTGATATGGGTATGGAATAGGGAGTTAATGCTTAATGGATTCAGAGTTTGTTTGGAGTGATGGAAAAGTTTTGGTCATGGGAAATTATAAATATATAATTTCCAAATTATATATTTGAAAATGGTTAAAATGGGAAATATTATGTTCTATATGTTATATCCTTTTCCTTCTTTCCTTTTCTGGTTAGAACAGAAGCACACATCAGGGAAGGATATCGGAGGGCACTGGAAATTACCTGCCAAATAACAGAACAAGGCCCTTAGGGGCTAAAGGAATAGAGAACAGACCTGAAAGGGCACCTGGGAAGCCTAGAGAGTAACAAATTCAGGCAGACTATGATCCAGGTCTCAACCTACCTCTCTTCAAACCATGAGATGTATGGCAGCACATTCTGGACAAATATCACATATACTGTGCATTTAGGAGATGAGGAAATGGAAGCCAACTCCTCAGCTACCCAGGAAAGACAGCCCTATTCTAAATTCTGGTCCTCCAGGAGGCTGAAGCAGGACCTAGTATAAGGAAAGCATTGAGTCCAGCTGCCAACAATTTAATTAGTCCAACCCTAAAAGTCTATAACCACAGGAGATTAAAAGGAGTCCCCAAGGAAAGTCTTTGCCCTTCACACAGCTCTCAGCCAATTAGATCTGCTCAGGTGCCCTAATTTTCCTCACTGAATTCTTCGAGGAATCAGGCCTCACCAGGTTCTAACTTCTGGCTGAGAAAGTATAAGTATAGGAACATGCTCAGCTCAGGAAGAACAGCTGAATGGGGGCTATACCAGAGATGCAGCACCACGTATGCCCTGAAGTCCTGACACCTTTCTGTATCAGTAAACTGGACTGATGGAACTGCCCTATTGCCAGGCTCCATCCCCTACCCCAGGATCCTACTATGACCCATTCTCCCAGTGGCTACACTCTAACCTAATCTGCACTAAAAGCTAGCAAAGGTATTCGCTGACCCTGCGTTCAGGGGTAACCTCTATTCAGTCATATTTTAAAAAGGGGGAGTTTCTCAGAAATGAAAATGACTTCAAAAGAATAGAGCTACAATGGTAAATCAGGAGGTAGGTGTGAAAATTGAGGCCCAAAGGAATAAAAAGAGTTGTTCAAGTTAATGACAAAATGTTGCACTCAAACGCCAATGAGCTTAGCATTTTCCCAAGGACTCAAGTCCTCTCCCTTACAATTATACCAGGTGTAATGCCATTGTAGCCATACTTTTTCTGTTATCATTAAGAGCTAAAAAGCCAGGTTATCCCCCTCTATGTGGGACATGACTCTTGAGAATGCACGTGGCCCTAGCATCATGGGATTGAGAAAGACTTCTTGACCAAAAAGGGGAAGAGAAATGAAAAAAAAAAAAAAGTTTCAGTGGCTGAGAGATTTCAAATAGAGTAAAAAAAATCATTCTGGAAATTATTCTTATGCAGTATATAGATATCCCTTTTCAGTTTTTGGTATATTGGAGCAGACAGAGGGAAATGCCTGAAATTGCTGAACTGTAATCTAGTAGCCTTGATTCTTCAAGATGACTGTATAATTATATAGCTTTTATGGTGTAACTGCATGATTGTGAAAACCTTGTGACTGACACTCCCTTTATCAGTGTTATGGACAGATGAGTAAGAAAATAGAGACAAAAAAATGAATAGGTGTTATGTTTTTTCAATAAAAAATTAAGAATGTTCGTGTTTGTATGTTGTGTTTTTTCAATAAAAAGTTTTAAAAAATGAATAGGGGTTATGGGAAGTTTGGGGTGTTCTTTTTTACTTTTATTTTTTTTCCTATTCATGTTGTTTTGGGCATAATGAAAATCTATTTTGATGATGAATTCACAATTATATGATGGCACTGTGAACCCTGATTATACACTTTCGATGATTATAGGGTATGTGACTATAATGCAATAAAATTGCATTAAATGTGCAAAAATCAGTAACATTTCTACCGTGAAAGGAAAAGGTAAGAGGTAATGGTATATATGAATTTTTTTGTTTTCTTTTTATATCTTTTTCTGAATTGATACAAATGTTCTAAGAAATGATCATGATGATGAATATATATAACTGTGATGATATTGTGAATTACTGATTATATATGTAGAGTGGAATGATCATATAGTAAGAATGTTTGTGTTTGTATGTTGGTACATTCAATAAATAAAATAAATTTTAGAAAAAAAAAAGGGAAGAGCAATAGAGCCGAGAACCTAGTAAACATAAACAATAGTAAAGAGAGGGGGTGAAGCATGAAGCCAGGAATAGATAACCAGACTATTCAGAATCGGAAAACTAATAAGAAATTACTTACATATGTATAAGACTAAATACCTGTCACATATGTCATAAGATCTGTACATATCAACCTTGTGAGATAGGTTCTGTTATTCCCACAGTACCTGGCATGGCAAAATTGGGGCCCAGAAAGGTCAAGATTATCAGAACCCAAGAAAAACTATGTCTAATTCCTACACTAATGTTGTTTTTATTAAACTAGATGTTGAATAAAGAAAGCTATGAAGATTCAAGCGAACCAAAGTAGGAAGAAGGAAAAAAAGAAAAAAGTACCAGTGGACATATATGAAAAGAAAATGCTTCAAGGCAGAAACTGCAAAACAGTAAGAAGTATTTTATTAATAAAAAAATCATCTTGCTTGTATAATGATACAACTCTTACAATGTGACTGTGTGATTGTGAAAACCTTGTGTGTGATGCTCCTTTGATTCAAGGTTTGGACAGAAGAGTAAAAAAATATGGATAAAAAATTTAAAAATCATATGGGGAATAAGGGGTAAATAAATCAAGTAGACTAAAACAGTAGTGGTCAATGAGAGGGAGGGGTAAGGGATATGGGATGTATGAGTTTTTTCTTTTTTCTTTTCATTTATTTTTCTGGAGTGGTGCAAATATTCTAAAAATGATCATATGATGAATATACAACTATGTGATATTGTGAGTTACTGATTATACAACAACAATGGAATGACCATATGGTAAGAATGTTTGTGTTTGTATGTGGTTATGTATTATTAAAAAAAAACAAAAACAAACTGCACAGTCCCCACAAGGCCTCAACAGCCCAAAAAGCATCAAGTCATGCCTGATACCATTTGGAACAAATTTTTGAACAAGTAGGTATAGAGAGACCTCTGATAGATTTTTAAAAAGAAATAAAAATGATAAGAATAAAAAAAAAGAATAAACATGAAAAAAAATCATCTTGCTTGTATAATGATATAACTTTTACAATGTGACTGTGTGATTGTGAAAACCTTGTGTCTGATGCTCCTTTGATCCAAGGTTGGGACAAAAGAGTAAAAAATATGGATAAAAAATTTAAAAATCATACAGGGAATAAGGGGTAAAACAAACTGGGTAGACTAAAATACCAGTGATCAATGAGAGGGAGGGGTAAGGGGTATGGGATGTATGAGTTTTTTCTTTTCTCTTTTCATTTATTTTTCTGGAGTGATGCAAATGTTCTAAAAATGATCATGGTAATGAACACACAACTATGTGATGATACTGTGGGCCAGTGATTGTACACCATGTATGTATGGACTGTATGTGTGTGAAGATTTGTCAATAAAAATATTTTTTTTAAAAATTCATCTTGCCTCTCAGAAGAGGGGTGACTAGACATCAGACAAGACAGCCAGTGCTGCTTGGTGTGCTGCTACATGACAAAATACCACTCTCAAAAGACCTCAGGAACATGTGTACTAAACCGAAAAGATGACCACAAGAGGACTCCAAGCACTAGCTTTGACCGGCAGCTCCACCCTAGTCCAGCAGAAGGATCCATCCAAGCATAGGCTAAATTCAGCTCTCACACTGTTCCACACCTTTAGTCACCTGGAAGGTTGGTAGAAGAGCCTGTGGGAAAAAAGATAAAAACTTTCTCATCTAAGGCCAGGAGTAGCTGATAGGATATGGTCACTCAATGTTCCTTCAGCAACTCCATTTTGCACTAGAAAATTGTAGATGTGTTAATGGAAAACTTGGGCATGCACCAAACCTGAGAGCCCAAACTGCAGAAAGCTAGGAAAGCCAAAGAAATGAAGGGAGACCTTTGATGAAAAACTGTGAGTTTGAATCTGCTCTTTATTTGGACAAAATACTCATTGTACTTACTGGCTCCAACCCAAGCCATTTTCCTGAAATAATACCTAAATAATAACACAAAATACCTTCACTTCAATCTCTTCCATGAGGTAGAGCTTAATAGTTCCATTTTTGCAGATGTGGAAACCAAGGCTCAGAGAGGAGACACAACCTGTTCAAGACAGCACAAATAAAAAATGGCAAAGCCTGGAGTTGAACCCAGCCTTCCAAAACTCTGTGATTTTCCTAGAGTGAAGGCCCAATTTTATCAGAAAGCTTAATAACTAAAAAGCAAGAGACTCAGATTCTACCACGAGTGACTTCATGACCTTAGACAAATTGTTTCACTTCTCTGAGCCCCAGAAAACTCATTTGCAAAATGGTGCAATGTGAAACAAGTATAGACATGGAGTACTATGGGGTATGGCCCCTTGCCTCACACTTCAAATGAGCTCATCTACCCTTACATCCTCTAGCACTGATCCTTCTTCTGCCTGCCATATATTTTCTGTTAATGGCATCACCATTCTTCCCAGTACCCACACTCACAACATCCTAGTATCTTTGACTTTTCTCTTTCCTTCCGTCCCCACAGCCAAGCTCTAAACTACTGATTCTACCTCCGTAATGCAGACCCTAATCTCCTCTACTCACAAACAATTACAAAATCTCCTCTCCAGGCTCTGTGCCTCCGATGTCACAACTACCAATGCATTCTGCATATTCTCTGAGATTAACCTTTCTAAAGCACGACTCAGTCCTGCTCAGAGTTTCAAGGACAATTTACTGTCTACAAAATAAAGCCAAAATTCTTTAGCCTGATATTTGAGGCCCTCCATGATCTTTCCTCAATTAATCTTTTTTTGCTGTATTTAATAGTACTTTTCCTCACAGATGCTGCTTTCCAGCCAATCTGTACTAACTAATATCCCTCAAAGACTCTTCACTCTTTCCCACTCCCATGTCTTTACTCATGACATTTCCTCTCACTGGAATGCATCCTTCAAGCTCCCTTATGTTTCTGCATTAAGTACCTGAAGACCAACCAAGCTGCTATCTCCTTCATAAAGCTTCCCCAGATTTCTCCAGACAGAGGTGATCCCATCTTCCAACAACACTACTGGTATCATTTATAGGGCACTGAGCCTAGACTGCCTGACACAGTAAGCTCTAAAATGGGATACCTGTTGTGAGGATTAAAGGAGATCATGTATGTGAAAGAATTTAGCACAGTACAGGTATACTGTAGGTGCTCAATAAATAGGATCTTTTATTAAAATAAAAAATACAGGTGCACATCTTAACTCCTATTAATATGTATTATATCGAGTCCTTGTACTGGGCAAGGATTGTCATATACCTATAATATACATGGTAAGTCTTGAATGAAGAGGTAAAGACCACTAAATAGATATAAACCCAAATCCAATGCTTCTATGCAGAATAGCTCAACCAGAGGGCTATTTTTAGAAGACACAAACTGAACACACATTATCTTGTAGCCAGACACTTCACCAGTGTGATACTCCTCATTCAGAATTCATACATAGAATAAAGTTTCTCTTTCCCATTCCCACTTCCCAACTTCTAATCCCAGTTTCTTCTAGGCCACTTACGTAATAGAAAAACTAATGCCACTAATAATCCCATAAACCGTGCAATTTTTAATCAAAATGTACATCTCTACCTAAATTCAGGAAACTGTTTCTTTACTTCCCCTACAAGTTATTAAATAAAAATAGAAACAGTACTGGTCTTGGGGCCAGATACACTTAAATTCAAATCTTGGCTTGGCCACTTATGAGCTCAGTGACCTTGAGAAAATTACTTAATTTCTCAGAGTTGCAGTTTTCTTATCTGTAAAATAAAAACAATGGCTACTTTTAAGGATTGTTGTACAGATATAAAGTACCTAACCTCACACCTGGAACATAACGGGTGTTCAATAAATAGCAGTTGTCATAAATATTCTTATCATTGAAGTTATTTGAATTGTTTTAATTACCTACTTATTTCTTCTGAGATATGAAGTGTGAGTTCTAGTGACCTTTGCTCTCGTCAGAGAAAGCTTCTTGAACAAGGCCTTCACAAATTGACTACCCAGCAACACTCAGACACACACTGCTTCCTAGCCTCTGAATGTATTATACCCCTAGTTGCTACACTTTAGAAGCTGGCTCTGGGAACTTGGCAAACAGGGGTACATTTGTTTTAACATACTGTAGTGGTGAGAGTTCTGAGAGCTTCCTGAGAGGCCTGAGATAACCCAGAGAGGCCAAATAGAAGAGCTACTGAATCACACTGAAGAAAATTAGAGGCAGATGAGATTTGGAAGCCTGCCTGCCTACCAGTGAGATTACTGGCGGTCACCTAGGCCAGAGTTCAGCACAAGGCAGCCAGGAGCTCTATAAATGTGACTAGCAGAGGGAGGAGGCAGGTTTGTTCTAGGTGGGCCAAGCTGGCAGCACAGTTGATTGTCTTACTCCTCTGTCTCCCCTACCAATTATACCCGGAGGCCTCTCCCAAATGCTGTGAAGGAAAGTTAGTGTGATGACTGCTCAGGCTGGAGTTCTCCATGGCCCAGGGGGTTCTCAGTATCTGAGATAATATTTAAAAAGCCAGCGATCTTCATAGGGCTATCTTACCTCCTTCTACACAATAAGCCTACCAGTGGGAAGAACCATGAAAGAAACTCCCTCCTCCATCCCACAAACCAGATTAAGAAAAGCAGTTCAAGTTCATTCTGTTCATTCTGCTCCCTTAAGTTTGACCTGAGGTAAACCCATCTAACCCATGGAACCAAAGACAGGAGAGCAAAAGGACTCAAGGAAGCCTTACCCACATATTTCACATTAGCCTTCTAGGAGCACAATCCTACTTTACTACTGCAGCCACCTGCTCAGGGCAGCCACTGCTGGAGCAAACAAACTGCCAGCCGGAGTCAATGTCCAAACCATCCCCCAATGTGACTGGTAACTGTCACTGAGCACAGCTTCAGAAGGTGTTCAGTGACTAGGGATAAAGTACTAGGTCAGGCAAAAATACTGTGTCTGCTGAGCTCCTCAGAAAACCCACCATGGGAATTCTACCCCCAGTTCCAGGGCACACTTGTCCAAGCTTGTCACAGGAACTGATGTCAATTTACTTGGCACCCTCCCTCCCCATCTACTCAATTCAAGGATCAACGGATTGCTATTCACTCATTAATAAAACAAATACTGATGGGCCAGTACTCTCTAACCTGCATCATGATAGATGTTGAGGACAGGAACCGTGGTCAACAAATAGAAATGGGTCTTGCCTTCAAAAGAGGAAATTTGGCAACAATAACAACAAAAAGGCCTTAAAATTTATGCAACCTTTTCAAAACCATTAACACTTTTAACCCCATTTTTTTCAAGAAACCTATAGTTTGGATCACATTGTGAGTTAGAATTCAAGCCAGTGCCCAATACTCTTGATACTACATCAAGCTGCCTCTTGCTATAAGAGGCACAAGCTGGGTGTGAAATCCACAGTGAGTGTTGCAAATAGCAAGCACTGCCAGAGCTTGACTGGAGATGAGAGGGGTCTCATGACTAGCATCAGTGCCAAGGAAGACTTCACAGAGTCCTGAGAGACTGGGTAGGAAGAAAGGAGGAGAGGTGGGGGCATGTGGGGAGGGGAACAAAATGATATAAGTGAAAGCAAAAGAGGAACAGTATAAGATATTGTCCCAGTCTGAATCTGTGGTGGACCCCAGAAAAGCCATGCCCTTTGATCCGCATTCAATATTGCTGGGTGGGAGCATTTTGATTGTTTCCATGAGGATGTGACCCACCCAATAGTGGGTGGTAACTTTTGATTAGATGATTTCCATGGAGCTGTGTCTCCACCCACTGAAGGTGGAGTTGCTTCCTGGAATCCTTTAAAAGAGGAAACATTTTGGAGAGAGTCCCTTTTTTGGTAGAGCCACGAGAAAGCCAGCAAACGCTGCCATGTTCGCCATATGCCCTTCCAGCTGAGAAAGAAACATTGAACGTCATCGGCCTTGTTGAACCAAGGTATCTTTCCCTAGATGCCTTAAATTGGACATTTCTATAGACTTGTTTTAATTGGGACATTTTCTCGGCCTTAGAACTGTAAACTAGTAACTTATTAAATTCCCCTTTTTAAAAGTCATTCCATTTCTGGTATATTGCATTCTGGCAGCTAGCAAACTAGAACAGATGACAAAGAATAAACTTGGCTGAACCAAGAAGGTAGTGTGGGTGTCAATAGACAGATGACGGGGGCAAAGTGCCCAGGGGCCAGAACCCTGGGTCAGTGAAACAACCACCAAGGGAATCTCTCCAAAATGTTTCCTCTTTTAAAGGATTCCAGTAAGCAACTCCAGAAGAATTTTAGAGCCTGCACCTTCTCAATTCCAAGCTCTTCAACAGAAAACAGTAGTACAGTCCAGTTGGCTCATTTCGGATTTTTCCTTGCATTGCCTTTCACATAAAATAAATCCCTTCCACTCTGATAAACGTTATATAGGGCCATGATCATCCCTATTCATCTTGATGGCCCTAGCAAATTGTGCCAACAAGGGAAAGGTATGTCAAGAAAGCATCCAGAAAACTGATCCTTGGCACTTTTTCCAAGTGGCCATGAGTAACTCCACAAGGGTTTAGATAGATTTACCCTACCTGAGGAGACCCCAAACCCACAATGCAGCCATCTGACCCAATCAGTATAATACTCTGACCTACTCCTTCAGGCAGCATCCTCTACACAGTCCAACAGAAAAAGATCCCACTTTGCCCTGGAGTGTAAACCGTAACACCTAACACTACATGAGTGCCCTAAAAGGTCAAAGGGCGTTTTTTACTTGTCAATGGGTGAGTTCCAGTTCAGTGCCACCTATAAGTCTAGCTCTCAGAAGCCAAATGGGGGCCGTGATGTTTCCCAAGTCAGTGTTTATACAATAGGCTCCAGAATCAAAAGTGCCAAGCGAGGAGTTCGGAGGCATGACTAGAGCCCAGGATAATATCTGTGATTAACACTACACATGCAAATATTCTTTCATGAACCAAAACAAATGTATGACACTTTTACAAAGAGTTAATAATAAAGCGGTATATGGGGGAAAAATGTACCTATTGCAAACTATGGAATATAGTTAACAGTAATATATTAATATTCTTTCATCAACAGTAACAACTGTACCACACCAATACTAGAGGTCAACAAGAGGAGGGGATAAGGGGGATGGGTGTTTGGGTTATCTTTTTTATGTCTATTTGTTATTTTTCTTTTTGGAGTAGTGCAAACATTTTAAAGTCAAGTTTGTTGATGATTGCACAACTATGTGATGATACTGTGATCCACTGATTGTATACTTTGGATAGACTATACAGTGTGTGAATGTATCTCAATAAAATTTGCATTAAAAAAAATAAAGCTAGTTTAGGATTGAGGCTGAGACAACAGAGGAAAGCCTAGGAGGCAGAAGAGAAGTACAGGCAGAGAGACCATGTCTGTATGTCTAAGCAATGAAGTCATTCATGAAACAAGAGAGCTCAATACTAAAGGGAGTACCAAATGATGCCACAAGGGTAAGAAAATGACTTGGTAAGAATATACGGGACAAGCAAAGGAAGTTAAAGAAAGGCTAAGAGGCCACAGCACCAGGAAGCCCTGTTCCCAACATCATGATTCTAGGGTGATATCATAAGCAGCCTCTAAGATGATGTCCAATGATCCCTTCTCTCCCAGTATTCATGCCCTTGTGTAATCCATTTCCTGGAGTATCAGCTAGATCTTCTGACTTGCTTTTAGTAAACAGAATATGACAGAAGTGTTGGCATAACACTTCCAAGATTAGATGCTAAAAAGACTGTGGCTTCCATTTTAGGCTCTCTCTCTCTCTCTCTCTCTCTCTCTCTCTCTCTCTCTCTCTCTCTCTCTACTGGATCATTTGCCCTGGGGAAGGCCATTTGTTATGTCATAAGGCAGCCCTGTGGGAGGCCCTCACAGCGACGGAACTAGGCCTGCCAATAACCACATAAACTTATTTGAAAGCAAATCCTCTCCCCCAGCCTTCAGATGAGATGCAGCCCCAGCGAACAGCTTGACTACAACTTCATGAAAGACCCTGAGCCTGAGGCACACAGCATTACCTCACACAGATTCCTGACCCATAGAAACTGTGAAAAAATAAGCTGCTAAATTTTTTTAAGCTGCTAAATTTTGGAATAATTTATTACTAAGTTGTAGATAACCAACATAGGTGGGGACCAGGCCCATCTGCTCAGTCATTTCAGGCCTGCAGATGGGGCTAGAGAAGTCCTTATATCCAATAATAGGATGGGGATATGGGCTGGAAATATGTTCAGATACTAGAACCCAGCATTACTGGCAGCTACTCCAGTTGCCTTGAGTAAGCCTTGAATAAAAGCCTGGTGTAGCTATACCCAGAGTCCACACATGTTTGGTATAGATCCTGTACAGAATCACAGTTTCCCAGCTCTTCTTAAATGCCTTCTCCTGGTAAGAACTGCAATAAGAGTCTGGCCTCTCTAAAATCCTAAACAAACCTCCTCCAAATGAAGTGAGGCCGGTAGACCTAAACTGATCGGGATGATTTGTTTTTTTTAAACAAAGAAAATAAAACATCCTTTATCCGGCATCAGCAGGGAAAGAGAAATTCTAAAAGAATGAACTTCCCCAATAAGTGAAGCTTATTTATTTACCTTTACCTAATCCTTTCCAAGGAAAATCTTTTCAACTTCTAATCAGGTACACAGTAAACTATAGTTGAGTTAGAACCAGACACTCAATCCCCTTCAATTCAGTTCTACAAACTTCATCAAGGATCTACCACATGCCAAACCTTGTGCTAAGGTCTGGGAGTTCAGAGCTGAGGAACTGCTGTCCTAACCCTTGAGGAGCTTTTGGCAAATGAAGGAAGACACAAAAGCAGATAACTCCAACAGCAGAGCACTGTTGTTAAGACTGCACACTTCCTGCCCACCTAGGCAACACAGCTTTGTGATGGGTGACGAGATTACCCAAACACCTTTGTTACTTCCCTCAGTTCCACAGCTATGAGACCACTGAGGCTATATGCTCTGAGTTCCAAATCAGTGAGGAATTCTCCACTTCATGATACACCGAAAGGTAATTCTTTCTAACAAAAGCAGCAAAGGCTTGGTGTATAGATCCCCATAGATAGGGTTCTGATCCTGCCACTCTTTAGCTAGGTGACCTAGAACACAAATTTCTCAGCTACAAATTCTTCATCTTTAAAAAGGGATAATAATGGAAATAAAGTGTCAATCAGCAGGAGAATGGGTAAACAAAATGTGGTAAACAAACACAAAGGAATTTTATCCAGTCATAAGAAGGATGAAGTTCTAAGACATTGTGCAAAATGTATGAACCTTGAAAACATTGTGCTGAGAGAAATAAGCAAGGCTCATAAGGATAAATACTGCATAATTTCACTTATATGAAATAGCTATAAACAACAAATTCATAGGGACATAAAGTAGATTAGAGGTTACCAGGAGACTGGGCGGTGGGAGGGGAAAGGGATTGTTGCTTAGTGGCTATAGAGTTTTTGGAAATGCTGTAAATTTTAAATAAAATTAATTTAAGAGGGGGGAGGTGATAATAATAACAACCCTATATATTTCCAAATTTGAGGATAAAAAAAAGAATAGGTTAAAAATGGGTGAAAAGATCTGAACATGAATGAAACAATACAAAATGCCCTGGGTAAGCAGCACTTCCAAGGGCAAAGGAAAGATCCAAAATGTGTACCAAGACCTAGGAGATGTTTTGAAAGGAAAAGAAAAAAATCCATTCAAATAGGCCCTAATTTCAGCTTTTCCAAAAAACTTTAACAGAGATTTTATGCTGGGCTCAATAAAATCTGAGAGCGATAAAGTACAACCCCTCCTCCCTTCCCCCACAAAGAATTTACACATATGAGGGAGTAAGCATCTATATACGGTGTGCTATGTTACATTAGAAAGTTATACAAAGTGTCCTGGGGACAATAAAGAAAGCCCTGTATTATTATTTTATTTCTTAAACTGTGGGGGGGTACATGGGTATTCAATGTATTATACTTTATACTTTGTTGTACATCTTAAAAATATTTCATAATATATTTTTAATCAGCAACAACAAAAAAAGAAAGCGCTATCAGAGGGCCAGTTTGGTATCTTTCACTTTCCCTCAAAGTCTAACGGACAAAGCTGTTGAGTTTCCTGGAGACTCATTTCCCACAGGAAGCAAAGGCAAAGTACAGTACCACAGCATGCCCGATGGTAAAGCCACTCAGCAGTGTATTTCGAAGGCCACCTAGCAGGAAACCAGAGGGGCCCTTTGGGGAGCAAACCCAAGTCCTGTGGAGATAGGAAAACACTATCCTCAGCAAGACCTCATTCCTTCCTTGCCAGAGAACAAGAGTTTTTAACATGAAGACCCCAGACCCCCAAGTGACCCATGGATAGAATTCAATGAGTCTATGAATTTGGATAGGAAAGAAGCTGTATCTTCATTTTTAATAGCCTCTTACAGTAAGTTAGCATTTCCTTCAACTATATACACAGGCAACCAAGCACATTGTTAGCAGTACCTATGATTTCATCACCAATAAAAATCACAGATAGTTTCATATCACATTACACTGTTACAGATATCTTGAAATATTTTACACTCATCATTACTTCAAAATTATGGTAGTTATTTAGATCACTACCAGAACACATGTGACTACAACCTTCCTGTCTACAGGCACTCATGCGAGGTAACTGGCCAACTATGAAGCAACTCCACTTAGTTTATCATTCAACCGCCAAACAGTGAGATTCCACGTGCTTGTAATGGTGGCCCACACACCTACAATGCCCCCTTAACTCCCACCTTCCCCAGGTCAAACCATTCTCTGCTGGTTCTTTTCTGCCTCCCCCAAGACCCTTCTTCCAGGAAGCCCTGTCCTGCCCACACAGACCTCTCTTGCTGGTTAGCCTACAAGGTCTATATTGCCTGCTTTAGTTGCTTCATCAGGCTCATGCATTATGCTGTACTCAATATTCTCTAATTATATAAGGGCCCATCAAAATTAGACTTCTTTGGTAAGTTCCTTCCAAGGTACAAAGCGAGCAGTAGACATTCCGTCCAGACTTGTGGACTGAATAACTCATTAAATTAGTTAGTCTATGTTCTACTAATAACCCACTTTGGAATCCCTATTTAAGGCCACTCTGGGCATCAGTTTCCTCATGTATAAAAATAAGTGGAGAGCGGTGCAATAGTGGCTCGGTGGCAGAATTCTCACCTGCCATGCTGGAGACCCAGGTTCGATCCCCGGTGTCTGTCCATGCAGAAAGAAAAAGGAAAAAAAAAAAAAAAGTAGATTGAACTGATGTTTGCCCTTTTAACTTTGGAATTATGTAGTCTCTTTTTAACTCCTTAAGATCTGAGAAAAATTATGGGGGAAACGGTTAAGCCTCCCCCAGCTCTCCCAGGCAGGCTTAGTCACTTCCTCCCCTGGGTTTTCCGTAGCCTTTTGTATGTATATAGAATACTCTTATTAAAACATTTATCACAAAGTTTTGAGAAAGTGTACTACCCTAATGACTGAGATGCAGGCAGGGAGAAGAGTCAGACAGCCTGGGTTCTATTCCTTATTATTTTGTATAACCTCGGGAATGTTACTTTACCTTTCTGATTCAATTTTCTCATCTATAAAATGGGAATATAATACCTATCACAAAGGATGATTCTAAGAGTTAAATTAAATAAAATGTTTTTAATAGTGCCTGACATACAGTAACATCAAAAAATTTTTCTTGCTATTATGATTGTTCATATTACTGTATTAATCTGTTACTAATCTCTGCTTCCTACTTTAGCTAGATCTCTACTCCCTTCCCATTCTCCATCACAGCACCCTGTTTATGTTTTCTTCATAGCAGCTACCACAAGATAATATAATTACATATGTGTTTATTTTCTGTCTCCCCCGCTAGACTGTAAACTCTGTGAGGGGAAGGAATTCATCTGTTTTGTTCACCCTTGGAGCCTCAACATCAAACGTAGTTCCTGGTTTAGAGCAGGCACTCAAATATTTGTTGAATAAATAGCACGTAGGTTGGCACTGTTTGATGTTTGCTGATTCAACTATCCTAGCTAAGGGTGACTGTCAAAGCTAAGACCTAGGGGCAGATGATACACCGGCTGTCCCAGGATTAATGGGACCCTCTTTCCAGTCCCCAGTATTAGCCTCAGCCAAACTCCACCCAACTACTCTTGGCCCCAGTCCAGTTCCGGGAGCCACCCTCAGCTAAAATTAGCACAGCGACCAAGATGGCCAGGTCATTTATAGCTGCCGAGACAGCAGCAACTAGATGGGTGGGCAGGCAGGTCCAGGCCTCCCACTCCATTGGGGCTGACTGAGAATGCTGCCTGCACTCCGCACACTACCCATGCCTAACCCACTATTCCAGCTATACTGAGCCAAACCGTGCTTCCTAATTAGAGGGCCTCAATACTTCCAACACTGGTAGCTACAACTTCAGACTCTACCTGGGGCCCCTCACACAAAGTCTACACAAAGCATTTTGGACTTTTGGAAGCAGTAAGCCCAGAGTCTAAAGAGGGCTTCAAGCATGGCTTCAGGCCAACTTCAGAAATGCAGACCACACTAGCACAACCAGACACAGTCCTTACAGGAAAGTAGCATCAAAGAGCCAGGCGGGGACAGGAGTGGTCTCTCCACTGTGTAGTGAGAGAGCCTATCTTCACTGCAGGGGGAGGCTTTTCAGTGTTTAGTGTGTGCATAATAAAGCCAAAAACACTGTAACTAATCCTTCTCTAAATCAAATCTTCTGACTAAAAAGAGACAGATGGACATATACGAAAGAATCTGATTCTCTCGGCCCGGGCAAAAGACTCTTGGGAGGGCGGACCAACAGTGGCTCAATGGCAGAGTTCTTGCCTGCCATGCCGGAGACCCAGCTCGATTCCCAGAGCCTGCCATGCCAAAAAAAAAAAGACTCTCACGAACATTCAGGGGTGAAAGTATCCCTGACAACATGGGAGATGACTCCCACAGGTGAGCCTGGCCCTGGCACCATGGGATTGACAATGCCATCCTGAACAAAAGAGGAAAAGAAGTGTAACAAATAAGGTATCAGTGGCTGAGAGAGTTCAGATAGAGTCAACAGGCTACTCAAAGCTTCTCTTACTCAAGCTTAGTTAGACATTGCTACCTATCACAGTTTGCCAGATCCCAACCAAAACTTTACTACCAACTTTAAAGAATATCTAAGGCATTATATTAGATTCTACAAAGGTTCTGTGCACTAGGGTTACTTTCCAAAAACCAACCTCCAGACGGGTTCCTAAGTCAGATAAATCCTGAAATGCAGAGGGGCCAGCCTCTCCAGAACATCAACTAGTTTATCCTCCTGTCCCCTTTCCATGTGAAAAAGTTAGAATGGGTATAGCCCATATACCCCTAAAGAGTGGGAGAAAGATCAAAGGTGATGGTGAAGTTATACAGAGAAGGTAGGGTTTAACAAAGGAGTATGATTGCTGAATCATTATATTAATATTTCTTTCAGTCTCCACTATCTTGAGCAACTAGGAGTAAAATCCCCAAACTGATGAATTATAACCCATACCAGACTCTGCAATCTGTTCTACAATCAATTGTTGTGGTGTGCTTTGAAATTCATTGCTTTTTTGTATACATGTTACTTTACACATGCAAAAAAAAGTTGACAGTGATGATAAATGAACAGCTACATGATGATATTGTGAACCACTGACTGTACACTTTGGATGATTACATGGTAATGAATACATAATATATATCAAGAAAAAAAAAAAAAGACTCTCTGGAAGAGACAAAGGCAGTCCTCTTTTTAGATCTCAGCTACATAGTCATCAGAAGTTGCCTAACTCACCAAGAGAAAGGCAACATTTCCTAGCCCTGCCTAACACTTCTTTAACAGGGCAGGGCCTGAGAAGATGGAAGAAGTCCAGGACTTAAGCATCAGAAGACCTGCTACAAGATGGAGCACAGGACCCAGTTTCTTTCTTCATCCATAAAAATGTGGATAATAACACCTGACCCACCCTCCTAATAGGACTATTTTGAGACTTTGTAGGAAAAATGGCTGCATGATTGCAGAATATAAACTGTAGAGAATATACAAATTGACTAGGTATGTCGCATCTCATTTAGAAATGAGGCACAACCAAAACCCCTGTGCTCTAGCAATACAGAGGAGCTGGAAAGACCACAAAAGTTCTGAGTCCATACAAAGCTTCTCCCCAAACCCCACTGCAGAGCCCAGTTCATGAGCTACCTCTTTATAAAAATGAGGTCCTTTCTCAGTCAAAGACAAGGTCCCAGCAGGCCCAAAGGAGGCAACCTACCAGAAGAATACTGGACTCCCCCAGGTTCCCACAAACCACAGCCATTTCCAGCACCAAGAATCTCTTTCTGAGACTCCCCTCCCTGGGGTTCACCATTATTGTGACAACAGAAACCAATTTCTGAACTGAGAGGAAGACAAGACCAAGTGAGAGATCTAAATGGTGTAATCAGCACAGCCAGACCCCTGACATGTGTGGAGTGATTCTGAGGGGCACTAGGATGTCTCTTACTTTAAGAAAAGAAAAAAAAAAAAATCATCCTGATAGCTACAAATGCCTAACACTCAAACCTCATCCCTTTAGTTCGGTCTAAAGTACAGAACACCCACTTTCCTACAGCAGATCCTCCAAAAATATTCATTTTATGTTAGGTACTCATAGTTTGGGATTATAAAATGATATATTAACAGTTATAAAGAGGAATGTCACTACAATAGCAGAGACGCTCCTTAGCAAAATTCACAGTTCAATTTACATTTGCCCACTAGTCTTCTTCAAAGCCCACTGAGAACCAAGCTTGGAGTTAGGTTCCAGGAGCCAAGAAGAGGAGACTCCCTATGGAGAGACAGGATTAACATACAGGAAGTACCTATCTGCAAAGCAACTGAGCCTATGTCACGTTTGTATGTCAGGGTAATCCTGGCCCCACTTGGAAGCTACCCTGGGGTATCTTGAATCACACTCACTCCAGAGAAGGAAACTAAAAGCTACCACCAAAGCCAGCCTCTGAATCCATCCGTGAAACTTCCCATCCACCATGATCTATACTTTCTTTGCTTACTTGTATTAGTGGGTATCTGCTGAACTGTCCCTATCACTTGAACTGTAAACTCTTCCCACTCTAAAGCTCCACAGCTATGTGTAGGTCACAGTGACAGTGTGAGAGAAGTGGGGAAGGAGAACTAATATTATCCTTCTAAGCTTTGCATAAAACAAATGAATTTTTAAAATACTCTCTTCTACTGAAACAGAACACCAGACACCACAACACCAGAACATGAGGGTATGGAAAAACCAGGATAGATGAAAAATAACATGGAATTCCTACCCTCATCACTCTGAAGAAACAGAGTAAGTCAACAAGTGGTCCCAGGAATTTTATCATGTACACGTCAAGAAAAGGCCACTTAACTCCCTGGTGGTAAACAGAAACTGCCTTGAAATTATGGGCACAGCCAAAAGACAGCAGATTACCTAAGGGAAGGGAGGGACTAGGGTTCCCAACTTTGTTGGCATAGAAAGGCAGACCTGAACACCAGGTTATCCAGCAATAAAGTGGCCCAGCCCTGACTTTTCCTGTCTAACCCAAGGAGCCTCAACCTCCCCTGTGCTGCCAAGTGCTGAAACTGACCAGGACAGCGGACTTATCGTTCCACCAGGACATTCTTCCAGACAAGTAGTCCTGAGAAAGAACTGTGACTTGCTGGTCTGAAATGCCAAGATGCCCCAAAAGCAGATCTCTTCTCACTGTCAACAAAAGACATCCTGGGAAAGGACAAGGAGAGTTGCTCAGAGGAGACCTAAACATTACTCATGGTTCTTGAACAGAAAGAATTCCCTCGAACTACTGGGAATAGGTAGTGCCCAAGCGTGGATCATCCACCAACCGCAAAGGTACAAACCTAGGGTTTAAACTGCTCACTCTGAACCCTTCAGTTCTGAGTCAAAGTCCCAACTGCAGCCCAGCCTGTGGCAAGGCCTTACCTGCTGCGGTGGACTCCTCAGTACTGGCCCCAGAGCCGGGTCCTGTCGCCTTCTCACTGTGGCTATGGCTGAGGCCCTGTGCCTGATGCAGGAGGAGCCCCCAGAGGAGCCAAAGGCAAAGACGGACGCACACAGCCATGACTCCGGGTCTCGGTCAACATGCGCCTGATGCGGACACCTCGGGATCCCAGAGGCAAAGTCTGGAGCCTAGGAGTGCGGCCGGGTCCCGGAACCCCAGGCAAGATGCCTTCGCCGCGGCACAGCTGTCCAACCACCCGAAGGCCTGTCTCCTCCGACAGCCAAAGGTCAAACGCTCCAAGTTTGGGCGCGAGAGGAGGGCCGACGCCTTTGGTCCAACAGTGGGTGCGCCGGGGACTGCGACGGCCTGAGAGCCCTGTCTGCTTGGGTCGCTTCCGGAGAGTTTGAGCAGGGTGGCTGCGGGGCTGCTGTCAGCTCAGCAGCCGGCTACACCCCGGCAGGAGGGGGTGGGCGGACGGGCTCTCCCGCGGGCACTGGGTTGCGGGAGGAAGGAGAGGGAGCGGAGGGGAGGGGAGGGTGGCACCTGGCCTCGCCCCGCCGAGGAGCGGCGAGCAGCAGAGGCTCAGGGAGGGGATACAACTCGCAGGCCTTCTAGGCCGAGGTCAACGCCCCCGCCCTGTCCGGTCCCGGGAGGCCAGCGGTGCCCAGGTCCAGCAAGCGGAGGCGAACGGGCCACAGGGGCTACCCGGCGGGCTGGCAGACGAGCAAGCGGCGCGGGGTGGGCAGGGGCGGGCAGGGGCGTGCTCTCCCGCCGGCCCGCCCCGCGCTGCCCGGCCCCCAGCGAAGCCGCCGCCCGCCCCAGCGCCCTGGCTTATCCCGGAATAATCTGTTGGAGGCGTCCGCGCAGCGCACCCCGCTCGCAGCGGGCTCTCCCGGGTTCCCGGCCCGCACTTGTCTTCGCCAGGACCCCTTTCCTGAGCCAAGGTCGGGTCCCGGCCTCCCCTTCCCCCACGAGTGTCTGTCCCGCGTTCACGCGGGTCGGCGGGGGCGGGGGGTTCCTGCCACGCACTTGTTCAGGTAATACAGGCCTGCGGTGGCGGCAACAACGCCAACTACCCGGCCCCGCTCTCCGGCCTGCAGTGCGTGTCCGCTCGGCTCAGCTCTAAAACCAGGCTGGATTGAGGCCCCCAGTACCACAATGGCCGCCCCGGAACTGCCTGAAGCGACAACAGCCCGGTTCGATTCGGCCGGGAGCGCGCTCCCAGCCCCCCACCTCTGTTCATCTTTTCACGCTCCCAGTCCCCCCTCCTGCCGCGCTTTGCAGCCAATCGGCTTCCGCCTCTCTGCAGCTTAGGAACCCGCGCGCTTCGTCGCCCGTGCGCAGCGGCCCCTGGCGGGCGAATCCGGGTGTTGCAAGCAGGACTCGAGCTCCTAGGAGGCCCTGCCCCTTTGCGGAGGGCTGGGGAGTGAAGTGAGGACCGCCCCGAGGGAGGCCCCATGGGGGCCTGACAATGTTTTCAGAGGAAATGCTACCAGAAAGCAAAATGAAAGGTCCAGACCACTCCAGGTAAAATTATCTTACACATACCTTGAGTCTAAACTACAGGGCCCCACCTACCTGCCCTGGCCGCCTGCCAAGATAAATCCCCTCAGCTCTCAGAGCCCCTTTTCCTACCTGCTTCTCAAACCCCCACCCCCGTGTTCTTGCGGTTAGGGCCTGTGGCAGGCTCTTCCCTGCATCTCACTTTCCCAGGTCTTGGAGGAGGGGTTAGCGGCTTGAGAATGAGTGCCCCAAAGAAGAGAGGGCCACTCCTGGCCTCCTGCAGATCCTACACTTCCTGTTCGCTTTTCAAGCCTGCTGTCAGCAAATCTTTACGGAACCATGCCCTGTGCCCTAGCCTGTCCTTGGCACCAGAGACAGGGGAAGGGATTAGACCCAGTCCCTCCTCTAACTGACTGTGCTAAGCCAGCTACCTGTTCTGAGTAAACTCTTTGAAGACTGGGAACAAGGATTTGCCCAACAGCTGCCTGGCTTAAGGGTTAGGCTGTTGATATAAAAATACACATCTAACATCATCTACCACCACTATCCCCACCCTCTTCTTATTAAGCTTCAGTCACATCAGACTTCTCTAAGTTCTTCAAACACATAGAACTCTTTGCCACTTCATGACCTTGGTATTTGCACTGGCCTGTCTGAAAGATTCTTTCCAGAGCTCTGCATATACCTGGTTTCTCATTCTTCAGGATACAGTTTGATGTCTCCGCCTCCGAGACTCCTATTCTAGCTGGATCAAGGTCAGTCTGTAGCCAGAATTGCACAGGTATTTGGGCTAGTAGTGAGTTGTAGTTTGGAAACGAAACATCTTTAAGTTACACTAACCAGCCCATTTCCAGTGTACACTTAACTAGGACACTTCTTGCTGCCTCAGGCACAGTCTGTGGCTCTTTCCCTCCTCTGGACTCTCATAGCAGAGAATTGACTAATTTGTATTACTGTGAGCCATGCACATGTCTGCCTACCCCTACCCCCTCATAGGATTAATGGTTTTCAGAGGCCAGGGATTGTGCCTTATTTGTCTCTGTAACACCAGTACCCAAAGACCCTGCACATAGTTGGTGTTAGGTAAAAACTAGTTAACGTGAGTTAATTCATTTGATCACTCAAATATTTATTCAAACATTTATTAACAAGTATGTGCTGGGAAGTTGGCCAGATCAGAAGTTGAGCCCCTGACCTAGGTTCTAAGAAACCTATGCTGTGAGCCAGGAGTTTTAAACTCAAGTAGCAAAGGAGGAAAGTAATTAGTATATGTAACAGAATTGTATGGGGTATATTAGAGAGCTGTGGGGACTGTGGAACACTAGAGAGCAGGCAGGAATCTAAGCCCAGTTTTGCCAGATCTTCTTAAGAGAAGATAGAAATCTGGACTTGTATGTAACACCTTCCTACTTTTGAATATTAGCAATTAATTTTGAAAAACATAAAACCCCGTATAAGCTATATCTATTTTAAAACAAAAACAAAAACAAAAAAAACCCCTGCAACCCAGATTAATCACTCAGACTGCCAGTTTGTGGTTTCTGCCTAAGCCAACTGTTTTAGTTTCTTAGTGCTGCCGGAAATGAAGTATGCCAGAAATGGGTTGGCTTTTATAAAGGGAATTTATTAAATTACAAGTTTACAGTTTTAAGGCCATAAAAATGTCCGAAATAAGGCATCCATAAAAAGATACCTTGAATCAAGAGAGTGTCTATGACGTTCAGGGTTTCTCTGTCAGCTGTCTGCTAGCTTTCTCTTTTGGCTTCTCCTTTCAGATGGCTTCCCTGAAGACTTTCTTTCTGCATCTCCAAAGATTTCTATCTGTGTCAGTTTTGAAGCTTTTTCCAAAATGGTTCCCTCTTAAAGGACTCCAGTAACTGACTCACCTTGACTGGGTACAAACGCATCTCCACGGAAACGACTTAATCAAAAGGTATCACCTAAATTGGGTGGGTCACAACTCCATGGAAACAACTTAATAAAAAAGATCCCGGGCGGGCCATGGTGGCTCAGCAGGCAAGGACGCTGGCTTGCTTGCCATGCCAGAGGACCTGGGTTCGATTTCCGGTCCCTGCCCATGTAAAAAAAAAAAAAAAAGATCCCACTGAACAATATTGAATCAGGATTAAAGAACGTTGTTTTTCTGGGGTACACAGCAATTTCAAACCGGCATACCAGCCCACCTGCCTATGCACTCATTTGGCCAAGAAAACACACCAAAAAAAGAGAAAAGTAAAACATATCTAACACAACTTCCTTTAAACTCAACTACATTGTTTCTCTTAGCCACCACACGATTTCTTTAGGGGTATAAGTGCATAGCCCTTTTGATAGAATGAGCCTGGATCTGTTACTAATTCACACCAAGACCTTAAACAATCTTTTATCTTCTCAGAGCCTGTTGCCTTTCCTTTATGACTACTAAAATGTTGTCTAGAAGCCAAAGCCATGATCCAGGTATTAAGAGAAGAAATCTAGTCTCCTTTGTGCTTCTAAGATCATGATGTAACATCAGAAAAGCCAATTCCTCTCTGGATCGTAGTCTCCCCAACTATAAGATGGGCAGAATCAATAATTACATTCTTGATTCAATTCAACTCCACTATTTTATAAATTAGGAAAATTCTGAGCCCTCCTAGATCAGAAGCTGTTACTCTCACCACAGTAGCCTCTATGGTGGATCCTCATGTGATTGTGGCCCCTTTATGATTCCTTCACCACATTATGAGCCTCAGGAGAAAGCACACTTTTTCATCTTTGTCTTTTTTAAACCTATACAGCAAACCTTTTCTATGTGCCAGGTGCATCTCCCTATCGTCAGTCTCAGGGATTTGCTCTTAATATATATTCTGCAGATGTTGATTAAATCAAATTGAATTAACTAATTTTTATGCCTCTATTTCACAGTTTACAAGAGCATTCACATATGTTATTTCATCTATTCCTTACTTTAGGACACAGGTTATACTCATTTTACAGATGAGGAAATTAAGGCTCAGGAGGTCATGTGTCAGGGTGAGACCCAAGCTCTCTTTCTTCTCTGGGATTCCCTCCCCATTCTTCAAGTCCCAGCTCATGTAAATAAAGGTGCCCATGCCTTGACCAACGATGACAGCATATCATGAACCAAGGGTTAATATTAATAAAAAACAAAAGTAAAAAAAAACCCGCTCAAAAGTCACACTTTGGAGGCTTCCCTGACTTGTCTAGTTTCTCCAGGCTCTTCCCTTATCTTACAGTACTTATATAACTAGATTATGATTGTCTAATAAATATCTATCTTCCTCATAAGCTTCGGAGCTCATCAAGGACTGAATTTCATTCATCTTTATATTTTCACAGGTGGTGGACTTTGCCCAGAACATAGCTTGTGAATGTTTTGCTAAGCAAATGAATGAATGATGTGTGATCTGTCCAGCAGCTTAGCTGACCATCCTCTACAAGGCGCTTCTGGTAACCAATAGCTTTCATTTGGAAAGTGAGAGATTCTTTAGCAGAAGTGTAATCAAAAGAGTCCTAAGTATCCTGCTCAGAAAAGTTCAGGAAATCCTGAGTTTGAGCTGTATTACCAGAGGCGCTCTCTGGTGTCCAAAAATGGCAAATACAGCTATTACTGCGAAGCCACTGGGGACTGTCCAGGTACTGATTGAGAAGAGAGACGATTATCTTCCCTTCCAGAATCAGCTTAAGAATGTTACTGTCAATGTTTACTCATTTAACATCTACTGAATATCTGTGTGTAACAACCCAGTTCCCATTCTCAAGGAGTTCATGAAGAGATACTTAGTACTTGATAATGTTTCGAGAGGAATTGGTAAAGGAGCAGTTGAGGAAACACAGAGGAGGGGCAAGTAACTACCTAAAGCAGTGGGGGACTGTGCAGAGGTGCATAGATGGGAGGGGGGTGGTTCTGAAATCAGACTACCTAGCTCAGCTGTGTGAACCTGGTAAGTTAATCAACCTCTCTGACCTTAGTTTCCCCATCTGAAAAATAGGAGGACTCTGTAAAGCTTAGATGAGTTAATACTTATAAAACAATTAGACAGGTGCCTGGCATATAGTAAAGCACTCCATAAATGCTGGCTCTTAATTATTCAGCAAGCAATTTCAGAGCCTTTCAAGGATCACACCAAATCCAGTATCTATAAATTGCAGAGTACATTGTGGTGATAGCATTGCAAATGGATTGGAGAAAGCTGGAATTAGAAGCTAAGAGACAAGTGAGGTGATCAGACAAACCTGGACTGGAAGCTGTGCTCACCTATTATTAGCTGTGTGACCTTCAGCAAGGACCTGAAGCCTGATTTTGGCACGAGCAGTGGGACCAGAGAAGGGTCTAAGAGTTGAAAAATATTTGGTGATTATGTAGATGAAAGAGAAATAGACAAATCAAGGTTAATTTTAATAGCAGTACAATGGAGAGGTTCTGTTGGGTGCCAGGTATTATACTAAGCATGCTACATTCAACAAATATTTACTGAGCAATTACTATATATCAGGCATTGTTTTGGGCACTGGAATATAGCACTGGATAAAACAAGCAAAATTTCTTGCCCTCATGGAAATTGCATGTTATCAAAATAATTAATATCCACAGCAACTTTATGATGTCACATAATTTACATCCATTTTACAAATGAAATTAAAATTTTAGGGTGTTCAATTTTATCTGGAGATAATATTACCTGCTTGTATTAATATCCTGGGGCTACTGTACTACAGACTGAGTGGCTTAAAACAACAGAGATTTATTCTTTCATATTGGACTTTTCACATAGAAGTCCAAAATTAAGGTATCAGCAGGACCATGCTCCTGTAGGGAAGAATCATCCCTTGCCATTTCGGCTTCTGGTCACCTCAGGTGTTCCTGGCATGTGACACCATAATACCACTCTCTGCCTCTATTTCACATGGCCTTCTTCTCTATGTCTCTGTGTCCTTTCCTCTTCTTATAAGGACATCAGTCAGTCATTAGATTTAGGGCTACCTTATATCTAGGATAATTTCATCTCAAGATCCTTAATTAACTACATCTGCAAAGACCCTATTTCCAAACTAAGGAAATTCTGAGCTTCCAGGTGCACATGGATTTTTGTGGGACACTATTCGACCCACTATACTGCCTCATAGAGTTGTTACATGGATGGAGTTAATAAGTGTAAAGTATACGTAAAACATATCTAAGGTTTTTTTTTTATCATTATTCAGTAACTTTTCCAGCAAATTGCTTGCACACTAATTTATATATCAAGTAAGTAGCAAAGATGAGAAGAGAATTAGAGGAGAAAGAAGGGAGGGGGCAGAGAATACTGAATTACTTAGGTGTCTATAGAGTTGAGATGTTTTTGTAATACCAGAACTGAGGAAGAATGGAGAAATTGCACCAAGGAGATTACTGCAGGCCATCTGATTATCACACAGCTTGAAGAACCTCAAAGTTGTAAAGACGACCTGGACGCAATTAGGACAACTATCATTCTGCCTGTCTGGGAGAAAGGACCCTCCTACAACATGGAGCATGGCTTTTGTCCCTCCTCTCACCAGCCAATTAGTCCCTCTGAGGGAGTTAAGAACCATGGGTCAGAGGACACAGCTGTAGAAATTTACCACTTCCCCTGTTGGTTCTTTCTGACTTGACTGTTAAACCCCATGAAATGGGGTGAACCATGGTGGCTCAGCAGGCAGTGTTCTCGCCTGCCATGCCAGAGACCCGGGTTCCATTCCTGGTGCCTGCCCATGCAAAAAAAAAAAAAAACAACAAACAAACAAAATCCATGAAATGGGGTGCTGGGCTTGTCTCTGGGGCTAGCGATGAAGGGAAGCAAAGAAGGGGAGATTATGTTTTAACTCCTCAGGCAGGTTAAGACCAATGAATCAGGAGGAGCACCAAGAAGACAGAATAGATTTAAGGTGAGCACAAAGAGGCCAGAGCTGGGGCTGAGCAGAAGACCCAGTGGGCTGCTGATGGGCCTTAGGGTGGAGCTCAGAGGAGGAAAGACTTGTTTGGAAGTCACCAGGGCATGGGTGAATTCAGTTCAGGTCCCTTCTCTTCCCCTTCCCTGTCTGAACCCTGCTGTTTTATGGGGACTGAGTTGACTTTAGCATTCTGACCTTGAGAAAGAGAGAAGATTCATTCCATGAGAAAACACCTGAGAACATTATGGGAGTGTGGAAAAATTTATTAATGTTTATTTGTTGTACCCTTGGCAATTTGCATTATTTCATTTAATCCACAACCCCACATAGTATACAGTATGCAGTGTTGTCATACCCCTTTTAAAACGAAACTGAGACTGAGAAGTTAGCTCTGTTATATGCTCTTATAGCCCCTATACTTTTGTGTGATTATCTGTTTAAGGTCTATGTCACTTGCTAATTCCATCAGGGTAAAGTCTTGTCTATTTTTTCACTACTGCATCACTGACATGCAACACTGTGCCAGGTCCAGAGAAGGTTTTCAGTAAATATGCATTGAAGGAATGAATGAGAAAGGTCACATGATGCAACCAGGATTTGAACTCTGGAGTGTCTGGCTCCAAAACCTGTGATCTCTCCACTCTACCCCACCAACTGCTTTTGTACATTGACTGACTTCTAAATGTTCACACTAAAATGTCCTTGACTCTTGCTTTCTTGTGAGTACACCTGTACATCACCTACCAACAACCCACCTTTTCAGGGAAAGTTGGTGAGAGAGCAGGAAGAACAAACAGGGACTAAACTCTCTTTCTATCCTCTTCAGCCTATCATCCTCCTTCTGTAGGAATCTTTTGGAGACACACCCAGCCTTCACCTTTTGTCAGTCTCTCTCCTCTGGCCTTACTGGCAGTTCTTAAATCTGTACCGCAAAAGTGACTCCAAGATCTTGGCCTCTGATGGCTCTACACATATTAGTACTTTATTAATGCAATTTAATTCACAGATGTATGCTGAAGGCAAGTGTGTGTCCAATCCTGCCTATGCCAGGCCCAGTGGGTGGACACAGGGATGAATCAGATACAACCTCAAGGGACTTACATCAGTGGGAGAGACAAACATTAGGCACAGACACAACTAACTAGGGCACAAAGCAAGATGACCTAAATGGTATTAAAGAACTATGAGCAACATGCTATACATATAAACTTGGATTACTTAATTATTATTCTGAAGAGTGTATCATAGAAGGTCTAGCTAAAACGTATCATCTAGTTCAACCTCTTGTTTTCTAGTGAAGGAGTCTGAAGCGCAGAGAAGGGCAGGGCCTAGCCTAAAAGTCTAACCAGATTATTAGGCTGAACTAAGACTAGAATCTAGGTCTTCTGAAGTCCAGCCCATGGCTCTTTCCTCCTTCTCTGGTAGTTTCATCTGTAACAGTCCCAATTCCCACCATACCATAAGATCCTTGAGGAAGAATCAGGCTCTCCCATGTAAAAAAGGTGAGCCAGGGCCAGTGTGCCCAGTATTTTCAGGGGCTCAGGAAATGTAGTCTAATGCCTGGTGGCCAGTTCAGCCTTTTGATTGTGCCTCACCATGCACACTATTCTTCCCACTATGCTCCTAAAATTCACTTTCAAATATGCTTTTCAGGAAACTTTTTTAAAAATGTACTTTTTACCAAGAACACTAGCATATAAATCAGATTAAAGCAAGCCTGCTTTGGTTGCACCAGGGAGGGAAGTCAGGGTCTCACCATTTTCCTGCCCTCAAATCCTGGGAAGGAAACTCTAGGAATACAGCTCAAAACCTTTGTTCTGGGACATAATTTTTAATGGCTTCATAGAAGCCATTTTAATGTGTGGCCCTCCTCTGAACCCTGTCTTTTATGAAACTCATAGTCCTTTCTCCATTAAACACAAAGTACCAGCCATGTGTTCTCAGTAATATATGGAGGGAAAATGAGATTTCCTCCTTCTCTCTCCTGCTCTCCCCTCCTCTGCAGAAAGAAGTTTGTGCTAAACTGAACCGAGGAGAGAGACCTAAACTCTGCCTAAGAGATCTGAGGAGGCTTTCTGAGGAGGAGAATCTTGAATATTCCACTCAGAGTCATTTACCAGCCTGAATCTGAGAGAAGAGCCTCTAACTGTGCTGTCTGATAACAGTAGCCACATGTGCTGTTGAACTCTTGAATGTGGCTACTCCAAACTGAGAATACTGTAAGTGTAGCATACATACCAGATTTCAAAGATTTATTATGGAAAAAAGAATGTAAAATGTCCAATAATTTTTATATTGACTACATGTTGACTGACAATATTGTGGAAATGTTGGGTTAAATTAAATATATTAATACTAATTTTATGTTTTTTTCTTTTTAAAAAATATACCATTACTAGAAAAATTTGAATTATATATGTGACTTGCATTATATTCCTATTGAACAGCACTGGGAGAGACTATTAAGTGCGTGACAGAGATGTTGGACTGTGTGTGTGTGTGTTTTGGTGAGGGGTGGTGCCAGGACCCGCTTGTGAAAGACTGAGTGGATTTTCCTTGGCAGGCAATAGAGGAAAGAAGTCAGAGGGAATAGAAGGTTCAGAGATGTGGGCAGACACGTTGTGTTTAGGAAATTCATTCTTATAGCACGCATGATTTGGAAAAATAAAATACATAAAAGGCATTTTTTTAATGCTTACTCTGAGCCAGGCATTGACAGCTGGACTTTCATACCCATTCACAGTTTATCCTTACAGTTACGGGGAGAAGGAGAGAGTTTTCTATTTTCCAAAGATAGAATGGAGGCTCAGAAAGGCTAAGCTATTTATGTACTATTTCCGGAGTCGGTCCTCTTCTTTATCCGGAAAGCCTCTTGAAGACAGGGGATCTTGTCTTAAACACCTCTCAGTTTTTCTCCACACCACCTAGCACGAGACTCTGAACGTGGTAGGCGCTGAGAGAGTTTGTGTTGAACCCTGAGTGTCACGCTCCGAGCAAGGCTTGAGGGCAGAAGCTCCAGAGAGCCACGAGTCCGCCCACCCGCCCGCTCTGAGGCCCAGGCCGCGGCCTGGGTGCGGTCCTTCAGCCCGGAGCAGCTACGGGTCCGGTCAAGGAGAGGGGGCGACAAGCGCCCCACGTCCTCCGCGCGCCCTGCCGCCTACCCGGGCCGGGCCGCGCGGAGCTGCCGGGTACGGAACCACGACTCAACATCCTGTTTTTGGGGCCCGCGGCCCCGCCTGCGCCCCTGCTGATCTTGTCTTTCCCCGGGTGCTGACGCCAACTCCCCTTCCACCAGTCTCCCCACCCTCCCCAGGGGTCTGGGGCCTTTCCACCGCTGAATCACCTCCACCCAGCCCTCCCCTGGGGCTTGGGGCAGGGGTGGGGACTGCCCCAGGCTAACCCATTCTGGCCAGACCCCAGTCCCGGCCAACGCTCGACCCCTGGGCTGGGCTGAAGGCATCAGGCCTGGGGGCGCCTTTTCTCAGCATCTTCCCGCGAGGACCCAGGAGATGCGGGGGAGGGGTCCAAGTGCCTAGCGCCAAGGCGAGGGCCTCGGCCGGGCTGAGGGGGCAGGCGAGGAGGCGGGGAGGCCGGATCTTTAGGGTATGGGGCGCAGAGGGCTGGTGGCGCGAGCAGCGGGGAACCCCGGACTGGATCGCGGTCGAGGAGGAGGGAGGGGGTGGGGGACGGACCCGCAGGCTTCCTGGTTGGGCCGGGCCCCGCCCCGGCCCGCCCCCGCGCCCCGCCTCAGCGGGCCGGCCCGCCCCCCCCACTTCCTCCGGCCTCCCGCTCTCACTTCCTTCTCAAGCCCGGAGCCGCTGCCGCCGCCCCCAGCTCCCCCGCGGTGGGGAGGGCTCCAGGTGAGGCCCGGCCCTGGCCGGAGGGCAAGGGGTCCAGGGAGGGGAGACCGAACCACCGGGACGGGGTGCGGGCGCGGGTCCTGGAAGTTGGCTTGCGGGGGACCCCGGGCGGGAGGCTCTCGGCTCAACTGCAAGCTGGCGGGCGCGGCCGGGCGGGGCGGGGACAGGGCCACCGCGAGCCGGCTGTACCGGCTCCGGGGAGCTGGGAGGGACCCCTGAGGTCGTACCGTCTCCCGTTCCGGGAGAAAAGTCTCTGAAGTGGAAGAACGTAGAGCTGGCAGATAAGATCCAGAGATGGAGCTGCCGTCAGAAGTTGTCGAGGAGGGTATCCGAAGTTTGTGACTTCGGAGAGGGTCTTTGGCCTGGAGAAAGCGCTCCCTCTGCTCGGGCAGATGTGACATTAGTGAGGTTGAGAAGGGGGCGGTGCCTGGGGCCTCTGTGCCTCGCAGGCTGCAGAGAAACAGCTCCCTCCATGGAAGACCGAGGCCGTCCCAGACCCACACTCGCAGGCAGCAGCTGAAGGGTTCCCTACATTCAGCACCCGGGGAGACCCCCTTCGACCCCAGTCCTTCTCTCCGTGTATCTGTCTCTCCAAGACCAGACCTTTCCATCCTTGGAGCGAGCAACAGGTATTTAGTCAGCAAACATCCACTGTATCCAGTGACCAGTTCTTGGGAGTAAACCAAGGAAGGAAAAGGCCTGATTTTGCCCTGTGACTGGCAGTGGAAGGGCTTTCACTTAGAGGTCCTGCGAGTCTCTGACAAGATGATCACTGAGAGTAAAACTGTTTTCAGGAGATGGGAAGAATAGAGCTTCTGAGCGGCAGCAGAGATTCTGGCCTTTGGAAGGATTGGGAGCCATTTCCTTGTCCCCGTTCCCACTCCCTCTTCAGTCTCTTCTCACAAACCCTTCTTTCCCCCTCTTCTTATCCCCTTCAGTCACCCTTTCTTCAAACACAGTTATGTCTAGGCCCTGACCTCTCCTCACCTCCTCTGCTCCTCTGACCATCCCTGTCCTCTATGCTTTCTCTGCCTAGCTCCTGGCTCCTACGCACATATCCATCCTCTTGCACCTTCCCTCTACCCTGGTTGCACTAGATACCTTGGCCTGTCATCCTCTCTATCACCTTCCCTCTTGGCCACTTATCTCCTAGCTCTGGGGTTACAATTTGCTGTAGAAAGAAGCCACTTAGCGAGTTTGAGAGCCTTTCCCCAGCCCCAAGAGGCAGGCTGCAACCTTCCAGTGATAGAGATGACTGAAGGCTGGAAAACCTCGGGGTATGTGTGTGCAAGTGTCTGTGTGTCTGTATCTTTAGCTTTTGGAGACAACCAAATAACTGCCCTCAGCCTTAACAGGATCCAGAACAGGGGAGGACAGCAGAATGAAGGGAACCTGCAGTGGGTGACATTGTGGTTAGGCAGGAGGAAGCAGTCCATAGCAGTCAGGGTAGAGTGACACAGGAATAAGACTTCTCAAAGGCCACAGGAAATCAAAATCACCCAGGCGCTTGGGTGCAATATCAAGAGGCCAGTCCTTGAGGCAGGCGAACAGCCTGAGAGTCCCTGCCTTCAATGCCTCCTGGTTCCAAAACTGTCTGAATGGGAGAATGGGACCAGATCAGCTGAGTATGATGGAAAGAAAGGGAGGGGGCCAAGGCAGGATTCTGGAGTGAAGATTGAAGCTTAACTTCAGTCTTAACTGCTTTAGTTTCAGTTCAGGAGAACAAGAGGGGTATGAAGCAAAGATGTCTGCCCCTCTTCCCTGCCCCACTCTAGGGCCTGTTCCAGCTGGGGTACCCACGTGCCCTCGTCTAGGTCAGGGCCTTGGTGACAGGAAGCCCTCTGGAGTTCTGCCAACCTCTCCCTCTATCTTTATGCATCCTTAATATTTCCCTTCTTACATAGGACCTTACTCCCTGTCTTTTAGAAATTTCTTCCGAGTCTAAACGTAGTCCACCCTGGCTCTCTGTAAGTGCTTGTCACCATTCTGGAGTTTCTTCCTCAAACCATTAAGATGTATGTTGAAGGCTCCAGCTTCTCTCTAGCCATGCCAAGCTATTCTAATTCATTTATTTCCACTAGAAGAGAGAGGTAGAGGGAAGAAGGTGCTAGTTTGGGGGGATCCCCCAGGTATAATTTGAGGGCTATCTGTTCTCCATCCTGTCCCGTCTCATCGTTGTCCCTCTCCCGTGAATTGTCCCTTCTTCTAGTTCTCTCCTTCCACCTGTCTCTCCTACTTTCTTTTCTGGGAGGTGTAGAAGATTGGCCTTAGGAGGAAATCCCAGGAAGGGGGATAGGGATGGCCCTACATAAAATCCCAACCCTGATTGGGATGTGCATGTAAAGCACTTTCCCAGCATCAGGATTTAGTCAAAAAACACCCATATATTTTTGTACTCCTTGCTTGGCAAACAGTATTTATTGAAGCATTCTGTATAACTGAGCAATGCTGAGGGTTTTGAGGGTGAAGATAGGATGGATGAGAACAGGATTTTCCCAGGCAGTGTGTGCAGTGTGTGACCCACTGGAGGTCTGAGCTAATTTTTGGAAAATCATGACAGGGGGTGGGAGTTATCTAATCGGGAAAATATCATTAGGGGGAGAGAGTGGAGGGCTGCAATCTAGGACACTGATGTTCGTCTTGGTTATGGGCTTGGCATGAGAAGTGGCTCATTTGAGAATGTTACAGATCCTGACTGGAAATCTGGGATATGGGGGTTGTTTCTGGCAAGGTGTAAGGGCCAAAAAAGTGGTCAGTGTGAGCTTCTAGAAGGTTATAAACAAGAAGAAATGAGAAGTTACATCTGTAGTGAGGTGGTTGGGGAGATATTAGGGTAGTGATAGTTGGGGAACTTGGAAGAAGGGAATCCTTATCTAGACTAAAAACCCCACCCTCCATATACAATGTAAACGTATTAGTGGTGAGCCTCATGGGGTCCATGAGAAGTGCCAGGGAGGGAAACCAGAGACAAAGCTGGTTTTCCTGTTCTGGGTCCAGCTTCCTCTTTTGCCCTCATCTCAAATGGGGGAAGGGCATCTCCCCAGGAGCTAGAGGCCAGGGGAAGAGCTCCTCAGCTGGGACAGAGACAGGATGGCTGACTGTCCAGTAATATCAGCTCTAAATCATGGATGTTCCAGATGGGCTAGGTGTGAAGAAGTTAGAAGAAAAAAAAAAGGCTCAAGTGTCAATCTGATCCCTTTGGTTCATTTCCTAAAGGGATAAATATGGTAGGGTCATCCGAAATGAGGTCAAATAGATAGTAGGTCCATTCCCATATGGAAGTAACAATCCCAGCCTTCTCTTCTTTCTGGAAGTGACATGAGGCTGGAAGTTAAGAGACCTAAGTCATTGTCCTGGATTTGCTACCAAATTTGAGTGTAATGTGATCAACTTAGTCTCTCTGGGCTTAGTTTCCACTAATCAATACCTTTCTGGGGTACAGTGAATAGGGTAGCTCTGACTCTTCCTTCTGGGGGAAGGCCTTTCAAAGAAGTCACCCACTCTGAGTACTCCTGTCTCAACAGTATTGACCTGACAGTCCTGAGTAGTTGCTCTTAAGTATCTATCCAGAGGCAGGAAAAAGCTCAAGGATTGTGTTAGAGGTTGAGAGCTAAGAAGATAGTAGGGAGTGCTGGAGGTTTTGCAAGAGTGTAGTAAAGTGGGGGAGCACCCTGTCCCTTGCTCCAGCTCTGCCTTACTGACAGTGGAAAATAAATGCGGACTTTCCTCCCTAATGTTTTTTCCCTTGTGGAAACCCCCTCAGGCCAGGGGCGGGGTTGAAGGGACCAGGCTGCTGGGTCTCTCCATGGGTATTTTCAGGTGGGGGGGGGGCAGGACTGGTGGCACTTCTGTACAGCGTGTGAAATGAGCAAAGGCAAAGGAAGTGCCATTTCACAGGTCTTTCATGGGGCCCCAGGACTGCTGAGCTTCTGAGCTGCTGCTGGGCGGGGAGGAGGAAGCCAGTGTAGGAGCCTTCCTCTGTGCTGCTTGTGGGGGAGGGGTAGCCTCTTTGGAGCCCCCAGCCAAAGCTGCCCTGTCCCTCAGGCTCACTCTGCATAGAGCACCCAGGGTGCTGAGACCAGGAGGGAGGAAGGGATGGAACTGGAATTTAGTGAAGAAAGGTTCCAACACCACCCCGTCTTCTACCCCATCCCTCTGTCTTCCTAACTACAACTGTCCTGTTTTCTCCTCTCTTCTCTCCAACTCCTGTAGATGTAGTCACCTCTTGCCAACCATATCTAACTCTACCTGCTGCACTGCACAGCCCTCTGCAGGTCCCGAAGGGTGGGGAGAAATGACAAGAGATGGAGAGTTCTTCAGTACAGATTTTTTTTTTTAAGGTTAGGAACTCGGCTCTTGGGTTCTGTCCCTGCTGGTGGAGAGAAAGGGAATACAGAGACTTAGCCCTTGGCTTGGGCCCAGCCCCACAGTGACCTCATATTTCCCCCAGCTTCCTTCTCTCAGCCCAGCTGCAGCCAGCTTCAGCGCCTTTGAGCCTCCCCAACCCTCCCTTCAAAACAAACAAACAAACTTATAGAGTTTCTGAAGCTGTTCCCAACACTGCCCCTTACCTGTCCCTGAATATTTCCAATCCTTAGCCTATGAGGACCACTTTTCCTACCCGTCTTCTTCATAGCCCTAGTCACTGGGACGATGACTACCAGCTCCTCCCCTTTCATCCTACCAGGTGGAAACAGGGCAGTATAGCCTGAATGTTCATTACTCTAACCTTGTGCTCTTCAGGGCAAAGAAGGAGTTGATAACCCTTGTCCTGCATCACCTGAGCAAAGAGGCTCTTCCTTGTTCTCAACATCAAAGTGTGTGGAGTGATAGAGGGAAGGCTTTGTCAGTCTACAGGTTTTGCTCAGCTTCCTGTTGGACAGATTTCTGGATAGATTTCCTTGTGAAGCATCCAGTTAGTTCAGTGCAACCAATAGTGCAGACAAGGCAAACAGTTCTGGGGAAGATAGAGCAGGAGAAGGGCCTGCTGTAGTGTCCTGGTAAAGCTAGAGAACAGAACTGGGTCTTGAACAGGAAAGATGTGAAGTGGGCGAGCAGCATTCCAGGAGGTGGAACTCTCATTTTACAAAGATGTGAGGACGATTGAGTTTATTCATTTATTTACTGACAGCCACTGTGTGCTGTGCTCAGCCTACAGAGACAGAAATCAGCCAGGTCCTTGCCCTCCAGGCTGTCCCAGTCTAGTGGCAGAGATAAGATTCAGATCAGCCTCCAGGTGATGGACATTGAATGTGCCTGTGAGTGAGACTAGGACCAGACCTTGAATGGGATAAATAATTTGTGACTTGGCTGATTTGCAAAAACTTCCCAGAGGAGGTGCAATGTTGCTCCCCTCTGGAGGACAGAAGGGTATCCCTGAGCCATTTGGAATTCCTGAGCCTCAAGATATGGGTTGGGGAATAGAAGAAGGGGAGAATGTTGGATACCTATGGGGGGCAGTGAGTACTGTTGCTTGGTGTGTTTGGGGGAAGAGACAAGCCAGAGCTGAGTAAATGGAAGCTGATTGTATAGAATCAGGATGATGTGGCCTTGAGCCCACAGCTCAGGGCTTGGAATGCCCAGGGAGGGATTATAGACAGAGTGAGATTCAGAGAGAGCTGGAGAAGAGATCAGAGAGGCAGATTAGGAAGCTGTAGTAAGTTCCCATTGCCTCCACACTCCCCCAACTTCTAGGGCCCATTCCTCCCCTCCCCCACTCCTAGTTGGGACACTTCCCCTACTGTAACTGCCACAGAGAACAGGCAATCGGCTGCTTCCTTTCCTTCCCCCCTTCTGGGCCAGACTGGGCCACACCCCAAGCCAGGCCCAACTGGGTGCTGGCTGGGCTCCAGGGACCTCACTCAGATTAGCCATTTATGAGCTATGCTCCCATGGGATGTATTCCCATGGGCTGTGCTCCTTGCATGGCCAGGCCAAACGGGTAGTGAGAAGAGAGATTTTTGCCTAGTGCAGTCACTTATAGCTTTTGGCTTCCAGTGCTGTCCAATAAGTTCAGCAGTGCAGTGTTGGCTGTGAGGGTGTTTGTCCAATCCTGGGCTTTGGACAGGTCTGTCCAGTTCTCAGTAATAGGGGCTGAAGCAAGCAAATCAGAAGGCATAGATTGCACACTCCTGTGTGCCCAACCCTCTACTCCACTTTTCTGTGGGTAAGACTAAAGGAGCCCAAGCTACTGGGGGGCATCACAGGCTGGGAAATTTGTGTATGATTAGTGGAAAAAGAGAATCATGCAAAGGCAAAGCATATCAAAAAAGGGGTGGCTGTGCTATGAAAGTTCAAAGAAAGGAGAATTCAGTAGCTTCATGAAACTGAGATTTAGGTTGGGTTTTAAAGGGTCAGGGGGATTTGAAAGGGGAAGGGGAATGGTGGCGGGGGCGAGAGCTAGAGTAGAAGCTCGAAGACAAGAATGATCATGGCTTGTTTACAGGGGACTCTGAAAACTCTGGAGCAAGGAACTCATATTTGCAAAGCACCTACATTGTACACATTATTCTCTACTAACTCACTTAATCCTTATAACAACCATATGATACTTTATTGGTGCTTTTGAAAGATAATGGAATTGAGACTTAGAGAGGCAAAGCTTGACAAGCCTAGGATCACACAGCTGGCAAGTGGCAGAGCTGTGTACCCAAGTCAGTCTGACTCCAAAATGCCCACCAGATTATGAAGAACCTCAAATACCAAGATGAGGGACCGAAAATTATCTGAATTCAGCTGGGGGTGGGGGTGGGGAAGAGCCAGAATGAGTCAATTAATTAATTGCTTTACCAGTGTTCTCTTAAAAAAAAAAAAAGAAGCCACCTAGTGAATAAGTCACAGTGGAGCACCCCTCCCAGACAAGCCACTCTCCTTGTTTGGCCTCCTGCAGCACTGATTGTCCCTTCTTTTCATTTGGCACAGATTGGACCCTAGCATATTCCCTTTGTCAGTGGGCTGTGGGAACTTACATAACCCAATTCAGACAATAGTTAGGACTTCAGAGAAAAGATTTGTCTTGGGTGAAAGGATAGGTTCTAAACTGGACCTTAAATAGGGAAAATCAGGGCTGACTCAGACACCTCTGTCATCATACTCAGGGCTTTCATTCTTGGAATGAAGGGTTTTGCTCCTGTCACCTTCTGTGTGCACAGCACATCACAATTTAAAAAGCACATTCATTTCTATGATCTCATGGAATCCATACTCTTGCCTTTTGAGTCAGGGAGGGCATCTTTTACAGACGAAGAAACTAAGGCTCCAGGAAAGGAAATGACATACTTGCTTAAAGTCATACAGTTAGCCGGTAACTGGTAACTTGGAGGCTATAAGATACATTGAGGAAAACACAGGACTTTGGATTACAAAGCAGGCTTATGTGTTTAACAAACTGTGTGACTTTGGGTTACTTAACTGCTCTGAGTTTGTTTCATTGTCTGTAAAATTGAAGCAATAGGATGTTATAAGGATCAAATCCATAATACCATGCAATCTGTAAAGGGTTGTGCTGGTGAGGGATTTTTATCAAGGGGCAATTTCAGCAGGGAAACACAGGAGGTCAGATTCAGATATCCAGTGCTCTTGACTCAACATGTCTCTAGATACTGCCTCACTTGCGATCATTTTCCGGTGTCAGTCCCTGCTCCCTTGCCAGCCCGGAAGCTACTCTCTCCCTCCCTCCTCCTTTGAGGGCTACTTTACTGATTACTGGTTGATAACTACTCCCTAGACAGCCCTGGAGCCAGCTATACTTCCAGTCTCTTAGGCCTTGTGACTGCCGGTCAGAGTTCCCTCCTTGCCTTCCGGCCTGGGCCAGCCCAATGCTGGGGTTATAGTGGGGGAGAGTTCCCAGTCATACTGCCATACCAACCCGCCTGCTCTGTGTAAAAACTGAAGATTCACAGGCCAGGAGTTCTCTGAAATGCCAGAACCTCCAGATAACCAGTAGATAAAAGTAATGCCATCAACCCCCTCTCCTGTTTCCAAGGCTCTTTATGTCTCATTTTATCCACCCAATGCTCTTGTCACAGGCATTTTTTTCTCTCCACTTTGTGGATCAGTAAACTGAGGCCCCTGTGGATCAGTAAGGGAGGGAGGTACCTCATGTATGGTTGCATTGAGTCAGTAGCAAAACAGCTGGAACTAGAACTCAGGTCTTTTGACTCCCAGTCCCTTGTTCTCTCCGCTGCCCTAGAGGACCCTTATCTCTTTCCCAACCCATTCCCTGAGGCATCTACCTGAAATTCCTGAGGTTAAACACATACTTAGTTATGCAAATAAAAATGGAAGTATTTTTATTGGGAACCAGAGAGACAAACTAATAGAGTGATACCATTTCCCTCCCAGCTGGTTTCAGGGGAAGCTGTGGCCTGAAAGGGACCTGGGACCAAGTGTGGGTTCTGTGAGCCTCCATACCACCAAAGTTCCTTCACCTCTTCCCAATAGGGAAATTCTCCCCCCCACTCCCCACCCTCCACCCCCCATATTTGGTTCACAAGGTTTGAACCAGTAGTTGAGAGGTCAGGCTGTGCACGTTAAAGTCTTCTCAGATCAGAATGCAGGTGCAGCCTTCCAGCATGGAAAGTGAAATGGAAAATAGTGATGGTAAGGCAGAAGAGCCAGAGATACTTAGGAATCAGGCAATGTCAAAAACAGGACTGCCCCTTCCCATGGAGGAAGAACCTGGTTGTAGGAGAGAAGCAGGGAAAGGAAATCAAATACTGGATAGCCAGAGTCCCCCATGGCCAAGAGGAAGAGGTCAATGACAGAAGAACTCTTGCCATAATGGTAAAAATAATTACAAGGTCTCCAGAAACTCCTTCCTGTCCCTGAATTCAAAAGAACAGTTCCTCACCCCAAGTCCCTGTGAGCTGCAAAGGAGATGAGGGTGGTGACTAGAGCTGGGACCCACTCCCTTATACTTATCCCACTAATAATTACAGCAGTCATTATTGGGCATTTTCTGTGTCCCATGCCCATGCTAAACACTTTCCACACATTAGCTCTTTTCATATTCTGAGCAACTCTTAATGCAATCAGAAAGATTATCCCATTTTAGAGATGAGAAAATTGAGGCTCAAGGAACTTAAATATGTTGCCTAAGATAATACATGACTAGTCGGAGCTATTAGATTACATGTCCATATTTCTCCAACATTTGCATTCTTGGTTATAGTGCTTTAACGGCACTGTGCTTTCTTCAGAGGCACCTCCCATACTTACAGGGAAAGGATAGAAGATTATGGGGAAAATCAAGTTTTTTTCCTTTTCTGTTCATCCCTCTTGCTGGGCTTTGAGTATCTGTCCCACCCCACCAAGAACATTGAGAGAAAATGCTAGTGTCTGTGAGCCTCAGCCTCTGCCTCATTTATCATTACGTACCTAGATCGCAGCTCAAATCCCAGCCCCAGCTCACTCTCCCAACACTGAGTTGCCAACCTGGGTATATATGGCCAGATAGGATTTTCCATGTTTACAAGAATGATGGGTTGAGCTCCCCTACCTTTTCCTTAGCCTCAGGGTACTCTGGGTTGAGGTAGGGCAGCTGTTCCCTTATAAAGTATGCTTCTCTTTATGCCTTTTGGTTTGCACTCAGTAGCCAAGATGTCAGCCTTGGAGGAGTTGAAAATATTGGGTAGGGTGGGTCCTGGGTTTGTAGAGGTCCCACCTGCAACTGTACCTCAAGTCACCTGGGACAGCTGCCCTGTGCCAGAGCTCTTCTTCAGTCTACTGGGGGGTGAGGTGGGAAATCCATATCTGGTAAAGGATCTGATTGACTCCTGCACTTAAACACCTTCCTGTGTCTTTAATGCTTTTACTAGTGCTTAGAGAAAATTAAAACAGCTCATACTTACTGCTTATTATGGTCAGACACTATTCTAAATGCTTTTCATATACTAACTTTTTCTATACTAACTTTTCATATACTAACCTCACCACAACCCAGTGAGGTAGGTATTATTTTATTCCCGTTTTACAGATAAGAAAACTGAAGCATAGAGAAGTTAAAGTAATTTATCCAAGGTCTCACAGCTAGAAAATAACAGTATCAGGATTTGGCTTAGTTGGCCTGACTCAGAGCTTACATGCTTCACACTATAATGTCAGCCTTCAGGGTCCTCACACCTGAACATCTTTCTCTTTTGATATTTGCTTCTCTGTGGTCTATCTTGATGGGACTGCAGGATGGTGTCAGGTTAAGTGACCAGGAGCTGGTTTCCCTCTATGCCTCCATCCTTTTCCCCTAGTATATACAGGTTTCCCTAACCAAGAGTATCCCTCTCATTTGTCCACAGGTAACTGCATCCAGAGGGGCCCAGAAGAAGGAGGAGGCATTGCCTCCTCTGCAACAACTGCACCCAGGATGCAGAGCATCAAGTGTGTGGTGGTGGGCGATGGGGCAGTGGGCAAGACGTGCCTGCTCATCTGCTACACAACTAACGCCTTCCCCAAGGAGTACATCCCCACAGTGTTCGACAATTACAGTGCCCAGAGCGCGGTTGATGGGCGCACAGTGAACCTGAACCTGTGGGACACGGCGGGCCAGGAGGAGTATGACCGCCTCCGCACACTCTCCTACCCTCAGACCAACGTCTTTGTCATCTGTTTCTCCATTGCCAGCCCGCCCTCCTATGAGAACGTGCGGCACAAGTGGCATCCAGAAGTGTGCCACCACTGCCCCGATGTGCCTATCCTCCTGGTGGGCACCAAGAAGGACCTGAGAGCGCAGCCTGACACCTTACGGCGCCTCAAGGAGCAGGGCCAGGCGCCCATCACACCGCAGCAGGGCCAGGCACTGGCCAAGCAGATCCATGCTGTGCGCTACCTCGAGTGCTCCGCCCTGCAGCAGGATGGCGTCAAGGAGGTGTTCGCTGAGGCTGTCCGTGCTGTGCTCAACCCCATGCCGATCAAGCGTGGGCGGTCCTGTGTCCTCTTGTGACCCTGGTGCTCGGCTTGGAGGCTGCCCCTGCCCCCTTACCACTTGTGCCTTGGTGCCTTGTCTGCCCCCAGCTGTGCCTTAAGGACTAATTCTGGCAAACCCTTGCCAGGGGGCTCCCTGAATGCCTTTTATTCCCTAAGGAGACCCTCACGGGAAGGGTCTTGGCCCTGGGTCCTGCCCCACTCCACTTGGTAACACCAGCTATTCTCCTCAGCTTACCCAGGCTAAGGTTGGACCCCTTCCCAACAGGCCAGCTCAGTGTTTCCCTGCCTTTTTTCCCCCTTACTGACCAGTTCATCCAGCTTTCCACACAGGTGTGGCTGCCTATTGTGGTGCCTCTTCCGGTTAAGGGATCTCAGCTGTCCCTGACCTCTGCTCTCGCTGCTCTTGGAATTCCTCCCCTCCACACACACCCCAAGATGCTCTTTACCTTCCCCAAGGAAAGAGCCACAGAATCCTGAGAAGACGAATGTGCCCTAACCTGCTCCCACATGCCCAGGCCTTGTGCATCCGCTGACTGACTCAGCCCCTGTGCTCCTGGGGGCCTTTCCTACCCCCATCAGCATCAATAAAATCTCCTGTCTCCAGTGGCTCTGGCTCCTCCCTGTGTGCTGGGCATTGGAGGTTGGGAAGAGGATGGGCATGGGTTAGGGCTCCCCAGAGACTGGGAGTCTTTTGTTTCCTACAAGAGGGGATAAGAGACAATAGGCTTCATTGTCATCCCCCCAATTGCCCTAACAAATCTCTAGGCTCTCTTAGAGGGATCAGTCTTGCTCGGGGCCCAGCCACAAATGCTGTGGTGGACTGAGATGCAAAGCATGAAGAGAGACTTCCTGATCCAGGGTTCTAATAGGGAGAGGTTGAGAGTTATCAGCCTGAAGACAAGGTGACTGAACCTTACCAACACAATTAGGGCTATAACCGAAGCCTCTGCCTCAACCCAAAACTCCCAGGTATCCCAGCTTCCAGACCTAGAGTCACCAAAGGGGAGCTGCTCTGTCCAGTCACTCCCACTCACCAAAATGGGGGCTTAAGCCAGCCTCAGGAGACACCTGACCTAAAGGAGATACCACTTGGAATGACCCTACCATGGACTTAACCCCTCCATCCTGGAGTCTCTCTCTCTTCGGTTCCTATCAAATAAGGAGACAAGCCTCTAAGATTAGCAGGCCTAACCAAGACTTGGCAAAAAATTTATTTTCCTTTGAAATAAAATGTACAACCAAAAGAGCTCAGGGTCTAGGACAGTATAGAGGATTAGGAGGACAGCATTTTGGGGTAAGACTATGCCTCTCACCCCTACACCTCTGCAAAGAGATTTCAGAAGGAAAGGGAAATACAGCTGTGCCAGGTGCTTTTACTGGAGCAGGTCACCCCTTGGGTATAAGGTATAACCTCCGTCAAGTAACATTAGCAGAGCCCTTAGAAATTACAGCTCACCCCTACCCCCACTATACACATGGGCACACAGACATAGATGGAAAAGAGTATACCTAAGGGCATATACCAAATGAAAGAGGTGAAGTTGGGATTAGAAACATCTGGGCCATTTTAGCACTGGACTGTGGCCACAGACCTGGAAATACACAATAGATCTTAAGATAGGTTAGTCAAGTGAATGACCCCAGGGATTGAAAAGGTTTTCTGATAGCAGCTCCTACTCAATGGATTCTGACCTCAGTTTGAGAGGTGGCTCTAAGGAACAAGAACCCAATGGTGGTAATGAACCTAGGAATATTTTTTTAGCACCAGATGGTGAGCTCTCCTGTCAACCCAGCTACTTGGGCCTCTCATGCAGGGCTGATGCTGCTTGAAGGCCCCTGTAGCTATACAGGAGGCAAGGGGAAGAAGCCAGCAGGGTTGGGGAAAGCCTGGTCCTATGTCTTTCTGCCCATTCCCTCCTCCCTTGGCTTCAGTTGGGCCCAGAGAGGACACAGGGTGTGGGGAAGGCCAGAGTGTTATCTTGTTTCTTTTTCTGGGTAATGGGCCACCTCCTCCCCAGCAGGAGAGAGGTTCAGAATCGCTTTTCCTCAGGTTGGGAGGTAATGAGCAGCTCCTTGTTCCCAAAGTCCCACCAGGCTGTCATGTGGAACGCCATGTTGGTCAGGACAACGGTGTACTCCAGGATGGCAAAGATGGTGTATACTGTTGTGAAGACATAGGGAACATGGTGAATTTCCTGCCATCCCCACTCCAGTGCTTCTTAAAACACACACCACTGGACCAACACAGGGACCACAATGGCAGTCAGCCCTTAAGACCACAACAACATTGCATATCATAGAAAAACACCACTATGACTGCCCCATAGCCACAATGACCACCTGTGGCTCCCAGCTTGGCCTCACCTCCAGCCTCACAATACATATTGTGCCGAAAGTAGACAGCCAGCGCCGTGAAGAAGGAGACGAAGTTGATGACGAAGAGTCTCTGTTTCCAGCTGTAGGACTTTCGATCCTAGAGGATGGGCTGTCTGATCACCCTGCAGCTCCCTGGGTGCTTATGGATGTGCTCCCCTCTTGACCTGGGTTCCTAAGGGCTGCACCTTGCCTCTCTGGTTCCCCGCTAGTAGTCATGGGGGAAGTGGGGCATAGGCAGGGGCAGCAGGCACAGAGGCCAAGGAACAGTGATGCCCCTGCCCCTCCCACTTCTGGAAGATGGAGTATGAAAGTTCCATGGAGTTATCCACCAACCCAACACCTCCCCTGTGGGGATATTGTGCAGAGAAGAAAGGGGTATATGTTGGTGGGTGCACTATTCCCACAGTTCCCTCAACCACACAGTTACCTTCTTGTCACTGACACAATGCTCTTAACTCACTGCAACCTCTCATTCTACCCCCATTTGGAACCTCCATTTCTTGTGTTCTCCGGTATCTCATACTACCCAAACCTAGTCCTAGTCCCAAGGCCCAGCCTCAACCTCAATACCCACAGCCACGGTTCCCATTAAAACACCAGTTCCACCTCATCATCACTCTGCATCCTGAGGACTGGTGCCCTTGCTTTTCTCTTGGGCCACCTGGAGCCCCGATAGGGGTAGACCGTACCTCTTGACTTACTGTGTGCTTCTTGGTCAGTCGCCACAGAATGCAGGTGAGGAGCATGTGACTGAGGGATGCTGCGATGAACACAATGAAAGCATTTTCATGGATGGCTGGAGGGAGAGAAGAAGGTTGGGAGCATGCATTGCAGGGTGTGCCCAAACTCCTACTAGGAAGATCCAAGTAAAGGCAGAAGAGGAGCAGGCCCCTCCCCAAACCCTCTCCCGCTCCACCAGGATCCAGGTACCCACTGAAGTCCTCAGAAGAGGAGACGTAGGTGAGCACTAGCAGCGCAAGGTTCTCGACGACATTGAGGCTGAAGTTGAGGCGGCAAAGTGGGCGGTAGCCAGGGCACGGGCATGCGCAGCTGAGGTAGTGGTTCCAGTAGGCAAAGGCCACCAAGAAGCGGGGCGCCGAGTGCAGACCGATGCAGAAGCGCCACACGTAGCGCTGGGGCACCTCCCCACCGATGGCTGAGCTCACTGACGGCAGGTAATTGGGCACCTGGAGAGTCATGACCCGTCTGGGAGGCAGCCTCCACAAGCCCGCTCACCTGGAGAGCCTTCTGGCCTATCAAAAGCACTCTCTCTCCTAGAAGGCTTTGCTCCAGCCCCACCCCTTCCCAGAAGTCCTCCTTCATAAGCCCACCGTAATCAGCAGGGATTTGTGCAGGGACTGTCTCCCTCTTCCCCCAAACTGGAACCTGTACAATTCTTACAAATGGGTTCATTGCTCCCTGAGCCCACAGCACAAAGCTATGGATTAATAAGGTCCTGTGGGAAGTTCCCGGAACCCAGGTCCCTGATACACTTCCAAGGACAGAGATGAGCCACAAACCACCTGAGCTTCCTTGGGACAGTGATGGAGTCACAGACCAGCTGAGCTGTTCCTTTGACTGCTCCCTGCTCCACTGGTTTCTCTGGGCATGTTGCCATGGCAGAAAGTACTCTAAGATCCTGTGGGAGCTTGGTCAGAGGGCACCCCCTAAATCTGATCAAATCTAATCAAGTGCTCCTGCACTACCTGGTATAGTCTAAGAAAATGACCCCATCCCTGTCCATCTTCCCCACCCATCTTTCTCCTTAAGGAACTGGAATTTCATTCCTTAAGGTTGAGGAAGAAGGGGGAGATGATACTGGCACAGCTGGAAGGATTGATGCATTGCCTGTATGGGAAGGTGAGAGGATGGGAATGAGTGAGTAGTTTAGATGGGACTGGGAAGGCCAGGTGTGGGAGGATTCCTTCAATTCCAAGGCCTACAGTAGTGCTTCTCACTTTAATGTGCATATAACTCACCTGTGCATTGTGTTAAAATGCAGAAGGGCTGGAATGGAGTCTGAGAATCTGCATTTTTAAAAGGTTCCAGAACTGTTTAAGCTTCCAGTCTGTTGCCCACAAACTGTTGAACCCAAAGAGGGAATGGCCCAGCTCTGTCAACAGGGGGACCAGTCTTCAGAGAAGGAATTCTGGAAAAGCCCTTCCTTTCTCTTTAAGTGGGTTTCCAGACGCATTGAGGAGGTAGGCAATATTGGAGGTAGCTAATCGTACAGGGGAGGACCTAAGGAAGGATAGTCAGGGGAAGCTAAGTACAGAGCTCTGAGAGAGAGGGAGCTGCTCTCAAGGGCATGGCTTGAGACTAAAATATTCACTCTGAATAAATTTGTAAAAAGGCAGCGTGAAGGCTTTGGAGCCACACAAACCTAGGTCTCTATCCCAGCTCTGCTTTTATTAGTGATCTTGAGCAAATCACTTCAACTCTCTGAGCTTCAATTTCCTCCTTGGTAAAATGGGGATAATACCACCACTCTTGCAGGGTAATTGTAAATGCTAAATATAACTTGTGCAAAGCATTTGGCATTATTTGGCACACAACAGGCACAATAAGTGGCAGCTTTCAGAAGACAAACATCCCTGAAGAGCCTGAAAAGAGGCTGTAAGTTACGTGGACATTGAGCAGAGTCAGGTCTGCATATGGGTGAAGAGCAGGAACTGTATCTTCACCAGATCATTCTTAACCCCCTAAACCTCCTCACTTGACCTTTCTCATCTCTGGTTCCCTAAGTGGGTTTCGTGGCAGTGTTCCCTCCATTTCTGGAATATTCATTCTGAAATCTGCCCTAATTTTCGCTACTTTAAGGGTTACAGGACCAGCATCTACAGCTTGGCTAGGAGAGCTCAGAGCATTCAAAGGCCCAGAGCCCTGAGAAATGGTGGAGAACAGGTAAAGGGTAGAGCTTGGAAAGGCCTCCGGAGGAAGAGTATTAGGGCCCTGTGGCGGCCAGTCCTGTGCTCATGAACTCTTCTCTGATTAGCCATGGCAGTGGGACTCTAAGAGCAGGGACTGCCTCTTCCACCATACACATAATCAGGTACAGATACTCACAAGTCCCCCCACCCCATCCCCAGCACACAAGTTCCCCACTCACCAACTGTGCCAGCAACAAGCAACATCAGGAGCTATGAGAGACCAGGTATACAGCTCAGCCCAAAGTTCCCCATGAACCCAGAGCTAAGAGTACCACAGACAGATGGGGACATAATCCCTTTTCCCTAAGAAAAACCTTTCAGTCTGGAGGGGACATCTCAATGGTCCTATGTGGTGGGGCAGTAGATCAGAAAGTCACGTGGTAAAAAAGTACTCCCTACCCCTTTCCAACTGGACAAAAATGTCCAATTTCAGTCAATTCTACTTGCTACTCCTTTTTGGACTCCACCCCTTCCTCTCTATCCTCACAGTCCACATCTTAGTTCTGATTTTCCCAGTAGCCTGAACTGTTACACTAGCCTCCTCACTGGTCTTTCTATCTCTATTCTGGTTCACTCAGGAGCCAGAATGATCCTCTAAAGCACAAATCTGACCATGTCCCTTTCCTGTATAAGATCTTTCCATAGCTTCCCATAGTCCTCTGGATAAAACCCAAAGTAATCAGTTTGGCATTCTCAAAGAACCATCTTCATCCCCACAGCAATAATACTTCCTCCTCTAGGAAGGAAGTCCTCCTTGACACCAAGCTAAGTGGCTGGGTCTTTGAACTCCCTTTTATCACAATAGGAATCCTTTCCCACTTTGTTGTGATTATTTATACCTATGACTCTTACAGGAATGAAATCTGAAGTCAAGTCCATGTTCAATTCCATGCCTTTGACACAGAAGTTCTGCCTATAAGCCCTCAGGAAAGGCCTGGTGGAGTTATCTGGGAGGCAGGAAGCCCAACTAGTTCTCTGGCTTGCAGAGACCTGAGTGGACACAGGCTGTGGGGACCAGGACTGCCAATGAGAGAAACAAAGCTTGAGGATCCCAGAGCAAGGATGGGGTCCTCTAAGATCAGTTCCCTAGCCTGGGCTAAAGCCATCTGTCACTTTACCTCGCCCTTGATTTCATCTTCTCTCCTCAGTCCCAGCTTCTTTCCAATCTGGTCTTTCCAGCCTCCTCCTCCCACTCATAATCTCTCTTGCCTGTTCCAAGTCTCTTCCCAACCCCCTCCCACTCTCTGTGATCTTCCACCCTTGGAGAACTGAGACTCTATTCTCTCAGTCACTCCCCCCAAACTCTGCCTAACTGACTTGCTTCCCCAACTGTTATCCTTTTCCTTTTTCTCTGACCCTCCATCCTCTCTGCTCCTTTCTTTGATTCTGGCTTATCACCATTTTCTGACATGGTCCTGACAGAGATGCTTGGGAGCCTGGCACTCACCCCACAGTCAGTGGCCACCGTGTACTCAAAGTGGAACACCAGGGACCAGATGATGCAGAAGAAGAAGCCGAACACGGGGAAAGTGATGACCCACCAGACCATGGCCGTGAAGCGGAGCCGGAACACGGTCCCGTCGGGGTCCAGGGACTGGGAGGCCGCAGAAAACATCCTGTGGGGAGTGTTGTCCAGGCAGTGAGGGGCACAACTTGGGGGCAGGGAGATACCTGGAGATGCCTGGAAGAGTGGGGCCTTTTCCAGAGCTGGCCCTTCAGGGTGCAGAAAAGAGGCAGAACAGAAAGATGAAATAAAAGGGAAAAAGGAAGCCAGTACAAAAGAGAAGGAGGTGCAGAGGGTAAAGGGGCAGGAGCAGCAGACATGTGCGGGCTCAGCTCTCAGGAGTCTCCTTGGTGCACTGGTCTTATAGGTCCACCTCCTGAAAAGCCTGGAGAGTAGAGGCTCCCAATGGCCTGGACATGGGAGCTCTGTTGGCCCACCTCACTCTCATGATCCTCACACCCACCTCAGGAGAAGGGTCAGATGGAGTAGGGTTATTATTCCCTTTTCACAGAAGAGGAGATTGAGGCCCAGAAATAAGCCAGGTTCGACCTCTAGAACCAAGGCCTCTTGCCACCTGACAGCTTAAGGCCAAGTAACCTAGACAAAGGACCCTTGGCTCAGACTGGCCCAAGCCCTCCCACTGACCCTGTCTGACCACATTCCTGTTCCTCACCCAAGTTCAACTAGGAACAGTGGGAGTGTCTTAGAACTTCAGTGGGGCCACAGGCTGCCAGCCATCCTGCCTCCAGGCTTAGAATGATCCAAGCCTCAGGCCAGCAGTTCTGATCCTAAGATACCAAGGTACCTGGAGAGGGCCAGAGCCCCATCTCCTTCCTCTCTGAAGGGACAATATCACCCAATCCCAGGTTTGGGGGAATCTGCAGTCATGGGAAACTTTCTCACTCAGCTTGAGCCTACTGTGCTGTACTAGAACCAGGCAGCCTCTGCCCAGCTAAGATCCAGGGAGCTGTTTCTTCTACTCCCTTCTCCTTCTAGACAGAGAAGCCTTTCGACTTCTACCACCACAAGGTAAAACCAACCCCTCTAGCTGGGTTCCCTTCTTGGGGGCAGAGATAGCTTTATATTAAAAGGCCTATGATCAAATCTCCCCTTGGGACTCATATTTCTCTTTATTAAAGGCACCCCAGTCTACTAGTCTAGTTCAGGGTTGGGCAAAGGGGCAGGGGATTGCTAAGCGACACTCACCCTGGGTGCTAAAGGATCCGGGTCTTGGGTTGAGGGCTGAAGCCAGAATGAGGCTGTGCTAAGACTGGAGGGTCCCACCCCCTGTTCCCCAGGGCCTGCCCCCACCCCTCTCCCCGCCCACAGAGCCAACTCTCCATGCCTGCCCAGGCACACAGCCTTCCCAGGATGGCCAAGGCCATGTCATAAATCCCGGAACATTCTGCAAAGGTAAGAAGTGGTCAGCCCACAGTAGCTTCCTTGCCAGGGACGAGGCCTTTCTGAGAGTTGTGTCCAAGGGATATGGACAAGTTTCTGGGAAGGGAAAGGGCGAAAGCAGAAAGGGATCTAGTACTTTTCACTGAAACAACACTGAGTATGCTTATTGGGCCCTGTTGGAAAGCTGGTTACTCCTCTGACAATAAAATTGGGATTCAGGAAAAAGATAGCTAGTTCACTAGCTGGATAGACAGACAGGCTTGAATATGATGCATCAGTGCAAAAAAAAAAAACTCATGACAGCTCAGGCTACGTTAACAGGCCTAACAGCCAGTATTAGGAAAGAAACAGTCCTGTTCTCACCTGTACTTCCCAGGCCACCTGATGTCCTGTGCCCAAATCAGGGCCCAGCATAGAAAGAAGATAGTGACCAACTAGGCCAAGTCTAGGGGTACATTCAGGATGGGAGAGGCCTATAGCCTGTTCTGGTGAGGGTGCCTGGAGGAAGTGGAGCTGTGCCATTTAAAAAGAGTACCCTCAGAGACTGCCATTATTGTCTTCCCATCTCTGCAGCGCTGGCCAAAGCTAGGAGAGAGTAGCCCTATGGCTCCCAAAGTAAAATCAGGGCCAGGTAGAGATTCATCAGAAGGAAGGTATAGGCTCACTATAAGAAAGAGCTTGCTAACTGTTAGTTACTAAGACTCCCTCGGGGAAAGGGAAGCTCTTCATCACTGGCAATGTGCAAGCAGGGGCCAAGTCATGTAATTGTAGGTATGCTGGATTAAAATTTACTTCTGTCATTCTTAGGGTGAGCCATTCCCCTGGGGTACTCTGGAGGAAAACTTCAAAGCTTATATACGAAAATCCCAAAATAGATTAACAGGGTAGTCTCAGAAAGTGGGCATTTAAAGTCACCAGAGACACTAAACATGGGCCTAGTTCTGCCCTAGAAGGACTAGGTACCCTTTGGCACCTATCTATGCTTTAGTTCCTTAACTGGTATGCCAGGTGTGCTGAACTTATTGATCCCATCAACCCTTGGGGCCAGCCACAAGGGGCACAGAACAAACTGCCATCTCAGTTTAACTTCATATGTTTCAGAAATACTGTAATTTTCAGTGTGGATTATGACTGCCTTATACCATGCCTTCCCTTTCCCAGAGCATTGGACTGGAGTCTTACCCATTTACTCAACAAATACTTGACTCAGACACTGCGTATTCTAACGGAGCTCCCATTATAGTGAGGAAGACAGACACAAACATAAGATGGAACTCTGTGAGAGATAACACACGGAGCTGTGGGCACCCAAATGAGGTATTGATAAGTTTGCCCCAAGAAAGCTACAAAAGGGTCTTCACAGGGGACACTTGGGCAGGGTTTTACAGGATGCAAAGGAGTTGACCAGGGTAACAGGAATATTTGGTGCATTATCTGAGGTGAGAGCTAGGTAAGGGAGGCCACTGGATGGACCCTTTCTGATCCCCCTCCCACCCTCAGACCACCTGGTCACCACTTTTCTTTAGTCCCATTTCTTCTGACAATTCCCAGCCCCAGGACTCATCAGACTGGCTTTCTACATCTACCCAATGACAAGTCAGGAGGAGAAGAAATCTCAGGTCATATGAAGAAAGTAGTAGGCACTCACTCCATACTACCAGCCAGACCTTACTGCTAGTCCTAGGTCTTTGTCTGGAACAGATGTTCTTTATAGGACGGTGGGGAGCCCAGCTGACTGGAGGCTTTCAGAGCTCTCTCTGAGGCACTTCCAATGGTCTGTGCCCAAACGCTACTTCTCTACCTAGGGCCTCTAGGCTAACTTCCTTGCCTGTTCTGACTTCCAGCCTGACAATCAATTCCTCTTCCTCCTTTTGCTCCTCACTGTTCATACTCCCTAAACCACCTTTCCATCTTTCTTCTACCTGGAGCTAAACCTTAGCCCTGGAAAGGAGCAAGGTAGGAATTATCAATCCCATTTTAGATATGGAGATACTGAGGCCTAATGGATGAGCTAGGAGAAAAGGCAAAACAGGTCTCATTCATTTACCCCAAAATCCTTCAGATAAAAAATGTCATATCTTTCCTATCTAACATCCCCTACCCATGAAGTGGCTACCTTCAGAAACTCAGAGGGTATGGGACCCCAAAACACCAAAACACCCCAAAACACATATACACACACATAATGAGGTCCCCAACCAGACAAGCACAGGTATTGTCTTTTTCACACATACTCCCCACACAAAGATAATATATACAGACACGTCCCTCACAGTTATATACACCAATATACTGAATCATATTCCTATAAAGATAGACACAAACCCACAAGGCCATACTAAGAGGCCCTAGATGTACTCCAGCCCTGTCCTGATCTCTCTCCACCCTCCAGAAAACCCTGGGACTCCTGAACCTGCACCTCCATGGATAAATGATTGGGTGCTGGATTCTGGAGCTGCTTGACCCCAGCCCCCAGCAACCTCCATGAAAGGTGAAGGGAGGCCAATTCTGAGATATTAGCTTGTAGGTAGCCTCCCAGTAGCACAGTATGTTGTTGGACCCTACTGGAGAGCTGGCTAATCCTGTAACCACAGAAGTAAGATCTGAAAACCCATCTGGGTCTGAATATGAGGTATCAGTGCCCCCCAAGCCCTACCCCACAGTGTGTGGCCGTTGTCTCCTTGAAGTGGAAGAGCAGGGACCAGAGGATGCAGAAGAGGAAGGCGACAAGTGGACAGCAGACTGTGACCAGGGCCACCAGGGTGAAGCGGAGCCGCACTAGGGTCCCATCCCGGTCCAGCGGCAGTGGGACCTGGTACATCTTGTCAGACCTGGGGATGGAGTGGTGTGCTGTCAGGGCCCCAGGCTGCAAGGCTGGAGCTAAGTGGTGAAGCCAGTTCTTGTACTCAGTCCTCTGCTTGGCTGTGTGTTATGGGGTGGGGAGTCTGAGAAGTCTCTAAGCTTGCAGAGTTCCTAGCCTGGACGAAGAAGACCGACTCAGAATTCCAAGAGAACACTCACCCTCAATTTCCAAGGGAAAACAATAGACCAAATCTGTGCTAGGAAGAAGCTTGAACAGATTAAGAGACCTTCCCCTCATCCCTATGCCTGACTCAACAGGCCTAGGACTACAGGAGCTGGTTTAACTAGTTTCTCCTTATTTCAGACACCAACTGTAAAACCTACCAGTGGACAGAATGGCCTATGTACTCCCCAATCTTTGAGCCTCAGGCCCAGTTTCCAGACTTCAGGACCCCTCATACCTCTCAGTGCTTCACCAACCAGCCCAGGGTCCTCCTGCACCTCCAGTCCCTTCCCAGGATCTGTGTGATCTGTGTGTCTGCACAGGAGTCCACAGTAGCAGGGGCTCCATAGAAGCTGGCAGAACCTCGAACCCTGCTTATCCCTGCCTGCTGCCTCACGTGCTCTGAAGTTGAAAGACTTTGCAGAATCAGGCCTGGTGTGGGCTGTTTGCTGGGGAAAGCTGCTTGTTCAGCTTCTGGAGGCTTCCCAATGACTGGGGGCCTGTCCGCCCCCTTCCCAAGACCAGGTGAGGGCATCTGAGGACTGCGATTCCTCCATCAGACAAGGGCATCTAAGGTCATAGCTGAGTTGCTGAACTGCAAAACCAACAATCCTAGCCCAGTCCCCTCAATGTATAGAAGGGAGGGGCAGAATCCCAAGAGAGGGGCAGAAACCTGCACAGGGTCGCACAGCAAATAGAAGAACCAGCACTGGAGAGATGTGTGACCCACAAAAAAATCACACTCTGAAACTCTGGCCTTCCTAGACTAATTCCTCTCTGGGTAAGAGCTCTGAGCAAAAAGTTTGATTAGGAGTTGGGGTGAGGGAGGGAAGGAGGAAGAAGAATGATGAAAACTAAATCCTATATAGATGAATCAGTCAGTCCTGTTCCCATTGTAAAGAGAGGGAAACAAAGGCTCAAAAGAAAGACTTTCTCAAAGTCATATGCTGAGCCTGAGGGAAAGCCATCCCTGGAATTTAGGCTTCTTGCTTCCAAACTAGGCTGGCTCCACATATACAAAGAACCATCCTTCCGTGTTCAAGCCAAGCCTCAGGACTCTCTCTTCTAGCCCCATTTACAGGAAGAACCCCACCTTTGTTCCATTCCGGAACAAACCAGGTGGACACACCTATGCATTCTCAACCATCTTCCCCTACCCACCTCTCAGCCATATTCAATCAGGCAAGCTCTTCTATAATTTTGGGGGCCAGGAGTTCCCAGGGCAGTTGGAAGTGGCTCTGGTGCCCAAATCAAGCACAATCCCTGGATCCTCCCCAAATGGACTGGAAGTTTCTCAGGCTTATACAAGGGGAAAACCTCATTCACCCGCACCAAATCCAGATTCTACAATAGCAGCATCCATTAGTCCCGACTCCACTTTACGCCCAGAGGCCAGCCACTCCAGTTTTTCATGAACCACTAAAAGCCAGATCCTAAGGGAATGGGTGAATACTACCAGGGCAGGAGGGTGATGAGATTTCAGAGACAGTCTTTCCCATTTCTTGGGAGGTATATCTGGCCTCCCTTTTAGCTGTGTGACCTTGGGCAAGTCACTTAAACCGCACATGAGGATAATATGGTCTAATTACTTCTAAAGCCCGTCCAACTTCGTTATTCCATTTCTCCAGATCTCAGGGCAGGGAGCACAGCTATTTAGCCCCAGGACAGGTCTAAGTTCCTCATAGGTACTATTTACTTGAAAACTGCTTTCAAAGCAGTTTTAAAGGTCCCTAAAGATCTTCTGTCTCCAGTGCAAATTCACTCTTACCCAGTGCTACTGAGTACTAGGCGCCTTGTTCAGCACTTGATATACATTGTCTCTTTTAATCCTCATTATGATTTCATGAGGTAGGCGCTATATATGAGTATATTTCCACTTCCTAGATGAGAAAACTGAGGCTCAGGGAGGTTAAAAATACTTTGTTCAAGGTCACAGAATAATGGACAAGGCTGTGATTCAAAATCTGTCTGTAGGGTTCCAAGGTCTCCCACACCTCCGCCTTCTGCAGCTAGAAGGAACCCTGACCCGGAGGGCCCGCAGAGTAAAAAACGGAGCCAGGAGAGTGCGACCCCTGCACACTTAGCTGGAGGACGGAGGAGAGGGAGCTGTAAGCTTAGCAAGTCGGGACAAGGTAGCTCCTGGGATACGCCTGTGTGCGCCAGGAAGGCAAGCACCAGGATCCCAGAGCTTGAGGCCGATTCTGAGGAGGCCAGACCGCGTGGCTAACTGGGGCTACCCGCCGGTCTGGCGCACCCAACCCCATACTCACCCAGGCGACACCGGCACGGAGGCCGCGCCGGCGCAGGCGGGGAGCCGGGGGCGGGAACCCACAGGGAGCCCGGCCCGAGGTAGCGGCGGGGGGCGGGCCGGAGCGGGAATGGCGGGGGCGGGGCTGGCACTCTGGAGGCGGAACGTGGAGAGGAAACTGCGCCCAGATCCTCTGGCGGCTCCTTCCTGGTTTGGGGGACACGAACCCCCGACTCTCCCCCTTAATCTGCCTCCTCTCTTGCCTCTCCAGCCTTTGTCTGATTCCCTAATTCCAGTTGCGTGGGGGCAGATAGACGAGCCCTAGACAGTTGGGTTTGATACGTTGGATAAGCCCCCTTGTCACCTTACGTCTCAGCCGCATTCCATCACCTGTTGAAAGAATGTAAAATTAATTCAATAGAGCCCTATTTCTCCCATTTCCTGGCCCCAGCCTCTCCTGCCCGCTTCCATTCTAATTATCCAACCCCCCATTTTGAAACATTAAGCCAGTTTTGTCCAGGCTCAGAACGTTTCCCCAAAACTTTGCACTCCAGAGCTGGGTGGAGACCTTTCAGCAAAAGGAAAGGCACCTTTCAGGTAGTGAATCGATGAGTCCTACAGGTTGTCCTACCAGCAACCTGGACCAGAGCTGTTCCTGCTTTTATCAAGAGAGCGCCCTGTCATCCATAGCAGAGGGAGAGGCTCCCCTAACCTCAATCCTGAGTCTCTCCCCACCATAAGAGAAGCTCGATCCCCAGAAACCAATTCCTAGTGTTCCCTCCCCACCCTAACCCTGCCTGACCCATTAAAAAAACGTGAGGAGAACTCTGGCTTTCTCTGCCAAGCCCATTCTTTCCCAAAAGAGAATGGTGACGAGGACAGCAATCCTGTCTGCAGGAACACGGGGGGGTGGGGGGGGGGCACCAGAGCACCTGCACCCAGTGGAGGACCTCAGAGCTACACAGTTACCATCACCATTTTTTCCCCATTTAAATCCCCACAGCAATAAGGAACCCATTCTGAGCATCCACTATGTCCCACTTTTCTTTTTATGTTTTATCTCATTTAATCCTCATAAAATCCTATGAGGTATAAACTATTAATATCCCCATTTTGCCAATGGAAAACAGAGAAAGCTAGTAAATGTCAAAGCCAGGATTTGTGGACAGCATCTGAGGCATCCGTAACCATCATACACTGTTGATCCTAAAGGTAGTTACAATGATAATCACCACTTTGAAGATGAGGAAAGAGGCTCACATTTGCTGATTAACTTGCCAGAGCTCTTTTTTTAAACATTCACTCTTGTTCACTTATTCAGCCTGGGCCCTCTCTGTGGCAGGCTCTGGGCTAGGCAATGGTGGGGGACCACAGATGTCTCAGGTCTGATTCTGATTCCAAAGGGCTCCCAGTCTGGAGGGCAGTTGTCTTATCCTAAAAGCTACATTTCTTAACTTGAATTTTCCCCCACCCCATCCTTTAAGGACAAATGGATGACTAGTGTAACTTTACCAAAAGAACCACCTCCACCTAATTTCTAGCAACTCAACTCAGGTTTTCTGCCTGGGGGTTGTGTGGCATCCTCTTTATCTACTTCTGACCCTTGGCTGCCTGCCCCTGGCCCTTGTTCCCTGTCTTGAATCCTTGTCTGCTTCCTTGGCCCTAAATAACAGTCCTTGAAGCTGGGTTTCTTCTTCCTACTTCTGGACCACCCCCAGTGCCTGAACTTTGAAGTGCTCTAACCCTACCTTTCTCTGGTGAGCTTGTAATTCATCCTCTAACCCTGCACCACGGTTTCCTCATCTGTAAAATGGTTTTAAGAATATTCACATCACAGGGTTGTTGTGAGAATTAAATTCGTTAATTTAGCAGCCTGCCAAGCACATGGAAGGTACTCAATACACAATGGTAGTTATGACTAGACAGGTAGGCTTCAGTCTGAATTCTAGAACTGACAGCCTTTTCTGAACTATCTGACTTTGACTATCACTCACACTCTCTGAATCCGGTTCCTCCACTGTCAATTTGAAAGATTATCACCTACCTTGGCTTATAGGAAGAGAAGTAGAAGAAAAGGATGGGTTCTTACTACACACCAGGGTTTTTATGTATATTCTCTTCTAGTTGATCTCTTAATAATTTGATGAAGTATGATGAAATCCATTTTACAGATAAAGAAGTTGAACAAACATCTCGTCTATCCCACATTCAAAAGGTGCTCAGTGTTTGCTGAATCACCATTTGTCCATTATTCAAGTAGTTGTTGTTGAGGCTGAGGCCTTCCAGTATCTTCTGCCCTCCTGGTGGTTTTGCCTGATGTCTGGACATACCCCAGAGAGGACTGTGCCTGAAATAGCACCACCATTTTCCAGCTTCAACCACACACAGTTTCATGCATACATACATACTCAAACACCCAAGCCAATTTTGAGTGTGTTAACAGGGATTTTTACAGCCCCCAGTAGCTTAGTGGCAATACAGAACTAGGGGGCAGCAGAGGAGAAATGAATGTGGAATATAGTTGTCAAAGAAAGCTTACCGTAGCAGATCTTCCTGTAGCCAGATCTTAGTTCACCTCCATGCTCTCCAATCTATTCCTCAGCCCGCCCCCATTGCAGCCACAATAGCTATTCCCCTCCTAAAACACAGACCTGATCATGTCCCTCCCTTACTACAAATTATTTAATAACTCTCCATAGATTTCAGGATCAAAAACAAGTTCCTTAGTGTGACATTCAACATCCTTCAAAATTTGGGCATCTTTTACTCTAACAACTACATTCTACATTCTAGCTGTACTAACCCCTTCCATAAAGCTTTGTGCAACTTTCTCTTTATCTCCTCCTAGATCCTATGCTCTGCCCACTGCCCTACTCCACAAGCAACATTAGAAGGCCTTCCCTCACACCTTTATTAGCACTCAGACCACAAAGTAGTAAAATAGCTTGCCCTCTCTAAGCCAACTCTTCTGGTGATTCCACTGCCCTCCCCCACTACATAGGACATGACTAACCAGGGGTGTAAATTTCTCTGGCAACACAGGGCATGACTCCTGGGGATAAGCCTGGCCCTGGCAATGTGGGAGTAAGAAAGATTTCTTGCAAAAAGGGGGACAAGAAATTAAACAAAACAAAGTTTCAGTGGCTGAGAGATTTCAAACAGTCAAGAGGTCATTCTGGAGGTTATTTTTATGCATTATATAGCTATTCCTTTTTAGTTTCTAGTGTATTAGAATAGCTAGAAGGAAATACCTGAAACTGTTGAACTGTAATCCAGTAGCCTTGATTCTTTTTTTTTATTTTTTAATGCAAATTTTATTGAGATATAGTTACATACCACATAATCCATCCAAAGTATACAATCAATGGCTCACAGTATCATCACATGGTTATGCAATACTAAACACAATCAATTTTAGAATGTTTTCATTACTCCCAAAAGAAAAATAAAACATAAATATAAAAAAAAGAAAAGAAAAAGTACCCCATACCCTTCCCCTCCCCTCCATTATTGACCCCTAATAATGGTGTGGTACATTTGTTACTGCTGATGAAAGACTATTCAGATATTACTGTTAACTACAGCCCATAGTTTGCAACAGGTACATTTTTTCCCATATACCACTCTATTAGTACTTCCTTTTAAAAGTGTCGTATATTTGTTCTGGTTCATGAAATAACTTATTTATATTTGTTGTGTTGATCACAGACATCATCTACCACAGGACTCACTGTGTTATACATTCCCATATTTTAACATCTAGCTTTCCTTCTGGTGACACGTGACTCTAAACAACCTCTTTCAACCACATTCACAGACAATTCAGCACTATTACTTATACTTCAATAACATGCTACCATCACCTCTAGCCATTGCATCGGAGGCTATCCCCTGATTCTTGAAGATGACTGAGTAACTATACAGCTTTTAAAAATGTGACCATGTGATTGTGAAAACTTTCTGACTGACGCTCCCTTTACCCTAGGTAAGGACAGATAAGTAAGAAAAAAAAGACAAAAAATAAACAATAGGGATGGGATGGTGGGTGGGATGCTTTGCTGTTTTTTTTTTTTACTTTTATTTTTAAAATGTCTAGAGCTCCTATTTGGAATGATGGAAATGTTTTTGTAATGGACAGTGGTGATAGTAGCACAACATTGTGAACATATTAACAGCACTGAAATATATATCTGAATATAGCTAAAAGGGGAAATGTATTGTATATATGGTAATAGGTAAAAGTTTTTTTTTCAATTCATGAAACTGCACTATACAGTGAACCCTAATTTAAGCCACGGACTATAGTTAACAGAACAATTATAAAAATACGCTTTCAGCAGTTATAACAAATGTACCACACCAATGCAAGGTGTTAATCATAGGATAGCATACAGGAATCCTGTATGTTATGCATGCCTTTCCTATAAACCCACAATTTCTCCAATAAAAATAAAAATAAAAATAGCTTGTTGCCGGTCTCTGTCACCTTCCTGGGAGCTTAGATAGAACCCTGCCTGTTCTAATTCATTTCTGAATCTCTCAGCCCATCCCAGGGTAGGAGTAGGGGCAATGGGGCGGGGGTACGGAGAGGACATAGTCAGGTAGGTGTAAGGAGAAGACATAGATAAGTAGGTGTGACTAAAGACAGACAGCTAAAGGCCCTGCTCTGCCTCTGCCTCCTAGGCTGCCTTATGAAAGTCAGTGCTTTTCCTGAGCTAAGGAGGAGTTCTTTGTTCTTCCCAGACATCTTTTTTTTTTTTTTTTAACATTTTTAATTGTAAAATAAATGTACAAAGAAAAGGAAGAAAAAGCAATAATTTTCAAAGTACACTTCAACAAGTAGTTACAGAAACAGATCCCAGAGTTTGTCATGGGCTACCATTCTACTATTTCAGATTCTTCTAAAATAGGAGGCTAGAAGAAATATCAATATAGTAATTCAGCAGTCATACTTATTTGTTAAATTCTATTTTCTCAAATAAATAATAGGGGGAACAAATGTTAAAATAAATTTAGTTTGAAATGTTAGTGATCAATGAAAGGGAAGGGTAAGAAGTATGGTATGCATACTTTTTTTTCCTGTTTTTGTTTTATTTTTCTGTTGTCTTTTTATTTCTTTTTCTGAATTGATGCAAATGTTCTAAGAAATGATCATGATGATGAATATGCAACTATGTGATATTGTGAATTACTGATTATATATGTAGAACGGAATGATCATGTGTTAAAAATGTGTTTCTTTCTTGTAATATATTTTTTTTAATTTAAAAATTTAAAAAAAATTCTATTTTCTCTGTTATAACTCCTCCTTCTCCTTTGATCCTTTTCCCAATCTATAGGGATCTTTAGGCACTGCCTGTTCTTTTTCATGTTGAGAAGAGTGTTACACTAAGGGACAGGGGAATGTAATTAGTTGATAATCTTGTAAAGGATGGTCCCTCTGGGTTTTAGGATTTATCTGGCCTAAGAACCCTCTGGAAAGGATAGGTTCCAGGAAAGTAAACTTAGTGTGTGAAACGTTTACAGAGTCTCAGTTCAAGCCCTAGGTGTTACTAAGAGTTAACAGGAGAGATTTTGGTTGGGGTTTAGCAAATCATGGCCATTAGCACTATCTAACTGAAACCTGAGTAAGAGTAGCCTTCGGAATGGCCTCTTGACTCTGTTTGATCTCTCTTAGCCATTGATGCCTTACTTTATCACACTTTTTTCCTTCTTTTGGTCAGGAAGGCTTACTGACATCTTTTTTTTTTTTTTCAGACATCTTTTTCTAATGGCCTTTGATATTCCTTCTTGGATGGCTTTAAACTACCCATTCCAGGCTCACCCATCTTGCCCTATCCCACTGTGCCTCAACATTAATTACATCTTCATTGTTTTATAGAAGTTTCTGTGGCACCCCCATCCCTTCCAGGATGAATCCCAGTTTGTCTTCCTGGATAAACTGAGCTCTTTCCTGGCCCCACACCTTTGCTCTCCCTGTTCATTTGGCCTGGAATGCTCTCTCTCCTCCTGCCTCAGCAAACTCTACCCTTCCTATGAAGGTGCTGATTTAACAGGACACTTTGGTAAGTTAAAAACGTATATGGTGGCTTATAGGGAAATCACTAAAATAATAGGAAAAGATATTTTAGCTTCCCAACTGATATGGGAGGAAAAAATGAAATAATCCAAAAGAATGCAGGAAAGGAGAGAGAGAAGAATGGCTCAACTTCATTAGTCATTAGGGAAATGTATATCAAAACCATAATGAGATACTATGTTATATCCACTAGGATGGCTATAATAATAATAATAATAATAAAACAACACTTGTACACAAATGTTCACAGTGGAATCATTCAGAATAGCCAAAAAGTGGAACAACCCAAATGTCCACCAACTAATGAACAACTGATATCCATACAGTGGAATATTACTCAGTCATAACAAAGAATGAAGTACAGAAAGATGCTACAAGATGAATTTTGAAAACATTATGCTAAGTGAAAGAAGATCAACACATACACAAAAAACACACACTATATTCCACTTACAAGAATGTCCAGAAGAGGTAAATCTATAGAGATAGAAAGTAGATTAGTGGTTGCCAGGGGTTGAGGGGAGAAGGAAATGAAGAGAGACTGCTAATAAAAGTTTCTTTTAGGGGTGATGAAATGTTCTAGAATTAGATAGTGATGATGGTTGCAAAGCATTGTGAATATACTAAAAACCACTAATTATACACTCTAAGTGGGTGAATTTTATGATATGTTACTTATATCTCAATTTCTTAAAATCCTGACAAAGAGCTAGGTCCCCATAAATGGCAGCTATTGTTAAAAATTAAATTAAAAAATAAAGGAGAGGGTGGGGCAATGGTGGCTCAGTGGCAGAATTCTCACCTGCCTTGCCGGAGACCCAGGCTGATTTCCGGAGCCTGCCCATGCCAAAAGAAACAAACAAACAAATAAATAAATGAGAGAAAGAAACAGAACAGTTGGGACAAACAGAAAGTATAAAATATTAGATAAAATCCTGAATAAAGCAGCAAATTCATTCAATGAAAATAAACTAAATTTTCTCATTAAAAATCAAAGATATTCAAACAGGATTGTTAAAAATCCAATTATATGTTAGTTATAAACCTCACCCTTTTCTTGAGAAGTTATAGGAAAAGAGAAAGGGAACCAACATTTTCAGAATGCTTACTATGTGCCAATTACGTGTTCAATCCTTTGCAAATTTCATCATCTTATTTGTTCTTCATGACCACCTTACAAATAGGAACTATTGTCCCCATTGTATAGACAAGGAAACTGGGGCACAGAATAGTTAAATAATTTGTGCAAGGGGGTCTAAACAAAAGTAGCAGATCTCAGACTTGAACACAGTTTTGTTTGGCTCCAAATCCGCTGCTCTTTCCAAGGTACTAGACAAGAAACCTAGAACCACTAACCTGGAAGGAAATCTTTCTTGTTCTTCCATGTTTCTGCAGTCCTTAGAAGTCTGTTTCCTCCCTGAGCACTTATCCTTCATAGCTGCTTGGGATGAGTTCTCAAAGCATGTGTGTGAGAGAACGGGGAGCTCCTAGAAAAGAGCTGGATTTCTCACACCTCTTTCTTTCTTTCTTTTACCATTTAAAAAAAATATTTATTAATTAAAAAAAATGTAACAAACAAACTAAAACATTAACATGTGATCATTCCATTCTACATATATAATCAGTAATTCACAATACATCACTTAGTTGCATATTCATCATTTCTTAGAACATTTGTATCAATTCAGAAAAAGATAAAAAAAGACAACAGAAAAAGAAATAAAACAAAAACAGAAAAAAAAGAGATTATACATACCATACCCCTTACCCCTTGCTTTCATTGATCACTAGCATTTCAAACAAATTTATTTTAACATTTGTTCCCCCTATTATTTATTTTTATTCCATATGTTCTACTGGTCTGTTGACAAGGTAGATAAAAGGAGCATCAGACACAAGGTTTTCACAATCACACAGTCACATTGTGAAAGCTACATTATTCAAACATTCTCAAGAAGCATGGCTACTGGAACACTGCTCTACATTTTCAGGCAGTTCCTTCCAGCCTCTCCATTACATCTTGGATAACAAGGTGATATCTACTTAACAGGTAAGAATAACCTCCAGGATAACCTCTGACTCTGTTTGGAATCTCTCAGCCATTGACACTTTGTCTCATCTCACTCTTTCCCCTTTTGGTAGAGAAGGTTTTCTCAATCCCTTGATGCTGAGTCTCAGCTCATTCTAGGATTTCTGTCTCCACGCCCATGGGAATCATGTTCCACGTAGACAGGGGGAGGGTGGTGAGTTTGCTTGTTGTGTTGGCTGGAGAGAGAGGCCACATCTGAGCAACTAAAGAGGCTCTCTTGGGGGTGACTCTTAAGCCTAAATTTTAAGTAGACTTGACCTATACTTTGTGGGGTTAAGTTTCATATGAACAAACCCCAAGAATCGGGGCTCGGCCTATAGCTTTGGTTGTCCACACTGCTTGTGAGAATATCAAGAATTCAACTCGGGGAAGTTGAATTTCTCCCCGTTCTCACCATTCCCCGAAGGGGACTTTGCAAATACTTTTCCACTCACTGATCGAATCACTCTGGGATTCATCAGGGCATCACTCTGGACAAACCAACAAAATCTCATGTCCTACCTGAGATTTCAAGTACCTATTGGTCACACCTCTTTCTTGACAGTGCAAAGTATTTTGCTGTGGACATCTTGATATTCAGGACAGGGGTTGGCTCAGCAAACATTTATAACATGCACCAAACTATTTGTCTTTACAGTGGAAGAAGGAAGATGACAACAATTGAAAAGGGTGCTATGAGAATTAGGTAGAGTAGGAGTATGTGCTCTTAGGATGCTCCTGATCCACAATTAAGTCTTTTCCTAGGCAGAGGTCCCTGGGAACGAGAAACCTGTGGGCCATATGCCTAGTAGTACCAAACAAGAGATCCTTTTACTTAGAAACCACCATAGTCACAGGAAATTCCACTCTGGAGCATCCTTGTTCAATGTTATTCCCTCCAGATTCCCCTGAACTGTGTACTATTTAAGCATCCTAGCTTCTGCACACTTCTCCTAGTTCTTTGGACTGAAAGTACTCACTCATTCAAGACATATTTCTGATCCCCTTTTCTGTGTCAGACCCTCCTACTGACACAGTCATCAGTGGGAGCTCCTTGATATTTTTAAGGAATACAAATAATATTTATCATTTTCAGGGCTTAGTGTGTGTCAGATACCATGCTAAGTGCTTTACATATATTAGCTTAATTAATTCTCACAACATCCCTGTAAGGTAAGTACAGTTGTTTCACCACTTTGCAGACAAGGAAACTGAAGTTCAAAGGGGTTAGGAAATTTGCCCAAGTTCACACAGCAAATACACAGTTGAGCCTAGATTTAAACCTATAATTCTCTGACCCCATAGTCCAACTCTTCTACCACTATTTCTCTACTGTAGAAAGGACACTCACTCATTCCTGCATCAAACACCTAATGCAACTTAGAAGTTAGGATTTAACAAATGATTATGATTACTGAATCATTAAATAAATACATCTTTTTACTTCCCGATATGTTAGAATAGCCAGAGGGAAATAGCTGAAATTTTTGAATTGTAATCCAGCTGCCTTGATCTCTGATAATGATTGTGTAACTATATAGCCTTTATCTTGTGATTGTAAAAACTGTGTGACTGACCCCCACTTCCCAGTACCTCCTTATCCTGTTTTTCAATAATAGCGTCTTATTGATCACTAAAGACAGCCCTTAAATTAATAAATGGGCTTGAGTCAGCCTAGAACTAACCCACTCCAATTCCAAAATTATCTTGCTAGATAGAGCTGGACCTAACCAAAACTGGACTGCTGGACATGCACAGTAGCTTAAATTTTCAATCTGCGTGGGCTCGATAATTAGATAACCTCTAACTCTGTCATCTTGAACTGTTGTGCTCATTGTCCTAAAACCCGCCCATCTTTTGATACTATGAAACTATCAGAGTTACTGCAGTTCAAGGAGACAGATTTTTAGATCAATAGGCTGTCTGATCTGCTTCCTGTTTAGCAACAAACTTTCTCTCTTTGAGCGCATTGGGCAGAGAATCCACCGCTTTTGATCAGCATCACTGATGTAAACTTTCTGTGTGCCTGACAGAAAAGTAGGAGAGGCTTCAACAGAATTGGGTTTGAGAATGGGAGGGTGAGAAATCAAAGGTTCAGGAGGACTGAGCGATGCTACTATAACTATTCAGGGAGAGATAATGACTTTCTGATGTAGAACAAAGACAAGGGATGGTGGAGAAAAAGGAGGGATGTTTGGCTGGACTTGGGGGAAGGGGTTTGGTGTCAAATGTTTAAACTAGCTTTATTACTTGGCCATCAATACACTAATTTTGTTCTTCCTTCAAGCATCTACTGAGCACCTACCTACCATTTACCAGATTTCTCCCATCCATTTTCTTATTACATCTTTACAACCACTTCACTTTGGACAAATAAAATATTACTAATCCCTTGCTACCACACTTACTTTTAAGCAGAGCCGATTAAAGGTTTGTATGTTATCCCAGAAATAGTGGTGGAGGAGCGGTAGTGGCCTGCTTTCTGAGTACTGCTATCCTGTGTGAGACCCTCAGTCACTAGAGCGATCCAGTTTCTAAACCCTGTCTATTTCTCCCTCTCTTAATAACCAGGTTTCTGCTAATGCCCGGAGGAAAAGATGATGAAAATGTGGCTCTGAACTAAGTCCCGGGCACAAGACAAGCAAGTGAATAATAGGATACAAAGTGACAAGGCTGTAACATGGGCTACCTGAGCACTAAGCCCAACTCCCCTTGGAGAGGTGGGTAAATGTATCACAGAGAAGGCAGGGACATTTGAACCCGGCATTTAAGAATAAGGAGGGATTCTCTAAATGGAGCAATTATTTGGAAAGAAGTACCATGAGTTTCCCTGTGCACCACGCTCTACGCTGGGGTCATTTCCTTAAGACATCTCTAAGGCTGATAACGTTAATCTAGGGTATCTGAGATGATTCTCGCCCCTATTTTACTAGAAAGAAACCGAGGGTCATAGAGGAAAAGGTTGTGCTAGGCTGGCCTACACCAAGAGGGGAAGAGCCAGGCCTTGAGGGACTTGGAGTAGCCACAGGCAAGTTACGAGGTTAGACGGCCTCCTACCAGGAGGGTCCTTCAGCTCCGCACGTGCTCTGGCCCGGAAGTGCGGAGTGGGCGACCGGGAGGCCTTCCCATCACCACCCGCGGACCGGGGAAAGGTAAGGAGAGAATAGTTACCACGCCATCCTGGAGCCTTCCTTCTGATTGGCCCAAGCTTCTGCAGCCGAAGTCCCTCGCTTCCAATGAAGGGGGCGGAGCCTCGATATGGCGTCACCACTCCTCTCCCACAGCCCGCCCGGTGCATCCCAACCTAGCCATTCACCAGCCCACTTCGAGGGGCCTGTGTGACGCCACGACTCTCTCCCAGCCAATCGCGGCGGAGAGGGGGCGGGACCCCATGCCTCTCCCACTTCTCTACTCCTTCTCCTCTCCCGAACTCTTCATGCCCCTCCTTTTCCCCCTTCGCCACGCCTTCAAAAGAACGCCATCACGTTCGGTTTCAAAAGACGCGTTGCCCAATGAATAACACGGCAGGCCCAGAGCGGCGGCCTCGTCTGCCAATGCGCAGAGAGCGAGGGCGGACCGCTCGGAGCGAGCCTCTGACGGAGGACGGCGTGTGACGCAGTTGGGCCCTCTGCGCGCTGCGCCCGAAGCGGCTGTCGGTAGCGGTGGTAGCGGCGGCGACGGTTTCGTGTCGGCCGCGCGCTGCTCCTTGAGCGGCGGGTGGCGGAGGGCCCGGGCCCTCACTCCGGACACCTCCTTTCCCTCACCGTACCGTGGTAAGTCGAGAGCTGGGGCGGCGGCGGCCGGGAACCGGCAGGCTCCTCCTCCCTTCAGGGCGGGTGCGCGGGGAGTCCCAGGCCCTCTCTGCGCCGGAGTCTCGCGCTCTGGCGCGCACCTTCTGCCCCGAGGGAGGGGGCGGAGCCCGCGATCCTGCGATCCTGCGATCCTGCGGTCAGAGTCCAGACTCTTCAGGGCTGGGAGGGAATGGCTGTCTGCGGGGTTTGGGCCGGGGAATCTCCAGTTGTTGCCCACGCTGAGGGGGCGTCCATCTAACTGGTTATATTCATTCATTCGCTCCGCAGCGAATAGTCGCCTGCGGTGGGCCGACCCCTTGCGGGGGCAGCACCTTAATATCCTGAATAGGGTCTCTTCAACACTCCGTTGGCGGTCGTAGGCGGTGGGCTTTATATGCCTTGGCTTCTCCACCACGGAAGTGGCAGCCCGAGGGGCGGGTTGAGAGTTTGTTAGATTTTAAAATGGTGTTTGGCAATTGGGTCGGTTCAGTGAAGTTAAATGATATTTTCTTTTCTCCCACGTGTTCTGGGCAAAACCAGAAGAGAAGAAAGATTGTGTTTCTGGATTACCGTAGTCGTAAGGGTCTTAGAAATTATTTAAGCCACTCCATCACACGGAAGTTTTATAGATAGAGAAGCCGAGATCAGATCTCCTGACTCAAATCTCGAAATTTTTCTGCTGCACCACCCTCCCTAATTTATCCAGTCGCCCATTACTGAGGGTTCCCTTTTGGGAGGGGGCGTTCGGTAGTTAGAAATACACGTAGTCTTTAGTAGTGTTTCGTATTAAGTTACTACTATCTCTGTTGATGGTAAGACGGACACTTCATTAGTGATATACCTTAATCTAGACCACAAGAACTAGAAAGTTGGTAAAAGAATGTCAGTGATGTTTTGTATTGGAAATGAATCGATACAACTATAAACCCTTTGCGAGTTTCCCGTTCTAATTCTGACGTTTTCACTTGTATCAACGGCTGTGGGCGCTAAAGGTTCTATTAGTGACTTATGACAAAAAGGAAATGTAGACAAGACGTAGAAAACTAGTCAGCAAGCGCTTGTATTTCATATATCTTGGAATTCATAACTCCTCTTTGGGACAGAACGCAAAGTAAAGTTTGTAAAGTAGGGTAAGGTGATCAAATTAAACCACGATTTGGAAGAAGAAACTAACTGCAAGAAAGAAAGAAAAGAGCAGTGGTCATTTCTGTGGCAATCTTTTAATTCAGAAAGAAACGCTTATTAACAGAGTGACAGATGATGTGATTACTCAGTGAAAGAAGATAGGACACTTAAAAAAAAGCCAGTAGCTGGATAGGATGAAGGTACTGGTACTTAAAAACTTTTTTTTTTCCCCTGACTTCTCGTTTTAAATTTGATGACATTGGGTTAGTTTTGCCACTTAGTTCTATTCACATTAGTCAAATGGACATTTTGGTCTTGTTTAGATAACGAAGCAAAAAAATACTGAAGACTACTAGTGTATAAGAGCAGAAGAGAACTGGAGTATGAAAACTGAGATATGAACAGTGTATGTTTTCTCTGATAGTTTCTCAGTTCAAGCATCACCCTTTTCTGGGAAGCCTTCCCTGGCATTCTCTACCTCTTAAACTTCCATAACACTTATTTGATACTTCTATTTATAGCATATGTCATTTTATATTTTAGCTGTTTGTGTTTTTAATAGACTGTAGTAACATATTTTTGTCTTATCTTTGCATTCAGGTTGCCTGGCACAGAGTAGGCCCTCAATTAAGTGTTTACTTTAATGAGTAAACAAACATGGAGGAGTTAAACCTAAAAATAGTCATAAAAGAGTCAGAATATTTGTGTGTTCCTGAAATGTAGGGTCCAGAGAAGACCTCTACAATTTATATTATATGTAGTACTTTGGTACCTAACTTTATTCACATCCACTAACTTGTAAGAGTAGTAGGATTTTTAGGATATCAGGCTCACAGCTTGTTAAAATTTGGTTATTTTATTATTTATATTATTTTATCTATTATTTTTGTTGTGACAGTTAACCTAGGAAGTAAGGGATAGTAGTTTTTATGTTTAATTTTCAATGAAGAGCACATCTGTAATTATGCAATTTGTTGAAATGTTAGAGGGCTAAGAAATTTAGAGATTTATTATTAAGTATTAGAGGCAGGGCATGTATATGAGAATTTGCTCTATCTTTTGCATTTATTTCTTGAGAATTTGTTGCGTCTTTTGCGTTTCAAATTGAACCTTATGTATTTAGCACAATATGTCTCAAAATATATTTCTAGGCACTATTGACATTTTGGGTCAGATAATTCTTTTTTGTGGAAGGGCTGTTTTGTGCATTGCAGGCTTTTTAACAGCATTCTTGACTGCTGCTCACTAGATGCTGGTAGCACTCTCCCACCACCCTCCAAATTCTAACAATGTCTTCAGACACTATCAGATGTCCCCTGGGAGGCAAAATAATCCCTGATTTTGAGACCACTGTTCTAGAGAAAACATTTCCAGTATTTCATTAGAATCATGTTTTTATCTTGCTTGGAGTTTGCTTATATAGTCAATTGGTTGTATTTTGTTAAAATTATCCTTGAAAAACTCTTAAATTCCTGAGATCTGATACTTGGGAAGCTGAAAAACTTAAGAAACCAAATAGTATCTATTTCTGTCTCCACTTCCCCCACCAGAAGAGGCAAAAGATCTTGTAGTTGAACTGATGTAAGTAAATGTGATGCTCTGTGATTTAATAAATATTGAGAATTCACCTTATTAAAGAGTTTGTACAAAATCCACTGGAATGGGAAATCATTGTAATTTTTAAACTGGGGGAATACAAGTAATTTCCTAAAGTGTGGCTCTAATTGCATAAGTCTGAAACAAAGAGTGAGTTTAAACTAGGCTTGGGTAGAACCGAAGATGTGAAACTGTAAGCAGGCCAGATGAATTGGGAAGCCATAGAAATAGTCTATCTAGGACAGCAGTTCTCAAACTTTTTGGTCTCTGCATTCCTTTATACTATAAAAAATTGAGGATTCCAATAGCTTTTGTTTATGTAGGTTATGTCTATTGATAATTACTGTATTAGAAATTAAAATTGAGAAAAATTTTAAAGATTTATTAATTTAAAAAATAATAAACTCAGGCGGGCCACGGTGGCTCAGCAGGCAAGAATGCTCGCCTGCCATGCCAGAGGATCCAGGTTCGATTCCCGGTGCCTGCCCATGTAAAAAAATAATAATAATAATAATAATAATAAACTCATGCTAACATTTTTATTAAAAAATTAAAATTAGTGAGAACGGTGGCATTGTTTTACACTTTTTGCAAATCTCTTTAATGTCTGACTTAAACAGAACACAGCTGGCTTTTCAGATCTTTGGCATTCTGACTGTTGTGTTGTTTTGGCTGAAGTATACACGAAGATAGGGCTTTATACAGATCCGTAGTTGGATTAGGGAGGAGTATTTTAATAGCTTTTTCAAATCATTGTAGATAGTTGTCTTTGAATAGACCCAAACTGACAAGTGGTAGTTTCTTAAAGGTTAATTGTAATATGGGAATCTGAAATGTATTGTTTAACCTTTTTACTAGTTACATTAAAATTCATTGGCCTTTCTTACACTTTAATGGGTATTTTATTTATGCATAGTTTTATAATACCATATTGGTCATTTGAAAATTATTGGTTCACTCAATTATGCGGATCTTCCAAATGTTGACAAATTTCATTATACAGTTGTTAACCATATCATCAGATAAGTCTTTTAAGAATTGAGAAGTTGACAAGCTCATCATGATGAGCACATTTTCCAAAATTATAATTTTCCCTTCAAGTCTTAATAACCATGGTTTGTCATTCTTTGAAATAAAATTGGTGTTTCCATTTTTAATCAAGTTCATTTCTCTACTCAAAGTAATTACACAAGTGCTTTTCCTTGAGACAACCCTTGTATTTCACTGCAGAAGTGCTTTTTGAGTACTTCCCAATGAAGAATCACACAGGATACTAGGTGTGTACTTAAATGTTGAGAATGAATAAAATTATAAATTTTTACCACTTCATTAAGGACATTCTTAAGTGAAGCTGGATTTTTAAAAAAATTTTTGGTACTGTGTGTGGCAGTGAAGAATTCAGTTATCATTATTAATAGAGCTGGGAGCCATTGCCTTAAAGGTGCAGCATTTTTATATGCGTTTGCTTTTGTAGCTCAGCGCGGTAATCATAATAGGGATGGGTGGGGGATTTCTGGTTATGGTCACACTTTGAGAACCACTTATCTAGGACAATTCCCCCCTTCCCCCCCATTTACCCATACAGCCCTAGGTTTTCTCAGAGAGAGCTCAGTTGGTGGGTCTGTATTACACTCACCTCCTCTTTACTTAAGCCAGAGCAGGTTCTGTTTTGTCTGTTACATGTATTCGGTTCTTTCGCTTAAAATATTTAGAAACTATTGGTCTGAAGAAAAGAATTGAGCATGATAATTAGAGCTATCTGTGGATGCATTCACTCATCTCTTCACACCTTTGTTTAGTCTTCCGTGTGCTCATTTGACACAAAAGTTACTGGTATTTGCACATCTAACATCTCTTAAGCTTCTTAAGGAATAGGCAAAGAGTTTGTAAATAAAAAACGTGGTTTGTTGGAAATGAGGATAGAGGTGTGAGGTGAGTGGAAGAAAATGAGTGATCAGTCACCTTGGTTTGTTGTGCAGGTTGGGGGTGGGGTTTTTGTTTTTTGCAGTGGTGCTTTACGGTTTAGTGGGTGACACATATGTATGGAGAGATAAGAAATTGTATTACGAAAGGATTTATAGCTACGCAAAAATCATCCAAGGTTTAGAGGGGAAATTATTAAACTTCCTAGTGAAAAATATTGTAAATATCTTTTGAAAAACTAAAGAGAAGGCATGATTTTGAGGAGCTCTCATTTGAGGCAGCTTTGTCCTAACAGTCTTTGATGATTATTCAGATGAAGAAATTGAGGTTTAAGAGGTTGAAAGTTAGGTAGTGTTAAGTGGCAGTGGTTTTTCTTTTTTAACTTCCCATTTTAAGTAATTTTAAGGTTATACAAAGAGTTTCAAAGTTAGTAAGTGGAAGAGCATTTTAAATAAAAATTTTCCTCACTCCAAAGGTAATATACTCTTTTCACTATTCTTTGTAAGGTGATACGAGTGTTTTGTTCACAGGATGAAAATAATGCTAATCCATACTGTGTCAGGGGAACTGAGTTAGATACTATGGATTATTTAAATTAATTTACATCCCAGTTGGAGGAATTAAAGTCAGGATGCCTTTTATCAGAACAGCTGGTAAGCATACCAGCTCATATATTCAAGTGGCAGGTATAACAATATATTGCATAACTAAAAACAGCTGGGAGACATTAGTTTATTTAATAGGGATTGAAAGGGGGGCGCAAATGGAAGTGCTTCTCTAAGGATAACAGTTTGAAGGGTCTAATTTGGGACCATTTTGTGAAATAGGTGAAGTTTGAGCAGCAGTTTTTAGAAGGAAACAGAAACACAGTCTTTATTTTTTATTTGTTTTTATTTGTACATGGGCAGGCACCGGGAATCGAACCCGGGTCCTCTGGCATGGCAGGCAAGCATGCTTGCCTGCTGAGCCACCTTGGCCCGCCCAGAAACATAGTCTTTAAAGAGGGGAATGAATGTTCATAGGATCATAGGAAGGAAACTGAACAGTTATAGAGAGAAAGCTGGTATTTGCTGGGCTGTGATAATAGTTAATTCAGACTAGGCTAATCTTTTTTTTGGAATTCCATTCATCCCTCCTCTCTTATCCAAGGCAAAATTTGACAGTCATTTTCTATTCAGTTAAACTGTGAGTTATAATCCCTGCTTTTCCTACCTTTGTGATTAAATGAGACAATACATGAAGAAGTGTTAAACTGGAAAGTACTGTACTAGTCCATTCATTTAACAAATATTTACTGTTTCTCCTCTTTGCTGAGTTTAATACATTCCGATTCCTGGATTGGAAAGGAAAGATTACTTCCTATTTGTGTAACTTTCTCGAGTTGAACAACAACAAGCTGGAAATGTCCTGGGGAGCTTGCTTGGTGATTCAGACAGCACTCAGAGTTGGCAGTTATTGCTTCAGGATCTGGTCCTTCACTTTGCTGGGCAGAAAACTAAATTTTGTCATTGTACCCATAGTTCACAAAGCTCGTAAAAGTTTGATATGTAAACCAGGACATCAGTTTATTGAACTTCAGTTGGAACAGTGGGGGAAAGTATGCCTATTCTTTCTTCTATCTGAGGATCTGAATTATTAATTAAATGACTTTTTGAGTTGAGAGAGCAAAGTTAAGGGCATTCTCTCTTTCTGTATGGCGCTATTTCATTTTATTTTTTCTTTCTGAATATTATTTTAAAAATTGCAGTGGGTATATGTAAGTCCATCCATAATAGAAGCAGTTGAATCTTTGTGGGAAATTTCATCTAGACCATGGAGGTGCCTGGTAAATTGTCTTTAATCCATTAGCAATTACTTCTCTGACAACTAGAACGTCCATATTTGCCAGAGAAGTGTTTCTCTTTCCCCTGATAGTGCTGGATCAGTACCACCAAATTTTGGTTTTATAGGTTCCCCATTTATAGTAAATGCAAAGTTATTTTCCTTTAGTTGGCAGTGTTCTTTTTTAGACTCTAGGAGCAAAGCTTCTGAAGTCAATAATAGTTTTGTGATATTGGGCAAGTTACCTAACTTCTCGTGTCTCAGTTTTACCATTTGCAAAATGGTGATAAAAATACCTACCTCCATTGGCTCCTTGGAATATTTATATGAAATTCTTCGTTAGAAGCACTTAGAACAGTTCCTGGGGCACAGAACTCAAATGTTAGCTAGTATTATTTCTTCTAGAAGGGTTTCAATTTGGACCAGGTTAATATATTTGAGACCTTGTGTGAAGGATAGAAAGGGGGGGAGCTCAGCTATTTGTATACCCTTGACCCAAAGAACAGTCCTCCTCTAGCTGGGAATGTCATCCTCTTCTATTGAGCGCACAGCTTCAGGACGGATGCACATGAACTGATGAGGGAGGAAGGGGACACCTGCCTAGCCAGCCAGATCAGCTGAATCAACCCTGTCATCTGTGCAGTGACAGATGTCACAGCCAGATCACCCTCGTATCAGGTTAATATGTTTGAAGAATAAAGACTTTGATGTGGATTTAGATGACCCACACATTTCAATCTCCAGCGTTCCCTGTGTCTCTTTTTTGAATGAATTTACAGTCAGTGCAAATATCTCTAGATCTGTTTTTTGTATTAGGGGAAATAAAACATTACCGAAAAGTTTGGGTTCTCTAAATTGTCTGCCCCATTCCTTTTGCAACGGCTTTCATGAATTTGGTGTGTAATTTTCTAGTCTCCCTCTTTATTTTTACTATGTATATATGTATCTGTAAACAACATGTATATTTTCTGTTTGACATTAAATGATGAAAGTGCAACTTTTTTTTTTCAGTAAACATTGTTTACTTGAAATCAGCTCTCAAGGGGTAACTTTGTCTACATGTTCTGTTGATGCTTTATTTTGAATACCTATACTGAATTCACACGTAGTAGAGGGCTCTGATTTATTCCCTTAGTCTGTTATTAATTTAAGGTTAATGATATCATTAAATGCTAAACTGATTAAATATGTTTATTATGTGCTTACTATATGAGAGAAACTGGACTTGGTGTTGAATGATAATGCCAGATAAAGTGCACAAATACCCATTCTTATCTTTGTACCTTACTTATTTCCCTTTTTCCTTTTCCTAGTCCCTTGAGTCCCAGGAGGTTTCCAGCTCATATTCTGACAAATTTTTTTTTTTTGGCTTTCTAAAAGGGGAATTTAATGAGTTGCTAGTTTACAGTTCTAAGTCTGACAAGATTTTGACTTCTTATCCTGTTTCTCAGCATTCTTATCTGTACCCTCTGAGCTTTTAATGTATGGGTTATTTTTTTTTAATGCAATTTTATTGCTGTATGTTATATATTCACCTGCCATATAATCATCCAAAGTGTACAGTCAGTGAGTATCATCATATAGTTGTGCATTATCATCACAATCAATTTTTGAACATTTTCATTACTTCAGAAAAGTAAGAATAAAATGAAGAATGAAAGTAAAAAAGAACACCCAAAATATCTCATACCCCTCATCTCTCTATTTATTTATTTGTTGTCTTTATTTTCTTATCTGCCCATACAGTGGATAAAGGGAGTGTCAGTCACAAGGTTTTCACAATTGAAGTCACACCTTAAAAGCTGTTTATATAATTATACACTTATGTTCAAGAATCAAGGCTATTGGATTACAAGTTCAACACTACTGTTGAGGGGTATGAGATATTTTGGGTGTTCTTTTTTACTTTTATTCTTCATTTTATTCTTATTTTTTTGAAGTAATGAAAATGTTCAAAAATTGATTGTGATGATAATGCACAACTATATGATGATACTCACTGACTGTACAGTTTGGATGATAATATGTCATGGTTAGAAGATATTTCCTTCTAGCAACTCCAATACACCAAAAACTGAAAAGGGATCTTATATACTGCATAAGTATAACCTCCAGAATGACCTCTCAACACTATTAGAAATCTCTCAGCTGCTGAAGCTTCACTCTGTTTCATATTTCTTCCCCCTTTTGGTCAAGAAGGCTTTCCCAATCCCTCAGTGCGAGGGCTCATCCCAGGGAGTCATGTTCTATGTTGCCAGGGAGATTTAAACCCCTGGGGGTCATGTCATACATAATGGGGGAGGACAGTTAGTTCACCTGTGGAGTTGGCTTAGAGAGATTGGGGCCTTTCTGATTAAATCTGAAGTCAGAAATCCAAAACCTGTGGGGAAGTGGGGCTAGGCAGCTGACGGAAATAATATCAGGTAGATAATTGTGGCTCTTGAATGCATGTTACCAAAAGGGGCACTTGCTACTGGGCTCCATTCTATTGTTCCCTTGAAATTGCTACAGTCTTGATTTGCTTAATTATCAAGGTTTTCATGAGAAGCCCCAAATTTATTTTTTCCACATAGCCCCATTTTAGATATTGTTGGCCAGTGAAAAAGAAACAAACATTTCCACATACATACACGTGTATACAATTTACAATATATATAAATATCATGGGCCTAACAAAAATGTCTGCTTGATTGCATTCACTCATTTTGTGATGTCTTTCTCTTTGCAACTTCTGAATTAGATGGTAAATTCTACCAGGAATTCTCTCTTCCATGGCTTCCTTTCATTATGAGACTTAGTCTGTATTTTCATAGTTTTATTTTTAAGTGAGAATTTACTTCTAAAGTAACTTGATCGTTCAGTCGGTATTTAAAAATCGTATTAGTGGTTCTTGTCATTACTTTAGAAAATGAGTACATCTGTGTTTCAGAACCTGTGTTAGGCTTTGTGATAGTAAAATGAATGATACTGTTCCCTACCTTGTCGGGGCTAATTGTGCTTGGGGTGGGAGGACAGAGGGTTAGGGAATGTTAGAAATTGAATTCTCTGGGAAGTTGAATTGGAGATTGTCCTGTAGGCGATTTATTAGTGATGACCACTGAGGAAAAGAAAGGAAGGAAGCAGAATTGGACTAGAGGAGAAATTTGAATTTGATGCTGTCTTAATGAAGGCCTTAGCCAGTTCCCATAAACAATGTGAAACTGAGATCATCCTTCAGAGTCATCCTGAGTTGACTGTGCATATGATGTCTAGGGAAGGAGGTATGATTTTGGGTGAAGTGACTCTTCAGTTGAGGCAGTTCTGAAGAGAGCTGACAGATGAGGGCTTTTCCTGATAGCACTCTCAGCAGCTGGGGCAACAAATCCTTCAATTTTAAAGGGAGCTCTGTGTAGTTGGTATATCACTGTCCACTGTGGGGGACAAGGTAGAATGTGTGAACAAATAAGGTGCTGTGGAAGCCCAGAGGAATGACTTAATTGTTAGAGGGAGTTGGGGAAGGTTCGTAGAAGATATGATATTTGACCTAGGTTTTAAAGAATGAATTAGGAGATTGTTCAGTAGGGGACAAGAATTGAGAGGGAGGTGCATTTTTCATTGAGTCAGTGACATTTATATAGCGGGCTCAGGAGAAGAAATGGTTTGTTTGAAAGCTAAGGGTTAAATGTAGTAGCCATTTTTAAATTTCTAGCAGTCGAGATAAAAATCATGAGAGTGTTTCCAAGATTTTATTTGCTTCCAGATAATAATTTTTGTAAGAATTGTTTTAGAATCCCAGTGTGATCAAGTTTGGAGACTGAGCCAAGGTCACCCTTGCCAGACCAGGAAAACAGACTGAACTTAAGTAAGAAGCCTTTTTCTAGGATTTTGAAATTGGATTTGCTCCTTGCACTGTCCCTTGTCCTTAGGTCTAGAACAAATGAATTTCCTTAATACTACACATGTTCTAGCTTGTTATCTAAGATTTCACCAGAATTGAGGGTGTTCAAAAGGAGTTAGAAGATAAATTGTAGTTTCATCAGTTAACCATTCTGTGACTTGGAAAACTTGCTAAATATCTGATCTTGTTTTTTCTTCTGTAAAATTCAGATGGTGACAATAATACGAGTCTTTTAGGGTTGTTGAGATAATAGTAACAGAGCTTTGTAAACTGTGAGGTGTTCTCCATAATATTATTAAGACTTAACATCCCTTTGTGAAATGTATGCATTATGCTAGGGTTCTGTGTTAGGATAAGGTTATTAAAAATTAAATTTTGATTAACAAAGGCCATGGGTTTGGTCTGTAGAACTGAGTGTGACTGAAATAAAAAATAAGGTTTGTTGTCCCATAGGTACCATTTAGTTTCACAGAGAAAAACTGTTTTACTCAGCCTTTGAACCTTGACATGTCTGCAGTACCAAGTATGTCAGATTTACATGGTGCTGTTCATGGGGGAATGAATAAGGCAATGGGTGGCAGAATTAGAATAACCAGATTGCAACTCACAAGTTTTGCAAACTGGTAATAGGTTTAGAAAAGGTTAGTGAACAGACAGGGATGTGGATCTACTAGGAGCTGTGACCCAAGGCAGCATTATGGGAAAGAAGGCAATCACAGTGAGTTGGTAGAGAGATCTAACTCTTATCACAGTTCTAGTTCTGATTGGATTGTCAGTATAGATAGATCCAAAGAGAGATTTGGCCTGCAGACTAAGAAGCAGCTAAATGCTTCTAAGATTATTTCCCTTGGAGAAAGGATAGTCACCGGTTGATAAAGTAAAGATCATCCTATCTGTCACTTTGCGACACCTGTTAAATTGGGAAGTCAGGAAACAAAGCAGATCTCATTACTGAAAGATAAATGATGATTGCATATACTATAGCCTCTAGTTCTAAGGGAATGCATTAGAGTCATTTGGGGAGCCTTTTCACAGTACATTATGACTAGACCCTTGCCCCCATCAGGATTGCAGAGTCAGATGCTTCAAGGCTCCAGAAGACAGTTAAAAGGGCTGCAGTTACAGAGTGAGTACTGAATAATAAGATAAAGTCTTAAGAGGAACAGGATCTCATGGAGCTCTGGCTGGCCTCTCTCCTGTCGTTTCACCCTCTTGGGTGGAGCCAGCCTTTCTTCCCAGTGTTGAGGTCCCTGTTCCTGGTTCCAGAAGGAGCGCAGAGTAACCCTCATGCACATAATGAGAGCATGTATGTCTGGCACAGTCTGTCTGGTAGTGACCTGAGGAACTCACTTTCCTGAAATTTGCACATAGAAGGAACTCTCTTACAAATTGCTTTGGGACTCTATGGACTCGGAGTTAGTTTGTAGTAGGCCACATTGCCAAATCTACCAAGAAGGTCAGAATTGTTGATAAATACAGGACCCATTATGGTGCCCCCCTTGGGAAAATGGTAAAGAAAATTGAAATCAGCCAGTATGCCAAGTATGCGTGGTCCTTCTGTGGCAAAACCAAAATGAAGAGACGAGCTGTGTGGAGCTGGCACTGGTTCCTGCAGGAAAAGAGTAGCTGATGGTCTCTGTGTTTACAACATCACCTCTGCAGTTATAGTAAAAGTCTGCCTTAGGAGACTGAAGGAATTGAAAGAACAGTCTTTCAATACATAAGTGAATTAATGTATGTCAAAAAAAAGAAAAAGAATGCTATGGGAGAGTAGTCAAGTTGTGCTACCTGGGGTAGAAATTGCTTCCTAGGGAAGAGGGCACATTCAGAACCCTGTAAAAGGGGAAATTGCTAAGGCCACATGTACAAGCCCAAGACAAGAAGCATGGAAGAAAGGATCAGGGAGGCCCTTAAACTAGTCTGGAGCTTTTTTCTTACAGCCAATTGCATAGATAAGTCCTGAAGAAGAGAGATGAGTGACCATAGAGTATAGTCTTAAAAAAGTAATCTCAGAGATAAGGTTGGAGCATCAGAATCTTTGAGACTTAGAGATGGGAGGAGGGGCATGCACAGTTTCAAATACATTTACTATATTTTGTACCCACCAAAATAAAGAAATGTTTTTATAATTCAAACTACAGAAAATACAGCTTAACTAAAATCTTAACTTCTCAAGTGATTGGGATTTATGTTGTAGTTTTTGATAAATGTGGTGTATAACCACCTAGGTGATCAAAATCTAGTACAGTAGGCCTAAAATCTTTATTAAAAGGGGATATAAGTAAAAATCATTGAAAAATATTGTTTTAAAGGATGGTTGTGGTGTCTGAAATTTAGTCTCATTTCATGGTACTGTTCAACTCAAAAATTGTAGATGAAAGATCCTTTTATAACGCTCAATATATCATACAGACTTTTAGGGTTTTTAAGAGAAAACATGATGCTTCAGCTGAGATCAGGCCTAACTAAGTTTGTAGGATGATATATTTTGTGGAACGGAATTGCTTGCATTTTGTGGTTTTTGAAAAGACTGATAATTTTTTTTTTTCTTCTTTCCAGCTTTCTGAAGCAAGAATGTTTAATAAATCATTTGGAACACCCTTTGGGGGTGGCACAGGTGGCTTTGGCACAACTTCAGCATTTGGGCAGAGTAAGTTTTTATAAAGAACAAAAGGGGAAAGAGTTTCTTATTAAGAGCAAATCCACTCTGAGAATGGATTTTATTATTTTTTTGGTGTTTATAACTAAGTCTCTTTGAAAAATGACTATGATAAGACTTTTTTTTAATTACTGTGGTAATAAATAATAAAAATTTACCATTTTAACCATTTCTAAGTGTATGATTCAGTGGTATTAACTAAATTTACAATGTTGTGCTACCAGGATAAGATCTTGTTAAAATTCTCTAAGGAAAGAGAAGTAAGTTCTGAGTTTTCGTGGCTTTCTGACCATCGGTAGAGGATGTTTAAATTGTATCTGTTTGTTCTTTTAGCAGAAAGTTGTATTATTTTACTAATTTTCAAACTGTAATTAATTTTTTAATGTTGAAGTCTACAATGCAGTGATGGAACAACTGCTGTGGGATTTGCTCTGTTAACAAGATGTGACATTCAGAAACAGAAATGTTAAAATGTTGACATCCTAATCTCCACCAGTCCGCCTGAGATCTACCTCTCCTTCCCATCTATTACTGTACATGACATTGGCTGTGTTAGCATCTATATTCGTTCACTTTCAAACTTTTTTTTAAGAAAAATTTTAATCTTTCATAAAAGTAGAACGAGTGGTATAGTGAACTCTCATGCACCTGTTTCCTTGATTCAGTAATCAGCATTTTCTGAGTCTTGGTTTTTTTAATTTATGTGTTTGCTCTGCTTTTTTGACCCTCTCTTTTTAGGGAAGAGGAACATTTGGCCAGAGTATTTTAATGCAAGCCCCAGAAACTTTCTCTAACTGATAAAAGATCTTTTTGAAAAACATAACCTCCAAACTGAAGCTGTCAAGCCAATTTCTAACCCTTCTTTTACTTGCTTGAGGTTTACCTACTCAGTGTTTATTTAAGTGACTTACTTCACCAAAAGCCTTGTTCCTGAATCCCTGTAAAACTAGTCAATACCAGTTCCAGCTAGATCTGGAGACTGGAGCAGGTGCAAAAGGATAAAACTTTCACCTAAAGTTACCTATGTTTAATTGTAATACTAAAAACATGCCCCCCATAATGTCAAGGCCACCATTTTTAAACATGTGATGTATGAACTGGCATGATTTTTCACTGTACATTCTCAACTAATTCGTGCCCCCAGCCTTACCTTGTATCACCTCATCCCACCTCCCTAGTCCAGCCTCCACTAAATCATATAAAAATCCAATATGAAGTGATAGGTTTAAGCCTTATCTGCCTAGATTTGAGCCTTATCTCCTGACTCCTTGCTGGGCTTCCTTGCAATAAATAACTCTTTTCTCTAAATCTTGGTGCCAGTATGATTGCTGAATCATTAAATTGATTATTTCTTTTAGTCTCCAGTATCTTAGAGCAGCTAGAAGTACAAACCTAAAATTATGGAATTGTAACCCATACCAAACTCTGAAATCTGTTCTACAACTAACTGTTTTGCTGTTCGTTGAAATTTATTGCTTTTTTGTATATATGGTATTTTTAATAAAAAAAGAAAAAGTCGATTATGATGATAAAAAAATTTATTCCTTTTAGCTTCCTATATTCTGGAGTAGCTAGAAGGAAAATTTGATAGGATAGTATGGTAGCCCATGACAAACTAGGATCTGTCCTATGACAACTTGTTGAAGAGTGCTTTGAAAACTATTGTTTTTTTCTTTCTTTGCTTTGTATATATGTTATATTATACAATTAAAAAAAAAAAGCCAGAAAAATCATAGGGAAATGAAAAAAAAAAATCTTGGGGCCATAATATTGGCGTCTGTGGGCCTCATACAGCACGCCCCTTGCTCTGTAACAAAACCTTCACCATAGCTAATAAAATTAAGGATAGAGGAAATTTTTTAAGTGTCTTAGTGTATTCTCTGTCTCTGTCATCAGTGTTTTTTTTTTTTTAAATAATAAGCATTTATTATTGCTCACAATATTCTGTCAGTAGTTTTTAACCAAGAGTGCTATTCCCATTTGCTAGCTGCTAGGATGCAATGTACCAGAAATGGAATGGCTTTTAAAAAGGGAAACTTAGTAAGTTACACATTTACAGTTCTAAGGCCATGAAAATGTCCCAATTAAAGCAAGTCTATAAAAATGTCCAAATTAAGGCACCAAGATGTTCCCTTCATTCTCTCGACTCAAGAGGCACATGGTAAACTCAACGATGTTTGCCAGCCCTCTCTCCAGGCTTCCTGTTTCACGAAGATAGGTTTTGCATTAGTAGGTTACAGTTCCATGATTTTTTCATTTTTTCTTCTAGCTTCTCCAAGACAGTGGAGACCAACAGAAATATCAGTTTAATGATTTACCCATCATACTCATTTGTTAAATCCTGTCTTCTCTGTTAGGCTCTTTCTTCTCTTTAAATAACTTAAATACATAAAAGCAATAAATTTCAAAGTACATCTCAGCAATTATTGTAAACAGATATCAGAGTTTGATATGGGTTACAATTCCACCATTTTAGGTCTTTATTTGTATCTGTTCTAAGGTTCTGGAGGCTAAAAGAAATACCAATACAGTGATATACAGCCCCACCTTCTCTGTGTAACTCCACCATCACCTTTGATCTTTCTCCCACTTTTTAAGGGTATTTGGGCTATGCCCATTCTAACTTTTTCATGTTGAAAGGGGCTGTCAGTGATATGGGATAGAGAGATGGAACTAGATGATGTTCTGGAAAGGCTGGCCCCTCTGCATTTCAGGATTTATCTGGTCAAGGGACCCATCTGGAGGTTGTAGGATTTGGAGACTTATCCTAGTGCATGGAACCTTTGTAGGATCTTATATAATGCCCTAGGTATTCTTTAGGATTGGCAGGAATGGGGAGTGGTTTTGGTTGGGGTTTGGTAAATTATGATAGATAGCAATGTCTAACTGAAGCATGTGTACCAGTGATCTCTAGTGTAGCCTCTCGACTATTTGAACTCTCAGCCACTGACACCTAATTTGTTACACTTCTTTTCCCCTTTTTTGTCAGGATGGCATTGTCGATCCCCTGGTGCCAGGGCCAGACTCATTCCTGGGAGTCCTCTCCCACATTGCCAGGGAGACTTTCATCCCTGGATGTCATGTCCCAGGTAGAGGGGAGGACAATGGTTTAACTTGCAGAGTTGGGTTTAGAGAGAGGGAGGCCACATCTAAGCAACCAAAGAGGTCCTCTGGAGATGACTCTTTGGCATACCTATACATAGGCTAAGCTTCTTTACTACCTACATACGCTTCACAAAAGTAAGCCTCAAGATCAAGGGCTTGGCTTATTGGTTTGGTTGTTCCTAATGTTTGGCACTGTATCCAGGGTTTCCCCAGTGGCAAAGTTTAATAGTTTCATAATTTTTCTCCCATCCCTCAAGGGACTTTGCCAATACTTTTTGATTATCTGCTTAATATACTCTGTAATGTATCCAGGTATTACATTAAGCTATACAGGATTAAGGCTCTCATTCTTATTTTGGGCTCCTTGTTGTTTGTTTGCTCTTTATTCTATTAACATATATAACCTAAGGTTTCCCCTGTTGAGCTACGTTCAGATTCACCATATTGTTACTGTCAGAAAATATGGTTTTAAATAGTCAAGTCTTCCTGATCCTGCTTTAAATAGAGAAATAGTCTCTTTGCTTTGGTGAGTTTACTGAAGATGCATCAGTAAGGAACTGGAGGAAGTGATTTTCAAATTAGTTTGAAGTGATAAAGGTGATAAGAGCTTTTATAGTTTAAACAGATAAAGGAGTGGCAAAGGTTTAGAAGAAAGTAGGAAAAAAATAAGTAAAAATTACAGGATTTATTAAAATTCAGTAATGGTTGCTTGCCTCATTTTGTTTAGTCAGTATGTCCTGTTATCTTGTAGACCCTTCTTGTTGACTATTTGGGCTTTTAATCTTATTTTTTAAACAAAGGAAGGTACTCACATTAGTTTATGTGATGTTTATTTCTGCAAGTAGAACAAAGGAGAATTTTATTGTTGTAAGAGAAAAAAGTAAATTTTTGAGATTAACAGCAAGTTCTTTTAAAGCCATTTTAGTGTAAGGGCTTTTAAGTTTAAAATAACTCAAGGCTCTTTAAATGAAATGACTATAATAAACATTATTTTTAGCTACTGAAGACTATGTTAAGCATTTTTAGCTGAAGGATTCTGCTGAGTGTTTTTTATTTATCCAGCACCAAAGTCTGTCTCATCTTAGAACTATAGAATTAGAATCTCTAGGGTCCAAATGTATGTGTGTGTGTGTATTTTGAAAAAGTTTCCCAAGTCATTCTAATGTGCTTCTCTAAGCATTCCTCTCAGTGACTATGGAGTATGACAGTGTCTGGAGAGAATTTTAACACTTTAATTTTTGTGATTATGTAGTCTACTTTTTTTTTTTTAAACTCTTTATATCTGTAAGTTTGGTTGGAAAAGTCATACTTCCCCTGGAGACAATTAAATAAAATCTTTGTGACTTAATTAGTAGTCTGATGAAATATTGAAAGAAGTACTCAAATTAGACCAGTGGTCCTATCCAAATGCAGAATGTTAAGAAACATTGAAACCCCTTTTCATTGGGTCACCTGAATTAGATTATATCGTGACCCTGGATTTTGCTTTTTTCAGATACTGGCTTTGGCACTACTAGTGGAGGGGCATTTGGAACATCTGCATTTGGTTCTAGCAACAATACTGGAGGCCTTTTTGGAAATTCACAGACCAAACCAGGTAGGGGCATTATTTGGAACAAGACTGATTAATTCATATCTGGTATAGGGCTTTACCTAATGCTTAGAGCCTGTCTACTTAACGATTTTCCCCTTCTCTCTCCCCAGGAGGATTGTTTGGTACCAATTCATTTAGCCAGCCAGCTACCTCCACAAGCACTGGTTTTGGGTTTGGCACATCAACAGGAACATCTAATAGCTTGTTTGGAACTGCAAGTACGGGAACCAGTCTTTTCTCATCCCAAAACAATGCCTTTGCACAAAATAAACCAGCTGGCTTTGGGAGTGAGTACGATATTGAACTTCTGCATCTGACAATTTAGTTTACTTAATTGAATGTGTTTTCTGTTCCCTTTTTCCCTATGTGTACCCACTTACTTTTTTCACCAAATGACAAAACATGGGCAGAGTAAAATTGCAAAATGTATTCAAAAGTTTGATAGGCTAGAAAGTAGGGGAATATATACCTCTCGCCAGGGATAGAAGGCTGAGAAGCACAAGCATTTAAGGGATGTGCAGAGGAAGAGGTGCCTGATAAAGAATGGACTGAGAAAGACCGAAATTTAGCTCAGAGTGGTGTCATTGGTGTTAAGACAGGAGAATTTTTTTTTTCTTTTTTTTTTTTTTACATGGGCAGGCACCGGGAATCGAACCCGGGTCCTCTGGCATGGCAGGCAAGCGTCCTTGCCTGCTGAGCCATCGTGGCCCACCCAAGACAGGAGAATTTTAAGAAGGAATATGTTGTCAATGCAGAGGTACATTTCTTGTTTCTGATTTGCATTTGGTGTAAAGATTCTAAAGCAGGAATGGTAAATACTAGACATGACATGATTCTTACCCATTCCTTATCCATGGTAGTCGTTACTTTTTGATTACAGCTTCTTTCTCTTTAAGTCATAATGTGACCTGGGATTCTTCTCCACTAAATACTTGAAGGCAAGTGATGAGTTGTACCCTATAAGGTGATTTCATTCCCAACACAAGCATATAGGAGAATGAGTAGTTAGCTAGCTGTCAGTGTTTTCCAAGGGAAAGTTGTTTGTGGGGATGTTGAAATATTTAACTGTAACAGTATAAAATGAAGTTAAAGTACTAATTCAAAGAGGATGTGCCATTTACTTTAAAGTCACATGCTAAAAAATAAAAAATTAAAAATTAAAAAGTCACATTCTTTTGGAAAAAAATAAAAGCAGTTTGTCTACAGTGAGGACTCAAATTCCTCTTAGAAAATAGCATGTCATTTAATGTTAAATATTGGCATATAACTTTTTATCGGTCATTGACATTGTATACTGGCATGTATAACTTCTTTAGACATAGCATCTCTCATATTTTGAGAAATATTCCTTAGATAACAGTTAAATATTAAGATAGATGTTATATATATCTATATATAAATAATGTATAAATAATATAGATATTAATCTATATGTGCTAGTTTTTTGAAAAGAAAGGTAATCAGAGGATCTGCTGTTTCCTTATTAATGTGTTTTTGTTTTGTTTTGTTTTTTTGGTGCGCGGTCTGGGAATTGAACCCAGCTCTCCCACGTGGAAGGCGAGCATTCTACCACTGAACCACCCGCATACCCTTTGTTAATGTTTTCAAAATGACTAACAATACATACTCTTTATTTTTTTGCATGGGTAGGCATGGGGAATCAAATCCAGGTCTCCGGCATGGCAGGCAGGACTTCTGCCACTGAGCCACTGTCACACTGCCCCTGCTCATTTTTGTAAATTATTGTTTGGATGAAATTTTGCATTCACCTAAGATTGTCCTATTAGGACCATTTCTATATACTACATATTTTGATTATGTTTCTGTAAAGTAATAGTATATGTAAATAAATTATGCCATAAGCCCTGTTGAGTCTGTTGTAACCAGATGTTTTCAGAAAGACAAGTTCATTTAACATCTAGTCTTAATAAGAAAAGGAGAAATGAGATAAAATTCATGTGAAAAGAAACTGTTTCTTTTAACTTGTCTTCCAAGCTATACCCAAGAAGGGCTTCTAGACACTTAGATGATCCTTCTGAAAGAATTCACAAATTGCGAAACTAGAACTTTATGTATGTATGTATGAAATACCTGTTTGAATATACTTGATATGAAAGATTGAACATTTGAGGGAGTAAAAGTGGTACTCTGGTGCCACAGCCAAATTCCAAGCTATTTTACATATTTTGAAATTCCTCCCTGATTATCAGCTTCACACCCCCCTCCCCCTCCCATTTTGCAGATTTTGGAACAAGTACTAGCAGTGTAGGACTCTTTGGAACTACAAATACCACTTCTAACCCTTTTGGTAGCACGTCTGGCTCTCTCTTTGGGCCAAGTAGTTTTACTGCTGCTCCTACTGGGACGACTATTAAATTTAATGTAAGTAATTTTTTCCTATCTTGGTAGAATCTTCATGTTTCTTTGCAAGTTGAATTATAAAAATTGTTCCTCTTTCTAGTTAGGCATAGCTTAGTCCAACTCTTCCTAAGAACCAATGTGTATAAACAGAATCTGTAAATAATTGTATAGTAGACTGGAAGGATCACGAAACATAATGTATATTTGAATTATGCTAAACCCAATCAAATTTATATTCACAAGGTCGGATATAATAGCTAGTATAAGGGAACTTGAATTCACGATCTTCATTATGTTATCTCTGAGAAGTCAATTTTAGAAATATAAAAGGAATAAGGGGCAAACTAGAAAAATACTATAAAATAAGGCCCTTTTAAGGAGATTCAGGAAATAACATTCTTTGCCTGCTTAAAAAAAGGAATTGTTACTTGGTGAATTGGCAATATAGAGAAACAGAGGTTTTTTGGTTTGTTAGCTTGAGAGGGGTTGTAAAAAGAATTACAGTGGAGGATTGTGTTTTATGAAAATATATGGAATACCACTTGATGTAAGGGTTGGGAGATTCTTAGGATAGGCTGTGGGTACAGTTAGCTTAATGGCAGAAATACAGGGCTGCACAAAACTTTTTATTAAAATTTACTCCAGAGAATGAACATTTTCTCAGGCAAGGGAGGAAAGTCATAATACTGAATTCAGAATTCTGAATTTAAACTAAAGTTTAATTAAGTGATGGTGAAAATATTGTGTGATGCCCCTTGAAAAGTATAATAATTGAGAAAACTGACAATATAAGTAGAAATCTTTAGTTACCTATACCTTTTCCCTCATAAGGCTGTGGGAGAAAATCCAATTTTCTATAGTTTTTAAAATGCATCAGCAGTTAGAAAGCTGACATTTGATGAGGCAAAACTTTTAGAGACTTAGGTATGTATATTGGGTAAACTGGGTAAAGCTTTCCTTATGCGTATATTAAGTGAAATCCAAAATGACTTGAGTTAAGGAATTAAACCCTGGCTTTATGATAACTTACTTATTGACTTGTTTAGATAACATTGATGTATGGAGAGAGCAGAAAAGCAATGTCTTTAAGCAAGTGTCCTTGAAACTATCTGTGTAGTAAAAGAGGGACTATTTCATTGGTTGAGAAACTGTCTGTGAGAAAAGAAATTTAAAGTTTAGATTTTAATATTTGCCTTGGGCTTTCAAATTTGCCTTGATCTTCCTTTGCAGCCTCCAACTGGTACAGATACTATGGTCAAAGCTGGAGTTAGCACTAACATCAGCACTAAGCACCAGTGTATTACTGCTATGAAAGAATATGAAAGCAAGTCACTAGAGGTTAGTAAAATACAATAAAGAATGTCAGCCTAACCTTTGTTTAATTAGAGAAAGCATATTTTAAAAATGTTTTTGATTATTTTCAGGATCAAGTGGTTCACATTGGGTTTATGTAAAAATCTTTAATATGAACCATACTGTTCAGAAACTAATGCATTTTTTTACTAGTGCATTTATTTAAAAATTTTTATTATGGTAGCAGTTATACAACATAAAACTTCCCACTTTCAAATGTACAATTTGTTAATTACATTCACAATCTTATGCTACCATCACCACCATCCATTACCAAAACATAAGAATATGCATACTTAATAGATAATGGTTTTTTTTGTCATGGATATTATTTGGCTCTTAGGTGTTGGTGTAGCTCTACTAATGCTCTTTTCTGATTGTATGTTCATACCACATGGGCAACATGTAGAGGTATATGTGTATGTGACATGAGTGTGTTCTCATGTTCACTTGTACGTACATGTTTGGTTTTAATAAACTTGTTCTTTTCTTAACATATCATTCCTTTCTACATGTATAATCAGTAATTCACAATATCATCACATAGTTGCATATTCATCATCATGATAATTTCTTAGACCATTTGTATCAATTCAGAAAAAGAAATTAAAAGAAAACAGAAAAAAATTCGTACATACCATACCCCTTACCCCTCCCCTTCACCGATCACCAGCATATCAATCTCATTTATTTATTTTAAATTTATTTTAACATTTGTTCCCCCTATTATTATTCGATATATTTTACTCATCTGTTGATAAAGTAAATAAAAGCATCAGACACAAGGTTTCCACAATCACACAGTCGTATTGTGAAAGATGTATCATTATACAATCGTCTTCAAGAAACATGGCTGCTGGAACACAGCTCTACATTTTCAGGCAGTTCCTTCCAGCCTCTCCATTACATCTTGACTAACAAGGTGACATCTGTTTAATGTGTAAGAATACCCTCCAGGATAACCATTTGACTCGTTTGAAACCTCTCAGCCATTGACACTTTATTATGTCTCATTTCACTCTTCCCCCTTTTGGTCAAGAAGGTTTTCTTAATCCCTTGATACTGAGTCTCAGCTCATTCTAGGATTTTTGTCTCACGTTGCCAGGAAGGTCCACGCCCTGGGAGTCATGTTCCACGTAGACAGGGGGAGGGCAGTGAGTTTGCTTGTTGTGTTGGCTGGAGAGAGAGGCCACATCTGAGCAACAAAAGAGATTCTCTTGGGGTTGACTCTTAGGCCTAATTTAAAGTAGGCTTGACCTATCCTTTGTGGGGTTAAGTTTCACATGAACAAGCCTCAGGATTAGGGGCTCAGCCTTTAGCTTTGGTTTTCCACACTGCTTGTGAAAATATCAAGAATTCAACTTGGGAAAGCTGAATGTTCCCCTTTCTCACCGTTCCCTGAAAGGAAGTTTGCAAATACTTTTTTTATTTACTGTTCAAATCACTCTGGGATTTATTGGGGCATCACTCTGGACAAACCTACAAAATCTCATGCCCTACTCAAGGTTCCATGTACTTACAGTGTTCAATTAAGCCGTCTACATAAGTTATATTAGGAATTGCACTAGTCATAATATAAATTTTGTACCTAATAAATATTTTTTACTTTAGTCTTATGCATAAGTTAAAGTTTTAAAAAATGAATTACCATCAATTTTCAACACCCTGCAGTAATAACATTCCTTTGTTCTTCCCCATGCAAAAGCATTTTTTTAATTTGTGCATTTCGTCACTATCATTATACACTCTAGGCATTCTAGATACCATCTCAGTCTCTATTGTCTGTCTTTCTGATTTCATTGTGCCCCCAGCCCTCCTCCCTCTATCATTCTCACATTCAACTTCATTCGGTGTTTTAACATAATTCTCTTATAGTTAGGTAGTATTGTGCTGTCCATTATTGAGTTTTTGCAATCAGTCCTGTTGCACAATCTGTATCCCTTTGGCTCCGATTACCTAATATCTTACCCTGTTTCTATCTGCTGATGGTCTCTGTTACCAATGAAATTTTCCAAGTTTATTCACTAATGTCAGATCACATCAGTGAGACCACACAGTATTTGTCTTTTAGTTTCTGGCTAATCTCACTCAGCATGATGTCCTCAAGGTCCATCCGTGTTGTTAAATTCTGTCTTAGAGCTGCATGATATTCCATCATATGTATATAACTCAGTTTGTTTAGCCACTCATCTACGAGCTGCATGATATTCCATCATATGTATATAACTCAGTTTGTTTAGCCACTCATCTACTGATGGACTTTTTTGGCTGTTTCTGTCTCTTCGCAATTGTAAATAAGGCTACTATAAACATTGGTGTGCAAATGTCCTATTGTGTCCTTGATGTCGTGTACTCGCAGTAGATACCTAACAGTGGTATTGCCGGGTCATTTGGCAATTCTATACTTAGCTTCCTGAGGAACTGCCAAACTGTCTTCCACAGTGGTTGTACCATTTGACATTCCCACCAACAGTGGACAAGTGTGCCTCTTTCTCCACATCCTCTCCAGCACTTGTCATCTTCTGTTTTATTGATAATGGCTGTTCTGGTGAATGTGAGATGATATCTCATTGTGGTTTTGATTTGCATTTCCCTAATAACCAGGGAAGTTGAGCATCTTTTTACGTGCCTTTTGGCCATTTGTATTTCCTCTCCTGAGAAGTGTCTAATAAACTTGTTCTTGTTGAATAGCGTATATGCAGAAAGTCCAGTCATTATTAGTGTACTGTTCAATAAATTTTCAGTGAGTAAACAAACCCATGTAACTAGGACTCAGATCAAGAACTAGAACATTACTGTTATCCCAGATACACCTCTTGTGACCCCTAATTACTGTCTTCCCCTTCTGCAGTCCTTCCCTGAGCAATATAACATTTTTTACCCATTTTCAAATTTTGTATGCTTGGAATCTTACGTAATGTATTCTTTTATGTCTGTCTTGTTGCAACATTGTGACATTCATCCATACTGCCGCAGGAAGTTGTAGTTTCTTCGTTGTCATTGCTTTGTAATAGTAGGTTATATTAACTGTTTAGAAATATTTAAACATTTTTGATTGTTTTACTCCTCATTTTGGCACTTCTTAGAGCCCAAAATTTACTTGCAGAAACACCCTGATTTGTGAAATAAAACTTAAGATTTCTCATTTCTTAAACATTCTAAACTCCCAGAATCCTTCATCTTTTACCAACTGTTTTTTACGGTTAGGCTTGGGAGTACATTATGAGCATTATATAGGTATTTTACTGAAAGAAAATTTTTATTGTTTGTAAAAACAATTAAGATTAAGATACGTTAGGTCCTTTGGCCTGTAGTTTTTTGTTTGTTTGTTTGTTTTTTTCACAGGTGCCCTGCTGGCATGCCTTATCCACTTTTTTTTTTTTATTAATTAAAAAAAATTAGCAAACAAAACATTTAGAAATCATTCCATTCTACATATATAATCAGTAATTCTTAATATCATCACAGTTGCATATTTATCATTTCTTAGTACATTTGCATCGATTTAGAAAAAGAAATAAAAAGACAACGGAAAAAGAAATAAAATGATAATAGAGAAAAAAAAACTATACGTACCGTACCCCTTACCCCTCGCTTTCATTTACCACTATTTCAAACTGAATTTATTTTAATATTTGTTCCCACTATTATTTATTTTTATTCCATATGTTCTACTCTTCTGTTGATATAGTAGCTAAAAGGAGCATCAGACATAAGGTTTTCACATTCACAAAGTCTCATTGTGAAAGCTATATCATTATACAATCATCATCAAGAAACATGGCTACTGGAACCCAGCACTACATTTTCAGGCAATTCCCTCCAGCCTCTCCACTACATCTTGAACAACAAGGTGTTATCTACTTAAGACGTAAGAATAACCTCCAGGATAACCTCTCGACTCTGTTTGGAATCTCTCAGTCATTGACACTTTGTCTCATTTTACTCTTCCCCCTTTTGGTCGAGAAGGTTCTCTCAGTCTCTTGATGTTAATTCTCAGCTCATTCTAGGATTTTTCTCAGTCCTTTGATGCTGAGTCTCAGCTCATTCCAGGATCTTTGTCCCACATTGCCAGGAAGGTCCACACCCCTGAGAGTCATGTCCCACGCAGAGAGGGGGAGGGTGGTGAGACTGCTCATCATATTGGCTGGAGAGAATGGCCTGTAGTTTTATAATAATTATTACATGGACTTTAGTGTCCACTTATGCATTTATTTTTATTTCAGTGCAATTTTATTGTTGTATATTCACATACCATGTAGTCATCCAAAGAGTATAATCATCGATTCACAATGTCATTATATAGCTGTACATTTATCATTACAAATGACTTTGTTTTTTGTGAAAAACAGCATATATACCAAAAAAGTAATAAATTTGAAAGCACACTGCAGCAGTTAGTTGTAGAACAGATTTCAGAGTTTGGCATGGGCCAAAATTTGAGATTTTTAGTTTTTTACTACTAGCTGCTCTAGGACACTGGAGACCAGAAGAAATATCAGTATAATGATTCAGCAATCGTACTCCTTTGTTGAAACCCTAGCTTCTCTGTATAACTCCACCATTACCTTTCTCCCACTCTTTAGGGGTGTTTGAGCTATGCCCATTCTGACTTTTTCATGTTGGAAGGAGCTGTCAATAATAGGAGGGTGGAACTAGTTGATGATATTCTGAAGAGGCTGATCCCTCTGCATTTCAGGACTTTTCTTGCCCAGGGACTCATCTGGAGGTTTTAGGCCTCTGAAAACAACCCCAAGTGCACGGAACCTCTGTGTAAAATCTTTTATAATGCCCTAGGTGTTCTTTAAGGTTGGCAGGAATGTCTTTGGTTGGGGATTGGCAGGTTATGATAGGTAGCAATGTTTAACTGAAGCTTGCATAAGAGTGACCTCCAGAGTAACCTCTTGACTCTATTTGAACTCTCTCAACCGCTGATACCTTATTTGTTAAACTTCTTTTCTCCTTTTTGTTCAGGATGACATTGTTGATCTCATGGTTCCAAGACCAGGCTCATCCCTTGGAGTCCTCTCCCACACCACCAGGGAGACTTTCATCCCTGGATGTCATGTCCCACATGGTGGAAGGGCTATGATTCTAAACTCCCAGAATTGAGCTTAGAGAGAGAGGGGCCACATTTGAGCAACAAATAGGTCCTCTGGAGATGACTCTTAAGCATACCTACAGCTTCTTTGCTGTCTATATAAGCTTCACAAGAGCTTCACAAGATCAAGGGCTTGGCCTGTTTACCACCAGTTTCCATGGTGGTAAAGTTTAATAATTCTATACATTTTTCCTCCCATCCCTCAAGGGACTTTGCCAATACTTTTTGATTATCTGCTTAATATACTCTGAGATGTATCCAAGCATTACATTAAGATACACAGGATTAAAACCTCTTATTCTCATTCCGGGCTTCCTATGTTGAAGTTGTTTAAATGATCTATCCAGGCAGGTTGAGTTAGATTATGTGCTACAGAAAATTTAGGTTCTGCATAAAATAAACCTTTCTTCCTTTGGTCTCATAGAGCAGGTAAAGTTCTAAAATACAGACAAGGTCTTCCTTACCTCTGTATTCTCAGTTACCTTAATTCTGATATGATCAGCTTTGTTCTTATCTCTGGATACCAGGTTATACATTTATAACCCAGCCTCTCAAAATCCAAAAATAACAATTACTAATCTGGACTAAATGTGACTACTATAAGAGCTTGCAATCTAGGCCCCAATTTTCTTATAAGTAATTTTTAAATGAGACCATACAATATTTACTCTTTTGTTTCTGGCTAATTTTGCCTCACTAAATGTCCCACAGGTTCATTTACATCATTGCGTACCTCACAACTACATTCCTTTTTGTAGCAATACAATGTTCAATTATATGTATACAGCATTGTTCACCATTCTACTTTTCAATCAGTGCATCCTTAGCCACCTCCAACCATTGGGCATCACGATTGATATCCAAAGTCAACAGTCCATCAACACTCTCAATCTTAGGTAATTTCATTGTTCCCAAGAGAAAGATAACCAATAAATGCACCCTTACCAAATAGAAAATCCAAGCCTCCCCTTAACTCCTGTCCCTCCCCTCATTATTTTTGCTGTGGTACTATTGATGTTTTCCTGTTAAACGTAGCCCATAGCATGCCATAGCAGTTTTCCTCCTATACCCCCAAATTATATACTCTTTGTATAAAGAACCTACTTACATTTGTAGTGTTAATTGCTGGTAATATCCACTATAACTGTTGAAAATGTTTTTCCCCAGTAATGCTCAAGTTAATATCACTCAATAGATCTCTTTTTTGTCAGGGTTCCTATGTGATAATCTGAAAACTCAATTATTTAATCTTTTTTATTAAATGTATTTTTTAAATTGTGTATAAAGATTGGAAATGTGTTTCCCCTCCCTTGCAGGAACTTCGTTTAGAGGATTATCAGGCTAACCGAAAAGGCCCTCAAAACCAAGTGGGAGCAGGTACCACGACTGGTTTATTTGGCTCTTCTCCAGCCACCTGCAGTGCTACAGGACTCTTTAGCTCTTCCACCACAAATTCAGGCTTTGCATATGGTCAGAACAAAACTGCCTTTGGAACTAGTAAGCACTTGGCATCATTTTGGATCATATTGATTTTATTTAAGCTGAGAGTTTGCTAATGTGTACCCAATTTGCAGTGTGGATTTCTATTCTCCTCAGTGCTTTCAGAATGTTTTCAGACTTAACCATAAGAAGACTATGTTGTAAAAGTGTATCATTTTATGATCTTTCCTAAAATGGGATTGGCTTCCCTGACATGCTTGTGTGTCATATAGTTGTTCAAACAGGAACTATACAACCATTTACTTGTATGTAGTAACAGGGATTCAAGCAATGGCTATGTTCTTTAACAAACTTATTAAATGCCTTCCACATGCCAGGGACTGTTCTAGATGCTGGATATACAACAATGAATAAAACAGACTATAATTGTTTCATGGAGTTTCATGCTAGTTAAGGGCAGAGAAATAACAAAAGTAAAATATAATTGTCATTTTGTGGTAAGTGCTATGGAGAAATATAATAAGTGTTGGTGGGAAACGTAGAGTATCTGGTATGTATGTGGTAGTTAGAGAAAGGCAGTTATGAGTGAAAACAATTGAAGAAGGCATCACTGAGAAGATGATGTTTGAGCAGTGGCTTGTGTGAAGAAGGAGATGGAGCAAGCTTTTCAGGTTTCTCGGGAGAAAACACTCCAGTTAGAAGAAACCTTAAGTCTGAAATCTCTGAATTTTTACCAAGGAGGAAAGGACAATAGGAAGAAGTATTTATGAGAGATTGAGACCAGATTATATAGGACTTTGTGGGCCAGTATCAGGACTTTTATTAAAGGGCATTGGGAAGCAGTTAGAGGGTTTTGAAAGGTGAGTCATGATTATGAGTGAAAGATCAGATTCTGTACCCATTTTGAACACAGAACTGATGATATTTGCAAACAGGTTTATTAAATGTCGGATTTGAAAGAGAATTCTAGGATGATGACTAAATTACTTCGAAAAGAATACTTAGTTTTGAAAAATTAATACATATATGATAGAAATTCCATGAAATACAAATCATTTTATAAGCACAGGTCTCTTTCCTTGTATCCCACTTACCAGTTTGCCTCTGTAAAGACAACCAAAAGATACTTATTCCCTAGCCTTCTAGAGAGATTTATTCACACGTACATATGCACAAATAAATACATATGTAAGTGATATTTGACATTGTTTTCAGTTCTGGTGTTCTGTGATTTACCTTAGCAAATATTCATTAGTGTGTACTCTATAACAGACCCTATGCTGTGTATATGGATCTAAGGAGAAAATCTCTAATCTCAAGAAAACTTAGTCTAACAGGATAACAATACCACCCCCACAGATTTTTAGTGTAGTGTATTCTCTTGTAAAATAGGAAAAAAGTTGCAGATTCATGAAGGATCACTTTAGCCTAGCCAGGGTTTTTGGGGTCAGGAAACTGAGAAGGAATTGAAATCTGGACCAAATCTGGAGTTAGGTGAAAAAAAGAAGAGAAATGAAATGGGTACTAGCAGTTTGAGTAACAAATGTAGAGTGACTTAGATATATGTAGTATATAACAAAGATTGTTCCAGTTAACTGGATGATGTGAGGTTTGGGATTTTGTTTTCTCCATTTATTTTTCCTTTTCCTTGTTTTTTGAAAGGTACGACGGGATTTGGAACAAATGCAGGTGGTCTCTTTGGCCAACAGAATCAGCAGACCACCAGCCTCTTCAGCAAACCATTTGGCCAGGCTACAACCACCCAGAACTCTGCCTTTTCTTTTGGTAATACCAGCACAGTAGGACAGCCAAGCACTAACGCCATAGTAAGGAAACCCCTTTTCATTAACCGCAGGTTTTACTTGTAGGACTAAGCAATAAGCCTTCTAATCAGGTGAAACCAGCAAGTTCTACTGTGTAATTCTTAAGGGTTGAGGGCATATAACAGAGTGAAGAGAGCAAAATCTTTGCATAATTAAGACCTGGATTTCAGTCCGGGCTCTATTCTTTACTAATGCTGGAAGGCTGTTGAGCAAGTCACTTACCTTACTGAGTATGTCTTCTCATGACTAAGTGAAAGTTGTTTAGTGGGTTAGAATTGGTCAAGCTGAAGTTGACATTAAGACATTGACTCCAGCCATTCCATAAGGTTTGTGAGAAATTGTTTATCAATTACTAGCTATATTTCAGAATGTCCTTTCAGCTTGTTGCGGAAAATCCTCAAGTGGAGGCAAGCAAAGAAGTCTAATTCTTTAAAAAAAGAAGACCTAAAATTCAGAACCATTTTGGATTATTGCTGCTACTCTATGCAGAAAGCAAAGGACAGTACTGCAATCACTACCAGTTTGTTTCTGGGAGTCCTTTTAGGGAAGTGTATAGGTTGATTAAAGGTGTGATTATGTTTTGAATTCTTGGAATTTACCTAGTCTTTAAATTAGAGATACTTTGCCTGGCTAAAAACAAGTACAGCTAGACCCAAAAATCCTTGACAGAGTACTAGCAAACTGAATTTAGTGACATGCAGAGCTTATCCTAAGAATGCAAAATTGGTCCAGTATTAAAAAATTAATATAATGCACAATAGTAATAAGTAAAGGATGGACAAACCATGTGATCAAATCAGTAGCTAAAAAGAAACCATTTGACAAAATCTAACACCCTTTCTTAATTAAAAACATGCAAGAAACTAGTACTGGAAGGGGAGTTTGGCAACCTGATAATGAACGTTTATGAAATACCCACATTAACATAGTTAATGGTGAAAGCATAATAGGACTTTACCTTTAAGATGAGGAACAAGATAGGAATGTTCACTCCTGCTGCATTTGTTCAACTTTGTACTGGAGGTTATAGCCTGGGCAATTAGATAAGCTAAAGAAATAAAAGGCATCAATTTTGGAAAAATAGAAGTAAAATTATTTCTGCCCACACAGATGACATGATCTTGTATGTAAAAAATCCTTAGGAATCCACTGAACTATTATTATAGGGATAAAAGATCAATATACAGTCAATTGTATTTCTATACACTAGCAATGAACAATTGAAAATGAAATTAAGAAAAGAATTTCATTTTTTAAGAACATCAATATAAAGTATGTAGGAATTTGGCAAAGAAGTACAAACCTGTATGCCGATAGTAGCAAGCATGTTAAAATATTTAGGAGGCTTTATAAATGGAAAGACTACTGCTTATCAATCAGAAAACTTAATATTATTAAGATGACAGTACTCCCCAAATTGTCTCCAGATTCAATACAGTTCCTATCAGAATCCCAGATGGCTTCTTTGCAGAAACTTTGACACGTGATCCTAAAATTCATACAGAAAGTCAAGAGATCCAAAATAGCCAAAACAGTCTCAGAAAAGAACAAACCTGATGTGCTCACGCTTAACAATTTAAAAACTTACAACAAAGTAATAGTAGTCAAGACAGGGTAGTACTGTAGCATAAGCAGACACATTTAGATCAGTGGAACAAACCTGAATTAAGACTTTAGAAATGAACCCTTACATTCATGGTCAATTAATTTTTGGCTAGGATATTCAAACCATTAAACAAATGATGCTGGGACACCTGGATATCCACTTGGAAAAAAAAAATGAAATTGGACCCTTTCCTGATCTCCAAAAATTAACTCAAAATGAATCAAAGATGTAAATGTAAGAACTAAAACTCTAAAGAGTCTTAGAAGGAAGCATAGGAATAAATCTTCACAACTTTGGGTTAACTATTGGTATCAACAGACTGAAGGTGTCCTGCCTTAATTTGGAACTTGCTTTCCTTAGTATTTATTTTATGTATTTTTAAAATTTTTTATTCATTTTTTAATTTATTAATTTAAAAAAACTTAAAAAAACAAAAACATTAACATGATCATTCTGTTCTATATATATAATCAGTAATTCACAATATCATCACTTAGTTGTATATTCATCATTTCTTGGAACATTTGCATCCATTCAGAAAAAGAAATAAAAAGAAAACAAAAAGAAATAAAACGAAAACAGAGAAAAAAAGATTATACATACCATACCCCTTACCCCTTGCTTTCATTGATCACTAACATTTCAAACAAATTTATTTTAACATTTGTTTCCTCTATTATTTATTTTGTTCCATATATTCTACTCATCTGTTGATAAGGTAGATAAAAGGGGCATCAGACACAAGGTTTTCACAATCACACAGTCACATTGTGAAAGCTATATCATTATTCAATCATCCTCAAGAAACATGGCTACTGGAACACCGCTGTACATTTTCAGGCAGTTCCTTCCAGCCTCTCCATTACATCTTGAATAACAAGATGATATCTACTTGATGCATAAGAGTAACCTCCAGGATAACCTCTCCACTCTGGAATCTCTCAGCCATTGACACTTTGTCTCATTTCCCTCTTCCCCCTTTTGGTGGAGAAGGTTTTCTCAATTCTTTCATGCTGAGTCTCAGCTCATTCTAGGGTTTTTTAAATCCCTTGATGCTGAGTCTCAGCTCATTCTAGGATTTCTGTCCCACGATGCCAGAAAGATTCACACCCCTGAGAGTCATGTCCCACATAGACGGGGGAGAATGGTAAGTTTGCTTGTTGTGTTGGCTGGAGAGAGAGGCCACATCTGAGCAACTAAAGAGGCTCTCTTCGGGGTGACTCTTAGGCCTAAATTTTAAGTAGACTTGACCTCTCCTTTGTAGGGTTAAGTTTCATATGAACAAACCCCAAGACTGGGGGCCTAGCCTATAGCTTTGGTTGTCCACACTGCTTGTGAGAATATCAAGAATTCAACTTGGGGAAGTTGAATTTCTCCCCATTGTCACCAATCCCCGAAGGGGGCTTTGCAAATACTTTTCCACTCACTGACCGAATCACTCTGTGATTCATTGGGGCATCACTCTGGACAAACCAACAAAATCTCATGTCCTACTCAAGATTCCAAGTACTTATGGTGTTTAGTCAACCTATCTACATAAGTTATATTAGGAAATGCACTAGTCAAAATATAAATTTTGTACCAAATAAATATTTTTTACTTTGATCTCACACATAAGGTAAAATTTTTAAATATTAATTACCAGCTATTTTCAGCACTCTGCAGTTGACATTCCTTTGTTCTTCCTCATACAAAAACGTTTTTAAAATTTGTACATTTAGTCTATTATTATACACTCTAGGCATTCTTAATTTATACCTTCTCAGTCTTTATTGTCTATCTTTCTTTCTGATTTCATTTATGCCCCCAACCCTCCTCCTTCTATCATGCTCACATTCAACTTCATTCAGTGTTTTAACATAATTGTATTACAGGTAGGTAGTATTGTGCTATCCATTTCTGAGTTTTTATATTCAGTCCTGTTGCACAATCTGTATCCCTTCAGCTGCAATTACCCAATATCTTACCCTGTTTCTATCTCCTGATGGTCTGTGTTACCAACGTAATATTCCAAGTTTATTCACTAATGTCAGTTCATATTAGTGAGACCATACAGTGTTTGTCCTTTTGTTTCTGGCTAATCTCACTCAGCATAATGTCCTCAGGGTCCATCCATGTTGTTGCGTACTTCATAACTTTATTCTGTCTTACAGCTGCATGATATTCCATCGTATGTGTATGCCACAGTTTGTTTAGCCACCCATCTGTTGATGGACATTTTGGCTGTTTCCATCTCTTTGCAATTGTAAATAATGATGCTATAAACATTGATGTGTAAATGTCTGTCTGTGTCGTTGCCCTTATGTCCTTTGAGTAGATAGATACCTAGCAATGGTATTGCCGGGTCATATGTCTATTCTATATTTAGCTTTTTGAGGAACCGCCAAACTGCCATCCACAGCAGTTGCACCATTTGACATTCCCACCAACAGTGGATTAGTGTGCCTCTTTCTCCACATCCTCTCCAGCCCTTGTCATTTTCTGTTTTGTTGATAATGGCCGTTCTGGTGGGTGTGAGATGATATCTCATTGTGGTTTTGATTTGCATGTCTCTAATGGCCAGGAAAGTTGAACATCTCTTCATGTGCCTTTTTGTCATTTGTATTTCCTCTTCTGAGAAGTATCTGTTCAAGTCTTCTTCCCATTCTGTAATTGGATTGGCTGTCTTTTTATTGTTGAGTTGAAACATCTCTTTATAAATTCTGGATAGTAGACCTTTAACTGCTATGTCGTTTCGAAATATTGTCTCCCATTGTGTAGGCTTTCTTGATGAAGTTCTTTGATCCACAAAAGTTTTTAATTTTGAGGAGTTCCCATTTCTTTCTTTCTTTCTTCAGTGCTATTGCTTTGGGTGTAAGGTCTATAAAACTGCCTCCAGGTATAAGATTTATAAGATATTTCCCTACATTTTCTTCTAAATGTTTTATGGTCTTAAAGCTAATGTTGAGGTCTTTGATCCATTTTGAGTTAACTTTTGTATAGGGTGTGAGATGTGGGTACTCTTTCATTCTTTTGCATATAAATATCCAGTTCTCTAGGCATCATTTATTGAAGAGATTGTTCTGTCCCATGTGAGTTGGCTTGACTGCCTTATCAAAGATGAATTGTCCGTAGATGAGAGGGTCTATATCTGAACACTTATTTGATTCCATTGGTCAATATATCTATCTATATGCCAGTACCATGCTGTTTTGACCATTATAGCTTCTTAATATGCCTTAAGGTTAAGCAGCATGAGACCTCCAACTTCATTTTTTTCCTCAGGATATTTGTAGCTATTCGAGGCACCCTGCCCTTTCAGATAGATTTTCTTATTGGTTTCTCTGTTTCTGAAAAATAAGTTGTTGGGATTTTGATTGGTATTGCATTGAATCTGTAAATGGATTTAGGTAGAATTGACATCTTAAGTATATTTATAGTCTTCCAATCCTTGAACATGGTATGCCCTTCCATCTATTTAGGGCCTTTGTGATTTCCTTTAACAATTTCTTGCAGTTTTCTTTGTATAGTTCTTTTGTCTCTTTAGTTAAATTTATTCCTAAATATTTTCACTAATGTCAGTTCATATCAGTGAGACCATACAGTATTTGTCCTTTTGTTTCTGGCTAATCACACTCAGCATAATGTCCTTAAGGTCCATTCATGTTGTTACATACTTCATAACTTTATTCTGTCTTACAGCTGGATAATATTCCATCTTATGTAAATGCTACAGTTTGTTGAGCCAACCATCTGTTGATGGACATTTTGGCTGCTTCCATCTCTTGGTAATTGTAAATAATGCTGCTATAAACATTGGTGTGTAAATGTCCATTTGTGTCCTTGCCTTCATGTCCTTTGAGTAGAGACAGCATATGGATGGGTCCTGTTTTTTAATCCATTCTGCCAGACTATGTCTTTTGATTGGAGAGTTTAATCCATTAACATTCAGTGTTATTACTGCATGGGTAGTACTTTCTTCTACTATTTTGCCTTCTGGATTTTATATGTCATATCTAATTTTCCTTCTTTTTACCTTTACTCATAGTCGTCCTTTCTACACTCTTCTCCACACCTCTCTCTTCTGTCTTCGTATCTGTCTCTAGTGCTCCCTTTAGTATTTCTTGCAGAGCTGGTCTCTCAGTCACAAATTCTCTCAGTGATTTTTTGCCTGAAAATGTTTTAATTTCTCCCTCATTTTTGAAGGACAATTTTGCTGGATAAAGAATTCTTGGTTGGCAGTTTTTCTCTTTTAATAATTTAAATATATCATCCCACTGTCTTCTTGCCTCCATGGTTTCTGCTGAGTGATCTGCGCATCATCTTATTGGGCTTCCCGTGTATGTGATGGATTGCTTTTCTCTTGCTGCTTTCAAGATTCTCTCTTTTTCTTTGACCTCTGACATTCTGATTAGTAAATGTCTTGGTGTATGTCTATTTGGATCTATTCTCTTTGGGGTACGCTGCACTTCTTGGATCTGTAATTTTAAGTCTTTCATAAGAGTTGGGAAATTTTCAGCGATAATTTCCTCCATTAGTTTTTCTCCTCCTTTTCCCTTCTCTTCTTCTGGGATACCCACAACACGTATATTCGTGTGCTTCATATTGTCTTTCAATTCCATGAGTCCCTGCTCATGTTTTCCCGTTTTTTTCCCCCTATATTTTCTTTTTCTTGCAAGGTTTCAGATGTTCTGTCCTCCAGTTCACTAATCCTATGTTCTGTCTCTCGGAATCTGCCATTGTAGGTTTCCATTGTTTTTTTCATCTCTTCTCCCTTGCCTTTCATTCCCATAAGTTCTGTTATTTGTTTTTTCAAAGTTTCAATTTCTTCTTTTTGTTCATTCCTTGCCATCTTTATATCCTCCCTCAATTCATTGATTTGGATTTTGATGAGGTTTTTCCATGTCTATTCATATATTCTGAATTAATGGTTTCAGCCCCTGTATGTCATTTAAATTGTTGGTTTGTTCCTTTGACTGGGTCATATCTTCAGTTTTCCTAGTGTGCTTTGTTATTTTTTACTGGCGTCTAGGCATTTAATTACCTTAATTAGCTTATTATGAAGATTGCTTTCACTTCTTTTACCTAGGGTTTTCTTGCTGGATGAATTTGTTGTCTACCTGTTCTTTGGCATTCAGTTCAGCTTTATCTGGGCCTCTAGCTTAGGTTTTGTTTGACAGAGGAGAATTTTTCAGTTCTTGTTTTCTTGTTTCTTGCCCTGCTTGTATGATGCTTCCCGCCGCGCCCCCCCCCCCCTTAGGAGAGTGTGCTTAGATATTATAAACTCTGGCCGGATTTTCCCAGACCAAACTGACCTTCTATCAGAAGGAAAGAGGGTGTTTTCCCTGAGGGTTAGACCCAGCAGGTTGAAAAACTTTCCTGTGAAGTCTCTGGACTCTGTTTTTCTTATCCTGCTCATATGTGGTACTTGTCTGCCTGCAGGTTCCACCAGCATAAGATGATGTGGTACCTTTAACTTTGGCGGACTCTCCCTGCTGGGGGCGTGGTAGAGTCAGAGGAGAAGTTGTAGGCTGGTTTTAATGGCTTCAAATTACCAAGACCTGGAGTCCGAATTCCTTAAAGGAGGGATTCTACCTGGGTTGGGCTTCACCCCTCCCCTGGGAAGGCACAGGCTGCAGACAAGTCCCTTAAAGAGCTCACTTCTGCCTATGCCTGGGACAGTTGCAGCCTGAGAAGTCCTGCCTCTATATCCAAAGTCAATCAAGCCTTTGTAGAAACACCGCCACAAAAACGTCTGTTTCCTTCTTTTTTTTCCCCTTTTTCCGTCAGCCCTGCCCCCTTGGCACTGGGGCAAAAATGAGCAAGCTCCGCTTTGACCAGTTTCACCTAAGCTGGGGGCCTATTTTTAGTAGTCAAAATTTGTTAATTAATTCCACAATTGGTGTTTAATTGTGCTCAGTCCCTGCTGCTGGAAAAGTTTTTTCCTTTCCCCTCTGGAAAGCAGCCTGTGGGGGAGGGGCACCGGCCACCACAGCTTTGGGAACTCACGGTTCTGTGGGGGCTCGCAGCTGGTCCAGACTGGTCCAGACTGGGGTACGCTGTGTGTCTGGTCACTCACGTGGCCCCAGAAGCTGTTCTGTATACTTTTTCTGGTTATTTAGTAGTTGTTTGGAGGACGAACTAAAATGCACACATTGTAAAGCTGCCATCTTGATCCGGAAGTCTATTCTTAAATATTTTATTCTTTTGGTTGCAATTGTAAATGGAATTTGTTTCTTGATTTCCACCTCAGATTGTTCATTACTAGTGTATAGCAACACTACAGACTTTTGAGTGTTGATCTTGAAACTTGCCACTTTGATGTACTCATTTATTAGCTGAAGTACTTTTGCTGTGGATTTTTCAGGGTTTTCTTCATATAGTTTCATATCATCTGCAACAGAGTTTTACTTCTTCCTTTCCAATTTTGATGCCTTGTATTTCTTTTTCTTGTCTAATTGCTCTGGCTAGATGCAATTCAGCATCCAGTGGAGATGATCATGTGGTTTTTCTGCTTTCATTTGTTGATATGGTATATTATGTCAATTGATTTTCTTATATTGAACCATCCTTGCATACCTGGGATGAATCCTTCCATGATGTATAATTCTTTTAATGTGTTGCTGGATTTGATTTGCTAGAATTTTGTTGAGGATTTTCACATCTGTATTCATTAGAGAGAGTTTTCTGTAGTTTTCTTTTTTTGTAATATCTTTTTCTGGCTTTGGCATGAGGGTGATGTTGGCTTCGTAGAATGAATTAGGTAGCTTTCCCTTCTCTCCAATTTTTTGGAAGCGTTTGCGCAGGATTGGTACTAATTCTTTCTGGAATGTTTGGTAGAATTCACATGTGACGCTATCTGGTCCTAGACTTTTCTTTTGGGGGAGCTTATTAATGACTGATTCAATTTCTTTACTTGTGGTTGGTTTCTTGAGGTCGTCTATTTCTACGCAAGTTAAAGTTGGTTGTTCATGCCTTTCTAGAAAGTTGTCCATTTCATCTTCATTGTCGTATGTATTAGCATAAAGTCGTTCATAGTATCCTGTCATTACTTCCTGTATTTCTGTGGGGTCAGTGGTTATGTCTCCTCTTCCATTTCTGATCTTATTTATTTGCATCCTCTCTCTTCTTCTTTTTGTCAATCTTGCTAAGCATCCATCAATCTTATTGATTTTCTCATAGAACCAGCTTCTGGTTTTATTGAATGTCTCAATTGTTTTCATGTTCTCAGTTTCATTTTTTTTCTGCTGTAATCTTTGTTCTTTCTTTCCTTTTGCTTGTTCTGTAAATGTCTGTTAAGTGTTCCTCATTTACTGTATTATTCAAATTCTCTGTTTCTTTATTGATCTGCTGTCTAGATGTTCTGTCCATTGATAAGAGTGGGGAATTGAGGGGCGGGCCGCGGTGGCTCAGCGGGCAAAGTGCTTGCCTGCTATGCCGGAGGACCTCGGTTCGATTCCCGGCCCCAGCCCATGTAACAAAAACGGAGAAACAGAATACAATAAAACAAGAAAATGTTTAAAGATGTTTCCCTTTCTTCCTTCCTTCCTTCCTTCTATCCTTCCTTCCTTCTCTCTGTCTTTCCTTTAAAAAAGAGAAAAAAAAAAAAAAAAAAAAAAGAGTGGGGAATTGAAGTCTCAACTATTATGGTTGATGTGTCTATTTCTCTTTTCAGTGTTTTCAGTTTTTCTCCACATGTGTTTTGGAGCATAAATATTAATTGATTGTTACGTCTTTGTGCTGAATTGTTCCCTTTATTAGTACATAGTATCCTTTTTTGTCTCTTTTAACTGTTTTACATTTGAAGTCTAATTTGTTGAATATCTACTCTTGCTCTTTTCTGATTGTTATTCGCATGAAATATCTTTTCCCAATCTTTCACTTTCAAACTATGTTTATCTTTAGGTCTAAGATGTATTTCCTGTAGACAGCATATAGATGGGTCCTGTTTTTTAATCCATTCTGCCAGTCTATGTATTTTGATTGGAGAGTTTAATATATTGATATTTAGTGTTATTACTGTACAGATAGTACTTTCTTCTACCATTTTGCCTTTTGGAATTTTTTTTCTTTCTTTTTTTTTTTTTTAACATGGGCAGGCACCAGGAATCGAATCCGGGTCCTCTGGCATGGCAGGCAAGCATTCTTGCCTGCTGAGCCACCGTGGCCCACCCTGCCTTTTGGATTTTATATGTCATATCTAATTTTCCTTCTTTTTACCTTTACTCATAGTCTTCCTTTCTACACTCATCTCCACACCTCTCTCTTCTGTCTTGTTTTAACTGTCTCTAGTGCTTCCTTTAGCATCTCTTGCGCAGCTCTTCTCTCGGTCACAAATTGAAAATAAAACATTGAAAATGTTTTAATTTTTCCCTCATTTTTCAAGGACAATTTTGGTGGATATAGAATTCTTGGTTCGCAGTTTTTCTCTCTTAGTAATTTAAATATATCATCCCACTGTCTTCTCGCCTCCATGGTTTCTGCTGAGAAATCTATGCAGAGTCTTATTAGGCTTCCCTTGTATGTGATGGATTGCTTTTCTCTTGCTGCTTTCAAGATTCTCTCTTTCTCTTTGACCTCTGACATTCTGATTAGTAAGTGTCTTGGAGTACGTCTGTTTGGATCTATTCTCTTTGGGGTACACTGCACTTCTTGGATCTGCAATTTTCGGTCTTTCATAAGAGTTGGGAAATTTTCAGTGGTAATTTCCTCCATTAGTTTTTCTCCTCCTTTTCCCTTCTCTTCGCCTTCTGGGATACCCACAACACGTATATTCGTGCGCTTCATATTGTCATTCAGTTCCTTGAGTCCTGCTCATATTTTTCATTTTTTTCCCCTATATTTTCTGTTTCTTGTTGGATTTCAGATGTTCTGTCCTCCAGTTCACTAATCCTATCTCCTGCCTCTCAAAATCTACCATTGTAGGTTTACATTGTTTTTTTCATCTCTTTTACTGTGCCTTTCATTCCCATAAGTTCTGTGATTTGTTTTTTCAGATTTTCGATTTCTTCTTTTTGTTCATTCCTTGCCTTCTCTATATCCTCCCTCAATTCATTGATTTGGTTTTTGATGAAGTTTTCCATGTCTGTTTGTCTATTCTGAATTAATTGTTTCAGCTCCTGATCTCATTTGAATTGTTGGTTTGTTCCTTTGACTGGGCCATATCTTTGATTTTCCTGGTGTGATTTGTTATTTTTTGCTGATGTCTAGACATTTAATACCTTAATTAGGTTATTCTGGAGATTGCTGTCACTTCTTTTACCTAGGGTTTTCTCTCTGGATGAATTTGTTTTCTGTCTGTTCTTTGACATTCAGTTCAGCTTTTTCTGGACCTCTTTCTTAGGTTTTGTTTAACAGAGGAGATTTTTTCAGTTCTTTTTTCTTTGTTTCTTGCCCTGCTTGTATGGTGCCTTTTCCCCCTCACCCGTAGGAGGGTCTACGTGGATATTATAGACTCCAGCTGGATTTTCCCAGACCAAACTGACCTCCTATCAGGAGGAAAGAGTCCCCTGCATAAGTTTTCCCTGAGGATGATACCCAGCAGGTTGAAAAACTTTCCTGTGAAGTCTCTGCGCTCTGTTTTTCTTATCCTGCCCAGTATGTGGTGCTTGTTTGCCTGCCAATTCCACCTGCGTAAGATGATGCGGTACCTTTAACTTTGGCAGACTCTCCCTGCAGGGGACATGTTGGAGACAGAGAAAAGGTTGTAGGCTGGTTTTAATGGTTTCAAATTACCAATCCCTGGTGTGGGACTTCCTTAAGGGTGGGATTCCACCTGAGTTGGGCTTCATCCCTCCCCTGCGGAAGGCCCAGCCTCCAGACAATCCCTTGAATGAGCTTGTTTCTGCCTATGCCTGGGGCAGTTGCAGCCTGAGAAGCCCTGCTGCTGTATCCAAAGGCAGTCAAACCTTTGTAGAAACACAGCCACAAAAATCTGTTGTCTTTTCTTTTTCTTTTTTGGTTATCCCTGCCCCCTTGGCGCTGGGGTAAAAATGAGCGACCTCCACTTTGATGAGGTTCACCTGAGCTGGGGGCCTATTTTTAATAGTCAAAATTTGCTAATTAATTCCACAGTTGGCATTTAGTTGAACTTAGCTCCTGCTGCTGGTAGTCTCTTTCCTTTCCCCTCTGGGAAACAGCCTGTTGGGGAGTGGCACTGGCTGCTGCAGTTTGGCGAAGTCACGGATCTGGGGAGGCTCAGCCAGTCCAGCTGGTCCAGGCTAGTTTACACTGTGTGTCCGGTCACTGACGTGGCCCCAGGAGGTGTTCTGTTGTTTTTCTGGTTATTTAGTATTTGTTCTTGAGGACCAACTAAAACGTGCATTTTGCTAAGCCACCATCTTGTTCCCCTTTTCCTTTGTATTTAAATGTGCTTCATCCTGGACTTGTCTGATGGCTATTTAACATGGCCTAGCATCAGGTAGAGAAAACAGAAATGCCTTTTGCACTAACAACTCCATATCATTCATTGAGTTGGTGTTGTGGATCTTCTAGAGGGGAGTGCTGAGATTTTGGAGATTCTCTCTGGGTGAATGAAATCAGTAACCGGGGATAGTATTCTTTGGACTAGGCTAGTGAGAGAGAGAAGTTTATCACCTGCACATCCTTTGTTACAGCTGATCCCCTTGGACAGTTTATGCATGTATTTGAGTATTTGTGTTTTACTGAAGTTATTTATTGAATATTCTGTTCCTTGCTTTAAAGGCATTATAGGTCATTTTCATTATAGAATTGTGATTCATCTTCTATAGTAAACAGTATAACCTTCTGCCTTGTGATCTGAAACTGTTCTGTTCTGGTGGAATCTTATGGTGAACTTAAAGACTAAAACTCTTATTTGTGTTATTTTTATTTTTCAGGTTGCAACTAGTTCTTTGAAAATGCCTCTTCTTAATTCCTTTTTAAACATTCATTTTTTTCTGAGGCCATTTGTAATGGGTTTTGATACAATATCAATATGATATAGTACAGAGACACAGGCATACAGACCACCTCCTTGAGTTGGTGAACTATACTAGTTGAATCCATAAAAGTAGTAGGCACTGAAGTCTTCATCTTTTTATAGTGGTAGACTTTTGCCCTCAGACCGATGAATCTAGTTTGAAAAACCCTACTGCACTAGTGAAAGATTAGGAAATATTAATTTTACCCAAGTGCCCTAACGTATTGAAGGAGCAGGTACTAAAACCATTCTTAATTGATCCTCCACAACTGGGAAGGGAAGATCTTTACCCTTAATTCCTTCTAGAGTCAGTCAAGTATAATAGGGGAACACCTTTGGGAAAAGGGGTCAGTGCAGAACTTTTGGCCATAGCAACTACTGGGTATTCCAGAGGTGACTGTTCTGATGCTCTTTGAGGAAGTTAGTTAATTGCAGGAAGTCAAAGGAGAACAATTTCCTCCTTCTGAATAGGAATGTTTCTGTTCAGCTTCCCTCATGGGGGCCTGTATCAGGATATGGTTTACAATACTGCCTTCTAAGAACTTGAGGTCCATTGGGAGTATGCCCCACGTCCTATAACTAGGGAAGCCATCTTTAAACATACTTTTATAGACTCTTTCTGCTTATTTAGATTTTCTTTTGTTTTTCTTTTTCTTTCTTTTTTTTTTTTTTATTTTTTTTGGCATGTGCAGGCTGTGGCAATTGAACTTGGGTCTCTGGCATAGCAGGCAAGAATTCTGCCCCGCCACCATTGTACCGCCTTTCTCCTTACTTTGTATAGGGCTTTCAAAGACACTTGAAGCTGGTGGCTCCCATTCTGAGATCTTTACTAAGTAAAAGTCCTTTCCCTGGTATACAGCCTCATACCTGCCTTCCTCTCCTAGCATTTGGCAAAATTGCCCGAATTTGGAGAAAATTTGGGTTCCCAAGATTCATAAACTTTTTAAACCAGTGGTCATTAACCCAGTCTAAAGCTTGGTATAGAAAGCTGGCTTTTCTAGATAGCTAATGCTGAGATCTTTCCAACAGTGGAGAATCAATGAAGGGGCTAGTGAGGAGATACAGTATATAATACCCCAGTGCTTGGATTACCATGGAAACTGGAGCACATGAGGCCAAAGCTAGTACTAAAGAGCCATTGAGCGCTAATCCACACATGTCAGAGACCAGCAGAACCTGATGGTGAAAAACATTCCCTCCCCCCAGGGTTCTTTCTTCATAGCAAAGGTTGTCTTTCTACTGTTTCTGAGCTTAGTCAGCAAGAGAAACAAGGTTTCTTAACTGATTCACCATTTTAAAATTTTCATTCTTATTTGACTATATATTACATACATGTACATAACTGAAAAGAAACAATCATATATATTGTCCTTTTTGTATATTCATGTAATATTCTAAAGTTAAATTTCTTTTTTTTCATATCTAAAAAAAAAAACTTTGGGTTAAGCAGTGGTTTCTTAAAAATTATGCCAAAAGTAGCAAAAGAAATTATAAATTGAACTTCATCAGACTTTTTTTCAGTCAAAGGATACCATTAAGAAAGTGAAGACAGTCCACAGAATGTGAAACTATATTTGAAAATCCAGACTATATTAAAGAACTTGTACAACTCTAATAATAAGACAGAGAAGCCATTTAAAAATGAACAAAGGCTTCGAATAGACATTTCTCCAAAGCAGATACAAAAGTGGTCAATAAACATATAAAAAGATGCTCAGCATCATTAGTCATTAGGGATATGCATATCAGAACTACAATAATGCAGGTCAAAACTGCAATAAGATAACACTTCACACCCAGCAGGATGGATAAAATCATTTGAGGTCATAACGTGTGGCTGAGAATATGAAGAAACTGGAACTCCCCTAATGCGTTTGGTGGAAATATAAAATGTTGAAGCAATTTTTGAATGTATTAAACAGTTATATAACCTAGCAATTTCATTTCTAAGTGTGTACCCAAGGGAATTGAAAACACAAAAACTTGTACACAAATGTTCATAACAGCATCATTTATAATAATAGCCAATAGCCAACCAGTAGAAGTCAACCCAAATGTCTATCAAGTGATGAATGGGAAAGCAAATGTGATTTATCTATATGATAGAATATTATTTATTCATTAAAAGGAAGGAAATCCTGATACATGCTACAACATGGATGAACCTTGAACATTATGCTGAGCAAAAGGAGCCAGTTAGAAAAGACCACATGTTAAATGCTTCATGTATAAAAAAATGTCCAAAATGGACAAATCCATTGAGACAGAAAGTGGATTAGTGGTTTCTAGGGGCTGGGAAAAGGAATGGTGAGTGACTGCTAATGGGTACAGGATTTCTTTTTGGAATAATGAAACTGCTCTAGGATAACTCTGTGAACATATGAAATTCCAATGTATAATACATTTTTTTTAATTTATGTATTTATAAATTTAACAACAAACGAACTGAAACATTAACATGTGATTATTCTGTTCTACATATATAATCAGTAATTCACAATTTCATCACTTAGTTGCTTATTCATCATGTCTTAGAACATTTGCATCAAATCAGAAAAAGAAATAAAAAGGCAACAGAAAAAGAAAGAAAACGAAAACAGAAAAAAAACATATTATCCGTACCATACCCCTTACCCCTCACTTTTCATTGATCTCTAGCATTTCAAACTAAATGTATAATACAGTTTTAATAAGTGAATTTTATGTTTTATGAATTATCTCAATGAAGCAGTTTTAAAAACAGTAGGAACTGGGGGACTGGGGAAAAAGGAGACACTAGAGGAAATATTAAACTTCCCCATTTGGGGAATTCCTGATATTTTTGCATGCAGTGGAGACAACCAGTTCAGTAGGCTGAACCCTCTATCTCGAGGCTCACCCCTGTGAAACTTATTCCTGCTAAGGAAAAACTAAACCTACTTAAAGATTTATGCCTAAAGAGAACCTCTTGTTGCTCAGATGTGGCCTCTCTTAAGCCAATTTTGCAGGTGAACTCACTGCCCACTACATGGGTCATGACTCCCACAGGTATAAATCTCCCTGGCAACATGGGACCTGACTCCTGGGGATGAACTGGTACCATCCCAACATGGGATTGAGAAAGCCTTCTTGCGTAAAAGGGGAAAGAGAAGAATAAGAGAAAGTTTCAGTAGGTGAGAGATTCCAGAGTTGAGAGTTTATCTTGAAGGTTATCCTTATGGATTATATAGATAACACTATTTAGTTTATGGTGTATTGGTATAGCTAGAGGAAAGTAAGTGAAACTGTTGAACTGTATTCCAGTAGCTTTGCTTTTTAAAGATGATTGTATAACTATATAGCATTTGCAGTGTGACTGATTGTGAAAACCTTGTACCTGATGCTCACTTTATGCAGGGTATGGACAGATGAGTGAAAAAATAAAGACCAAACAAATAAATATTATTGGGGGATAAGGGGTTAAAAAATTGGGTAGATTGAAATACTAGTGATCACTGAGAGGGAGCGATAAGGATTTTGGGATGTATGGGTTTTTTCTTTTTATTTCTTTTTCTGGAGTGATGCAAATGTTCTAAAAATGATCATGATGAATACATAACTGTGATGATATTGTGAAACATTACTTTTGTACTTTGGATGGACTTTATGGTTCAGCAGTAGTCTATTAGCACAGTATTTCACTTTTATTAACTATTGATTAACTATCTTGTTAAACAATGTATGGTCCATACTTTTCTCATTTGATTTGTATAGTTTTCTCACTTCAAATTAATACAGCTTATAACATTATACTCTTTCCTCTGCTCAGATTGCTTTGATTATTTTCAGCTAATTGATTCAGGGTCTTGCTCCCAGTTTAGGATTGTTTAGTTCAGTTCAACTCAGTTGTTTTGAAAATGAAGCACCCTTCATATCATTTTGCTTTCAGTGTTGGCAACCCTGACATTTCTTAGAGCACCTCATTTTTTTTTTCACTGTCTTCTTTTTTTTTAATTTTTTATTAATTAAAAAAATTACAAGAAACAAACATTCCCAACACATACACTCAGCAATTCACAAAATCATCACATAGTTGCATATTCGTCATCATGATCATTTCCCAGAACATTAGCATCAATTCAGAAAAAGAAATAAAAAGACAACAGAAAGATATAACAAACAGAAAAAAAAAATTTTTACAGGTCATACCCTTTACTGATCCCTTTCATTGATCACTAGCATTTCAAGCTAAATCTGTTTTAACATTTGTTCCCCTATTATTTATTTTTATTCCATATGTTCCTCTCATCTGTTGACAAGGTAGATAAAAGGAGCATCAGGCACAAGGTTTTCACAATCACACAGTCACATTGTGAAAGCTGTATCATTATACAGTCATCATCAAGAAACATGGCTACTGGAACACAGCTCTACATTTTCAAGCAGTTCCCTCCAGCCTCTCCATTACATCTTGGATAACAAGGTGATATCTACTTAATGCATAAGAATAACCTCCAGAATAACCTCTCGACTCTGGAATCTCTCAGCCATTGACACTTTGTCTCATTTCACTCTTCCCCCGTTTGGTGGAGGAGGTTTTCTCAATCCCTTGATGCTGGGTCTCAGCCCATTCTATAGTTTTTCTCAAGCCCTTGATGCTGAATCTCAGCTCATTCTGGGATTTCTGTCACACGCTGCCAGGAAGATCCACACTCCTGGTAGTCACGTCCCACGTAGACAGGGGGAGGGTGGCGAGCACCTCATTTTTGCATCATTGTTTCCCAGCATAAGAGTTTCTGTAAAGTCTTATTGTCTACAACCTTGGCCCTTGACATACTGTTTGTAGTGGTAGGTATGCATTTCTGATCCTGCCATTCAAAAGTTGTAACATGTTGGCCAAGGTTTCTAGTTGCCCTGAACTTTAGGGATAAATCCCTACCTTTTCAAGGTGGGTGTGAGGAAAAGAGTTGCTCTGTGTAAAGTATCTAACATAATAGCTTTTAAAACATGATAACTATTTTTATTAGTTTAAGACTTTAAGAAAACTGTTTTAGGATCTCTTTTAATCTAGGTTAACCTTTTGCAGGGTTTATTCGGAGTAACCCAAGCCTCACAGCCTGGAAGTCTTTTTGGGACAGCCACAAACACCAGCACTGGGACAGCATTTGGCACAGGAACTGGTCTCTTTGGGCAGAGTACTGGATTTGGTACTGTTGGTTCGGTAGGTTTTTTACAATAATTTTTACTGTAATTTAATGATATGTGTAAATATAAAGGAATTTCTAGGAAATATTTGACTATTTATATTGGATATATTGAATGATTTGATACTAAAAACAACTAAAAGCTAGTTGATAAAAAATAAAATAACTAGATAGCTGGAAGATAGGTTTATTGTCAATTTGTGAATTTTTTGCTGTTTCGAACATCACCTTAATGTTTGTTTGCAGTTAACTTCTGATAGGAAAATATAACTCCAGTAAGTTGAGTTTAAATTATTGAGTCTAAATTGAGACGCTTTAACTGTTATAATTTTTAACATGTAGATCCACCCTCTGTTGTGGGTCATAAATTGGTATAATATTTGGGAATTAAATGTTTTGGTGTTTAAAAGTTGTAGAATTGAGCAGGCCATGGTGCGTCAGCAGGTAGAGTTCTCGCCTGCCATGCTGGAGACCCGGGTTCTATTCCTAGTCCCTGCCCATGCAAAAAAAAAAAAAAAGAAGTTTGTAGAATTGTTGGGGTTCTCAAGCTGCTGTAGGCTAACCTGAATTGTTTTCCTAATTAAGTTCTTTTAAGTTAAAAATTTCTGTTTAGGAATGCACTGTTTGCAATAGTAAATCTTAGTACTTTTTAAAAACCTAGGTATATGAGAATCAGTATGAAACAGTCCATCTGTATTATTAGAAACTTTGAATTTGCTATTGTGGATAGTTGAAAAGAGAGAAAAGCAAAATCCCTTAAACACCTGATCCTTTTTTCATGGAGAGTGACATATATTTCTGAACTTAGTTTGGGCAGATAATTGAGATGAGAAATTGAGAAAATTATGTGATGGTTCAGAAAACTGTTACTGTTTTTTAACTTTTCATTTTGAAATACTTTCAAAGTTACAGGACAGTTACAAAAATAATGCAGACCCCACCCACAGAACTCCAGCATACCCCTATTCCTCCAGATACCAGAAACACATATTTTAACATTTCGCCACATTTAATTCTATCAGTTTGTTTTCTGAACTCTTGGGTTTAGGTTGTTCACCCTGCTCCTTGAACACTTAGTACTGCCATGTTCATTTCCTAAGAACAAGAGTATTCACTTCTATTACACTTCAAGTGTAGTTATCAAGTTGAAGAAATTTAACGTTGATATATACATTCTTTTTTTTCCGTGTTTACTTTTTTTAATGTAAGAAAACAAGCAATACACTTAGAACAAAAATGGATATCTTAGCTTAACCATAGGCATATTTAAATAAAGTACCGATTGTAAAGCCTGTGTTTGTATAGTGAGTTTCGTGAACCAATTTAAAATTAAGGTAACAAGGAAAAAATCTACAAATTCGGAGAGCAAAGTTCTAAATTCTAGGTATTAAACACTAACTTAGATACCATTTGATCGGCTGTCAAAACTGTGAATGTTCTCAAAATATCAAGTAGAAAGTTCTTACAAATATCTACATTGCTATGGTAATAACCTATGTTACTAAATATCTTCCTTATTTCAGGAAAATATGAAGATACAAATATTTTTACAATTAACATGGAAATCTTAACCACCTAAAATGGATATCTTAGCTTATCCATAGGCATAGTAAAAATATATATATCTAAGTAATCATCATAAAGCCTATTTGTACATATTTTATAAACCAATTTAAAATTAAAGCAAAGAAGGAAAAAATCTATAAATATTATTCGAGCTACGTGAATTCTAAATATTAAACAGTGTCTTAAATACCATATGTGATTAACTATCAAAACTACATTCTCAAAATATCAGGTAAAAAGTTATTACAGTTATCAACTTTGCTATAGTAGTGAGCTATATTACTAAATATTTTCAAATTTTTGATTTCAAGAATTTATTTTATCTAATACTATAACTGCCTATAGTTTGTTTGTTTTTTTTAACCTTTTTTTGTTGTAAAGTATAACATATATATACAAGGAAAAGAAAGCAACAATTTTCAAAACACACTCCAACAAGCAGCTACAGAACAGTTCTCAAAGTCTGTCATGGACCACCCCTGCCCTCCTGCCAGATTCTTCTTTCTAGCTGCTCCAAGACACTGTGGCTTTATTTGAGTCATAGTACCAGAATCATACAGTATTTGTCCTTTTGTGTCTGATTTATTTCACTCAGCATTATGTCCTTAAGGTAACATTGATATATACATTCTATATTCCAGTTTTCGATTATGTCCTACAAATGTGCTTTTGGGCCTTTTCTCCTTTCTTATTAGATATCATCCAGTATCACATATTGCATTTAATTGTCATTGTTTCTTTAGTTACTTGTTCTTTTTTTTTTTTCATGGTGGGAACATATATACAACATAAATTTCCATCTCAGTTATTCCCAAGCATATCATTCAGTGGGATTAGTCGTATTTATACCCTCACCACCATTTTTTTCCTTTTTTTAAAAAAAATTTTTATTAATAAAACCAATCAGCATACAATATGAATATTCTTTTTTTAATCACATACTTGTATATTCATCATCATGATCATTTCTTAGAATATTTGCATCAATTCAGAAAAAAAATTCATACATACATAGTCCATACCCCTCCCTTTCATTGATCACTAGCATTTCAATCTACTAAATTTATTTTAACATTTGTTCCCCCATTATTTATTTATTTATTTTTTATTTTTTAAAATTTTTTATCAATTAAAAAAATTACAAGAAACACAAACATTCCCAACACATGCACTCAGCAATTCATAGTATCATCACATAGTTGCATATTCATCATCATGATCATTTCCCAGAACATTAGCATCAATTCAGAAGAAGAAATAAAAAGACAACAGAAAAATATAACAAACAAAAAAAAATTTTACATGCCATACCCCTTAGTGATCCCTTTCATTGATCACTAGCATTTCAAACTTGATCTATTTTAACATTTGTTCCCCCTATTATTTATTTTTATTCCATATGTTCCTCTCATCTGTTGACAAGGTAGATAAAAGGAGCATTAGACACAAGGTTTTCACAATCACACAGTCACATTGTGAAAGCTGTATCATTATACAATCATCTTCAAGAAACATGGCTACTGGAACACAGCTCTACAGTTTTAGGCAGTTCCCTCCAGCCTCTGTTACACCTTAACTAAAAAAGTGATATCTGTTTAATGGATTAAAATAACCTCCAGGATAATCTCTCAACTCTGGAATCTCTCAGCCATTGACTCTTTATTTTATCTCATTTCTCTCTTTTCCCTTTTGGTCAAGAGGTTTTCTCAATCCCTTTGTGCTGAATCCCAGTTCATTCTAGAATGTCTGTCCCATGTTGCCAGGAAGGCCCACACCCCTTGGAGTCATGTCCCATGTAGAGAGCCCTTACCGCCTTTCATTACTAAAATAGTCTCTACACCCATTATGCATTGACTCCCCATTCTTACTCCCACCTCTGGCAACCCATACTCAAATTTCTGTCTCTGTAAGGTCGCATATTCCCTCATATATTTTTCACAATTATCATATAAACTATAAAGGAATAGCTATATAATGCATAAGATTAACCTCCAAAATGTCCTCTTGACTTAATTTGAAATCTGTTAGCCACTGAAACTTTATATTGTTTCATTTCTTTTCACCCTTGTGGTCAAGAAGGCTTTCTGGATCCCACAATGCCAGGGCCAGGCTCATCCCTCAAGTGATGTTCCATGTTACCAGAGAGATTTACCCCCCTTGAAGTTGTGTTCACATAGGGGGTGGGTAGCGAGTTCACCTGATGAGTTGGTTCAGAGGGGCAGGCCACAAGCCAACACTTCTTAAATTCTCTGAAGTAAAGGACTCTTTGTGACAGGATTCAGAAATATTTCGTAATAATTTGCCAAGAATATTAGCATTTATTATACATTAATGGATGAATGCTGAGTAATGTGGGAAATTGTATTAGTGTTTATTACTGTGGTACCAAAATCTGTTGCTTATGAAACAATTTGTGTCTGTGTCATCCAACATGGTAAAGAGTGAGAAATCACAACTGATTCTGCCCTGTCACATGTAGGTAAAGGCACACTCAAAAAATATCATGGCAGCAGTCACATTATAGCACATTTTTCTTTTTGTGCAATGGAGATTGATATAGTCACATGATTAGTTCCATAGTAATACAGGATGTCAGAGTTGCACAGAATCCCCAAGTTGAACACTGGTTTTCAGACGAAGGGACAGGCCTAGTTCAGCTTTGCTTCATAAGCATTTATTGAGACCTTCTGTGTGCTGGGTGGTGTTCAGGACTGAGGGGGAACACAGAGATGATGCAGACAGGATCCTTGCCCTCGAACAGTTCAAAGTGTTGATCAAAGACATATGGACAGATAATCTCAATCATAACCATGATTAAACTTCTAATTGATGCTGGTGTCCTTTTATTTGTCACTTCCTAAAGGCACCAAGAGTTAGGACTGGCACCTTTTTTTTAAATTGAGAAATCTTCAGACATATGCAGTCCATACATAGTATATAATTAGGGGCTCACAGTATCATTGCATAGTTGTGGATTCATTGCCATGATCATTTTTAGAACATTTGCATCACTCCTACGGGCAGATTTCTTGTTGGGTACATGTCTGTTATGAGATAAAAAATGTTTGATTGCTTTGTTATTTTTTCCTTTACCTCATTGAACATTCCCTTCTTGCTTAGGGGCTATTACTAACTTTTCAGTCTAAGGGCATTTTGTGTTTATAAAATTAATCCTGTTTGAATTACTGTAGTTTGTTTTTCTGATAGTCTTTTTCATCCTTCTATTTATTTCCACAGAAGTTATGACATCACTTCTCCACCCTAATCCCCAGCTTACCCAGTATTATCTGATGTAATGTTTATTTACTTTTTGATGTATATCTTTATATTATTTAAATTTTCTGTATTCTGTTTTTTATAGACCCTGTTTGGCAATAACAAGCTTACTGCATTTGGAACCAGCACAACCAGTGCTCCTTCATTTGGTACAACCAGTGGCGGGCTCTTTGGTAACAAACCAACCCTGACTTTAGGAACCAATACAAACACTTCCAATTTTGGTACATATAAAAAGCAGGTTTGCCTCTCTTAAAGTTACACTGACTATACCACACGTCATTCTCCTGATTCATGTGATTGGGAATGTTTAAAAATTCTCAGGTAAGCTGTGGCTTAGTGAAGTACAGAGGGAATAGTTTTAAATCATCAATATGGGTTGGAAAAATTAGGTGAGATATAATTGCCTTTCCATGTACAAATTCTCTTGTATTTCTGCTTTGGATAAAGTGGGCCATTCAGTACCTGCAATAGTGCCTAGCAGAAAGTTGGTTCTGTAATGGAGATGGAGTTTTTTCAAAGTAAGAAGTTATGTTCTTTGTACTGATTACCTGATCAATACCTGAGAAAGCATAAATAAACCACATTTGGTTGGGATGACACATCCTGTTAGGTCATGGTTCAAACATGGAAATATTGCACAGTAGGTGATCTCATGGATTTTACTGAAAATTGACTTTTCTCATTTGAGAGATTATTCAGTAGTTTTCTGGCAGTTTCAAATAGTTTTCTTTTTCTTTTATCACATAAAGAAATAATAGTACATGTTCATTGCAAAAAAACTTGGGAAATACATAGATAAGATTTAATAATACGTAGGAGTACATACTCATTATAAAAAAATTTGGGAAAAGTAGATAAGATCCAACTATTGATAAAAGAAATGCTGTAAAAATTTAAACCTGTATAAGTGAAACATCATATTTTAAATGTCTTCTATTACTACCTAATTAAGGTTTCAAATGTATTTGCTATCGTTTGATTTAAATCAGATAAGGAAAGTTCTATATTGTTAAGGAAATAGCAGTTCAAGTACTTTTGAAGATCTTGTGCCCCAGGTAGATCACTAGGCACTGATTGATTCTTTTAGGGAAATAAGTACAAAGACATGGTCATTTGGTGTAGGTCAACATCTAAACAGTTCTTTAGTGAAGTTTTGAAGAATCTTGTAAATTACAAATAGAGAAAAAGAAAGATACCAATTCAGACACTTATTTGATGATCATATGTTTTCATAGAAGTCTTAACTACATAAAGGAAGTAGATAGGTTCAGGTACCAATTCCTAAATTATGAATTTGTTTTGATTTTTTTATAACCCCTTTTAGTCCTGTTCCTTATTCTTAGTAATGAATATAGTTGTTCCTTTAATTATTTTTGGTCATACTCTACTTGAAATAAAGCAGCTTTGAGGCAGCAGAGTTGGTTAGCATGGATAAGCTATCCAGATTGTGTTCTTCATCTATAAAAATTAAGATGGGAAAGATAATTATAAGTTAAATTTGTTTCTCACCTTTTTTTTTTCCCTCCCATTTTCACTCTCCCCTCTCCAACCAGCCTTTGTAGATCTTTTTATCCCCTAATCATCCTCTTACCCCATGAAATTTTAATACCACAGATGTGCTGTGTATCTGGGTATGTACTGTAGCCCTTAAAGGGCCAGTGTAACATCTGTGATTTTTTTGGTTCTCTCCAAAAAACAATTTCATCCTCTTGGAAAATGTGTGGGTTTAATAAAAGCTTTATTTTTGTAACACACTCCATTTTCAGTAGTAAATGTTATTTCTCTCTGACAGGGTACATGATAAAATAGACTGCACTTTTAAATTATATTTGATGTATATGGTTGCAAATTTCTGGTGTGTTGTATGAATTTTTTTTTTTTTCATGGGTAGGCACCGGGAATTGAACCCGGGTCTCTGGCATGGCAGGTGAGGATGCTACCTGCTGCGCCACTGTGGCCCACCCTGTTGTATGAATTTTATTTGTAGATTTCTTTTGTTGTATGAATATATTTATACTCATGTTCAGTGATTTGATATTGAAAGGCCTCATCTTTATCTGGCATGCCTCACTAGCTTGCGTGCTGAATTTGAATTGTCTTTGATTTTATTTTGTGGAATTGTTTTGAAATAACAGTTGATAAACTGTTAACAGTAAGAATCGGAGGGAATGTGTGGTATAAACAGTGTATGTTGGGATTTAGTTCCCTCTTGTGGGTTTGAGGTAGTTCACAGATATGTTTTCTGTGGTTTGGGGGGCTGGAAGATCATTCCTGGTTAAATTTTAACTCAAAAAAAAATATCTTGAAGTATGTTTTCTATTTTTGTTCTTTACAGAAAGTCGATTGTGCTTGAGTAGGCAACACTCCATTTTTGTTGCACAGCTACTTATTAGCACAATTCAAGAAAATATTTACTGAATGCATGAATCAAATATATTGTCACATTATGTGCTTGGGTTTTAAAATGCCATTAGAATATTTGTTTCAAGCCGTTTATATTTTTTCACTTCAATTTTTTTTTTGTCTGCTTGTTTGAGATAATTACCCAAATACTGGCCATGAAAGTGTAATATTCATAGTTTGTGATGCTGTCATATATTCCAAGATACACTTTTTACTTTGTAATCTTTTGAACTTATTCCTCTTCATGATACTTTTAAAAATAAGTTCAGGCGTTTTCCTAAAGGGTTTTCTGGCCAGTGATTGATTCTTTTCTTCCTCTCTTGTCCTGAGAGCTGTTTTGTTAATGTTTAGCTCCAAAAAGAAGTACAGAATCTTTGTCAGCATATCTGAACAAAAGAAAAGCAATAGCTGCAATGTGATATAGGCATCTTTGAGAGGAAACTGGATTTTAAAGGAAAATCATAGGATTTTCTCTAAAATGGCGCATCATAGTGAAGGAAGGATGGTTTTTCAACTCTCTATCAACTCTGATAATGCAAAGAAATGGTTCAACTCTGGACAAATTATTCATAGATTATTTTTTCTTTTTAATATCCTGGCTAAGTTCTCAAATGCTCCTTTCATCTAATTCAGTATGCATCATTAAAGCTTCTCACCCATGATCAGTCACAGGCCCTGTTTGTTCTACACACAAGCTGCTGCAGAATTTTTATACATGATTTTTTTCTTCACAAGAACCTTTAAGTTCATTCAAATGTCTTTATTCTTGACTCTTATTTTTTGCTGGAAGCTGGAGAGAATGAATTTTTTTTTAATAACTGAATGTGAACCATGAAGTGGAGGCCTTACAAAGGAAATGTTTCCCAAACTCAAGCACAGTCACTTTGCTTTACTATTTGCTATTATTTATGAAATGTAATGAAGCAAATATGAAGACTTCTGGGTTTGTTTTTAGAGTCAAAAGTTAATTTTCAAAAAGTTAAATTAGTCTACCATTTAGGAATCTTAAATATTAATAACTGAAAGAATGCACGGCCTAGGGTCAGACTTTGTTTTAAACTCCCTTATAGAAGAAATTGGGAGTCAATGTTGTACGTACAATCCCTCATTTTTTTGTCCTCCTAGGTTTTGGCTCAAATACCACTGGGAATAGTATTTTTGGAAGCAAATCAGCACCTGGGCCTCTGGGAACTGGAATTGGAACAGGATTTGGAACAGGTAAGGATTTGCTACCATGACAGGAAGTGATACAATTTGGCTTTCTTATTGCTGGAACTCTGTTCAGTCCTATGCCTCAAAATAAGAGGCTTTATTTCCATTTTCACTGGTGGATCACAGCTGGATACAAAACATGCTTTATCCAGTCTTAAAACATTTGCACATTTACTTTAAGGCTATATGCCCCCTTTTCTCCAAATTTTTTTTTCTTTTTTCAAACAACAGAAATTTATTCTTACACAATTTGGAAGGCGAGAATTCTCTCAATTTTTAATAGTGCTAGTTTATATGGGATTTTTAGTATTCAATGTGAGATTTGCCAGTATGATGGCATTATTAACTTTCGATTCCCTTGTGTTTCCTTTAAAACAGGGATTTGAGCATTTGAACTGTTTATCAAGTAATCTTTATTATCCTAAGGCTAAGAAAGAACAGTACTAGCACACGCTAAAGTAATTCACAAATACTCTTAAATTTTGCGAGGTCTATACATACCACTCAGTTCATAACACTGTGGCACTGTGGTTCAGAACTAAAATATCACCCCTTTATCCCAGATCATCCAGTAATTTTATTTCAGTGTCTGTGAAGATACCCTTCTACCTATCCAGCTGTTTTAAACAGTTGGGGGGGTGCTCAGTGTCATAAAATAGATAGAAACTTCAGCATACAGACCACCAAAGTCTTCCAAGCAAATAGTTTTGCCTACCTTCCCATTTCATCTGACCATCGGCGTGGTCTTCTGTTTCCATGGTCTCTGCTTCTGACGTCTACTTACCTGTTGTCTCTGCTTCTGTGATCTAACCATTCATCATTTCACATCTCCCCAATAGAACCTCATATTTTGTACTTTATGCACTATTTCATTTTCTTTTTTCCTCTTTAAAAGATAAAAATGCTCAAGTATTTCAACAATACTGAAGTATCACCTATTGTAAAGTAATAGTAAAGTTTGGCATATCCTGTCAGACAACCTTTTTATTTATTTCTAAAACATTTTTGTGCACACAAATGTTATGCACATAGGTACTTTATATATAGGGTTTCCTTATATTGGAAAGTATACTCTACTTGAGTGTTTTTTTAAACCAAAGGCTGAGATGCATTCATTCATTATAATATAAATCTAGTGTGTTGCAGCTAGCATTAAAAAAAAAACAACTAGAATTTAAAAAATTTGTGGTACATAGTAAGAGTAAATATCATTTTATAAAAATTTTGTTTCAGTTATGTTTACGTGTGTGTGTACCCACATGTGTACTTTGAATATTTGTATTTTATATTGTGTGATGCAGTCAAAAATGTTTGTAAGCAAGTGCCTTATAGTGTTCTATGACTCGTTTTTTCTCTTCTCATGATATCATAGGCTTTGTTTTTCTTCCTTTTGGTCAGTGCATATAAATCTATCTCATTAAAGAAATAACTGCGTAGTATTCCAGTGTGTACATATATGTACACACACAGCATAATTTGTTTAACTTTTCTCCTACTGATGATATTGATAATATTAGCAAAACTCTAATGAAAATTCCTGTTAAATAATTTTGAATAAGTGTGTTAGTTTTACTATAGGACTAGTACTTAGAATTGGAACTGTTTTCAGAAGATATCCATTTCTGGAATTTTGGTAGATTCTATTAGTTTGCTTTTCCCAAAAGACTGCCAAATTGTTTTCTTGCTCACACTGTATAAAAATGCATATTTTCCCATAGCTTCTCCATATTCAGGGGCTTTTTCATCTGTGCATGGATTGATTGTGGAAAATGATAGCTTGTTTCAATTTGTACTTCAGAAATTATAGGTAAAAATTAATATCTTTGTGTTCACTGGCCATTTGGATTTTTGAATTCCATTTTCATAATGCTTGATCATTGGATGTTAACTCTTTGGATGTGTGGTAGATTTTGAGTTGAGCTTTTAACTTATTCAAATTTTACTGCATATATTTTGCAAAATAAAAATTAAGCTTTTTTTTTTTTTTGTACAATCATCCATAAACTTAAGCAGAATATATTATCTGACAGTCTACCAGAGAAACAGCACTTTCTTCTAACCCTGCAGAAAAAAATAGCCTTGGTATGAGCAAATGAAGTGCTTTTTAAAGGGTGGTTTTGACAGTTTATGAAACATAAACCTATAGGTTAGATCCTACCATACTGTTTCAGATATTTTCATCATTTACTTTGTTTATGATATCTTTATGTACAGGATTTTATTTTTGTGTGCTCTAAGTAAATGTTAAACCTTTTGGCTTCTGGCCCTCGTAATAAGGAATATAATTACAATAATTAGGAATGCGTATTCCTGTAGTCCAAGATTTTAAAAAATTCTGTATTTTCTTTTCTGATGTTTGTTTTCTACTCCAGAAAAATTTACTATCCCAACTTTTAATTTCATTTTAATATATTCAACTTTCCTTAAACAGTTCTCTCTCACATATAAGGAATTGCATTTTTGTTGTTAAATATTCCTCATTCATGTGTTGTCCATATAGGCTCAAAGAAGAGCTTTACATCCCCACCCTTTGGAGCTGTGAATCATTTAAGGAAACAAGAATTGTGAGACTCGCTGAGCATACTCTTGAAATTCTTTGATTAATACATCTGTTAAAGCAAAGTTTTGGCTTTGAGAGGAACGTATCCTGATGCTTTTGTACATAAATAACCACACCCACAAACTCTCTGTATCTCATGGAATCACAAGCAGAATAGCACTGTAGCTTTGGGTTGCTTCTTTTTGGCATTCTTTAAGTGGGTGTTCATGTGCAGTCTCTTGTTCTCAGTTATGGCGATTTAAATTCATACCTTAATAGAAATATGTTTTTCTGTAACATGCCTTTGGTTGTTTTATGAGTACTTGGCTACAAATGTTAAATGTACTAATACTTAGGTCTGTTAAAAGATATTTACTTAAGCAGGTTTTTCTACTCCTTTATCTAAGTGACCACTCTTAGTATAAAATGTTTTATATTGTTTCTTGGCATATAATTTTTTCCCCATGTGCTCACACTAAGAAACACTCATTAAATCAAGAACATAACAATTTCTTACTCCACAGTTATGTTATTAATTACCTGCACGGCACATCATTTTCTAAGTAGTTACTTATTAAAAGTACTAAGTTTTAATTCTTGAAGTTTTCTATGAAGTAGTAAGCTTGAGGATGCATCTAATAAGCTTTATTGTTTTACTATTATATACTAAGAAAAATCTACCCAGTGATTATATAAGATAGACAAATTTAAATTTTTTAGCACTTTTCAGAAGTCCCAAGGGCAATACAACCATCTTCATTTCGGGCCGCTATTCCCACCTTATCCCCCATATAGCTTTCTTATGACTCCCACAAGTAATCATAGGTATAGCACATTTTCATCTTAATTTATTACCAAACTATTATTATTATTTGACATGATACATAACATTCAGTGTCCCACAACTTGTGGTTTGTTAGTAAGACCTTCCATTAAGCATAAGAAGCCACCTCCCCATGTGGAGAATTACTGATATTCTCACAAGCAGTGGGGACAGCCAAAGCAATAGGCTGAGCCCTCAATCTTGGGGTTTGTTCATATGAAACTTATCCCCGCAAAGGATAGGCTAAGCCTACTTAAAATTAGACCTAAGAATCACCCCCAGAGAACCTCTTTTGTTAGTGAGATGTGGCCTCTCTCTCTCAGCCAACATGACAAGCAAACTCACTGCCCTCCCTTCTGTACATGGGACATGACTCCCAGGGTTGTAAACCTTTCTGACAACATGGAACAGAAATTTTAAGTATGTGCTGGGACTCAGCATCAAGGAAATGAGAAAACCTTCTAGACCAAAAGGGGGAAGAGAGAAATGAGACGAAATAAAGTGTCAGTGGCTGAGAGATTACAAACTGAGTCAAGAGGTTATCCTGGAGGTTATTCTTAGGTATTGTATAGATATCACCTTTTTAGTTAAGGTATGTTGGAGAGGCTGGAGGGAAGTGCCTGAAACTGTAGAACTGTGTTCCAGTAGCCATGTTTCTTGAAGATGATTGTGTAATGATAGAGCTTTTGCACTGTGACTTTGTGATTGTGAAAACTTTATGTCTGAAAACTAGAAAACTAGATAAAGTATGTATCTTCCCATGATAAATTGCAACAGTATGCAGTCAGGGCATTTTATAATATCTTTCCGTACCAACAGAACCTTCCACCAATGCTTTATATTCTTTTCTGTGGGTTTTGAAATAATATGGTTTTTAAACCATTTCATCGGACTTCAAGCAGGGTTGCTTATAAAAGTGATGTGAACACCCCTCCACAGCACAAATTTTAATCTGTTTTATACATTTAGACTTCAGTAAGTTTTGTTTGGGGTAGAGAGACATATGGCAACCAAAAAAAGAGAGAGAATCGTGTAATCTGCAGTAAAAACCTTTCCTTTGAATTACTCAAGTAGTGCAATTTTAGTATTTCTTGGAACTTGTGATGATTTTTGGTGTTTTGGAACTTTAAAAGAAGTTCTAATTTCTTATCTCAAAGCTGGGCTTTTTAAGGTGAAATAATCCCAGTCTTATTTTGAATGACTACATTGGCTTCTTGTATTAATGATGGCAGACAGTTAGGGAATGTCTTGTCCATTCAGTAGACATTTTCACTATATTTCTATCCTTTTTTTGGATTATGAGTCCATATAACATTTTAACTTCCAGGTATTCTGTCTTTGAAATGATATTCCTTTTAACCCATGTCTTTGCCAAGATGAATTTGATATGTAAAAAGGAATATCAGATCCCCTACGTTATGAACTCAGATCAATTAAATTCTCCCCATTTTATACCTTTACTTAAAAATTACTACTGATTCTATAAGCAAGGTCTAGAAGCAATTTTCATTGGGTTTAAAACATTTTAGGTTTTTGAAATAGGTTTTAAACACCCTGGTGAAAATGAGCTCTTCATCAAATGTGACTCGTAAATCTTCATCTATGTAAGTTTTTTTTTAATTTTTTATTTGTAATATATATAACATATATACCAAAAGGCAGTAAATTTCTAAGTATATTTTAACAAGTAGTTATAGAATAGATTTTAATGTTTGGTATAGATTACAGTTCCATGGTTTTTCATTTTTGCTTCTAGCTCCAAGTGACTGGAGACCAACAGAAATATCAATATAATGATTCAGCAGTCATACTCAGTTGTTAAATTCTATCTTTCCTGTTATACTCCTCCTTTTCTGTAATTAACATATATACATAAAAACAATAAATTTTAAAATACGTCACAACGATTAGTTGTAAACAGATTTCAGACTTTGGTATGGGTTACAATTCCACAATTCTAGGCTTTTATTTCTAGCTGCTCTAAGTAATTGGAGGTTAAAAGAAATATTAGTGTAATGATTCAGCACTCATAACTCATTTGTTAAACCCGACCTTCTCTAACTCCACCATCACTTCTGATCTTTCTCCCACTCTTTAGGGCTATATGGGCTATGCTCATTCTAACATTTTTATGTTAGAAGGGGCTATTAATAATATGGATGGGGGATGAAACTAGCTGATATTCTGGAAGGGCTGGCCCCTCTATATTTCAGGACTTATCTGTTCCAGGGACCCGTCTGTAGGTTGTAGGTTTTGGAGCATTACCTTAGTGCATGGAACCTTTGTAGAATCTTATATAATGCTCTGAGTGTTCTTTAGGATTGGCAGGAATGGTTTTGGCTGGGGTTTGTCAGGTTATGTTAGCTAGCAATGTCTAACTGAAGCATGCCTAAGAATGACTTCCATTGTAGCCTTTTGACTCTATTTGAACTCTCTCAGCCACTGATCCCTTATTTGTTAGACTTCCTTTCCCCCTTTTTGTCAAGATAGCATTGTTGATCCCATGGTGCCAGGGTCAGACTCATCTCTGGGGGTCATTTCCCATGCTGCCAGGGAGACTTTAATATTATGTCCCACATAGTGGGTTGGGAGTTGGTGGGGACAAAGGCTTTACTTCCAGAGAGAAAGGCCATATCTGAGCCACAGAAGAGGTCCTCTGGAGGTGATCTTAGGCATACCTATAGAAGGCTAAGCTTCTCTCCTTTATAAATAAACTTCACAAGAACAAGCCTCAAGAACAAGGGTTTGGCCTATTAATTTGGTTGTCCTTAATGTTTGGCACAGTATCTGGGTTTCCCCTGGTGGTAAAGTTTAATAGTTTCATGATTTTTCTCCCAAGGGACGTTGCCAGTACTTTTTGAATAAATCTTTTTTGTAACCTTATCATAAGGTATTTAGCTTTTTGTAAAACTGATTTGTCTTTGTCTAGCAGTTTTCATGAGATGGGTAACCTTAAAAATGTTAATTTTTGCTCTGTAAAGGTTTATTGGGTTTGGTTTTACACAGGTTAGCTTATGTGTCACTCAGAAAAGGGGATTGGGTCACCTGAGTATTTTGATCACAAATACTGAAATTTAATGAGAATTTATTATTTAATTTAAAAAAATTCTTTGAAAATCTATAGAGTAGCCATTAAGTGCCCTGGCTGATTGTCAGATTCACCTATATTTGAACCCCAGCTCCACCATTTATTATATTTATCACGTTGTGCTAATTATAAAACTTTCAGTTTTCTCGTAAAATATGAATAATGGTTCCTACTTCAGTTTTTGTGAAGATTAAATGAGATAATAGTTAATATTTAATGAGTTTCTAGTATGTACCAGGCCTCTTTTAAGATTTAAAAAAAATTTTTATTGATATATATTATATATTCACATACCATGTAATCATCCAAAGTGTACAGTTCACAATATCATCATGTAGCTGTGTATTTATCATCATGATCAACTTTTTTTTTCTTTTTCATGAAAAATAACATGTACAGAAAAGCATAAGTTTCAGAGTACATCACAACAATTTAGTTGTAGAAGAAATTTCAGTTTGGTATGAGTTACAATTCCACAACTTTGGGTTTTTACTTCTAGTTGCTCTAAGATAACTGGAGACTAAAAGAAGTATCAGTATAATGATTCAGCAGTCTTACTCCTTTGTTAAACCCTACTTTCTCTTTATAACTCCACCATCACCTTTGATCTTTCTCCCACTCTTTAGAGGTGTTTGGACATGCCCATCCTAACTTTTTCATATTGGAAGGGGCTATCAGTAATATGGGTTGGGGGTAGAACTAGTTGATATTCCGGAGATGCTGGCCCCTCTGGGTTTCAAGACTTATCTGGTCCAGGGACCTATCTTGAGGTTGTAGGTTTCTGGAAAGTTACCCTATTGAATGGAGCCTTTATAGAATCTTATACAGTACCCTAGGTGTTCTTTTGGGTTAGCAGGAATGGTTTTGATTGGGGTTTGGCAAGCTATGATAGGAAGCAATGCTGACACTTGTGTAAGAATGACCTCCAGAGTAGTCTCTCAACTCTATTTGAACTCTCTCAGCCACTGATACCGTATTTGTTAGACTTCTTTTTACCTTTTGGTCATAATGGCATTTTGATCCCATCATGCCAGGGCCAGGCTCATCCCTGGGGGTCATCTCCCGTATTGCCAGGGGACTTTTATCCTTGGATGTCATGTCCCAGGTAGACGGAAAGACAGTGATTTCTCTTGCAGAGTTGGGCTTAGAGAGAGAGAGAGGCCACATCTGAGCAACAAAGGAGGTTCTCCAGAAGTAATTCTTAGGCAATACCTATAGGTAGTCTAAGCTTTTCCACTATATACATAAGCTTCACAAGAACAAACCTCCAGATCAAGTGCTTGAGGCCTATTGATTTGGGTGTCCTTAATGTTTCATGCAGTATCCAGGGTTTCCCTGGTGGTAAAGTTTAATAGTTCCATATTTTTCACCCTTCCCACAAGGAACTTTGCCAAATTCTTTTTGATTATCTGCTTAATACCCTCTGGTATGTATTCAGGCATTGCATTAAGCTATACCAGATTAAAGGCCCTCATTCTTATTCTGTACCAGGTCTCTTAATGCTTTTCTTGTGCTTATTCATTTTAATCTTAGACTGCATCTTTAAACTGTTATGTTGAAGCATAGAGAGATCAAGTATTTTGCCTGTGATATATGTAATGCATTCTGCGCAGTACCTAATACATAGTCAGCATTTGCTGTAATAGCTCTTTTGTTGAAAGAGTAGCCATTTTGATGTTAACAAACATATTATATATTTAAGTAACTGTCCTCTGGCATAACATTCAAAGGATCTTCTATGGTGTTTTTTTTTCCCCTTCTTGTCTCCATAGCTCTTGGTGCTGGACAGGCATCTTTGTTTGGGAACAATCAGCCTAAGATTGGAGGGCCTCTGGGTACAGGAGCCTTTGGGGCCCCTGGATTTAATACCACGACAGCTACTTTGGGTTTTGGAGCGCCCCAGGCCCCAGTAGGTAAGTATCAATCACTTTAGAAAGCTTTGCTCAGTTTATTTCTCGCTGGTACTTAACTTGTTGACCTTTCTCCATCTACCCTGTGCTGTCTCTACCAAAGCACTACATATATGTATGTCAAACAATTGTATTGTGCAAAAGGACTTTAAATAGATACTGGCCCCATCCCAGACCCAACTTACTTGCTCCCAGGCCTGCTCATCCATAGCTTTTGTTACTGCTTTTAATTTCTCTGGTATTAATATACCATATTAAGATCATATCTCTGAATGATGTGCTGATACTGCTGTGATTTGCTTATAGTAAATTTGATTTTAGCTCACTTTTCACCTTTTACCATCTTTATTCAATTCTCCCAGTATAACTATATTTACTAAATACCTTCAATTTAGTTTAATCGATTGAAATGTTTTTCAAACTTCATTGATTCGTATATGCTCTCCTCACAGTTTTTGCCATATCTGCCCTATCACCTTTATCATTATTTATTTGTTATTTATGAAAATTAAATTACTTCTTAAATGTTTTTTTTTTAAAGGAAACAGTGTTCTGTTGGGAGCTAAAAACTGGCTTAAATAGAGTAACTTTTGAGATTGATAGTCTCTGAATCACTTAATTTGTCTCCTGTCCTATATATGTGCCATATATATGTCCTATATATTTTGAAAAATCTTTGCAAATTTAATCTGTGTAGTTACATACCTTTTATTTTTTGTATGCTGTATCGGAGTCACATTTCATTATTTCATTATTTTTGTATGTGAGTATCCTGTTACTGCAGCACCATTTGTTGAATTTTTGTTTGTTTTTCATTTGTTGGTTTGCTAGTTTGCTTCTTTGAGGGGGGATGTGCTTGGACTGGGAATCGAACCCAGGTCTCTCACATGGTATAGTTACATACTTTGTGTAACTAGGAGATGGTATTTCTCACCTCACCTTTGTCAGGTGAGCATATTAGTGCTCCTATGTAACCTTTTCTTTCCCACATTTCTTCTTTTGCAATCTTATTTTTTTATATTGATGAAGTTACTGTGTTCTCTCTTGTAACTGCACTTATCTTCTGTTCTTGGTTTAAAGGGCTGTTTAAAAGTTGTAAGTGAACCCAGCATTTTATCATAATTTTGAATTCATTGCTTCCCAACCAAGTGCATCTTTTTTATATTGCTTTTGGGTTTTCCTGGAATTTCTAATTCTTTTTTTTCCCCTTACGTTACCAGCCTTTCTAAACTATTCCAAATTCTCAAGAAGAGAATCAGAATTCTTTCCTCCAAATACTTCATTCTTTGACCCTCTGTCTTCCTGCTGTAGTATGAACCCAGATTATTCTCTCCTGGAGGATACTTTAGAACTTACTGTGAAAGCCCTCTACTTGTCTAAAAAAACCTCAGGTGTGATAGCTTCTTTGCAGGGCAGTCCAGTTCATTGTTTTGTTCAGCTTGTTTAGAAATCAAAACCTTCCTCCATACAATTTCTACCCACTGGTTCTGCTTTTATTTTCTAAAGCCAACCAGATCCCATCTTATACAATTTCTTTGCAACAACTCGTTGTCTTCCGGATAATAGTCATCAGTTTCTTGTCTTTCTTCTCAGAAGACTTCACTTTCAGATTTTTTCCCTGTTCTCTTAATCATTTGGCCATGATTGGTTTTCTATTGTGTTTTCAAATTATTATTAGCAGAATTGAATATATGACACCAGTGATAGCTTAACTAGCGCTTACTCTAGTTTGTTCTTTCTTATTTTTGCCAACGTGTCAACTCTCTCTTCTGTGTCTTTAAATAATACAGTTAAATGAAAAAGATTTCGTATTATACATACAAAACTAAAAGCTCCATTATACAGTTTCTTAGTCATGTTTTGGTTTGTTAAAGGGCGTTTTTATTATTTTGAGCAAATGAAGATGGGTGACCTGTTCATGGCAAATTATGGGATTAGATGATACTGGCTTAGGGTTTTTTCATGTATAATTTGTCATCAAGTAATTTTCTTGATTCTCTTTTTGTATGCCTTAGGATAACACTGTGCTCTCATTGTGTGGACCCGGAAACCAAAAGATACTTTATTTTTTTCTTGCCTGTAGTCTTATACTGGATTGAGAAACTTTCTGAACGCATATGATTTATTTGCTCTTTAAGTTATCTCTTCTAGGTTTCAAAAATCCTGAGCAAATTTGCAATATTTCCTGAAATAATTTAATGATTGCATCAGATTGGATAAGGTGCATCTACCACCATTTTGTTAATTTAGCTATAGCTGTCCACTCGATTTTTTTGTTGTTGTTGTTATGGTTTTCTCCCCACATTGTGAGTTTAGAAAATGTTTTGTTTATGGCAGTCATATAATGTGTATTGTCTTCTTCTGTGTTCGATTTAGCCTTGTTCATAATCATTAATAATAAAAAAATGTGATTTGATGTGGAAAGAGTTACTTTGTCTTGCAAAGAGGTCTCTTCAATCGAGATAGAATGAAGCGTTTTGTTTTTCCTTTATACAGTTTGTAAATCACGAGTATATTCTTCATTGTTTTCTCTTTTTTGTTTACTGAGTTCTGTGTGACTGATGACAAATATTTGCGCCCCTATTTTCAAAGGAAATAGACTAATTGGGTGATCTTTTTATTTTAAATATTACGTTTATATAATGAATGCATAAGCGTACTTTAACAGTTTTCACTTTTTGTATGCTGCCTCCTTTCTCTTTCTCTTTGTGTACCTAATACTTTTTACTTTGGAATTTTCACTTATTAAATCAAACGTACTTTTATATTTCCACAGTGAAACAAAATGTCATTTATTTTTAATAATTACATGATCTGCCATATTGATGTACCATAATTTTTACAACTATTACCTAAATGTTGGACATTTAGATTATTTTCAGCTTTTGACCATTATAGATAATATGCAGTGAACACATATGGATATTTCTTTATTTTACTTGTAGTTTAAGTTCTTGGGTTACATTTCCTCTTATTAATATTATCAGGTTAAAGAATATAAAAACAGTACTTGCTCTATCATGTTTCCTTTAGAAGGATTAATCCAGTTTATAATGTTTCTAGAAGTCAAAGACTATAGCTTTTATATAGCTGTGCTAGTTATGGATAGTGAGGTAGGTATAAAATATTGCATCACAGTTACTTTAATTTACATTTCTTTGAGTAGTGATTAACATTTGCTAAGTGAATTTTTATAGGTATTGATGCCTGTGAAATGTCTCTTTGTATTTTGATCTTTTAGATTGATTTTGTTCATTTTATTTCTCCTCACTAGTAATATGATCGGGTGAGTCGGAACATATTGAAGACCACATCCCCGAAAAGAATTCACTTGAAGTAAATGCACTGGTCCTTGTGCTAACATCTTTTTTTTTTTTTTCTTTCAAAAAAGCTTTGACAGATCCAAATGCTTCTGCTGCACAGCAGGCTGTTCTGCAACAACACATCAACAGTCTAACATACTCACCTTTTGGAGACTCCCCTCTCTTCCGGAATCCCATGTCAGACCCTAAGAAGAAAGAAGAGGTAAAATGAAGGATGCTTCTGTAAAATTTCTTTACAGAGCAGAAGAAACTAAGTGTGTAGAATGGAATTTCTTAACCTTTATAGCATAAGAGATTGAGCAAAGCTTTGGTGTAAATTTTCGTTTTTAACATATATTATTTATGCCTTGCACTAGGCCAGGAGTCAGTTATTTTTGCTGTATTTAGAAGGCAGCATGAGTGTGAAGTTCTGGGCTAAAATTTTACAAGAGACTTATAAGGTAGAAATTACCTTACAAAGTGGTTACTTTGTAAGGTAGAAATTATTCTCATTTTATAGGAGGAAACTAAGGGTCAGAGAGGTTAATTGACTCTTATGATTTTAATGCTCTTAAGCAACGAAATCAGAGTCTTACTTCTTGATTTCTTTGTGGCTTTTTCTTAATCTCTTATGCTCTAGTGGCAGAGAAATTATCTTTTTTTCACTGGTGTAGTGTAAAAGATAGTCTTTGGTCTTTGATTGATCCTAATTTTACCACTTAAAGTTTCTGAGACTGGGCAGATCATTTTGTTTCTCTACCTCAATATTCTCATCAAGAAAATGGGACTAGCAGTACTTTTCAATGTTGGAAGTTAAATGAGTAATGCATACCTGGCTCATAATGTTGCACAGTATACAATCATTTATATTATCTTATTTCTTCTTTAGCTGGCTCTTAAATTAACTCTCAAGGTAGATATTATGAGATGCAAAATAGGAAGGTGCAAGTACTTTTTAAAAGTTATATAAATTTAAGCGGTGATTGGATGAAAAATTATATCTCATTCAGGTAACATAATTTAGGTGCCTATATATATGCTAGGTGCTGTGTTCATCTCAGGAGATACGAAAAAGAAAATAAACACAGCTTTATTCTCTAAGTGCCTATAATCTAAGGGGGAAGATCAGATTTAAAATCATTTGAATTTATTCTAGCACAATATAATACATGCAATAATAGAGGTAAGGGTCCATCACCTGATGAATGGATAAACAAAATGTGATATATACATATAATGGAATATCATTCATCCATAAAAAGAAAAACACTGATACATGTTACAACATGGATAGACTTTGCATATGTTACGCTAATTGAAAGAAACGTACAGAGAATCAACATATGATTATATTTACATGAAATGTCCAGAGAGGACAGATCCACAGAAAGTAGACTGATGGTTGCCAACAAATGGGAAGAGATGGGGTTTGAGAAGGTACGAGCTTCTTTTTGGTTAACTAAAATGTTCTCAAATTAGATAAGGATGACGGTTGTACAAAATTATACTAATATATTAAAAACCACTGAATTGTACATACTAAAATAGTTAAATAGTGAATTTTATCTAAATTTAAAAAATTTGGAGAAAAGAATATAAGTATTTGAGTTAAAACATTTTTTTATTGTGAAATATACAAAAAGTAAAAAATAATAATAAAAAAGCAGTAATTTTCAGAGTACATTTTTTTTAACTTTTTTATTTTATTTTATTTTAAACATAACAACATACAAACATGAACATTCTTGCCATATGATCATTCCATTCTTGGTATATAATCAGAAACTCACAATATCATTACCATGATCGTTTCTGAAAATATTCGCATAAATTCAGAAAAAGAAATAAAAAGAAAAATAAAACAAACTCATACATACCATAACCCTTACCCCTCCCTCTCATTGACTGCTAATATTTCCATCTACCCAATATATTTTAGCCTTTGTTTCCCTTATTTTTTTCTATGCGCCTTACCACTCCCTTTCATTGATCACTAGCATTTCAATCTATGAAGTGTATTTTAACAATTGTTCCCCCCATTATTTATTTATTTTTAATCCTGATGTGTTACTCATCTGTCTATAGCGTAGATAAAAGGAGCACCAGACACAAGATTTTCACAATAACACAGTCACATTTTGAAAACTTTATCATACAGTCATCTTCAAGAAACATGGCTGCTGGAATACAGCTCTACATTTTCAGGCACTTCCCTCCAGCCTCTCCAATATACCTTAACTAAAAAGGTGATATCTATGTAGTGTGTAACAACAGAACAGATTCCAAATTTTGGTATGGTCTAAAATACCAGAGGCCAAAAGAAGCATCAGTATAATGATTTAGCAGTCATATGAGTCTATTAAATCCTTTCTTCTCTGTTACAATTCCCCCTTCTCCTTTGATTCTACTCCAAAACAATAGGGGTCTTTGGAGTATGCGCATTTTAACTTTATCATGTTAAAAGGGTTATCGACAGTATAGGATAGGATGATGGAATTGATAGTCTTGCAGAGGCTGGCCCCTCTGGGTTTTAAGGCATATGTGTCCTAGTAACTCTGAAGGTTATAGGTTGCAGAAAGTAAACTTAGTACATGAGACTTTTGTGGCATCTCAGAACCCTAGATGTTCTTAAGTGTTATAGGAATGATTTTAGTTGGTATTTGGGAAACCATGGCAATGAGTGATATCTAACTGAAGCTTGCATAACAGTAGCTTCCAGAATAGCCTCTCAACTCCATTTGAACTCTCTTAGCTACTCATACCCTATTTTGTTACATTTCTTTTCCCCCTTTTGGTCAGGAAGTCATTGTCAATCCTATGATGCCAGGGCCAAGTTCAGGCTCATCCCTGGGAATCACATCCCAGACTTTCACCCTTTGCTGTCCTGTTTCACATAGGAGGGAGGGGAATAATTTTCCTTGCATAGTTGAGCTCAGAGAGAAAGAGGTTACATCTGAGCAACAAAAGAGGTTTCCTGAAAGCAACTCCTAGACATAATTTTTTTTTTTTATTAACGGAAAGAAGAAGAAAAAAAAAAGAAATTAACACATTTAGAAATCATACCATTCTACATATGCACTCAGTAATTCTTTTTTTTATTAATTAAAAAAAGAATTAACAAAACAATTAGAAATTATTCCATTCTACATGTACAATCAGTAATTCTTAATATCACATAGTTGCATATTCATCATTTCTTAGTATATTTGCATCGATTTAGAAAAAAAAAATACAAAGGCAAAAGAATAAGAATTAAAACAATAATAGAAAGAAAAAACAAAAAACCTATACCTCACATGCAGCTTCATTCAGTGTTTTAACATAATTGCATTACAATTGGGTAGTATTGTGCTGTCCATTTCTGAGTTTTTATATCCAGTCCCGTTGTACAGTCTGTATCCCTTCATCTCCAATTATCCCTTCTCTCTTTTTTTTTTTTTTTTAATTAACGGAAAAAAGAAATTAACCCAACATTTAGAAATCATACCATTCTACATATGCAATCAATAATTCTTAAATCATCACATAGATGCACGATCATCGTTTCTTAGTACATTTGCATCGGTTTAGAGGAACTAGCAACACAACAGAAAAAGATATAAAATGTTAATATAGAGAAAAGAAATAAAAGTAGTAATAATAGTAAAAAAAAAAAAAACCCTACAACTCAGATGCAGCTTCATTCAGTGTTTTAACATGATTACTTTACAATTAGGTATTATCGTGCTGTCCATTTTTGAGTTTTTGTATCTAGTCCTGTTGCACAGTCTGTATCCCTTCAGCTTCAATTACCCATTATCTTACCCTGTTTCTAACTCCTGCTGGTCTCTGTTACCAATAACATATTTCAAGTTTATTCTCGAATGTCCGTTCACATCAGTGGGACCATACAGTATTTGTCCTTTAGTTTTTGGCTGGACTCACTCAGCATAATATTCTCTAGGTCCATCCATGTTATTGCATGCTTCATAACTTTATCTTGTCTTAAAGCTGCATAATATTCCATCGTATGTGTATACCACAGTTTGTTTAGCCATTCTTCTGTTGATGGACATTTTGGCTGTTTCCATCTCTTTGCAATTGTAAATAACGCTGCTGTAAACATTGGTGTGCAAATGTCCGTTTGTGTCTTTTCCCTTAAGTCCTTTGAGTAGATACCTAGCAATGGTATTGCTGGGTCGTATGGCAATTCTATATTCAGCTTTTTGAGGAACCGCCAAACTGCCTTCCACAGTGGTTGCACCATTTGACATTCCCACCAACAGTGGATAAGTGTGCCTCTTTCTCCGCATCCTCTCCAGCACTTGTCATTTTCTATTTTGTTGATAATGGCCATTCTGGTGGGTGTGAGATGATATCTCATTGTGGTTTTGATTTGCATTTCTCAAATGGCCAGGGATATTGAGCATCTCTTCATGTGCCTCTTGGCCATCCGTATTTCCTCTTCTGGTAGGTGTCTGTTCAAGTCTTTTTCCCATTTTGTAATTGGGTTGGCTGTCTTTGTTGTTGAGTTGAACAATCTCTTTATAAATTCTGGATACTAGACCTTTATCTGATATATCATTTCCAAATATTATCTCCCATTGTGTAGGCTGTCTTTCTATTTTCTTGATGAAGTTCTTTGATGCACAGAAGTGTTTAATTTTGAGGAGCTCCCATTTATTTCTTTCTTTCTTCAGTGCTCTTGCTTTAGGTTTAAGGTCCATAAAACCGCCTCCAGTTGTAAGATTCATAAGATATCTCCCTACATTTTCCTCTAACTGTTTTATGGTCTTAGACCTAATGTTTGGATCTTTGATCCATTTTGAGTTAAGTTTTGTATAAGGTGTGAGATACGGGTCTTCTTTCATTCCTTTACATATGGATATCCAGTTCTGTAGGCACCATTTATTGAAGAGACTGTTCTGTCCCAGGTGAGTTGGCTTGACTGCCTTATCAAAGATCAAATGTCCATAGATGAGAGGGTCTATATCTGAGCACTCTATTCGATTCCATTGGTCAATATATCTATCTTTATGCCAATACCATGCTGTTTTGACCACTGTGGCTTCATAATATACCTTAAAGTCCGGCATCGCGAGACCTCCAGCTTCGTTTTTTTTCCTCAAGATGTTTTTAGCAATTCGGGGCAACCTGCCCTTCCAGATAAATTTGCTTATTGGTTTTTCTAATTCTGAAAAATAAGTTGTTGGGATTTTGATTGGTATTGCATTGAATCTGTAAATCAGTTTAGGTAGGATTGACATCTTAACTATATTTAGTCTTCCAATCCATGAACTCGGTATGCCCTTCCATCTATTTCGGTCTTCTTTGATTTCTTTTAGCAGTTTTTTGTACTTTTCTTTATATAGGTTTTTTGTCTCTTTGGTTAAATTTATTCCTAGGTATTTTATTCTTTTAGTTGCGATTGTCAATGGGATTCGTTTCTTGATTTCCCGGCAGCTTGTTCATTACTAGTGTATAGAAAAGCTACAGATTTTTGAATGTTGATCTTGTAGCCTGCTACTTTGCTGTACTCATTTATTAGCTCTAGTAATTTTGTTGTGGATTTTTCTGGGATTTCTACGTATAGTATCATATCGTCTGCAAACAGTGATAGTTTTACTTCTTCCTTTCCAATTTTGATGCCTTGTATTTCTTTTTCTTGTCTAATTGCTTTGGCTAGAACTTCCAACACAATGTTGGATAATAGTGGTGATAGTGGACATCCTTGTCTTGTTCCTGATCTTAGGGGGAAAGTTTTCAATTTTTCCCCATTGAGGATGATATAAGCTGTGGGTTTTTCATATATTCCCTCTATCATTTTAAGGAGGTTCCCTTGTATTCCTATCTTTTGAAGTGTTTTCAACAGGAAAGGATGTTGAATCTTGTCAAATGCCTTCTCTGCAGCAATTGAGATGATCATGGGATTTTTCTGCTTTGATTTGTTGATGTGGTGTATTACATTAATTGATTTTCTTATGTTGAACCATCCTTGCATACCTGGGATGAATCCTACTTGGTCATGATGTATAATTCTTTTAATGTGTTGTTGAATACGATTTGCTAGAATATTATTGAGGATTTTTGCATCTATATTCATTAGAGAGATTGGTCTGTAGTTTTCTTTTTTTGTAATATCTTTGCCTGGTTTTGGTATGAGGGTGATGTTGGCTTCATAGAATGAATTAGGTAGTTTTCCCTCCGCTTCGATTTTTTTGAACAGTTTGAGGAGAGTTGGTACTAATTCTTTATGGAATGTTTGGTAGAATTCACATGTGAAGCCGTCTGGTCCTGGACTTTTCTTTTTAGGGAGCTTTTGAATGACTGATTCAATCTCTTTACTTATGATTGGTTTGTTGAGGTCATCTATTTCTTCTTGAGTCAAAGTTGGTTGTTCATGTCTTTCCAGGAACCCATCCATTTCCTCTAAATTGTTGTATTTATTAGCGTAAAGTTGTTCATAGTATCCTGTTATTACCTCCTTTATTTCTGTGAGGTCAGTAGTTATGTCTCCTCTTCCATTTCCGATCTTATTTATTTGCATCCTCTCTCTTCTTTTTGTCAGTCTTGCTAAGGGCCCATCAATCTTATTGATTTTCTCATAGAACCAACTTCTGGTCTTACTGATTTTCTCTATTGTTTTCATGTTTTCAATTTCATTTATTTCTGCTCTAATCTTTGTTATTTCTTTCCTTTTGCTTGCTTTGGGATTAGTTTGCTGTTCTTTCTCCAGGTCTTCCAAGTGGACAGTTAATTCCTGCATTTTTGCCTTTTCTTCTTTTCTGATAAAGGCATTTAGGTCAATAAATTTCCCTCTTAGCACTGCCTTTGCTGCGTCCCATAAGTTTTGATATGTTGTGTTTTCATTTTCATTCGCCTCGAGGTATTTACTAATTTCTCTTGCAATTTCTTCTTTGACCCACTGGTTGTTTAAGAGTGTGTTGTTGAGCCTCCATGTATTTGTGAATTTTCTGGCACTCTGCCTATTATTGATTTCCAACTTCATTCCTTTATGATCCGAGAAAGTGTTGTGTATGATTTCAATCTTTTTAAATTTGTTAAGACTTGCTTTGTGACCCAGCATATGGTCTATCTTTGAGAATGATCCATGAGCACTTGAGAAAAAGGTGTATCCCGCTGTTGTGGGATGTAATGTCCTATAAATGTCTGTTAAGTCTAGGTCATTTATAGTAATATTCATATTCTCTATTTCTTTATTGATCCTCTGTCTAGATGTTCTGTCCATTGATGAGAGTGGTGAATTGAAGTCTCCAACTATTATGGTATATGAGTCTATTTCCCTTTTCAGTGTTTGCAGTGTATTCCTCACGTATTTTGGGGCATTCTGGTTCGGTGCGTAAATATTTATGATTGTTATGTCTTCTTGTTTAATTGTTCCTTTTATTAGTATGTAGTGTCCTTCTTTGTCTCTTTTAACTGTTTTACATTTGAAGTCTAATTTGTTGGATATTAGTATAGCCACTCCTGCTCTTTCTGGTTGTTATTTGCATGAAATATCTTTTCCCAACCTTTCACTTTCAACCTATGTTTATCTTTGGGTCTAAGATGTGTTTCCTGTAGACAGCATATAGAAGGATCCTGTTTTTTAATCCATTCTGCCAATCTATGTCTTTTGATTGGGGAATTCAGTCCATTAACATTTAGAGTTATTACTGTTTGGATAATATTTTCCTCTACCATTTTGCCTTTTTATTATATATATCATATCTGACTTTCCTTCTTTCTACACTCTTCTCCATACCTCTCTCTTCGGTCTTTTCGTATCTGACTCTAGTGCTCCCTTTAGTATTTCTTGCAGAGCTGGTCTCTTCGTCACAAATTCTCTCAGTGACTTTTTGTCTGAGAATGTTTTAATTTCTCCGTCATTTTTGAAGGACAATTTTGCTGGGTATAGGAGTCTTGGTTGTCAGTTTTTCTCTTTTAGTAACTTAAATATATCATCCCACTGTCTTCTCGCTTCCATGGTTTCTGCTGAGAAATCTACACATAGTCTTATTGGGTTTCCCTTGTTTGTGATGGATTGCTTCTCTCTCGCTGCTTTCAAGATCCTCTCTTTCTCTTTGACCTCTGACATTCTAACTAGTAAGTGTCTTGGGGAACGCCTGTTTGGGTCTAATCTCTTTGGGGTACGCTGCACTTCTTGGATCTGTAATTTTAGGTCTTACATAAGAGTTGGGAAATTTTCAGTGATAATTTCTTCCATTAGTTTTTCTCCTCCTTTTCCCTTCTCTTCTCCTTCTGGAACACCCACAACACGTATATTTGTGCGGTTCACATTGTCCTTGAGTTCCGTGATACCCTGTTCAAATTTTTCCATTCTTTTCCGGATAGTTTCTGTTTCTTTTTGGAATTCAGATGTTCCATCCTCCAAATCACTAATTCTATCTTCTGTCTCTTTAAATCTATCATTGTAGGTATCCATTGTTTTTTCCGTTTTTTCTACTTTATCCTTCACTTCCATAAGCTCTGTGATTTATTTTTTCAATTTTTCTATTTCTTCTTTTTGATCAGCCCATGTCTTCATGTCCTCCCTCAATGTATCGATTTCGTTTTTGAAGAGGTTTTCCATTTCTGTTCGTATATTCAGCATTAGTTGTCTCAGCTCCTGTATCTCATTTGAACTATTGGTTTGTTCCTTTGACTGGGCCATATTTTCAATTTTCTGAGCGTGATCCGTTATCTTCTGCTGGCGTCTGGGCATTTAGTCAGATTTCCCTGGGTGTTGGACCCCACAGGTTGAAAGATTTTTCTGTGAAATCTCTGGGTTCTGTTTTTCTTATCCTGCCCAGTAGGTGGCGCTCGTGGCACAGGTTTGTCTACGGGTTCCACCAGTGAAAGTTCCTGTGGGTCCTTTAACTCTGGAAAACTCTCGCCGCAGGGGTGGTTCGGCAGCCGAAGCGTCTTGGAAGAGTGCCAGCCGACCTGGGGGTCCGAACGCGGGGTGGGTTGCCGGCCGCCGCAGCATGGGAGAGCGCCCGACCGAATTTCATAGTCGGCCCCAGGGCGCCAAACGTGGCGGGAGGGCGCCAGCTGTCGCAGCCCGGGAGAGTGCACTGTTCCCGGCCGGACCGGGGAATCACGTGTTTGGAAGGGACCCCCCAGTCACCGTTCTCCGCAGTCTGGGGATTTCCGACCCAACTCTCTCAGTTGGTCCGGGGGGCCTCGCATGGTGGGGGCGCCAGCCGCCGCGGCCGAAGAGGACCGCTTGCCCAATTCTACCAGCTGACATGGGAAGGAGGAAGGGAGGGACTCCTGCCGCTTGCTGTCCCGCCCGGGAAAGCCCGCGCCCCTCGGTGATCTCACCGGAGCTGGTTCTCCCAGACAGTCAGCCGTTCCAGTATGGGGTACGCCGTCCCTTTGATCTCCATCGTCACTCCGGGAGCTGCTCTGTATTGTCTCCACTCCCCCAGTAACTGTTCTGGAGGAGGAAAGGTGAGGGTGGCAAGGCTGTCGAGGCCAGTGGCGGAGGAGCCGGTGAAGGCGGAAGAGGGCACGGTGGTGGTTGGAGAGCCGCCGGAGCAGGAGGCGGAAGAAGGAAGAGGAGGGCGGGCTGGCCGGCTGCTGCGGGGCGTGGGCCTCCTAGACATAATTTTAAGTAGTCTTAGCTTCTCTGCTACAGCAATGAGTTTTGTCAGGCAAGTCTCAAAATCAAGGGCTTGGCCTATTTTCTTGGGAGTGTCTAATGTTAGAGAGGGTACCAGGGGTTTCACAGATAGGGAATTTTAATAATTTCGTATTTTCTCTTCAGTCCCACAAGGGACTCTACCAGTACTTTGTTTTTTGCTGATATATTGTATTTTAATAGAAACATAGATTATACAGTTCATTTAAAAAGTTGCTCTTGCTCTAGTGGTTACTTCAGCTATCAAACTTCTCTGCCACCAGTTCTCCCAGTACTTTTTAATTATCAGCCCTCCGTAGTCTGGGATGTATCTGTGGATATTACTTTAGGCCATACAGAATTACAAGGCCTCATTCCTGTTCTGGGCACCATGCATTTAGCTTGTTAAAATGAACTATATATTGCTTAAGAATAATGTCCGGAATGACTTTTCGACTCTTTTGGAAATCTCTTAGCAGGTGAAACCTTGTTTTCTTTCATTTATGTTCCCTCTTTTGATCAAGATATCTTTCTCAATCCTACGATGCCAATGCCAGGCTCATCTCTGTGAATCAGGTCCCACGTTGCCGGGGAGATTTATGCCCCTGGGAGTCATGTCCCACATAGTGGGGAGTGCAGTGAGTTTACCTGCAGAGTTGAGTTGTTAGGTTCTTGGTCAAGACATTCGAAGCCAAAGCACAGAACTGAAAGATCACAAAAATGATTTGAATAGTTCAGAGTTACTGAAGTTAATAGACTGTGCTAGGAAGAGTGGTCATAGATGAGGTTACAGAACTAGTTTAAGGATAAACTGTAACTGGCCTTATATGCTAGACTTTATTTGAAGTAGTTATATAATTTCATATATGTTGTTTAGCAAAATATATAATATCCTGAAGATGCTATAGAAACATAGTAGAGGTGCCATCTAAATCAACCTGATACATTAATTTAATTAGTTGTCTCCTCCACTGACTTATGATATCTTTAAAAACCAGAGAAAATCATCTGAAATATTTTTATTCCCAGCTCTTAGTGTTTGGCTCATGACAGTTATTAATGTTTACTGAATGATGAATATCTGCAAGCAAATATATATTTTTTCAGAATGATTTGGACCGCGTAGAAATTGAATAATCAATGGCTGAGTCTATCGGTTTTTCAGTTAAATTGTTTTTATTGTAGTTTCATCTGTAACTCAAAATTTCCTGTTTTAACCACTTTGAAAGTACTAGCGTATTTTTGAGGCTTAAGATTTTTGGTTTAGTTAAAAACTATTTTGTATGACTTGAAATTGTTTTGGTGTCATATTTTCTTAAAAGGAATATAAACATCGTCATTTTTGTTTTAGAAAGGAAAACTCCTACAGGCTGAGTTCTCATTTGTTGTATGAAGAGACTGGATAAGTTTATTAATATATTATATTGAGACATTTTAATTTATAAATGCTTTTCAAATGCAGTATCTCAACTGCATTTTTTTTTCATTAAAAAGAAATTAGTTTATTGAGGGCAAGAATTTGCAAATAATATCTGGCATTTAATTGACTTTTCTTCCACTACTTGTCAAATGGAAGTTGGCTTTTATTTAAACATTTTCTAAGGACCTGATGATCTGTTTTGGAATACTTATGCAGAGGGAACCTGTGTGGAGATTCCTTAAGCGACTCTTGGGATAATTCTTATGAGAGTTTGGGAAATTAATTCTACAACTCTGCCTACTACTTTCGCTTCTGCTTCATGTGTACTGCTAAATAGTCATTACCTGCAATTGTTTGCCCAACAATTAGCAAAAAGAAGCTCTGAAAGTCCACCTTGCCATCTCAGCACTGGTCTAGATTCTTCATTATTTTGTCCACAGCCAGAGAGTCTTTTTGATTTTCTAAAAATCTGGGGAATTCCTTTCCATGAATGCTCTCAGGTCCACCTTTATTAAATTGTCAGCACATTTGTGAAACATGTAAACATCATAGTTTCTATGGCATGTTCAATTACAGATGGCATTTTGGTGTGGTCTGTTGAAACCTTGGCTGTGAGGTGCAGGGTGGTCGTTTGCCGGATGTAATATCGGCCTCATCTCTCAGGCCCTCCACCTAGCAACTTCTGACCTCACATCGCACCACTGTCTTCTCACTCTCCGATTGGCCCAACCTTCATCCTCTCGCTCTCTGCCTGGCAACATCATATTCCTCTGCCTGGCAACATCATTTTCAAGCCATTCCATTGGACCTTTCTGTTCTCAGCACACCCAATCCCTCGCTGCCACCCTTAGCCTCCTCACCAATCACGCAGCGCGCCTCCCCTGGCCCCCCCCATTTCCGCCTCACCACTATATAAACCTCTGTACTTCCGCTAATAAACGTTCGATGTGCACCTCCACTCGTTCCCGTGACTCTTCCTTGAGTGTCGTGCGCCCTCCACACCTTCGAGCCCCCGGGCCAAAAGCAGATCGCGACTGCCCGAGTCCCCCCGTTCGCTGAGGGACAGACCCCAAGCGGGAGCACCGGACCGGACCGGCTCCCGCAGTTGGCGCCCGAACAGGGACCTCCCCACCGCGCGTCTTCTCTTCAGCCCCGTACGCCTCGTACTCCTCGCTCGCAAGGTAAGGGCCCCCGCCGTTTCGGCCCCAGCGCCGTATCAGCCCCGTTTTCTCTTTCTTGCCGCTCGCCACACTTAATTCCCGGCGACCGGCCCCAAATAGCAACCTAGCAGCCTTACCCTGTCTTCACCCCGTCTCTAACACCACATGATCTACTCGCTATTATTAGTTTTTTCTATAGCCCTAGTTTTTGCCATAATACTGGCAGAAATTGCCCCAAGAAACTGGAATAGGTTTGAAAGAGTTTTGCTTGCCGCATCATTTCTGTGCATTGTGGTGTGCATTACCCTGTTAATTTTTCTTCCTACAAAAGAGCATGGGCAACTGCCTTACAGCATGCCAAGTACCCCAAGTCCAAGCATTAGCAGCCCTCCTAGATACTCATAAGTATAAGGTCTCCGTCCACCAGCTTCAGGTTTATTGGGACCTTCTACTGCCCTTTAACCCGTGGCTCACCACAAGCCCCCTCTGGGACACCGGTACCTATGATCGACTAATCGATCGAGTCACACTAGCCATGGAGCATGAGGGCAAACGTTTTCCCCCCGGCCTTTTGCCCACGCTGATTACCATCCGCTCCTGCCTTCAAGGCTCGCGGCCCCCGTCCGGCAGCACCTCATGGGAGGCCATGTCTGTGCAGCACCCGTGTAGCGCAGAAGACACTCATTCTGATTCCAAATCAGACACTGAGTCTCTAGTCGAGCAACTCAACAATGCCCTCGAACTCGATCCCCCTAAACTGTGCAACCTCGAGGCTGGCAAAGATGGTGAACTTCCGCCTTCTTCCCCAACCAAAAACAGGAAGTCTTTTGTTCGGCTTTACCCCACCCTCCCGCCTTCTGAGGCGCCACTTCCTCTTTCAGCGCCACCGGTAGACAGGAAATGCCCCCCTCCCAACTCCGCTAAGGGAAACGCCCAGCAGCCATTTTGCACCTCCACTCCTCCCTGTCCGCCATTTTGTGGTGCCACCTTCCCACCCGGTCCACCATCTTATAACACTGCCACACCCACTGACCCAGCCCCTCAGCCTCCATCTGCGCCAGTTGCAAACACCGCCAACCCCTGGGGATCTTCCCCTAGCACAGCATGGGATCCCTATCCCAAGCCTCTCAACCCTAACAATCCCTTCGCTCACGCACAATCCCTGCCTACACCGCCGCTATCCGTACCCCCACCGCCGGTTTCTTGTTTCCCTATAAACATTCAGCCCTCTCCACAGCGCCCTCTCCCGTGGTATCCCTTCGACCCCAACGAGGTCAAACGCCTTCGTAAGGCGGTGAAAGAGGATGGCCTTAACAGCCCATATGCCACCCATCTTTTAGAAGATCTGTCTCAACAATTATGTACTCCTTTTGACTGGATCTCGCTAGTGCGAGCCATTCTCACCCCCAGTCAATACATTGACTGGCGGGCCCACTTTCACTCAGAAGCAGAAAAACAAGTTCTCACCAACTGAGCCTCCGGAGTTAACCTCCCGGCAGATGCCTTCACCGGAACAGGCCCCTTCATCCTCCCCGCTCAATACGCACAGGCCCCAGCAGGCTTTTGGCTCCAATTGAGGGAAGTGGCTTTACGAGCCTTCCGCACATGCTCCACTGCCAAGCTGGAAAAATTTACTAAGCTCACACAGAGCCGAGACGAAGATTTTGCCCCGTTTGTCTTGCGGGTCACCGACACCTGCGAACGAAAAGTAGCTGGCAAACAAGCTCAAACAGCGCTAGCCAAAGAGCTTATTTTTGAGGGAGCTAACCCTGCTTGTAGGCAAGCAATCATCCCAATAAAAGAAAAAGGGATACCTGACTGGGTACTAGCGTGTACTAACATTGATGCTAGCGCCTCCTCTCTAGCCCAAGCCATCGCCACTGCCATGTCTCTCACCTCAGGCTGTTTCAGGTGTGGTGAGACCGGCCATTTTGCCAAAGAGTGTCCAAATGCTGACCCCCCTTCACACAGGTCCCAGCGCAAACCTCCTACGCCTTCCTAGTCCTACAGCCCCGCCTACTCTGGGTTCCTGTCAATGCCACCACCTGGGTTGCCCCACAGCTCTCCCTTCCTGTTCCGACCCCTACCCTTTCAATCCACATGAGCAAACGGGACTTTGGAATCTCTGCCGCCATTGCAGCTGCATTCATTGCGTCCCTGGCCGCCGCCACCACAGCTGCCGTCGCGCTCACCCAAACGTCCACCACCGCGGCAGTCCTCAAAAACATCACCCGAACTGCCGCCCGCGCCCTCAGCGACCAGGACGCCATCAACCTCCTACAACACCGTGCCATCTTCCACCTACAGCAGCAACTCGACTTAATGGCTTTAGATATCGAAGCGCTCTACGAATTATCTTCTTCCACATGTGATGGACGCTATCCCTTTTCCCGCCTCTGTGTTACCCCAGTCCCCGTTAATCGCTCCCAACCCCACCTTACCCTGCGTGAGTGGATCTTTACTGCCTATAACGAGTCCTTCTGGAATCGTACCCACCAACTACAAGCCAACATTCTTACCTTACAAGAAACCACAATCCCTAAACTCTCAACCACCATTCTCTCCGAGTTAGCAGCAAAATTCTCCTCACTCTTTCAACCTTCAAACCTAATTTTCTATAGTATTCTACTCTTTCTTCTAATTTTACTTATCCTAATTATTGTGTGTTTAGCCCGGCGTGCTTCCGCCGACCGGCAAAAAACCCAACTACTCGCTCTTGCTACCCTACAGTTAATGAGGGGTAGCGCCTGCCTGGAGGAGCGCCGCCAAGCTCAGGTCTGGTTAGCCAGTGTTGCCCACCCTGGGACCTAATCACCCAGCCAGTGAGGGTCCCCAGGGGAAGTCCGTGAGTATGGGTCGGTATTGCCCTTCGCGAGACTCCAAGGGAGCCTGCTACCCGCCTAGCCCTCCGGTCACTCAATACCTAGCAGCGTGCCCTCTCTTCTCCACTTCTCCTCTAACCTTATCCCTCCTTTAAAATAAAAAAGGGAGGAATTGCCGGATGTAATATCGGCCTCATCTCTCAGGCCCTCCACCTAGCAACTTCTGACCTCACATCGCACCACTGTCTTCTCACTCTCCGATTGGCCCAACCTTCGTCCTCTCGCTCTCTGCCTGGCAACATCATATTCCTCTGCCTGGCAACATCATATTCAAGCCATTCCATTGGACCTTTCTGCTCTCAGCACACCCAATCCCTCGCTGCCACCCTTAGCCTCCTCACCAATCATGCAGTGCGCCTCCCCTGGCCCCCCCCATATCCGCCTCACCACTATATAAACCTCTGTACTTCCGCTAATAAACGTTCGATGTGCACCTCCACTCGTTCCCCCGACTCTTCCTTGAGCGTCGCGCGCCCTCCACACCTTCGAGCCCCCGGGACCGAAAGCAGATCGCGACTGCCCGAGTCCCCCCGTTCGCTGAGGGACAGACCCCAAGCGGGAGCACCGGACCGGACCGGCTCCCGCAGTCGTTTGGTGAGCTAGGATGTGGAGCCAGTCTCAATTGCATTTTAAAATAAGTCAAGCTAATCAGTTTCTGTGGGGACATGATAGATGAGTAAAAATTAGTTATAGAGAAATAAAAACATTTCCATGAGCTATCAAATATATAAAAAGTTCATAAAGTGTCAATATTTTTGTTTCATGATTGATGAAGTTCCAAGAGTTACCTAGCAGGTGAGTGGCAAATCTGAGGTTTGCATTTTGGTGGTCTGGTTGTAAGACCAATACCATACTTTTGAGTTAGACTAGAACTTTCACTAATACTTTTGTTTTTCAGAGATTGAAACCAACAAATCCAGCAGCCCAGAAGGCTCTCACTACACCCACTCATTATAAACTGACACCCCGTCCTGCCACCAGAGTTCGACCGAAGGCTTTACAAACAACAGGCACAGCCAAGTCACATCTCTTTGATGGACTGGACGATGATGAACCATCCTTAGCCAATGGAGCATTCATGCCAAAGTGAGTTTATTTTGCTAACATACAGTAAATATAAAATACTAATATAAAATATATATTGGTTTACCTGTACTGTAGATGTAATGTACTTCACTTTTTTTTAAGTTTGAGAAATAGAGAACATCACAGAGAATAATATAAATGATTATTCTTAGGAATGACCATTGTTAACAAAAATATTGTTATGAATTTGCTTCTAGTATTACAGATGCACGTGTTTTTGATTTTGGGAAATTAGTATTTGCATAACCTTATTTAAGCAGAAGACATTTTTCTTATAATGTTCAAGTAGAGTCTATATTTCTTCATTTTTAATTCCCACAGAGGAATTAGATACAGATATAGAACTAGTAATAAAATGATTTCATGGTAAAAAAATTATAGAAAAGATGTAGAAGGGTGTTTGATAAAGAAGCACATGTAAATTATGAAATAAAGTAAATATACCCTCTAGTATAGAAAATAGATGATTAGTAACCATTATCACCAGGAGATTGAAATTCTATTTTGATTGATTAATTAAATAGATTGATAAACGTTCACATGCATTTTTAAACAAGCACTTTTCTAACCAACAAAAGAGATAAGTTGTGGATTTTTAGGTGGGTGGGGTAGGGTAGGCTCTTACTATTATTATTACTGGTTATTACTCATTATTGAAGAAAGAGTATTTCAGCCAGAAGTAGTGGTTGTGAGCTAATGAAAATTCAGAAATATGAAAACGTCTAAGATTATTAAACACAGAACATTAAATATGTAGTGACATTTGAAAGATCATTACTGATGTTAACATTAATATAAAAAATAATGTTAATATTGCACCTTCCTGCCAGCTCACTGCGTACCATACACTATAATAAATGCTTTACATAATTCTTTCATTCAGTCCCTTCTATAATCATAATAGTAAGGTATTTTTACATCCTTGTTTTACAGGTTTTAAGTGGCAAAGCTGGGATTAGAATTTACATCTCTGACCCTAAAAAAAATTTCTTTTCTTTCCTTAAAAATTTGATAGGCTGCTTCTACACCATAGGTGGAAAGTCCAATTTTATATATTTCTTCAGATATATATAATTGGATTATTTTGAAGCATATTTCTTAGGATATATATAATTGGATTATTTTGAAGGCATGGACTGTGTATAATTCATGTCTACATGCCCAGCATTTAGCACAATGCTTGATATGTATTCAGCCATCAGACCAACAGCTCTTAGGGCAATGTCAGCAGTTCTCCAAAGGATTTATGTATGTGCTATGTCAAAAGGAGGTATTGTGGTGGGGAGATATACATATTGCTATTAGTACTATATTCTCTTTCCCTTCTATTTCTGTGGTCTATAAACATTGCTTTAATAATCTTTTTTTTGTTTTTAAACATAGCGTGAACATTCTTACCATATGATCATTACATTCTTGGTATGTAATCAGTAACTCATAATATCATCACATAGTTGTATATTTATCACCATGAACATTTGTATCAATTCAGAAAAAGAAATAAAAAGGAACTCATACATACAATACCCCTTACTTACCCTTCCCTCTCATTGGCTGCTAGTATTTACAACTAACTGATATATTTTAGCTTTTGTTCCCCCTATTTTTTTTCTATACCCCTACCACTCCCTCTAAATTTATTTTAACGTTTGTTCCCCCCATTATTTATTTATTTTTAATCCACATGTTTTACTCATCTGTCCATACCATAGATAAAATGAGCATCAGACATGAGGTTTTCACAATCACTGTCACATTGTGAAAGCTATGTCATTATACAGGCATCTTCCAGGAATGTGGCTACTGGAATACAGCTCTACATTTTCAGGCAATTCCCCCCAGCCTCTCCAGTATACATTAACTAAAAAGGTGGTGTCTATAGAATGTGTAAGAATAACCTCCAACATAACTCCTCGACTCTGTTTGAAATTTCTCAGTCATTGATGCTTTATTTTGTCTTATTACTCTCTTCCCCTTTTTAGTGGAGAAAGTTTTCTCAATCCCTTGATGCTGAGTCCCAGCTGATTCTAGGATCTCTGTCCCACGTTGCCAGGAAGGTTTAGACCTCTGGGAGTCATGTCCCACGTAGAGAGGGGGAGGGCAGTGAGTTTGCTTGTCATGTTGGCTGAAAGAGAGAGGCCACATATGAGCAACAAAAGAGGTTCTCTGGGGGTGACTCTTAGGTGTAATATTTTTTTTTGGTTCAGATGCAAAGTTTTTTTTTTATTGTTTTAAACATAACATACAAACACAAACATTCTTGCCATATGATCATTCTATTCTTGGTACATAAACAGTAACACGATATCATCACATAGTTGTATATTCATCACCACGATCCTCTCAGAACATTTGCATCAATCCGGAAAAAGAAATAAAAAGAAAAAAATGCGTGCATTCCATACCCCCTACCCTCCCCTTCGCCGATCACCAGCATTTCAATCTACTCAAATTATTTTAACATTCGTTCCCCTTGTTATTTATTTAGTTTTAATCCATATGTTTTACTTATCTGTCGATAAGGTAGATAAAAGAAGCATAAGGTTTTCACAATCACACAGTCATATTGCAAAAGCTGTATGTATACAAGATGTATACAATCATCTTGAAGAAACGTGGTTACTGGAACACAGCTCTGTGTTTTCAGGCGATTCCCTCCAGTCTTAAGCCTAATTTTTTTGTTTTTATTGTTTTAGCTTTTAAAAGGAGAATTTATTAAGTTGCAAATTTATAATTCTAAGGTCATGAAAATGTCTAAATTAGAGCAATGCTATACAAATGTCCAAAGACATCCAGGGAAAGACACCTTGGTTGAAGAAGTCCAATGATGTTCGGGCTTTCCCTTTCAGCGGGAAAGGCACATGGGGAGATCTGTGGCTTCCACGGTGCTTTGTCTGTTGGCTCTGTCAGTTTTGGTGGCTTTAAAGCTTTTACCAAAATGGCTCCCTATTTTTTTCTTTTTTTAAAGCAAAGTTACTTCATATGGAAGATTACAAACCTGACAGAGTCTTAGTAACATCTCAGAATGGGAGAGCAAAGGCAGATATTTATGAGGTTTTGGGGTCTAATTTAAGGCGAATCTTTTTATTTATTTATTTATTTTTAATCCATGTGCTTTACTTGTCTGTCAATAAGGTAGATAAAAGGAGCCTCAGACACAAGGTTTTCACAATCACAGAGTCATAATGCAAAAGCTGTATCATTATACATATCATTATATAGTCATCTTCAAGAAACCTGGCTACCAGAACACAGCTCTACATTTTCATACACTTCCCTCCAGCCTCCCATTACACCTTAACTAAAAAGATGATATCTATTTAATGCTTAAGAATAACCTCCAGGATAACCTCTCAGCTCTGTTTGAAATCTCTCAGCCGTTGACACTTCATTTTGTCTTATTTTCGTTCTTCCCCCTTTTGGTTGAGAAGGTTTTCTCAGTTCCTTGATGCTGAATCCCAGCTCATTCTAGGATTTCTCTCCCACCTTGCCAGGAAGGTCCACACCCTTAGGAGTCATGTCCCATAGAGGAGGAGGGCAGTGAGTTTGCTTGTCGTGTTAGCTGAAAGAAAGATGCGACATTTGAGCAAGAAAAGAGGTTCTTTTGGGGGTGACTCTTGGGCCTAATTTTAAGTAGGTTTAGCTTATCCTCTGCATGGTTAAATTTCATGTGAACAAACCCCAAGAGTGGGGAAATGTAAGCCAGTAAGCAACCCCACCTTGACTGGGTTGGGACACATCTCCATGGAAACCATCTAATCTAAAGTTACCACCTACAGTTGGTAGGGTTGCATCTCCATGGAAACAATCAAAAGAATCCCACCCAGCAATATTGAATGAGGACTAAAGAATGTGGCTTTTCTAGGGTACACAGTAGATTCAAACCAGCACAATTACTGTAGCTTTGTAATAAGTTTTGAAATTGGAAAATGTGAATCCTCCTACCTTATACTTTTTCAAGGTGATTTTGGCTGTTTGTGACTCTTTGCCCTTCCATATGAATTTGATGGTTTGCTTTTCCATTTTTTGCAAAAAAATAAGAAAAGGCTGCTGAAGTTTTAACTGTATTGTGTTGAATCTGTTTATCAAAACACCTTAACAAAAAGAAGTCTTCTAATCAATACACATGGATTGTAGTTTAATTAGGTATTCTTTATTTCACCAGTGTATTGTACTTTGCTGTGTAGAAGTCTTTTACATGCTTAGTTACATTTGTTCCTGGATATTTTATTCTTTTGGGTGCTATTGTAAATGGCATTGTTTTAATTTCCATTTCATGTTGTTCCTGGCTGCTATATAGAAACACTTTTGATTTTTTTTTTTCAGGTTTTATACCAAATAAACATTTTTTACTTTAGTCTTACACATAAGTTAGAGTTTAAAAACATGAATTACCATCTATTTTCAACACACTGTAATATTTACATTGCTTTGTTCTTCCTCATGCAAAAACATTTTTAAATTTGTACATTTAGTCACTATCATTGTACACTCTAGGCATTCCTAGATTATACCATCACAGTGTTTATCATCTAACTTTCCTTCTGATTTTGTTTGTGCCCCCAGCCCTCTCCTCCCTCTATCATTCTCACATTCAGCTTCATTCCGTGTTCTACCATTATTGTATTACAGTTAGGTAGTATTGTGCTATCAGTTTCTGAATTTTTACAATCAGTCCTGTTTATACAATCTGTATCCCTTCAGCTCCAATAACCCAGTATCTAGCGTATTTCTGTCTCCTGATGGTTTCTGTTCTTAGCTGAAATTCTCCAAATTCATTCACTAATGTTAGTTCATATTAGTGAGACCATACAGTATTGGTCCTTTTGTTTCTGGTTAATCTCACTCAGCTTAATATCCCCAAGTTCTATCCACGTTGTTAAATACTTCATCACTTTACTCTGTCTTACAGCTGTATAATATTCCATTGTATTTATATACCACAGCTTGTTTAGCCATTCATCTGTTGATGGACATTTGGGCTGTTTCCATCTATTGGCATTTGTAAATAATGCTGCTGTAAACATTGGCATGCAAATGTCCCTTTGTGTCTTTGCCCTCATGTCCTGTGAATAGATACCTAGCAATGGTATTGCAAGATCATATGGCAATTCTATACTTAGCTCCCTGAGGAACCGCCAAACTGCCTTCCACAGCGGTTGTACCATTTGACATTCCCACCAGCAGTGGATAAGTGTGCCTCTTTCTCCACATCCTCTCCAGCACTTGTTGTTTTTCTGTTTTATTGATAATGGCCATTCTGGTGGGTGTGAGATGATATTTCATTGTGGTTTTGATTTGCATTTCCCTGATAGCCAGGGAAGTTGAGCATCTTTTCATGTGCCTTTTTGCCATTTGTATTTCCTTCTCTGAGAAGTGTCTGTTCATGTCTTTTGTCCATTTTGTAATTGAGTTGTCTGTCTTTTTGTTGTTGAGTTGAACAATTTCTTTATATATTCTGGATACTAGACCTTTATCTGATAGATCATTTCCAAATATTGTCTCCCATTGTGTAGGCTGTCTTTTTACTTGCTTGACAAAGTTCTTTGATGCACAAAGGTGCTTAATTTTGAGGAGTTCCCATTTATTTATTTATTTCTTCAGTGTTTGTGCTTTGGGTGTAAGATCTAGGAAACTGCCTCCTATTGTAGGATTTATAAGATATTTCCCTACATTTTCAGAGCGGGGGTTTGCCAATCAAGAGCATAAGTTGTTACGTTGCTCTGTGTATCTCTAGGTCCTGCATGCCCCTTCCTTTCCTTCAGGGCCCAGACCTTTTCAAGTACTTTGTGGTGGCCAATCCAAAATACTTTTGGTTTTGTTTTTTTGTTTTTTCTTTTTCCATCAGCCTTTCCCCCTTGCACCGGAACAAAATCCAGCAACCTCAACTTTTACCGGAGGTTCTGCTGAGCTGGGGGCCTGTTTTTAGTAATCAGAATTTGTTAATTAATTCCACAATTGGATCTTGGTTGCCCTCAGCCCCTGCTGCTAGTAAAGTATCTTTCCTCTCCCCACCCCCAAACAACCTGTAGAGGAGGGGTGCCAGCCACCATGGCTTTGGGGACTCACAGTTCTGGGTGGACTCACAGCCGGCTCAGCTTGTCCAGACTGTGGTACACTGTGTGTCAGGTCACTGATTTGGCCCCAGCACTTGTTTTGTACTATTCCTGGCTATTTACTGGCTGCTCTGGAGGACAAACTAAATCCTATTTCTCGCTAAACTACCATTTTTGCTCTTAATAATCTTACTTCATGTATCCACGTATTTTGCATAGTTGTTCCATTCCTCCTTGCTTTCTCAAATTGACTTGCAGAAACCCACACTTCAGTTTTTATTTCCCTACTTCATTGGTCACATTTGCTCAGTCTCCTTTGCTTGTTTTTCCTCCTCTTATTCCTAACCTCTTAAAATGGGAATATCCCTGGGCTCAGTTGGTGCTGTTTTCTTTAAATATCCACTCAGTCTGAAACTAACCTGATGTAGTCTCAGTGGCTTTAAATATCATCAGTAAGCTGTGATTTCCAAATTCAGTCTATACCTTTCTCCAACTCCATATTCATTTATCCAACTATACTCTATATCTGTACTTGGATATTTAATAGACATTTATTTCAAAATTAACATGTCTTGTACTGTATTCCTGATCTTCCACCTGAAACCTGTTCTACCCACAGCCTTCCATATCTCAGTTGATGGCAATTCCATTTTGAGGTCACAAACTTTGGAATCATGCTTGACTTTTCTCTCTCAACCTGCATCCAAGCCATTAGCAAATCTTGTTGGTTTTACTTCAGAAAATACTCAGAATGTGACCAGTACTCACCACCTTCAATGCTACTACCCTGATCCAAGCCACCACCATCTCTTGCCTAGATTACTGCAGTAGCTCCTAATTGATTTTTCTGCTTTCACCCTTGACCTTTTGTAACCTCTTCTGAAAAGACTTTTTGAAGCATAGTCAGATCATGTCACCTATCTGTCCATATGATGGCTTCTGAGGCCCTATAAGATAGGGCCTTACATTACCTGTGAGAACACATCTACTTCTCTCTCTCTTGCTTGCTACACGCTAATCTTACTGCCTCTTTGCTGCTGTTACAGGACAGGACAGGCATATTGCCTTTTGGTCTTTGCTTTGCTTATTCCCTTTGCCTGGAACTTATCTTCCTAAATATCCATGTGGCTTACCCACTCACCTATTTACTCACATTACTTCAATGAAGACTACTACCCTGATCACCTTACTTAAAATTGCACCCATCTTTCCTTTTGCTGGTACCACCCCACTTTATTGTCATCCTTTTTCTTTTCTGGTGTTATTTGCTAATTTTTTATTTCTGTTTTTCTTTCTTTCTTTCTTTCTTTTTCTTGGTTTGTTTTCTCCTTTTAGAACACCAGAGTTCAGTAAATTTGAGCCCTTCAGTTCTGATTACACATTATAGGGAAAGTTTATGATGCAACTTGTTATTTTTAAGTGTACTGTTTGTTGAACAAAAGTGTCCTTTATTTTTCCTCCTGTATTTATAGAAAGAGCATCAAGAAGTTGGTTTTGAAGAACCTTAACAACAGCAATCTCTTTTCTCCTGTTAATAATGATACAGAAGATCTGGCTTCGCCATCTGAGTATCCAGAAAATGGAGAGAGGTAAATAGAAATTGAGAAAAGTCCTTTTCTCAGTTTGGAAAGATTCTGAGCTTAGGATTTATTCCTTTTATGCAAATGTCAATAATAAAGTTTGGTAAATGTTGCAAAGAAGTTTATAGTGTGCGGAGAAATTGGTTCATGTTTTCCTTCTTGAGTAGTTTAGTCCTCATTGGAGTTCTGATTCCATTTTGTGGAACTAGTTTGGTATCCATCTGTGTTGTTTTGGACAGGGTTTGTATGCATTTGAAACCTCTTGTTCCCTAAAAGAAAGGAATGTTTTTTTTGTGATGATTATAAAGGAATACATAGTCATTGTAATCAAACCAAGGAAAAAAAAGTATGGAATTATATAAAGAAGGAAGTAAAAGGGTCCTCCCTAATCATTTATAGTTTGGAATTTATGCTTCCATATGCTAAATTCATTTATAAATATGTATTTATGGATATATATTCTAGAGATTATCTGTTCATATATAGTATTCTATAACTTGATTTTTTCTTTTTATTTTATTATAAATCCCTTGCCATACAGTTATACATACATCTGCCTCCTTTTTTTAATGATTGCATATTGATTCACTTTGTGATTGTTCAACCAGTTTTTTACTAGTGGACATTTAGATTATTTGATCTGTCTATTGAAAAAAAATGCCTTAGTGAAGATACTAGTTTGATATACTTTATCCTTGTTACATACTGTTCCGTTCTACTCCTGTTTTTTTCCCCTCCGGATAAAATCATAGCTCGAATTTTTCATTTCAAATGAATTTCAAAACGTTTTCTGTGTTTTTAATCTTGAAATTTACCACAAGTCATTTAACCCCACATGATAAAGCACACTCACATCCATTCATTCATGAAAATAAGCCAGTTGAAAATATGGGCTCTAGAGCCAAGTTTCCTGGGTTAAAATCTTTAACACCTCTGTCACTTAACAGATTTGTGACCTTGGGCAAGTTACTTATATCTTTTTGCATCTTAATTTCCTTAACAATGAAATGGTGACAATGGTAATGACCTACTTCACATGATTGTTTTTAGTAATAAATCAATTTTTAATGCACAGAATTGCCTAGAACAGTGTCAGGCACTTATTAAGGGCTCAGTAAGAGTTGGTGTCAGTACTACTAGTACAACAAGTTAGATATCCTGTGTTTCTTTTCCCTTTGCAGATTCAATTTCCTGAGCAAACCTGTTGATGAGAACCATCAGCAGGATGGAGATGATGATACTCTTGTGTCACGGTTTTATACTAACCCTGTTGCCAAACCCATCCCTCAAACCCCAGAGAGTGCTGGAAATAAGCACAATAATAGTAGCAGTGTGGATGATACCATTGTTGCGTTGAACATGCGTGTTGCCTTGCGAAATGGGGTGGAAGGAAGCAGTGAAGAGACCTCTTTCCATGATGAGTCACTGCAGGATGAAAGAGAAGAAGTAGAAAATAATACTTACCACATGCATCCAGCAGGTCAGATTCAAATTGGTAAATGGTTAATGTCTTAGCAGTTGTTTCAGATGTCTTCTTTGTGACAGATTTTCAACATCGTGGAAGTCATCTGTCTGAACTTGTAAATTTTATTGAATTTTATAGAGATTAACAATTAAACCCTTTTCTCTTATGCTTTAGTTGGTTGCTAATTCACATGCCTTTTGGACTTTAGGGAGTAGTTAACAATTTAGTGATTAATTACCTTGTTAAAGTTTAAAGAGCTCAAATTTAAAGCCATACCTAACTTAATAACTCAAACCGCTTTAGTTTTTCCATTGAAATGAGAGTGATGGTTATTTCCTATCATAATGTTTATTGAAATCTGAATTAGTTAATTACTGCTTTAGTTATCTCAGTTTCTCAGGTCTGTGCTTTTCTCTTTTTTCCACACTGAAGATTAATCCATTAAACAACCTAAACCACAAGAATGGGATATTAGATACTTAAAGCTTGCCTTTTTTGTGTATTGATAGTTTTTTTTTAAGTACTTTTATTGAGATATATTCATACACCATACAAAGCCTCCAATATATACAATTAGTGGCTCATAATAGAATCACAAAACTGTCCATTCATCACCACAATCAATTTTAGAACATTTTCATTACTCCAGAAAGAGAATTTCCACATCTTTTATCCCCCCCTATTGTTCACCCTTAAGGTTGGTGTGGTACTTTTGTTACAACTGATGAGAGAATATTAAAATATTACTGTTAACTATAGTCCACAATTTGCATTAGGTGTACTTTTCCCATACATCACATTATTATAACTCCTTGTAATAGTTAATAGTAATGTACATTTGTTCTAGTTCATGAATGTCTAGTATTTTTGCTATTAATCACAGTCACCATCCATAACAGGATTGACTGTTATACAGTCTGATATTTTATCCTCTAGTTTCCCTTCTAGTGACATACATGACCCTAAATTTTCTCTTTCAACCACAGTCACACACATAATTCAGTGCTGTTAGACATACTGTGATGTGGAACCGTCACCTCTATCAATTTCTAAACATTTACATTCAATGTCATTAAAAATTCTGCACAAATTAAGTACCCGCTTCCCATTCTCTGTCCTCATTCTATCTCCTGGTAATCTATATTCTAGATTTTTTTTTTTCTTTCCTTTTATTCAGGGTTTTTGTTGTTGTTCATTTGTTTGTTTTGTATTTTAGTTAAAATTTTTTTTATTAATTAAAAAAAATTAACAACATTTAGAAATCATTCCATTCTACATATGCAATCAGTAATTCTTAATATCATCAAATAGATGTATGATCATCATTTCTTAGTACATTTGCATCGATTTAGAAAAAGAAATAGCAAGACAACAGAAAAAGAAATAAAATGATAATATAGAGAAAAAATAAAAATAAAAAATACAAAAATATATATAAAAAAACAAACAAAAAAAACTATAGCTCAGATGCAGCTTCATTCAGTGTTTTAACATAATTACATTACAATTAGGTAGTATTGTGCTGTCCATTTTTGAGTTTTTGTATCTAGTCCTGTTGCACAGTCTGTATCCCTTCAGCTCCAATTACCCATTATCTTACCCTGTTTCTAACTCCTGATGGTCTCTGTTACCAGTGACATATTCCAAGTTTATTCTCAAATGTCGGTTCACATCAGTGGGACCATACAATATTTGTCCTTTAGTTTTTGGCTAGACTCACTCAGCATAATGTTCTCTAGGTCCATCCATGTTATTACATGCTTCATAAGTTTATCCTGTCTTAAAGCTGCGTAATATTCCATCGTATGTATATACCACAGTTTGTTTAGCCACTCGTCTGTTGATGGACATTTTGGCTGTTTCCATCTCTTTGCAATTCTGTGGGCTGTCTTTCTACTTTCTTGATGAAGTTCTTTGATCCACAAAAGTGTTTAATTTTGAGGAGCTCCCATTTCTTTCTTTCTTTCTTCAGTGCTCTTGCTTTAGGTTTAAGGTCCATAAAACCGCCTCCAGTTGTAAGTTTCATAAGATATCTCCCTGCATTTTCCTCTAACTGTTTTATGGTCTTAGACCTAATGTTTAGATCTTTGATCCATTTTGAGTTAACTTTTGTATAGGGTGTGAGATATGGGTCTTCTTTCATTCTTTTGCATATGGATATCCAGTTCTCTAGGCACCATTTATTGAAGAGACTGTTCTGTCCCAGGTGAGTTGGCTTGACTGCCTTATCAAAGATCAAATGTCCATAGATGAGAGGGTCTATATCTGAGCACTCTATTCGATTCCATTGGTCGATATATCTATCTTTATGCCAATACCATGCTGTTTTGACCACTGTGGCTTCATAATATGCCTTAAAGTCAGGCAGCATGAGACCTCCAGCTTGGTTTTTTTCCTCAAGATACTTTTAGCAATTCGGGGCACCCTGTCCTTCCAGATAAATTTGCTTATTGGTTTTTCTATTTCCGAAAAATAAGTTGTTGGGATTTTGATTGGTATTGCATTGAATCTGTAAATCAATTTAGGTAGGATTGACATCTTAACTATATTTAGTCTTCCAATCCATGAACACGGTATGCCCTTCCATCTATTCTAGATTTTAACTCTGTGAGTTAACTTACTATAATTAGTTGTCATGTTAGTTTATGCAATATTTGTCCTTTTGTGTGTGACTTCACATAAGATGATGTCCTCGGTATTCATCCATGTTGCCACATGCATCATAACTTCATTCTTTCTTGCTACTGAATAATATTCCATCATGTATATACCACACGTAAATATTCATTCATCTGTTGATGGATGCTTATGTTGTTTCCATCTTTTGGCAGTTTTGAATAATGCTGTTACTAACATCAGTATGCAAATGTCTGTTTGCCTCTCTGCTTTCAGTACTTCTGAGTATATCCCTAGTAGTGGGATTGCCAGATCATATGGCATATAAACTAACTATACTACTTTCCTGAGGAACTGCCAAACTGTCTTCACAGCAGCTGAACCATTTTACGTTCCCACTAGCAGTGAATAAGTGTTCCTATTTCTCTACATCCTTTCCAACACCTGTAGTTTTCTGTTTAATAGTGGTCATTCTAGTGAGTTGGAAATGATCTCTTGTGGTTTTGATTTGCCTAATAATATTGAGCTTTTTGTCATGTGCTTCTTAGCTGTTTGTATTTCCTTTTTGGAAAAATGTCTGAGTCTTTTGCTCTTTTTAAATATGGTTTGTCTTTTTATTGTTGAGTTGTAGGATTTCTTTATATATTTTGGGTATTAAATCCTTATTAGGGGTGGGCAGTGGTGGCTCAGTGGCAGAGTTCTTACCTGCCATGCCAGAAACCTGAGTTCGATTCCCAGTGCCTGCCCATGAAAAAAAAAATCCTGTTGGATATCTCCCATTAAGTAGGATGCCTTTTCACCTTTTTCACAAGCCTCTTGATGCACAAAAGTATTTCATTTTGAGGAGGTCCCATTTACTTATTTTTTCTTTTGTCTCAGAAACCACCACCTACCAAAAGATCTTGAAGATGTTTCCTTATATTTTCTTTTAGAAGCTTTATCATCCTGATTCTTACATTTAGGTCTTTGATCCATTTTGAGTTAATTTTTACGTAAGGCATGATACAGGTCTTCTTTCATTCTTTTGTATATGGGTATCCAGTTCTCCCAGCACCATTTGTTGAAGATAATTTCTATTCCAGTTGAGTGGACTGTGGGGCCTCATCAAAAATTAGTTGACCATAAAAGGTGCAGATCTATGTCTGAACTCTCAATTCAGTTCCATTAATCAGTGTCTTTCTGATGTCAGTACGGTGCTGTTTTGACCACCATAGCTTTCTAATATACTTTAAAGTCAGGCAGTGCAAATATTCTAACTTCTTCTTTTTCAATGTTTTTAGCAATTTGGGATCCCTTACCCTTCCAGGTAGATTTGACAGTTGGCTTTTCTCATTTCTTCTAAGTATGCTGTTGGAATTTTGATTGGGATTGCATTGAATCTGTAAATAAATTTGGGTAGAATCTTCATCTTAACAACATTTAATCTTCCAATCCCTGAACAAAGAATATACTTCCATTAATTTAGGTGTTCTTTGGTTTCTTTTAGCAGTGTTTTGTAGTTTTCTTTACATCCTTGCTTATATTTTATTACTAGATAATAAATGCTTTTAGTTGCTATTGCAGATGGGATTATTTCTCAGTTTCCTCCATAGATTGCTCATTACCAGTTTATAGAAATACTGCTGATTTTTGCATGTTGATACTTTGCTGAAGCCATTCTTGTGGCTTTGTTACAGGTTTTTCAGGACTTTCTAAGAAAAAGGATCATGTGAACTGCAAATAATGAAAGTTTCACTTACTTTACAAATTTCTGCCTTTTATTTCTTTTTTTGCCTAAATGCTGTAGCTGAAATTTCTAGTGCAACGTTTGGAGGAGTGGTGGCAGTGAGCATCCTTGTCTTAATTCTGATTTTAAAGAGAAAATGTACAGTCTTTCACCACTAAATACAATGTTACTTATTTTCATACATGCCTTTTATCACATTGAGGAAGTTTCCTTCTGTTCCTTTCTTTTGAAGTGTTTTTATTAAGAAAAGATGCTGGATTTTAGAAAATGTTTTTTCCATTTCAATTGATAAGATCATGCAGCTTTTCCAACTTCAATTTGTTAATGTGTTGTATTACATTAATCTTTCTTCTTGAACCACCCCATGTTGGAATATATGCATAAAATATATATTTTTATACTGGAATAAAACCCACTTGATCATCATGTAGAATTCCTTTAATGTGCTATTGTATTATATTTGCAAGTATTTTGTTGAGGGTTTTGCATCTATATTCATTTTAGACAGATTGGTTTGTAATTATTTTTTCATGAAGTTTTCTTTATCTGTTTGGTATTGGGGTGATGTTAGTTTCATACCATGAGTTAGGTAGTATTCCCTCCTCCTCAGTTTTTGGAAGAATTTAAGTAGAATTGGTATTTATTCTTAAATGGTTAGCAGGAGTTCACCTGTGAAACTGGATTTTCTTTGTTGGGAGGTTTTAGGTGACTGTTTCAATCTTACCTGTGATTGGTTTGTTGAGGTCTTCTGTTTTTCTGGAGTCAGTGTAAGTTGTTCATTTGTTTCTAGAAAATTTTCCATTTCACCTATGTTGTCTCGTTTGTTGGTGTACAGTTGTTCATTGTATCCTCTTGTTCTAGTTTGCTAGCTGTCTGAATGCAATATACCAGAAACAGAATGGCTTTTAAAAAGGAGAATTTAATAAGTTGCTGGTTTACAGTTCTAAGGCTGAGATAATGTCCCAATTACAGCAAGTCTATAGAAATGTCCAATCAAAAGTATCCACGGAGGCTGGAGGAAACTACCTGAAAATGTAGAGCTGTGTTCTAGTAGCCATGTTTCTTGATGATGATTGAACAATGATAAAGCTTTCACAGTGAGACTCTGTGAATGTGAAAACCTTCTGTCTGCTGCTCCTTTTAGCTACTATATCAACAGAAGAGTAGAACATGTGGAATAAAAATAAATAATAGGGGGAACAAATGTTAAAATAAATTTAGTTTGAAATGCTAGTTGTAAATGAAAGCGAGGGGTAAGGGGTATAGAATGTATAATCTTTTTTTTCTCTGTTATCGTTTTATTTCTTTTTCTGCTGTCTTTATTTTTTTTCTAAATCGATGCAAATGTTCTAAGAAATGATGAATATGCAACTATGTGATGATATTAAGAATTACTGATTATATATGTAGAATGGAATGATATCTTAATGTTTTGTTTGTTAATTTTTTTAATTAATAAAAAAAAGTTTAAAAAATGGTATCCACGGAAAGATACCTTGGTTCAAGAAGGCCAGTGAAGTTCAGGGTCTCTCTCTCATCTGAGAAGGCACATGGTGAACACAGTCACGGTTTCTTTCTCGACTGCAAGGGCACATGGCGAGCAAGGCATCATCTGCTAGCTTTCTCTCCGGGCCTCCTGTTTCATGAGGCTCTGCGGGAGGCGTTTTCCTTCTTCATCTCCAAAGGTCACTCGTTTGTGGGCTGCTGTGGCTATGTTGTTCTTCTCTGTCTGTCTGTCTCTGAATCTCTCTCATTCTCCAAAATGTTTGTTCTTTTATAGGACTGCAGAAACTTATAAAGACCCACCCAAATGGGTGGAGACACGTCATCACCTAACCCACATTAACAACAACTCTTGATGAAATCACATCTCCAAGGAGATGATCTAATTACAATTTCAGGCATATAGCACTGATAGGGATTAGAAGAAACGCCTGCCTTTACAAACTGGGGTTAGGATTAAAACATGGCTTTTCTAGGGTACATACATCATTTCAAACCAGCATACCTCTTATGATCTTTTATATTTCTGTGGGGTCAATTATACTGTTCCCCCTCTCATTTCTGATTTTATTTGCATCTTCTTTCTTTTTTTCTTCATCAGTCTATCTAAGGGTTTGTCAGTTTTGCTGATCTTCTTAAAGACCAACTTTTCATTTTGACAGTTCTCTTCTATTGTATTTTTTGTTCTCAAGTTCATCTATTTCTGCTCTAATCTTTATTGTTTCTTTCCTTCTGCTTACTTTATGATTAGTTTATCGTTCTTTTCCCAGTTCCTCCAGGTGTGTAGTTAGATCTTTGATTTTACTCTTTCTGCTGTTTTTTTTTTCACATGGGCAGGACCTGAGGATCGAACCTGGGTCTCCAGCATGGCAGACAAGAACTCTGCCACTTTTTTTTTTTTAATTTATTTATTAATTGAAAAAAATTTAACAACAAACGAACTAAAACATTAGCATGTGATCATTCCATTCTACATATATAATCAGTAATTCACAATATCATCACTTAGTTGCATATTCATCATTTCTTAGAACATTTGCATCAATTCAGAAAAAGAAATAAAGCGAAACAGAAAAAAAAAGATTGTACATACCATTACATTCAGTCCTGTTGCACAGTCTGTATCCCTTCAGCTCCAGTTACCCAATATCTTACCCTATTTCTATCTCCTGATGGTCTCTGTTACCAACGAAATATTCCAAGTTTATTCACTAATGTCAGTTCATATCAGTGAGACCCTACAGTATTTGTCCTTTCGTTTCTGGCTAATCTCACTCAGCATAATATCCTTAAGGTCCATCCATGTTGTTACATACTTCATAATTTTATTCTGTCTTACAGCTGCATAATATTCCATCGTATGTATATATCACAATTTGTTTAGCCACTCGTCTGTTGATGGACATTTTGGCTGTTTCCATCTCTTTGCAATTGTAAATAACGCTGCTATAAACATTGGTGTGCAAATGTCCGTTCGTGTCATTGCCCTATTGTCCTTTGAGTAGATACCTAGCAATGGTATTGCCTGGTCGTATGGTAATTATATATTCAGCTTTTTGAGGAACCAGCGAACTGCCTTTCACAGCGGTTGCACCGCACATCTTCTCCAGCACTTGTCATTTTCTGTTTTGTTGATAATGGCCATTCTGGTGGGTGTGAGATTGTATCTCATGGTGGTTTTGATTTGCATTTCTCTAATGGCCAGGGAAGTTGAGTGTCTCTTCATGTCTCTTTTGGTCGTTTGTATTTCCTCTTCTGAGAAGTATCTGTTCAAGTCTTCTTCCCAGTCTGTTAATTGGATTGACTGTCTTTTTATTATTGAATTGAAAAGTCTCTTTATAAATTCTGGATAGTAGACCTTTATCTGATAGGTCGTTTCCAAATATTGTCTCCCAGTGTGTAGGCTTTCTTTTTACTTTCTTGATGAAGTTCTTTGATCCACAAAAGTGTTTAATTTTGAGAGTTCCCGTTTCTTCCTTTCTTCAGTGCTATTGCTTTGGGTGTAAGGTCTATGAAACCGCCTCGAAGTATAAGATTTATAAGATATTTCCCTACATTTTCTTCTGTTTTATGGTCTTAGACCTAATCTTTAGGTCTTTGATCCATTTTGAGTTAACTTTTGTATAGGGTGTGAAATATGGGCCCTCTTTCATTGTTTTGCATATGAATATCCAGTTCTTTAGGCACCATTTATTGAAGAGACTGTTCTGTCCCAGGTGGGTTGGCTTGACTGCCTTATCAAAGATGAATTGTCCATAGATGAGAGGGTCTATATCTGAACACTTATTTGATTTCATTGGTCAATATATCTATCTTTATGCCAGTACCATGCTGTTTTGACCACTGTAGCTTCATATTACACCTAAAGTCAGGCAATGTGAGACCTCCGACTTCAATTTTTTCCCTCAGGATACTTTTAGCTATTCGTGGCACCCTGCCGTTTCAGATAAATTTGCCTATTGGTTATTCTATTTCTGAAAAGTAGGTTGTTGAGATTTTGATTGGTATTGCATTGAATCTGTAAATCAGTTTAGGTAGAATTGACATCTTAACTATATTTAGTCTTCCAGTCCATGAACACCGTATGCCCTTCAATCTGTTTAGGTTTTCTGTGATTTTTTTAAACAATTTCTTATAGTTTTCGTTATATAGGTCTTTTGTCTCTTTAGGTTAATTTATTCCTAATATTTTATTCTTTTGATAGCAATTGTAAATGGCATTCATTTCTTGATTCCCCCCTCAGATTGTTCATTACTAGTGTATAGAAACACTACAGATTTTTGAGTGTTGATCTTGTAACCTACCACTTTGCTGTTCGCGTTTATTAGCTCTAGTAGTTTGGCTGTGGGTTTTTCAGGGTTTTCAACATATAGTATCATATCATCTGCAAACAGTGAGAGTTTTACTTCTTCCTTTCCAATTTTGATGCCTTGTATTTCTTTTTCTTGTCTAATTGCTCTGGCTAGAACTTCCAGCACAGTATTGAGTAACAGCGGTGATAGTGGGCATCATTTTCTTTTTCCTGATCTTAGGGGGAAGGTTTTCAGTTTTTCCCCATTGAGGATGCTATTAGCTGTGGGTTTTTCATATATTCCCTTTATCATTTTAAGGAAGTTCCCTTCTATTCCCATCCTTTGAAGTGTTTTCAACAGGAAAGAATGTTGAATTTTGTCAGATGCCTTTTCTGCATCAGTGGAGATGATCATGTGGTTTTTCTGCTTTGATTTGTTAATATAATGTATTATATTAATTGATTTTCTTATATTGAACCATCCTCGCATACCTGGAATGAATCCTAATTGGTCATAGTGTATAATTCTTTTAATGTGTTGCTTGATTCGATTTGCTAGAATTTTGTTGAGGATTTTTGCATCTGTATTCATTAGAGAGATTGGTCTGTAGTTTTCTTTTTATGTAATTTCTTTGTCTGGCTTTGGTATGAGGGTGATGTTGGCTTCGTAGAATGAGTTCGGTAGCTTTCCCTCCTCTTCAATTTTTTGGAAGAGTTTGAGCAGGATTGGTACTAATTCTTTCTGGAATGTTTGGTAGAATTCACATGTGAAGCTATCTGGTCCTGGACTTTTCTTTTTGGGGAGCTTCTTTTTTTTTTTTTATTAATTAAAAAAATTAACAAACAAAACATTTAGAAATCATTCCGTTCTACATATATAATCACTAATTCTTAATATCATCACATAATTTCATATTCATCATTTCTTAGTACATTTGCATCGATTTAGAAAAAGAAATAAAAAGACAATGGAAAAAGAAATAAAATGATAATAGAGAGAAAAAAAAAACACATTCGTATCATACCCCTTACCCCTAGCTTTCATTTACCACTATTTCAAACTGAATTTATTTTAACGTTGTTCCCCCTATTATTTATTTTTATTCCATATGTTCTATTCTTCTGTTGATATAGTAGCTAAAAGGAGCATCAGACATAAGGTTTTCACATTCACAGAGTCTCATTGTGAAAGCTGTATCATTATTCAATCATCATCAAGAAACATGGCTACTGGAACACTGCACTACATTTTCAGGCAATTCCCTCCAGCCTCTCTGCTACATCTTGAACAACAAGGTGATATCTACTTAATGCATAAGAATAACCTCCAGGGTAACCTCTCGACTCTGTTTGGAATCTCTCAGCCACTGACACTTTGTCTCATTTCCCTCTTTTGGTCGAGAAGGTTCTCTCAGTCTCTTGATGTTAATTCTCAGCCCATTCTAGGGTTTTTCTCAGTCCTTTGATGCTGAGTCTCAGCTCATACAGGATCTTTGTCCCACGTTGCCAGGAAGGTCCACACCCCTGGGAGTCATGTCCCACACAGAGAGGGGGAGGGTGGTGAGACTGCTCATCATATTGGCTGAAGAGAGAGACCACATCTGAGCAACAAAAGAGGCTCTCTTGGGGGCGACTCTTAGGCCTAAATTTTAAGTAGTCTTGACCTATCCTTTGTGGGGTTAAGTTTCATGTGAACAAACCCCAAGACTGGGGGCTCAGCCTATAGCTTTGGTTGTCCACACTGCTTGTGAGAATATCAAGAATTCAACTTGGGGAAGTTGAATTTCTTCCCACTCTCACCATTCCCCAAAGGCCACTTGCAAATACTTTTCCAGTCACTGATCAAATCATTCTGGGATTCATCAGGGGATCACTCTGGACAAACCAACAAAATCTCAAGTGCTACCTGAGATTCCAAGTACTTATGACATTCAATCAAACTATCTACATGAGTTATATTAGGAAATGCTCTAGTCAAAATCTAAATTTTGTAACAAATAAACATTTTTTGCTTTAGTCTTACACATAATGTGACATTTTGAAGTATTAGTTATCATCTGTTTTCAGCACCCTGCAATAATGACAATCCTTTGTTCTTCCTCATGCAAAAACATTTTCAAAATTTGTACATTGTACATTTCACTATTATTATACACTCTAGGCTTCCCTCAATTATACCATCTCGATCTTTAACATCTGTCTTTCTTTCTGATTTCATTTATGTCCCCAGCCCTCCTCTCTCTATTTTGGGGAGCTTCTTAATGACTGAATCAGTTTCTTTACTTGTGATTGGTTTGTTGAGGTTCTCTGTTTCTTTTCAAGTCAAAGTTGGTGTTCATTCCTTTCTTACAAGTTGTACATTTCATATACATTGTTGGGAAATTTTCAGTGATAATTTCCTCCATTAATTTTTCTCCTCCTTTTCCCTTCTCTTCTCCTTCTGGAATACCCACAACACGTATATTCGTGTGCTTCATATTGTCATTCAATTCCCTAAAGTCCTGTGATTTGTTTTTTCACACTTTCAATTTCTTCTTTTTGTTCAGTCCTTGCCTTCTTTATATCCTCCCTCAATTCATTGATTTGGTTTTTGATGAGATTTTCCATGTCTGTTCATATATTCTGAATTAATTGTTTCAGCTCCTGTATGTCATTTGAATTGTTGGTTTGTTCCTTTGACTGGGCCATCCAAAGGCCGTCAAGTCTTTTTAGAAACACAGCCACAAAAACCTCTGTTTCTTTTTTTTTTTTTTCTTTTTCCGTCAGCCCAGTGCACGCCCTCTGCTTTGACCAGGTTTAACTGAGCTGGGGGCCTATTTTTAGTAGTCAGAATTTGTTAATTAATGCAATAGTTGGTGTTTGGGTGGGCCCAGCCCCTGGTACTGGTAAAGTCTCTGTCCTTTCTCCTCTGGGAAGCAGCTTGTTGAGTAGGGGCACTGACCCCGTGGCTTGGGGAACTCACGGTTCTGGGGAGGCTTGCAGCTGGGTCAGACTGGGGTATGCTGTGTGTCTGGTCAGTGATATGGTCCCAGGAGCTGTTCTGTACTGTTTCTGGTTATTTAGTAGTTATTCTGGAGGATGAACTAAGACCTGCATGTTGCTAAGCTGCCATCTTGGCCCCTCCCTCTTTCTTCTGTTTTAATGTAAGCTGTTCGGGTGGTAAATTTCCTTTTCAGCCCTGCCTTTGCTTGATTTTTATAATTTTTGATATGCTGTCTTCTCATTTTCATTCGTCTCAAGGTATTTGTTAGTTTCTCTTGCTGTTTTTTCTTTGACCTACGAATTGTTTGAGTACGTTGTTTAGCTTCCATATATTTGTGAATTTTCCCTTTTGCCACCTGTTATTAATTTCCAGGTTCATTCCGTTCTGATCAGAGAGGGTAGTTTGTATAATTTCCTCAGTTGGATTTTGGTGAATATTACTACTTTTTTTTTTTTTTTTTAGTTTTATGTTTTTAATATCTTTGCTGAGGAAAAATTTACATATAGTGAAGTGTACATAAGTGTTCATTTTGGTGAATTTTGATATGTATATATGTACTCATTTGTGCAAAACCACAACCAGATATGCTAGTTATTTTATTGCCTTTGTATACATGTTCTGTTTATCTATTGTCCTATGAAAACTAACTGAGTCGTACTTTCACATTAAGTGTCCCAAATGTGTTAGTTTGGAAGTTGCTGAAATGCGATATACTAGAACTGGAGTAGCTTTTCTAAAGGAAAATTTATTAAATTACAAGTTCATAGTTTAAGGAAATGAAAGTATCTAAGTTAAGACACCAGCACGTATTACCTTCACTCAAGTAAGGCTGATAGGTCAGAAACACCTCTGTCAGCTGAGTAGTCACGTGACTGGCATCTGGTGGTCCCTTGTTCTGGGCCTCATCGATTTCAGCCTCTGTCCCTGTGGGGCTTCCTCACTTCACTTCTCCAGAACTGGCTGTCATCTCTTGACTTCCCTTGGCTCTCTCCAGATTCTTGCTTGCTTAACATCTCATGGCAGAGTCTGCTGGACTCCAAGCTTCTAGTAAAATATTTCTAGGTATCCCTGTAATCTCCTTAGGTTGATGCTTTTAATAACACTCATATCAGCCTTTAAGCTTCCATTAGTGTATGGGTCTTCTTCATGTAGGAGTTTTCATCTTGGTTTTAGTTCTCATTTGGAAATATAAATTTCTAATTGCAAGATGTTTATAGGAGACAGTATGTTGCAGTACAGAAAGTATTGGATTTCAAGTTTTAGCTTCACTCCTGCCACTAAATTACTAAGTAAGCCATGGCAAGTTGTTCTACACTGGGTGTATGTAACAAAAGAAACCCTGGATTAAATAAGCCTTTCCCAGAGGGTGTTTTATGGAATGCCATTCATACCGGACGATGTTACTGGGTATCATGTAAAAAGATGGTCCTATGGCTGATTAAGTATGAAAAACACTAGTTTGTTTAATCACAGTTAAAGTCTTCATTTTTTTGAGTCAGAGTCTATAATAGGGTATCATTTGAGTGTTCTTCTACTTATTGGACCATGGAATTTTTTTTAAAACATACTATCTCCTAGAAATAGTGTTTGTAGACAATAGTAAAATGCTCATTTTGTGGAAAATTTTGTACAAAAAGTGGTTTATGAAAACTCCTCTACCCAGAAGTTATCACTATTAATATTATGTTTTTCTTTCTTTGCCAAAGGCATTGTTCTCACCAAGATTGGTTACTATACTATTCCATCTATGGATGACCTTGCTAAAATTACCAATGAAAAAGGAGAGTGCATTGTGTCTGACTTCACCATTGGTCGTAAAGGTAAGTGAGAGTTGGAGTTCAAAGTGTATAAGCCACAGTGATCTGCATCGTGCTTTTGTAAGTAAGTAAAAAAAACCGCTTAATAGAATGTGTCTTTTTTTTTTGTACATTTGGGCCCATCTTTAAAATTCTTTTGTCTAAGGAGTAGATACTTTGATTGATGAACAACAAAGCAATCACTAGACCTATGTGGTTTTATGACTATTTGGCCCATTTTAGTTTTTCACAAGTAAGGAAAATACTGGAAAGGTCAAGAAATATTGAGTGAAGGGATTGAATAGAGACAGATAATCCTTTTATTCAGCTCTGTATTTTGAAGTTATTATAGTTACAATTTCCTTAGGGAAAAAAAGTCTCTTTTCGCCATATTCTGAAAAAAATAATGTGTACTGTAGCCTCAGTGCTAAGAATTGTTTGTATGGGAACATTATAGATTCCTTATAATATATATAAATACATATATATATTTACATGTATTTTTGTGTATATATATATATAATTTCAATTGTATTTCTATATTCCCCTGTTTATTTTGAAAACAACCTCTTCTGATGCATATCCAAAAGTTTGAAATTACACTTATTTCACTGTACATAGAAATTACCTGTATCCTCGTATAAGTGAAAAACTGATAAAGGAACACTTTATGTATTATTTAAGGAATTCAGCGTAATAGAATTCTCTTTTTCTGGGTTTTTAAGCTGTTTTTTTCCCATCTAAGTCAATATATAATATTTGACGTTTGGGTTCTATGTGCATATAAAGCAGACATGTGTATCAAAGTGAGCATAAGATAAAAACAGCATACAGTGTCCTTCTTGGAAAGAATTAATTTTTCAGAGGCAGAGTTGTCCAGAAGGGAGCAGAAAGCTGATTTCCTCATGAAGTAAACTAGATAAACAAAATTAAGAATAATGTTAAAGATTTATACCATAAATCATTCTCGTTTCTATCCATTTAATATATACGTGTTTTCTTTGGGTGTGTGTGAATCAAAATACTTCTAATCAAGATTATGAATTTCTGTGACTAGGATGTGTAATTCAATAAAAGGCCCTGGATTAGAAAAATAGGTAGTCTAGCTGAATAGAGGACGTTTGTCCATATTCACTTAATAAAGAGGAAGATTATTTAAAAGTCTCATTGGGCTCATATATTGACTTGGGCCTGAAAGTGATGTAATTATTTATTACGATCATAATTAAGAATATTAGAAGACTATCCATTACTGAATATTATCTTAAGGTTAAACATTGAAAAGAAATGATTATTACAAAACATATAAAAATCATTATATTTTGTGCTTCTACTATTTTGTTTGTTTGCTATTTTTGTAAGAGGGCAAAATAAGAGATCCAGTTTGTTTAATAGCATTTATTGTACCCCATAAGCTCTCTGAATCAAAAATTTTTATCAACTCTTCTGCTAAACCCAAAATTGATTTCCATGTACAGTCATTTTTTAAGATATTCAGAAACAAATCAATTGAAAAGAAAGTTGCGGCCTTGAACTGTGAAACATTTCACTTTTAACATACTCATTGAAAATCCTAGAACATCACTGTAAAGATCTTCATCTTTGTTGGCCTTCAGCTGTGAATGGATGCAGCTTTACTGTGACTTCTCCAACAATGCTTTGAAGCTCCTAATATACTGCTGGCACAGAGTTTCAAAGTCGGAATCATTCCCATAATAGGAATCTTCAATAATTAAAAATTTGGTTTGGTGGATCATAGCTCCCAAGTATTCAGTCTTTGCTTTGCTGTTTTTAATTTTACTACCTTTTGTATTCAGATCTCTCAGATTCCTTTCATCTATACACAGTTGATAATCAGATGTGGCAGTCCTCTTTGGTAACCTGCTGGGCAATGTAATTCATGGGAACATTGTGCTACTACATGCACTTTTGCCCTTGATAATCAGGAGGGCTTCCTGTCTCATAAGTGGGTGTTGTACTGTCTATCCTCCGATTATATGAAATATTTTGATCACCTAACAAGTTCTCTGAAGACTGCTTTTGCAGTAGGTGATCAATAAATGTAACCCAGACATATGAATGTGTGCAGCTGCACTGCCATCTTGTCAGGTGCAGAGAGGAACAGAGTCAGCATTGTAGATTCTCAGGAAGAGATTTAAGAAGAATGTTGTGAAGTGATAAAAATGCAGATTTTAAACTAGATAGCAGTGTAACTGATGTCACCTACAGTGTCCATGTTTTTATCATATTATGGAGAAAATAACCCACTCTAGAAGTTGCAGGTGTTTTAAAATCTTAACTTTAGAGCTGCTTGCTTCTTCTAATTGTTTAATCACTAGATTTCTGAAGTATGTATCTGCCTTCATACAGGATGAGTTTTTAACTATTTTCTCTGACTTTTAGGCTATGGTTCAATCTATTTTGAAGGAGATGTGAATTTGACAAATTTAAATTTGGATGATATTGTGCATATCCGAAGGAAAGAAGTGATTGTCTATTTAGATGATAACCAAAAACCCCCTGTTGGTGAAGGGCTAAATAGGTATGAATGTATTTACATACATAGAAAATAACCAACTGAACCACTTTTTTTGGTAGATGCAAATGGGATTATACAATATACATTCATCTGCAACTTGTGTTTTTGACTACATATATGTGTAGTGTTTGACTATTGTTTCTGTATTTTTATTTGAAAATACAAATGGTAAAGAAATGTAACACCATGTTTTTTTGTCGCTCCCAATTTCCCGTCATTATCAGGTTCGAATATCAGGGAAATTGATTATCAGTCAGTTATCAGGTTCAACTGCTAAAAAACGTGCTGGCCTCTGCATACTTTTTAGTAGTTTTTTTTTCCCCCCCTGTTTCTCCTTTGGCCAATATTTTTCACAGTATTTTATCCCAATATCCTAGCTTCTAATATCTCTTCAGGCAGGTAAAAGGACCATAGTTAAAATGAAATTTCATAGCCACATTTGGAATAGCAGTCCTGGTGTATTCAATCTTTAGTTTTTACTTTACATATTTATTAGTTTTATTTATTAATGTGACAGAGTACTTAGTCGTGTTCTAGTTACTGTACAGCAGTAAGGCATAAAAAATGAATAGATACAGTCCTTACAGTCAGATATTACCTTGAGAAGGACTACATTACCACTATTGTGATCATTTCATACTCTGATTATTAATGATTAATACTGTGATGTTCCTGCTACTTAATTTGGCAAGCATTTGTTAATAAATAACCATAGCTATCATTATGACTTTTGTTAAGTACAATAATACTTAAGACTTAAACTAAAGAATTCTTAATATTGAACTATATCTAAATAACTTGCTCAATGACTCATAACTTAAATGTTATTAAAATTAGATTGGAAATAATTGATATACTGTGGTAGTTTGAAATAAATGCAGTCTGTCTCCAGAACCAGATATTGAGTTCGTTGATGTAGAGTTAGCTCCTTATTTTTAAGCTTATTACCTGAGGAGGCAAGTCTCAAGTTTTGAAAAACTTGTAGAATAATTCTAAGGTAAAATAACTACCTTGCTTTGCAGTGTACATGTTATTTGGTTTCTGATCCTAAACCTAAAGTATTTATGCTTTACTTATTTGTACTTTTCAGGAAGGCTGAAGTTACACTTGATGGAGTTTGGCCAACAGATAAAACATCTCGTTGTTTAATAAAGAGTCCAGATCGACTTGCTGATATCAATTATGAGGGAAGACTGGAAGCAGTTTCAAGGAAACAAGGAGCTCAGTTCAAAGAGTACCGGCCTGAAACTGGTTCTTGGGTATTTAAGGTAAAGCTATTCATTCAGTTCTCATTCTAATGAACTGCAGTCACAAAATGTTTGTGTTGGAAGAGTTCTTCCCTTCCATACTCTTTATATTTACAAAATAGGGAACAGATCTGGAAATACATATGATTTGCTCCAAATTACCCAGCTGTTAAAACCCAGAGCAGTGATGAATTACTATAAACTTTATGGGCTGTAATTCAAACTCTATACCCCATCCTATGAGTGCTTAGTTCACATATATAGTTTTTTTTTATGTGGGGCATCATTAGGAACTTCAAAAATTCATGAGGCAGAATTCTTAGTCTCTCTTTAGATCAACTCTTCCTAAATAGTTGTCATTCTTACTTTTAAAGATTTCTGCAATGGAGAGATTAAGACTTTTGGCCTTCCTTGTTTTCTTCCTCTTCTAGGCCAGTTGAGTTTACAACTTGTTGAAGCTTCTTGGATAGGAAGAGAACAACTAAGCAGTAGTTAGATGTGAAAATAATAAGAGTTGTTTTGGTTTCAATTTTCTATATTAGTAATGGTATCTAAAATGACATTCTTTTATATATTAATTTAGAAATTATGTAACTAATATATGCATCAAACATTATCTACATCTTAGGTATTTTGTTCTCATTTACTCTGTTATTTCTCCTCCCCCCTCACCTTTTCTCCCACTACCCAGCCCTTTCCTCTGTCTCTTTCTCTCTCTGTTTAGGTAATCCTGCAAGGTTTTGCAAGAGCAAGTATTGTGGAAACTCTTCTAAATATAAAAGTATTAAAATTTATTTTGTTGAATTGTCCTCTTCCTTAGGTCTCCCATTTTTCTAAATATGGCCTTCAAGATTCAGATGAAGAGGAGGAAGAGCGGCCTTCCAAAACTAGTACAAAAAAGTTGAAGACTGCCCCTGTGCCTCCTACAGGCCAGACCACCCCATTCCAGATGGCTCTTAATGGCAAACCAGCACCTCCAACCCAGGTAGAGAAAGGACAATGAATTTGAATGGAATCCTTGAGACAGAAGTTGAAAGCAAGTCATTCAGCTAATACAAAGCTTTTTTATGACCTCTGGAACTTTGAAGAGTACAAATATATTGGCAATCATGCTGAGACAAGTACAAGGGAGGGTATGAGGTGGTGCTGGCATCTGTTTTTTACTTAAGATTTAAAGAATTCTCTTGTTGTTTGGATTATTCCTTCTACAGATTGTCATTCTTAAGCATGACCTTCTTTTTCATTTGGACTTGCTGAATTCTGTTCTTTGATCAACCTAATATAGCATTTTGTTCATGTGGGTTGATGAGAAGTAATTCCAACTTTTGTTGACTACCCGATGTGCAGTATAATCTTGTTCTTTACTTCCAATGGTTTTATAAGAAATTAAATTAGCTTTCTGCAAAGGTTTTTAGCTCCATTTTTCTTAAGTTATTTACTTATACTTCAAGTGATCTCTTCATATTTGTATTTTAACAATACATATCTTTATGAAAATAAAGTTTTAGAATACAAATGAATTATTTGGCTTGGGGAGAGTAGGTGCTGCACTGTTTATTGCAATTACTTGTATCATTCTCTTAGTATTGTTATCTAGTATAGACCTTTTGCCTTACAGGGAAAGTTTTGTAATTTAAATATCAGGTAGTTTCCTTGAATGCCAACTCATAAAGAGTTTTACTTTAATTTTTATCATGTTTCTATTTCATCAGGTTATAAAGATATTTTTTCTTTGTTGCCACATTCCCTCAAAGAAGAGTTCTTGATATAAGATTTCTTTGTAAAGCACCCTCTACCTCTCAGCTGCTAAAAGCTGGACCTTTGGAATATCCTGCACTACAATTCTTATAGCTGCTGAAGTGTGCAATTTTTATGTTTTATTAAATTCTTTCTTGGGAGGCATTTTCTGGAGAATGTTGTCTATGTATCTTCATGCTTGCGCGTACAGGTGAGGGGAGGGTATGATAAAGTGGAAGTTGAATCTAAGTTGACTTTTATTTGTATAATCTTTGTAGCATTTAGAATACTCCTAAGAAACCTCTTCTGAGCTAAAGAAATGCTGTAAAATGGACTTGGTTTTTTTCCCCCAGTATCTGTGTTCATTTTGTCTGAATCCTATGCCTTGTTAAAGCCCTTTCTTTCTAAAGTGTTTTTTGACCTTATATTACATGTATTTCTTAGGGGAACAGTCAGGTAACCTTCTTGTTTGCTAATGAATGTAATGTGTAGGACCCTAAAGATACATCTGAAAAAGAAAAGCTTCATATTTGGGCACATTTATATGATATTTGTTAGAATACAAATAGAAGAGGACTGTAAAACCCTCTAACAACACTTTAGCTGTTGAAAAACCAAGAATGGAAAACATTCAGAAGTGTAAGATTCTAACAAGAAAGTAAGTAGTAGAGATTCAAAATGGGCAAATAGAATACAGTGACTAGGAAACTTTTCCAGCATATCTCCTTTAACTGAAGAAGTGAGTGGTCTTTGTTGTTTTAGTTGGGGGATAGCAGAAATGGGTAAAGGTCTCCATATATACTAGGCCTTAGGTTTTTTTTTAACTTGAATTATTTTTGAAGGCCTTGAGCTTAGTTTTACTAGAGCAGTAATGTGAAACTCTAAAGAATCCTTCCTTTTATACTGCCTGCTGACCCAGATGAAGTAGGTGGAAAATGCCAGTGGTTGCAGTTTTTAAACGTTAGCACCAAAGACCCTAATTTTTTGTCTTACAAGGGGAAAATTACTAAACCATCTAAATAAACTTGGAACAGGCCACACATTCACCTTAGCCCAGCATCAAAATGGCCACCTGAAGAGGCTGATTTCCATGATATAGTATTCTTATCGTATTTTTTCCCATATACAACCTCAGAATTTCTATTATTTTATTTTTAATTTTTCTCTAGGTACTTAGGAAGGGATATATGCTTGTTTACTGGTCATATTAATCCTCCTACCCTTTTTTTTTTTTTTTTACATTTTGTATTGTGAAATATATACCAAAAAAGCGGTAATTTCAAAATACATTTTAAAAAGTAGTTTTAGAACATATTTTTAAGTATGGTATAGAGTTACAGCTCCACAATTTCAGGTATTTCCTTCTAGCTGCTTGCTCTAAGACACTGAAGACTAAAAAGAAATGTCAATATAACCTATCTTCTCTGTTACAATGATTACTGAATCATTATCTTCTTGGTTACAATTCCTCCTCCTTTGATCCTTCTCCCAATCTTTAAGGATATTTGACAGACTGTTCTAACTTCTTCATGTTGGAAAGGGGTGTCTGCATTATGGGGTAGAGGTATGCAACTGGTTGATGCTCTCTGGTACCTCTGGATTTCAGGGCTTATCTAGCCTACAAATCATCTGGAGGTTTTTAAGTTTCTGAAAAATAAACTTAGTGAGTGAAACTTCTACAGAGTCTCAGATAGAGCCCTGGGTATTTTTTAGCGTTTACAAAAATATTGTTGGTTGAAGCTTGACATACTGGCAGTTAGCAAAATCTAGCTGAAATGTGCATAATAGTAACCTCCAGAGCAACCTCTTGACTCTATGGAAATCTCTTAGCCACTGATACCTTATTTTGTTGTATTTATTTTCCCCCTTTTGGTTACGTAGGCATCGTTATCCAATGGTGCCAGGGCCAGGCTCATCTCTGGGAGTCATGTCTCACATGGTGATATGGGATGATGTTAATGATTTTACTTGTAGAGTTGTGCTTAGAGACAGAGAGAGAGAGAGGCCACATCTGAGCAACAAGTTCTCTGGAAGTAACTTTTAGGCATAATCGTAGGTAGTCTTAGTTTATCCCACTACCTTTTACATATTATCCTCAGACTCCTTTCCAGCTTGCTTTTGCTGTTAAATGAGCAATTAAATCTAAACAACCAAAAAACCTAAAGGTAACTACATTTTCATGTAATCCAGCTTCCTATACCCTTTTAGGTTAGAGAAAATGTTGGCAGAAAAACCTTCATCTCAGATGAATTAAGATAGTTTTAGAAAAATTTGTTCTATAATTAAAACAATGTTTCCAGAATCATAGGTCTGAGATCCAGTTCCCAGCGGCTTCTTCAGAATACCCCAGTGAGCTGGAGTTGATTCCATAGATCTGGCATGGGACTCTGGAATATTTATCTTTTAAAAGCTTTTTCCTGTATGTGTAATCAGATTTCAGACCTCAGACCATTGGCACTCAGATAAAGATACATGTAACTTTTACTTTGGTCTTACTTATTTATTTCTTAATGTGTTTTCATTGTAAAATATAAACCCAAAGCAAAGAAAGAAAAAAGCAGTAATTTTAAAAGCACACTTCAACAAGTAATTATAGAACAGATGCCAGAGTTCATCCTGGACTATTATTTCACCATCTCAGATTTTTCCTTCTAGATGCTCCCAAAACACTGGAGGCTAGAAAGGAATATTATCAGCAGCTGTACTCGTTTGTTAAAGCCTATTTTCTCTGTTATACCTCCTTTTTCTCCTTTAATCCTTCTCCCAATCCGTAGGAATCTCTTGGTAATTCCCATTCTGACTTTTTCCTCTTGAGAGGGGATGGCCACACTAAAGGATAGGGAGATGAAACTGATTGGTAATCTTGAAGAGGCTAATCCCTCTCAGTTTCAGGATTTGTCTGATTTAGGAACACCCCAGAAATTATATGTTCCAGAAAGGCAAACCTAGTGCATGAAACTTTTTTCAAAAAAAACCTTTTTTATTATGAAATATGACATATATACAGAAAAGTTATAAATTTCAAAGTACAGTTTAGCAAGTAGTTATAGAGCAAAGATCAAAGTTTAGTATGGGTTACAGTTCTAGAGTCTTAGAGCCCTGAGTTTTCTTCACGATTTCCAGGAATGCTGTTCGATAGGCCTTGTCATACCATGGCAATTTGCAGTCTCTGGCTAAAGCTTACATAGGAGTAACCTTCAGAGTGACCTCTCGACTCTATTAGAAATCTCTTAGCCACTGAAACCTTATTTTGTTACATTTTTCCCCCTTTTGGTTAAGAAGTCTTTCTCAATCCCATGATGCCAGGACCAGGTTCATCTCTGGGAGTCATGTCCCACATTCCCAGGGAGGTGCATGAAACTTACAGAGTCTTAGTTTGAGCCGTAAATGTTCCTGAGAGTCTACAGGGAATGATGTCCATTGGGGTTTAACAAACCATGGCAGTTAGCACTGTCTAACTGAAGCTTGCCTAAGAGTAACCTCCAATGTAGCCTCTTATTTATTTATTTATTTATTATAAACAAGCATATGTATAAATATTCTTGACATAGAACATTCTTGACATGTTTACAATCAGCGGCTCACAATATCGCCACATAGTTATATATTCGTCACCATGATCACCTTTTTGAACACATGCATCTCTCCAGCAAAAGAAAGGAAAAAAAAAAAAAACTCACATGCCATACCCCTTATCCCTCCTTCTCATTGACCACTAGTATTTCAGTCTATTCAATTTATTTTAACCTTTGTTCCCCCTATTATTTATTTCTTATCTGTGTTTCTTACTCATCTGTCCATACTGTAGGTAAAAGGAGCATCAGACACAAGGTTTTCACAATCACATAGTCACATTGCAAAAGCTATATCATTATACAATCATCTTCAAGAAACGCATTATATAGATATCTCCTTTTTAGTTTAGGTGTATTAGAGTGACAAGATAGGGGAAGTATCTGAAACTGTAAATCTATGTTCCAGTAGCCAGAATAGCCTCTTGCCTCTATTTGATCTCTTTCAGCTACTGATTCCTTATTTTATTACACATCTTTTTCCCATTTTGGTCCGGAAAGCATTGTCTGTCCCATGGTGCCAGAATCAGACTCATCCCAGAGAGTCATTCCCGACATTGTCAGGGAGACTTTTGCCCCTGGATATAGCATCCCATGTAGCAGGGAGGATAATAATTTTCCTTGCAGAGTTGGAGTCTTATTTTGAGGTCTAACTACTGTTCAGCACTATAAGGGAGAGTAGTTAAATTGCTCAGAAACTCAACATTTATTCAAATAATTTTAATTTTAAAGAAGGAAAAAAGTGATTATAATTAGAAGAAAATCTCATATGTTCCATATACTTTTATTTGAAATAAAATGGCAGCTATATAAATGGAAATATTTATAAAATGAAATATTTATATGAATATATGTAAAATATATATATTTTAATATAAAATACAGGTATTTCTATGGTTTTTTTTTTACACACGCAATAATTTTATTGTCACAAGCTTTTTTCCCAGATATAATTGAAGGATGGATTCATTTTCTTAGTTCATCAGCCTGAAATCTTTTTTTAAAATTAATTTTAATGTCCAATTAAAATTATAAATATTGAGGTCTATCTTCCCATAGTAATCCAGTATCCCTTGGGTGTATGTGTAGACAAAAGACACATTTGTTCGTACGTATTTGTAAGTAATGACCCTTGAAACCCTGGCATGGAATTTCTCATTAGAAGGGCATAATATTATCAAGAGGGCTGATTTTCAAGCAAAATGAATCTATATTGCTCTGTACAGTTAGGAAACAGGTTGTTTTGGAGGCAATAAGAGCAGTAGTTATACTGGATCAAATTATTAGGCCGAGAGGACAGTATGAATTACTTTAACATCTGTTTGATCTTGGACTGGTTGTTCACTGTTTGTTAAATAGGATATCTTGATATACCTCACTATACTGATTTAAGCGGTGCTTTATCTTTAGGGTATTGGCAGCTTTGTTTGTATAAGGAAGATTCTTTTGACTTGGAGAATAGAGGGTTCTCAAGTCATTGAACCATAGTCATAATTCTTTTATCTCAACCTTCCATATACTCACGTATTTGTTTGACAGATATTGTCTGTGTACTTTGGTATTTGTCAGACACCATACTGGTGTTCAGAAATAAGTAAGATGTGATCCTGTATTCAAGAGATTACTGTTTAGGAAGGGGAAAGTACAAATGATATCCTTTTGGCTTCTCCCAGTTCATGCTTTTCTTTTCCATAGACCTCTCAGGAATGGGATGGGAGGTAGTTTCCTTTTCTTTTCCCCATTTAAGTTCCTCTGAGCATCATTTTTTATTAGTGTACTTTTCTTTCCAGTTCTAACTTTGAAGAAGGACTCAACCACCTAAGATATCTTTGAAAATAATTTCAGAGACTTTTTGCAGGGTATTCATTGCAATTGTTTATGTATACTTTAACAAAATTCATGTATAGGTTTCTAGGAACATGCCACATCCTCGTAGTTTCATAGTAATTTCCTCTTGTCCACTTAATTAAATAATTATATCTGGTAGCTTTTGAAGTCTGTGCATGAGGGTAGAACAAATGAAACCTTGATCTTAACATTCTTCTAAAAGATATGCTAGTACCCTTACATCTTCAGTCTAGTATTTGATGATATCTTCCTATTTTGCCTAAAAGTGTTATATATGCGCACCTTTTCCTGTTTGTACTGTTCCTTTGTTGAGTAGTAAGTTGGAACCATTCTCTCCTTCCTTTCTTCCCTCCCATCCTTACTTCTTCTTGTTCTTTAATATTTTTGAGTTGCTTTTTCTACTATGTACCAGGCATTAGGCAATCAGTGAATATTGAACTGAACTGAACTATGTGCTTGGTGTGAGATATAGAAAACTGTAGGCTATAATCCCTGTTCTCAAGCCTTGACAATCTGGTGGGATATGCTGTTGTATGTATGCAAGAAATTATAATACATTGTGAGATGTGATATAAAACAAGTGTAAATAGGGTGTTACAGGAACCCAACAGTAGAGGGTATCCTAACTGGCAGGTTGACAGGATCAGGAGTAAAAGAACTTTTCCAAAGTTGAATTACTATGTTAAAAATGGACATTTTAGGGAACCTGTGGTATGAGTGTTTGAAGGTGTTTTCTTAGAATTATTTTAATTGTAAATGCAATCATCATCACCAGGACTTAATCTTTTTTTTTCTTTCTTCTTTTCCCTTTCTTCAGCATTTTAAAACATACAAGCAGTGAGAACAACCTGTAACCTCCCCAGTAGGTGAAATACAGTTTCATCATTGCTTTTGAACCATTATATAGCCTCTGTGAATTTTGTTAGAGCAGTCCTTGGGGATCATTCACATCTTAAGTAGCAATTCACCAAATGTCCAACACAAGTTTTTCTGAGATTGTAAATGGGAGTACCATTCAAGATAAAGTTGAAAAATTACACTAATGGTTGTTTCTTAGTCCAAAAAATCATGAAAACCTTTTCTTTCTACTACCTGTTGTACACTAGAATGCATTTGAAGTTTAGCATACTATGCCACTTGTAAAAAATGGAACAAAAATTGTGTGAGGATAAAAAGGTGCAAATGATATCATGATAAGAAAAATAATTGGTAGACTTTTTGATTTGAAAATGTTTTATAAAGTGTTTTAGTCATTAAACATTTTACCAGGTCATATGTAAGCTTTGGGCATATTTAATAAATTTTGCTGAACCATTTATTTTAGTATGTACTTCAATTTTATGAGTGTTTGACTTTTCAAACTATAGCTAACTGTCTTTACAACTGCTGAATAAATGTAAATATAATTCGACCCTTTTAAACATAAATGGATTATTCTCAGATTAAAATTGTTTCTAATATTACTTTGTTTTTACTTTTGGTAAATAGGGTAGACATTCCTTATATGTTTCATGTTTATTGCACAGATAGAACCCCACCTGTCCTTAGGATTCAGTCACCCAAAAGGTAAATCAAGGCCTAAACTTGTAGCAACCAGAAATTGAGTTCTAGATGTTTTCTTTAAGAAAATGCATAGTTACTGAAGATTTGATCAACCTTTTGTTCTCTTTTTCCAATGACTTCTGGCTACAAGGCAGAAGTAAACCTGTGTAAATCGGAAAATTATAGTTGCTAGCTAAATCAGGTAAGGCATAATTTTTGCGTGTCAAGACCACCATTTGCTTCAGTCTGGATCATTGACTTTAATAAGTTCCTAGAGAACCAAATAATCTAGTACTTATGTGGGAATTTTGGAATAATTTTCATATCCTCTTTAGCAAATATGCTGCCTCATCTCATTACAGATTGTGCAGAATCTGATATCTGATAATGCTTTGTCATATAGTGAGTAAACTGGATTTGGTCTGGAAGCCTTATGTCTGTTTATTATAATTTAATACTGCTTCCTTAATCTTTCTACAGAGCAAGAGCCCAGAGGTGGAACAGTTAGGGAGGGTTGTGGAATTGGACAGTGACATGATAGATATCACCCAGGAGCCAGTTTTGGATTCTATGTTAGAAGAGAGCATCCCTGAGGATCAAGAACCTGTGTCAGCCTCAACACATATTGCATCTTCTCTGGGAATTAATCCACATGTCTTACAGGTGAAATCCTAACCCATCCTTATGTCAACAGGAGGGCAAAGTATTTTATCTTGAGAACTTGTATAGCATCAGGCCTTGATTATTCACTCAAGAGCATTGAGTGCTAACTGGAATGAGATAAAACAGGAAATGGCCAGTGTTTGGGTCTCATATTCCTATTCAGAGAGACCAGAATCAGAAGACATGGCTTCAGGCCTTACCTACACAAAATTCAGGAGACGTGGGATCCTAGTCCCAGTTTTTCATTTTGTTTTGCATGGGCAGACACCAGGAATCGAACCCGGGGGTCTCCAGCATGGCAGGTGAGAACTCTGCCACTGTACCACCATTGCCTGCCCTGGTCCCAGTTTTTAACCATTGCTGTGTGATTTTAGGCAAGTCATTTAACACCTTGTGAGCCCTGATTTTCTTAACTATAAAATGTTGCTTGTTTACTCCACAGGGTGCTTTTGAGGCTTTGTAAATTGCTCCACAAAAGTTAAAAGTTAATAAAACTTGGGAGCTAAGGTTACTTTAAGCTCTGCCTCAACTTCATGCCCATGCCTTTTGGTATGTTATGAATTTACCTTTTGGCTTACATTTGAGTGTTAAATAATTCGTTCAGCAAACGTGAGCAATTGTTGTGTGCCAGTCTCTAGTGAGACTGTAAATACAGACATGCAGTATAATAGAATCAGTCATATGAATGTAATACTAACTCTGACACAGCGTTGTAGTAGTTTATTGATCTTTGTAAACTGCATTTTTCGTTTATGGCCTTTGCGATTTGGGGAGCACATTCATTCTATAGATAATTGCCTTTTTTAGATCATGAAAGCATCATTGCTCGCTGATGAAGAAGATGTAGATATGGTCCTGGATCAACGCTTCAACCGCCTTCCTTCCAAAGCAGATACTTCTCAAGAAATTTGTTCTCCCAGACTCCCCATTTCAGCGTCTCACTCGTCGAAATCCCGCTCAATAGGTACTGTAAAATAAGATGTTGTTTTACAAGAAAGCTGTGGAGCTGTGGAGTCCTGCTTCATAACTATGAAGTTATATTTATCATTGAAAGTTTATACAATTTATACAGTATAATCAGTTTATACAATTTCTTCTTCTGAGCTGAGTCGACTTCTCTGGGAAATAGTCCCCTAAAGGCCATACCTGTGACATAAGGATGCTAAGAAAAATGGCATTCTTAATGTCTATTGCATGACCAGCTTTTAAAAGCTATGATTAGCTCTGCTGGTGCCAGTGCAGAAGAAGAGAAAAAACACTTCTGCTTTATTTGGGGCCATACTTTTGTTTGCATGTGAATGTGAGTTAGATGGTAAACTTAGAATTCCTAATTTTCATCAAACCGTACTTAGAGAAATCAGCAAGTTGTCCTGTACTGTACTCTTTCTGTGCAGTTCTAACATCCCTGTTGCCTTCTAGAAACAAATATTGCCTCTCAAAGTGTACAAAACTTGTTACAGTAATGCTTTTTTCTAAACCTTCACAAATACCCAGAGAGGTGACCAAGTGTTTGATTTTAATGCTTTTGCTTTTCTCTTCAACTCTACTTGTAAACTACATGAAGTTAGAGATATAGAGTATTGACGTCAACAAAGGACTTAAGCAAATATCATTTCAAAACATTTGAAAGCTAGAGGAACCAGAAAGATTTGTTGCCTTAAAAAAGTGTGTTTTGAAAATCATTGCTTTTTTTCTTTTCTTTGTCTGTATTTTACAACTAAAAAATGGTTTAAAAAAACTATAGGCAGTTATAGTAATATTAGATAGAATAAATTCCTGAAATTAAAAAAAATTAAATGTCTATTTTTCAATTATTTTGTGTCCTTATTCACTTTGTTTTTAAATATATATATTTTCAATAGTTTACTCAATATAATCTGTAAGTATCAAATAATGTAAGTATAAAACTTTCATAATAATGTCTTCCATAATGAGCAATACATACAAATGTCGTACAACTTTAGTAACTCCATGCTATAGACGGGAACTATAAAATTGAAAAATAGGCAGAAGTAACAAGAACTGTCCTTTTGAGAAGCACATATGCCCTCACAAGATACCTCTGTGTTTTCATTTCATTTCCTTAGTTTTAGGATTAAAAATTGGAATTTGAGGGTTTTTTGTGTACTAAAGAACTTTTTGTGTGAACTAAAGGGTTACATTTGGGATTCTGATAAGAGCATGAGCATTGGTGTCAGGTTTAACTGGGCTTATTTCCCTTTCCTGCCACTTAGTATCTTTGTGGATTTGGGAAAGTCACTTATCTGAGCCCTGTTTTCTCTTCTCTGTAATGAGGGTGATAGTTATGTTTATCATTTAAAGTTACTGAAGAGTTAAAAGAAATAATCAGTTTATACAATATGCTGCAGATAAGAACGAGATAATTTTAAATAACAGTAGTAGAGCTTTTCTATTAATATTATTGATACTGCTATTGTTATTGAACTAATCATTAGAATTTCTGCCTAGATTTCCTGGTTAAAAGAGTGATTTTTGCAGAATCTGCATCTGTTTATAGCTGTCTATATCTGGTTTCATTAGTTTGATAGAAATGTGTGTGATTCTGTGCTCACTGATTTTTTTTGTTCAAAAAATCATTGACTGTATTTCCTAAATCTTTCCTCCCCTCATTTCAGTTGGTGGGTTACTGCAATCAAAATATACAAGTGGAGCTTTTCTTTCACCAAGTGCCTCTGTGCAAGAATGTCACACTTCCAGAGCAACATCTTTAATGAATATCCCATCCACATCCCCTTGGTCTGTCCCTCCACCCCTTATCTCTGTGTTTACAGTGCCTAGCCCAGCCCCTGAGGTTCACTTGAAAACAGTGGGTACACGTAGGCAGCCAGGACTTGTCCCTCTTGAAAAGTCTGTCACTTATGGCAAGGGAAAACTTTTGATGGACATGGCCTTATTTATGGGACGCTCATTTCGGGTTGGTTGGGGCCCCAATTGGATTCTCACTAATATCGGAGAACAGCTGAATGGCTTCTGTGAACAGGAAAATCATCAGATTGCTGATTCTATGGAGTATGGATTCCTGCCAAATCCAGTAGCTGTTAAATCGTGAGTCACATTTCTTGATGTTTTTGAAGAAAGGCAGTATGGTAGATGAGAAAAAGCTGTTCATTACCAAGAAACCCAAGAACAGGACCATGCTTTGTAATTTTTCTGGGTATGTTCTTAGAGTAATCTTAAACAGCATAAGCTATTTGTAAAATTACAAATTGAAATTATTAATAAGGTAATTAATTGTTTGGACAATCAGATATGACAAGTGTGTAATACTTACCTAATTATAAAGTTTAGTTGAAAGAGTATCAGGCGTCTCATGAATACGTTTCTGTACAATTTGCACCATTAATGTTCATGTATGCTTCTATTTCTGTGAATAATTTATACATCTGCCTTTAGATTCTGTACGCTTTTCTAGTAGTTATCAGCCAGTATGTATAGAGTATTTTTATGTAAAACATTTAATATGTATTTTCCTGTTTAATTTTTTCAAGTTTAAAAAAAGATTTTTAAAGCAGTTTTAGATTTATACAAAAATTGTGCAGAAAAAATGTAGTGACTATAAATAACATCTTTCCTAAATTTAAATGTATAGTTTGCTCTATTAGCCTCTTGGATTAGTGTGGTACATTTGTTACATTTGGTGAAACATTATTATTAACTAAAGTCCATAGTTTTCAATGGAGTTGACTTTCTGTGTTACACACTTCTATGCGTTTTGACAAATTCATGTTGTGTGTTCACCATTATAATGTCATATAGCATAGTTCCCCCCAAATGCCCTGTGCTCCACTTATCTCTCCCCTGAACCCCTGGCAGCTACGGATATTTCTACTGTTTTTGTGGTTTTTGCCTTTTCCAGAATATCATATGGTTGGAGTCATACTGTATGTAGTCGTTTCAGACTATCTTTCATTTAGTAATGTGTGTTTAATATTTTCATGCCTTTTTGTAGCTTGATAGCTAATTTTCTTTTTTTATTAATTTTTAAATTTTAAAAAAATATATAACACAAGCACTCTTAACTTATGATCATTCCATTCTATATATATAAACAGTAATTCACAATATCATCACATAGTTGCATGTTCATCGTCATGATCATTTCTTAGAACATTTGCATCAATTCAGAAAAAGAAATAAAAAGAAAACAGAAAAAAAATTCATATGTACCATACCCCTTAACCCTCCCTTTCATCGATCACTAGCATTTCAATCTAAATTTATTTTAATATTTGTTCCCCTCATTGTTTATTTTTATCCATTTGTTTTACTCATCTGTTGATAAGGTAGATAAAAGGAGCATCAGACACAAGGGTTCACAATCACACAGTCACATTCTGAAAGCTGTATCATTATACAGTCATTTTCAAGAAACCTGGATACGGGAACGCAGCTCTACATTTTCAGGCAGTTCCCTCCAGACTGTCCATTACATCTTGACTAGCAGGGTGATATCTATTTAATGCATAAGAATAACCTCCAAGATAACCTCTCAACTCTGTTTGGAATCTCTCAGCCATTGACACTTTATTTTGTCTCATTTTGCTCTTCCCCCTTTTGGTAGAGAAGGTTTTCTCAATCCCCTGATGCTGAGTCTCAGCTCATTCTAGGGGTTTTCTCAGTCCCTTGATGCTGAATCTCAGCTTATTCCAAGATTTCTGTCCCACGTTGCCAGGTAGGTCCACACCCCTGGGAGTCATGTCCCACGCAGATACAGGGAGGGTGGTAATTTTGCTTGTTGTGTTGCCTGGAGAGAAACAGAGAGACCACATTTGAGCAACAAAAGAGGTTCTCTTCAGGGTCACTCTTAAGCCTAATTTTTTATTTTTATTTTTTTATACATGGCAGGCACTGGAAACCGAACCCGGGTCCTCTGGCATTGCAGGCAAGCATTCCTGCCTGCTGAGCCACCGTGGCCTGCCCTTAGGCCTGATTTTAAGTAGACTTGACCTGTCCTTTGTGGGCTTTAGTTTCATATGAACAAACCCCAAGATTAGCAGTTCAGCCTATAGCTTTGGTTGTCCACACTGCTTGTTAGAGTATCAAGAATTCAACTTGGGGAAGTTGAATGTTCCCCCTTTCTCACCATTCCCTGAAGGAGACTTTGCCAATACTTTTTTATTCACTGTGGCATTTATCAGGACATCACTGTGAACAAACATACAAAATCTCATGCCCTCCTCAAGGTTCCATGTACTTACGGTATTCATTTAAGCTGTCTACATAAGTTATATTAGGAAATGCACTAGTCAAAATATAAATTTTGTACCGAATATTTTTTACTTTAGTCTCACACATAAGGTAAAATTTTTAAATATTAATTACCATCTATTTTCAGTACCCTGCAGTAATGACATTCCTTTTTTCTTCCTCATGTGAAAACATTTTTTTAAATTTGTACCTTTAGTCACTATCATTATACACTCTAGGCATTCCTAGATTATACCATCACAGTCTTTAACATCTATCTTTCTTTCTGATTTCATTTATGTCCCCAGCCCTCCTCCCTCTTTCATTCTCACATGCAGCTTCATTCAGTGTTTTAACATAATTACATTACAGTTAGGTAGTATTGTGCTGTCCATTTCTGAGTTTTTACATCCAGTCCTGTTGCACAGTCTATATCCCTTCAGCTCCAATTACCCAATATCTCACCCTGTTTCTATCTCCTGGTGGTCTCTGTTACCAAGGAAATATTCCGAGTTTATTCACTAATGTCAGTTCATATCAGTGAGACCATACAGTATTTGTCCTTTTGTTTCTGGCTTATCACACTCAGCCTAATGTCCTTAAGGTCTATTCATGTTGATACATACTTCATAACTTTATTCTGTCTTATAGCTGCGTAATATTCCATCTTATGTAAATGTCACAGTTTGTTTAGTCAACGGTCTGTTGATGGACATTTTGGCTGTTTTCATCACTTGGTAATTGTTAATAATGCTGCTGTAAACATTGATGTGTAAATGTCCATTTGTGTCCTTGGCCTCGTGTCCTTTGAGTAGAGACAGCGTATAGATGGGTCCTGTTTTTTAATCCATTCTGCCAGACTATGTCTTTTGATTGGAGAGTTGAATCCATTAACATTCAGTGTTATTACTGCATGGGTAGTACTTCCTTCTGCTATTTTCCCTTCTGGATTTTATATGTCATATCTAATTTTCCTTCTTTTTACCTTTACTCATAGTCTTCCTTTCTACACTCTTCTCCACACCTCTCTCTTCTGTCTTCGTATCTGTCTGTAGTGCTCCCTTTAGTATTTCTTGCAGAGCTGGTCTCTCAGTCACAAATTCTCTCAGTGATTTTTTTGTCTGAAAATGTTTTAATTTCTCCCTCATTTTTGAAGGACAGTTTTGCTGGATATAGAATTCTTGGTTGGCAGATTTTTTCTTTTAATAATTTAAATATATTATCCCACTGTCTTCTTCCCTCCATGGTTTCTGCTGAGAGGATCTGTGCATAGTCTTATTGGGCTTCCCTTGTATGTGATGGATTGCTTTTTTCTTGCTGCTTTCAAGATCCTCTCTTTCTCTTTGACCTCTGACATTCTGATTATTAAATGTCTTGGAGTATGTCTATTTGGATCTATTCTCTTTGGGGTACGCTGCACTTCTTGGATCTGTAATTTTAAGTCTTTCATTAGAGTTGGGAAATTTTCAGTGATAATTTCCTCCATTAGTTTTTCTCCTCCTTTTCCCTTCTCTTCTCCTTCTGGGACACCCACAACATGTATATTTGTGCGCTTCATATTGTGTTTCAATTCCCTGAGTCCCTGCTCATACTTTTCCATTTTTTTCCTATAGTTTCTGTTTCTTGTCGGATTTCAGATGTTCCGTCCTCTAGTTTTGAAATCCTATGTTCTGTCTCTCGAAATCTACCATTGTAGATTTCCATTGTTTTTTTCATCTCTTCTACTGTGTCTTTCATTCCCATAAGTTCTGTGATTTGTTTTTTCAGACTTTCAGTTTCTTCTTTTGTTCTTTCCTTGCCTTCTTTATATCCTCCCTTAGTTCATTGATTTGATTTTTGATGAGGTTTTCCATGTCTGTTCGTATATTCTGAATTAATTGTTTCAAACTCCTGTATGTCCTTTGAATTGTTGGTTTGTTCCTTTGACTGGGCCATATCTTCACTTTTCTTAGTGTGGCGTCTAGGCATTTAATTACCTTAATTAGTTTATTCTGGAGATTGCTTTCACTTCTTTTATCTAGGGTTTTCTTGCTGGATGAATTTGTTGTCTGTCTGTTCTTAGACATTCCGTTCAGCTTTATGTGATCCTTTAGCTTAAGTTTTGTTTAACAGAGGAGAATTTTTCAGTTCTTATTTTCTTATTTCTTGCCCTGCTTGTGTGGTGCCTTTCCCCCACACACACTTAGGAGGGTCTACTTAGATATTATATACCCCAGCCAGATTTTCCCAGACCAAACTGACCTCCTATCAGGAGGAAAGAGTCACCTGTGTTGGTTTTCCCTGAGGGAGAGACCCAGCAGGTTGAAAAACTTTCCTGTGAAGTCTCTGGATTCTGTTTTTCTTATCCTGCCCTATGTGTGGCACTTGTCTGCCTGCAGGTGCCACCAGCATAGCATGATGCGGTGCCTTTAACTTTGGCAGACTCTCCCTGCTGGGGGCGTGATGGAGACAGAGGAGAGGTTGTAGGCTGGTTTTAATGGCTTCAAATTACCAAACCCTGGGGTCTGAATTCCTTGATGTAGGGATTCCACCTGAGCTGGGCGTCACCCCTCCTCTGGAGAAGGCACAAGCTCCAGATAAGCCCCTAAAAGAGCTCACTTCTGCCTATGCCTGGAAAAGTTGCAGCCTGAAAAGTCCTGCCGCTGTATCCAGAGGCAGTCAAGCCTTTGTAGATACACAGCCACAAAAACCTCTGTTTCCTTCTTTTTTTTTTTTTTCCCCCCCTTTTTCTGTCAGTCCTGCCCCCTTGGCGCTGGGGCAAAAATGAGCAACCTCCACTTTGATCAGGTTCACCTGAGCTGGGGGCCTATTTTTAGTAGTCAGAATTTGTTAATTAGTTCCACAATTGGTGTTTGATTGTGCCTAGTCGCTGCTGCTGGTAAAGTCCTTTCCTTTCCCCTCTGGAAAGCGGCCTGTGGGGGAAGGGCGCTGGCCACCGCAGCTTTGGGAACTCACAGTTCTGGAGGGTGCTCGCAGCCGGTCCAGCTGGTCCAGACTGGGGTACGCTGTGTGTCTGGTCACTGACGTGGCCCCAGGAGCTGTTCTGTACTGTTTCTGGTTATTTAGTAGTTGTTCTGGAGGACGAACTAAAACTCACACATTATTAAGCTGCCATCTTGACCTGGAAGTCCCTGTGATTTCTTTTAACAATTTCTTGTAGTTTTCTTTGTATAGGTTTTTTGTCTCTTTAGTTAAATTTATTCCTAAATGTTTTATTCTTTTGATCGCAATTGTAAATGGAATTCGTTTCTTGATTCCCCCCTCAGATTGTTCATTACTAGTGTATAGAAACACTACAGATTTTTGAGTGTTGATCTTGTAACCTACCACTTTGCTGTACTCATTTATTAGCTCTAGTAGTTTTGCTGTGGGTTTTTCAGGGTTTTCAACATATAGTATCATATCATCTGCAAACAGTGAGAGTTTTACTTCTTCCTTTCCAATTTTGATGCCTTGTATTTCTTTTTCTTGTCTAATTGCTCTGGCTAGAACTTCCAGCACAGTATTGAGTAGCAGCGGTGATAGTGGACATCATTTTCTTTTTCCTGATCTTAGGGGGAAGGTTTTCAGTTTTTCCCCATTGAGGATGCTATTAGCTGTGGGTTTTTCATATATTCCCTTTATCATTTTAAGGAAGTTCCCTTCTATTCCCATCCTTTGAAGTGTTTTCAACAGGAAAGAATGTTGAATTTTGTCAGATGCCTTTTCTGCATCAGTGGAGATGATCATGTGGTTTTTCTGCTTTGATTTGTTAATATGGTGTATTACATTAATTGATTTTCTTATGTTGAACCGTCCTTGCATACCTGGGATGAATCCTACTTGGTCATGGTATATAGTTCTTTTAATGTGTTATTGGATTTGATTTGCTAGAATTTTGTTGAGGATTTTTGCATCTATATTCATTAGAGAGATTACTGTAGTTTTAATATCTCTGGCTTTGGTATGAGGGTGATGTTGGCTTCATAGAATGTGTTAGGTGGCTTTCCCTGCTGTTCAATTTTTTGGAAGAGTTTGAGCAGGATTAGTACTAATTCTTTTTTTTTTTGCATTTATTTGTTTTTTTTGTTTTGTTTATTATGATCATTGCATTCTACATATATAATCAGTAATTCATGTCATCACATAGGTACATATTCATCATCATGATCATTTCTTGGAACATTTGCATCTATTCAGAAAAAGAAATAAAACAAAAACAGAAAAAATTCTTATATACCGTACCCCTTAACTCTCCCTGTCATTGATCACTAGCATTTCAGTCTAAATTTATTTTAATATTTGTTCATCCTATTATTTATTTTTATTTCATTTGTTTTACTCGTCTGTTGATAAGGTACATAAAAGGAGCATCAGACACAAGGTTTTCACAATCATACATTCACATTGCTAAAGCTATATCATTATACAATCATCTTCAAGAAACATGGCTACTGGAACACTACTCTACATTTTCAGGCGGTTCCCTCCAGCCTCTCCCTTACTTCTTGACTAGCAAGGTGATATCTATTTAATGCATTAGGATAACCTCCAGGATAACCTCTCTACTCTGTTTGGAATCTTTCAGCCATTGACGCTTTATTTGTCTCATTTTCCTCTACCCCCTTTTGGTCGAGAAGTTTTCCTCAATCCCTTGATGCTGAGTCTCAGCTCATTCTACGATTTCTATCCCATATTGACAGGAAGGTCCACACCCCTGGAAGTCATGTAACACTGGACATGACTGCTGGATTCGATTTGCAAGAATTTGTTGAGAATTTTTGCATCTGTATTCATAAGAGAGATTTGTCTGTAGTTTTCTTTTTTTGTAATATCTTTTTCTGGCTTTGGCATGAGGGTGATGTTGGCTTTGTAGAATGAGTTAGGTACTTTCCTTGTTTTTCAGTTTTTTTGAAGAGTTTGAGCAGGATTGGTACTAATTCTTTCTTGAATGTTTGGTAGAATTCACATGTGAAGCCATCTGCTCCTGGACTTTTCTTATTGGGAGCTTCTTAAGGACTGATTCAATTTCTTTACTTGTGATTGGTTTGTTGAGGTCATCTATGTCTTCTCGAGTCAATGTTGGTGGTTCATACCTTTCTAGAACGTTTTCCATTACATCTACATTGTCATATTTATTAACATAAACTTGTTCATAGTATCATGTCATTACTTCCTTTATTTCTGTGGGGTCAGTAGTTGTGTCTCCTCTACCATTTTTTATTTTATTTATTCTATCTTCTCTTTTTCTTTTTGTCAGCCTTGCTAAGGGTCCATCAACCTTACTGATTTTCCCTTAGAACCATCTTCTGGGTTTATTGATGTTCTCAGTTGTTTTCATGTTCTCAATTTCATTTATTTCTACTCTAATCTTTGTTATTTCTTTCCTTTTGCTTGGTTTGGGGTTAGTTTGTTGTTCTTTCTCTAGTTCTGCCAAGTGAACAGTTAATTCCTCGATTGTTGCCCTTTCTTCTTTTTAGATAGATATAGGCATTTATGGCAATAAATTTCCCTCTAGCACTGCCTTTGCTGCCTCCCATAAGTTTTGATATGTTGTGTTTTCATTTTCATTACCTCGAGATATTTACTGATTTCTCTTGTAATTTCTTCCTTGACCCACTGGTTGTTTAAGATTGTGTTGTTGAGCCTCCACATATTTGTGAATTTTCTGGCTCTCTGCCTATTATTGATTTCCAACTTCATTCCTTTAAGATCTGAGAAAGTGTTTTGTATGATTTCAATCTTTTTAAATTTGTTGAGACTTGCTTTCTGACCTAGCACATGGGATATCCTTGAGAATGATCCATGAGCACTTGAGAAAAAGGTGTATCCTGCTCTTGTGGGGTGCAGTGTTGTATAAATGTCTGTTTGTAGCTCATTGATTGTATTATTAAAATTCTGTGTTTCTATATTTATCTCCTGTCTAGATGTTCAGTTCATTGATGAGAGTGTGGAATTGAAGTTTCCAACTACTCTCGTAGATTTGTCTAGTTGTCTTTTCACTGTTTTCGGTGTTTGCCTCATGTATTTTGGAGCATTCTGGCTCTGTGCATAAATATTTATGATTGTTATGACTTCTTCTTGAATTGTTTCTTTTATTAGTACATAGTATCCTTCTTTGTCTCTTAACTGTTTTACATTCGAAGTCTAATTTGTTGGATATTAGTATAGTTACTCCTGCTCTTTTCTGATTGTTATTTGCATGAAATATCTTTTCCCAACTTTTCACTTTCAACCTGTGTTTTACTTTGGGTTTCAGATGTGTTTCCTGTAGACAGCATATAGATGGGTCCTGTTTTTTAATCCATTCTGCCAGACTATGTCTTTTGATTGGGGAGTTTAATCTGTTAACATTTGGTATTATCACTGTACAGGTAGTACTTTCTTCTACCATTTTGCGTTTTGGATTTTATATGTCATATCTCATTTTCCTTCTTATTACCTTTACTGATAGTCTTCCTTTCTACACTCTGCTCCACACCTCTCTCTCCTGTCTTTTCTTATCTGCCTTTATTATTTCTTGTAGAGCCGGTCTCTTGGTCAGAAATTCTCTCAGTGATTTTTTTGTGTAAAGATGTTTTGATTTCTCGCTCATTTTTGAAGGACAATTTTGCTGGATATAGAATTCTTGGTTGGCAGTTTTTCTCTTTTGGTATCTTAAATATATCATCCCACTGTCTTCTTCCCTTTGTGATTTCTGCTGAGAAATCTACATGTAGTCTTATTGTGCTTCCCTTGTAGGCGATGGGTTACTTTTCTCTTGCTGCTTTCAGGATTCTCTGTTTCTCTTTGACATCTGACGTTCTGATTAGTAAGAATCTTGGGCAACGTCTATTTCGATCTATTGTGTTTGGGGTATGCTGCACTTCTTGGATTTGTAATTTGACGTCTTTCATAAGAGTAGGGAAATTTTCAGTGATAATTTCCTCCATTCGTTTTTCTTCTACTTTTCCCTTCTCGTCTCTTTGGGACACCCACAACACGTGTATTCTTGTGCTTCATGTTGTCATTCGGTTCCCTGAGTTCCTGCTCTTATTTTTCCATTTTTTTTCCCTATATTTTCTTTTGCTTGTCAAATTTCATATGTTCCGTCCTCAAGTTCACTTCTTATCTTCTACCTGCTGAAATCTAAAATCGTAGGTTTTCATTGTTTATCTCATCTCTTCTACTGTGCATTTCATTCCCATAAATTCTATGATTTGTTTTTTCAGACTTTTCGATTTTTTCTTTTTGTTCATTCCTTTTCTTCATTATATCCTCCCTCAGTTTAGTGATCTGGTTTTTGATGAGGTTTTCCATGTCTGTTCGTCTATTCTGAATTAATTGTTTCACCTCCTGTATCTCATTTGAATTGTTGGTTTGTTCCTTTGGGTAGGCCATATCTTCAGTTTTACTAGTGTGATTCGTTCTTTTTTGCTGACATCTAGGCATTTAATTACCTTAATTAGTTTATTTTGAAGATTGTTTTCACTTCTTTTACCTCAGCTTTTCTTGCTGGGTGAATTTGTCGTCTGTCTGTTCTTTGACATTCAGTTCAGCTTATTCTGGACCTCTAGCTTAAGTTTTGTTTAACAGAGGAGAATTTTTCAGTTCTTGTTTTCTTGTTTCTTGCTCTGCCTGTGTGGTGCCTTCCCCCCCTCCACCCTTAGGAGTGTCTACACAGGTATTATACTCCCCAGCCAGGTTTTCCCATACCAGACTGGCCTCCTGTCAAGAGGAAAGAGTCACCTGCCTTAGTTTTCCATGAGGATAAGACCCAGCAGGTTAAAAGACTTTACTGTGAAGTCTCTGGACTCTGTTTTTCTTATCCTGCCCATTATGTGGCGCTCGTCTGCCTGTGGATCCCACCAGCATAAGATGATGTGGTACCTTTAACTTTGGCAGACTCTCCCTGCTGGGGGCATGGTGGAGACAGAGGAGAGGTTGTAGGCTGGTTTTAATGGCTTCAAATTACCAAGCCCTGGGTCTGAATTCCTTGAGGGAGGGATTCCACCTGATTTGGGCTTCACACCTCCCCTGGGGAAGCCACAGGCCCCAGACAGGCTCTCAAACAAGCTTGTTTCTACCTTTGCCTGGGGCAGTTGCAGCCTGAGAAGCCCTGTCGCTGTATCCAAAGGCGGTCAACCTTTGTATAAACACAGCTACAAAAAAGAAAAATTGTTCCCTGAGTAGGACTCCCGTTTCTCAGGTTTGCCAATCAACAGCATAAGTTGGTAGGTTGCGTTTTGTACCTTAAGGTCTTATGTACCCCCTCCGAATTTCAGGGCCTTGACCCTTTAAAGTATTATGTGTTATCCAATCCAAGAAACCTCTGTTTCTTTTTTTTTTTTTCTTTTTTTCTGTCAGCCCTGCCCCTTTGGCGCCGGGCCAAAAATCAGCAACCTGCGCCCTGACAAGGTTCACCTGAAGTATTACATGTTTAGAAAATGGGCCTATTTTTAGTAGTCAGAATTTGTGAATTAATTCCACACTTGAAGCTTGCTTGTGCTCAGCCCCTGCTGCTGGTAAAGTCCCCTTCCTTTTCCCTCTGGGAAGTACTCTGTGGGGGAGGGGTGCTGGCTGCTGCATCTTGGAGCACTCATGGTCTTGGGGAGGCTCCCAGCTGGTCCAGACTGGGGTACACTGGGTGTCCGGTCACTGACGTGACCCTAGCAGTTGTTCTGTACTGTTCCTGGCTGCTTAGTAGCTGTTCTGGAGGACAAACTAAATCCCACACACGGTAAGCTGCCATCTTGGCACTTCCCGCTGATTTCGTTTACTGCTCAGAAATATTCCATTGCATTGCTTGTACCAGAGTTGATTTATCTGTATCTAGTTCACTATTGAAGGACACTGTTTACTTTTCAGAACAGACTGTGCTGTGTTCACTACAGATTAAGTAAGTGTAATTAATTATTGTCCTTAGTTTTAAAATTTTGATTTGAATGAAAAGGAATGAATTGTGACCCCCCACCATACAGCATACCAGGAAAAACAAAAGTGCAACAGCATCTCTTGAACCTCACTATTAGAAATATTGCTCGTAAACCTAGTGATTAGTTTTAGATAAAGCATGATCTCATGAGACATATATATATATGTGCTGGTTTTTTTGAAGTAAATTCACACATACTATCCATCTAAAGTGTACAGTCAATGTCTTTTAGTATACTCACGTATATTTGTGTGTGTGTTGATATATATGTAAACTATGTTATTAGTCTTAAAAACTAGATCAAGGCCAGATTGACTTTATCGTTCATCTTAATTTAGAATCGTTTCCTTACCTTTAAGCTAAGCTTCATTACTTCTCATACCTAATTTATAGGTAATATTTGAGAAATTTGTATTCCATACTAGCTTTTGGCCTTTGGATTTTATAGTATCCAGATATATACTCAAGCCAGTTCGAATTATAACTATATTGATTCTTATGCTAATTATAACCTGGCCACCTTTGGGTTCTGAATGCTTGGGTCAAATAATTTGTTTATTTAAGGTATTGTAGTTCGATTCAACGTAATTGAACATTGATTTAGGGAACAGAATTATTTGAAATTGCAGTGAAATGTTTTGCATTCTCTTGTAATCATTAATATAAATGAAAATTTGGTTGTAGAGATATCCTGGCATCTGTCTTATCTTCATTTTCTGTGTTGTTCTTCATTTGCCCTAGCAGTCTGACTGAGTCCCCCTTCAAAGTTCATTTGCAAAAACTCAGTTTGAGAGAAAGGAAATTGGATGAGGATCTACAATTATACCAGATACCTCTGGAGCTTAAATTAAAACATAGCACCGTCCATATGGATGAACTGTGTCCTCTCATTGTCCCCAATCTGGGAGTTGCTGTCATCCATGATTATGCAGATTGGGTTAAGGAAGCATCGGGAGACTTACTGGAAGTGCAAAGTAAGTATGCACCATGCTCTTACCCTTTGGTGTCTCAGAAACAGGGTAGTAGCACGTACACATAATAGAACAAATTTCCTTACACCAATGTAGTAGGTAAGATGCCTGATCATTGTAATTTTCTGTAGCTGAGTTGAATAAGCATAATCCTTAGTTAAAAAAAAGTTGCATCATTGTTTATAAGTATTCTTAGACGTTTTAATATACAAATCCTTGTTAAAAGAACTGTAGCCCAAGTCCCTTGGAGTTATGAAATTGTATTCCTTCCCCATCCCAGAAAACATAGAGAAATATTCATCCTTCTTAACTTTTCTGACTCTTTTCTTGTATGTCCAGCTGAAGTCCACTTGATTTTCCTACCATATTTGGTGTTTATAATTTCCCTTTCAGACTTATATTACTGTCTCTCTCTAATTATGACCACGTTTTTCTGAACCAATACTTTGATAAAAGCGTTTTTCTAATTTGAAAAATTAATATTTCAAACATTATAGAACTCATATTTTAACTGTTAAATCATTTTCAATAAGGAAAAATGAAAACCATTTAAAAATGTTCCATTCCACAGTTTTTTTGTTTTTTTGTTTTTTTGGTTTTTTTTGCATGGGCAGGCACTGGGAATTGAACCTGGGTCTCTGACATGGCAGGTGAAAATTCTGCCACTGAGCCATGATTGCACCGCCCTCCATTCCACATATTTTGGGACATTTCAGTTCTTTGTGTTCGCTTCAGTTGTCTCACCTTCTTTTCAAGCCCATATGTTCAGTTCTTTGTGTTTGGTTCAGTTGTCTTACCTTCTTTTCAGACCCATATGTTCAATTCTTTGTGTTTGGTTCAGTTGTCTTACCTTCTTTTCAGACCCATAAATCCCCGTGCATTTGTAAGTGGCTTGAATGATAAGTAGAGCTTCCATTTTGTTAATAAAACAAACAAAAAAAAGATAATTTTGAGGGGTAATATGGCATAATGATTTAAGGGTTGGCATTGGGCCCAGATGGCCTGGGTTGGAATCCTGACTCTGCTTATATTGCTTATAATTTTGATTAAGTTACTCTCTGTAACTCAGTTTCCTCATCTTTAAATGAAGGAGTTTATGATTCTTCATTTTAGAAGTATGGAACCCTAATGTGGATTAAAGTTGATTTATACTGCCTTGAACAGTGTCCTGCTCAAAAAATGTTAGGCTGTGCCCAAACAGCAGGACAGGTAATTACTTATAAGTTCTAAGATATTTCTTAAAGCATTTTATTGCCAGAATTTGATGAAATTAAAGGATTTTTTCACTGTCCTCTGAGGTTGTATTAGCCATAATAAGACCAGGGGAACCTGTTTAAAGGAGCATAGAGTGAGCAGGCAGTAATACCAGTCATCTGTGGAGCTGAGTGAGATGAAATGTCTGTAAGGGAATCAACTGGAATGGGTATTTGGGGTGTTTAGTTTATTAATTTATGTATCTTTAAACCACAGAGTGAGACTGTCTCTGTAATTATTGTACAACTGTCATAGCATTGTTTTTCTGTCCCTTCCTTAGTTGTGAAGCACTGGAACTTGACATGGACATTATGTGAAGCCCTATGGGGCCATCTGAAGGAGCTCAAGAGCCAGCTGGATGAGCCTAGTGAATATATTCAGATTCTGGAGCGTCGAAGAGCTTTCTCCCGCTGGTTATCCCAAACTGCCTCACCTCAAATTGAGGAGGAAGTCTCCTTAACACAGAAAGACAACCCTGTGGAAGCTGTTTTTAGCTACCTCACAGGCAAGAGAATCAGTGAGGCCTGCTCTCTGGCTCAGCAGTCAGGTAGGGTCTATGATCCTTCTCTGCATTCCTGCCTACTTCCTATCTAGTGTCCCTTATCTTTTTTCTTTTTTTCCCAACATGGGCAGTCACTGGGAATCGAACCTGGGTCTCTGGCATGGCAGGTAAGAACTCTGCCAGTGCGCCACCATCACCTGCCCCCTACCTTTTAATTGTAGATTTGCCTTTGTCTTCTAACTGAGTGTTACATGTAGCGTTCCCAAGAAGATTACTGCTTCCTCCAAAGTAAGGACTATGTCTTGTTTTTTTCTTAGAATCTTAAACATTAAATTAATTAAAATTATTTTGATTTTATGTTATATGCTCATTGTAGTAAAATTGGGAAAAGCAAATAAGCAAAAAAGAAATGAATTAAGGCCTCCAAAATACTCTTGCCCCCTACTACTCACTGCAAAATTTCAATATGCAGTTTTTAATTAGACTGTTGTCTTCTTAATGTATTAAGTATATAAAATAAAAATGTGCACCCAGAGACATATACACATATACGTTTTTCAAAGTTGTAGTCCTTCTATAAACTCTGTTCTTTTCATTTGGTTTATTGCAAATGGTCCTATACAGGAATGCCTTGAAGATATTGTGGGTTTTGTTCCAGACCACTGAAATAAAACAAGCCACATTTATTTTTGTTTTTTTCCCATTGTATATGAAAGTTATGTTTACACTAGACTGTAGTCTGTTAAGTGTGCAACAGCATTATGTCTTTTTAAAAATGTACATAACCTTAATTTAAAAATACTTTACTGAATGCTAATCGTCATCTGAGCCTTTGAGAAGTAATCTTTTTGCTGGTGGAGGATCTTGCCTTGATGTTGTGATGGCTGCTGACTAATCTGACTGGTGGTTGCTGAATTTTGTGGTGCTGTGGCAATTTTTAAAAATAAGACAATGAAGTTTGCCATGTCAACTGACTCTTCTTTTCATGAAAGATTTCTCTATAGCATATGCTGCTTTTTCATAGCATATTACACACAGTAGAACTGCTTTCAAAATTGTTAAGTCAGTCCTCTCAAATCCTGGCACTGCTTTATCAGTTAAGATGATGTCATATTTTAAATCCTTTGTTGTCATTAAAGCAGTGTTCATAGCATCTTCACCAGAAAAAGATTCCTCCCCAAGAAACCACTTTCTTGCTCATCCTAAGAAGTAACTCCTCATCTGTTTAAGTTTTGTAATGAGATTGTAGCAGTTCAGTCACATTTTCAGACTCCCTCTCATATTCCAGTTTACTCACTATTTCTACTACATCTGCAGTTACTTCCTCTAGTAAAATCTTAAATCCTTCAAAGTCATCCATAAGGGTTGAAATCAGCTTGTTCCAAATTCCTTTTAATGTTGATATTTTGACCTCCTCCCATGAATCACCAGTGTTCCTAATGGCATCTTGAATGATTAATCCTTTACAGATGGTTTTCAGTTTACTTTGCTCATGTTCATCAGTGGAACTACCATGGCAACTGTGGCCTCACAAAATGTATTTCTTAGATAATAAGACTTGAAAGTTAGAATGACTCCTTCATCTGTGGGCTACAGAGTAGATGTTCTGTTAGCAGCATGAAAACAACGTTGGGCAGGCAAGAATGCTTGCCTGCCATGCCATAGGACCTGGGTTCGATTCCCGGTGCCTGCCCATGTCAAAAAAAGAAAACAATGTTAATCTCCTAAGTGCTCCTAAGTGACCAGGTGCATTTTTGGTGAGCTATTATATTTTGAAAGGAATCTCTCCCCCACTTTTTTTTTTTCTTTTGGTATACTGTATGGCGGGGTCACATTTCATTATTTTTCCATGTGGATATCCCATTATTGTAGCACCATTTGTTGAATTTTTGTGTTTGTTTGTTTGTTTTGTTTGGCTTGTTTGTTTTTTTGGGAAGTATGTGGACTGGAAATCAAACCCAGGTCTCCTACATGGCTGGCAAGAATTAGACCAGTGAACTATCCTTACACACATACACATATACCCTTTTTTTTTTTAAACATTTTATTGACAGATCTGCACACACATATAGTCCATACATGGTATACAATCATTGGCTCATAATATCATCACACAGTTGTGTATTCATCACCATGATGATTTTTTTTAGAACATTTGCATCACTCCAGAAAAAGAAATAAAAAAATATAAATGGAAAAGTTCAAACAGGTAGCTCATGACAGACTCTGGGATCTGTCATGTAACTACTTGTTGAAGAGTGCTTTGAAAACTATTGCTTTTTTATTAATATGCTTTGTGTATATGTTATACTATGCAATGAAAAAGGTAAAAAAAAAAAAAAAAAAAAAAAAGAGAGAAAGAGAGAAAAAAGCTCATATGTCCCAGATTGGATATCTCATTCTACCCAATTTGTTTTACCCCTCATCCTCCCTATTATTTATTTATTTTTTATCCTTTTTTTTTTTAAATTTAAATTGGCATTTTTTATTACTGATGTTTTTTCTTGAGAAGTGAATTCATTATAACTTAATCTCAGCTGTTTATGTTATGTGGAGACAAGCATAGGTAATTTTATTTTAAATGAAAAAATAGTGTAAAAGTAGTGTTTGTTATTTTAAAAACTCTACTAACAATACAGAAATGAACAGTGAAAAGTGATAAATTATCTGTGTGTAAATTATTTAACCAGCACCTTTAACAATTTATTATGAGCTTTTTGATACCTTTTTAAATATATAAACATTTAAAAATATAAAAAAGTTTTAATTCAAATATCAAGTGTCTACTGTGTAATAGCTCTGGCTTTGCGTGGCTGTAGGTAACTGGAGATGTGCTGTGTGTATCTTCTCATTCTGGGACCCAAGGCTACAGGGGCAGCCCTATCTGGGCTGTGATAGAGAGAGAGAGAGACTGAGCAGAAACATAAAATTGTTTTTTAAGTTCTTCACTTGTGGCAAATCTTCTTGCCTTCTGCTATTTAGAGTATGTCACTTTCTTAAGTCCAAAGTTTAAAATGTCAGGGACATTTACTCACAGCATTCAAGTCAAATTACGTGTCAATGGGCAGGAAAGCATCCTACTGAGGTAAGGGAACAATAATCCAATTTAATGTATCAAGTAAATTGAACTGCTTTGATCCTCCTTTTTTTTTTAATTTTTATTAATAGAACCAATCAACATACAATATGAACATTCTTTTTTTATCACATAGTTGTATATTCATCATCATGATCATCTCTTAGAACATTTGCATCAGTTCAGAAAAAGAAATTTTAAAAAAACAGAAAAAAATTCGTGCATACCATACCCCTTACCCCTCCCTTTCTTCGTTCAGTAGCATTTCAATCTAGTAAATTTATTTTATCATTTGTTCCTCCTATTATTTATTTATTTTTAATCCATATGTTTTACTCATCTGTCCATAAGGTAGATAAAAGAAGCATCAGACACATGGTTTTCACAATCACACAGTCACATTGCAAAAGCTATATCATTATATAATCATCTTCAAGAAACATTATTTTTAATCCATATTTTTAACCCCTCTGTCCATACCCTGGATAAAAGAAGCATCAAGGCAGGCCATGGTGGTTCAGCAGGCAGAATTCTCGCCTGTCATGTCAGAGACCCGGGTTCGATTCTTGGTGCCTGCCCATGCAAAAAAAAAAGGAGCATCAGACCAAGATTTCACGATCACACAGTCACATTGTAAAAGCTGTATCTTGATTCTTCGAGAATCAAGGCTACTGGAATGCACCTTCCCAGTTTCATGTACTTTTCTCCAGTCACTCCAATGCAGCATAAACTAAAATGGGATGATATCTATATAATGCATAAGAATAACCTCCAGAATAACCTCTTGACTCTGTTTGAACTCTCTCAACCACTGAAACTTTATATTTCCCCATTTCTCTCTTCCCTTTTTAGTCAAGAAGGCTTTCTCAATCCCATGATGCCAGGTCCTGGCTCTTTCAGAATGTGGGTTCTGTCCCACATTGCCAGGGAGAATGTAGAGTCAAGGTTATTTATTTTGCTTTTCTCCCAAGGACTTCACATATAGATCCCCTTCCACAAATGAAAGAAAGACATTCAGCAAGTACTTGACTGTCTAGATATAAATCTTGATAAGAGTACAAGAATGACACGGCTCAAATTAATTTATAAGCAATGCTATCCTTGATTAAACTATATTTATTGCAACTCATTTATCAGAAACCAACTAATTGGAACTATCAGGTAGATTGATTTTAGGAGGACTTGACCCTTTTAGAATTATAAGGCAGAAATCACAAGAAAAGCTATAATTAATAATTTATATAAATTGTCCAGTTGCATTCCCCTGTCAGTACACAAGCAGCTCCCTTTTTTCATGTACAGTGTACAGTGAGAATTGATATTCAGGATTTACCTTCTACAAAGCTAGAAAGACTATGAATGATTAAAAGAAAAAATGTTATACTCACCAGTTCTCCTCTTTGTAGCAGGAGAGGATCATGAAGTCTGGTTTTTGGGTTTTTTTTGTTTGGTTGTATCCTGACCCTAAGGTTAAATCTTTGGCAAGGTTTTAGATTTCAGATTATTGAAAAATTTTCCCAAAAATGTAGGTTACAAAATAATAAGTTGAATATGATGTTAAATCTGTGAAAGGAAACTCAGAAAAACCTGGCCATTTTTTACTTACTTTGGGCTACTTATCTTATTTTCAGTAGGTAATGTTTGCATATGGAAATAGATGTGAAACCATCCATATGAATTGTAGTTCTTTTAAATTCATATTTAATAATTGTATAATAAATAACATCCTGCCAAGAAATATGACATACTTAGTAAAGAAGTTAATCATTACAAACAGTCTTAGTTCTTGATATCGAATTTAGCATCTAATGACTTCAAAGCAGCTATTTCGGTAAAGATACTTTTTTATTTTTTTAAGCCCAGTGGAAATTCTGAAATTGAAAAGTGCAGTGACTGAAAAGAATAAGTCAGAAAACTTTAAGGTAGATCATTACAGATTGTCCATTCTTAAGAACAAAGTGAATGTGGAAGAATGATCAGAGCCTGAGTTATGTGTGGAACACCACTAGTGTAATGGAAGTCTCAAAAGAAGAGAGAAGAGAGAAAGGAACAGGAAAAACGTTTTACAACTTTGATGAAAGTCCTACACATTGAAAAAGCTTAGTTAACTCCAAGTAGGTAAACACAAATCTACATCCAGACACATCACAGTTAAACTGTTGAAAGCCAAAGACAGAAAAGTCTCAAAAGCATAAAAAAGAGAGAGAGAAAAGATTTATCTTGTACAGGAAGACCACAATTAGAGTAAAAGCTAATTTATGAAAAGTCAATGAAATGTCATGTTCAGAGTATTGAAAGGAAAAAAATCTGTCAATTAGGATTCTATATTCAACAAAACCATTCTTCAAAAATGAAGATGAATTAATCCATAAAACTTAAAAACCAGGCAGACCTGTCTTACATGAAGTACTTGAGGTTGAAAAGAAGTGACACTGAACCATCGCTTTCATTTCCAAAAAGAAATAAAAGAACTTCAGTGAAAGTAATTGCATAGGTTTGTAGAAGAAAGTTCAGGTATATATTTTTTCTTTTGATTACTGATTTGAGACAGTTATATAGAACAGTGGCTACAAAACTGTTTTGTTGGACTTTAAATATATAAAGATGTAATATATATTACATTGTAGCACAAAGAACGGAAATCTTTAGTCAAAGTTACATTTGATTAAACTTTCTATATTTAACTGGAATTAAGCTAATACTCAGCCTGAAATAGATTTTGCTAAATTAAGATGCATGTTTTAATCTCTAGAATAAGACTTGAGAAAATAATTTGTAAGAGTATATGCTTAAAACAAATTAAGATTGTATATTAGAAAATATTTAACACAAAGGAGGGGAGTAAAAGGGGACTAGAAGGACAAAAAAAGACAGGAGGAATATGTAAAACAGCAAAATGGCGATCATAAATCCACCCATATCAATAATTAAATGTAAATGGGTCAATGTCTCCATTCAAAAGCCAGGGAATAGCATATTAGATTAAAAAACAAGATCCAAGTATGTGCTGTCTTCAGGAGAGACAAACACTTTATATTCAGAGACACAAATAGGTACACAACAGGGATGGAGGAGATACATCATGCAGATAGTAACCAAAAGAAATTTGGAGTGGTCTTACTAATATCAAATAAAACAGACTGTAGGATAAAAATATATTTATTTATTACATGTACATATATATACACACACACACATACACATTACTAGAGCAAAGAGGCGTGGTTCATATTAATAAGAGGGTTACTTCCTTAGAAAAGTATAATATTTATAAGGAAAAATAAATCTAACAACAGTACTAACATAGAAGAAACATAAAATGTCAGAATTGAGGGGGATAATAGAGAATTAAGCAATAATACTTGGAGACTTTGATACCCTACTCTCATTAATTGACTTTAAAAAAAAACTAGACACAAGGTTAAGAATGTAGAAAACTTGAACAACACTATCAACTTTACTCTTGATACCTACTCAACAACAGAATTATAAACAAAAACCAAGAAAACTCATTCCTTATTTTCTTATCAAGCATACCATATGTTCTCCAATATAGACCATATGGTTTCCCATAAAACAGCTAAAAAAAGCATCGATACCCTACAAAGTATTTTTTTTTTAACACAACAGAAGTAAATTTGAAATCAACAACAGAAAAATATTTGGGAAATATTCAGACATGTCTATCAACTCATAGGTCAAAAGGAAATCACAATGAAATTTGATAATATTTTAAACTGCATGAAAACAACAAGAAAAACAACGTATCAAAATTTATGGGGGGCCGGGCAGCAGTGGCTCGGTGACTGATTTCTCGCCTACCATGCCTGAGACCCAGGTTCAATTCCTGGTGCCTGCCCATGGCAAAAAAAAATTTGTTGGATGCCTTTGAAGGCACAGTGTTGGTTGGAATAAGCCAGACAAAAAGCATAAATATCATGTGATCTCACTTAAATAATTAAAATATGAAGATTCCTCGGCAATAGAGATGCAATACTAGAGATCAGTAATGGAAAGATAAGGGATATGGGATGTGTTTTGGGTGTTTTTTGTTTTTTGTTTTTGGCATAATGAAAACATTGCAGCAATTCTGAAATTGATTGTGGTGATGTATGCACAACTGTGATGATAATGTGAACTATTGATTGTATACTTTGGATGCATTGTAGAGTGTGTGAATATATCAATAAAATTGCAAAAAAAAAAGCACGCATACTGTACCATCTCATTTGTATAGCATAATTAGAAGATGTAGATTCATAGCTGGAAACTTGGATACAGGTTAGCAAGGGCTGTGGTAAGGTGAAATTAAGGATGGGCACTTAATGATTAAATGGTTTGGGGAAATGGAACACTTTTGGTAATAGATGGATGTGATAGCACATGGTGAATGTAGTTAAAAGTAATGAAATATATGTTTGAATGTGGTTAAAATGGGAAATTTTAAGTTGTATATATGTTACAAGGATTAAAATTTTTATCTATTTTATCTATAAAATTTGTGAAATGTACCTGAAGTGATGCATAGTGGGGAATCTGTAGTTTTAAAATTACTTATTAGGAAAAAAGAATCTCATGTTAATAACCTAAGCTTCCATGTTAAGAAACTAGAAAAAGAAAAGGAAACTAAACTCAAACATAGAAGGGTGGAAATAATAGAGCAGAAATTAACAAAAATAAAAATCGAGAACATCAGTGACATCAAAAGTTCTTTCAAAAGATAAACAAAATATATGGGAGACCTGGATTTGATTCCCAGACCATGCACCCAAAAGAAAGAAAAGATAACAAAATTGATAAACCTTTAGACTGGCCATGAAAAAAAAAAGAAAACATAAGTTGACAAATTACTTGGAAGATATAAATTAGCAAAAGTCCCTCAAGAAATCAGAAATCTAGCATATGTAGAATGGAATGATTTCTAAATGTTGTGTTAATTTCTTTTTTTTTTAATTAATAAAAAAAATCAAAAATCTAGATAGACCTATAACAAGGAAAAAAATTGTGTAAGTAATTAAATATCTTCACTCAGAAAAGCACCAGTCCAGATGGCTTCGCTGGAAATTTTATCAGATATTTAAAGAGGAAACAATGTCAGCCTTCTACATACACTTCCAGACAACAGATGAGGGAGCACTTTCCGACCAATTCTGGTCATGTCAGCATTACCCTTTTACCAAAGCATATCTATGAAAAACTTATAGCTAACAACATAATTAATGGTGAACAACTGAATGCTTTCTCCCTACAATAGAAGCAGACCTGAGATTACTGCTGTCACCCTTTCTATACAACATCGTAGTGAATATTATTAACCAATGTAATTAGACAAGAAAAGCAAACAAAAGGCACACGGATTCCAAAGGAAGAAATAGATGTCTTTATTTGCAGGTGGCTTGATCTTTTATGTAGAAATTCCTAAGAAACTATTAAATTCAGTAAGATCTCAGCATACAACATCATTATGCAGAATTCTGTTATATTTCTGTATATCAGCAATGAACAATCCAAAAATGAAATTAATAAGATTTCATTCACAGTAGCATCAGAAAGAATATTGGGGGATTTAATGAAACAAATGAGGTGCACAACTTTTTTTTAATGCGATTTTATTGAGATAGATTCCTACACCAAATAATCCATCCAGAATATACAGTCAATAGCTCACATTATCATCATATAGTTGTGCCTTCATCACCACAATCAATTTTAGAAGATTTTCATTTCTCCAAGAAAGAAACAATAAAAGTTTAAAATAGCGCCTAAAACATTCCATACCCCTTATCCTACCCTATTATTTATTTATTTTTTGGTCTGTTTTATTACTCATCTACCCAAACACTGGAAAAAGGGAGTGTCAGTCATTAGGTTTTCATGGTCACATGATAAATAGTTATACAGTCATTATCAAGAATGAAGATTATAGTTTGACAGTTTCAGGTATTTCCTTTGAGCTGTTCTTAATAACATTAAAACTAAAAAGGGATATATATAATGCATAAGGATAACCTCCAGAATGACCTCTCAACTCTATTTGAAATCTTTCAGCCATTGAAACCGTAAAACATTGCTGAGAGAAATAGAGATCTAAATAAATGAAGAGACATTCCATGTTTGTGGACTATGGGCTGTTTGAACTTAAGCACTCTTGGCCTTTTGGACCTAGTAATTCTTTGTTATGGGAGCTGTCCTGGGCATTGTAGTATGTTTAGCAGGATCCCTGGCCTGTACCTACTGCATTCCTCTATCCACCCCTCTAGTATGACAACCAAAAATGTCTTCAGACATTGTCATTTGCGGGGGCAAAACTACCCTCTTAAGAAGCGCTTATGTATTGGAAGCCTTAATATTGTTGATGAGTGTTCTCCCCAAATTAATCTACAGATTCAGTGCAGTCCCTTGAGAATCCCAGCAGTTTTTTTGTTTTGTTTTGTTTTGTTTGCAGAAACTGACAAGCTAATCGTTATGTGGAAACAAAAAGCCTAAACAATTTTGGAAAAGAACAAAGAGGGCTGATTTTAAAACTTACTATAAAACGGTACAGTAATCAAGATAATGTGGTGGTACTGGCATAACAATGGACATATAGATCAGTGGAACAGAAATGAAAATCCAAATAATAAAACCCTTTCATTTGTGGACAATTGATTTTTCAATAAAGTTGCTGGGACAATTTAAATTGTGAAAGAATAATCTTTTTAACAAGTAGTTTTGTAATAGTTGAATATTCATCTGCAAAAAAAGATGAACTTAGATCCTTATCCAGAAATTAACTCATGATGTATCTTAGACTTAAATGTAGGAACTAAAACTATAAATAGTTTTTAGGAAAACAGGAGGGAATCTCCGTGATCTTGGGCTAGACATGACACCAAAAGCATGATCCATAAAAGAAAATGCCTGATGTCAAGATGCATCTAAATTAAACACTTATGTGCTTCAGAGGACACCATTAACAGGGTCAAAAGACAGTCTATAGTCTCGTAGTAAATAATGTGCAAATTGTATATCTGATAAAGGACTTTTATCAGTAATATATAATGAACATTTGCAACTTAACAGTAAAAAGACAACCTAGTTTTAAAATGGTTAAAATATTTTAATAGGCATTTCCTCAAAGAAGCTCAATGAAAGCTTACTAAGCACTTGAAAAATGCTCAACATTAAGGAAATGCAAAGTATAACCACAGTGAGATACCACTTCACAGCCACTAAAATGACTGTGTAATAAAAAAAAGACTGACACAAGGGTTTGCAAGGATGTGGTGAAACTGGAACCGTCATACACTGCCAAAGGGATTATAAAAAGGCACAGGCCACTTTTTAAAAACATTTTGGCAGTTTCTTATAACTTTAAACATAAGTGTAACATAGAGGTCAGGAATTTCATTCCCAGTCATCCAAGAGAAATGGATACATATATTAACATATAGACTTGTATGTGAATGTTTGTAGCAACATTACTCATCATAACTAAAAACTGGAAAGAATCCAAATGCCCATCAACTGGTGAATGGATAAACAAATGTGGCAAATCCATACAATATTCAGTAATAAAAAAGATAAATGTTGCAACATGGATGAACTTAAAATACATGCGAAGTGAAAGAATTCAAAAGTAAATAAACGTGATTCCATTTATATGAAATGTTTGGAAATGGCATATTTGTAGAGATGCAAAGTATATTGTTGCATAAAAATGAGGATTGAGATAGCTAATGAGTATGATGGATCTTTTGAGGGTATAGACATGTTCTGAAACTGGAGTCATGTTAGTTAAGCAACTGTATAAATTTCCTTTAAAAAATTAATCAAACTTATCCCTGTAAAGAATAGGCTGAGCCTACTTAAAATTAGGCCTAAGAGTTGCTTCCAGAGAACCTCTTTTGCTGCTCAGATGGCCTATCACTCTCATTCAGCCAACATGGCAAGCGAGCTCACTGCCCTTCCCCTCTCTGCATGGGACATGACTCCCAGCGGTATAGGCCTCCCTGGCAACATGGGACAGAAATCCTAGAATGAGCTGCGACTCAGCAACAAAGGATTGAGAAAACCTTCTCGACTGAATGGGAAAGAGAGAAATGAGACAAAATAAAGTGTCAGTGGCTGAGATTCCAAACAGAGTTGAGAGGTTATCCTGGAGGTTATTCTTACGCATTAAATAGATAATCACTTTTTTAATTAAGGGTAACAGAGAGGCTGGAGAGAACTGCCTGAAAATGTAGAGCTGTGTTTCAGTAGCCATGTTTTTTGAAGATGATTGTATAATGTTATAGCTTTTGTGAGGTGACTGTGTGATTGTGAAAACCTTGAGTCTGATGCTTCTTTTATCTACTTTATGGACAGATGAGTAAAACATATGGATTAAAAATAAATAATGAGGGAACAAATGTTAAACTAAATCTAGTAGATGGAAATGCTAGTGATCAATGAAAGGGAGGAGTAAGGGGTATGGTATGTATGAATTTTTTTGTTTTCTTTTTATTTCTTTTTCTGAATTGATGCAAATATTCTAAGAGATGATCATGATGATAAATATACAACTATGTAATAGTATTGTGAATTACTGATTATATGTTAAGAATGATATGTTGGGTGGGCCACGGTGGCTCAGCAGGCAGGAATGCTTGCCTGCGATGCCAGAGGACCCGGGCTCAATTCCCGATGCCTGCCCATGTTAAAAAAAAAAAAAAAAGAATGATATGTTAAGAATGTTTTTGTTTGTTGTTATATTTTTTAATAAAATTTCAAAAAAAAGGAAAAAGTAATGGTAGAGTTCCATAAGGGGCCAATGAAAAAAATCTTTCCATCTGGGAAACCCGTAGTACCCTCTCAAACATTGGGGGCTTCTAAGAAAATAGGCAAACCCCTTGATTTTGAGGCTTGCCCTTAAGAAACTTCTTTCTATAGCAGAGAAGCTAAGACTACCTATAATTATGCCTTAGAGTTGCTTCCCGGACAACCCTTCGTTGGTCAGTTATGGCCTCTCTCTCTCTAAGCCCACTCTGCAAGGAGAATCATTACCTTCTCCCCTACCTGGGACATGATATTCAAGGGTGAAAGTCTCCCTGGCAACATGGAACATGACTCCCAGAGAAGATCCCTGATACCATGGAATCAACAGCACCTTCCCGAGTGGAAGAAGTGTAACAGATAAGGCCTCAGTGGCTAAGAGAGTTCAAATACAGTCCAGAAGCTATTCTGGAGGCTACCCTTATGCATACGTAAGCTAGATATTACTAATTCCTGTGGTTTGCCACACCCCAATCAACATCATTATCGTTAACTCTTAACAATGCCTAGGGATCTGAGACTCAATAAAAGTTTCTTGCACTAAGTTTATTTTCCTGAAATGTATAACCTCTGGAGGATTCCTAGGCCTGATAAAATCCTGAGACCAGGAGGGACCAGCCTCTCCCAAGATTATCAACTAATTACATCACCCATCCCTTATTGTCAACACCCCTTATCAACATAAAAAAGTTCAAATGGATATTGCCAAAATATCCCTATAGATTGAGAGAAGGATCAAAGGAGAAGAAGTTGTAACAGAGAAAATAGTATTTAACAAATGAGTGCGATTGCTGATACTAGATTAACATTTCTTTTAGCCTTTACAGTTTTGAAGGAGCTAGAAGGAAAAATGTGAAATAGTAGAATGGTAACCCATAACATACTTAAACCCATACATACATGTTAAAATGTACTTTAAAAGTTATTGGTTTTTTTCTTTCTACTTTTTGTATATATGTTATATTTCATAATTTTAAAATGTTAAAAAAAAAAAAGAGGTAGTACCCTAGAATTCCTAACATTTACTCAGCATATTTTACCTTTGATGGGGAAGTTTTTGTGGAAAGTCATATAATGACAGAAGTTAATTAGTTAACTATGTGATGAGAGCAAAGAGAAGTGGATGATCATAACAGACAATGGTATTAAGCTATGGTGTATTAATGTCCTCTCTAAATTTGACCATCTCTAATGACTAGGATATTTTGTATTTGCTCTCTTGTGGGTGATGTATACAGTCTTTCCTTTTTTCTTTATCAGTCACCTAGAATACTAGCAGCTAGTAGACAAATGGGCTGTAGCACTTACTGCATGAATCAGTCCAGTCATACAGGCCTAGCAATACATTTCCAAGGGTGCTCCTGATACAGGTTTCTTTCTTCTAGGCTCATCTTTTGTTAAAAAATATTTACTGATATATAATTCATATACCATGTAATTCATCTATCTAAAGTGTACAGTTCATTCATTTTTCGTATATGTATAGAGATGTGCAACTATTGCCACAGTTTTAGAACATTTTCTTTGCCTCAGAAAGAAACCCCAAACCCTTTAGCTATCATCTCCCTATTCTCCTTTTCCCAATTACCCTAAGCAAATACTAATCGACTTTCTGTCTGTACAGATTTCCTATTCTGAACGTTCATATGAATGTAATCATGTATTGTGTGGACTTTTTATGCCTGGCTTCTTTCACTTAGCATGACATTTTCAGGGTTCACCATGCATCAATTCTTCATTCCTTTTTTTGTGGGCAAGTACTATTCCTGTCCATTCATCCATTGAAGAACATTTGGGTTGAGTGTACTTTTTAGCTATTATAAATAATACCTCTATAAACATTTGTATGCAAGTTTCCTGTGAACATGTTTTCATTTCTCTTGAGTTATTCCTAGGAGTGGAATTACTGGGTCATATGGTAACTCAATGTTTTTTTCTCTGAGGAACTGTCATAAGTTTTCCAAAACACTGCACCATTTTGCATTGCTCATACCCAGTGTGTCAGTGTTTCTATTTCTCCAGCTAACACTTGTCTGACTTTTTGATTCTGGCCATGTTAGTGAATTTGAGGTGCTATCATTGTCATTGGATTTGTATTTCCCTACTGATGATGCTGATCATCTTTTCATGTGTTGGCCATTTGTATATCTTTCTTAGAGAAATGTCTATTCAAGTCCTGTGCCCTTTGTGTGTTTGTTTTTATTTATTTTTATTTATTATTTTTTTTGAAACATAAACGTTCTTAACATATGCTCATTCCATTCTACATGTATAATCAGTAATTCACAATATCACATAGTTGCAAATTCATCATCATGATCATTTCTTAGAACATTTGCATCAATTCAGAAAAAGAAATAAAAAGACAACAAAAATAAAACGAAAACAAAAAAGAAATTATACATACCATACCCCTTACCCCTCCCTTCCGTTGATCACCAGTACCTCAAACTAAATTTATCTTAACATTTGTTCCCCCCATTATCCATTTTTATTCCATATGTTCTACTCATCTGTTGACAAGATAGATAAAAGGAGCATCTGACACAAGGTTTTCACAATCACACAGTATAATATAGCAATGAAATCTATATCATTATATGATCACACAGTCACGTTGTGAAAGCTATATCATTATACAATCATGATCAAGAAACATGGCTACTGGAACACAGCTCTACATTTTCAGGCAGTTCCCTCCAGCCTCTCCATTACATCTTGGATAACAAGGTGATATCTACTTAATGCGTAAGAATAACCTCCAGGATAACCTCTCGACTCTGTTTGGAATCTCTCAGCCATTGATACTTTGTCTCATTTCACTCTACCCCCTTTTGGTAGAGAAGGTTTTCTCAGTCCCTTGATGCTTGGTCTCAGCTCATTCTAGAGTTTATCTCAATCTCTTGATGCTGAGTCTCAGCTCTTTCTAGGATTTCTGTCCCACGTTGCCAGGAAGGTCCACACCCCTGGGAGTCATGTCCCACGTAGAGAGGGGGAGGGTGGTGAGTTTGCTTGTTGTGTTGGCTGGAGAGAGAGGCCGCATCTCAGCAACAAAAGAGGCTCTCTTGGGGGTGACTCTTAGGCCTAATTTTAAGTAGGCTTGACCTATCCTTTGTGGGGTTAAGTTTCATATGAACAAACTCCAAGACTGGGGGCTCAGCCTATAGCTTCGGTTGTCCACGTTGCTTGTGAGAATATCAAGAATTCAACTTGGAGAAGTTGAATTTCTCCCCGTTCTCACCATTCCCTGAAGGGGACTTTGCAAACACTTTTCCACTCACTGATCAAATCTGTGTGTTTGTTTTTAATTTAAAGTTATTATCTTACAGTTCTGGAGGTCAGAAAATGAAAAATGGGTTTCACTGAGCTGAAATCAAGTTGTTGGCAGGGTTATGTTACTTTGAGGGTTCTAGTGAAGAATCTGTCCTTTCCTTATCTAGTTTATAAAGGCCACCAGTATTCCTTGGCTCCTAGCCCCTTCCTCCATCTTCAAAGCCAGCATCGTAGCATCCTCAAATCTCTTTCGGACTCTGACCCTCCTGCCTTCCTGTTTTTCATTTATTTATTTTTTTTAATATTTTTATTGAAAAATCTTTGCATACAGTCCATATGTGGTATACAGTCAGTAGTTCACAATATCATCACACAATTGTATATTCATCACCATGATCATTTTTAGAACGTTTGCATCACTCCAGAAAAGATATAAAAAGAAAAAAGAAAAAACTCATACATTCCATACCCCTTACCCCTCCCTCTAATTGACCATTAGTATTTCAATGTACCCAATATTTTTACCCTTTATCTCCTCCTATTATTTATTTTCATCTTTATTTTTTTACTCATTTAATTGGGTCACCCCAGGTCTGCCTAGTTTCTGAAGGATATCTGATAGTAGGCCTTAACTTCTGGTAGCATTGTACTTTATATAGTCATGTAAGCATAGAAACAAAGAATTTTTACCTTAACTTACTGTTCAGGTAGAAATTCTCATAAGCTGAATTTCCTGTCTCCTAACATTCTGGTTTATTGGGCTCTTTTGGTTGCCCCAGTCAGCCCTTTGTATTCAACAAATTCTATTATAAATGTTATTTGTCTGAAACCTGTTATGTAACTACTTGTTGAAATATACTTTGAAAATCATTTTTTTTCTTTTCTTTGTATATAGGTTATATTTAACAATAAAAAATGTGTTATCGGACTCTTGGGAGTAAAAGACTCACTCATTCTCCTGATACTATGTACATATATTTTATCTTTAGGTTTGAGTTTGCCATTTTTCAGTGTCATCACACAGTGGATTCTACTTGGGCATGTTTTCAATGATCTCGTCTCAGTTTTCACAACAAATCTTTGAATGAGTTGATGTCTTACTCCATTTTACAGATATAGTCCATGTCTGCTGTCACAGAGGTAGTAGATCTGTAGTTAGTTGAGCTGCCTCACTGTGTAATTAAACTACTTTGCAGATTTTCTAACCAAGCGGAAAATGACTTCTTGATGACTATTTTGGCAGTACTGCGGAGAGCAGTCATAGGTATTAAGGTCTCCCATCTGTGGCCTGGAAGAAGTAATAAGATAGTACTCCCCAATGTTTCAGTAAGACTCAATCCTCAGTGATCACCGGAGGGCTTCTATTTCTTTTTCAGGTGATCATCGTCTTGCTCTTCTTTTATCCCAGCTGGTAGGTAGCCAGTCAGTCCGGGAGCTTCTCATCATGCAGCTGGTGGACTGGCATCAGCTCCAAGCTGACTGCTTCATCCAGGAGGAGAGACTGCGCATCTTTGCCCTATTGGCTGGAAAACCGGTACTTTTTTTTTCTTAGAAACTCAACATAAATTTTCTCATAAATTCATGATTACTTGAGGTCGGGGCAAAGAGATAACTTTGAAAATTGTATACTATCACCCATGATTAGGCAGTTTATTTTTTTGTTTTTATTTATTTATTTTTTTAAATATAACAACAAAGGCAAACATTCTTAACTTAGGATCATGCTGTTCTACATATATAAGAAGTAATTCACAATATCATCACATAGTTGCATATTCATCATCATGATCATTTCTTAGAACATTATGCAACTGACTTTTAATTTTTTTTTTTTTTTTTAAATTTTTTTTTTTTTTTTTAAAGAGAGAGGGAGGGAGGGAAGGAAAGACAGAGAGAAGGAAGGAAGGATGGAAGGAAGGAAGGAAGAAAGGGAAACATCTTTAAACATTTTCTTGTTTTTATTGTATTTTGTTTGTTTGTTTGTTTTTTACATGGGCTGGGGCCGGGAATCGAACCGAGGTCCTCCGGCATGGCAGGCAAGCACTTTGCCCGCTGAGCCACCGCGGCCCGCCCCTGACTTTTAATTTTTAATGAAAATGTTTTGAACTATAAAGTTAGAACATGCACACTAAAAAAAAATTGTAGAAATTAAAGTTAAAACCACTATATCATAGAGATAAATGATGTAATTTGTCATATTCCAGTTTCTAAGCTTGTATCAACATGTATGTGTACATAGTTATACATCTGTATAGGAAAGTAAAATCAAATGATGCATAGCATCTCTAAGTTTTTTTTTTCTTTTTAACTTACCGTATATGGACATTTTTCCACGTCACACAGCTCTATTATTTTTAATGGCCACATCTATACAACATATATACTGTATAGAAGATGTAATTTTTTTAAGCCTCATCTTTATTAATGCCTATCTGTTTGACTAATTTCTTAAACTCAATTCCCACAACAGGTATCTCGTAGAATTTGTGCATATCTTAAATTTTCATAAGTTATCAACTGTGAGTAGTAAGAAGAACTCTGTGCTCAAATAGCTTTCATTTCTTTTTCTCAGAATTGAGAACTTATCTAAATTTATCCTCTCTCCTACCATGGACTATATATTTTATATACCAGAGTTGTTGACACAGGCACCTAGATCATTTAATGAATAGATGAATAATGTGCAGTGACAAGTTACGAACACTAACACAGTAACTTATACTTATGATGGTGATTTTGTCTCCTGGAGGTGTGGCAGCTCTCAGAGAGGAAGCAAATCAATGTGTGCTCCCACCTAGATTGGAAACGGTCCCTGGCTGTCCATCTCTGGTATCTACTTCCACCTACAGCTTCCATTTCCAAGGCACTCAGCATGTATGAAGAAGCATTTCAGGTAAATGATCCCAGTAGAGTAAAGTTGTAGTAGGAATTCTCTGTTTCCTAGAAAAGTCCTATAGAGAAGAAATCATCAAATCACATCTCATAATACATTTTATTAATAACTACCTTTATCAAAAGTACCATAAAGTTGAAACAGACCCAGGAAATTTGATGAGAAGCTTTCTCCTGTCTTTGGACAGGAGACAAAAACGTCTCCAAAATATGCTTTCCTTTTATTAAATGATATTATATTATAGTGTAATATAATAACCATAGTTTACTCTGTTACCGCTGGTTTTATGCTCCCAAGTTAGAGGGTTTTCTTCATCCCTAATACTATTTTATTCCATTGGGAATTCACTGAAATATAGCCTGACCCCAGGTTTGGGGTAGCCCCACATTAACAGGTCTAATATTTGCCTACAAATACCACTTCCCATATTTTGTCAGTGTTGAGATTGAAGAATTATTATTGCTTTTAATGTCACTATTTCTTGAATTTTCTTCTTACTGTCTGTATTTATTGTCTTTGACATATGTCAGCATTACTTGTCATGAAAAAGAGGGAACACTAAGAACAGTGTCATAAGATTGTAACAAGTATGTGGATTCATTAAGAACTACCTGATATCTTTGCCAGTCCATCAAAGTCAGATAATATGCCACTGATCAAAAACGTTAAAATCCTTGATAGATTCCTTTTGAATGTTACATCTTTTTTAAAAAATATTTTCAAACTTAAATAACAGTTAACAAAAGTAATACAAGCCCCATACAGAGAACCCCAACATAGCCCTATCCCTGCAAATACACAGATCCACAAATTTTAACATTTGCTATATCATTCTGTCTATCCATTAGTCTGTCAATCTTTATATCTGTCCAACTTTGTCTATATCTCAAACCATTTCCTGAACACTTGAGTAATGGTATTTCTTAAACACTTAATACTACTATGCACATTTCCTAAGAATAATAATATTCACTTATATATCTATTTTAAAGTGCAGTTATAAGTTCAAGAAATTTGACATTGATATAAAATTTACAGTTTATATTCCAGTTCTTCATGTGTCCCAGTAATTTTCTTTTGGGCCTTTTCTCCTCCATCATTAGATCCAGTCCAGGATGATGTATTGAATTTGAATGCCATTGTCTCTATAGTCATTCTTGGTTTTTTTCACTTGTGGAAACTTACTCACAACATATACTTTCCTATTTCAGCCACTCCCAAACACACACTTCAGTGGGGTTAATCACATTCACTCTGTTATGGTGCCCTCACCTCTTTCAATTAGTAAACTTACCCATCTCCCCAAATAAAAATCCTATTCACATGCTGCATTAACTCTCCATTCCCTCTGTCCTCCACCCTGGCAACCTGTACTCTTGTTTCAGTCTGTGTGAGCTTATATATTCTAAGCATTCATAAAATTTACCGTGGAGCTTAAAATTATAAATCCTTCAGTCTACGTGAACTTATATATTCTAAACTTTCTTTATAGTTACATGGAGCTTAAAATTATAAATCTTTAACAGTCTCATTTTGCTTCGATGCCAATTTAATTTCAATAATATACACAGATTTTTGTTCCTATACCCCAGCATCCCTCAACTTTCATATTTACACTTTATGAGTCCAAAACACTGATTTCTCATTACATTTTATGCATTTACCTTTTAAATCCAATAGGGTAAAAAAGGTGGAGTTACAAACCAAAAATGGAATGGTTTTATATTTCTATTTACCCATGTTGTTACCCTCACTGGAGATCATCATTTCTTCTCATGGCTTTCATCTGTTGTCCTTTCCTTTTTCTTTTTTCTTTTTTTTTAATTTTTAGTAATAAATTCAGTCAACATACAACGTGAACATTCTTAACGTTATGATCATTCCATACTTGGTGTGCAGTCAGTGGCTCACAGTATCATCACATAGTTGTGTATTCATCACCATGATCATTTCTCAGAATATTTACAACCCTCCAGAAAAAGAAATAAAAAGAAAAGAAAAAACTCATACATACCATACCCCGTACCCTTTCCTCTCATTGACCACTAGTATTTCCCTCTACCCAATTTATTTTAACATTTGTTCCCCCTGTTATTTATTTATTTATTTATTTATTTATTTATTTTATTTTTTTAAATTTTTTCTTTTTTTAAATGGGCAGGCACCAGGTATCGAACCTGGGTCCTCTGGCATGGCAAGCAAGCGTTCTTGACTGCTGAGCTACCGTGGCCCCCCGTTATTTGTTTGTTTGTTTGTTTGTTTGTTTGTTTTTGTAGCTCCATTCAGTGTTTTAACATAATTACATTACAATTAGGTAGTATTATGCTGTCCATTTTTGAGTTTTTGTATCTAGTCCTGTTACACAGTCTGTATCCCTTCACCTCCAATTACCCATTATGTTACCCTGTTTCTAACTCCTGATGGTCTCGGTTACCAATGACATATTTATTCCAAGTTTATTCTCTAATGTCGGTTCACATCAGTGGGACCATACAGTATTTGTCCTTTAGTTTTTGGCTAGTCTCACTCAGCATAATGTTCTCTAGGTCCATCCATGTTATTACATGCTTCATAAGTTTATTCTGTCTTAAAGCTGCATAATATTCCATCGTATGTATATACCACAGTTTGTTTAGCCACTCATCTGTTGATGAACATTTTGGCTGTTTCCATCTCTTTGCAATTCTAAATAATGCTGCTGTAAACATTGGTGTGCAAATGTCCATTTGTGTCTTTGCCCTTAAGTCCTCTGAGTAGATACCTTGCAATGGTATTGCTGGGTCGTATGGCAATTCTATATTCAGCTTTTTGAGGAACCGCCAAACTGCCTTCCACACTGGTTGCACCATTTGACATTCCCACCAACAGTGGATAAGTGTGCCTCTTTCTCCGCATCCTCTCCAGCACTTGTCATTTTCTGTTTTGTTGATAATGGCCATTCTGGTGGGTGTGAGATGATATCTCATTGTGGTTTTGATTTGCATTTCTCTAATGGCCAGGGACATTGAGCATCTCTTCATGTGCCTTTTGGCCATTTGTATTTCCTCTTCTGAGAGGTGTCTGTTCAAGTCTTTTTCCCATTTTGTAATTGGGTTTGCTGTCTTTTTGTTGTTGAGTTGGACAATCTCTTTATAAATTCTGGATACTAGACCTTTATGTGATATGTCGTTTCCAAATATTGTCTCCCATTGTATAGGCTGTCTTTCTACTTTCTTGATGAAGTTCTTTGATGCACAAAAGTGTTTAATTTTGAGGAGCTCCCATTTATTTCTTTCTTTCTTCAGTGCTCTTGCTTTATGTTTAAGGTCCATAAAACCGCCTCCAATTGTAAGTTTCATAAGATATCTCCCTACATTTTCCTCTAACTGTTTTATGGTCTTAGACCTAATGTTTAGACCTTTGATCCATTTTGAGTTAACTTTTGTATAGGGTGTGAGATACGGGTCCTCTTTCATTCTTTTGCATATGGATATCCAGTTCTCTAGGCACCATTTATTGAAGAGACTGTTCTGTCCCAGGTGAATTGGCAAATGTCCATAGATGAGAGGGTCTATATCTGAGCACTCTATTCAATTCCATTGGTCAGTATATCTATCTTTATGCCAATACCATGCTGTTTTGACCACTGTGGCTTCATAATATGCCTTAAAGTCAGGCAGCGCGAGACCTCCAGCTTCGTTTTTTTTCCTCAAGATACTTTTAGCAATTCGGGGCACCCTGCCCTTCCAGATAAATTTGCTTATTGGTTTTTCTATTTCCAAAAAATAAGTTGTTGGGATTTTGATTGGTATTGCATTGAATCTGTAAATCAATTTAGGTAGGATTGACATCTTAACTATATTTAGTCTTCCAATCCATGAACCCGGTATGCCCTTCCATCTATTTAGGTCTTCTGTGATTTGTTTTAACAGTTTTTTGTAGTTTTCTTTGTATAGGTCTTTTGTCTCTTTAGTTAAATTTATTCCTAAGTACTTTATTCTTTTAGTTGCAATTGTAAATGGAATTCGTTTCTTGATTTCCCCCTCCGCTTGTTCATTGCTAGTGTATAGAAACGCTACAGATTTTTGAATGTTGATCTTGTAACCTGCTACTTTGCTGTACTCATTTATTAGCTCTAGTAGTTTTGTTGTAGATTTTTCCGGGTTTTTGACGTATAGTATCATATCGTCTGCAAACAGTGATAGTTTTACTTCTTCCTTTCCAATTTTGATGCCTTGTATTTCTTTTTCTTGTCTAATTGCTCTGGCTAGAACCTCCAACACAATGTTGAATAATAGTGGTGATAGTGGACATCCTTGTCTTGTTCCTGATCTTAGGGGGAAAGTTTTCAATTTTTCCCCATTGAGGATGATATTAGCTGTGGGTTTTTCATATATTCCCTCTATCATTTTAAGAAAGTTCCCTTGTATTCCTATCCTTTGAAGTGTTTTCAACAGGAAAGGATGTTGAATCTTGTCAAATGCCTTCTCTGCATCAATTGAGATGATCATGTGATTTTTCTGCTTTGATTTGTTGATATGGTGTATTACATTAATTGATTTTCTTATGTTCAACCATCCTTGCATACCTGGGATGAATCTTACTTGGTCGTGATGTATAATTCTTTTAATGTGTTGCTGGATTCGATTTGCTAGAATTTTGTTGAGGATTTTTGCATCTATATTCATTAGAGAGATTGGTCTGTAGTTTTTTGTTTTTTTTTTTTTGTAATATCTTTGCCTGGTTTTGGTATGAGGGTGATGTTGGCTTCATAGAATGAATTAGGTAGCTTTCCCTCCGCTTCGATTTTTTTGAAGAGTTTGAGCAGAGTTGGTACTAATTCTTTCTGGAATGTTTGGTAGAATTCACATGTGAAGCCATCTGGTCCTGGACTTTTCTTTTTGGGAAGCTTTTGAATGACTGATTCAATTTCTTTACTTGTGATTGGTTTGTTGAGGTCATCTATTTCTTTTTGAGTCAAAGTTGGTTGTTCATGCCTTTCTAGGAACTTGTCCATTTCATCTACATTGTTGTATTTATTAGCGTAAAATTGTTCATAGTATCCTCTTATTACCTCCTTTTTTCTGTGAGGTCAGTGGTTATGTCTCCTCTTCCATTTCTGATCTTATTTATTTGCGTCCTCTCTCTTCTTCTTTTTGTCAATCTTGCTAAGGGCCCATCAATCTTATTGATTTTCTCATAGAACCAACTTCTGGTCTTATTGATTTTCTCTATTGTTTTCATGTTCTCAATTTCATTTATTTCTGCTCTAATCTTTGTTATTTCTTTCCTTTTGCTTGCTTTGGGGTTAGTTTGCTGTTCTTTCTCCAGTTCTTCTAAGTGGACAGTTAATTCCTGAATTTTTGCCTTTTCTTCTTTTCTGATATAGGCATTTAGGGCAATAAATTTCCCTCTTAGCACTGCCTTTGCTGCGTCCCATAGGTTTTGATATATTGTGTTTTCATTTTCATTCGCCTCGAGGTATTTACTAATTTCTCTTGTAATTTCTTCCTTGACCCACTCGTTGTTTAAGAGTGTGTTGTTTAGCCGCCACATATTTGTGAATTTTCTGGCACTCTGCCTATATTGATTTCCAAGTTCATTCCTTTATGATCTGAGAAAGTGTTGTGTATGATTTCAATCTTTTTAAATTTGTTAAGACTTGCTTTGTGACCCAGCATATGGTCTATCTTTGAGAATGATCCATAAGCACTTGAGAAAAAGGTGTATCCTGCTGTTGTGGGGTGTAATGTCCTATAAATGTCTGTTAAATCTAACTCATTTATTGTAATATTCAAATTCTCTGTTTCTTTATTGATCCTCTGTCTTGATGTTCTGTCCATTGATGAGAGTGGCGAATTGAAGTCTCCAACTATTATGGTATATGAGTCTAGTTCCCTTTTCAGTATTTGTAGTGTATTCCTCACGTATTTTGGGGCATTCTGATTCGGTGCATAAATATTTATGATTGTTATGTCTTCTTGTTTAATTGTTCCTTTTATTAGTAGATAGTGTCCTTCTTTGTCTCTTTTAACTGTTTTACATTTGAAGTCTAATTTGTTGGATATTAGTATAGCTACTCCTGCTCTTTTCTGGTTGTTATTTGCATGAAATATCTTTTCCCAGCCTTTCACTTTCAACCTTTGTTTATCTTTAGGTCTAAGATGTGTTTCCTGTACACAGCATATAAAAGGATCCTGTTTTTTAATCCATTCTGCCAGCCTATGTCTTTTGATTGGGGAATTCAGTCCATTAACATTTAGTGTTATTACTGTTTGGGTAATGCTTTCCTCTACCATTTTGCCTTTTGTATTATATATATCAAATCTGATTTTCCTTCTTTCTACACTCTTCTCCATACCTCTCTCTTCTGTCTTTTCGTATCTGACTCTAGTGCTCCCTTTTGAATTTCTTGCAGCGCTGGTCTCTTGGTCACAAATTCTCTCAGTGACTTTTTGGCTGAATATGTTTTAATTTCTCCCTCATTTTTGAAGGACAATTTTGCTGGATATAGGAGTCTTGGTTGGCAGTTTTTCTCTTTTAGTAATTTAAATATATCATCCCACTGTCTTCTAGCTTCCGTGGTTTCTGTTGAGAAATCTACACATAGTCTTATTGGGTTTCCCTTGTATGTGATGGATTGTTTTTCTCTTGCTGCTTTCAAGATCCTCTCTTTCTCTTTGACCTCTGACATTCTAACTAGTAAGTGTCTTGGAGAATGCCTATTTGGGTCTATTCTCTTTGGGGTGCGCTGCACTTCTTGGATCTGTAATTTTAGGTCTTTCATAAGAGTTGGGAAATTTTCAGTGATAATTTCTTCCATTAGTTTTTCTCCTCCTTTTCCCTTCTCTTCTCCTTCTGGGACCCCCACAACACGTATATTTGTGCGCTTCGTATTATCATTCAATTCCCTGAGCCCCTGCTCAATTTTTCCATTCTTTTCCCTATAGTTTCTCTTTCTTTTTGGATTTCAGATGTTCCATCCTCCAGTTCACTAATTCTATCCTCTGTCTCTTTAAATGTACCATTGTAGGTTTCCGTTGTTTTTTTCATTTCTTCTACTGTGTCTTTCAATCCCATAAGTTCTGTGATTTGTTTTTTCAGACTTTACATTTCTTCTTTTTGTTGATCCCATGCCTCCTTCATGTCCTCCCTCAATTTATTCATTTGGTTTTTGAAGAGGTTTTCCATTTCTGTTCGTATATTTAGAATTAGTTGTCTCAGCTCCTGTATCTCATTGGAGCTATTGGTTTGTTCCTTTGAGTATGCCATATCTTCAGTTTTCCTGGTGTGATTTGTTATTTTTTTGCTGGCGTCTGGGCATTTAATCAGTTTCCCGGAGTGTGGGACCCAGCAGGTTGAAAGACTTTCCTGTGAAGTGTTTGGGCTGTTTTTCTTATCCTGCCCAGTATGTGGTGCTTGTCTGTCTGCGGGTCCCACCAGCAAAAGATGTTGTGGCTCCTTTAACTTTGGAAGACTCTCGCTGCTGGGTGTGTGGTGGAGACAGAGGGAAGGTTGTAGGTTGGTTTTAATGGCTTCAAATTTGAAGTCCTGGGATCTGAATTCCTTGAGAGAGGGATTCCACCTGAGTTGCATTTCACCCCTCCTGCGGGGAAGGTTCAGGTGGTAGAGAGCCCTGAAAGCAACCTGTTTCTGCGTTTGGGGCAGTTGTAACCTATGTAATCCCAGCGCTGAGCCCAGAGGCACCTAAGCCTCCGTAGAAACAGCCGCAGAAGGCTCTGTTTCGCCCCCTTTCCTCTTTTTCAGTTAGCCCCATCAGTGACTTCTGCCTTGATCAGTTTCGCCTGAGCTGGGGGCCTATTTTTAGTAGTCAGAAGTTGTTCATTAATGCCACTATTGGTGTTAGGTTGGGCTCAGTCTCTACTACTGTTGGAGATTCTTTTCTTTCGCTCGGGAAGTCACCTGTGGGGGGAGGGTCGCCAGCAGCCTCGGCTTGGGGAACCGTTGTTCCGAAGCTCCCAGCCAGCCCGGGAAGCCGCGTGTGTGGAAGGGGCTGCGGTCGCCAGTCACCGCGGCTTGGGGAACCACTGTTCCAAGGCTCCTAGCCGGCCCAGGAAGGTGCGCGTGGGGGAGGGGCGCCAGCCGCTGCGGCTTGTGAAACCACCAATCCAAAGCTCCCAGCCAGCCCGGGAACCCGCGTGTGGGAGGGCCACCGCGGCTTGGGGAACCGCCGATCCAAGGTTCCCAGCCGTCCTGGGAATCCGCGTGTGTGGACTGGGCTCCGGTTGCCAGCCACCGCGGCTTGGCGAACCGCCTCTCCGAGGCTCCCAGCTCGCCCAGGAAGCTGCGTGTGGCGGAGAGGAGCCGGCCGCCGCGGCTTGGGAATCCCGATCCAAAGCTCCCAGCCGGCCCAGGAAGGAGGGAGGGAGGGGCTCCGTTTGCCTGCCGCCGCGGCCCGGGGAAGCACATGCCTCTTGCGGAGCTCACCGCAGCGGAGTCTCTTAGCCGGTCCAGCCGGTCCAGAATGGGGTACGCTGTGTGTCTGGTCTCTGTCGTGGCTCCGGAAGCTGTTCTGTACTGTTTCTAGTTCTTTAGTAGTTGTTCTGGAGGAGGAACTAAGACCCGTGCGCCTTACTAAGCCGCCATCTTCTCCGGAAGTCCTGTTATTTATTTTTAATAAATATTTTTTACTCAGCTATTCGTACTGCAGATAAAGGAGCATCAGAACAAGGTTTTCACAATCACATAGTCACTTTGCAAAAGCTATATCATTATATAGTCATCTTAAAGAAACATAGTTACTGGAACACAGCTCTACAGTTTCAGGCACTTCCCTCTAGCCTCTCTTATACACCTTAAAATAAAAAGGGGTTATCTATATAATGCGTAAGAATAACCTCCAGTATAACCTCTTGACTTTATTTGCCATCTCTCAGCCACTGACACTTTATTTGGTCTCATTTCTCTCTTCCCCCTTTCAGTTGAGAAGGTTTTCTCAGTCCCTTTGTGCTGAGTCCCAGCTCATTGTAGGATTTCTGTCCCATGTTGCCAGGGAGGTTTACAACATGGGAGTCATTTCCCACATAGAGAAGGGAAGGGCAGTGAGTTTGCTTGCCTTGTTGGCTGAGATAAGGCCACATCTGAGCAACAGAAGTGGTTCCTTGGGGGTGACTCTTAAGCCTAATTTTAAGTACGCTTAGCCTATCCTTTGAGGGGATAAGTTTCATATGAACAAAAACCAAGATTGAGAGTTCAACCTATTGATTTTGTTGTCCTCACTGCTTCCCAGATTATCAGGCCTTCTCCACCAGGCCTTCTCCACCTGGGGAAGTTGAATTTTCCCTCTTTCTCATCATTCCCCCAAGGGGACTTTGCAACTCCTTTTTTATTTACTGTTTAAATCACTCTGGGATTTATGGGGGCATCACTCTGGACAAACCTACAAAATCTCATGCCAGCTCAAGGTTCCATGCACTTCCATGATGTTCAGTTAAACTGTCCATATAAGTTATATTAGGAGATGCACTAGTCAAAACAGAAATTTTTACCAAATAAACAGTTTTTGCTTTAGTCTCACACGTTTAAATTAGAGTTTTAAAATATGTATTGCCATCTGTTTTCACCACCCTGCAATATTGACATTTCTTGGTTCTTCCTCATTTGAAACATTTTTTCATTTCTACATTTAGTCACTATCATTGTACACTCTAGGCATTCCTAGATTTACCATCTTAGTCTTTATCGTCTATCTTTACTTCTGATTTCATTTGTGCCCCCAACCCTCTTCCCTCAATCATTCTCACATTCAGCTTCATTCAGTGTACTAGCATTATTGTACTACAGTTAGGTAGTATTGTGTTGTTGTACAATCTGTATCCCTTCAGCTCCAATTTCCCAATATCTACCCTATTTCTATCTCTTTTTTTTTTTTTTTTTTTGGCTTTTAATAAAAGGGGATTTATTTTCTTAGTTCTTCAGAGGAAAGGCAGCTAACTTTCCACTGAGGTTCTTTCTTACGTGGACGGCACAGGATGGTCTCTGCTGGTCTTCTCTCCAGGCCCCTGGGTTCCAACAGCTTTCCCCAGGGTGACTTCTTTCTGCATCTCCAAAGGCCTGGGTATTTCTATCTCTTGATGACCTCTGTTCTTAACTGGAATTCTGCAAGTTCATTCATTAATGTTAGTTCATATCAGTGAGACCATACAGCATTTGTCCTTTTGTTTCTGACTAATCTCACTCAGCATAATGTCTTCAAGGTCCATCCATGTTGTTCCATACTTCATAACTTTATTCTGTTTTACAGCTGCATAATATTCCGTCGTGAGCATATCTCACAGCTTGTTTAGCCACTCGTCTGTTGATGGACATTTGGGCTGTTTCAGTCTCTTGGCATTTGTAAATAATGCTGCTATAAACATTGGTGTGCAAATGTCCGTTTGTGTCCTTCCCTTCACATCCTCTGAGTAGATACCTAGCAATGGTATTGCCAGATCATATGACAATTCTATACTTAGCTACCTGAGGAACCTCCAAACTGCCTTCCACAACGGTTGTACCATTTGACATTTCCACCAACAGTGGATAAGTGTGTTTCTTTGTCTACATCCTTTCCAGCACTTGTCATTTTCTGTTTTTTAATTGATAGTGGCCATTTTGGTAGGTGTGAGATGATGTCTCATTGTGGTTTTGATTTGCATTTCCCTAATAGCCAGTGAAGTTGAGCATCTTTTCATGTGCCTTTTGGCCATTTGTATTATCTCTTCTGAGAAGTGTTTGTTCATGTCTTTTGCCCATTTTGTAATTAGGTTGTTTGTCTTTTTGTTGTTAAGTTGAACGGTCTATTTATATATTCTGGATACTAGACTGTTATCTGATAATATCATTTCCAAATATTGTCTCCCATTGTATAGGCTGTCTCTTTACTTTCTTGATAGAATTATTTGATGCACAAAAATGTTTAATTTTGAGGAGTTCCCATTTATTTATTTCTTTCATCAATGCTTGTACTTTGGATGTAAGATCTAGGAAACCACCTACTATTACAAGATACATGACATTTCCCTACATTTTCTTCTAAAAATTTTATGGTCTTAGATCTAATATTTAGGTCCTTGATCCATTTTGAGTTAATTTTTGTATAGAATGTGAGATATGAATCCTCTTTCATTCTTTTGCATGTGAATATCCAGTTCTCTAGGCACCATTTATTGAAGAGACTGTTCTGTCCCAGGTGAGTTGGCTTGACTGCCTTATCAAAGACCAATTGTCCATAGATGAGAGGGTATGTATCTGAGCACTCTATTCCATTGGTCACTATATCTGTCTATATTCCAGTACCATGCTGTTTTGATGACTGTAGCTTTGTAGTACACTTTAAAGTCATGTAGTGTGAGACCTCCATCTTCATTTTTTTTTCTCAGGAAATTTTTAGCTATTTGGGACTCCCTGCCCTTCCAGATAAATTTGGCTATTGGTTTTTCTGTTTCTGAAAAGTAAGTTTTAGGGATTTTAATTGGTATTGTATTGAATCTGTAAATCAGTTTAGGTAGAATTGACATCTTAACTATATTTAGTCTTCCAATCCGTGAACACGGTATGCCCTTCCATGTATTTAAGTCTTCTGTGATTTCTTTTAGCAATTTCTAATAGTTTTCTCTGTATTGGACTCTTGTATCTTTAGTTAAACTTATTCCTGAATATTTTATTCTTTTGATTGCAATTGTAAATGGAATTTTTTTCTTGATTTCCCCCTTAGATTGTTGTTACTAGTGTATAGAAACAATGCAGATTTTTGAGTGTTTATCTTATAACCTGCACTTTGCTATACTCATTTATTAGCTCTAATAGTTTTACGGTAGATTGTTTTAGGTTTTTGTCATATAGTATATCATCTACAGAGTTTAACTTCTTCCTTTCCAGTTTTGATACCTTGTATTTCTTTTTCTTGTCCATTTGCTCTCGCTAGAACTTTCAATACAGTGTTAAATAGCAGTGGTAATAGTGGACATCCTTGTCTTGTTCCTGATCTTAGGGGGAAGGTTTTCAGTTTTTCCCCATTAAGGATGATGTTAGCTATGGGTTTTTCATATAGTCCCTTTTTCTTATTGTGAAAGTTCCCTTCTATTCCTATTCTTTGAAGTGTTTTCAACAAGAAAGGATGTTGAATTTTGTCAAATGCCTTTTCTGCATCAATCGAGATATCATGTGGTTTTTCTGCTTTGATTTGTTGATATGGTATATTGCATTAATTGATTTTCTTATGTTGAATCATCCTTGCAAATCTGAGGTGAATTGTACTTAGTCATGGTGTATAATTCTTTTAATGTGCTGCTGGGCTCTATTTGCAAGAATTTTGTTGAAGATTTTTGCATTATATTCATTAGAGAGATTGGTCTGTAATTTTCATTTCTTGTAGTATCTTTGTCTGGCTTTGGTATGAGGGTGATGTTGGCTTCATAGAATGAGTTAGGTAGCTTTTCCTCCTCTTCAGTTTTTTTGAAGAGTTTGAGCAGGATTGGTACTAATTGTTTCCTGATATTTGGTAGAATTCCCACGTGAAGTCATTGGTCCTGGACTTTTCTTTTTTGGGGAGCTTCTTAATGATTAATTCAATTTCTTTACTTGTGATTGTTTTGTTGAGGTCGTCTATTTCTTCTTGAATCAAGGTTGGTTGTTCGTGCCTTTCTAGAAAGTTGTCCATTTCATCTACATTGTCGTATTTATTAGCATAAAATTGTTCATAGTATCCTGTCATTACTTCTTTCATTTCTGTGGGGTCAGTGGTTATACTCCTCTTCCATTTCTGATTTTGTTTATTTGTATCCTCTCTCTTCTTCCTTTTTGCCTACCCCCCTAAGGGCCCATCAGTCTTATTGATTTTCTCATAGAACCAGGTTCTGGTTTTACTGGTTTTCTTGATTGTTTTCATGTTCTCAGTTTCATTTATTTCTGCTCTAATCTTCATTATTTCTTTCCTTTTGCTTGCTTTGGGGTTTGTTTGCTGTTCTTTTTCTTAATTCCTCCAAGTGAACAATTAATTCCACGATTTTTGCTCTTCTCTTTTGATATAGGCATTTAGGGCAATAGATTTCCCTCTTAGCACTGCCTTTGCTGCATCCCATAAGTTTTGATATGTTGTGTTTTCATTTTCATTTGCCTAAAGATATTTACTGATTTCTCTTGTAAATTCTGCCTTCACCCACTGGTTGTTTAAGAGTGTGTTGTTGAGCCTCCACATATTTGTGAATTTTCTGGCACTCTGCCTATTATTGATTTCCAACTTCATTCCTTTGTGATCTGAGAACATGTTTTGTATGATTTCAATCTTTAAAATTTATTGAGACTTGCTTTGTGACCCAGCATATGGTCTGTCCTTGAGAGTGATCCATGAGCATTTGAGAAAAAGGTATACCCTGCTGTTGTGGGGTCTATAAGTCTGTACATGTCTGTTAAGTCTAGCTCATTTATTGTATTATTCAAATTCTGTTTCTTTATTGATCATCTGTCTAGATGTTCTGTCCATGGATGAAAGTGTGAAATTGAAGTCTCCAACTATTATGGTAGATGTGTTTATTTCTCTTTTCATTGTTTGCCTTACATATTTTGGAGCACTCTTGCTCAGTGCATAGATGTTTATGATGGTTATGTCTTTTTTTTTTTTTACATGGGCAGGCACCGGGAATCGAACCTGGTCCTCGGGCTTGGCAGGCAAGCATTCTTACCTGCTGAGCCACCGTGGCCCATAGTTATGTCTTTTTGTTGAATTGTTCTTTTATTAATACAGAGTCCTTTTTTATCTCTTAATTGTTTTACATTTGACATCTGATTTGTTGGATATTAGTATAGCTACTCCTGCTCTTTTCTGATTGTTGTTTCTATGAAATATCTTTTCCCAGCCTTTCACTTTTAACTTGTATTTATCCTTGGGTCTAAAATGTGTCTCCTGTAGACAGCATATTGGTGGGTCCTGTTTTTTAATCCATGCTGCCAGTCTATTCTCTTTTGATCGGGGAGTTAATCCATTAACATTTAGTGTTATTACTCTATGGGCCGTACTTTTTTCTACCATTTTTCCTTTGGGATTTTATATGTCACATCTAATTTTTCTTCTTTTTACCTCTGATAGTCTTCATTTCTACACTCTTCTCCACACCGCTCTCTCCTGTCTTTTCCTGTCTGTCTCTAGTGCTCACTTTGGGATTTCTTGCAGAACGAGTCTCTTAGTCTGAAATTCTCTCAGTGATTTTTTTGTGTAAAAATGTTTTGATTTCTTGCTCATTTTTGAAGGACAATTTTGTTGGATATAGAATTCTTGGTTGACAGTTTTTCTCTTTTAGTATCTTAAATATATCATCCCCCTGTCTTCTCTCTTCCATGGTTTCTGCTGAGAAATCTGCGCATAGTCTTATTGGGCTTCCCCTGTATGTGATGGATTGCTTTTCTCTTCCTGCTCTCAAGGTTCTCTCTTTCTCTTTGACATCTGACATTCTGATCAGTAAATGTCTTGGAGTACATCTATTTGGATCTATTCTCTTTGGGGTACGGTGCACTTCTTGGATCTATAATTTTAAGTCTTTCGTAAGAGTAGGGAAATTTTCAGTGATAATTTCCTCCATTGGTTTTTTTCCCTCCTTTTCTCTTCTCTTCTCCTTTTGGGACACCCACAACACGTATATTCTTGTGCTTCATGTTGTCACTCAGTTCCCTGAGTTCCTGCTCTTATTTTCCCATTCTTTCCCCTATATTTTCTTTTGTTTGATGGATTTCAGATGTTCCATCCTCCAGTTCACTAATCCTATCTTCTGCCTCTTGAAATCTGACATTGTAGGTTTCCATTGTTTTTTTCATCTCTTCTACTGTGCCTTTCATTCCCGTAAGTTCTGTGATTTGTTTTTTCAGACTTTCGATTTCTTCTTTTTGTTTGTCCATTGCCTTTTTTATATCCTCTCTTAGTTCATTGGTTTGATTTTTGATGAGTTTTTCCATGTCTGTTCAAACATTCTGAATTGTTTCAACTCCTGTATCTCATTTGAATTGTTGGTTTGTTCCTTTGACTGGGCCATATCTTCAATTTTCTTAGTATTATTTATTTTTGCTGGCATCTAAGCATTTAATTTCCTTAATTAGTTTTTTCTAGACATTGTTTTTGCTTTTTTTACCTAGGGTTTTCTTGCTGGGTGGCTTTGTTGTCTATCTGTTCTTTGACATTCAGTTCAGCTTATTCTAGACCTCTAGCTTAGGTTTTGTTTAACAGATCAGAGTTTTTCAGTTGTTTTCTTGTTTCTTGCTCTGCCTGTATTGTGCCTGTTTTTTCACCCTTAGGAGGGTCTACTTAGGTATTATAGACCCCAGTCAGATTTTCCCATACCAAACTGGCCTCCTGTCAGGAGAAAACAGTCACCTGCGTCAGTTTTCCCTGACAGACCAGCAGGTTCAAAGACTTTCCTACAAACCTGTAGACTGTGTTTTTCCTATCCTGCTTAGTATGTGGCTCTTGTCTACCTAGGGGTCCCACCAGTATAAGGTGATGTGGTACCTTTAACTTCAGCAGACGCTTCTAGCTGAGGGTGTGTTTGAGATAGAGGAGAGATTGTAGGCTGGCTTTAATGGCTTCAAGTTTCCAGCCCCAGGGGTCTGAATTCCTTGAGGGAGGAATTCCACCTGAACTGGGCCACATCACTTTCCTGGATTAGGCACAACCTCCAGAGAAACTCTCAGACAAGCCTAATCCCTATTTTGGCTTGGGCGGTTGGAGCCTGAGAAGCCTTGCAGTTGTATCCAAAGAGAGTTAAGCCATAGAAACACAGCTGTAAAAAAAGAAAAGAAAACAATATCCTTTTATGAATAGGACCACCCCTCCCCACTTTGGGTTTACTAATCAAAAGCTTAAGTTGCTACGTTGTTCTGTGTATCTTCAGGTCCTATGTACTCCCTCCTTTCCTTCAGAGCCCAGACCCTTTCAAGTATTTTGCCTTGTCCGATTCAAAAACACCTTATTTTTTCTTTCTTTTTTTGTCAATCATGCACCCTCTGTGCAGGGGCAAAAACCAGCAACCTCAGCTTTTACTGAAGGTTCAGCTGAACTGAGGGCCTATTTTTAGTAGTCAGAATTTGTAAATTTGTTAATTTGTTAATTTTTAATGTATTAACGTTGGAATTTAGACTGTTAGGTAACTGTTCCTTACGCTTGTTTTAGTTGGTGTTATAACAGGGGTTTACTTGAATGACAGGAGCTAAGAAAAACAAAAACACTCTTCCCAGTCTTTGCATGTCAACCTGTGTGAGTGTTCTTCACACCTGTCCATAAAATGAGTGTAGAGTATAGCTCCAGACCAAAGCTTACAGGCTACCCTGATCCTTCCTGCACCTGCATCTTGGGCATGTATGTGTGGTCCTGGGAATTTTCCTGTTCATACACTTATAAATGTCCCCTCTTCCCTAGAAAATACTTTTCTCACAGCCCAGGCACTGAACTATATGTCCTACAGTCCTACAATCAGCAGTTCTTTGCCCCAGGGCCCATGACTTAACTTTTTTCCCATAGCATTCTGTAGGAGAATTCTCTGAATTGCCTTGTACACACAGGGCAAGTTCTGGGATGACAGGTCCCTCAGACATTTTGGGCCAGATGTACATGCTCCCAGTATGTGCACAGGGGTCACTCTGCTGTCTCCAGAACTGGGACCAGGTTCCACACTGAGTGTAGGCTGTCCCTCACTGAGCTAATGAGAGTGGTAGAGGAGCCAGGCAGGTCCATGAGATCCTACTACTTTTAAACATAGCCCTTTTCTTGACTCAGTACTGGTCCTGTTACATCGGTTCTTGAACCATTCTCTACAGCTTTAGTAAAATGTTTCTACTTTTTCTTGATGCTGTTCAACGTGCTTCACTCTACATTTTCACTGGGGCAAGGCCTGTTGTGTCATTCTTGATAAATCTGCTAAGTAACTGATGTATGATAGCATCTAGTCAATCAGACTAGCAGCTTATGTATTGTTTTTATCAAACTTTTCCTTTCAGAATACCTCTGAAGGTGAAAGATATGCCTGCTGCCCGCTTCCTTCTTACTTGGAAGGTTCAACCTGTGTGGTGAAGAAGGAGCAGGAGTCAAGGAAACCACTTCAAGATGTGTGCTTTCACCTTCTTAAACTCTACAGTGATAGGTAAGCCAGAGCCAGGCATTATAGTCACTTGTGGGCTCCCTTAGCCTTTAGGGACTCCTCTTTCGAATGCTAACAGATTCTATGTCTGTAGAAATTATCAAACATAATATAACTTAAAGTTAGTTGAGTGGATAGACCACTGGAACTAGAATTGGAAGTCTAAAATCTTTTTTGTTTGTTTTTTGTTTTTGTTACATTTTATTAAGGCACGAGAATGAAGATACAGATTCATACTAGGGGTGAAAGAAAATACAACATTTTGGCTTTAAGATTTTGGGGCTGGGCCTTAACCTTCCCATAGTAGCAGCATGAAAAAGAATAATTTGCATCAAAAATGGAACTTTTATCATCTGAGCTTAATTTTGCTAATAAGAATCTGAGAGAATAGTCTACAAATAATTTGCAAGTTTGAGAACCTCTGTGTGGACAGAGGATATCTGCACCGTAATTAGGAGGCTAAGTCTCAACCAAATTTCCAAAATTTGTATTTGGGACATTATTCTAAAGCTTACTTTCGAATAATAGTATTTTTCTCTTGCTTCATCCTTTGAGACACCCATGCCAAGCTGAAGACATCATGCATGGTAAAAAGAGGCCATGGCCATGCCTCTGATGATGAATTCCAGTAGACAGTCTGTGACCCAAGCGATCATGGGGATGTCATGAACCTCATCATAGTCAGGAATACTTTTGGAAAATGTAACACACTTTGTAAAAAATTTCGTTTTATTGTAATATTCTACAGGGATCCCTTGAGCATAGACATTTCCACATTCTGCTGCTGCCTTTAAGCAACGCAAGACGGTGTCATTTTCCTGGCGGATGCCTTGTCCTTGAAAGTACATGAGACCAAGTGCAATTGGGACTCCAGATTTTCATTGCTACGTGCTTCTGAATGTCAAAAAAGAATGCCTTTTCTAACTCTTGGCTCTTTTGTTGAATAACATAATCAACAAAAGGATTATGATACTAGGATACTTTGAGCCTTCACACTAGCTTTTGAATTTCCATTGTCTGCAACAAAAAGCCGTCTTTCAGCTTCCTCATCTGATTATTTTACACCTTTTCCTTCATAACAAGTTCTTCCAGTGTTATAAGCAGCTGCAAATTTTAAGTGTCTTGCTTTGAGACATGGGAATCAGTAATTTTCTTCATATATCCCATTCCTTTTTTCCCTCTCCAAGTGCTTGTATGGGTCTACTGTCCTAGCCCGAGGTCTCCTGACATCAAACCTTAGCCTCCATGGTTCTGCATATGAAGGCATCCTGCCTTCACTTTTTCCCTCTCCTGAGTCTTTCAGTCCAGACTGACAGCAGTTGCGTTTATATGGATCCACCAGCACCCTTGTGCAGTAGCCTTAGATCATGCCCATCAGAAATAAGGAGTTTTCACAAATCTTTCCTGGATAACTCCATGTCCAATCCTGGCTTTCTCTGAAATGGATGGCTGGTTCCACATTTGTCTAAATCCTCACTTGGGGCACTCTTCTCTGGGGTTTTCCTTCTTGGAAGCCTAGAATTTTCCAGAACATCAATTTCTGGTTTCTTTGTACCTAAGAGTTCATTTTTCAGCTTATCTCTTCTGTCACATCTCACTACAAGTGCAAGGAGAAACCAGGTTACACTTTCGACATTTAATTTGGAACTCTCTTCTGCTAAATATCCAAGTTCACGGCTTTTAAAATCTGCCTTCCAGCCAAAGCCACTCGTCAATTTTGCCAGATTATCTGCCATTATAAAACAAAGCTCTCCTTCTTTCCAGTCTATAATACCATGTGCCTCATTTACCAGCATTGTCTTTAGAGTCCACATTTCTACCAACAGTGTATTCAAAGGATTCTAGGCCTTCTCTGTCAAGTTCCTCACAACTCCACAAGAATCTTCCCCTTATCCATTTAAAAAGCCATTCCAGCATGTTTTGTATTTGCAAACTGCAGCAGCACCCCATTCCTCTGGTACCAAAATCTGCTAGTTTGCTAGCTGCCAGAATGCAATATACCAGAAACAGAGTGGCTTTTAAAAAGGGAAATTTAATAAGTTGCTAGTTTACATACAGTTCTAAGGCTGAGAAAATGTCCCAGTTAAAACAAGTCTATAGAAATGTCTGATCTGAAGCATCCAGAGAAAGATACCTTGGTTCAAGAAGGCCGGTGATGTTCAGCTTTTCTCTCTCAGTTGGAAGGGCACATTGCGAACATGGCAGCGTCTGCTGGCTTTCACTCCAGGCTTCTTATGAAGCTCCCAGGGAGACAATTTTCTTCTTCATCTTCAAAAGTTGCTGGCTGATAGACTCTGCTTTGTGGTTCTGTGATGTTCTTGTGCCTCTAAAAAAGGACTCTCTCTAAAATGTTTCCTCTTTCAAAGGTTTCCAGTAAGAAACCCCACCTTCAGTGGGTAGAGACACACCTCCATTCAAATCATCTAATCAAAAGGTACCACCCACAAGTAATGGGTAACATCTCCATGGGAACAATCAAAAAGTTCCCAGCCAGACAACATTGGACAGAAATCCTAGAATGAGCTGAGACTCAGCATCAAGGGATTGAGAAAACCCCTAGAATGAGCTAAGACTCAGCATCAAGGGATTAAGAAAACCTTCTCAGCCAAAAGGGGGAAGAGTGAAATGAGACAAAATAAAGTGTCACTGGCTGAGAGATTCCAAACAGAGTTGAGAGGTTATCCCGGAGGTTATTCTTATGCATTATTAAATAGATATTACCTTGTTAGTCAAGATGTAATGGAGAGGCTGGAGGGAACTGCCTGAAAATGTAGAACTGTGTTCCAGTAGCCATATTTCTTGAAGATGATTGTATAATGATATAGCTTTCACAGTGTGACTGTGTGATTGTGAACCCTTGTGTCTGATGCTCCTTTTATTTGCCTTATCAACAGATGAGTAGAATATATGGAATAAAAATAAGGAATAGGGGGAACAAATGTTAAAATAAATTTAGATTGAAATGCTAGTGATCAATGAAAGGGGTAAAATGAATTTTTTCCTGTTTTCTTTTTATTTCTTTTTTGAATAGATGCAAATGTTCCACGAAATGATCATGATGATGAATATGCAACTATGTGATGATATTGTGAATTACTGATTATATATGTAGAACGGAATATCAAAAGTTAAGAATGTTTGTGTTTATTTGGTGTTATATATTTTTTTAATTTAAAAATTAATAAAAAAAATATTAAGCAACAATTGAAGGGGAAAGAAATGTAAAAAAAAAAAAAAAGTTCCTCGCCAGAAATATTAAATGAGGATTAACGGACATAGCTTTTCTGGGGTCCACCACAGATTCTAACCAATACATAGGGAATACATTAACTTACACAGAATAATAAGATCTCGTTTCCTTTTGTAGGTTCTGTGTAATTATGTTGTTTAAAGAAACTGACTAGCTAATGTTAAATTAGTATGCTACACAGATTTTAAATTTTGGACCAAATAAACATCTCTTCCATTGTTCTCACACAGTAGTTGAAGTTTTAAAATACAAACAATATCATCCTTTTTCCTGTATTCTGTTTTACCTTATTCCTAACCATGTCCATTTCATTCATATCTCTAATTGAACTTGAATCTCTTTTTCTGCTTCTTTAAAAGTTACTGCATGGAGTAAAACTGTCTTTCAGAGCTACAGAACTCTTAACTCTGAGTCTCAAGTGTCACACAGATATCCAAACTTCCAGGGAACTACCAGGTTATACACAAAGAGCACAGCCTCTCAGAATTTAGAAATAACAGTTACAACTACAGATATGATTGCTGTAACTAGGAACTTTTACCATGAGCCTGATTGAATATTCGCATTCCTTAATTAGTCGTTGCCTAATTTCTGTCCACTTTCTGTCAAGACCCTGATAAGCTGTGCTCTCAAATTCAGTTCTCAGAGTTCATTCATTATAGTTAGTTTATATTAGTGAGACCATACAATTCTTGTCTTTTTGTTTCTGGCTTATTTCACACAACGTAATGTCCCCAAGATTGATTCACCTTAATTGCATGCCTCATGACTTCATTCCTTCCTGTGAGCTGCTCAATATTTTTTCATGTCTGCACGCCACAGTTTGCCCTTACATTCATCATTCGATGTACCCTTAGGCCACCTCTATGCATTTTAAATTGTGAATAATGCTGCCATAGACACCATTGTAGAAATGTTTGTCCCTGCTTTTCAGTTCTTTTTTTTTTTTTTTATTGTAAAACCTTAACAAGCATTCTTGACATACCAACATTCTATACATGGTATATAATCAATGGCTCACAATATCATCATGAAGTTGTGTATTTGTCACCATGATCATTGTTTTGAACAGTTGCATCACTCCAGAAAAAGAAATAATAAAGAAAAAAAACTCATACATACCCTTACCCCCCTCTCATTGACCACTTATTTCAATCTACGCAATTTATTTTAACCTTTGTTCCTCTTATTATTTATTTGTTTTTTATCCATATTTTTTTACACATCTGTCCATACCATGGATAAAAGGTCATCAGACACAAGGTTTTTACAATCACACAGTCACATTGTAAACATTATATCTTTATACACTCATTTTAGAGAATCAAGACTACTGGAACACAGCTCAACAATTTCAGGTAGTTCCCTCTGTTCGCTCCAGGACACCATAAACTAAAAGCAGATGTCTGTATAATGCATAAAAATAATCTCCAGGATAACCTCTTGACTCAAATCTCTCAGCCACTGAAATTTTATTATGTCTCGTTTCTCACTTCCCCCTTTTGGTCAAGACGGCTTTCTCAGTCCCTTGATGCTGGTTCCTGGCTCATCTCAGGATTTCTGTCCCATGTGGCCAGGGAGATGTATACCACTGGGAGTCATGTCCCACAAGAAGGAGGGAGGGCAATGAGTTCATCTGCTGAGTTGCCTTAGAGAGAAAGTCCACATCTGAGCAACAAAAGAGGTTCTCTGGGCCGATTCTTAGGCATAATCTTAAGTAGTTTAGCCTATCCTTTGCAGGAATAAGTTTCATAGGGGTGAACTCCAAGATTGAAGTCTTCAGCCTATTGATTTGGTTGTCCTCACTGCTTGTGATGATATCAGAAATTCTTCAAATGTAGCCCCCTCTTTTTGACATTTAGTTTTGGTATATTCAAGGGTAGCATTTTGTTCTTACTAACAAAACTTACTGGAGTAAGAGCAAAACTCTAGATACAGATTTGACTTCCTTGCATGCAATGCTTTTGCTAAAAGTACCATCCATGAGCTTGCAGAACACCTTGTCCACTGATAGATATTCCACACTGCATTGCTTCTGATCAAAGAACCTGCTTCACAGGAAGGAAGTGCAACAGTGGGCCCATGCTCATGGCATTCATTGGTCTTTCCATGATCCCCATAGTCCTGAAGCAGCTGAATGGATAAAATGGTGGAATGGCCTTTTTTTTTCCCTAAGTTTTATCCTATGCTATTCAGTCCATCCTAGTGTGCAAAATCAATGGCTTTTGGTAGAATCTCAAAGTTCTACATTCACCACTTCTGTCGGTGAGAATATTCTCATTTCTTCCAAAAAAAAAAAAAAACAATCCATACCCTTTATATCCCCCTCTTATGGGCATTTAGCTTAGGTATATTGCCTTTGTTATAATAAATGAAAGAAATATTACAATGTTACTGTTTTCCATATTCCATCCCCTTTTTCTTTTTTTTTTTTGCATGGGCAGGCATGGGGACTTGAACACGAGTCTCCATCACGGCAGGCAAGAATTCTGCTACTGAGCCACCATCACACTGCCTACCATCCCATTTTTAACACCTTGCAGTGGTGACATTATTTTGTTCTCCCTCATGTAAAAACTTTGTCCATTCTAGGTTTTGCTAAGCTGTACAGGAGATAGAAAGAGGCTAGTAATTGGGCTTTTGATGCTGAAGGAGTACAGAATATTCAATAGGATTTATTGTAAAGATTCATAAATGGAAGCATAATACCTTGTGGTGGTAGCACAATATTGTAAGTGTAATGAAAGAAGTTGAGTGTGAGTATGGTTGAAAGAGGAAGGCTAGGAGCATATATGACACAAAAAGGAAAGATGGAGGATAAAAACTGGATTATTGGGCAGGCCACAGTGTCTCAGCAGGCAGAGTTCTCACCTGTCATGCTGGAGACCTGGGTTCAATTCCTGATCCCTGCCCATGCAAAAAAAAACTGGGATTGTATAACTTAAACTGATAGCTTTTTACTTTTTTTTTTAAATACTTTTATTGATAAAACAACATACAAACATTCTTTACATTACATACATGATATACAATCAGTGGCTCACAATGTCCTCACATAGTTGTGTATTCATCACCATGATCATTTTTTTGAACATTTGCATCACTCCAGAAAAAAAATAATAAAGAATAAGAACTTATCCATACCTTACCCCTTATCCCTCCCTCTCATTGACCACTTGTATTTTCATCTACCCAATTTATTTTAAGCTTTGTTCCCCCTATTATTTGTTTATTTTTATCCATAGTTTTTACTCATCTGTCCATGTCCTAGATGAAAGGAGCATCAGACACAAGGTTTTCACAATCACACAGGCACATTGTACAAGCTACCAATATCCTTTTTTCTGATTGTTCGTTGCTGGCATATAGACACACACCTGATTTTTTGTGTATTGATCTTGAAGCACACCACTTTGCTGAATTTATTAGCTCTAGTAGCTTTCTTGTAAATTTTTCAGAATTTTCTATGTACATATAGTTTCATGTTATCTGCAACTAATAATAATTTTACTTCTTCCCTCCCAGTTTTAATTCCAGTTACTTTTTCTTACCTCATTGCTCTGGCTAAAACTTCAGTGCAGTGTTGAATAGCAGTGGTAAAAGTGGGCATCCTAGTCTTATTACTGATCTCAGGGTTAAAGCTTTCAATCTTTCACCTTTTGAGTATGATGTCAGCTGTTGTTTTTATATATATGTAAATACAAATAAAAAATAAAATATATATATGTGCCCATTGTCATGTTTATGAAAGTTACTTTTCTATTCCTATTGCTGTCAGTGTTTTTCAGGAAAGAGTGCTGAATTCTGTTAAGTGCCTTTTCTTGTCAATTGAGATCATCATGAAAGTTTTTTCCTTCATTTTGGTAATATGTTTTATTACAGTAATCGAGCCTCTTATTGTAACCACTCTTGCATTCCTGGGTTAATCTCACTTGGTTCGTTGTGTATAATCCTTTTAATTTGCTGTGAATTCAGTCTGTTTTTTTGTTGAGTATTTTTGCATTTTTATTCATAATGGATATTGGTTTATATTTTTCTTGCGATATCTTTATGTGGCTTTGGTGTTAGGATGATGCTGACCTTATAGAATGAAGTACGCAGTATTCCCTCTTCTTCAAGTTTTTGAAGAGTTTGAGAAGTATTGATGTTAATTCTTCATTTAGTGTTCTTTTACTGTGTAGCATTCACCAGCTGAGTTTTCTTTTTTGGAAGTTTTTTGTTTTATTTTCTTTTGTTTTAATTAGAGAAGTTGTAGGTTTACAACAAAATCATGCATAAAATTCTGAGTTCCCATATACTAAACCTTTATTAACACCTTCTGTTAGTGTAGTACATTTGTTATAATTCATGAAAGAACATTTTTATAATTGTACTATTACCTATAGTCCATTGTTTGCAGTAGGGTTCACTGTGTACAGTCTGGTTTTTTCTTGTTTATTCTAGTAATATATATATATATATATATAAAACCTAAAATTTCTCCTTTTAACTACATTCACCTATATAATTACGTGCTGTAAATTACATTCACAATATTTTGCTCCCGTCAGCACCATTCATTACTAAAACTTTATAATAAACCCAAAAAGAAGGATATTCTATACAATTTAAGTATTAACTCATTCCCTACCCTTGCCCCATACCCTGGTAACTTATAATCTAGATTCTAACTCTGTGAGTTTGCTTATTATAATTATTTCATATCAGTGAGGTCATACAATATTTTTCCTTTTAGAAGTGTCTGTCTTACTACAGTCAGTATGTCTTCAGGATTCATTTATGTTGTTGCATGTATCAGAATTTTGTTCCTTTTCACAGCTGAATAATATTCCCTTGCATCTATATACCCCATTTTGTTTATCATTAATCTGTTGATAGATGCTGGGTTGCTTCCATCATTTGGCAGTTGTGAATGATGCTACTGTGAACATTGACGTGCACTTATCTGAGTCCCTACTTGTGATTCTTTTGAGTTTTTACCTTGAAGTGGAGTTGTTGGGTCATATGGGAATTCTGTATATAACTTTATGAGGAATCACGAAACTGTTTTCCACAATTTTACATTCCAACCAGCAATGAATGTATATTCCTATTTCTCTGTATCCTTTCCAACACTTTTCATTTTTCTGTTCTTTTCTTTTTTTAATAGCAGCCATTCCAGTTCGTTTGAAATGGTTATCTCATTGGGTTTGATTTGCATATCCTTAAGAACTAGTTAAGGACTAATGGTGTTGCACATCTTTTCATGTGTTTTTTGTCCCTTTGTATATCTTTGGAGAAATCTCTATACAAGTCATTGGCCTATTTTTTTTTAATTTTTTTGTGTTGTTTTTTGTTGATTAGTTGTAGTTGTTTTTCATGTATTCTGGATATTAAACCCTCATTGATATGTGTTTTACAAATATTTTCTCCCATAATATAGGTTGTCATCTTAACTTTGTTCTACATGTTTTTAAGTTTCATGCCACTTTTGTCCCTCAATTCTTACGTTAATGCCAACTTTTATATTTATTTGACTTTTTGTACCATATAGAGTCCTTTCTCAGTTCTATGTGGATGAATTTTTCATATATTTTCCTTCTGGTTACCACGAGGTTGAAATTTAGTATCTAAAAAAAAAGAAGAAAAGTAAAATAAAAAATAATATCTTAAATATATAACTCATATTTGATTTGATACCAACTTGACTTCAGTAACATACACATGCACTGTTCCTATACCCCTCTATACCCTACTGTTTTTTTGTACTTGTTACAAATTATATCTTAGCACATTCAATGTCCAGAACCATAGATTTATTACTTTTTATGCATTTGCATTTTTGCACCTATAGGAACTAAGTAGAGTTACATACCAAGTAGAGTACAATACTGTAATACTGGCATTTAATTATAAAAATGTTTACCTTACCAGAGGCCTTTGAACCTCGTCTAATATCCTTTCATTTTAGTTGGAAGAGTTCCCTTTAGCATTGCTAGTAGGGTTGGTTTAGTGGTGATGAACTCCCTCAGCTTTTGCTTATCTGGGAATATTTTAATCTCTCCCTCAATTTTGAAAGAAAATCTCACCAGATTTAAAATTCTTGGTTGACAATTGTTTTCTTTCAACACTTTAAATGTTTCAACCTGATACCTTCTTGACTCAGTCATTCCTGATGAGAAATCGACATTTAATTTAATTGGGACTCTTTTACACATTGCTTTTCTCTTGACGCTTTCAGAACTTTCCCCTTGTGTTTTGCATTTGATAGTGTGGTCAATGTGGTGGGACATGTTCTTCAAGTTTATCCTCTTTAGTGTTCTCTGGGCTTTTTGGATGTGCATATTCCTGCCTTTTGCCAAGTTTAGGAAATTTTCTGTTATTATTTCTTTGAATATTCCTTCTGCCTCTTTCTTCTCCTTCTCGGTCCCCCTAATGACTATATTGGTAAGCTTGATGGTGTCCCAGTAGTCTTTCAAGCTATTTTCATTTTTTATAATTCTTTTTTCTTTCTGCTCCTCAACCTGGCTCATCTCAGTTGCCTTGTCTTTGAATTTGTTGATTCTTTCTTCTGCCAGCTCCAGTCTGTTCTTGAAACCCTTATGAGAATTTTTCATTTCAGTTATTATGGTCTTTAACTCCAGTAGATCTGTTTGGCTCCTTTTTAAAATTTCTCTCTCTCCATTGAGATTTTTATATTGTTAATTCTTTAGTTTGTTCTCTGTATTTTTCTTCATCTCCTTGAGCATATTGAAGTCATTTTTTTGTTATCTCTTTCTCCTGTATGTCCATGTATTGGTCTTCTTTATTAATGGTTTCTGAAGTTTTATCCTCTTCCTTAGGATAGACCATTATTTCTTTTTTTCTGTAATCTTTTGTCACACATTGTACATTTTTAAATGACAGATGTGAAGTCTGAGATTTATTCCCTGAGATATCTGTTTCCTGAGTTTGTAATGAGCCAGTGATATGACAGAGATTTTCTTGAATGTCATCCCTTCTCTCAGGAAGTCTGCCTAAGGTGAATGTAAAGTGCTGAATCCTCCTTGTCTTTTCTGGGCCTGTGTCTTTTCATGGATTTGTGCTTCCTTCGTTATCTTTTAAGACTTAGCTAGAAAATTGAGCTATTGGATGCAGGTGGACTAGTGAGTAAATATGGAACATATTTAGTAACTCTTGGCACATTCTCCTCTGCAGACACTATGATCTCAACCAACTGCTGGAGCCTCGAAGCATAACAGCTGACCCCTTGGACTACCGCCTAAGCTGGCATTTGTGGGAGGTGCTACGGGCTCTTAACTATACCCATCTATCAGAACAGTGTGAAGGTGTGCTGCAAGCCAGCTATGCTGGCCAACTGGAGAGTGAGGGACTATGGGAGTGGGCCATCTTTGTTCTACTGCACATTGCCAACTCGAGGTAAGCACGAAGCATCAAGACCCATTGTGTGCCTTTAGCCCTTTAGGGCAGTGCCAAAGGAATCATAGTCATTCAGGGTTCAATTCAGTGTGTATTCTGGGTCCAACCTTGTGATAAACCTTAAGATGTTTCAGCTCTCAGCCCAAACTGTCTCTTTATTCATGTGAACCATTTAGAATTAGACTGCTTATGATTAAGTGCTATACTATCATAAGTTCGCTTAGTCTGAGAAGGGAAATCTCTCTGGCATGTGTTGATCATGGAAATTCTTTCTAGAGATAAGATTCAAGAATTTGTAGCATTGAAATAAGAAATATGAAGTGGAAAAGGAAGGGTATATCCAGGTAAAGCAACAGCCTTAACCTAAGTGCATTTGCCTGAATATGGCGTGTTGAGGGATTGTGCAAGGGTAATGCTTTTTAAGCTGCCTCAGTGGATCTATAGCAGCAATGTAATGGTTGGTTGACCAAGAAGAACTCTGGTTTTTCTCTTATAGGCTTTCTCCCTCTCTGACCATTCCCTTGATGCCTACTCATCCCCTGAAGTTTGATAGTAGTGCTTAATGTTTCGTTCTTTGCCTGAAAGAGAACTAGGGAGTCACCTTTTCTCCATTTCTTATCTTTGAACAAGTTAAGAATGAGGGGGGTTTGTTTTTAAAGTAGCATTATAACAATAACGAAATCAAACACTTGTTCAGTACTTTGTTATAAGTGCTTTTACACACATTTATACTCTACGTGTATTAACTAATGCTTATAGTTAATCTCTGAATTAGACACTATTATCTCTATTCTATAGATGAGCAAACTAAGGCATAGAGAAATTAAATTACTTCTGTTCAAAGTCACACAGTTATTGAAGTGCAGTTAGGTTCCAGTTCATACTCAGAGTTTGTGTTCTTAATCACTATGCTGCACTGTCTGACAGGCAGTGTTCTAGTTTGCTAGCTACCAGAATGCAACACACCAGAGACGGATTGGCTTTTAATAAAAGGGTTTTATTTTGTTAGTTCTTCAGAGGAAAGGCAGCTAACTTTCATCTGAGGTTCTTTCTTACGTGGGATTTTTACCAAAATGAAATCTTGGTATCAGGGTAATCTCTGCTGGCCTTCTCTCCAGGCCTTCGGGTTCCAACAACTTTCCTCAGGGTGATTCCTTTCTGCATCTCCAAAGGCCTGGGCTGAGCTGCAAGTGCTGATATGAGGTATGCCGAGCTGCTTAGGCTGTGCTGCGTTGTGTTCTCTCATTTAAGCACTAGCCAATTAAGTCAAACATCAGTCACTGCAGTAGGCATGCCTCCTAGCCGACTGCAGATGTAATCAGCAACAGATGAGGTTCACGTACCATTGGCTCATGACCACAGCAACAGAACTAGGTGCCTTCACCTGGCCAAGTTGACAACTGAATCCAACTACCACATGTCCACCCTTTGTCAACTTGGCAATTACAAGCATCACCTTAAACTGGTATAAAAAATTCTCTTCTGGCTGTGGACCGGTGAATCTGATGCCAGTATGCAAAGGAGGACAGTCACAGAATCGGAGAAACTGGAAGGAAAACCTGCAGGACAAACACCATTGGATTTCAAAGTCTGAAAGTCATTTATCCTTCAGCTTTAGAAAGTGGCAGCCCCACCCTTTCCAAGGGCCTATGCAGTGGCCCACCTCTTTCCAAATCAACCTCGGGGAACATTGAGGAGACCACCTTCTTCTTGGCTCCATTCTCTCCAGGCAATAGTGCCACCTCTGGGCTCTTTGCCATTTCCAGGGCACACGCTCAACCCCTCCATGTGGTGGCAACCAGGCTCTCCCTAGTCCCCAAGGAGCATGCTACACCTTTTCCAAGGCCTGAGGCTGCACAACTCTTCCACTGCAGTGAGAGGGGAGACTCATCCTTGCCCTTCAGGGTAAACTCACCCTCTCCATGGATCCACTCTCCTGGCCGAGGTGTCTTGGCTTCAGACCCGAGCTTCCATGGCTCTCACTCTGCAAACTCCAATTTTTTTCCTTTTGTGTTCTCCTTTGTCAAGATTGCCAGTGGTTCCGTTTACACCAACAGTCTCTTCAAGCACTCCAGGGCTTCTCCATCATTCTCTTCACAGTTCCTCCAAAATCTTCCCCTTAGCCATCCAAATACCCATTCCAATATTTCTGGTATTTGGGAACTGCAGCAGCTCCCCACTCTCCAGTACCAAATCTGTTCTAGTTTGCTGGCTGCCGGAATGCAACACACCAGAAATGGACTGGCTTTTAATAAAAGGGTTTTATTTTGTTAGTTCTTCAGAGGAAAGGCAGCTAACTTTCATCTGAGGTTCTTTCTTACGTGGGAAGGCTCAGGGTAATCTCTCCTGGCCTTCTCTCCAGGCCTCTGTTCCAACAGCTTTCCCCGGGGTGATTCCTTTCTGCATCTCCAAAGGCCTGGGCTGAGCTGCGAGTGCTGAGATGAGGTATGCCGAGCTGCTTAGGCTGTGCTACTGTTGCGCTCTCTCATTTAAGCACAAGCCAATTAAGTCAAACGTCATTCATTGCAGCAGGCACGCTTCCTAGCCGACTGCAGATGTAAATCAGCAACAGATGAGGTTCACGTACCATTGGCTCATGTCCTCAGCACAGAACTAGGTGCCTTCACCTGGCCAAATTGACAACTGATTCTAACTACCACAGGCAGTATGGTATGGAAAGAGGTTGGATTTTAGTGTTGGACCTGCCTAAAATATGGATCTGTTTCCTCTATATGCTTGTTTATGACCTGGGGGAAAGCTTATACCTACTACATACATATTCACTTTTGATTTTGAGTAAGGATTATACTCAAAACCTCAGTCTTTTAATCTACAAAATCATATTTATCCCTAATTCAAAGGTGATTGAGGGATTAACGGAACAAAAATGTAAAGCATCTAGCCTCCTGTTTAAGGAATTTTTCTTTCCTCTTCCCCCTTATCAGGAAGCAAAATAAACCCAGAGTATTTTTCTGATTTTATTTAAACACACTCGTAGTATTCACTTATTAAAAGACTGACTGATAGCATGACTGATGGGAGTGAATTGGCTGTAGGAAAGCAAATCCAGTTTTCTGAAAAAGAATATAAAAAGTCAGTTATGTTCCAGAGGTGAAAGTCTCCCTGGCAGCATGGGAGATGACTCCCAGGGATGAGTCCAGCTCTGGCACTGTGGGTTCAACAATTTCATCCTAATCAAAAGGGGAAAAAGAAGTGTAACTAATAAAGTATAAGTGGCTGAGAGAGTTCAAATAGAGTCGAGAGGCTACTCTGGAGGTTGCTCTTATGCAAGCCTCAGTTAGACATTGCTGCCTACCTATCATAACCTGCCAAACCCCAACCAGGACCATTCCAGCCAATCTTAAAGAACACCTGAGGCAATATATAAGATCCCACAAGGGTGCCATGCACTTGACTAACTTTACAGAAACCTACAACCTCCAGAGGGGTTCATGGACCAGATAAATCCTGAAACTTAGAGGGCCCAGCCTCTCCAAAATATCAGATAGTTCCATCTCCTTACCCCATATTATTGGCAGACCCTTCCAACATGAAAAAGTTAGAATGGCCATAGCCCAAACACCCCTAAAGAGAAGGATGGAAAGATCAAAGGTGATGGTGGAGTTATACAGAGAAGATAGGATTTAACAAATAAATATGATTTACTGAATTGATATTTTAGTGTATAGTATCTTAGAGTAGCTAGAAGTAAAAACCTAAAATTGTGGAATTATAACTCATGTCAAACTCTGAAATATGTTCTACAACTAATTGTGGTGCTGTGCTTCGAAATTTATGCTTTTTGTATATATGTTATTTTTCATGAAAAAGAAAAATAAAAGTCAACTGTGATGAGAAATAAATAAATAATCAGTTATGTTAATATTGGGAGTCATTAAAACTTGTAGGAGTTCAGAAAGGAATCCAACAGGAGGAAAGTAATTTTGATCTAAAACTAAAAGGACCGCTCCTATGATCCAGACAAATAAGGGCTTTCTTTAAGGTGCACTGAGAGCAGAAAGAATGGGTTTAGGAAGGCTGTTTGGTTTTGAGAAAGGAAACAGAGGCCTGGGGCTTGTTTGCCTGAGCTGTATTTAGGATAATGAAATGCTTCATCATATCCACCAGGTACATGAGTTTCTTTCTTTTTTTTTTTTTTAATCTACTAAATTTATTTTAACATTTGTTCCCCCTGTTATTTGTTTTTAATCCATGTGTTTTACTCATCTGTCCATACTGTGGATAAAAGGAGCATCAGACACAGGGTTTTCACAAGCACACAGTCACATTTGAAAGCTGTATCATTATACAATCATCTTCAAGAAACATGGCTACTAGAACACGGCTCTACAGTTTCAGGAACTTCCCTTTAGCCTCTCTAATACACCTTAAACCAAAAAGGGGATATCTTTATAACGTGTAAGAATAACCTACAGGATAACCTTTCCACTCTGTGTGAAATCTCTCAGCCACTGATGCTTTATTTAGTCTCATTTCTCTCTTTCCCCTCTTGGTCAAGGTTTTCTCAGTCCCTTGATGCTGAGTCCCAGCTCATTCTAGGATTTCTTTCCCAGTTGCCAAAAAGGTTTATACCCCTGGGAGTCATGTCCCACGTAGAGAGGAGGAGGACAGTGAGTTTGCTTGTGGTGTCAGCTGAAAGAGAGAGGCCACATCTGAGCAACAAAGACGTTCTCTGGGGTGACTTGCAGGCCTAATTTTAAGTAGGCTTAGCCTACCCTTTGCCAGGATAAATTTCATATGAACAAACACTAAGATTGAGGACTCGGACTATTACTTTGGTTGCCCCCACTGCTTGTGAGAATATCAGGAATTCTCCAAATGGGGAAGTTGAATTTTACCCCTTTCTCACCATTCCCCCAAGGGAACTTTGCAAATATTTCTTTATTCACTGTTCAAATCACTCTGGGATTTATGGGGGCATCACACTGGACAAACCTACAAAATCACATGAGAGTTTCTTAAGTCACTTCAAGTTAATTTGTTTAGTTGTACTAATCATATGGGAGAATGGGAAGGAAGAATGTTGGGATTCAACTGCAGAGGACTATTTTTCTATTATTTTATTTTCTTTCATTTAACAAATAAATGCTTGTCTAAAGGCTTCTGATTTTTTAGTGAAGTTTGAAGAAATCCACCAAGACCCAAGACTTGCAGTTTGAAAAATCACCCCAGTGGCCACACTAATCTGTCTGGGGCAGTCTTCTCTTTGAATAAGGATGGGATTCATTCCAACTGTCTTTCTTTAGTATGCGTGAGAAGGCTGTTCGAGAGCTGCTCACCCGGCACTGCCAGCTGTCAGAGACTCCTGAATCTTGGGCTAAGGAGACTTTCCTGACCCAGAAGCTTTGTGTTCCTGCTGAATGGATTCATGAAGCCAAGGCAGTGCGAGCACACATGGAATCTGACAAGCACCTGGAGGCCCTTTACTTATTTAAGGCTGGACACTGGAACAGCTGCCACAAACTCGTCATCCGGCATCTAGCTTCAGGTGAGTTCTTCCACCTGGGGTTTATGTCTCCTGGAATCATTTCAAATTCTTCCAATTTCTAAACAGCCAAGATGGGTCTGTTTAGAGATACAAGTCCAAACAGGCATGGCGTACATGAATGTTTTGAGATAGGTGCTTTGGGACAGCTATCTGTGCAGAAGAGGCTTGGTCAGGATAAGGAGCTAGAGAGGCAGGGGTTGACAGCAATAATAGTAAGTTACCATTAGCCAGGAATATTCTTGATGTGCACTAATTATGTTAAGCTCTTTATTTAGGGAAATTTCATTCAACAACACCAGAAATATCTACCTGAGGTTCTGAACCAGTTTTGTTTTATAATTTCTTTTGGAGAATTTCAGAATATTTCCTTGTAATTTTCTAGTCTTTCCCAATCTTATTTCCTCTTCCTTCCTGTCTTAGATTTCTACCATGTCCTCTGTGCACTTTTGAAAACTGTTCATTTGTTCAGACATAGTACTCAACATTTTGTTTCTTCAGATGCCATCATTAATGAGAACTATGACTACCTGAAGGGGTTCTTGGAAGACCTGGCACTTCCAGAGCGCAGCAGCCTAATTCAGGACTGGGATACCTCTGGGCTTGTTTACTTGGACTATATTCAGGTCACTGAAATGCTCCACCATATCCAGCAGGTACCTGAGTTTAAGAAATTGCCTGGTTTTCCTAAGCCTTTAAGCTTCAGAGGCCTCATAAGGCCTTAGCAGCCACTGGAAATACTTTGTAACAGAGATAACATGGACAACTGTAGGAGTGACATTTTCGTGAAGCTGAATTGAAAAAGCAGTTGACAGCTAAAACTTCAAACTTCAAACACTTTTTTTTCCGTTTGTTACCAAGTAGTATATGTACTAGACATACCTAGGTTTGTCCATAGACAGCCTCTTCCTCTTGTACAGCCCTTGTTAGAGTGAGAATCTCGGGAATGAGAGCTACAATAAGGACAGAGAGTTGATGAGGATAATTGTTTCATATATCTTTGACATTTTTAAAATTTGCAAATATTAAGGTTTAATGTTAGCGTCATTAAAATGTCCTGGGTCAGTCTCGATAGTCATTAAGTTAAATTTCCATTGGTTACAGCACAGAGACGAAACTCATGAGCCCTTTTAAAGGCTCCTACCTTTCATTTCCTGAATTAACTCCTGCCACTCTTACCCCACATTCTAGCCTTGCTGACCTGCTCCACTTACATTAAATTACTTCTGGGTTTCCAGTAAACCTTGTTTCATTCCATTCTTCATCATGTACACTCACACTCATCCTTTTAGATCTAGATTGCTCTTATTCTCCCTTCCTTTTCCTTCTCTCCCAGGAGCACTTGGTACCTTTTTCTACTAGAGTACTGGTTGGTCCATATTGTAGTTACTTAATTATATCTTTCCTCACTTAACCTGTGAGCTCCTTTTGAAGGTCTTCATTTTAAAATGGAAGTCAATAGAGGCTACAAACTCATGCTCTGGAATCAGATTCTTATGTTCAATTCCTGACTCCTACACTCACTAATGGTGTGGCTTTGAACAAATTGATTAGCCTCTCTGTGTCTCTTTCATCTGACATAAAGGGTTTGGGGCCACTATAGTACATACCTGACAGAGATGTTATGAAGATTATGAACAAAATATTCATAAAGTGTTTAGCACAATATCTTGGATATACTACATGGTCAATAATTATTAGCTGTTATCCTCATCATCATCAAAGTCCCTATTCTTAGCATAGTGCCTGGCACATAACAGGCATAATTCAGTGTTTGCTACACTTTTTGAGAGCAATGTCCCCTGAAGAAACAGTCACTGAAGAAACCTTTTTCTAGTTCAACATTGATTAATTCAGTTACAAAACCTTAGTTAATGAGAACCTACTATGTGGTAAGCACTGTGGTGAACTTAGGATAGAAAGGTAAACAATGTATGTTGAGTTTGGAGGAGATAAATACATAGATAAGTCGCAATTACTGTAGAATGATAAGCGTTAGGATATGGATAAGCTTGGAGTGCTATAGCAGCACATACAAGAAGTACCTTACTCAGCCTGAAGGATTTGCCAAAGGCCTTCTGAAAGTGACATTAAAGCCCTGACTTTAAGAATGAAAAAGGAGGGGTGGTAGGGAAAGAGTACCCTGGCAGAGGGAATAGCATGTTTTGAGGGGTTGAGGTCAGAAAGACCGTAGAGCTTTCACTGATCTTTTAACGTGCTTTGGTTTTGGGAGTGTGGAATAGGATGGGGAATCATGCAAGTTTGATGAAGCCACAAATATCTCTCACCTGAACTACTACAGTAACCACCTAATTGTTCTCCCTGCTACTGTTCTTGCTTCCCTACCATTCATTCTCCACACTGCAACCAAAGTGATCTTTTTAATATACAAATTATGGCATTTTATTCTCTTGTCCAAAACCTTCCAGAGACCTCTTATCTCACTTAGAATAAGATCCAGGCTCCTAACAGGTCTTCCAAAGCTCTGCATTAATAATTTTCACCTTTTTATACCATGGACCCTCTTGTCATGCTGGTGATGCCAGTAGATCTCTTCTTATTTTATAGTTACATGATATAGTTATCAAAATATTAAAAACATAGTGTAATTATATGTACTTTATTAACATCTTAAATAATAAGCTCTAGCATTGGACCTAATAACTATGGGATTTTTTTTTAAATGGGAGAACTCTGTAGAAGTTTATCATTGTAATTAATAAAGTTAAATACTACACAGGTATATTTTTGCTTCATTGCCCTTATAATTTGTTGTTCTTCACCAGAAATGAGAAAGATATTTACCAGTTTATCAGTGTAATTAATGTGTTAAATACAACATAAGTATATTTTTTGCTTCATTGCCTTTATAATTTGCTGTTCTTCAGCAGAAACTAGAAAATATTGACCAGTTCTTGCCTAGTCTTATAAAAGGACTTCTTTCCCCCCATTATTCCAGGGGACCTAGAAAAGTCAGGGGTACCTGGAGGTTGCTCCCTGGATGTGAAGCAGTAAGTGCAAGAGACTGACCCCCCACTTCCCAAAGTGTGAGGCAGGGCAAGGCTGGGAGCAGGTGCTTTGGAAGGAGGAAGATTCAGTGGTGTTTAGCTCCTGACAATATTTTCTTGTTATTACTGTTTATTTCATAATCAGTTTGTTTAACATTTGGGTCACCACAGTGATACATCCTGCATTCAGTTTTCCCACACTGGTTTGTTCTCCAGGTTGTAACTGGTGTTCCCTTTTTGGTACTTTTGTTGTTGTTTTATTTTATTTTTATTAGAGAAGTTGTAGGTTTATATAAAAGTCATGCATAAAATACATATACCACCCTTTGCATTAGTGTGGTATGTTTGTTCTATAATTTTACCGTTAACTGTAATCCATGGTTTACTTTAGGGATCATTGTTTATGTTGTTCCCTCCTATGGACTTTTTATTTTTAAGTTTTATTCAACTAATGTATACAACCTAACCACATTCTAACCACAATCAGATACATATTTCAGTGCTATTACATTTACCATGTTGTGCTAGCCTTACCACCATCTATTACCAAAATGTTTCTGTCATTCCCAAATAGAAACTCCATACAATTCAAGCATTAACTCCCCTGTTCCCTATCCCTACCCTGGCCCCTGGTAACCTATATTCTGGTTATTGTCTGTGAATTTGTTTGTTCTAATTATTTCATATCAGTGAGATCATACAATATTTGTCCTTTTGTGTCTGGCTTATTTCACTCAATGTGATGTCTTCAAAGTTCGTCAGTGTTGTTGCATATATTAGAACTTTATTCCTTTTTACAGCTTAATAATATTCTGCTATGTGTATATACCACGTTTGGTTTATCCATTTATTGGTTGATGGACAGACACTTGGGTTATTTCCATCTTTTGGCAATAGTGAACATCACTGTGCAAATATCTGTTTGAGTCCCTGCTTTCAATTCTTTTGTGTATAGGCCTAGAAATAAGATTGCCAGGTCATAATAGGAATTTATATTTAACTTTCTGAGGAACCATCAAACTGTCTTCTGCAGCAGCTACACCATTTTACATTCCTGCCAGCAATGAATGAGTGTTCTGTTTCTCCATATCCTCTTCCATACTTGTAATCTTCTGTGTGTTTTCTTTGTTTTTGTTTTTAAGTAATAGCCATTCTAGTGGGTGTGAAATGGTGTCTCATGGTTTTGATTTGCATTTTCCTAATGGTTAATGATGTTGAGCATCTTTTTGGCCATTTGTATACCATCTTTGGGGAAACCTATTCGAGTCTTTTGCCCATTCTCTATTGGTTGATTGTCTTTACTACTGGTCTTTTGAAGTACTTGTATTTTAAGATCAGCAACAACTGTAATGTGATATGAAAATAGCTTGTGATTTTTATTGATAACAGTTAAAGTTACTACATTGATTCATAATTCAACCTACGTTCATCATTAAATGCTTAATTTTAGCTGGAAGTTAGTAGAAATAAAGATGTTTTTTCCCAGTCCAAGTTTAATAGATCCTTTGAATTTACCCAGTCCCTGACTAAGAAGAGCCCCTGCTCTATATAATTTGGCCCCTGCTTACCTTTCCAGTTTTATATTGTTCTACTTTGCTCCCTACCCTGCATTGCACCATGTAAACCTTCTTTCAGATTCCATCTTAGTGGCTTTTTCACTTGCTGTTCTTTTTTCCCAGAAACTTGGCCCTCTTTTTGTTATTTAGGTCTCAACTTAGATATGACCTTATCAGAGAAGCCTTTTGCTCATCACCCAATCTGAAGTAGCCAGCCAGTTTCTTCTGCCACATCAACGTGTTTGAATTATCTGCATGGGTTGTGATTCTTTAAAGTTTATTACTATCTGGTATTTTCTTATTTTAATGTAAGTTCCATCAGAGCAAAGACCTCATCTTATCTTGTTCACCACCTTTTTAAGCCACATTAAATAACTTGATTCCAGTGGATGAAAGGGATAGTACTTTTATAGACATTAAGTAGTCAATTCTTTTAAGCCCCCCAAAATATGGATTCATTGAGAGAAAAGATACTTTTTGGAAGGCCTGAGTGAGCCATTTGGGGAAAGAAGAGATAACGGGGGAGACTTAGCAAAATAGGCCAGTTTCAGAATTTGACAGAGGGCCTAGCCAAGAGCCATACTTTTAGGCAAATGGGGATAAGATCCTGCTGCAAAATATTCAGATGTAAGCAGTGAATAAAAGTATAGATTTGTTTTTTTAGAAAGATCACTCTGGCAACAGAATGGGAGGAAAAATGGATGTAGCAGGAATGACACTGAAGGTAGAGTAATCAATGTCTTAAGGTACTTCACATGAGGGCTAATGGTGACCTTAACTAGGGCTGTGGAAAGAAGCATAGATTCAAGAAACACAGGAGGAAGAAGCAAAAGCGTTTTCAGGTATAGGGGAAGAGAAAAAAGGAAGAGTAAAGACTGATGCCCAGTTTTTGGTCTGCCTAGATTATAGCTCTGTATTCTTAAGAAGGCATTAAGTCTCTCTGCCCCCAGATTTATCTGAGAACAAATTAGACTTTTGGTTACTGTTAAAGTATTGCTCATCACTTGGTTCATGAATTATTTCAAGACTTGGACATTCCAAGACTTTAAATCCAATGTTTCTTTATTGGTATGTGTTACTAAGTGATTTGTCCTCAGTGACTAGGCTGAATGCAAACCAGCAGCTTGGTTTTTCCTTCCTCCCTCCCCTCACAGTTGTTTCAAGTTTTGGGTACAGACTCTCTGGGTAGGATTAGGGTGATGGAAACTCTAGCTAGCTTTTTCTCCTCCTTTTCAGGTGGATTGCTCACGTTATGAGCTGGAGCAGTTACACACCAAAGTGACCTCACTGTGCAGCCGGATAGAGCAGATCCAGTGTTACAATGCAAAGGACCGCCTGGCTCAGTCAGGTAAGCCTTGTGACTCTCCTACCCTCCTGCTTGCCTGCTTATGCTTATCTGCCTTCCTCCTCTCACCTGCCCTGCCACTCTCACCCCCACCCCACCCCACGCCAGCCCTACTCCTTCCTCCTCCTATCTGCCCCGCCATTCTCAATCCTACCCCACCCCAGCCCTACTCCAGGGTGCTCACTCTACTTTTTCTCTCCAGACATGGCCAAGTGCATAGCCAACCTGTTGCGGGTTGTATTGAGCCTCCAGCATGCCCCTGATGCAACTTCCAACTCAACATCAGATCCTCAGCAAGTCCCATTACGCCTGCTGGCTCCCCACATCGGCCGGCTCCCCATGCCTGAGGACTATGCCTTGGAGGAACTACGCGGCCTCACACAATCTTACTTGAGAGAACTGACTGTTGGGAGCCAGTGAGCCCAGGCTCTTCCCACTCATTCTTTCACACTCACCACACAGGAGTCCCCTGGTTTGACTAGCACTGTTGGCCATTCTCTAGGATGGACTTTGGAATCCATCTTCCCTTCTTGCTGCCCTAAGTAGCATCCTTCAGTTGTTCAGGGCTTTTCTTAATATTGATCATAGCATAAGGGCTCTGGAACCCAAAAAAAAGGAGCCAAGCTCCTTTTACCATCCTGAAGACCAGCCTTTTTTTTTTCTTTTTTAAAAATGGCCAATAAAGCACCTTTAGCAGAACTCCTCAAAGAACCAGGGAATTCTTTTCAACCCCTAGCCAAAATGGATCTTGTTATCCTCCATGCCAACTTACCTTACCCCTACCCCAGACTGGCCTACTCCTACTGTTTGAAAGAAATAGGACAGGTAAGGGGACAAATGTGTTGATCTAGGACTGTCCTGCCTTAACAGATCATTTATCCACAGAAGGAAAGATAAGTAGGTTGACTAGTAAACTCCTGAGTTTGGGGATCAGAAGAGGGTCAGGCTGAATTACAAAGCGGAAGTCTTTCTGGCCTGTTTAGGGTAGAAGTGAGCTCCAATCTGCAAGGCTTATATAGTGTATTCCTGTCCCAGAATATTCCATGAGCACCATACCTTCCCTACTACCATGAGTAGTAGTTCTCGGTCATCTTGCAAGGCCTTCTGTCTGAATTTGCTTGAAGAGTTTGGATAAAACATGGGTATCCTTTCCTACCCCTCCCATTCTAACCATGAAGCATTTCTCACATTCCATCTGCTCTCTCAGAAGGTAAAACTTATCACTGAGGCAGTAAGGAGCTGGGCTTTGGGGGTAGGTAGAGGGTCGTCGTTACACTGCTGCCAGCTACGGGAGCCCCAGGTAATGGCCTAAGACACATCTGGTGTTAGGGCTGTCACAAAAAACATGGTCACCCTTGGGTCTTTGTGCATGAAAATTATGTAAAGGTTTTTATTTAAAAAAAAAATTATATATATATATAAATAAATGATCTAGATTATTTTCCTCTTTTTCTGAAGCTACTTTCTTAAAAAAATAAAATGAACTGTTTAAAGCAGTCCTGGAATTGACTTTCCCTTTGTATTTTTTAGCCTTTCTCACCGAAGGATCTGTCTGGAGGCCTTATTTGATTTAGCCCATCTGTTTTTGAGTTTGCCATCTAAATGGAGAAACACAAAGCCCATGGGTTGAAAAAAGAACAACTTATTGACAAACAGATGCCTATCAGATCAAGGATTAGATTTGTTAAGTGCAAATTTGGAGGTGACCATGAGATTATTCATTAATCCTGACTGCTATATATATATATATATATATATATATATGCACATAGAGTCCCACTTCGGGATAGGGTATGAGTCTCAAACTGCACAGTGAAATGTACTTAGTGTCAAAGCTTTCTTGCTCTTCCGCTCTGGTGTTTTTCATTTTTAAATTCTGAAAATTTAAAGTAAATTTGTTAAGTTGGGTCACCTCTCCAAATCTCAGTTGCCTTCTTTGTGTAAAAGGGATATTACTGCTTCACAGGGATATTATTGAAGAAGGATCAAATGAGGCTGATTAGTACTATTCAGATCTTATTTTGATTTGTTGTTAAATTGAGGTGTGAGCAAATTCTAATTCGGATTAGGCCACAGTCTGAGGCATCAAGGGATTTGGGAATGAGAAAGGAGGTTGGTCTGTCCCTAAATCAAATCTCTACTATAGGAGCCATGTTGCATGAAAATGCATTTCTAATTCAAAGTGAAAAACATGATGAGCAGTCTCATTTTAAATATGTTCAAATATATATTCAATGGTGTTAATTATAATTACTGTGCTACCATCACCAACATCCATTACCAAACTTATTTTTATCTTTTATTTTGAAATACTTTCAAACTTACAGGGCAGTTAAAAAATAATGCCTATGCAGAGAATTCCAACATATCCCCACACTCAGATACCCAGATCCACCAATTTTTTTACATTTTGCCACATATACTGTATCATTCTACCTGTCCATCTATGACGGTTTAAAATTGTATGTACCATAGAAAAACATATTTACATCTAATCCATTCCTGTGGATGTAAACCCTTAGTAGGTAGAACCTACTGATGAGACTACTCCATTAAAGTTGACCTACCTCATTCAGGACGGTTCTTAATCTGATAACTGGCATCCTTTATAAAGAGAATGAAATTCAGATAAAGCCACAGAAGCAAGAATCTGAAAGCAATGAAATCCAGAAGAGGGAGAGATCAACCAACTCCCCATGTGCAGAGAAAGGATTGCCAGTAACTGTTCTGTTTTTTTTTTTAAAAAAAAAAACTTTTTATTGTGTAATATATATATATACACAAAACAATAGATTTCCAAGTATATTTTTGATATTTAAAAAATCTTCTTAAATTGTATAATATAACAAATATACAAAGCAAAGAAAGAAAAAAGCAATAGTTTTCAAAGCACTCTTCAATAAGAAGTTACGGGACAGATCCCAGAGTTTGTCATGATACTTTTTTAAGATTTTAAAAATACATGAATTTTTTTAAAACAAGCATTCTTACCATATGATCATTCTATTCTTGGTATGTAGTCAGTAACTTGCAGTATCATCACATAGTTGTATATTCATCACCATGATCATTTCTTAGAACATTTGCATGGATTCAGAAAAAGAAAGAAAAAGAAAAAACTCATATATACCATAACCCTCACCCCTCCCTCTCATTGATTGCTAGTATTTCCATCTACCCAATATATTTCAGCCTTTCCCCAATTTTTTTTCTATACTCCTTATCATTCCCTTTCATTGATCTCTCATTTCAATCTACTAAATTTATTTTAACATTTGTTCCCCCTATTATTTATTTATTTTAAACCCATATGTTTTACTCATCATCTGTCCATACCATAGAACAAAAGCATCAGACACACTGCAAAAGTTATATCATTATACAATCATCTTTAAGAAACATGGCTACTGGAACACAGTTCTACATTTTCAGGCACTTCCCCCCAGCCTCTCCAATATACCTTAACTAAAAAGGTGATACCTATATAATGTGTAAGAATAACCTCCAGGATAACCTCTCAACTCTGAAATCTCTTAGCCATTGACACTTTATTTTGTCTCATTCCATTTCTCTCTTCCCTCTTTTGGTCGAGAAGGTTTTCTCATTTCCTTGATGCTGAGTCCCAGCTCATTCTAGGATTTCTGTCCCATGCAGCAACTGTTCTTGAGGAAGAAAGCATCACCTAGATGATAATTTGATTTAGACATCTTCTCTGCCGCAAACTGTAAGCTAATATATTATTATTTAAGTCAGCCCATTTCATGATATCTGCTATAAGCAGCCTAGGAAACTTAAACACCCTCAATAAATTAACCCACCTATCTGTCTATCCATTTATAGCAGTCCATTTTCTGAACATTTGAATGTACTTGAACACTTATTACTGCCATGTTATTACATTTCTTAAGAATAAGGACATTCGCTAATGTAACACCTTAAGAACAGTTATCTAGTTCAAGGAATTTAACATTGATATAAAGCTTGTAGTCTATAATAATTATCCCATATGTCCCAATAATGTCACTTTGAATCTTTTCTCCTCCCTTGTTCGATCTGATCCAGGATCATGTTTTGCTTTTAATTGTCATTGTCTCTTTAGTTTGCTCTTCTCTTTTTGTTAATCTCCCAAAACAAAACCGCACACCCATGTATGCACTAATTCCCCATTTCCCATGCCCTCCAGCTCCAGCAAACTGCATTCTAATTTCTGACTCTGAGCTTGAGTATTATTCTCCAGTATTTTCTTTCAAGTTACCATGGGACTTAAATTTAACATCCTAAATGTGTAACAATCTTGTTTGCTTTGATGCCAAATTAACTTCAATAGTATGCACAAACTATGTTCTTATACCCCTCTACCACTCCTCACCTTTATATAGTTCTTGTCCCTAATTATATGTTTATACATTATGGGTCCTAAACCACTGATTTATCATTTTATTTTATGCATTTACCTTTTAGAACCTGTAGGAAGAAAAAGATGGAGTTACAAACCAAAAATACATTACTGGCATTTATATTTACCCATTTTGTTCCCCTCACTGGAGCTTTTTTCTTCATTTCACATTTCTTCATGTGGTTTCAACCTGTTGTCTATTGTCCTTTCCTTTCAACCTGCAGAACTCTCCTTAGCCTCTCTTATAGGAATGGTCTACAGGTAGCAAACTTTTGTTTATCTGGGAATGTCTTTAATTCCTTGCTTGTTTTTGAATGTCATTTCTGCTGTTTATAATATTGTTGGGTGGCAAGTTTTTACTTTCAACACTTGAAATATGTCATCCCACTGGCCTTCTTACCTCCATGGTTTCTGATGAGAAATCAGGTCTTTATTGTTTTAAGCCTTCCTTATATTTGATATGTTGCTTCCCTCTTGCAGCTTCCAGAATTCTTTTTTAAAATTTCTAAAGCAGTTTTACTGAGATGAATTCACCCACATTTCATCTAAAATGTACAAGTGGTGTCTTCTAGCATATTCACAAGTTGTGCATTCATCATAATAAATTCTAGAACATTTCCACCCATAAGAGGGCCACTATGTTCTATAATCACATTTCCTCCTCTGGCTCTCCTTCTAGTGATATACATGACCCTAAACTTCCCCTTTCAACTACAGTCACACCCTCATATCATCACTGTAAAATACACTCATTATAATGTGCTACCATCATAACTATTTCCAAACATTTATAATCAAAACTGTTATAAATTCTGTACATCAGCTCCCCATGCTCTGCCCTCATTCTATCTTCTGATGACCTATGTTCTAGAAATTAACAGTCTGGGTTTGCTAGTTATAATTAGTTCATATTAGTGGAGTCATATATTTGTCCTTTTGTGTCTAATTTATTTCACTCAACATAATGTCCTCAAGGTTCATTCATGTTATCACATGCATCAAGATTTCATTTATTCTTACAGCTGAATAGTCCATTGTATGTTTTAGTTTGCTAAAGCTGCCAGAATGCAATATATCAAAAATGGAATGGTTTTTATAAAGGGAATTTATTATGTTACAAGTTTACAGTTCTAAGGCCAGAAAAATGTCCAAACTAAGGCATCCAGGAAAATACACCTTGCTTCAAGAAAAGCCAATATCTGTCACATAGGAAAGTTCATGGCTGGCATCTGCTAGTCCTTGTTCCTAATTCTGCTGCTTCCAGCTTCTGATGCTAATGTTTTCCTCTCTAAGCATCTGTGTGTGTAGGCCTTCATTTTGCTCCTTCAGGACACACTCTGGGTTCTGGCTTGCTTAGCATCTCATGGCAACGTCTGCTGGGCTCTGTCCATGTCCAGGCATCTGTTCTGTCAGCACTCCAAACATCTCCAAACATCCCTGTCTCTGTCAGCTTTCAAAGCAACTGTTCTCCAAGCATCTGTATCTGCGGTTTCTTCAAAATGTTTCCCCTTTTAAAGGACAACTCACCTTGAATGGGTGGAGTCACAACTCTATCTAATGAAAAGGCCACACCCACAACTGTGTGTGTCACATCTCCATGGAAGTAATCTAACCAAAAGGCCACACCAAAAACTAGTGTGTCAAAAAAAAAAAAATTAGAATAAATAAATAAAAACAAAACAAAACTGGTGTGTCACATCTCCATGGAAACAATACTATCAAAGTTTCCCACCCTAAACAATAAACCTGGCCCCCCCAAAACTGGATCAGGATTAAAACATGGCTTTTCTGGGGTACATAGTTTCAGACTGACACAATGTATATACCACATTTTGCTTATCCATTCGTTGGTTGAGGGACACTTGGATTGCTTCCATCCTTTGGCAATTGTTAATGATGCCACTATGAGCATCAATGTGCAAATGTTTGTTTGGGTCCCTGGTTTCAGTTCTTCTAAATACATATCTAATAGCAGAATTGTATATAATATGGCAATTTTATATTTAGCATCTTGAGAAACTGCCAAACCATCTTCCACAGCAGCTATACCATTTTACATTCCCACTGGCAGTGAATAAGTGTTCCTATTTCTCCACATCCTCTCCAAAAATTGTTGTTTTCTGGTTTTTTAAAAGTGGCCATTCTGGGCGGGCCACAGCGGCTCAGCAGGCAAGAATGCTTACCTGCCATGCCGGAGAACCCGGGTTCGATTCCCAGTGCCTGCCCATGTAAAAAGAAAAAAAAAGTGGCCATTCTGGTAGGCGTGAAATAACATCTTGTTGTAGTTTGTATTTCCCTAATAGCTAGGGATACTGAACATCTTTTCATTTGCTTTTTAGCCATTTGTATATCTTTTAGAAAAATGTCTATTCAAGTCTTTTGCCCATTTTTTCAATTTTTTAATTTTATTTTTTTAAATACCAAAAAACACCAAACATACACAAACATTCCTACTTTGCCATTCCGTTCTACTATATAATCAGTGATTCACAATACCATCACATAGTGCATAATCATCATGATCATTTCTTGGAACATTTGCATCAATTCAGAAAAAGAAATAAAATGAAACAGAAAAAAAAAACTTATACATACCGTACCCCCTCCCTTTCTTACACTAGCATTTAAACTAAATTTATTTTAACATTTGTTCCCCTATTATTTATATTTATTCCATATGTTCTACTCATCTGTTGACAAGGTAGATAAAAGAGCATCAGACACAAGGTTTTCAATACACACAGTCACATGTGAAAGCTATATCATTATACAGTCATCTTCAAGAAACATGGCTACTGGAACACAGCTCTCATTTTCAGGCAGTTCCCTCCAGCCTCTCCATTACATCTTGGACTAACAAGGTGATCTATTTAATGCGTAAGAGTAACCTCCAGGATAATCTCTCAACTCTGTTTGGAATCTCTCAGCCATTGACATTTTACTTTGTCTCATTTCACTCTTCGCCCTTTTAGTCGAGAAGGTTTTCTCAATCCCTTGATGCTGAGTCTCAGCTCATTCCAGGATTTCTGTCCCACATTGCCAGGAAGGTCCACACCCCTGGGAGTCATGCCCACATAGACAGGGTAAGGGCACTGAGTTTGTTGTTTGTTGACTAGAGAGAGAGAGAGAGACCACATTTGAGCAACAAAAGAGGTTCTCTTACGGGTGACTCTTCACTTGACCTATTCTTTGTGGAGTTAAGTTTCATATGAACAAACCCCAAGACTGGGGTCTCAGCCTATAGCCTTGGTTGTCCACACTGCTTGTGAGAACATCAAGAATTCAACTTGGGGAAGTTGAATTTTCCCCGTTTTCACCATTCCCCGAACGGGACTTTGCCAATACTTTTTTATTCACTGTTCAAATCACTCTGGGACTTATTGGGGCACCACTCTGGACAACCCAACAAAATCTCATGTCCTATTCAGGTTCCAAGTACTTACGGTGTTCAATCAAGCTCTACATAGTTATATAGGAATGCAGTAGTCAAATATATATTTTGTACCAATAAACTTTTTTTTGCTTTAGTCTCACATATAAGTTGAAATTTTAAAATATTAATTACCATCTATTTTCAGCACCCTGCAGCAATGACATTCCTTTGTTCTTCCTCATGTAAAAACATTCTTAAAATTTGTACATTTGTCACTATTATGATACACTCTAGGCATTCCTAGATTATACCATCTCAGTCTTTAATGTCTGTCTTTCTTTCTGATTTCATTTATGCCCTCAGCCCTCCTCCCTCTATCATCTCACATTCAGCTTCATTCAGTGTTTTAACATAATTATATTACAGTTAGGTAGTATTGTGCTGTCCATTTCTGAGTTTTTATATTCAGTCTTGTGCACAATCTGTATCCCTTCAGCTCCAATTACCCAATATCTTACTCTATTTCTATCTCCTGATGGTCTCTGTTAACAATGAAATATCGAATTTTCCTTGTTTTTATCTTTACTTATAGTCTCCCTTTCTACATTCTTCTCCACATCTCTCTCTTCTGTCTTTTCATACCTGTGCTCCCTTTAGTATTTCTTGCAGAGCTGGTCTCTTGGTCTCAAATTCTCTCAGTGATTTTTTGTCTGAAAATGTTTTAATTTCTCCACCATTTTTTGAAGGACAATTTTGCTGGATATAGAATTCCTGGTTGGCAGTTTTTCTCTTTTAGTATCTTAAATATATCATCCCACTGCTTTCAAGATTCTCTCTTTCTCTTTGACCTCTGACATTCTGATTAGTAAGTGTCTTGGAGTACGTCTATTTGGATCTATTCTCTTGGGGGTACGCTGCACTTATTGGATCTGTAATTTTAGGTCTTTCATAAGAGTTGGGAAATTTCCAATGATAATTTCCTCCATTAGTTTTTCTCCTCCTTTTCCCTTCTCTTCTCCTTTTGGGACACCCACAACACGTACATTCACGCACTTCATATTGTCATTCAATTCCCTGAATCCCTGCTCATATTTTTCTGTTTTTTTCCTCTATATTTTATTTTTCTTGTCGGATTTCAGATGTTCTGTTCTCCAGTTCACTAATCCTGTCCTCTGGCTCTCAAAATCTACCATTGTAGGTTTCCATTGTTTTTTCATCTCTTCTACTGTGCCTTTCCTTCCCATAAGTTCTGTGATTTGTTTTTTCAGACTTTCCATTTCTTTTTTTTGTTCATTCCTTGCCTTCTTTATATCCTCCCTCAATTCATTGATTTGGTTTTTTGATGAGGTTTTCCATGTCTTTTCTTCTATTCTGAATTAATTGTTTCAGCTCCTGTTATCATTTGAATTGTTGGTTTGTTCCTTTAACTGGGCATATCTTCAATTTTCTGGTGTGATTTGTTATTTTTTGCTGATGTCTGACATTTAATTACCTTAATTAGTTTATTCTGGAGATTGCTTGCACTTCTTTTACCTAGGGTTTTCTTGCTGGGTGAATTTGTGTCTATCTGTTTTGACATTCAGTTCAGCTTTTTCTGGACCTCTAGCTTAGGTTTTGTTTAACTGAGGAGAATTTTTCAGTTCTGTTTTCTTGTTTCTTGCCCTGCTTGTATGGTGCCTTCCCCCGACACGCACCACACCCTTAGGGGTCTACGTAGGTATTGTGGTCTCCAGCCAGATTTCCCCAGGCCAAACTGGCCTCCTATCAGGAGAAAAGAGTCACCTGCATTGGTTTTCCCTAAAGGTGAGACCCAGTAGGTTGAAAGACTTTCCTGTGAAGTCTCTGGACTCTGTTTTTCTTATCCTGCCTAGTATGTGGTGCTTGTCTGCCTGCAGGTCCCACCAGCATAAGGTGATGCAGTACCTTTAACTCTAGCAAACTCTCCCTGCTGGGGGCATGGTAGAGACAGAGGAGAGGTTGTAGGCTGGTTTTAATGGCTTCAAATTATCAAGCCCTGGTATCTGAGTTCCTTAAGGGAGGAATTCCACCTGAGTTCACCCCTCCTGTGGGGAACTCACAGACTCTAGACAAGCCCTCAAACGAGCTTGTTTCTGCCTATGCCTGGGGCGGTTGCAGCCTCAGAAGTTCTGCTGCTGTATCCAAAGGCAGTCAAGCCTTTGTAGAAACAAAGCTACAAAAACCTCTGTTTCTTTTTTTTCTCTTTTTCTGTTAGCCCTGCCCCCTTGGCGCTGGGGCAAAAATGAGCGACCTCCACTTTGACCAGGTTCATCTGAGCTGGGGGCCTATTTTTAGTAGTTACAACTTGTTAATTAATTCCACAATTCACATTTGGTTGGGCTCAGCCCCTGCTGCTAGTAAAGTCTCTTTCCTTTCCCCTCTAGGAAGCAACCTGTAGGGGAGGGGCGCCTGCCACCGCAGCTTGGGAAACTCACTGTTCTGGGGGGGCTCGCAGTCAGTCCAGCTGGTCCACACGGGTACGCTGTATGTCCGGTCACTGATGTAGCCCCAGGAGCTGTTCTGTACTGTCTCTGGTTATTTAGTAGTTGTTCTGGAGGACAAACTAAAATGAGCACATTGCTAAGCCGCCATCTTGTTGCAGCACCACTTCTTAATCCCTACCATTTTTGAATCAAGATTTTAAAAAATCCCCCCACAACGGAGGATTAGGATTAAAACACGGCTTTTCTTACCTGACTTTAAGGCATATTATGAAGCTACTGTGGTCAAAACAGCATAGTACTGGCATAAATATAGATATACAGACCAATGGAATTGAATAGAGTGTTCAGATATAGACCCTCTCATCCTTAGACAACTGATCTTTGATAAGGCAGTCAAGCCAACTCACCAGGGACAGAACAGTCTCCTCAATAAATGGTGCCTTGAGAACTGTATATCCATTGGCAAAAGAATGAAAGAGGACCCATATCTCACCCTACAGAAAAATTAATTCAAAACGGATCAAAGACCTAAACATTAGATCTAAGACAATAAAACTGTTAGAAGAAAATGTAGGGAAATACCTTATAAATCTATACTAGGAGGCAGTTTCCTAGACCTTACACCCAAAGCAAGAGCACTGAAGAAATAAATAAATAAATGGGAACTCCTCAAAATTGAACACTTTCGCACATCAAAGAACTTCGTCAAGAAAGTAAAAAAACAACCAACACAATGGGAAACAATATTTGGAAAAACATATCAGATAAAGGTCTAGTATCCAGAATTTCTAAAGAGATTGTTCAACTCAACAACAAAAAGACAGCTAACCTAATTACAAAATAGGCAAAAGACTTGAACAGACACTTCTCAGAAGAGGAAATACAAATGGCCAAAAAGCACAGGAAGAGATCCTCAACTTCCTTGGCCATTAGAGAAATGCAAATCAAAACCATAATGGGATATCATCTCACACCCACCTGAATGGCCATTATCAATAAAACAGAAAATGACAAGTGCTGGAGAGGATGTGGAGAGAGGCACACTTAACCACTGTTGGTGGGAATGTCAAATGGTACAACCACTGTGGAAAGCAGTTTGGCGGTTCCTCAAAAAGCTGAATATAGAATTGCCATATGACCCAGTAATACCATTGCTATATATCTACTCAGAGGACATGAGGGCAAGGACACAACTGGACATTGCACACGAATGTTTACAGCAGTATTATTTACAACTGCAAAGAGATGGAAACAGCCAAATGTCCATCAACAGAAGAGTGGCTAAACAACCTGTGGTATATACATACGATGGAATATTATGCAGCCATAAGACAGAATAAATTTATGAAGTATGTAACAACATGGATGGACCTTGAGGACATTACATGAGTGAGATTAGCCAGAAACAAAAGGACAAATACTGTATGGTCTCACTGATATGAACTTGCAAATACTTTTTTTTTTTTTAATTTTTAAATAAAATTAGTGAATAAACTTGGAGAATTTCGTTGGTAACAGAGACCATAAGGAGGTAGAAACAGGGTTAGATATTGGGTAACTGGAGCTGAAGGGATACAGATTGTGCAACAGGACTGAATGTAAAAACTCAGAAATGGACAGCATAATACTACCTAACTGTAATATAATTATGTTAAAACACTGAATGAAGCTGAATGTGAGATGATACAGGGAGGAGGGCTGGGGGAATAAATGAAATCAGAAAGAAAGACAGACGTTAAAGACTCAGATTGTATAATCTAGGAATGCCTAGAGTATAGAATGATAGTGACTACATGTACAAATTTTAAAAATGTTTTTGCATGAGGAAGAACAAAGGAATGCCATTACTGCAGGGTGCTGAAAATAGATGGTAATTAATATTTTAAAATTTCAACTTATGTGTGAGACTAAAGCAAAAAATGTTTATTTGGTACAAAATTTATATTTTGACTAGTGCATTTCCTAATATAACTTATGTAGACAGCTTAATTGAACACCATTAGTACATGAAACCTTGAGTAGGACATGAGATTTTGTTGGGTTGTCCAGAGTGGTGCCCTGATAAATCCCAGAGTGATTTGAACAGTGAATAAAATAGTATTTGCAAAGTCCCCTTTGGGGAATGGTGAGAACGGGGAAAATTCAACTTCCCCAAGTTGAATTCTTGATATTCTCACAAGCAGTGTGGGCAACCAAACCCATAGCCTGAGCCCCCAGTCTTGGGGGTTGTTCATATGAAACTTAACCCCACAAAGGATAGGTCAAGCCTACTTAAAATTATGCCTAAGTGTCACCCCCAAGAGAACCTCTTCTGTTGCTCAGATGTGGCCTCTCTCTCCAGCCAACACAGCAAGCAGACTCACCACCCTCCCCCTGTCTACATGGGACATGACTACCAGGGGTGTGGATCTTCCTGGCAGTGTGGGACAGAAATCCCAGAATGAGCTGAGACTCAGCATCAAGGGATTGAGAAAAACCTTAGAATGAGCTGAGACTCAGCATCAGGGGATTGAGAAAATCTCGTCCAAAAGGGAAAAGAGTGAAATGAGGCAACGCTCCAATGGCTGAGAGATTCCAAACAGAGTCGAGAGGTTATCCCGGAGGTTATTCTCATGCATTAAATAGATATCACCTTGTTAGTCAAGATGTAATGGAGAGGCTGGAGGTAACTGCCTGAAAATGTAGAGCTGTGTTCCAGTAGCCATGTTTCTACCTTGTCAAAAGAGGAGTAGAACATATGAAATAAAAATAAATAATAGGGGGAACTAATGTTAAAATAAATATGACTTGAAATGCTGGTGATCAGTGAAAGGGAGGGGTAACGGGTATGGTAGGTATAATTTTTTTTTCTGTTTTCGTTTTATTTCTTTTTCTGTTTTTTTTTATTTCTTTTATTTCTTTTTTGAATTGATGCAAATATTCTAAGAAATGATCATGATGACGAATATGCAACTATGTGATGATATTGTGAATTACTGATTATATATGTAGAAAGGAATGATCATATGTTAAGAATGTTTGTGTTTCTTTCTTGCCATTTTTTTTTTATTAAAAAAAAAAAAAAGTATTTGCAAAGTCTCCTTCGGGGAGTGATGAAAAAGGGGGAAAATTCAACTTCCCCAAGTTGAATTCTTGATATTCTCACAAGCAGTGTGGACAACAAAAACTATAGGCTAAGCCCCCAGTCTTGGGGTTTGTCATATGAAACTTACCCCACAAAGGATAGGTCAAGCCTACTTAAAATTAGGTCTCAGAGTCACCCCCAAGAGAACCTCTTTTGTTGCTCAGATGTAGCCTCTCCAGCCAACATGACAACCAGTCTCACCACCCTCCTCCTCTCTGCATGGGACATGACTCCCAGGGGTGTGGACCTTTCTGGCAATGTGGGACAGAAATCCTGGAATGAGCTGAGACTCAGCATCAAGGGACTGAGAAAAACCCCAGAATGAGCTGAGACTCAGCAACAGGTGATTGAGAAAACCTTCTCAACCAAAAGGGGGAAGAGTGAAATGAGACAAAATAAAGTGTCAATGGCTGAGAGATTCCAAACAGAGTCGATAGGTTATCCTGGAGGTTATTCTCACACATTAAATAAATATCACCTTGTTAGTCAAGATGTAGTGGAGAGGCTGGAGGGAACTGCCTGAAAATGTGGAGCTGTGTTCCAGTAGCCATGTTTCTTGAAGATGAGTGTATAATGATATAACTTTCACAATGTGACTGTGTGATTGTGAAAACCTTGTGTCTGATGCTCTTTTTATCTACCTTATCAACAGATGAGTAAAACATATGAAATAAAGATGAATAATGGGGGAACAATTGTTAAAATAAATTTAGAGTGAAATGCTGGTGATTGGTAAGGGGGAGGGGTGGGGGTATGGTATGTATGAATTTTTTTCTGTTTTCTTTTTATTTCTTTTTCTGAATAGATGCAAATGTTCCAAAAAATGATCATGATGATGAATATGCAGCTATGTGATGACATTGTGAATTACTGATTATATATGTAGAATGGAATGATTAAAAGTTAAAAAAAAATAGTCACTCCAAGAGAGCCTCTTTTGTTGCTCAGATGTAGTTTCTGTCTTAGCCAACTCAGCAGATGAACTCACTGCCCTTCCCCCTACATGGCACATGACTCTCAAGGGTGTAGATCTCCTTGGCAATGTGGGACAGGAATCTGGGATGAGCCAGGACCCGGTATCATGAGATTGTGAAAGCCTTCTTGACCAAAAGGGAGAAGAGAGAAATAAGATAAAATAAATTTTCAGTGGCGGAAAGATTTCAAACAGTCGAAAGGTTATCCTGGAAGTTATATTTATGCATTATATAGATATCCCTTTTTAGCTTATGGTATTGGAGTGGCTGGACGGAATTACCTGAAAGTGTTGAACTGTTTTCCAGTAGCCTTGATCTTGAAGATGACTGTAAAATGATATTAGTTTTACAGTGTGACTGTGTGATTGTGAAAACCTTGTGTCTGATGCTTCCTTTATCCAGGCTGTGGACAGATGTGTAAAAAAAATATGGAAAAAAATAAATAAATAATGGGGCGGTGGATAAGGGATAATAAAATTGGGTAGATTTCAATACTAGTGGTCAGTGAGAGAGAGGGGTAAGGAGTAGGGATGTATGAGTTTTTCTCTTTATTTCTTTTTCTGGAGTGATGGAAATGTTCTAAAAATTATCATGGTGATCAATACACAACTATGTGATGATATTGTGAGCCACTGATTTTATACTTTGGATGGACTTCTGGTATGTGAAAGATACCTCAATAAAATTATTTTTAAAAAAAACACGGCTTTTCTGTGGTACACAATAGCTTCAAACTGACACAGTCCTATTTATATATTTTTTATTTCACTGCTTGTGCTTTGGATATCAAGTCTAAGAAACTGCAAGATCTTGAAGATGCTTCCCTACAATTTCTTCTAGCATTTTTATGGTTCTCTGTCTTATATTTACATCTGTGATCCATGTTTTGGTTTCCTGATGCTGCCAGAATGCAATATACCAGAAATGGGTTGGCTTTTGCATAGGAAATTTATTAGGTTACAAATTTACAGACCCAAGGCCATGAAAACATCCAAATTAAGGGATTAAGGGTAAGACACCTTTTCTGAGGAAAGATCACTGGCACCCAGCATTCCTCTGTCACATGGGAAGGCACATGGTGATGTCTGCTGGCCCTTCTCTCCTTGTTGGTTTCAATGGCTGCCTCCAAAATGTCTCCAGGTATTTCTTTCTCCCTTCGCTTCTCTGGAGGCATTTTGTTTTTTGAGCTTTCTCTCTGCATGAGCTGCCTTAAAGGACTCCAGTAAAGGATTAAGACTCACCTTGAATGGACTGGGCCACATCACCATGGAAATAACATAATCAAAAGGTCCCACCCAACAATAGGTCTGCACCTACAGGGATGGATTAAAAGAACATAGGTCTTTCTGGGGGTAAATAACTGATTCAAATCAGCACAATCCATTTTGAATTAACTTTGTATAAGGTATGAGACAGGTGTCCTCTTTCATTCTTTTGGATTTAGATATCCAGTTCCCCGGCAAATTAGCTGAGAATTCTGTCCAGTTGAGTCAACTTGGGGAGACTTGTCAAAATTAATTGACCATAAAAGTGCAGGTCAATTTCTGAACTCTTAATTCCTTTCCATTGATAAATATGTCTATCTTTATGCCTGTACCATTCTGTTTTAACCACTGTAGCTTTGTATATGCTTAACAGTCAAGAAGTGTGAGGCCTCCCACTTCATTTTTCAACATGCTTTTGGCTATTCAGTGCCACTTAGCCTTCAAATAGATTTGATAATTTGATTTCCCATTTGTTCAAAGTATGCTGTTGGAATTTTATCGGGATTGCATTGTATCTGTATCAGTTTGGGTGAATTGATAACTTAACAATATTGATCTTCTAATCCATGAAAACGTAATGTCTTTCCATTATTAGGTCTTTTATTTCTTTGACTTGCAGTGTTCTATAGTTTTCTGAGCACATGTTCTTTACATCCTTGGTTCTATTTATTCCTAAATAACTGATTCTTTTCCTTGCTATTGTAAATGGAAATTTTGTCTTGATTTCCTCAGATTGTTTATTACTAGTGTATAGAAATACTACTAATTTTTGCACGTTGATTTGCTGAACTCATTTTTAGTTCTAGTAGTTTGGGGGGACTTTCTAAGTATAGGAACATGTCATCCGCAAATGCTGACAAAGTTTCACTTCTTCCTTTCTGATTTGGATGTGTTTTATTTCTTTTTCATGTCTACTTGCTGTAGGTAGAATTTGTAGCACAATGATAAATAGGAATGGGGACAGTGGGCGTCTTTCTCTTATTCCCAATCTTAGAGGGAAAGCTTTCAGGTTTTCATCATTGAGGTTAGGTGTGGGTTTTTCATTTATGCCCATTATCACGTTGAGGAAGTTTCCTTCTGTTCCTGTCTGTTCTAGTTTGCTAGCTGCTGGAATGCAACACACCAGAGATGGACTGGCTTTAAATAAAAGGGGATTTATTTTGTTAGTTCTTCAGAGGAAAGGCAGCTAATTTTCAACTGAGGTTCTCTCTTACATAGGAAGGCACAGGGCGATCTCTGCTGGCCTTCTCTCCACGCCTCTGGGTTCCAACAACTTTCCCTGGGGTGATTTCTTTCTGTATCTCCAAAGGCCTGGGCTGAGCTGCGAGTGCTGAGATGATGTATGCTGAGCTGCTTGGGCTGTGCTACATTGACCTCTCTCATTTAAGCACCAGCCAATTAAATCAAGCATCAATCATTGCAACAGGCATGCTTCCTAGCTGACTGCAGATGTAATGAGCAACAGATGAGGTTCATGTATCATTGGCTCATGTCCACAGCAACATAACTAAGCACCTTCACCTGGTCAAGTTGACAACGGAATCTAACTACCACATTGTCTTTTGAAGTGTTTTTATTAAGAAAAGATGCTGGGCTTTGTTAAATGCCTTTTTGCATTAATTGAGATGATCATGTGGTTCTTGTTCTTCAATTTGTTAATTGTGGCATACCACATTAATTGATTTACTTGTATGGAACCACTCATGCACACCTGGGATAAAATCCACTTGGTCATGGTGTAGGGTGAGGTTAGCTTCACAGAATGAGTTAGGTAGTGTTTCCTCCTCTTCAATTTTTTGGAAGAATCTGAGCAGAATTGGTATTAACTCTTCTTGAAATGACTATGGAATTCACCTGTGAAGCCATCTGGTCTTGGGCTTTTCTTTACTGGGAAGTTTTTGATGACTTTCAGTCTCTACTTGTGATTGGTTTGTTGAGGTCTCCTTCTTTTGCAGTCAGTGTAGGTTATTCATGTGTTTCTAGAAAATTTTCCATTTCATCTATGTTTTCTAGATTATTGGTACACAGTTTTTCATAGTATCCTCTTATGATTTTTTTTTTTTGGTGGGGTCAAGAGTAATGTTCCTCCTCACATTTCTGATTTTTTTTTTTGCATCTTTTTTTTTATCAGTAGCTAAGGGTTTGCCAATTTTATCAATCTTCTCAAAGAACAAACTTCTGATTTTGGTGATTCTATTTTTTTCTTTATTTCTTTCTTGTTCTCAAATTAATTTATTTCTCCTCTAATCTTACTATTTCCTTCTGCATGCTATGGGATTAGTTTGCTGTTTTTTTTTCTAGTTCCTCGGGTGTGTAATTAAGCCTTTAATTTTAACTCTTTCTTCCTTGTTTTGTTTTCTTTTTTTGGCATGGGCAGGCTCTGGGAATTGAACCCAGGTCTCGGCATGGCAGAGAAGAATTTTGCCACCGAGCCACCACTGCACACCCTCTTTCTTCCTTTTTAATGTAAGCGTTTAGGGCATAAATTTCCTTCTCAGCCCTCCCTTCGTTATGTCCCACAAGTTTTGATATGTTGTATTCTCATTTTCATTTGTCAAGATATTTGTTGATTTCTCTTACAGTTTCTTTTTTGACCCACTGATTTTAAAGAATATGTTGTTTAACCTCCATGTATTTGTGAATTTTCCCAACCACCACCTGTTATTGATGTTCTCATTCCATTGTGGATCAAAGAAACTAATTTGTATAATTTCAACCTTTTTAAATTTATTGAATCCTGTTGTGTTACCCCAAGATGTGGTTTATCCTGGAGAATGATCCATGAGCACTTGAGAGAATGTATATTCTGCTCTTTTGGGGTGCTATGTTCTGTATATGTGTGTTAGGTGTGGTTCATTTATCATATTATTCATGTTCTCTGTTTCCTTATCGATCCCCTATGTTGAGGTTCTAGCTATTGATGAGACTGTTGTATTGAAGTGTTCAACTATTATTGTAATGACAGCCATTTCTCCCTTCAATTTTTCCAATCTTTGACTCATGTATTTTGGGACACCCTGGTTAGGTACATAAATATTTATGATTCTTTTTTTTTCTTAGTGGATTGCCCCTTTTGTTAATATATAATGTCCTTACTTGTCTCATAACATTCTTGCATTTAAAGTCTATTTTGTCTTATAATACTATAGCTACCCCACATCTTTTTTGGTTACTGTTTGCATGGAATATCTTTTTCTAGCCTTTCACTTTCAACCTATTTGTATCCTTGGGTCTAAGATGAATCTCATGTAAACAAAATATAGATGGATCCAATTTTTTAAGTCCATTGTGCCCATCAATGTCTTTTGATCAGAGATGTTAATTCATTAACATTCAATGTTATTATTGTAAAGGGAAAACTTAAGTCATTCTATCTTTCGGCTCTTATATATCATATCTTATTTCTTCTGTCTACCCTTTAAGTTATCCTTACTGATATCTTCATTCTATACTCTTTCCAAGCCCTCTCTCCTGTCTTTATTTTCAGCCTGCAGAACAATTTCTTCAGTCCTGCAGAATATTCTCTTTAGTATTTCTTATAGAGCAGGTCTCTTGTTAACAAACTCTCTCAGCTTGTGTTTATCTGTGAATATTTTAAACTCTCATTTTTGAAGGACAGTTTGCCAGATTAAAAAAAATGTAGCTGGCAAATTTTTCTCTTTCAGTACCTTAAATATATCATACCACTGCTTTCTCACCTCCATGGTTTCTGTGCCGGTTTGAATCTGTGGTGGACCCCAGAAAAGCCATGTCCTTTAATCCTCATTCAATATTGCTGGGTGGGAGCATTTGATTGTTCCCATGGAGATGTGACCAACCCAATTGTGGGTGGTAACTTTTGATCAGATAGCTTCCAGGGAGTTGTGACTCCACCCATTAAATCTTTAAAAGAGGAAACATTTTGGAGAGGTGGAGAGGGTCTTTTTTTTTTAACTTTTTTTTTATTGTATAGTATAACAAAATACAAAGCAAAGAAACAAAAAAGCAATAGTTTCCAAAGCACTCTTCACCAAATAGTTATAGGACTGATCCCAGAGTTTGTCATGGGCTACCATACAATCTTCTCATATGTTTCCTTCTAGCTGCTCCAGAATATAGGAGGCTAAAGGGCTTAATACTTCTTTTTCATCATAATCAACTTTTTTTCCTTCTTTTTTTTGTGAAAAATACATATATACAAAAAAGCTATAAATTTCAAAGCACAGCACCACAATCGGTTTTAGAACGTATTTCAGAGTTTGACATGGGTTACAATTTCACAATTTTAAGTTTTTACTTCAACTGCTCGAAAATACTGGAGACTAAAAGAGATATCAATTTAATGATTCAGCATTCATATTCATTTGTTAAGTTCTATCTTCTCTGTATAATTCCACCAACACCATTGATCTTTCCATCCCTCTCTTTAGGGGTGTTTGGGCTATGGCAATTCTAAATTTTTCATATTAGAAAGGTCTATCATTAATATGGAGTAGGGAGATGGAACTATTTGATGTTCTGGAGAGGCTGGGCTAGGTTTCAGGACTTATCTGGACCAGGAACCCATTTGGAGGTTGTAGGTTCCTGGAAAATTACTCTAGTGCATGGAACCCTTGTGGAATCTTATATATTGCCTTAGGTGTTCTTTAGGATTGACTAGAATGGTCCTGGTTGGGGTTGGCATGTTATGATAGGTAGCAAGGTCTAACTGAAGTTTGCATAAGAGCAACCTCCAGAGTAGTGTCTCGACTCTATTTGAACTCTCTCTGCCACTAATACTTTATTAATTACGCTTCCTTTCCCCCTTTTGGTCAGGATGGAATTGTTGATCCCACAGTGCCAGGTCTGGATTCATCCCTGGGAGTCCTTGCCCACATCGCCAGGGAGACTTTCACCCCTGCATGTCATGTCTCACATAGTGGGGAGGGCAATGCTTTTATTTGATTATTATTAATTTTTAAATTTTTTTAAAAATACCAAAAAAAAAATCAAACATGTAAATATTCGTAACTTTGGATCATTCCATTCTACATATATAATCAGTAATTCACAATATCATCACATAGTTGCATATTCATCATCATGATCATTTCTTGGAACATTTGCATCTATTCAGAAAAAGAAATAAAATGAAAAAAGAAAAAAAATGTATACATACCATACCCCCACCCTTCCCCCTCACCGATCACCAGCATTTCACTCTAAATTTATTTCAACATTTGTTCCCCCTATTATTCATCTTTATTTCATATATTTTACTCATCTTTTGATAAGGTAAATAAAAGGAGCATCAGATACAAGGTTTTCACAATCACACAGTTACACTGTGAAAGCTATATCATTATACAATCATCTTCAAGAAACACGGCTACTGGAATACAGCTCCACATTTTCAAGCAGTTCCCTCCAGCCTCTCCACTACATCAATGCGTGAGAATAACCTCCAGGATAACCTCTTTCTAGGGTTTTTCTCAATCCCTAGATGCTGAGTCTCAGCTCATTGTAGGATTTCTGTCCCACGTTGCCAGGAAGTTCCACACCCCTGGGAGTCATGTCCCAGGGAATCTTTTTAAGTCCCTGCCATTCAACAGCAAATTGATGATTTTAAAAGTATGCTGCTAATTTGACAAACGATGAGCTGAGTGAAGGTTCTGGCTTTAGGCTTTTTATTTACCCCTTTGTGCTAAGCTGAATCTGTTGTGTACCTAGAAAAGCCTAGTTCTTTAATTCTTATTCAATATTGCTGGGGGAGATCTTTTGATCATTTCCAAGGAGATGTGACCCACCCAATGCTCTGGATGGTACAATGGTGGCTCAGTGGCAGAATTCTCACCTACCATGCCAGAGACCCAGTGGTGCCTGCCCATATTAAAAAAATAAAAATAAAAAGCAAATAGCCCCACGCTGCCTATTGCTCTAGTCTCTTGCAAGAGTGTCCACATATGTACTGCATGTACCTCAATAATTTTCTACCTACTTGCTCTTAAAAAAACAGAAGGGGAGCAATGTGCACGTTTTAGTTCATCCTCCAGAACAACTCCTAAATAACCAGAAACAGTACAGAACAGTTCCCAGAGCCATGTCAGTGACCGGACACACAGTGTAACCCAGTCTGGACCAGCTGGACCGGCTGCGAGCCCCCCCAGAACCGTGAGTTCCCCAAGCCGCCACGGCGGGCGCCCCTCCTCCATAGGCTGCTTCCCAGAGGGGAAAGGAAAGAGACTTTAACAGCAGCAGGGGCTCAGTCCAACCAAACACCAATTATGGCATTAAATACCAAATTCTGACTACTAAAAATAGGCCCCCAGCTCAGGTGAACCTGGTCAGAGCAGAGGTCGCTCACTGGGCTAACAGAAAAAGAAAAAAGAAAAAGAGGTTTTTGTGGCTGTGTTTCTACAACGGATTGACTGCCTCTGGATCCAGCAGCAGGATTCCTAAGGCTGCAACTGCCCCAGCATAGGCAGAAACAGGCTGCTTTCAGGGTTTGTCTCCCGCCTGTGCCTTCCCCAGGGAAGGGGTGAAGCCCAACTCAGGTAGAATCCCTCCCTCAAGGAATTCAGACCCCAGGTCTTGGCAATTTGAAGCCATTAAAACCAGCCTACAACCTCTCCTCTGTCTCCACCACGCCCCCAGCAGGGAGAGTCTTCCAAAGTTAAAGGTGCTGCATCATCTTATGCTGGTGGGACCGCAGGCAGATAAGCACCATATACTGGGAAGGATAAGAAAAACAGAGCCCAGAGACTTCACAGGAAAATATTTTAACCTGCTGGGTCTCACCCTCAGGAAAAAACCGACACAGGTGACTCCTTCCCCCTGATAAGAGGCCAGTTTAGTCCAGGAAAACCTGGCTGGAGTCTATAATACCTATGTAGACCTTCCTAAGGGGGGTTGGGGAAGGCACCATACAAGCAGGGCAAGAAACAAGAACCGAAAAATCATCCTCTGTTAAGCAAAACCTAAGCTAGAGGTCCAGATAAAGCTGAACTGAATGTCAAAGAACAGATAGACAACAAATTCATCCAGCAAAATAACCCTAGGTAAGAGAAGTGAAAGCAATCTCCAGAATAAACTAATTAAGGTAATTAAATGTCTAGACGCCAGCAAAAAATAACAAATCACACCAGGAAAATCAAAGATATGGCCCAGTCAAAGGAACAAACCAACAGTTCAAATGAGATACAAGAGTTGAAACAATTAATTCAGAATATACGAACAGACATGGAAAACCTCATCAAAAACCAAATCAATGAATTGAGGGAGGATATAAAGAAGGCAAGGAACGAACAAAAAGAAGGAATCGAAAGTCTGAAAAAACAAATCACAGAACTTATGGGAATGAAAGGGACAGTAGAAGAGATGAAAAAAACAATGGAAACCTACAATGGTAGATTTCGAGAGACAGAGGATAGGATTAGTGAACTGGAGGATGGAACATCTGTTATCTGACAAGAAACAGAAACTATACAGAAAAAAACGGACTCAGGAATTGAATGATAATATGAAGCGCACAAATATATGTGTTGTGGGTGTCCCAGAAGGAGAAGAGAATGGAAAAGGAGGGGAAAAACTAGTGGAGGAAATTATCACTGAAAATTTCCCAACTCTTACGAAAGACCTAAAATTACAGATCCAAGAAGTGCAGTGTACCCCAAAGAGAACAGATCCAAACACACATAATCCAAGACACTTACTACTCAGAATGTCAGAGGTCAAAGAGAAAGAGAGGATCTTGAAAATAGCAAGAGAAAAGCAATCCATTACATAAAAGGGCAACCCAATAAGACTATGTGTAGATTTCTCAGTAGAAACCATGGAGGCGAGAAGACAGTGGGAAGATATATTTAAATTACTAAAAGAGAAAAACTGCAAACCAAGAATTCTATATCCAGAAAAACTGTCCTTCAAAAATGAGGGAGAAATTAAAACATTTTCAGGCAAAAAATGACTGAGAGAATTTGACCAAGAGACCAGCTCTGCAAGAAATACTAAAGGGGGCACTAGAGACAGATATGAAAACACAAAAGAAAGAGGTGTGGAGAAGAGTGTAGAAAGCAGATAAATTAGATATGACATAAAATCCAAAAGACAAAATGGTAGAAGAAACTACTACCCGTACAGTAATAACACTAAATGTTAACGGATTGAATGCCCCAATCAAAAGACATAGACTGGCAGAATGGATTAAAAAACAGGATTCTTCTATGTGCTGTCTACAGGAAACACATCTTAGACCCAAAGATAAACATAGGTTGAAAGTGAAAGGTTGGGAAAAGATATTTCAAGCAAACAACAACCAGAAAAGAGCAGGAGTAGCCATACTAATATCCAACAAATTAGACTTCAAATGTAAAACAGCTAAAAGAGACAAAGAAGGATACTATGTACTAATAAAAGGAACAATTCAGCATGAAGACATAACAATCATAAATATTTATGCACCAAACCAGAATGCTCCAAAATAAATGAGGTAAACACTTCAAACACTGCAAAGAGAAATAGACACATCTACCATAATAGTTGGAGACTTCAATTCCCCACTCTCATCAATGGACAGAACATTCAGACAGAGGATCAATAAAGAAACAGAGAATTTGAATATTACAATAAAAAAGCTAGACTTAACAGACATTTATAGGACATTACACCCCACAACAGCAGGATACACCTTTTTCTCAAGTGCTCATGGATCATTCGCAAAGATAAACCATATGCTGCACCACAAAGCAAGTCTCAATAAATTTAAAAAGATTGAAATCATACAAAACACTTTCTCAGATCATAAGGGAATGAAGTTGGAAATCAATAATAGGCAGAGTGCCAGAAAATTCACAAATATGTGGAGGCTCAACAACACACTCTTAAACAACCAGTGGGTCAAGGAGGAAATTACAAGAGAAATCAGTAAATATCTCGAGGCAAACGAAAATGAAAATACAACATATTAAAACTTATGGGACACAGCAAAGGCAGTGCTAAGAGGGAAATTTATTGCCCTAAATGCTTATATCAAAAAAGGAAGAAAGGTCAAAAATTCAGGAATTAACTGTCCACTTGGAAGAACTGGAGAAACAACAGCAAACTAACCCCAAAGCAAGCAAAAGGAAAGAAATAACAAAGATTAGAGCAGAAATAAATGAAATTGAGAACACAAAAACAATAGAGAAAATCAATAAAACCAGAAGCTGGTTCAATGAGAAAATCAATAAGATTGTTGGGCCCTAAGCAAGATTGACAAAAAGAAGAGAGAGGGATGCAAATAAATAAGATCAGAAATGGAAGAGGAGACATAACCACTGACCTCATAGAAATAAAGGACGTTAATAGCAGGATACTATGAACAACTTTATGCTAATAAATACAACAACATAGATGAAATAGACAACTTCCTAGAAAGGCATGAACAACCAACTTTGACTCGAGAAGAAATAGATGGCCTCAACAAACCAATCACAAGTAAAGAAATCAAATCGGTCATTACAGCGTCCCAAAAAGAAAAGTCCAAGACCAGATGTCTTCACATGTGAATTCTACCAAACATCCCAGAAAGAATTAGTACCAACCCTGCTCAAACTCTTCAAAAATATTGAAGAGGAGGGAAAGCTACCTAATTCACTCTATGAAGCCAACATCACCCTCATACCAAAGCCAGGCAAGGATATTACACAAAAAGAAAACTACAGACCAATCTCTCTAATGAATATAGATGCAAAAATCCTCAACAAAATTCTAGCAAATCGAATCCAACAACACATTAAAAGAATTATACATCATGACCAAGTAGGATTCATCCCAGGTATGCAAGGATGGTTGAACATAAGAAAATCAATTAATGTAATACACCATATCAACAAATCAAAGCAGAAAAATCACATGATCATCTCGATTGATGCAGAGAAGGCATTTGATAAAATTCAACATCCTTTCCTGTTGAAAACACTTCAAAGGATAGGAATACAAGGGAACTTCCATAAAATGATAAAAGGAATATATGAAAAACCCACAGCTAATATCATCCTCAATGGGGAAAAACTGAAAACTTTCCCGCTAAAATCAGGAACAAGACAAGGATGTCCACTATCACCGCTGTTATTCAACATTGTGTTAAAAGTTCTAGGGCGGGCCGCGGTGGCTCAGCGGGCAAGAGTGCTTGCCTGCTATGCCGGAGGACCCCGGTTCGATTCCCGGCCCCAGCCCATGTAAAAAACAAACAAACAAACAAAATATAATAAAACAAGAAAATGTTTAAAGATGTTTCCCTTTCTTCCTCCCTTCCTTCCTTCTATCCTTCCTTCCTTCTCTGTCTTTCCTTCCCTTCCTCCCTCTCTCTTAAAAAAAAAAAAAAAAAAAAAGTTCTAGCCAGAGCAATTAGACAAGAAAAAGAAATACAAGGCATCAAAATTGGAAAGGAAGAAGTAAAACTGTCACTGTTTGCAGATGATATGATACTATATGTCAAAAACCTCGAAAAATCCACAGCAAAACTACCAGAGCTAATAAATGAGTACAGCAAAGTTGCAGGTTACAAGATCAACATTCAAAAATCTATGTGATGATGTTAAGAATTACTGAGTGCATATGTAGAAGGGTATGATTTCTAAATGTTGTGTTAATTTCTTTTTTTTCTTTTTTTTCTTTCTTTCCGTTTATAAAAAAATAAATAAATAAATAAATAAATAAAATCTGTAGTGTTTCTATACACCAGCAATGAACAATCTGAGGGGGAACTCAAGAAAAAAATTCCATTTACAATTGCAACTAAAAGAATAAAATATCTAGGAATAAATTTACCTAAAAAGACAAAAGACCTATACAAAGAAAACTATAAGAAATTGTTAAAAGAAATCACAGGAGACCTAAATAGATGGAAGGGCATACCGTGTTCATGGATTGGAAGACTAGATATAGTTAAGATGTCAATTCTACCTAAATCGATTTACAGATTCAATGCAATACCAATCAAAATCCCAACAACTTACTCTTCAGAAATAGAAAAACCAATAAGCAAATTTTATGGGAAAGGGCGGCTTGTCCCCCCGGAATTGCTAAAAACATCTTGAGAAAAAAAAACGAAGCTGGAGGTCTTGCGATGCTGGACTTTAAGGCATATTATGAAGCCACGTGGTCAAAACGCAAGGTACTGGTATAAAGATAGATATATTGACCAACGGAATCAAACAGAGTGTTCAGATATAGACCCTCTCATCTATGGACATTTGATCGTTGATAAGGCAGTGAAGCCAACTCACCTGGGACAGAACAGTCTCTTCAATAAATGGTGCCTAGAGAACTGGCTATCCATATGCAAAACAATGAAAGAGGACACATACCTCATACCCTATACAGAAATTAACTCAAAATGGATCAAAGATCTAAACATTAGGTCTAAGACCATAAAACAGAGGAAAATGTAGGGAAATAGCTAATAAAACTTATAATTGGAGGTGGTTTTATAGACCTTACATCCAAAGCAAGAGCACTGAAGAAAGAAAGAAATGGGAACTCCTCAAAATTAAGCACTTTTGTGCATCAAAGAACGTCATCAAGAAAGTAAAAAGAGTCTTTGTCCGCCGGCCTGGCGCGCAGCGCCCACGCCCCGCAGCGGCCGGCCCGCCCGCCCTCCTCTCCCCTTTTCCCCTCCTGCTCCAGCAGCTCTCCAACCACCACCGTGCCCTCTTCTGCCTTCACCAGCTCCTCCGCCACCGGCCTCGACAGCCTTGCCACCCTCACCTTTCCTCCTCCAGAACAGTTACTGGGGGAGTGGAGACAATACAGAGCAGCTCCCGGAGTCACGACGGAGATCAAAGGGACGGCGTACCCCATACTGGAACGGCTGACTGTCTGGGAGAACCAGCTCCGGTGAGATCACCGAGGGGCGCGGGCTTTCCCGGGCGGGACGGCAAGCGGCCGGAGTCCCTCCCTTCCTCCTTCCCAGGCCAGCTGGCAGAATTGGGCAGGCGGTCCCCTTCGGCCACGGCGGCTGGCGCCCCCACCATGCGAGGCCCCCCGGACCAACTGAGAGAGTTGGGTCGGAAATCCCCAGACTGCGGAGAACGGTGACCGGGGGGTCCCTTCCAAATATGTGACTCCCCGGTCCGGCTGGGAACAGTGCGCTCTCCGGGGCTGCAATAGCTGGCGCCCTCCTGCCACGCTTGGCGCCCCGGGCCGACTAGGAAATTCGGTCGGGCGCTCTCCCGTGCTGAGGCGGTCGGCGACCCTCCCCGCGTTCGGACCCCCGGGCCGGCTGGCACTCTTCCAAGACGCTTCGGCTGTCGAACCTCCCCTACGGCGAGAGTTTTCCAGAGTTAAAGGACCCACAGCAACTTTCACTGGTGGAACCCGTAGACAAACGTATGCCACGAGCGCCACCTACTGGGCAGGATAAGAAAAACAGAACCCAGAGATTTCACAAAAAATTTTTCAACCTGCGGGGTCCAACACCCAGGGAAATCTGACTAAATGCCCAGACGCCAGCAGAAGATAACGGATCACGCTCAGAAAATTGAAAATATGGCCCAGTCAAAGGAACAAACCAATAGTTCAAATGAGATACAGGAGCTGAGACAACTAATGCTGAATATACGAACAGAAATGGAAAACCTCTTCAAAAACGAAATCGATAAATTGAGGGAGGACATGAAGAAGACATGGGCTGATCAAAAAGAAGAAATAGAAAAACCGAAAAAACAAATCACAGAGCTTATGGAAGTGAAGAATAAAGTAGAAAAGATGGGGGAAAAAATGGATACCTACAATGATAGATTTAAAGAGACAGAAGTTAGAATTAGTGATTTGGAGGATGGAACATCTGAATTCCAAAAAGAAACAGAAACTATCCGGAAAAGAATGGAAAAATTTGAGCAGGGTATCAGGGAACTCAAGGACAATGTGAATCGCACAAATATACGTGTTGTGGGTGTCCCAGAAGGAGAAGAGAAGGGAAAAGGAGGAGAAAAACTAATGGAAGAAATTATCACTGAAAATTTCCCAACTCTTATGAAAGACCTAAAATTACAGATCCAAGAAGTGCAGCGCACCCCAAAGAGATTAGACCCAAATAGGCGTTCCCCAAGACACTTACTAGTTAGAATGTCAGAGGTCAAAGAGAAAGAGAGGATCTTGAAAGCAGCGAGAGAGAAGCAATCCATCACAAACAAGGGAAACCCAATAAGACTATGTGTAGATTTCTCAGCAGAAACCATGGAAGCTAGAAGACAGTGGGATGATATATTTAAATTACTAAAAGAGAAAAACTGCCAACAAAGACTCCTATATCCAGCAAAATTGTCCTTCAAAAATGAGGGAGAAATTAAAACATTCTCAGACAAAAAATCACTGAGAGAATTTGTGACCAAGAGACCAACTCTGCAAGAAATACTAAAGGGAGCACTAGAGTCAGATACGAAAAGACAGAAGAGAGAGGTATGGAGAAGAGTGTAGAAAGAAGGAAAGTCAGATATGACATATATAATACAAAAGGCAAAATGGTAGAGGAAAATATTATCCAAACAGTAATAACTCTAAATGTTAATGGACTGAATTCCCCAATCAAAAGACATAGACTGGCAGAATGGATTAAAAAACAGGATCCTTCTATATGCTGTCTACAGGAAACACATCTTAGACCCAAAGATAAACATAGGTTGAAAGTGAAAGGTTGGGAAAAGATATTTCATGCAAATAACAACCAGAAAAGAGCAGGAGTGGCTACACTAATATCCAACAAATTAGACTTCAAATGTAAAGCAGTTAAAAGAGACAAAGAAGGACACTATATACTAATAAAAGTAACAATTAAACAAGAAGACATAACAATCATAAATATTTACGCACCGAACCAGAATGCCCCAAAATACGTGAGGAATACACTGCAAACACTGAAAAGGGAAATAGACTCATATACCATAGTAGTTGGAGACTTCAATTCACCACTCTCATCAAAGGACAGAACTTCTAGACAGAGGATCAATAAAGAAATAGAGAATCTGAATATTACTATAAATGACCTAGACTTAACAGACATTTATAGGACATTACATCCCACAACAGCAGGATACACCTTTTTCTCAAGTGCTCACGGATCATTCTCAAAGATAGACCATATGCTGGGTCACAAAGAAAGTCTTAACAAATTTAAAAAGATTGAAATCATACACAACACTTTCTCGGATCATAAAGGAATGAAGTTGGAAATCAATAATAGGCGGAGTGCCAGAAAATTCACAAATACATGGAGGCTCAACAACATACTCTTAAACAACCAGTGGGTCAAAGAAGAAATTGCAAGAGAAATTAGTAAATACCTAGAGGCGAATGAAAATGAAAACACAACATATCAAAACTTATGGGACGCAGCAAAGGCAGTGCTAAGAGGGAAATTTATTGCACTAAATGCCTATATCAGAAAAGAAGAAAAGGCAAAAATGCAGGAATTAACTGTCCACTTGGAAGAACTGAAGAAAGAACAGCAAACTAACCCCAAAGCAAGCAAAAGGAAAGAAATAACAAAGATTAGAGCAGAAATAAATGAAATTGAAAACATGAAAACAATAGAGAAAATCAATAAGACCAGAAGTTGGTTCTATGAGAAAATCAATAAGATTGATGGGCCCTTAGCAAGATTGACAAAAAGAAGAAGAGAGAGGATGCAAATAAATAAGATCAGAAATGGAAGAGGAGACATAACTACTGACCTCACAGAAATAAAGGAGGTAATAACAGGATACTATGAACAACTTTACGCTAATAAATACAACAATGTAGATGAAATGGACGGGTTCCTGGAAAGACATGAACAACCAACTTTGACTCAAGAAGAAATAGATGACCTCAACAAACCAATCACAAGTAAAGAGATTGAATCAGTCATTCAAAAGTTCCCTAAAAAGAAAAGTCCAGGACCAGACGGTTTCACATGTGAATTTTATCAAGCATTCCAGAAAGAATTAGTACCAACTCTCCTCAAACTCTTCAAAATAATAGAAGTGGAGGGAAAACTACCTAATTCATTCTATGAAGCCAACATCACCCTCATACCAAAACCAGGCAAAGATATTACAAAAAAAGAATACTACAGACCAATCTCCCTAATGAATATAGATGCAAAAATCCTCAATAAAATTCTAGCAAATCATATCCAACAACACATTAAAAGAATTATACATCATGACCAAGTAGGATTCATCCCAGGTATGCAAGGATGGTTCAACATAAGAAAATCAATTAATGTAATACACCATATCAACTAATCAAAGCAGAAAAATCACATGATCATCTCAATTGCTGCAGAGAAGGCATTTGACAAGATTCAACATCCTTTCCTGTTGAAAACACTTCAAAAGATAGGAATACAAGGGAACCTCCTTAAAATGATAGAGGGAATATATGAAAAAACCCACAGCTAATATCATCCTCAATGGGGAAAAATTGAAAACTTTCCCCCTAAGATCAGGAACAAGACAAGGATGTCCACTATCACCACTATAATCCAACATTGTGTTGGCAGTTCTAGCCAAAGCAATTAGACAAGAAAAAGAAATACAAGGCATCAAAATTGGAAAGGAAGAAGTAAAACTATCACTGTTTGCAGACGATATGATACTATACGTAGAAATCCCAGAAAAACCCACAACAAAATTACTAGAGCTAATAAATGAGTACAGCAAAGTAGCAGGCTACAAGATCAACATTCAAAAATCTGTAGCTTTTCTATACACTAGTAATGAACAAGCTGAGAGGGAAATCAAGAAACTAATCCCATTTACAATCGCAACTAAAAGAATAAAATGCCTAGGAATATATTTAACCAAAGAGACAAAAAACCTATATAAAGAAAACTACAAAAAACTGCTAAAAGAAATCACAGAAGACCTAAATAGATGGAAGGGCATACCGTGTTCATGGATTGGAAGACTAAATATAATTAAGATGTCGATCCTACCTAAACTGATCTATAGATTCAATGCAATACCAATCAAAATCCCAACAACTTATTTTTTAGAATTAGAAAAACCAATAAGCAAACTTATCTGGAAGGGCAGATTGCCCCGAATTGCTAAAAACATCTTGAGGAAAAAAAACGAAGCTGGAGGTCTCACGATGCCGGACTTTAAGGCATATTATGAAGCCACAGTGGTCAAAACAGCATGGTAATGGCATAAAGATAGATATATCGACCAATGGAATCGAATAGAGTGCTCAGATATAGACCCTCTCATCTATGGACATTTGATCTTTGATAAGGCATTCAAGCCAACTCACCTGGGACAGAACAGTCTCTTCAATAAATGGTGCCTAGAGAACTGGATATCCATATGCAAAAGAATGAAAGAAGACCCGTATCTCACACCTTATACAAAAGTTAACTCAAAATGGATCAAAGATCTAAACATTAGGTCTAAGACCATAAAACAGTTAGAGGAAAATGTAGGGAGATATCTTATGAATCTTACAACTGGAGGCGGTTTTATGGACCTTAAACCTAAAGCAAGAGCACTGAAGAAAGAAATAAATGGGAGCTCCTCAAAATTAAACACTTCTGTGCATCAAAGAACTTCATCAAGAAAGTAGAAAGACAGCCTACACAATGGGAGATAATATTTGGAAATGACATATCAGATAAAGGTCTAGTATCCAGAATTTATAAAGAGATTGTTCAACTCAACAACAAAAAGACAGCCAACCCAATTACAAAATGGGAAAAAGACTTGAACAGACACCTACCAGAAGAGGAAATACGGATGACCAAGAGGCACATGAAGAGATGCTCAATGTCCCTGGCCATTAGAGAAATGCAAATCAAAACCACAATTAGATATCATCTCACACCCACCAGAATGGCCATTATCAACAAAACAGAAAATGACAAGTGCTGGAGAGGATGCGGTGAAAGAGGCACACTTATCCACTGTTGGTGGGAATGTCAAATGGTGCAACCACTGTGGAAGGCAGTTTGGCGGTTCCTCAAAAAGCTGAATATAGAATTGCCATACGACCCAGCAATACCATTGCTGGGAATCTACTCAAAGGAATTAAGGGCAAAAACTCAAACGGACATTTGCACACCAATGTTTATAGCAGCGTTATTTACAATTGCAAAGAGATGGAAACAGCCAAAATGTCCATCAACAGAAGAATGGCTAAACAAACTGTGGTATACACATATGATGGAATATTATGCAGCTTTAAGACAAGATAAACTTATGAAGCATGTAATAACATGGATGAACCTAGAGAATATTATGCTGAGTGAGTCCAGCCAAAAACTAAAGGACAAATACTGTATGGTCCCACTGATGTGAACAGACATTCGAGAATAAACTTGAAATATGTCATTGGTAACAGAGTCCAGCAGGAGTTAGAAACAGGGTAAGATAATGGGTAATTGAAGCTGAAGGGATACAGACTGTGCAATAGGACTAGATACAAAAACTCAAAAATGGACAGCACAATAATACCTAATTGTAAAGTAATCATGTTAAAACACTGAATGAAGCTGCATCTGAGCTATAGGGTTTTTTTTTTTTTTACTATTATTGCTACTTTTATTTCTTTTCTCTATATTAACATTTTATATCTTTTTCTGTTGTGTTGCTAGTTCCTCTAAACCGATGCAAATGTACTAAGAAACGATGATCATGCATCTATGTGATGATGTTAAGAATTACTGAGTACATATGTAGAATGGTATGATTTCTAAATGTTGTGTTAATTTCTTTTTTTTTTCCTTTCCGTTAATAAAACAAACAAAAAAAGAAGGTAAAAAGACAGCCTACACAATGGGAGACAATATTTGGAAATGACATATCAGATAAAGGTCTAGTATCCAGAATTTATAAAGAGATTGTTCAACACAACAACAAAATATAGCTAATCCAATTACAAAATGGGAAAAGGACTTGAACAGACACTTCTCAGAAGAGGAAATACAAATGGCCAAAAGGCACATGAAGAGATGCTCAATGTCCCTGGCCATTCGAGAAATGCAAATCAAAACCACAATGAGATATCATCTCACACCCACGAGAATGGCCATTATCAACAAAACAGAAAATGACAAGTGCTAGAGAGGATATGGAGAAAGAGGAACACTTATTCACTGTTGATGGGAATGTCAAATGGTGCAACCGCTGTGAAAGGCAGTTTGGCGGTTCCTCAAAAAGCTGAATATAGAATTGCCACATGACCCGGTAATACCGTTGATAGGTATGTCAAAGGCCATAAGGGCAAGGACACAAATGGACATTTGCACACCAATGTTTATAGGAGCATTATTTACAATTGCAAAAAGATGGAAACAGTCAAAATGTCGATCAACAGACGAGTGGCTAAACAAACTGTGGTATATACATACGATGGAATATTATGCAGTTTTAAGACAGAATAAAGTTATGAAGTGTGTAACAACATGGATGGACCTTGAGAACATTATGCTGAGTGAGACTAGCCAAAGAGAAAAGAACAAACACTGTATGGTCTCACTGATATGAACTAACATTAGTGAATAAACTTGGAATATTTCGTTGGTAATAGAGACCATCAGGAGATAGAAATAGGGTAAGATATTGGGTAATTGGAGCTGAAGGGATACAGACTGTGCAACAGGATTGAATGTAAAAACTCAGAAATGGACAGCACAATACTACCTAACTGTAATACAATTATGTTAAAACACTGAATGAAGCTGCATGTGAGAATGATAGAGGGAGGAGGGCTGGGGACATAAATGAAATCAGAAAGAAAGAAAGATGTTAAAGATTGAGATGGTATAATCTAGGAATGCCTAGAGTATATAATAATAGTGACTAAATGTAAAAAATTTTTAAATGTTTTTGCATGAGGAAGAACAAAGGAATGTCGTTATTGCAGGGTGCTGAAAATAGATGGTAATTAATATTTTAAAATGTCACCTTATGTGTGAGACTAAAGCAAAAAATGTTTATTTGTTACAAAGTTTATATTTTGACTAGTGCATTTCCTAATATAACTTATGTAGATAGTTTGACTGAACACCATAAGTACTTGGAATCTCAGGTAGGACATGAGATTTTGTTGGTTTGTCCACAGTGGTGCCCCGATGAATCCCAGAGTGATTCGACCAGTGAGTGGAAAACTATTTGCAAAGCCCCCTTCGGGGAGTGGTGAGAACGGGGAGAAATTCAACTTCCCCAAATTGAATTCTTGATATTCTCACAAGCAGTGTGGACAACCAAAGCTAAAGGCTGAGTCTTGGGGTTTGTTCACAGGAAACTTAACCCCACACCCCACAAAGGATAGGTCAAGTCTACTTAAAATTTAGGCCTAAGAATCACCCCCAAGAGAGCCTCTTCTGTTGGTCAGATGTGGCCTCTCTCCAGCCAACACAACAAGCAATCTCACCACCCTCCCCCTGTCTACGTGGGACATGACTCCCAGGAGTGTGGATCTTCCTGGCAACATGGGACAGAAATCCTAGAATGAGCTGAGACTCAGCATCAAGGGACTGAGAAAAACCCTAGAATGAGCTGAGATTTAGCATGAAGGGATTGAGAAAACCTTCTTGACCAAAAAGGGGAAGAGTGAAATGAGACAACGTGCCAATGGCTGAGAGATTCCAAACAGAGTCGTGAGGTTATCCTGGAGGTTATTCTTATGCATTAAGTAGATATCATCTTGTTATTCAAGATGTAATAGACAGGCTGGAGGGAACTGCCTGAAAATGTAGAGCTGTGTTCCAGTAGCCATGGCTTGATGATGATTGTATGATATAGCTTTCACACTGTGACTGTGTGATTGTGAAAACCTTGTGTCTGATGCTCCTTTTATCTACCTTGTCAACAGATGAGTAGAACATATGGAATAAAATTAAATAATGAGAACAAATGTTAAAATAAATTTAGTTTGAAATGGTAGTGATCAGTGAAAGCGAGGGATAAGTGGTATAGTAGGTATAATCTTTTTTTTTCTTTTCTGTTTTCGTTTTATTTCTTCTATTGTCTTTTTCTTTCTTTTTCTGAATTAACGCAAATGTTCTAAGAAATGATGAATATGCAACTAAGTGATGATATTGTGAATTACTGATTATATATGTTAATGTGTTATTTGGTTTGTTAATTTTTTTAATAAATAAATAAATAAATAAACAGAAGGGGCGAGCCACAGTGGTTCAGCAGTCAGAGTTCCTGCCTGCCATACCAGAGACCTGGGTTCGATTCCCGGTGCCTGCCCATGCAAAAAAAAAAAAAAAAAAAGATGAATGTTAACCAGAAAAGCTGCAATGGCTGCAAGAAGTAGATTCTAAAAATATTAGAGCAGTAGGAAGGACAAGACATAATGACTAGTTAATGAGAGGGTTAAACAAAGTGAGATTCCTCTCAACCTGAATGAACAGATGGTACTATCGTGAATTACAGACCACAGGGGAAGAAACCAGTTTGGAGAGGAGGAGAGAAGTTCCATTTTGAAAATTATGCGAAGTGCTGGTGGGGCATCCAGAGGGAGCATCTGGAAGGCAGTTGGAGATAAGCATTTGGTGCCTAAAAGAGGGGAATGTGCTGGAGAAAAAGTAGGGAGTCACTGGCATATCCATGATACCTGAAGTCATGGCAAGGATGTGACTACCAGGGAAGTATGTATAGCTCCTAAAGACATCCTGACTTATTCACCAGGACTCTGGTGCATATACTGTTGATTGATACTGTGCATCAGGGACTGTGCTAGGCACTTGCCTTGCATTATCATGTTATTTCACTTTATCTTTACAACAGCTTTCAAGGTGAGGATTATTAATCCTATTATTCGGACTGAGGAAACTGAAACCCAGAGAGTTTCAGGAATTTGGCCACATCAGATGGCTCATAAGACAGAACAGAAAGGTTCTTCAAAGCCTGTGGTTTCCCTAAGCCCCCATATTGCTTGCGGCGTTAGAAATTGGGGAAAATTCTGTGACTTGAACTGAAATGGCTGCAGCGACTCTGAGGAGAGGACATGGGCTGCATCGCATGCTCTGTGAGGCCACCTGGAAAGACTTGAGGCCAGCACACTCACACCAGGAAGGGAAAGCTTGCTTGACCCAAAGCACTTAGTCCAGGCAGATGTGTTGAGTCCAACAGTGGGTGGAGAGCTAGCTGCAGGTTCAAAGGGAGCTCCCAGAATTCAAGCAACAGCCGGGATGGCCCTGGTCTCTTGCAGATCCTGAACCTGGCATCTCTGAATTCTCCAACCCCTCAGGCTGGGGCTGAGCTGAGCCTGGGGTGCTGCCTTACAGATGTTGAATAATTCAGATCCCACTGGCCTGAGGTATCAATTTCAGTTGCTCTGTTTCCATGCATACAGGTGTCCTCTACCCTGTAATTAGGCTAATGAAACAGGCAAAGGGGGAGGGGCCCCTCTGTTCTATGCCCCAGACCCCTCAGGACTTGATAAGGATAGAGCCCCTGCCCCTTGTTCTGCTCAGAGGGTCCCAGGTTCAACTAGTGCCCAGGTGTAGAGCCCAGAATAGTGGGAGATGTCAGGAAGGCTGAAACAGAAGAAGGAGAAGGGGAGAGAAAGGAGAAAGAGAATAGAGAGGAAGAGCAGAGTCAGGGAAGCAGAGAGAGAGAGACTGAGAAGGAATTACAGAGATAAAGACAAAATGAAATAGAGACAGAGAAGCAGGGGAATGGGGTGGGGGTGGGGGATAAATAAAAAGGACAGAGGCAAAGACCAGAAGAGATAAGGACTCATCAGAGAAGGAGAAATAGCAGCTACCAAGGACCAAGAACTGAAATCCCAGGGCAGGTACAAATGAAGCACCAGATAACTGGAAGAGCCACATCTTCCCGTGGGTAGCTGGGTACTGACCTGCAGGTACTGCCATTACCATACTTGCCACCAAAACCTTCTGTTGCCCTAGTCTGGCCAGGAGGCGGCACACCCAGAAACCTCCTCTGGCTCCATATATCCTTACTTCGGCAGGACCATGGGGCAAGGGAGCCTCTCCTTCAACCTTAGCTTCTTCTGCTCCAGCCCAGGCCTCCTGCTCCTGCTCCTACTCCTGCCAGGTAAGAAGCTCTACCTACCAGCCCTAGTCCCTCCTGGTGTTGCTGCCTTTCCCATCCCCCTCAAATCTCTCCCCACATGGTCTCTTGCTTTTTCTGCACCATCTGTGCTGGGAATAAGTTCTTTATCTGGGGAGAGTGGAGCAGGGGTACAGAAGACTGAGAGGAGCCTTGCCTGGCTAGGATGGGAGCAGTGAGTGGGGGAGCTTCTCTGGAAGGAATGGAAAGGTCAGAGGGGCCAAATCCTGAAGGGTCTGGAATGCCAGGTTGCTCATGGGCAATGTGGAGCCATTGAGAGGTTTTCAGCAGGAACTGGCCTGGTGAGATTTGCATTTTAAAAAGCATAATCTACCAGAAGAGTGGAGGATGGGTTAGAACTGGTATAAGCCCAGGGCAGGGAGAGCAATGAGGAGGTAGCTGTGGCTGCTCTTATGGTCCAAACGAGAGAGGATGAGGCCTAAGCTGGAGAGCAGCGATGGATTCACCAGATACTTAGCAGCAGAACTGACAGGATTTGGGATTTGTTGGAATGCAAGGGGAGGGGTAGATAGAAAGGATATTCCCAAGTTTCTGGCTGGGGGATTGGGGGGTGCTATAGCTGAGAAGGGGAACATGTGATCAGGGGCAAGTTTCAGAGCATGAGGCAAGATGAGTTCCTGTTTTGGACCTACCAAGTGTGAGGTGCCTGTAGGACATTCAGGGGTGGACTGTTATACATGGGTGTTCATGAGAAATATATGGGCTAAAGAATGAGGGGTACAAAGAAAGCCAAGAACAGAATTCTGGGGACTGATATTTGAGACAGAGACTGGGAAAAATATGATGTGTCACAGAAGCCTTGAAAAGGGGGTGTTTTCAGAATGAGGGAATGAGCCATAGTATCAGAAGCTTTGAAGATACCAACTGAAGTGCAGGTAGAGAAGCAGAAAGGTTTGAGAGACTGGAGGGGCTGGGCATGGGGATCAGAATACCTGGGTGAGAGTCTGGACTCTTGTGGCCTGTCTGAGCCCCTCTAGCATTTGTGGTAAGGTGGACAGAACAATCCAGATTCTTGGTGGAAGAGCTGGGTAGAAACCTCCTGACAGCCTAGCTCCAACAGACTTTTGGATGGGAGATGGGACTAATTTTCTCTATGGCCTTCACCCCATTCAGTCCAGAGGCAAGGGAGACTAGAACCACAAGTAGAAGGACAGAGGGCAGGCACAAGGAGGACCATTCAGCAGGCTGGAAGACAGTGAAACAGGTGTCAGGAGCCCAGCCTTATAGGGGTGGAGGGCATGAGCAGAGGCCCTGGACTGGGGCCCTGAATCTACAGCCCTTCTTACCTGTCACTCAGGGTGCTTAGGAGCTGACGGCAGGCTGGCTCACAAGCTGTTTCGCGACCTCTTTGCCAACTACACAAATGCCCTGAGACCTGTGGCAGACACAGACCAGACTCTGAACGTGACCCTGGAGGTGACATTGTCCCAGATCATCGACATGGTATGTTGTGGTAGTGGGGCAACTGTGGAGTGTGCCTGTAACAGCAGTCAAAGAATAAGAGGGTGAGAGTCTGAGATTGTTCTCCAAGCAAATCTTTTCTGTAAACATTAATATTAACAACAATCATAGCTACTACCTGTTGCTGTACCCACAATGTGCCCGACATGCTTGATCTCCATGAATCCCCTGCAAGGCAGAGATTATCACCCTATTCTACCATTGAGGAAACTCAAGTCCAAAGAAGAGAAGAACCCGCTAAGGTCACATAGCAAGGTCAGGCCTGGGTGGGAACCGGACTGCAGGGGCAAGTTGGGTTTATGGGTGCTAACCAGAGCTCTATAGGTGAGTATGCATATGCAGGGGAGGGTATACATATATATGCATCAGTGTCTATTCCCTGCCTCCCACTAGGATGAGCGGAACCAGGTACTGACGCTGTACCTGTGGATCCGGCAGGAGTGGACAGATGCCTACCTGAGATGGGACCCTGATGCCTATGGTGGCCTGGATGCCATCCGCATCCCCAGCAGTTTTGTGTGGCGGCCAGACATCGTGCTCTATAACAAGTATTGCCCAACTGTTCAAACCCTTTCTACAGTTGGGTCTTGGCTCTGGGAATGCACTCATTGGTCCCATTACACATATACCTAAACTGGCTGCTCTGCCATCCTGGAAGATTTTTCCCAGGATCCTCCTAAGCTTCCAGAATTCATAGCCCCTTCATGGCACTCCCATTTCAGGCTGTCCCTGGTCAACCCAGGTTGTATGTCTCCAGAGAATCCCGGTGTGGTCCAGGATCAGTTCTGTGTCTCCTGCAAAGGGGGAACCTGGGCAAAGTGCCTCACTATGACACACTCCAAAGGCCATTCCCAAGGATTCTGACTTAATTATCAAGACTGAGGCCAGTGCTCAGCCCCTCCAACTCCCCATGCCCCTCAAAAAAAGTTACTCTGAGTCTTTCAGGGCTTCTCGAGGGTCCTGCCTAAGGATCTGTCTCCTCTAGAGCCAAGGTCCTCCAGATTGTTCCTCTATGCCTCTTGCCTAAGCAGGTTCTTTGTTTCCCAGCCAACAGATGGCTCCACACATTTTCCCAGGATCCCTCGATGATCTTGGCAGATGATCCCTAAGGGAACTCACCGAGCCACCTGGGGCCAACTTCAAGTTTTACTGAGGCCCTTTTGCACTGCCCTGTGTGCAATCTATGGCCCTCTTGGCACTTGGTTCGACTTCCCCTGAGGCCCTTCTAGGCCTCACTATGGTACACCCTCCCCCTCTCCATGCTGGCTCACCCACCCACCCCGCCCCCCACCCAACCCCAGCACCTGCTTCGTGGCCTTAGGGCCACTCTAGTGGTCCGCCCAGGGCTCTGAGAGCCCCAGGGACCATTTGGGGGCCAGCCCTGCCCTCCATCCGCCCCGGGCCTGCTCCTCGGCCCCTGCCACCTCAGTGAGCCTCCCCTTTTCCCACCTGCCCGCAGAGCGGACGCGCAGCCTCAGGCCTCAGCCGGCACCAACGTGGTGCTGCGGCACGACGGCGCGGTGCGCTGGGACGCGCCGGCCATCACGCGCAGCTCGTGCCGCGTGGACGTGTCGGCCTTCCCGTTTGACGCGCAGCGCTGCGGCCTGACCTTCGGTTCGTGGACGCACGGCGGGCACCAGCTGGATGTGCGGCCGCGCGGCGCCGCCGCAGGTCTGGCCGACTTCGTGGAAAACGTGGAGTGGCGCGTGCTGGGCATGCCGGCGCGGCGGCGCGTGCTCACCTATGGCTGCTGCTCCGAGCCCTACCCCGACGTGACCTTCACGCTGCTGCTGCGCCGCCGCGCCGCCGCCTACGTGTGCAACCTGCTGCTGCCCTGCGTGCTCATCTCGCTGCTGGCACCGCTCGCCTTCCACCTGCCCGCCGACTCGGGCGAGAAGGTGTCGCTGGGTGTCACCGTGCTGTTGGCGCTCACCGTCTTCCAGCTGCTGCTGGCCGAGAGTATGCCGCCGGCTGAGAGCGTGCCGCTCATCGGTGAGCTGGCGAGCGCGCGGGCTCTCCCGGGACACGGGGTCCGGGACAGCCCTTCTCCTCCCGGGCACTGCCCCCATCTCCCCCGTTCCTACACCCACCCCGCTGACACGCCTGGGGCTCCTCCAGTGCAGGGTCCGGGGCGCAGCGCTTAGGACCGAGCAAGAAGGGAGGAGTCAGGGCCAGAGACCACTTCAGTCCACAGAGTTGCACCATCTTTTTTAAAAATTTCATTTATTTTGCATTATCAAACCAAAACAACATACAAGCATGACGCTCTTGACATACAAGCATTCTGCGTATGGTGTACAGTCAATGGCTAACGAAATCAGCTCATAGTTTGTATATCCATCACCATGATCAATTTGTAGAACATTTGTATCGCTCCAGAAGAAGAAATAAAAAGAAAAAATTCACATATACCAAGCCCCTTACCCCCTCCATTGACCACCAGCATTTCCATCCACTCAATAGATTTTAACCTTTGTTCCCCCATTATTTATCCATTCTTAATCCACATTTTTTACTCATCTGTCAATATTGTAGATAAGAGGAGCATCAGACACAAAGTTTTTGCAATCACACAGTCACATTGCGAAAACTATATCATTATACAATCATCTTAGAGAAACATGGCTACTGGAGCACAACTCTACAGTTTCAGGCAGTTCCCTCCAGCCTCTCTGACACACCTTAAACTAAACTGGGGTTATCTATAAAATATGTAAGAATAACTTCCAGGATAACCTCTCAACCTGGTTTGAAATCTCTCAGCCACCGACACTTTATTTTGTCTCATTTCTCTCTTCCCCCTTTCCGTCTAGAAGGTTTTCTCAGTCCCTTGATGCTGAGTCCCAGTTCATTCTAGGATTTCTGTCCCACATTGCCAGGAAGGTCCACACCCCTGGGAGTCATGCCCCTTGTAGAGAGGGGGAGGGCAGTGCATTTGGTTGCCATGTTGGCTGAGAAAGAGATAGGCCATATCTGAGCAATAAAACAGGTTCTCTGGGGGTGACTCTTAATAGGCATAATTTTAAGTAGGCTTAATCTATCCTTTGCAGGTATAAGTTTCATATGAACAAACCCCAAGATTGAGGGCTTGACCTATTGATTTGGTTGTCCCCACTGCTTGTGAGAATATCAGGGATTCTCCACATGGGGAAGTCGAATTTTCCCCTTTTCTCGCCATTCCCCCAAGGGGACTTTGCAAATACATTTTTATTCACTGTTCAAATCATGCTAAGATTTATCGGGAGATGCCCCTACTTGAGCGTGAGAGAGGAGTGTGTCCTGGGAGCATGCCCTCTCTTGAGATTGAGGGAAAAGGAGTTAGGCCCCTTCCAGGGAGAATATTCCTCGCTGACAGGGTGGGAAGGAGACAAGCTTTTCTCAAGGACTTGATGGTGTAATTGGAAGGTTGATGTCCCCCATATATATTAATAGGTAAAATATATTGAGTTCCCCTTGTGTGCCAGACACTCTGCTCAGTGCTCGGTGTTTATTAACTCAGGTAAGAATCACCACAAACCCATGAGGTAGGGTGTATGATTATCCTGGTGTACAGAAAGAATCAGTAACTTGCCCAAGGTCATGCCCATACTATTTGAGAGCATGGCTTTGGTGGATCTTGCGTGAGGGCAGCCTCCAGGAGTGAGGATGACACTTAAGGAGCTAGTAGCTTCTGAGAACTGACTGGTGGGAATGAGTGGCAGAGAGATGTTGGCGCTTAGCACCGCCTTGCTTCACTACATTGGGGAATGAAACTTCCTGTTTCAGTGCCTTCAGGTTCTGGCTCCAGTGGCTCTTTTTCTCAAGGTTTGAGGGTCCTAAGACCTTTGTGGGTGGGGGTAAACACCATGTGTTTGTGTTTTGAGCCCCAGCTCACTCTCTTTTCTGCAGGAAAGTACTATATGGCCACTATGACCATGGTCACGTTTTCTACGGCACTCACCATCCTTATCATGAACCTGCATTACTGTGGCCCCAATGCCCGCCCGGTGCCAGCATGGGCTCGCGTCCTCCTGCTGGGACACCTGGCACGGAGTCTGTGCGTGCGAGAACGGGGGGAGCCTTGCGGGCAGTCCCGGCCACCGGAATCATTCCCCAGTCCCCAGCCTCCTGACAGAGGGGCTGGCCCACCAACAGGCCCTTGCCATGAGCCACGGTGTCTGTGCCACCAAGAAGCCCTACTGCATCATGTGGCCACCATTGCCAACGCCTTCCGCAGCCACCGTGCTGCCCAGCGCCGCCATGAGGACTGGAAACGCCTGGCCCGTGTGATGGACCGCTTCTTCCTGGGAATCTTCTTTTCCATGGCCTTAGTCATGAGCCTTTTGGTGCTGGTGCAGGCCCTGTGATGGGCTGGCACTGGGGCTCAGGGTGGTGCAGCCACAGCACCACCAGGCAGGGATGGCAAAGACCATGGCGGTTGTTAGCCTTCAATCAAGCCAGTCAGTCTCTCCCCACTGCACCCAAGAGCTTGGGACATCCTCTCATCAGGATGAGCACTACTGACTTCACCAACCGTGAGGGAGTATTTGCTGGCCACCTACCCTGATTTCTAAGGGAAGTCCAGAGTTCTTCCACTCCCCTAATTTGTAAAGAGGAGGGAACTCTAAGAAGGGTCAAAATCAAAGTACAGTCTTGGGAGGATGGAACTGAATTTCCATGCTGGGTGTTGGAGCTTTTAGTGGGTAAAGTACAAGCTATTATAGAAGAACAGAACTGCTTTATTTGCTCTTGTTTCATCTTTCCCTGGTGTTTTAGATTGCTAAAGCTTCTGGAAAGCAATATACCTGAAATGGGTTGGCTTTTACAATGGGGATTTATTAGTTTATAAATTTATAGTTCTATGGCCATGAAAATGTCCAAATGAAGGCATTGAGAAGAAGATACCTGCTCTGAGAAAAGGCTGTTGGCATCCAGGGTTCCTCTGTCACCCAGGAAGGCACATGGCCAGCATCTCTTGGTCCTTCTTTCCTGAGTTTCATTGCCTTCAGGTTCTGGCTCCAGTGGCTCTTTTTCTCACTGCTTGGGGGTCCCTTTTTCCTTCTCTCCTGGGGCGTTTTTCTCTCTAAGTTTCTCTCTCTTTCTTTGTCTCTTTTTCTCTCTCTCTGTCTCAGTTCCATCTTTTATCCTCTCCTAAAGGACCCCCGTAGAGGGATTAAGACCGACCTTGAGCAGGCTGAGTCACATTTCAATTGAAATAATCTAACTAAAAGGCCCTGCCAACAATAGATCTACACCCACAGGGATGGTTGAAAAGAACATGGCCTTTTCTAGGGTACATAGCAGCTCCAAACCAGCACACCAGGCATCTGCTGTTACAGGAACTAGGTCTTGCCTAGCCCTACCTGGGGGCTCAAGGTAGGGGTTTGGGGATTCCTGGTCTAATTTCCAGAGCAGAGAACCATACAGAGATTTGGCACCAAAACCCCAGCTCATAATAAAGTAAATGTATGTATGGCACTTTCTTTCTATCCTGTCTTACCCTTGGGGCCCATGGCGGTGGAAGTTGGGAATCCAGGAACCTCAAGACTCACAGACCAAAGCAGTAATTACATCTGTGCTGATGAGAAAATGATGGGATTTGATTGAGACCCTGGCAGAGGGTCCAAAGCTCTCTCTGCCATCTCCCCTGCTCTCTGTCCTCTGGAATTAGTTCACCTATTCCTACACACGGACATTCTGAGAGCTCAAAAGTGTCCAAACTAGGGAAAGTGCAGGGACCAGCCATTCACAAGATATTTGTTTCTTTCTGACTTTCCCACATTTCCTGGAGCTGTCTCTGTGCCCACCCTGTGTGAGGCCCTGGAGACTGATAGATCAGACCCAGTCCCTGCCCTCAGGAAGCTCACACTCTGACCTAGGAGACAGACATGGACACATGTACAGGGGAGCACCTAGTGGCTACAGAATCACAGAGCAGGGCCCTTTCCCAGCAGGGTGGGAGAGATCAGGGAAAGCTTCCTGGAGTAGTGAAGAGGAGCTCTCCAGGGGGACAGGGAAGGTATTTGAATAACACTAGCAATATCATAGTCTAGTGCTTTCTTCCCCAGCTGCTCCCAAACCGGTTGAAGTCTCTTCTATCTCTGGGAGTTGCTGCCTGGTCTGGAGACCCACCACCTCTGTTCAAAGACTCATTCCTGGAGTCTTAAGTAAGGTTCTGTGCTGGCTTAAGAGGATGTATGCCCCCTAGAAAAGCCATGTTTTAATCAAAATCCCATTTCATAAAGATAGAATAATCCCTATTCAATTCTGTACGTTTGAAAGTGTAATCAGATCATCTCCCTGGATGATGTGATTTAGTCAGAGTGGTTGTTAAACTGGATTAGGTGACGACATGTCTCCACCCATTTGGGTGGGTCTCGATTGGTTTATTGGAGTCCTATAAAGAAGAAACGTTTTGGAGAATGGAAGATTCAGGGAGAGTAGAGAATGCTGCAGCACCATGAAGCAGAGAGTCCACCAGCCAGCGACCTTTTGAGATGAAGAAGGAAAACACCTCCCAGGGAGCTTCATGAAACAGGAAGCCAGGAGAGAAAGCTAGCAGATGACACCGTGTTCACCATGTGCCCTTCCAGCTGAGAGACAAGCCCTGACTGTGTTCCCCATGTGCCTTCTCACTTGAGAGAAAGACCCTGAACTTCATCAGCCTTCTTGAACCAAGGTATCTTCCCCTGGATGGATACCTTTGATTGGACATTTCTATAGACTTGTTTTAATTGGGGCATTTTCTCGGCCTTTGAACTGTAAACATGCAACATATTAAATTCCCCCTTTTAAAAGCCATTCCGTTTCTGGTATATTGCATTCTGGCAGCTAGCAAAGTAGAACAGGTTCAATCTCAAATTCTCTCCTGTTTCTTCACGAGAAGGCCTGGCAGCTGCCAGAGAAGGTTCCAGAGTTCCTTGCAGATGGGGTCACTAGAGATCTTGGCTACATTTAAAAAATCCACGTGGCCAAAATCCTCCTGTTGGGAAAAGGAGGCAGGCAGGGCTGGTCAGCATCTGATGGATCTGAGCAGGCCTGAAGTCTCTGGAAAGGCGTCCACCACGAGGAACCAGAGCAGCAGTAGGAAGGACCAGAATCCAGACAGGGGACCCCGACGCATGGCTGCTGGGAAAAAAGAGGTGGTGTAACAGAGAGAAGGAGAGGGAGAGATGGATGAAATAAGGAACATGAAAAAACAAAATGAAGTGAGGTGAAGAGCCAGAACTTAGGGAGGAAGGTGGATGGAGATGAAGAAACCAGTGAGAGCCCCTCGTCTTCAAAGATCATTAGGTCTAACCCCCTTCTATTAGCACAAAGCAGGTGTGGCAGGATGGTACGGAATATGGGCTAGAAACCTGGGTGGGATCTAGTGATGCTGACCTTGCTGCTCTGCATAAAACCTGGTATGAGAGGCACTGGACTGCCTGGGATGAAAATCCTGGACTCTTACAGTATTTGAAACTGCACCGCCAGAGTCGAGGTCTGAGTTGGAGGCTGGAGACCTGATTCTGGTCCTAGATCTGCCACTAATTCCCTTTGTTACCTTGGGCAAGTCACTTCTGTTTCTGGGTCTCCCTTTACTATATAATGAGGGTAATCCCTGATCTACCTCCTTCCTTGAGAGCAGTGAATGGCAGGATAAAATGAGATGATGTCTGGGAGGGTGGGAGCCAGCCAGTGTGGTGGTTCCGAGTTTGGCTCTAGAGCGGGGCTGTCTGGACTCCTCCTTTTGTGAGCTATGTGGTGCAGGGCTGGTTGCTGGTTCTTTGTACCTTAAGGATGATGATAGTACCTATACCGTTGGATTGTGGTAAGGATTGATGATGTGATGTGCCTGGCAGTCTGACAGTTCCTAGTCCATGGAGAATGGTGGGGAGAAAATAGAGGCTGAAAAGAGTCATAACTGAAAGGGACCTGGGAGTCATCTAGTCCAAGTTGTCTATTAGGCAGATAGGGAGACTGAAAAAGAATGGGTTGTTCACAAACAGAGTTAAGGCAGCTTAACCCTCCAGCTCCCAAGGCCTGGACTCCACCTTGGAAGGTGGGTCTGAGGAAGCCCTGAGGCCAATAACTGAGCCAGTGGTTCTGCAGCTGAAGGAGGAGAAGCACGAGGGGAGGACTTAATAGGGAGCAACACTTCCCTCCTTCACCTCAGTGCAACCTGAATCTCTCAGGGGCCTGATCAGTGGCCTCCTGTGAGGGAGGGGGTAGGCCCGGCTTGGAGGGTCTGTGTAAGCTTCTCCCACCACCACCCCATACACACGCTACACGTCATCTGGGAGAGGTTAGCATCCTACAGGTGTCTGAGTATGATTAAGAGGGTGGTTTCCTTATAAGAGGAACATCAGGGTAAGGAGACCAACCCCAGGGGAGCCTGCCCATTCCCAAAATGAGCCCAACATACCTGCACCCCTTACCTGAATTATCCAAATGGCAGGGCCCAGACTTGCACTGCTTGTCTGCAGGGAAGAAACCATAAAGAATCAAAGGCTCACAAACACTTAGGATGGAAAGAGGAGTCTGAGCACTGGTGAGGCAACCCTGGCTTGGTTTGTGGGGGAAAAAAAGAGCTGGTGCTTTTCCTTATGGTGGGACCTCACTGACTAGCTTTGACTCAATCTGTGACCATCTGTAACAGAAGGGAGCTGGCCTTCAAAGCCAGGGGCCATACTGGGGCACTCCTCCTGCTCACCTGGCCTACAGCTTGGTATCCCTGCCACGCTCACCTCTCCCTCTCCTGTGCTTGGTTCTAGCAAGGAGGGGGCTAGTTTGTGTTCTTTGCTCGTCTTCCTCATCTTTCCTCAGTGTCCCCAATTTCATGATGCTGTCCAAGGGAGAACTGAAATGATACTGGACTTTCTCTCATTTTGGATGTGGCCCAAGATTCCAGCCAACAACTTGCCTCTGAATATGAAAACTAAGTGCACCATCCCCTGGACATCACAGCTGGGAATAGAAGCCCACCAGCCCCTTTAAAGATCAAGACCCTGGGCTGGTCCTGACAATTCCACCTTTGGCCATGTCATGGGGAAATGGACAGGAGGAGCATCCAAGACCTGCCTCACCACAGCCTAAACTAGAATTTAGGGGCACAGACTACAGAATATAATTTCTATTCAATCTAATAAATGAGTTCCTCTTGGAAACCAAAAATGAGGCTCTTATTCATATCTGACAGCAGCAGTCTGGGTGTCAGAGCTGTGGCTAGAGTTTAATTCTCTTTCAGCTTCCTGCTGGAAGAAAAGACTTCCTCGGTCTGCTTTTCTGTGTCGAAAGACTGAAACCCCTTGCCTTGGTCAGGAATACCTCTTCTGCCTTCTAAGAAAACAAGCTGCCAGCTTTGGCCTCGAACCTTCAGGGATGAGAAACATATGCCTTAAGAAAGTTTTGACTCCCTTTGGATGGAAGGTTAAGAGAGGCTAGTGCACATGAATGGGTCCTCCTCACTGTTTGTTTGTTTTTAATATTTATGCATGTTTTTAATATTTATGCATGTTCTTAATATTTATGCATGTATCCACTAGAAACAGGATGAGGCTGGGATTTGCCCAAGTCCCTCATGGATGGGGAAGCCCACTCTCCACCCATATACCAGCCTCCTCACCTTTGATGTACTCGCAGTTGTATGTGCTATGCTTGCCCAGGGCCCGAAGATAAATGCGGGCAGGACCCTGGGCCGGTCTGCTGGCATTGACCACCTGGAAGGTCTCAAAAGGGGGAATCAGCACCTCTTCCTCCCCAGGGAAGAAGGAGTAGCCCTTGATAGGGGCCCCGAGGCAGGTCCAGATGCCAAAGAAGGTGTCCTCACCAAACTGCTGGGCTGCAACATTCTTCAGGGATGCAGAAGCAAAACCCCCCAACCTCACAGTGGCCCCAGGCCCTTCTGGCCGGAAGCGCAGGCCGTGAACCCCTCGGAACACCTGGCGGCACTGGGATGGATGCTGGTCCCTGCCAAGCAGCTGCAGGGCTTCGGTCAACAGGAAATGAAGTGTCTTGAAGGAGAAGCGCTGGAGGTAGTGGGCGCGGGAGTGTCCTGCCTCACGCACAGCTGCATTGAACTCCTTGTGCAAGGGGCTGTTGGCAGTATAGGCCAGGAGGGCCACCCCATGCTCACTGCGGAAGCCTAAGGGTGGGGGCGGCAGACGGGTAGTGCTGAGGCCCCACCCAGGCCCCCAGGCCTGGCGCTCCTGCCATTGGCTGCTTGCTATTGCCCAGCCATCAGCATATACCTTGTTGACCTGGAATTCTGTGTGGTTGAGTTCAGGGAGAACAGCTTTCATGGCCATTGCACAGCCAGCATACTGATCATCAAAGGAGGCTGGGGCCATGTCCAGGGGTGTTTCTTGAGAGAAGAGGTCTCGTCGTGTGATGGAGTGGCTCTGAGCCTGAGGGAGAGGGAGCATTAAGGAGTGAGAGAATAGTCTGCTGGGAGAAAATGGGACCCTTACATCCAGCCTCCCCCACCCCTACACTGAGGTGGGGCTTGTATTGCTGAGAAGGGTGCTGAGGACCCCAAACACACCTGGAGAGAAAGGGGTTTGGAAACTACTGTCTGAAAGCTTAACAAGACCAGGGTCTGGGACTATCCCCTTCGGCTGAGTGATCCTCAGGGAAGCATAGGAATTGTCTCCTTCCTCTGTTTCTTCTTCCAGAGTTCAGAAGAAGCCAACAGCTCAGCTCCCCACTGGGATGGGAATGGTGAAGGATGACCATTTCTGCCCATACCTGAAGGGCTTCCATGAGGCCCACAGACACAAGCAGCAGAGACATCATGGCAGGAGTCTGCATGTTGGAGGTGACCCTGCACAAGTTACTATTTCTCTTTGGGTCTCAGTTTCCTCATCTGAAAAATGGGAGAGTTTATCTGTAGAGTTTAATAAACATTAGTTGACACCTAGTCTGTGCCATTCCAGCCCTAGGATACAGAGTCACACAATAGTCGCAGAGTCTCAGAAGAGGGAGAGAGAAACTTCCTGGAGGAAGGAACATGAGAGATTTTCTGGAGGAGTCACAAATGAACATGATCTTGAAGGAGGAATAAGAGAACAAGGCTCTAACAAGTGGAGACTTAGGGGTTTCGAGAGGGAAAGTAGTTTTAGGGCAACAGGCATGGGAAGAGCAAAGACATTGGAAATAGGAAAATTTCAGATATAAAGAGAGAAGGATGCTTTATCTAGTGCGGCAGAGCTGAGGTGTGGGAATGTTGGAAAGGCTGACTGGGGGCAGCCTAGAAAGTACTTGACTGTCATGGTAAGGGCTCTTGGCTTTACCTCATGGAGGATGTGAAGCTGGAATAGGGGCAGACTCAGGAGTGGTCAGCTGGTGGGGCCCTATCAGCACCCCAGGGAGAAGCTTAGAGTAGGGCCTGGGAGTCCAGAGGTGCTGCCCTTTCTCTGCTGACTTGTGAATTAAGCCATCTTCCCTTAAGCCTTGAAGTGCTTCTAGGGCAGGAATAGATAAAGATACCCAGGTAATGGGGGAACAGGGGCAGGGTGGGGAGTAGAGAGTGTAACGGAGGGATCCACAAGTCTCCCACACCCTGTGGGCGGACACGCTGAAGGATTGAAGTGGCCCCACCAAGAGGATGTTCCAGCATTGGGTCAGAAACGGAACAGATGGTTTCTAGGTCAGTGCTTTCTTTTTATCCCTATTTATTTTATTACAAAGTATGGTGGTTTGGAGCTGTATATACCCCAGAAAAACATGTTCTTAAATTTAACCCATTCCTGTGGATGTCAACAGATTGTCAATACGTCCTTTTGATGAAGTTACTTCAGTTAAGGTTGGCCCATGATGGGTCTTAATCCTATTATTGGAGTCTTTTATAAGCAGAATGAAATTGAGACAGGTAGGAGATAAACACAGAAAGCAAGAAGCTGAAATTCAACAGAAACTAGAAGACAACTGAGAGACCAGAAGAGGCTGCCATGTGCATTGCCATATGTGCCAGTTTGAATTTGTTGTGTACTCCAGATAAGCCAAGTTTTTTAATCCTCATTCAATATTGCTGGGTGGGAGCTTTCTGATTGTTTCCATGGAGATGTGATCTACCCAATTGTGAGTGGTAACTTTTGATTAGATGGTTTCCATGGAGATTTGCTCCACCCATTTAAGGTGGGGTTGCTTACTGGAGCCCTTTAAGAGAGAACTATTCTGGAAAAAGCTTTAGAACCACAAGAGCCACCATAACCAACAGAGTCAACGGAATGGATGAGCCCTGGGGAAGCCGTTGAAGAGAAAGCTAGCAGATCTCGCCATATGCCTTTCTAGCTAAAAGAGAAACCCTGGATGTCATTGGCCTTCTTGAACCAAGTATCTTTCCCTGGATAACTTAGATTGAACATTTCTACAGTCTTGCTTTAATTTGGACATTTTCATGGCCTTTGAACAGTAAGCATGCAATTTAATAAATTCCCCTTTTTAAAAGCCGTTCTGTTTCTGGTATATTGCATTCTGGCAGCTTGCAAACTATAACACCATGTGACAGAAATGCCAAGGATCAAGGATTGAGACCTAGCCACAGAATGCTGGTCTTTGGAAAGGAAGCATCACTTTGATGATGCCTTCATTTGGACTTTCTTTTAGCCTCAAAACCATGAGGTTATAAATTGCTGTTGTTTCAGTCACCGCATTGCATGATATTTGTTTGAACAGCAAGGAAACTAAAACAACATAATACATGCTTGTTAAAAAAACAAAAAAAGAAGTATATGAACCACAATGTCAGATCCCTTTTTTTCTTTCTCATTCTTACCCTTGCCTGCCAGTGAGGAGGGGAGTGTCTGGTGACATGATATGATATGATATATGATGTGAAGATATAATAAAATATATTACACACATATCTGTATACAGTCTGTTTTTGTGTTCTGTATTAGGGTTCTCTAGAGAAACCGAATCAACAGGAAACACTCGCAAATGTAAAATTTAATATAAAGTGTCTCACGTGACTGCGGGAATGCAGCGTCCAAAATCCGCAGGGCAGGCTGTGAAGCTGACGATTCCGATGGAGGGTCTGGATGAAATCCACAGGAGAGTCTCGCCAGTTGAAGCAGGAAGAGAGCCTGTCTCTTCTGAATCCTCCTTAAAAGGCTTCCAGTGATTAGATTGAACATCACTCATTGCAGAAGACACTCCCCTTGGCCGATTACAAATGGAATCTACTTTGGATGCAGCTGACATGATCATGATTTAATTCTATGAAATGTCCTCATTGCAACAGACAGGCCAGCACTTGCCCAACTAGACAAACAGGTACCACCACTTGGCCAAGTTGACACATGAACCTGACTATGACATGTTATTTTATTTTTTCAAATATAAAAAGGGAACATGATTAGACATACATATCCTATAACCTTTTTTTCCCAGGAAACAATGTCTCTTGAACTTCCTTTCATGTCAATGCAATATATATCTAACTTGTTCATTATGATGGCAACATGGTGTTTCATAGTATAATTAAACCATAATTTAGCCATTTCCTTATTGATAGACATAGGCTTGTTTTTTCCTAGTTTTGGGCTATTACACAAATACTGTAGTGAGTATCCAATTACATAAATCTTTGTATACTTATGTACATTTGTTTTTTTTGACATGGGCAGGCACTGGGAATCAAACCCGGGGTCCTCTGGCATGGCAGGCAAGCATTCTTGCCTGCTGAGCCACCATGGCCTGCCCTGTACATTTTTTTTTTAACATGGGCAGGCTCTGGGAATCAAACCCGGGTCTCCAGCACAGCAGGTGAGAACTCTGCCACTGAGCCACCTGTGCACTGCCCTATATACATATTTTATAGGGAAGATTTCAAGAAGTAAAAGGAGAATCAAAGAATATGAATATTTTAATTTTGACCGTCACTGCCATATTGCCATTTAGAAAGTTACCGGTTTGCCCTCCTATCAACAATGAATGTGGGTACTCTTTTCTCTGTATCTTCGCCAATGCTGGATGTTACTAATCTTTTTTTTAAATGTTGCATATAACTAGTGGGCAAAAATTGTATCTGCCTTTTAATTTGCATTTCTCTGATCACTAATAAAGTCATAACTTTAATTTTACTACTTCAAAGTTTTAATTTAATATCTAAAGGGTAATTGGTCTAGTTTACTAGCTGCCAGAAAGCAATATACTAGAAATGGAATGGCTTTTAAAAAGGGGAATTTAATCAGATGCTAGTTTACAGTTCCAAGGCCGAGAAAATGTCCAATTAAAACAAGTCTATAGACATGTCCAATCTAAGGCATCCAGAGAAAGATACCTTGGTTCAAGAAGGCCGATGAAGTTCAGGGTTTCTCTCTCAAGTGAGAAGGCACATGGTGACACGGTCAGTGTTCCTCTCTCATCTGGAAGGGCACGTGGTGAATATAGCGTCATCTGCTAACTTCTTCTCCTGGCTTCCTGTTTCATGAAGCTCCCCGGGAGACATTTTCCTTCTTCATCTCCAAAGGTGATGGACTCTGCTTCTTGTGGCTATGCCATTCTGCTCCCTCTGAATTTCTTTTTTCTCCAAAATTTTTCCTCTTTTATAGGAGTTCAGAAATTAATCAAGACCCACCCAGATGAGTGGAGACATGTCATCACCTAATGCAGCTTAACAACCACTCTTGATTAAATCACATCTCCAGGGAGATGACCTGATTATGGTTTCAAACATACAGTATTGAATAGGGATTATCCTGACTTTATGAAATGGGATTTAGATTAAAACATGGCTTTTCTAGCGGACATACATCCTTTCAAACCAGCACAGTAATACCTTTCCATTGTTCAAAATTTAAATAGTACAAAAGTGAACAGTACAGTGAAAAGTCTTTCTCTCATCAGCTCTCCAGCCCCAACCTGAAATCCCCAGAGTTCCATATTCTTATGTATCCTTCTATAGATCATCTATGCATATACAAATAATTTCATGGATATTTGTTTTCTTGCTTTTATAAAAATGGTAATGTAGTTAAGGTTCTTTATATTTGGGAATTTGATGAAAGATGAAAACTCTTCTCAGAAAATGGGCATATATACCTTCACACAAGTATCATTTAAATTTAAGGGTGGCAGGGGTGTGGACCTTCTTGGCAACGTGGGACAGAAATCCTAGAATGAGCTGAGACTCAGCATCAAGGGATTGAGAAAAACCCTAGAATGAGCTGAGACTCAGCATCAAGGGATTGAGAAAACCTTCTCAACCAAAAGAGGGAAGAGTGAAATGAGACAAAGTGGCAATGGCTGAGAGATTCCAAACAGAGTTGAGAGGTTATCCTGGAGGTTATTCTTATGCATTAAGTAGATATCATCCTGTTAACCAAGATGTAATGGAGAGGCTGGAGGGAACTGCCTGAAAATGTAGAGCTGTATTCCAGTAGCCATATTTCTTGATGATGATTGAATAATGATATAGCTTTCACAACGTGGCTGTGTGATTGGGAAAACCTTGTGTCTGATGCTCCTTTTATCTACCCTGTCAACAAACGAGTAGAACATATGGAATAAAAATAAATAATAGGGGGGAAAATGCTAAAATAAATTTAGTTTGAAATGCTAGTGATCAATGAAAGTGAGGGATAAGGGGTATGGTAGGTATAATCTTTTTTTTCTTTTCTGTGTTCATTTTATTTCTTTTTCTGAATTAATGCAAATGGTCTAAGAAATGATGAATATGCAACTAAGTGATAATATTGTGAATTACTGATTATATATGTTGATGTTTTATTTGGTTTGTCAATTTTTTAAATTAATAAATAAAATAAATAAATAAATAAATAAATAAATAAATTTCAGGGTGGCTTTGCCTGAGCCCCTAATCTCATTCAGGTGAAGAACCCCTGCTCCATGATCCCTTCTGGCTCTGAGGGGCCTAAGTTTTGATAGTGCAGTTACTCTAAGATGCTGGAAGTCTGTGTATCTTTACTTTTATGACTCTCTAAACCTTTCTGTAATGGCTTATATACAATTTAAGTTGAGATATGAGCTTCTCTGGGCAATGGAGTTAGCAGTAGTTCTTGTCAAATTTAATATGTCTGTAACTAAACTTGTTGTCTTCTTTCCCTCAAAAACCTGCTTATTCACTTATTCGAGAGAAATTTCTTGAGCATCTCTAATGTAGCAGGTACTGAGGATAAAATTACGAACAACAATGACAAAATACATCCCTGCTTTTAAGTTCTTTGGAACTGGAGACGGAGTGTGTAATTTTAAGAAGCAAAGAGCTTAATTAGGGTGCATAGGTGGTTCGGTGGTAGAATGCACAGCTGCCATGCAGGAGGCCCAAGTGCGATTCCAGGCCCATGCAATGCCGCCCCCCCCCACAAACAGAGCTTAATTAAAATAAATTTGTACCATAGTTCCATCTCCCTACCCCATATTAGTGACAGACCCTTCCAATATGGAAAATTTAGAATGGCCTTAGCCCAAACACTCCTAATAAGAGGGATGGAAAGATCAGAGGTGATGGTGGAGTTATACAGAGAAGATAGGATTTAACAAATGAATATGAATGCTGAATCATTAAATTGATATCTCTTTTAGTCTCCAGTATCTTAGAGCAGGTAGAAGTAAAAACCTAAAATTGTGGAATTGTAACCCATGTCAAACTCTGAAATATGTTCAACAACTAATTTGGTGCTGTGCTTTGAAATTTATTGCTTTTTTGTATATATATTATTTTTCACAAAAAGAAGAAGGAAAAAAAATCAATTGTGATGCTAAAAAAATATTTAAGCCTTCTAGCCTCCTATATTCTGGAGCAGCTAGAAAGAAAAATCTGAGAGGATCATATGGTAGCTCAAGGTAAACTCTGAGATCTGTCCAGTAACTACTTATTGAAGAGTGCTTTGAAAACTATTGCAATTTTATTTCTTTGCTTTGTATATATATGTTATACTATACAATAAAAAAGTTAAAAAAATAAAATAAATAAATTTGTACTGAGAGTGAGGTTTAAATGGAGAGCCGATCAGTGGAAGTACAGAATATATGGAATTGAAAATGGGGTCATAGTGGGGTGTAAGGCATGAGGCGCGGTCCTCTTTCGAGGAGGTAATGTTAATGGGCATAGTATGTGGTAGGGAAAAACTGCTTGAGCTCTTGTCTGTGGTCTCTTGTAATCTACCAAAGAAAAAGCTTTGGAGGGCTTGGCAGCTGCTGCCATAGAAAAACATTTTTTCAACATTTTAAATTGGAAAATATATATACACAAAAGCAATAAATATCAAAGTACATTGCAACAAGTAGTTTTAGAACAGATTTCAGAGTTTGGTATGGGTTACAGTTCCACAATTTCAGATTTCCCTTCTAGCTCCTCCAGGACACTGGAGACTAAAAAAAATTGCAATACAATGATTCAGCAGTCATACTCATTTGTTAAATCCTGTCTTCTGTGTTATAACGCCTCCTTTTCTTTTGATCCTTTTCCCAAACATTAGGGGTATTTGGGCTATAACCTATTCTGACGTTTTCATGTTGGAAAGGGGTGGTGGTATGGGACAGGGGGCTGAAACTAGTTGCTGTTCTTGGAGAGGCTGGCCCCTTCAGGTCATGGAAAGATATAAAGAGGTAATGAATGAAAGGACCATGCGCTGGGATGACTATTCCTTACAGTATTAGAGTTTGCAGGGGCAGCTAATCAAGCACATACACTGGAACTGCCAGGGCTCTAATTCAGCATCAGGAAAAGAATGAATTCCAGGCCCAGGTTGCATGGAAAGAAGCGGGAAAGGAAATAAAGGGCCTCTGTGGAAGCTTGTTGTTAGAAACCCTTTCTGCAATCAGTGCTTTGAGACTGTTAAATAACAAGTCCAGAAAAACTCTTGAGGTTTTGTTTCTTAGAATGAAGGTGTGAACTCAATTGAAAACTGTGACTTGGCTTTAACCACACATCCTCCTCTTACAACACTGACTTTGCTATGGTTTTTGCCCTTCCTGGGACCTGGCTGTCCTGTTTTTCCTGGGTTCCTACACATGTGCATACATATGATAAATGCCCTATTACTTGAGCTAGCATGTATTGCTTAATGGTTTCTTAGACTTTACACCCAAAAGAAAAAAATAAATAGATGAGACTTCATCAAAATTAAAAACTTTTGTGCCTCAAAGGACTTTATCATGAAAGTAAAAAGACAACTTACAGAATGGGAGAAAATATTTGGAAGCCACATATCTGATAAGGATTTAATATCTAGTATTTATTAAGAAATCCAGGATTTATACAGAAATCCTATAACTCATCAATAAAAAGACAAACAACGCAGTTTAAAAATGGGCAAAAGACCTGAATAGACATTTTTGTGTTTTTTTTTTTTTTTTTTTTGGCATGGGCAGGCTCCAGGAAATGAATACACATTTCTCTAAAGAAGATTTACATATGGCAAAAAAAAGCACATGAAAAGATGCTGAACATCATTAGCCATTAGGGAAATGCAAATCAAAACTACATGAGACCATTTCATACCCACTAGTGGCTACTACTAAGAAAATGAAAAGTAACAAGTGTTGGAAAGGATGTGGAGAAATAGAAACACTCATTCACTATTGGTGAAAATGTAAAATGGTGCAGCTGCTGTGGAAAAGAGCTTGGTGATTCTTCAGAAAGTAAAATATAGAATTTCCACATACCTTGGCAATCCCCCTTCTAGGTAAATACCCCAAAGAATTAAAGCAGAAATGTGACAAACATTTGTACACCAATGTTCATAGTGGCATTATTCACAATTGCCAAAAGATGGAAGCAACGCAAGGTCTATCAACTGACAAATGGATACACAAAATGTGGTATATACATCGAAGGGAATATCATTCAGCTGTGAAGAGGAACAAAGTTCTGATACATGTGACAACGTGCATGAATCTAGAAGACATCATGTTAAGTGCAAAAAGCCAGACACAAAAGGACAAACATTGTATGATCTCACTGATAGGAAATAATTAGAATAAGCAAATTAATAGAGTCAGAATCTATATTATAGATTCTGGGGTGCAGGTAGGGAATTGGGAAGTTAATTCTTAGTTTATGCAGGTTTCTGTTTGGGATGGTGGAAAAGTTTTGTTAGTGTATATTGGTGATGATAATGTCACGTTGTGAATGTAATTAACATCACTGAATTACAGTGGTTATAAAGGGGCGGTTTTAGAAGGTATATATGTTGCTAGAATAAGGGGAAAAAACCCCACAGGATTGTGCAACACAGTGAACCCTGATGTAAACTATGAACTATAGTCAATAGTACAATTATAATATTCTCTCATCAATTGTAACAAATATACCATACTCCTACAAAATATTTTAAATGGGTCGGGTATATGGAAACTCTGTATTTTCTGCATGATCATTCTGTAAATCTCCAACTTCTCTAATAAAAATAACTACATTAATTTTAAAACACAAGGATTGTTTTTGTATTTAGGATTAAAGAGTCCCAGATTTTGAGAGTTCTTGATTCTAATATTCCAAGATTCTTTAAGCCTGTGTTTCTGAAATAGAGCTCTTCTTTCCCATGGAGAATCCAGTCCATAGTATCTAAGTGGGGTTTTTGTTACTCTGTGCTCTCCTGTGGTGTGGACACATGATGCATAACTGGTACTCTAATGCCTTGGTCATTGTGATTGGTACAGGGTTGGACACATGACCCAAGTAGATCAGTCTTTCCTGGGATTTGATATATGGATGCTGGGAGAGAAAGAGTGTACCACACACTGTTGATTTCCCAATTCACATAAGTGGACACATAAGTGGCATGGATTGTTCTCATGAATATTGATGGCTTTTCACCTTCAGTGCCCTACATCTTTCTGTACCTAAGGCTTTCTCCAGCATCCTGGGAAATTGCTCAGTGCAAGCACAGGGCAGCCGAAAAATGCAGGGGACTTAGAAGATGGTGGCTTAGTAAGAAGCGCAGATCTTAGTTTCTCCTCCAGGACAGCTACTAGGGGAGTAGAAACGATACAGAACAGCTCCCAAAGCCACGACAGAGATAAAAAAGACAGCGTAGCCCATCCTGGAACGGCTGGCTGGCTGAGAGAACCCTCTCTGGTGAGATCGCCGAGGGGTGCGGGATTCCCCGGGCGGGGCGGCAAGCGGTCGGAGTCACTCCCTTCCCCCTCCCCGGGCCGGCTGGGAGAATTGGACAGGCGGTCCCCTCGAACCGCGGCGGCAGGGCCCCCCGGACCAACTGAGAGAATTGGATCGGAAATCCCCAGGCCGTGGAGAACGGCGACGGGGGGGCCCCTTCCAAACCCGTGACTCCCCGGGAATGTGCACTCTCCCGGGCGGGCCGCTGCGGCTGGCGCCCTCCCGCCAAGCTTGGTGCCCTGGGCCGACTAGGAAATTCGGACGGGCGCTTTCCCAGGCTGCGGGGGCCAGCGACCCTCCCCACGTTCGGACCCCGGGCCGGCTGGCACTCTTCCAAGCCGCTTCGGCTAGCGAACCTTCCGGACGGCGAGAGTTTTCCAAAGTTAAAGGACCCACAGCACCTTTTACTGGTGGACCCGCGGACAAACATGTGCCACGAGCGCCACCTACTGGGCAGAAGAAGAAAAACAGAACCCAGAGATTTCACAGAAAAATCTTACAACCTTGTTGGGTCCGACACCCAGGGAAATCTGACTAAATGCCCAGACGCCAGCAGCAGAAGATAACTGTCCACGCTCAGAAGATTGAGAATATGGTCCAGTCAAAGGAACAAACCAATAGTTCAAATGAGATACAAGAGCTGAGACAACTAATGCTGAATATACGAACAGAAATGGAAAACCTCTTCAAAAATGAAATCGATAAATTGAGGGAGGACATGAAGAGGACATGGGCTGAACATAAAGAAGAAATAGAAAAACTGAAAAAACAAATCACAGAACTTATGGAAGTGAAGGATAAAGTAGAAAAGATGGAAAAAACAATGTATACCTACAATGATAGATTTAAAGAGACAGAAGATAGAATTAGTGATTTGGAGGATGGAACATCTGAATTCCAAAAAGAAACAGAAACTATCGGGAAAAGAATGGAAAAATTTGAACAGGGTATCAGGGAACTCAAGAACAATATGAAGCGCACAAATATACGTGTTTTGGGTGTCCCAGAAGGAGAAGAGAAGGGAAAAGGAGGAGAAAAACTAATGGAAGAAATTATCACTGAAAATTTCCCAACTCTTATGAAAGACCTAAAATTACAGATCCAAGATGTGCAGCGCACCCCAAAGAGATTAGACCCAAATAGGCGTTCTCCAAGACACTTACTAGTTAGAATGTCAGAGGTCAAAGAGAAAGAGAGGATCTTGAAAGCAGCAAGAGAAAAACAATCCATCACATACAAGGGAAACCCAATAAGACTATGTATAGATTTCTCAGCAGACCCATGGAGGCTAGAAGACAGTGGGATGATATATTTAACTTACTAAAAGAGAAAAACTGCCAACCAAGACTCCTATATCCAGCAAAATTGTCCTTCAAAAATGAGGGAGAAATTAAAACATTCTCAGACAAAAAGTCACTGAGAGAATTTGTGACGAAGAGACCAGCTCTGCAAGAAATACTAAAGGGAGCACTAGAGTGAGAAACGAAAAGACAGAAGAGAGAAGTATGGAGAAGAGTGTAGAAAGAAGGAAAGTCAGATATGATATATATAATAAAAAGGCAAAATGTTAGAGGAAAATATTATCCAAACAGTAATAACACTAAATGTCAATGGGCTGAATTCCCCAATCAAAAGACATAGATTGGCAGAATGGATTAAAAAACAGGATCCTTCTATATGCTGTCTACAGGAAACACATCTTAGACCCAAAGATAAACATAGGTTGAAAGTGAAAGGTTGGGAAAAGATATTTCACGCAAATAACAACCAGAAAAGAGCAGGAGTGGCTACACTAATATCCAACAAATTAGACTTCAAATGTAAAGCAGTTAAAAGAGACAAAGAAGGACACTATATACTAATAAAAGGAACAATTAAACAAGAAGACATAACAATCATAAATATTTACGCACAGAACCAGAATGCCCCAAAATACGTGAGGAATACACTGCAAACACTGAAAAGGGAAATAGACTCATATACCATAATAGTTGGAGACTTCAATTCACCACTCTCATCAATGGACAGAACATCTAGACAGAGGATCAATAAAGAAATAGAGAATCTGAATATTACTATAAATGAGCTAGACTTAACAGACATTTATAGGACATTACATCCCACAACAGCAGGATACACCTTTTTCTCAAGTGCTCATGGATCATTCTCAAAGACAGACCATATGCTGGGTCACAAAGCAAGTCTTAACAAATTTAAAAAGATTGAAATCATACACAACACTTTCTCAGATCATAAAGGAATGAAGTTGGAAATCAATAATAGGCGGAGTGCCAGAAAATTCACGAATACGTGGAGGCTCAACAACACACTCCTAAACAACGAGTGGGTCAAAGAAGAAATTGCTAGAGAAATTAGCAAATACCTCGAGGCGAATGAAAATGAAAACACAACATATCAAAACTTATGGGATGCAGCAAAGGCAGTGCTAAGAGGGAAATTTATTGCCCTAAATGCCTATATCAGAAAAGAAGAAAAGGCAAAAATTCAGGAATTAACTGTCCACTTGGAAGAACTGGAGAAAGAACAGCAAACTAATCCCAAAGCAAGCAAAAGGAAAGAAATAACAAAGATTAGAGCAGAAATAAATGAAATTGAAAACATGAAAACAATAGAGAAAATCAATAAGACCAGAAGTTGGTTCTATGAGAAAATCAATAAGATTGATGGGCCCTTAGCAAGATTGACAAAAAGAAGAAGAGAGAGGATGCAAATAAATAAGATCAGAAATGGAAGAGGAGACATAACTACTGACCTCACAGAAATAAAGGAGGTAATAACAGGATACTATGAACAACTTTACGCTAATAAATACAATAATTTAGATGAAATGCACGGGTTCCTGGAAAGACATGAACAACCAACTTTGACTTAAGAAGAAATAGATGACCTCAACAAACCAATCACAAGTAAAGAAATTGAATCAGTCATTCAAAAGCTTCCTAAAAGAAAAGTCCAGGACCAGACGGCTTCACATCTGAATTCTATCAAACATTCCAGAAAGAATTAGTACCAACTCTCCTCAAACTCTTCAAAAAAATCGAAGCGGAGGGAAAACTACCTAATTCATTCTATGAAGCCAACATCACCCTCATACCAAAACCAGGCAAAGATATTACAAAAAAAGAAAACTACAGGCCAATCTCTCTAATGAATATAGATGCAAAAATCCTCAATAAAATTCCAGCAAATCGTATCCAACAACACATTAAAAGAATTATACATCATGACCAAGTAGGATTCATCCCAGGTATGCAAGGATGGTTCAACATAAGAAAATCAATTAATGTAATACACCATATCAACAAATCAAAGCAGAAAAATCACATGATCATCTCAATTGATGCAGAGAAGGCATTTGACAAGATTCAACATCCTTTCCTGTTGAAAACACTTCAAAGGATAGGAATACAAGGGAACTTCCTTAAAATGATAGAGGGAATATATGAAAAACCCACAGCTAATATCATCCTCAATGGGGAAAAATTGAAAACTTTCCCCCTAAGATCAGGAACAAGACAAGGATGTCCACTATCACCACTATTATTCAACATTGTGTTGGAGGTTCTAGCCAGAGCAATTAGACAAGAAAAAGATATACAAGGCATCAAAATAGGAAAGGAAGAAGTAAAACCATCACTGTTTGCAGACGATATGATACTATATGTCGAAAACCCGGAAAAATCCACAACAAAACTACTACAGCTAACAAATGAGTACAGCAAAGTAGCAGGTTACAAGATCAACATTCAAAAATCTGTAGCATTTCTATACACTAGCAATGAACAAGCAGAGGGGGAAATCAAGAAACGAATCCCATTTACAATTGCAACTAAAAGAATAAAATACCTAGGAATAAATTTAACTAAAGAGACAAAAAACCTATATAAAGAAAACTACAAAAAACTGCTAAAAGAAATCACAGAAGACCTAAATAGATGGAAGGGCATACCGTGTTCATGGATTGGAAGACTAAATATAATTAAGATGTCAATCCTACCTAAACTGATCTACAGATTCAGTGCAATACCAATCAAAATCCCAACAACTTATTTTTCAGAAATAGAAAAACCAATAAGCAAATTTATCTGGAAGGGCAGGTTGCCCCGAATTGCTAAAAACATCTTGAGGGAAAAAAACGAAGCTGGAGGTCTTGCACTGCCTGACTTTAAGGCATATTATGAAGCCACAGTGGTCAAAACAGCATGGTATTGGCATAAAGATAGATATATCGACCAATGGAATCGAATAAAGTGCTCAGATATAGACCCTCTCATCTATGGACATTTGATCTTTGATAAGGCATTCAAGCCAACTCACCTGGGACAGAACAGTCTCTTCAACAAATGGTGCCTAGAGAACTGGATATCCATATGCAAAAGAATGAAAGAAGACCCATATCTCACACCCTACACAAAAGTTAACTCAAAATGGATCAAAGATCTAAACATTAGGTCTAAGAACATAAAACAGTTAGAGGAAAATGTAGGGAGATATCTTATGAATCTTACAATTGGAGGCAGTTTTATGGACCTTAAACCTAAAGCAAGAGCACTGAAGAAGGAAATAAATAAATGGGAGCTCCTCAAAATTAAACACTTTTGTGCATCAAAGAACTTCATCAAGAAAGTAGAAAGACAGCCTACACAATGGGAATCAATATTTGGAAACGACATATCAGATAAAGGTCTAGTATCCAGAATTTATAATGAGATTGTTCAACTCAACAACAAAAAGACAGCCAACCCAATTACAAAATGGGAAAAAGACTTGAATAGACACCTCTCAGAGGAGGAAATACAAATGGCCAAAAGGCACATGAACAGATGCTCAATGTCCCTGGCCATTAGAGAAATGCAAATCAAAACCACAATGAGATATCATCTCACACCCACCAGAATGGCCATTATCAACAAAACAGAAAATGACAAGTGCTGGAGAGGATGTGGAGAAAGAGGCACACTTATCCACTGTTGGTGGGAATGTCAAATGGTGCAACCACCGTGGAAGGCAGTTTGGCGGTTCCTCAAAAAGCTGAATATAGAATTGCCATACGACCCAGCAATACCATTGCTGGGAATCTACTCAAAGGAATTAAGGGCAAAAACTCAAATGGACATTTGCACACCAATGTTTATAGCAGCATTATTTACAATTGCAAAGAGATGGAAACAGCCAAAATGTCCATCAACAGACGAGTGGCTAAACAAACTGTGGTATATACATAAGATGGAATATTATGCAGCTTTAAGACAGGATAAACTTATGAAGCATGTAATAACATGGATGGGCCTAGAGAACATTATGCTGAGTGAGTCTAGCCAAAAACTAAAGGACAAATACTGTATGGTCCCAATGATGTGAATCGACACTCGAGAATAAACTTGGAATATGTCATTGGTAACAGAGTTCAGCAGGAGTTAGAAACAGGGTAAGATAATGGGTAATTGAAGCTGAAGGGATACAGACTGTGCAATAGGACTAGATACAAAAACTCAAAAATGGACAGCACAATAATACCTAATTGTAAAGTAATCATGTTAAAACACTGAATGAAGCTGCATCCGAGCTATAGGTTTTTGTTTTGTTTTTTTTGTTCTTACTATTATTACTTTTATTTTTTTTCTCTATATTAACATTCTGTATCTTTTTCGGTTATATTGCTAGTTCTTCTAAACCGATGCAAATGTACTAAGAAACGATGATCATGCATCTATGTGATGATGTTAAGAATTACTGATTGCATATGTAGAATGGTATGATTTCTAAAAAAAAAAAAAAAAAAAGGACAGCACAATACTACCTAATTGTAATGTAGTTATGTTAAAACACTGAATGAAGCTGCATCTGAGCTGTAGTTGTTTTTTTTCTTATATATTTTTGTATTTTTTATTTTTATTTTTTCTCTATATTATCATTTTATTTCTTTTTCTGTTGTCTTGCTATTTCTTTTTCTAAATCGATGCATATGTACTAAGAAATGATGATCATACATCTATGTGATGATATTAAGAATTATTGATTGCATATGTAGAATGGAATGATTTCTAAATGTTGTGTTAGTTAATTTTTTTAATTAATAAAAAAAAATGCAGGGGACTTAATATCCATAAGGACAGCTTTCAACCAATATGGAGGGAAGTCAGATTTCCTGACCCTCAGAGCGTCCCAAGTGGGACTGAGCCCCAGTTAACACCAGTGGTTACCTGCTTATTAACTCAGTTTTTGGCTTTTATCTCTTCTCTGTTCACTTTTCCATTTTTCATTGTATTTTCTGGAATCACCTCACAAACAAGCTTACTGTAGCCAAGTCGTTGTTTCTGTGTCTGCTTTGGGGAAGCCAAAACTAAGATGGAGAATCTTTCTTTCTTTTGGATTACAAACCATAAGGATGTGGAAGAGAGCTGATCCTTCAGCCTGGGCCCTAGAATAATCATACAAACAGCAGAACTGAGGCCAACACATGAAGACCTGAAGACCCACAGCATGATGATAAATGTTTGTTTTATGACACTGAGATTTTGTGGCATATGGTAAAATGGTTATGTACTAAAAGCTCACTGCCTCTATATCTTTCACTGCCTCTCCACTGCTCTGTTTCTGTCTCCATCTCTGTCCTAGAGAGAGATAAGACAGTGAGAGAGATAAACTTGGGGTAGGGAGTGAGAACTGTGAGGTCAGACTAAGGACATTGGATGATATTGCCTTTACTAAAGTAATGGGCATGAGATTGGAACCAGAATTACTAGGGTTGAATCTATTAGATTTGGTGTCTGATGGGATGTAGGGAATGAGAGAGAGAGAAAAATTGGGCAAGACATCCAGGATTCCATTCTCCAAACTAGAAACACAGAGAAGGAACAGAGTAGATTTAAAAGCTCATCTTGCTCTTACTTTAGTCCTAACAGCAGCATGGTGCACATAGTAGGTGCTCAAAAATATATATATTGAATAACTGAGCAGGCTTGAAGGGGAAATGGTGAATTCAGTTTGGAACATGTGGACTCTTCAGGGGCAGATAGATGTCCAGGAGATAACAGAATAAACCATAAGAAGAAAGAATTGGGGGGTCCTGGGTTTACTGAAGTTAGGGAAGGGATGAGATCCCCAGTGTAAGAGGAAAGAGCGGGCTGAAAGAAAGAAAGAGCTGCTTCCAAAGCCCAAGTGAAGTGAGACTCCTCCTTGTGTTCGTGGGAGCTCTTTACTTCTGGCCCTTGGGTTCCTTGAGATTTCCTGGAATCCTTGTGATAAATTCCTCTTTAGGTTCAATTTAGTCGTACATTCTCCTTCCCTTTGCCCATCTCCACATCTCCTTCCCTGGATCAGATTTACACCCACCCCTCACTGATCTCCCTGTTTCCACTGTCACCTGTGCTAATACATCCTCCATGGAACAGGGAGAGCAATATTTCTAAAAGACAACTCTGGTTATATTACTTACCTGCTTAAAAATCCTCTGTGCCAAAAACTGACAGGAAAAAAATATGTCATGGAGAGATGGAGTGGGGACCAGACTGATAGTTGGGGAGAACATGGAAGGTGAGCAAGTAGGTATGCTGCTCAATTGCTCTTTTCATAGTCCAAGGGAGCTGTCATTCTCTTCTTCCTCTAATCCTGCTTAGGGCACTGCTTTTGTTAGTTTCCCCTCATCTAGGCCCTCGCTCTTTGCAACGATGCCTAAATCTTTCCTCATGGATCTCCAAACTTCCCAATGGCCCCAAACTTCTCTAGGGATCCCAAACTTCTCCAGTCAAAGGTTCCGTGAGACTTTCCCTTATTATTCTTGAAACTCCACCATTAATCCCCCAAACTTCCCCTTACAAAATCCTTTTCCTGCCCGGCCTCCAAGGCTCCCCCTTACCTGAGCCTTCTCCAGGGTGGGGTAGTCTGGGCTGGTCTCCTGCACTAGCCACCAGGGAAGGGGGAGGACAGGTTTCTCCTTTATACTGTCAATCCTCCCCTACTTGTACCTCCCCCCACACAGCTGCTCAGAAATGTGACACTGCCCCCATCTATTTTTGGATGTCTCCTCAATGCTCAGGAACACCAGCCTCTGCCCAATTTGACCTGGTCCTGTGTGCTCACAGTAAAAAGGGATCCCTGAAGCCAGAGAAAAGGTGGGTTGCAACATTGAGAATCCAGGCTGGGACAACTGAACTCCACAGCATTCCCACTGGATTTGGTCCCATGCTTTGCTCAGCCAAGGGGGAGAGAGAGAGAGAAGTCCTCAGTATCCCTGGCCTCAGAGAGAATCGTCTTATATTTTGTGCCTTTCATGTGAACATCAAGACTCACCTAAGGTACAAGGAGAGATGTCTGGGTCAAGGAGGCTGGGTCCTGGGTCCCAATTCGTCTCTGGCTTGCCATGCGATATAAGAGGATTTTCTGCACCCTCTGGCCCTCTGTCCAAATCTACAGAGTAGATTTGACCTATTTCTTTCTTGGGGTTACAGATCCTGGGATGGGCGGAGCAATTCCTCAAAGCCCGAGGATGAGGAGAGGAGGACAAAGTAGATATGATGCCAGGAATTGTCCTAGTAGTCCTTGCTGTATCAACTGCTGCAAACTTAGGTGTCAACAAGGAGGCCAGTTAGATATATAGGCAAGATTCTGTTTTTACAATAATGGTAAACAGTAGATCGGCTCCTGAATTTGTAATTTAAGAGAGCTTTGGGGTGGCCAATCACAATGAAAGAAGCAAAATAGTTTGTCTTAAAGCTGAGTTTGTCTAACAAGCCCTCTGTTTGGGGCAATGCCACTCTTTCCACCTCCCTTGCCACCATCCCCCAAGCCCAGACACACAGTTTGTCTTCCTGTTTGGGCTATAAGAAGGATTTTTGGAGTCAGGAGTCTGGTTGAAGGAAAACTCTTTCTTTGGCTGAAAATCTGAGGAGATGAGGTTAAATGAATAAGTGAGGCAATGAGTTTGCTTGTTTTGTTGGCTGGAGAGAGAGGCCACATCTGAGCAGCAAAAGAGGTTCTCTTCCCTCCCCCTATCTATGTGGGACATGACTCCCAGGTGTGTGGACCTTCCTGGCAATGTGGGACAGAAATCTTAGAATGAGCTGAGACTCCGCATCAAGGGATTGAGAAAACCCTTAGAATGAGCTGAGATTCAGCATCAAGGGATTGAGAAAACTTTCTCGACCAAAAGGGAGAAGAGCGAAATGAGACAAAATAAAGTGTCAATGGCTGAGAGATTCCAGAGTCAAGAGATTATCCTTGAGGTTATTCTTACACATTAAATAGATAATCACCTTTTTAGTTAAGCCATAACAAAGAGGCTGGAGGGAACTGCCTGAAAAGGTAGAGCTGTGTTCCAGTAGCCATATTTCTTGAAGATGATTGTATAATGATATAGCTTTCACAATGTGACTGTGACAATCTTGTGTCTGATGCTCCTTTTATCTACCTTATCAACAGACGAGTAAAACATATGGAATAAAAATAAATAATAGGGGGACAAATGTTAAAACAAATTTAGTAGATTAAAATGCTAGTGATCAATGAAAGGGAGGGGTAAGGGGTATGGTATGTATGCATTTTTTTCTGTTGTCTTTTTATTTCTTTTCCTGAATTGATGCAAATGTTCTGAGAAATGATCATGATGACGAATATGCAACTATGTGATGATATTGTGAATTACTGATTATATATGTAGAACAGAATGATCAAAATAGGAATGTTTGCGTTTGCTTGGTGTTTTTTTTTGGTATTTAAAAAAATAAAATTAAAAAATTAAAAAAAAAGAATGTTGCTATAATTTTTTTTAATTAATTTAAAAATATTTATTATTTAAAAAAACAAAGAGGTTCTCTTGGGGGTGACTCTTAGGCCTAATATTAAGTAGGCTTGACCTATCCTTTGTGGTGTTAAGTTTCATATGAACAAACCCCAAGATTTGGTGCTCATCCTATTGCTTTGGTTGTCCACACTGCTTGTGAGAATATCAAGAATTCTCTACTTGGGGAAGTTGGATTTCCCCCCTTTCTCACCATTCCCCCAAAGGGACTTTGCAAATACATTTTTATTCACTGTTCAAATCACTCTGGGATTTACTGAGACATCGCTCTGGACAAACCTACAGAATCTTATGCCCTACTCAAGGTTCCATGTACTTATGTTCAATCAACCATCAGGCTTTTAGAAAGCCTTTTCCAGAAGCACTTACTGATTCCCCAACTGCCGCATTCTCCCATCACATTTAACTGTGCATTCAAAATTCAGAGCCAGATTATTTATAGAAAAACTTAGAGAAAGTGAAAGCAAAGGCAAATGTTTATAAACATAGGGTCACCCGAGTCTGAGCCGCCCAGAGAAAAAGGGTCTGAGTGAGAAGGATATGAGTCAAGAAGCTCAGCATCTGGTCCAACTTTAGAGAGGGGGAAGGGGGCTGCTTATTTGCTCACTCTCGTGACAAGGGTTATATGCAAACTGCAGGCAAATCAGCGAGGGTCGGCGGGCGGGGCCCTCACGGGACTCCCTGGCCCGGGGGAGCCGGGACCTGGCCCGCTCAGGACCCACTTGAGGGAGAGACCACGTCTTACAAGTCTCCTCCCACTCTTCTGGCTTGCCTGGGGCCAAAGAGGGTCCTAAAGAAAGAACCTGCCGTCCTTGGGAAGAGAAGTTAATGCCCCTAAGCCCCTTTCCCGGCCGCTCCCGCTGCCCCCACCTCTGTGTCTGTTGTAGGGTAACGGCGGGCGGTGTCCGATTACTGCGGCGGGGGCTATAGTTAGCCACCCGGACTTTGTGTATCAGCCGTACTCTGGGGACAGCGCAACGCCAGCCCAGACTGAGCCCCCGATTGCCCGGAACCATCACTGCTCCTTCTTGCTCTCCGCTTCCGTGACCTACAGGTGGGTTATTGGTCACCCGCTCCTGCCCCTCTCCAGACGGAGCCCAATTATGTCTCCATGTTCATTATCTGGGGGCGCCGGGAGTCTGGGGGAGGCCCCTCGCGTTGTGCTGGGGAACAATAAAGTCCAGGCCCCACACTCCCCGCCCACACTCCGCCTGGGGCCCAGGTCCTGGAGCAGGGACCCCCTCACACCGCCCCCCACCCCCACCCATCAATGTCAGGACTCCATGACCTCTGGTTCTAAAGTCCCTCGGATCTCACCCTCCTGTGTCTTCCCCTAGGGATGATGAAGGCATTTCTGCTTATCGCTCTCAGCTGCCTGGGCCTCTACACCCTCTGGCAGGTAATTGTAGGGAACTAAAACCCTTGTCATAAAGGGGACTGGAAGGCAGACCCTGAGGGGGTGAAATGGGTGGCTGACCCCTTCAAACTCTCTCCCACTCCTCTTAATCATCTTCCTCTCAGGAACCTTCACTCCTGCAGGGAGCCCCAAGTTCCTATTCCCTCTCCCAGAGTCCCCACCACTGATGCTCCTTCATACATCCCTCTCTAGGGAATGCCTCCACCTTTCTCCTCCCCACTTCCCACCTTCCACCAGGGTTCAACATGGGCAAATCCTGTGGGCGTATCTGTGTACTGTAATCCTGGCAGCTCCACTCCACCCCAGGTTTGGGGATAAGGTCTTCTAAAGCAGGAGGGGACTCAGGAGTCCGAGCTGATAATAACTTGATGTAGTTGCTGACATCTGCAAGAACTTCCTGATGGAAGAGAGGGAAAAGGAGTCTGAGGAGGATGGAAAGAGGATTAGGGTATTAGGGGTGGGAGGTAACTGGGCATTAGCTGTGTATTTGGATATCATCTACAGGCTGAATCTCATGGCCAGAAAAGCCCTTGAAGACTATCTAGCCCCATCTCCCCCCAAATGCAGGAACCTCTCTAATGACAAGATGACCCCTTTTAGGCTGTACAGAAGGGAAGATCTACACGTTAATCCTTACAACAACCCTATGAGGTTGAAAGTATCCCTAAGTAATAGGTCCAGATCCTATAAGATCCCACAGGTAGTAGGTGGTAAAATGAGGATTTGAATAAATGTCTGTCTTACTCCAAAATCTGTGTTGTTTAAGCCTCTTCTTCTTGGGCCCTATCTAAATTTCATACAGTAGATAATTGCACACAGAAATAAGATTGTATGTTTCTGAACTGGACTGCCACCAGGACCCCTGTCCAGTGCTCTGAACTCTTACCTATTCCTGCGTGGCTCCTCTCTTCCTTACTCCATAGGCCCAGGCTGTTCCCATCTTGCCCCTGGGCTTGGCTCCAGATACCTTCGATGATGCCTATGTGGGCTGCTCAGAGGAGATGGAGGAGAAGGCAGCCTCCCTGCTAAAGGAGGAGATGGCCCACCATGCTCTACTGCGGGAGTCCTGGGAGGCAGCCCAGGGGGCCTGGGAGCACAGGCGTCGAGGGCTCACCCTGCCCCCTGGTTTCCAGGCTCAGCATGGAGTGGCCATCCTGGTCTACACCAACTCATCTAACACCTTGTTCTGGGAGCTGAACCAGGCTGTGAGGACGGGTGGTGGCTCCCGGGAGCTCTACATGAGGCACTTTCCCTTCAAGGCCCTGCATTTCTACCTGACCCGGGCCCTGCAACTGCTTCAGGGCAGCAGGGGCTGCAGCAGGAAACCTGGCGAGGTGGTGTTCCGAGGTGTGGGCAGCCTTCGCTTCGAACCCAAGAGGCTGGGGGACTCTGTACGCTTGGGCCAGTTTGCCTCCAGCTCCCTGGATGAGGCAGTGGCCCGCAGATTTGGTAATGCCACCCTCTTCTCTCTAAGGACTTGCTTTGGGGCCCCTATCCAAGCCCTGTCTGTCTTTCCCGAGGAGCGTGAGGTGCTGATCCCTCCCCATGAAGTGTTCTTGGTCACCAGATTCTCCCAGGATGGACCCCGAAGCCTAGTCAATCTCTGGAGCTATAATCAGACCTGCAGCCACTTTAACTGCGCCTATCTAGGTGGTGAGCTGTGCATGGGGGTAGCAGGCATAGCAGGGTGGGTGAAATAAGCCAGGATGTTCCTACACAATCCCCAGGGCTTTCAGGGAGACCTAGTTGGTTAATGGAAAAGTTGAGGGCTAAAAGTGAGCCCTCTGTCCTTTGTGAGTTATTGTCCTCTATGACTCAGGTTCTCTTAGCTCTTAGGAGGTCCTATGAGTGTTTTCTGGATCTGTGAGTATTCTCAGATGATTCTGCAGATGTTCTCAAAAGGCTCCATCTACTACTCAGTCTAACTTTGGATTGTTAAGCCTAAGAGGGCTTTTCCTTCATGTGACCTTAGCCTCAAAAGAACCTGGTCAAAGATGTTAACAAGCAGAGGAAAAAATCTGGAGAACGGCTTCAGAACTCAATAGGTCCTGGATTTCAGGAGGCTGACAAGACACCAATGTGCTGTTCTAAGTCCTGAGGTGGAGGACAGAAGGAGGAGTGACTGTGGCTTGGTTGGGAGCAGGGATGGGTGGAAAATCTGGGAAGATTTCCTGGGAGATGGACGAGGAAGGGAAGTCGGAAGTTTGCATTTACATGAAGGGAAAGATGTATCGAGAGGAAGAATGGCCTATGCTAGGGAAGTTTGGGGTATGAGGGTTTGTCTACCTGGAGACCTCACCGTGCTGTCTATTTCAGGGGAGAAGAGGTGGGGCTGTATGTTCCTAACAAGTAAGTCACCCTCCTGCCCCCTCCCTCAGCTGTTTCGACTCTCCCTGGCCTTACCACCCCTTCAACTTTTTTCCCTTTCTCTCCAGCAGGGGAGCAGCCAGAATCACCTTCCAAGGAGGTCTTTTCTCTGCTCTCCTGAAAGACCCTTCTTTTGGCCCCAGGGGGTTTCCAGCTCTCAGGTGCTGGGCCCTGAAGGTTCAATGCCTGCCATTCAGGAGTCCCAGGACCTGATGACCTTCATGTGAAGAAGACAGATGTCAAACAGCCTCAAGAAAGAAAAGCATGGTTCCAGCCCTAGCCACAGATGCTGTCTCCTTAAGGCCAGGATGTGAGGGGACCTGAGGCTATAGTAGGGTAGAAGGACCCCCACCATAGTGGTGAGGACTTCTGGGGAAAGCAAGAGTATGATGGTCACTTGATTAAAACAGTGTTGCATGTGGAAACATCAAATTTCATGATTGGTTTATTCCATGAGACTGGACTGTCTGTCCTGCTCTGACCTTGCCAGAGTTGGGGACTGAGGAAGTAGAAAGAATAACCTCTTTGTCCCTCTTACAAATACCCCGCCCCTGTACAAACGCCTGTCATTCACTAACTTGCAAAGTCAGAAGCGCTACAGCCATAGATTCCTCACAACAACCCTGAAAGCAGAAAGGAGGACAGGTGGATTCCTCAGTCCTATTTGTCAGATAAGGAATGCAGGGCTAAGGAAGGAAGAGGTATAGTATTGAAGCCAGGCCTCCTGCCTCCCAGTCCATAACTCTTTGCCCTAAATCATTTGAGAAACCCAAGTCAAATCATAAGCCCAAGATTTCTAGGACCCCAGAGCAAACAATTTTCTCAGCTCTGCTCCCACAAGGGTCAATATTTTTATAGGGGTGGGGTGGCAAATCTCAAAACATTAAGAGCTAAGATTCTTACATACCCTGGAGGCACCTGACATTCAAAACAGAAATTCATTGAGGCAAGAAAGCAGTATAGACCCCTACCAGATGGTGACCACCCTCACCACCCATCTAACCTTCTCTACTCAGAACAACAGAAGAAAGGACCCTTCCAATGCATCAGAATGCCTCTTTGGTCCCCAAACCTTCCTCCTGGGGCAAGTCCCCAACCCCCTCTGCTTCCTGCTCCCTGTGCACTAGCACATGAGCTGGAGAGGAGGGGCCAGACGCCTCAGAGGCTGGAGTCCTAGCCCCTCCAGGATCTTGTGGTGCAGTATCTGAAGATACCTGGGTCCCCACAATCCCTGGCACTATTAGCTCTGGGGTCTCAGGGATGGGGGGTCCCAGGTTCTGGAAGCTGTTGCGCACTCGGGTGATGTAGCGACTGAGGATGCTGGCGCCATCAGGGGGTTGGGGTGTCCTTTCCTCAGCCAGAGTCCGCCGCATACCAGCCACCTCACTTTGCAATCGAGATACGGTCTTGGTCAGCTCTGTCAGTCTGTTACCTAGGTCTGAGATGAAGATTAGCGAGTGAGCTCTCAGAGATGAGCCTGTTCTATACCACTTCCACCTCTAACAATACTGTTTGGGAGTCCCGAGGGAAAAGACCTAGAGGGGATGAGGGACTGGTTTGTGGACTGGGGTTCAGGTGGGCAGACAGTCTGAGGCCCATGAATGTGGGGAGGGGGAAGGTGAGACTAGAAGATATAAAGAAGGAAAGTCTTGTGGACCAGGAAAGGGACCAGAAGTCATGGCAGGGGGAAGTTTTTAATAGGTAGAGATTTGTACACGCACCCTATCAGTCTCTCCCTGATCTATATCTGTCCAGCTCATACCCATTCTTCAGAGCTCAGTTCAAATTCCTTCCCCAACGCTCGTACTCTATCCTTCTACCTTCCCAAGATCTTTTCAAAATAATAGGCTTTTTCCCTTCTTTGAGCTTCCACTTTGCCTCTCTGAGCTAAGCACTTCCTGCCTAATATGATGGGTTATCTTCCTCACTGGACTGAAGGTTTTCCATATATCCCTGCTCTATGCAATTCTCCCTTCATCCCTGCCCACAGGGCCTGGATATTGGCTGAATGAGTGAATGTGTAAATAATGACTTAAGTGAATGAGTCAATGGGTAAGGAAGCAAGTGAGAAAATAAATGAATATATAAGGAGATGAGGGCAGAAAGAAGGGGTTAAATGAAATTAGTGGAATAAATGTTTGAATGGGTCAGCAGGAAGGAGTGCAAAAACCCACAATGTACAGATTGTGACTTCTAAGGGCAGGGTAGGATGGGGCCACATATAAAAGCAGGCTGTGGAGCATTTAACCCAGCTGAGCAAGGAACAAGAATGAGAGAAATTTGTGGAGTGGGGAAACTAACCTTTACGACGGGTCTCCTCAAATTCACGCTTGGCTGTCTCGATGTAGCGCTGGACCAAGGCCTTGATGACACGGAGGCGGTAGGATCCTTGTTCCCCATCCCCAGTCCCTGCCCCTGTCCCGGGATTCGCCTGGGATGGGAAGACAGGAAGGTGAGACTCGCACATTTATAGCCCCAGGCGCTAAAGAACTGAAGCAGAGCTTGTGTACTTTTTGTCCTTGGAGGCCACAGGCCTAGATCCTGGTCTGTACCCATTTCATAACATAGCCCTGGAAGGGGGAAGGATAGGGAGACAAAAGTTGTGAAAAGGTCAACTGCAAGAGGACCAGGGGGTGGGTGGTAGGGCTGGGGACTGGAAGATGGCTTGGGCAGAAATAGGTTGTGCAAGAGAGAGTTGAACTTCCTTTGCTGTCAGTGACCTAAACTTGGTTTTCTTGGGTTGAGTTTAGCCCAGGCTAATCTTGCCCTTCAAATTCCACAGAGGGGTAGAGCTAGGGATGCATTTGCATGGATCTTCTCTTGCATATGAGATGGAAATCACCATGCAAATTAGAATGATTGATTTTGGGTCTAGTTTTAGAACTCAGGACAGTACCAGGCTGGCAGGTAGGGCAGATGATACAGAGAGATAGCAAAGGTGCAACACGCAGATCACTGGACATGGAAAGCATGGGTTCAAATCTCAGCTCAGTTACTCAGCAATTGTGTGTCTCAGGCAAGCTATTTAACTCTCTAAGCTTGAGTATCTTCAAATTAAAAATAGAGAAAGTAATAATAGCTACTTCTCAGGGTGGTACAGTGCCTGGCATTGAATATGGGTTCTTTCAAATTCTAAAGAAATAATTATTTTTATATGGCTTTATCTCCTGTCAAAATAATTTGTATTTAGCATATTTACTTTCATAATATAAAAACGCAAAACAACTTACTAAATATTTTTAAAGGAGAAATGAGATTCAAATAGATGAAACAAACAGTATTATGAGAGCAAATGATGGGTCCTTTTCCAGCTACAGAGTGTATAAAGTATTTTTCTTGTGTAAATGTGATGATTTGGAGCTATGTACCCAAAGGAAAAACATGTTCTTAAACTTAATCCATTCCTGTGGATGTGAACCTTTGTAAATAGGACCTTTTGATAAAGTTGCATCAGATAATATGTGGCCCAGTATGGGTCTTAATCCTATTACTGAAGGCCTTATAGGGGAGCTCATAGAGAGAGAGCAAAAAAAAAAAAAAAAAAAAAAAAAAAAGCCATAGAAGGAGCAGGCAGAAGCTGAAAGCCAACTGAACCCACAAGAAAAGGAGAGGCCACCATGTACATTGCCATGTGACAGAGGAGCCAAGAACCAAAGATCACTGGCAGCTGGCCCCACAACGCCAGCCTTCATGAAGATAGCTTTGCCTTTATGATACTTTGACTTGGACTTCTAGTCTCAAAACTGTGAACCTATATTTTCCCATTGTTGAAGCCAAGCCATTGCATGATATTTGCTTTAGTAGTGAGGAAACTAAATCAGTGAATAAGGAAGAACTTTGAGAGGACATTTCCTGATGATGCAGGATAAAGTGGTGAGGGGACTCCTGATTGGACCACCAAAGAGCAAGGTAGTGATGTGGGCAGCTGGAAGAACGGGACCTCAAAGGAGGATACAATAGAGGGCTGGGAGATTTCTGGCTGGCTGATCTGGAGGGATCTGGCAAAATGCAGTGACTCTGCCTATCCAGGACTGGGCTCAGGACCAGGAAACTGAATACAATCTCAGGTGAAGAAGCTGAGTTTCACCCAAGGGTGGAAGCAACCCTGACCCGTGAGTCTGCAAATATGCATCAGACAGTCTAGACAGGGCCAGGATGTGGCCAGGGGTAAGAGTGGTCATTCCAGAATTGGAGTCAGAAACTTGGGAAGGTGGGAGAAGTATCCATGAAGGACAGTCTGGAACTAGGGTATAGTATAAACAGGGAATTTTGGAATTTAGTGTTTGAACGTGTCGGGCTTTCTCCCTGCTTTTGCACATGCTGTTTCCTAAGACCAGTACTCCCTTCTCCATTTTATGAAGAAGCAACCCTCTGCTTATCCTTCAAGATTCTTGTTCTGCTTTTAATGTCTCTGGGAAGGCTCCCTAATTGCTAGGCTGGGCCTGGTGTTTCTCCCCTGAATTCCAATAGCCCCCTGTGCTTCTTTCAACCATAGGCTTGTTGTCCTGTACTATTATAGCCTGCTACTGTCCGCTCCTCTAGACTGGCAGCACCTTGACGGAATCACATTTCATATAAGTATGTGTTGGTAAGTGTTTGTTGAACATGCTGTTGACCAACCAGATAAGGGAAGCCCTTCCTTATCTAGGGATTAAGGGGCCTCAAAGATCTGAAGCTGGCCTGTGGCCCTGTAGATCTGGCCCAGAGGTCCTGGTTTAGAGAAATCCTCATGTAACAGGTTTTAAGGGGAAGTGATAGAAACCCTTGTAGATCTAGTGGTAATCCTGATCTCAGTTAGACTGGGTCTCTAGTGCCCAAGGCACGCTGGTTAGGGAGTTCATAGTGAAGGGCCAGTGAGCCCCTTTAAACCTGGTTCTCTCAGGCCTTTACCAGCTTCTAATGTCTCAGTTTCCCTTGACTTCCTAACACTATTTTTTTAAATGCTCAGTCATGTCTTGGCCCACTTGAGGGCAAAAAAGGCTTGTCTGGAATAGAAGATGTTTTGGTAGCTTAGGAAAATGGTGGCATGGATTTCTGTTTAAGCCTATCGATAATAGGGTTGGAAATTCAGGAAATGGCCAGGGCCAAGAAGAGGGAAAGGGAAGCCGTATGAGATAGGAGGAAATGGGAACAGACTTTCTAGGAGCACACCTGGAAAGACAGACAAGGTTGGTATGTATAGACAAATAGATGGCATAGGCAATACAGTTGAAGACCAGATGTGAGGGACAACAACAATAAGCAGAGAAAGTACTCACAAATGTGGGGATTGGGGGATAGTCTGGCTTCTTGGCTTTGCAGCAGGAGCAGCAACAGCACATGAATCGGAAAATTTTCCTGAGAGATTTAGATGGGTTAGTCAGAGGACAAGGCCCAGGAAAACAAAGGCAGGGGCTGGGATGGGTGGGTGGTACCTGAGAAGGTAGAATATGGCCTTGGGGGATGGCAGGATGTTGAAGGGTACAGGCAGTGTCAGGCCCTCTCGGAAGTAAGACAAGTAGAGCTTGGAGCGAGCAAACTTCCACTCCACATCAGCATCATCCTAGGAGCCAGGAGGAAGGGTGCTTTGCAAGAACCACTTTGATACTTAGTCTTCCTGCCCACTCAGTCTGTATTCTCTTTTTCCAAATTTTCACACTTAATCTTCCATGTGCCAACTAGTTTTCTCTTGCCTATACTTATCTCCATCCTGTCACTCATATTCCACTTTTTGTCTCTCCCTTTCCTTGCTTCTTGGAGGAAAGAACCATCATCTTTTATCCTTATGAAATCCAATTCCTGCTCACTCTATTCTCCAGCCTACCTTAACCCATCCATCTCCTTCCTTCTAATTTCTCATGTTTCCACCTCCTGTTTCATAACACCCCTCCCCACTGTGAAATAAAAAGCACTAGACTTGGTATCCAGAATGGGACACCTTAGTAAAATAATATTACTAAGATCCTCATTTTATAGATAAGAAAAATGAGGCCTACAAAGGAAAACCTGTCCAAAGTCTCAAAACAAGGCAACAATGGAGGGAGAGCAGGAACCCACGTGTCTTGACTTCTAGCGCCCTATTATTCTCAACCCTTTCTTCCTTCTCCCTGGACTAAGCCAGCATCAGTTCACTCACCTCAATCTTCTGAAAGGAGTTGGTGATCATGGCGATGAGCATGTTGAGCAGCACAATGACCATGACGATGGTAAAGATGCCGTAGAGGGCCCGACCCACGAATTCAGGCACCAGAAACTGAGGCATGTCTACTACACTGTGCTCCTCCATGCCAAACATGGTCCAGAACAGAAACTGGAATGTTTCATTGAAACTGGCATACCGGGCCAAGTAAGCGATAGGAAGGTTAGGGAGGAGGCAGTGGAAATGAGCCTGACCCCGACCGAGACATACTCCTCCTCACCCTCCAGAACCAAGCCAAAGGTATTCTGTTTCCATGAAGCCCTTTAGGCTATCATGGCACATAATGACATTTGCTATTTCTGAGCCCCAACTTTTATTCTTTTAGTTAACTTATATTTATTGAGTATATAGTAGTGCCATGGGTGCTAAGGATATAGTCACAAACAAGACAGACATAGTCCTTATCTTCCAGGACCTTATATTCCTGGGGCAAAATGGATACTAATTTATATCAATATTTCAAAACTGTGTTAAGTGCAATGAAGAAGGAGCACAGGATGTGATGAAATATAGAACTTCAGTGTGACCAAGTATGCTGGTTTGAATCTGTGGTGTACCCCAGAAAAGCATGTCCTTTAATCCTCATTCAATATTGCTGGGTGGGAGCTTTTGGATTGTTTCCATGGAGATGTGACTTACCCAATTGTGGGTGGTAACTTTTTTTTTTTCTTTTCTTTTTTTGCAGTTGCAGGGTCCAGGAATCGAACCCGGATCTCCAGCATGGCAGGTGAGAATTCTACCACTAAGCTACCCTTGCTGCCTCCCGGGTGATAACTTTTGATAAGATAGTTTCCTTGGAGGTGTGTCTCAACCCATTCAAGGTGGGGTTGCTTACTGGAGCCCTTTAAGAGGGAACCATTTTGGAAAAAGCTTTAGAGCCACAAGAGCCATGAGAGCCCATGCAGCCAGACACCTTTGGAGATGAAGGAAAACGACCCTGGGAAGGTTTCATAAACAAGAAGCCCGGAGAGAAAGCTAGCATACGTTGCCATGTTTGCCACATGCCTTTCCAGTTGAGAGAGAAACCCTGAACATCATCAGTCTTCTTGAACTACAGTATCTTTCCCTGGATGCCTTAGATTGGACATTTCTATGGCCTTGCTTTAATTTGGACATTTTCATGGCCTAGAACATGTAAACTTGCAACTTAATAAATTTTCCTTTTTAAAAGTCATTCTGTTTCTGGTATATCACATTCTGGCAGCTTGCAAACTAGAACACCTAATCTGGAAATTGGAGAAAGTTTCTTTGAGAAAATGACATTCAAGATGAAATGATTCAAGATTTAAGATAAGCTGTCAAGAATAAGTAGGAATCAACCAAGTGAAAGGGAAAGAGGTGTGAAGAAGAGTATTCCAAGGCAGAAGGCCAGGATGGCTGGTCTCAGAGAGCAAGGAGGAGACTGCTTGTGAGAGATAAGTAGAGACCAGCTAGAGCATGTAGATCTTGGCAGGATAAAAGCAAAGGTCTTACCATGATCTATGAGCAACAGAAGGCTATGAAGAGTTCTAACCAGATTTCTTATTTGCCTTTAAAAAGACCACTTTGGCTAAGCAGAATGGAAGGAAAGCAGGTAAGAGAGTGGAGGCATGGAGATCAATAAAGATACTGTTGAGGAGAGGTGATGGTGGTACGGACCACAGTGGTAGCAATTTCAGTGCCACCTCTTCCAGGAAGCCCTTCCTGAACTCCCTTTCCTACCCTGCAGTAAGACGTGCATGTTTGTTAATCACTCACAGACCTGACCTCATTTTCCCTCCTATTGTACTTATTTGTGAATCTTATTCCCTTCATCTTAGCTCCAGCTCAGGCCTAGATTACTGCAACAACCTCACAGCAGTCTCTAGCCTCAATATCTCTTATACTATTAATCTATTCTCCACATTGCATCTAGGATGTTCTTTCTAAATGCTAATCTGATGTTTATATTTTTCTTGTCAACCTTAAGTGCTTCTAACTGCCCTTAGTCCAAATGTCCATCACAACCTACCTGATATTTTCAGCAAAAATACTTTAGCTAAAGTATGAAGGAACTTTAAAATGAATGAACAGCCCAGGAGGACACAGTCTGTCTTTGCTACTGTGGAGTGACTGATACCACCAGGAGCCATGAAGCAGGATGGAATGAGTAGTTACTGTCCCTGACAATTATTAAAATTCATGATTTAACTCTATAAACTATAGACATTCAGTTCCTTTAAGCTGACATCCTGAAGCCAGGGCATGAACAAGGATTCTTGGTAAGGGGGCTTGTCTGAATAAAACCACCATATGCACTGGAATCATGAGAAATCCTTGACCAAAACCTACAGGCACAGGTGTGGTTCCTTCAACACTATCAATGGAACTATCACACAGTTGTACTCATGAGGAATTTATGATTGGGCAAGTGCTTAGAGGGCCACTTGGAACTCCCTAGCCTACTGAGAGAAATCCAAACCTCTTAGTAGGAACTTCATGAGTTCCACATCCTGGCTCCTGCTACTCTCTCCAGTCTCCTCTCCCAAAGTTCTCTTCATGTGCCAACCACTAGAGACTATTCTCCAAATATACCTCTCTGCTTTGGTAATGTCCCTTTTCCACCTGGAATACCTTCTCTCTTATCCAAAATCTATAATTCTTCAAGGTGGAACCCAAATTTTCCCTTCATTGTGAAGCCCTCCTCAATCATCCAATACACAGGAAGGGGCTTCCTCCTCTAGGCACCATCAACATTAGCCCTCCTTTTTCACAGCACTTATTATCCCAAATTACATTTATTTGTGCTTATTAACTATCTTTTCCATGAGACGGGGTCAGTTCATTTCTCTCGTCTGTGTTTCCAGTGCCAGGAATTAGGATCTACTATAAAGAAGGTATTAGTAAATGGGTGTGAATGCAAATTTTAAACAAATTAAAAAAAAAGAATAACTATGAAAGTAAGTGAATTTAAAAAGTGGGTGCAATAACTGCACTTGAGGTGGTTACATAAATGAATATCCTTGATTTTAGGAAATATATATGGAAGTATGAAATATTCAAGGAGTGCAACGTATAGAACCTACTCTTGAATGTTTTGAAGATAATGAGAGAGAGAAAAAGAGAGAGAGAGAGAGAGACAGGGAGAGAGAGAGAGACAGCAAAAGAGGCAAATGTGCCAGAATGTTAAAACTGGGTATCTGGGCAGGGTATGTTGGAGTTCACTGTATGTATGCTTTCTGCAATTGTCTTGTAAACTTGAAATTATTTCAAAATAAATAAAGAATAAAAGTGAATGAATGGAGGGCAGGCCACGGTGTCTCAGCAGGCAGAGTTCTTGCCCGCTCTGCTGGAGACCCAGGTTCGATTCCTGGACCAGGCACCACCCCCCCCCCCCCCCCCCCCGCAAAAACAAAAATAAAAAGTGAATGAATGGATGGATGAATGCTGAATAAGGGAATAAGCAAACATGAAAATTAATTTGCCACATATTAGGGCAATTTGAGCATAAAAGTAATAATGACAGTAATGGGTTATTATACTTAAAAAACTAACTCCATAGAGATATTCAAAAAAGAAGAAGGGAGAATAAAGTACTTCTTTATAGAAATAATGCCAGTCAATAAATGTAAAAGGAATGAAAGAGGTAGAAAATCACAATTTTGAAACCACCACTAATAACTGATTCATGTAAAGCTAATCTATGCATGTTAAAGCCATTAGGTGAAAGGCTGCAAGGCAGCAGGCTAATTATACACTCTCAACATTTCTCTGCATTACTAAAAGGGGAAAATTTATCTTTACAGAGCCACCATGGCCCGCCTTTCCTGATGTTTTGAAATGGAAAATACTTATCATCAACTAGGTTATGTACTTGCCATAATTGCTTATGTTGAATCTAATCAAAAGTAAATAGACAAATCCAAACTGTGAAACACTTTCTATAAGACAACTTTGACTGCATTCTTCAAAAAAGCTAATTATCATGAAAGAAAAGGTAGGAAGAGTGTTCGAGTAACAGAGATAAAAGAGATATGGCAATAAAATGCAGTGAATGATCCTTGATTGAATCTTGGGTTTAAAAAATGCTATAAAGACTTATTTTGGGCAATTGGGGAAATTTGAATAAAAACTATATAGTAATTCAGAATATTATATTATTGATGTTATATATTTTGTGTAGTCATGCTCTTAGGTGATATGCTGAACTATGTAAAGAAATGTCATGGTTGCAACTTATTTTAATATTTCAGAAAAAACATGAATAAAACAATAAATCAAACAGATGTGGCAAACTATTAACAATTGGTGAATCTAGCTGAAAGGTCTATAGATGTTCATTGTACTATTCTTTTAACTTTTTCATAGGATTGAAAATTTTCAAAATAAAAAATTTGAGGGAAGAGTGAGTGGCACAGTGAATCAATTAGGTAATGAACAAACAAGATAATTCTTGAGTGCATAAGTGAAGAAGGGAAGGAGGAAGAGGTCAACACTAAGGATCCATGCTGCAAAGTCCCAGATTCCCACCCACCTGTCCTGCTTCTGCCCCATCATACTTGCCCAGCCGCTCTGTCTCCTGGTAGGGCACGTAGATGTTGTTGAGCCCACAGAGGAAGGCAGTCAGGATGATCATGAGGATGAACATGAACCTGATAGGAGGTGGGATGGAGAAGGGTCAGAGCACTCTGGGAAGAAAGATGGGAGAGGGCGATGGCTTCCCTAGTCCAGCTTAACAAGTATTTGATTGGGTGTTCGTTAAGATTAGAGAAATTAGCATTGGGAAATAAGAAGGGATTTAAAGTGGGTGCCAAAGTAGGAGCTCTCTTTCAAGAATAAAGGATACTGCGTCCAGGCACCTAAAGCTGCGCTCTAATTAGGGTGAGAGGCCAGATTTGGCTCTAAATGATTAGGTGAAGTACCAAGGAGACCATATAATGACATGGGTTCGAAGAGCATTTGTGGAGCAGGAAGAATCCAAAGGGACCCTAAGGCCAGCACTCTTACCACACAGATGGGAAAACTAAGGCCCAGAAAGGAGTCACATAGGGAGACAGTGACAGAACTGGGATTGGAATTCCCAACCCAGGGATCTTTCTGCTATTGGTAGTCCTTAACATTTTCTGGGTCATACATCTCTTTGAGAATTTGATGAAAGTTATGGACCCTCTCTGCAGAGAAATGTATATTTACACTTACACCTCAAATAATGCCTATAGATTCAGGGATTCGAGGTCCCTGGAGCCTATGCAAGAAACCCAGGTTAAGAACCTCTGTCCTACACTGGAGCTGGAGAATTTCAGAAGTAGGTTGAATGGAGTCTATCATAGAGGAGGTACTCTGAGCAGGAATAGTATGTACCGGATCATGTCGTCGATCATCTTGCCAATGGAAATCTGCAGAGTGCCCAGTGACTCATGGGCTGGCAGAATGTAGGCCAGGCGGGTGAAGCTGAGCATGCTGGTGACAGCAAAGAGCACCTCAGCCAAGAACTGTGGATCCTCGGTACGCCACTCACTTCGCTCTGTGTAGGGTGGAATGGGGGCTGGGGTTGAGAACCAAGGAAGAGGAGGGACTGGGAATTCAAGGCTGTGTTGGGGGACACTCACCAGCTGTGGTGAAATAGTGGCAAGCAGTCCCATTGAGGGCATCCTGGCAGTGCATGTGGGCAAGCCCAGCCAGGAGAAGGCGCAGTGCAAAGGCTGCCAAGTACAGGGATAGAATGACCACATCCAGGAAGTTCCACCAGTCCAGAAGGTAACTGCGCAGGCCCTCGATCCACACCTCTTTGCACTCAAACCACAAGAAGCCTGAAGGGGCAGCAGGGAGCCAGGACAGATTGGGGCAGAACTTTCCTCCTCCTTCCAGGTCAGAGTTGGATTAAGGCAGGGGTGGGGAGAACCTATCTATGGGGAGAACTAAAACATCACTAGGATAATTGATACAATGTAAACATTTAATCTAAAGTATACAATAATCATAAGTGAAAATAAACAAAACATTCTTCCCTGATGCAGACTCATCGCTGATGTATCACAATCAGCTGATATTTAGAAAATGAACAATACTTGGGAGAAGCCGTTTATTGGTAGGGAAAGATTTATTTTTATTATCTAAATTTTAAATCTTTAATATGACTTCTGAGAAGTCTGGTTTTGAAAATCACCAAGCAAACCAAATAACCTGAAAAGGAAGCCATTAAAAGGTGGAATTATTTTGCAATTTTTTTCAGAGCAAGGATCCTGCTTTGGCCAGTGGAAGTACATTACTAAGTATACAATAACTAGAAAATCAGTTTCTTCTTCCCCTCCACAAAATAAGCGTGGAACAAATATTTAAAGAATATTGGATTCATGGGGCTCCAAATATCAGCCTTTTCAGGTTGTCCATATGGGGAGGACACAAGAGGAATGGCCACCAGAAAACTCTGATGAGCCGGTGGTGTGCATTTACTGAATTGTTTGAGACTACTCAATTCTGCTTTAGAAAAGAAAACCAATGGAATGGATGAAACGTATGCATTAAGCATAGATAAGTTAGTAACCTGGGTGACATGTTGAATCAATTAAGTAGAGTATGTATGCATGAACATATGTAGAAAGGAAGGAAGGGCCATAGATACAAAATATTCATGATACACTGAATATAGATAAGGCCCTCAATATTCATCAGATCTTTGGTTAGCTACCCACTGGTGACATCCATTCAGGTCCCACATGTCCTCTGCCCAAGGGATATAAATAAAATTTATAGCTGCTGGTCAGTGGTAGGGTGAGAAGCTTCAGGGTACCACTTCCTTACAGAAGCTTTGAACAACCAGCAAGATGTGGCAGAAACATCTCTCTTAAAGCTCTAGAAAGCTGTTAAAGGTTTGCAGAAACAGGGTGAATACTGAATCAAGAAAAAGGCTACTTAAAAACAGTAGGATTTCACGGGGTCCTAGCTGGCCCTTCCCCTATTCCTTCACTGTCTTGGTGTAGAGCTGGCCCATGCTCCCAGTGTTGGTCCTTGGTCTCAGTTCCAGAGGAAGAATAACCCTTATGCACTTATTTGGAGCAGGTATATCGGTCACTATTTAATTGGTGGCAGGCTGTGGGACTGAGCTGGGAAACTTCTTGCAGACTCACCATCCTAGAACTTGCCCTGTGTGTAGAAGACAGCTGTAAGAGAATAATCATCATGTCTTTATTGGTTTTATTCCTGCAAGGAATTAGTTACTGTAGGACATACAAGGCAGTGGCCAGGACTGTGAGGAAACTGTTTCCTGGAAAAGAGGGGACATTTGTATTCATGTAAATGGGGGACTTCTCAGAGCTACATGTATATGCTAAAGCAAGACTCATGCACAGAAAGGATCAGGGAGATTGCTATGCTTTGGACTCAAGTTATTCTCCAAATTCACTGTATGAATAAGCTCTGAAAGAGATCACTTGCACAGGTCAATCTGCAAAGTTTGGGAAAAGCATTTCTTCTTTTTTATTAGCTCCTGGTATTCAAGGAAAGCTCTGTCATAACACTGGCTGTATACAAGCTTAAGGAACAAATGTCTTAGAGTTTAAATTCCAGTGACAATACATTATAAATATCCCAATGACCAGGTTTCAACAAAAGATTACAAAATATACAAAGAAACAGGAAGTGAGGCCCAGGTAAAGGAGATTAGAAGCCATCAGTGAGGAAGACCAGATCTGGGACATACAAGACAAAGACTTTTACAAAACTGTCATAAATATACTCAAAGAGCTAAAGGAAAATATGGACAAAGAATGGAAGGAAATCAGCAAAACAACAGATGAGCACAAGAGAATATTAATAAAGAAATGGAAATTATGGAAAGGAAGCAAACAGAGTTGAGGATCACAGTAACAGAAATGAAAAAATGCCCTAGAGGGTCTCAAGAGCAGACTGGACTTGAAGAACACCCCTATGAAGCTTATTCCTGTAAGAAGAGACTAACCCTACTGATAATTATGCCTAAGAATCACCCCGGAGAACCTCTTTTGTTGCTCTGATGTGGCCTCTCTCTCTAAACCAACTTGACAGATGAACCCACTGCCCTCCCCACTATGTGGGACATGACTCCCAAGGGCTAAATCTCCCAGGCAATGTGGGTCCTAACTCCTGGGGATGAGCCAGGACTCAACATCATTGGAATGAGAAAGCCTTCTTGATCAAAATGGGAAAGAAAGAAATGAGACAAAATAAAGTCTCAGTGGCTCACAGATTTCAAACAGTTGGGAGGTTATTCTGGAGGTTATTCTTATGCATTATATAGATATCCCTTTTTAGTTTATGGTGTATTGGAGTGGCTAGAGGGAAGTACCTAAACCTGCTAAACTGTATTCCAGTAGCCTTGATTAAGAAGACTGTATAAATATATAGTTTTTACAGTGTGACTGTATGATTGTGAAAACCTTGTGTCTGATGCTTCTTTATACAGGGTATGGACAGATGAATTAAAAAAAAAGTATAAAAAAATAATAGGGTGAGATAAAGGGTAAAAATTGGGTAGATTGAAATATTGTGGGTCAGTGAGAGGGAAGGATACAGAGTATAGAACATATGAGTTCTTTTTTCTTCTTCTTTTTATTTCTTTTTCTGGCCTGATGTAAATATTCTAAAGATGATCATCGTGCAGAATATTCAACTATGTGATGATATTGTAAGTCATTGATTGTATAATATGGTTGGACTGTATATGTGTGGATATTTCTCAATAAATACATTTAAAAAAAGAATGAACAAGGGCATTAAACAAAATATACCTAAACTTTTGAAAATAAAGACGCTTTACGTTTGTGGATTTTAAAACAGTTAATAAATACAAATTGCTGTTCAGGAAGCCTAGCACCTAATGGTTTAAGTGCTTGTTTTAAAGCTTAGGATGACAATTGGGTGAGAAATTATGACTTTATTTTTAGAAATTTCCTATTACTCCTAGCAATTCCTCTGACTCCCAGTAATATAAGAAATAAACACATGCACTGTTTTCTGTTTGAAAAAAAGAGAGGAGATTCTAGCTGGCAGAAGAATCTATGAACCTGAGGATAAGACAACTGTAATCACCCAGAGTGAGTTGCAGAAAGAAGAAAGAATGAAGGGAAGTGAACAGAGCCTGGCAAATCTGTAGGACACCATCAAGCATGCAAATATATGCAGTGTGGGAGTCCCAGATGGAAAAGAGAGAAAGGGGTAGAGATACTATTCAAAGAAATAATGCCTGAAAACGTCTAAAGTTTAATGAAAGACATGAGAATACACATCTTAAGATGCTCAGTGAACTACAAACAGAATAAACCCAAACAGACCCACACCATATCATGTTATAATCACATTGTTGAGTGCCAAGATAAAGAGAAGGTTCTGAAAACCACAAGAGAGAAACAATGTGGCATGCACAAGGGAGTCTCAATACAACTGAGCACTGATTTCTCATTGGAAACCATAGGGCAGAAAAGCAGTGGATGACATATTGAGAGTATTGAAAGCAAAAAACCGTCAATGAAGAATTCTATATCCATCAAAGCTGACTTTCAAAAATGAGCGAGGAATTAAGATAATCCCAGATAAACAAAAGCTGAGGGAGTTTGTCACTACTAGACCAGCCCTACAAGAGATGCTAAAGAGAGCTAGGCAAGTTGAAAGGAAAGGAAGATAAACGACAAATCGAAGCTGTGTGAAGAAATAAAGATGTTTGTTAAAGGTAAATGACAAAGATAAAAATAAATGCCAGTACTATTATATTTTTGGTTTGTAACTCCACTTTTTACTTCCTAGAAGACCTAAACGGAAAATGCATAAGTTGTAATGAGAAATCAGGTTTTTTGACTCAAAAAAAAAAACAAAACAAAACAGTTTTTAATTCATACACATGTACTTTGTGACAAGAATTAAATAGAGGTGTGGGGATGGAGGGCTATAGGAACATAGTTTTTGTATAGCATTGAAGTTAAGTTAGTATCTAAGCAAATGAGATTGTTGTAGTGACAGGATGTTTAAGTTTAAGCCTTAAAGTAACTGCAAAGAAAATACTGAGAAATATGCAAGTTCATAAAGACAGAAATTAAGAGGCTAGATTGCCAGGGGTAGGAGTCAGGGGGAATGGGGAGTTAATGCAAAAGAGGTATAGGGTTCCTGTTTGGGGAGATGGGAAAGTTTTTAGTAATGGAAGTTGCTGAGGGTACAACAATATTGTGATTGTGATTAATCTCACTAATGGTATGCTTGGAGTGGGTGAGATGGGAAATTTTATGTTGTATATATGTTCCCACAATTAACAGAAAGAGGAGCATCTGAAGAGACAATAACAGTGAAATACACGATTCTGGATGGGATCTAACAAGGAAGGAGAAAAGGCTCAAAGGTATATTATTGGGACAAATGAAAAAGTTGGAATATAGACTGTAAGTTTATATCACTGTTATAATCAGACTATTGAATGCCAGCAATAGAGAATTCTGAAAGCCCATGAGAGAAGCAACATATCATGCACAAAGAAGCCTCAATAAGATTAAATATTGAGGGCGAGCGCAGCGCGTCCCCCGGCAGCAAGGTGAAGAGCGAGTACACGAAGCGCTACAAGGACCCGCGGTGGGACATGTACCGGCCGTGCTACCGCGAGCTGCTGCACTAACGCCTGAGCCGCCGGTTGCTGGAGCAGGCGCACAACCCCTGGTTCTGGGAAGACTGGGGCCAGGCCAGCGCCTCGAATGACTTGTCGTCGTCGTCGGGCGGCGGGGTCTCCCCTTGCCCCGCGCCCCGAGAACCTCCGGCCTCACCCCCGCCGCCCTCTCCGCCCAGGCCCGCGGCGTGGGAGGGGCAGGAAAGGCCCGAACCCGGCGCTGTGCAGGAGCCAGAGGCCTTGGGGGACGAGAACAGGGACGCCGGCGCCGCGGATTCCCCAGCATTGTCAGTGAAAGAAGTAGAAGAAAAACCTGAACAAATTGAAACAAAAGAAACTGATAAATTACCCAAGAGTACCGAACCTCAACAACATCGAAGTGCCTTGCTTGCTAGAGGAAATAGGAAAGCAGTCAAAAGTCCTCAAAGATCATCAATTAAAATAAAAGAAAACAAGCATCCATTTGCTCTTTACGGCTGGGGAGAGAAGCAGACAGACACAGGAAGCCAAAAAACTCATAATGTCTGTGCTTCTGCCCCTGAGATTCATGAGATTCATGAGTCAGCGTTACCAGCTAAGAGCAGAAGGCAGGTGGAAAAAAGGAAACTGGTTGCTCAAAGGCAACGTGCTCACTCTGTGAATATGGAGAAAAACATGAAGGTTAAACCTTCCTCAGATAACCCATGGATGACAGAATACATGAGATGCTGCTTGGTGAGAGCTTAAAGAACCAGTTGCCTGGATATCCTCTTTTAAAAGGTGGAAATGAAAGACAGAAAAAACAAAACAGGCATCAAAAGAAAACTGGACATGGGTTTAAGAAACCAATTGATTATGCAAGGTTTTTCTTAGGGGATTTTCAAATGATTGTTATATATTTTGATGAATCTTGGCCACCTACCTCAGTAGTAGGGCAGACAGTTGAAGCCATAGACACTTGAAGTTATTTATGAAGATAAATTGCCTAAATCTTTGATATTCTTACAAAGGTTTGTTTTAAAGCATCTTAATCTTTTAAAATACTGACACCAAATGCCTTTACATGGCTATGGATGCAAAACGAATTTAATCTTGTTTTGAATAACTACTCAAACTCCATAGCTAATAATATCATTCAATCTTGCAACCTAAGACTTTTTTCATCATGTATAGTTTTCTTAGTGAAAGAATTCATACCAAGTAAAAAATGAGTTTCAATGGTAGCATTGACTCCATGTATAATACAACTAGAACTCTGATAGTTCTTGAAAAATTAAACTTACTTGTATTTCAGTTTAGCACCATGTTGTAGACCATGACATTTAAGACTTATCTGGGCTGGGTAAGGGTCATTTTTTTTTCTCTTTAAATTGTCATCCAGCCACTCATTATTTAATAGTTCAAATACATTCCAATAAACAAAGTGTCAGTGTGATATAAAAAAAAGATTAAATATTGATTTTTCACTGGAAACCATGGATGCAAGAAGGTAGTGAGTGGTTTAACATACTTAAAGTACTGGAGGCAAAAAACTGCCACCCAAAATTCTATATCTAACTAACTTTTGAAAATGAATAAGGAATTTTTGTTTCCAGATAAACAAAAGCAGAGGGGCTCATCACCACTAGACCAGATCTATAAGACATGCTATAGAGAACTCTGCAAGTTGAAAGGAAAGGACAACTGATCATAAATTGAAGTCACATGAAGTAATAAAGATCTCCAGTAATGGTAATTATATGGGGCAATATAAACACCAGTAGTATTGTATTTTTGATTTGTAACTCCACTTTTTACTTCCTACAGGATCTAAAAGCAAATGCATAAAATGTCACGATAAATGAATGGCTTTGAACTCACTGTATAAACATGTAACTTGTGACAAGAACTACATTAAATTGGGGGGACAAAGGGGTACAAGAACATGGTTTTTATTTAGTATTGAAGCTAGGTTGGTATCAAAGCAAAGGAGATTATTGCCAACAGAATGTCAAATTTAAAATCAAAATCAAAAGTTAAAAAAATCATAGCTGCTTATCAGGATAATTGCGGATACCGCTGTAGGGAGAATAAACATCTACAGTGTTTATCCTATAGGTCAAGTGGTGGCCCCAGGTACCATCTACCTGTTGTACTACCCTGCTCGAAACTCAATTTTGGCCTTCATAACGGTACCACCATCACATCATTTATTTATTCAATAAACTGATTTGAGCATTTTAATTTACTCTGTGAGCCTTTCTGTTCCATGACCTCTGAAATAGCTTACCTGGAAGTATACTTAAAGCTAACATTATACCAAGGTAATTTCCCACCCGACACTGTGGGTCAGTGTCTTATTTGTGAAAGGACAGGAACCTCTAGATTGTGTAGTGACTGGTGCCAGGGTGGGGGAAGAATGGGGCTTTTGCCAGGGCTGTCACAGGACTAGGTCCCTTGATTGGGTATGAAGGGGAAGAGTTCTATGGTATGCCAGAGCCCTTAGGTGTCTGATGACACCTAAGCTGTCTCAGTGTTACCCACAGGGCCAGGGCCCCCACTGGGGTGTTTATAGTGGATAACAGTGAGGGAGTCTCCCGAAGAGGGTTGCCACACATAAGGGGCCCCACATGTGTACCTGTGACCCAAACCATGTGTAATGAAGTCTCCCAGACGCTCTGGCTGCGGCCACGAAAAGTGCTCAGCTGTGTCTCCATGACCAGGGACTCTCCCAGCAGGAAGATGAGGAACCACAGGTAGGAGGCAGAGTGCAGCAGGAACTTCAGCACTGGGATCTTTAGCAGGCGGCCCAGCTTGGGGAAGGAAGGAGAGGATGGCTCTCCCTCTCCTGAAAGCCCTGCTGGACTGCTCAGTCCACATGTGACTCTCTTGCTCTCTGAATTACTTATTAAATTTTTCAGACATTTATTGAGAACATGCTTTATCTCAGGCTGTATACTTTCATATCTGCTGTCTTATATGGTTGTATGAACCATATAATTGTTCACAACCATAGGAAATAGGTAATATCATTATTATTTCTATTTTTCAGATAAGTAATTAAAGATCATGGAGGTAAAATAGCTTTCCCTTAGAGTTCCCAAAGAGTCCTCAAATTCAACCACACTAAAAATTAAATTCATCATTATTCTGTTCCAAACTTGCCCCTCCTCCTCTTGTATTCCCATCTCTGAAAATAACCTGTTCACCCAGGCCAGGAACCTGAGAACTATGTCTGCAACCTCTTGCACACACATTCTGACAGACTCCCTAACTTTTGGGACTTCCCACCTTCCCCTATTGGTCCTTACACCACTAGTGGAGAGATGTTTCCAAAACACAAAACTGATTAGGTTACTCACCTCATCAAAATCCTACAATGGTTTCCCATTGCCTAGTGATGATATCCTAATGTCTTACCATGTCTTATCGGGCCCTGCAAGATCTAACCTCTGCCCACTTCTCTAGCCCCTGCTCCTCTTACTACTCACTATTTGCACTTATACTTTAACAGCACAGAATTTCTTTGTTTGTCTGACTCCCATTCTCCCTCTCTGGACTTGCATGCTGTTCCTACTTCCTGAAACACTCTACTTCCTACAATTCACCTCATTAATAGAAACAGAACTGGTTCTTCACTATATCTCTAATGACAGGGAAAAGGTCTGGCTCACAGTAAGGTCTCAAGGAAATACTTGCTGAGTGAAGGAAGACAAACATCTGAGTCCACAAGAGCTCCCAAGGAATTTATAGGATGGAATAGGGTCTCTTTGAGAGAGTATAGGGTTGTGTACAGGATTCAGGCTTTGGAGGCAGAGAGATCTTAATTTATCTCCTCACTCTGCTATTTACTTTTTACCATGGACAAAAAGAACATTTGCATTCACTGTGCCTCAGATTCTTCCTCTATAAAATAGAAGTGTGATACCTACCTTCCAGAACCACCTTGAGTTACTTAATGGGAACATTAAACAAGCACCCAGCCCTGGAGCTGTCATAAAACAAATGCTCAATAAATGACAATTATCACTAATTTCATTCTTAGTACCCGGGATTTGGGTGCCAGCCAGTAGCCAAGGCAGAGGAATGGCATGGTGAGGAAGATGAGGAAGGCGACAAAGAGCTTCCAGATGGTGGTGCTTCCACGCCAGCCGGGTAGGTTCCCACACCAGATGGAGGACAGCACTTGTTGGCAGATAGGGTGTGCTACAAACTAAGCAGAGATGGGGTGTGAGCAAATGAGGTTATCAGGCAGGAAGGAAACATGGTGAGCCATTTGGGTGCACAGCCCTTACTTCCCTGCCACTGAGATTGAGCTATCCTTCCTTCTTCCCAGGCCAGCCAACCCAGAAGAGAGGCAACTCATTTGCCATGTGACCTTGGGCAGGCCCTATCTTCTTGGGCCTTGGTTTCTTCCTCTGTTAGCAAGGAAGCTGAACTCAAGGATTTTTATGGACCTTTCAGATCCCACATTTTTAAAGATATACATATATAGTGTTAAATATTTAATTGATGTGTATGAAAGCCATAGATTTCGAGGCTAAAAAAATGTTTGAAAACTACTAGATAATGTGACTGTGTGATTGTGAAAACCCTGTGGCTGATGCTCCTTCCATCCAGGGTATGGACAGATAAGCAAAAAAATGTAAGGAAAATAAATAAATAAATAAATAAATAAATAAATAAATAAATAATACAGGGGAAATAAGGGGAAAAAATCCCACAAAAAAACTGCAGATCCCAGAAAATTTAACTCTAAATAAAGTTGTGGTTGGTGGAGCTGGGTACTTAAGTCCCAGAACTCCTGGTTCCCTGACTTCTTAGAGATGTGCGCCACCAGCCTGAATGATTTTGAGGAGGGAAGAAGGAGGTAAGGGGACTTGGTGTTTTGGGGTACAGGACCATGGGAGCCATTATGAAGGAAGATTTCTGATTAAGATGCTGGTGGGCTAGGATATCTGAGGATGAGTAAGGAGAGTAGGGTCTAAGGGGTGGTAGAAAGGGGATGACTTTAGCTTGGGGTTTGGGGAATATCTAATGAGACAGGGAATAATAGAATCACTTGATATCTAAGCCTCAAGAGATCTAGTGTAATCTCCTTGCTGTATAGAATGAGGTTCTGAAGTCTAACAAGGGAAAAGTCCTCAAAAGTTACTTAGCAGATCTGACACAGATCTAAGACCCAGATTTTCTGGTCTGAAGGTGGAGTCCTGGGTCATACAAGGACTGGGGAGAGGTAAGGGGATTTCATTGAAGGTAAGAAGAAACAGTGGAGACCCACAGGATTAAGGGCTTAGATAGAAGAGTGCTCAGTGTCAAAGTCTAAGAGGGGTCCTAAGGGCAGGAAAAGGAATTGCTTAGGGATGGAATGAGGAGTATCTAGAAGCGGTAGGGCAAAGGAGCAGAGCAGGGGAAGGGGTAGGGGACTGCTGACCCGCTTCTGATTGTAGTTGATGGCCAATCGCAGCCTTGCCAGGTTGGGGATGCCCTCCTCAAAGGCTTGTCCTAGGCCCTCAGCCTCAGGCTCCATCTCACTGTCTTCGCCCACGTCGTTGAGCACTGCAGTGACTTCACTCTGGTTCCGGCACATGCCCAACAGCTCAAAGCCATAGTCCTGGCTCAGCAATTCCAGGGCAATGTACTCAGGCTGTAGAGAAGCAGGTCCATGTGTGCCTGCCACCCTGCAGACCCAGCCCCATCAAATCAGTTTGCCACCTCCCTACCCCCCATCATAGTGGGCCTGGCCCACCTCTGTCCAATTCCTGGGCCATTTCTTCTTTACATTAGCTAGTAATGTCTTCCTTTCTTCTCTGCTACTTCATCTTTCCTTCTTGCTGAGGTACCTCCTGTGTCACCTCTGACCATTTCTTGTACTTTTTCTATTCTCTATTTCCTGTCCCACTTTAACTCATACTATTTATGCCTTTCAAGTGCTCATTTCATTTTTTCCAAGTTTCTACTTTATATGAGATTCATGTTGGCAATTTAATAGATGTAGAAATAAGGCAGTTCTTGCCCCCACTTTATCTATCCTATTTTGGGTGTTACTTGGGCCCTAACCTCAGAGAGAATCCAGGCCAGGATTTCAAGTTTGTTCTGAGCACCAGCTTTGTCACATGGGATGATTTAATACTGGGCAAGGTACTTCCCTTTTTCATGCCTCAGCTTCCTTGCCTGTAAAATCAGGATGATCAGTCCTGCTAGGTATCCCTCTGTGGGTTGCAGTGAGAATGGAGGGAAATTGCCTGGGAAAGTCCTTTGGGAAGGACTCCAATTTCCCTCTACTGTGAAGTGGGGACTCTCCCCTCTCCCATACCCCTACAACCTAAAGTGAGAGACAGTAGTCTTACTCCCCTGCTTGTGTAGCATAGACAGCATCCTGCCTTAGGCCTTGTTTTGAAATCTTTATGTTTTCCTACTTAATGGTAAGCTTGAGGACAGGGACCAAGTCTGCTTGGCATAGACAGGATGTCAGTGCATGAGTGATGAGCCAAATGAAATTGGTAGTATTCAAGTCCCCTGACCTGTCCCTGCCTCCAGGCTTCCTCTAGCTCCCCCTTCTTTAATGTGTCCTGCCCTCATCACTTGCCCTCATCACCATGTCTCTACTTTTGCTACTTCAGAACTTCAGCTTGGACTGCATCCCTGCCCCAAATACCTTCCCTGCTTCTCTTAATCTGTATTAGAGCTTCCATTTCTGTAACTAACCTTAATCTTGCTTCTTCCAAGGTGTCTTCCCTGAATATAACAGCTGTAGCTTCTCTAATCTCTATTTTCTGAGCTCTGGAAGCCCTGTTAGCATCCATCCATGGGTACCTAATGAGTTGAGCGTCCTGGGAATGTCTTGTTGCCCTTTTAAGTTTGAGAGCCTCATCTTCTGGCCCCTTTATTCCCCTTCTCTACATGCCCCTCCCTCACCCTGAACACACAATGCTCTAGGTGGGAATACAGTAGGTACTCATAAAATATATTACACTGAATATCATTTCTAAGTCTGTCCTGCTATTCAGGCCCAGGGCACCTCTAGGGTGGGGGTTGTGCATCCCCCATAAGATTAGGTGCCCCTAGAGTAACTGCTCTCTGCCATTAGAATGAAACCCCTCAGGCTGGAATTCTGAGGATTCCTGAGGACAGAAACTAGGCTTCATCCTCTTTCTGTTGTTTTCCACTTCCCAGAACACCCACCACAGCCCCAATCATGACACAGTAGTAGAAACATATGGGGCACAGAGGGCAGAGGAAAGTATGAGAAACCAACCTTAAACTCAGGCTCCTTGCGTGCAAGGCGCCGGAGCTCACGGCTGAGCTGGAAGGCAGCCAGCATGGCATCCTCACTGGCCAGTGAAAGGTGGGCCCTGCTGGCAATGCCACGGTAGGTGTTGATGCGGGACAAGGAGAACTTCAGTAGGTCATAGCGACGAGCATTGCTGCACTCAAGGCAGGCACAGGACACTGAGTGGGGCCGGGCAATGGTGTGGCCCTGGTTCATGAGCAGCTGTGCAATTTCATATAGGTCCTTCTGGCAGGCCAGGGTGAGGGGAGTGACACCAGGTGCAAAGCGGGAGCCATCAATCGATGAGTCAAAGAAAGCCAGTGAGAAAGACCTAGTGTCTACTTTGCGGCCCTTTTCCCGTTCCAGCCGGGCCAGCAGGCGACGTACCACTGCTGGCTGATTTGTGTCTATTGCCACTAGCAGTGCCTCATGGATCTGCCGAAAGTCAAACTTGACATTGGCCAATAGCACATCAGTGATGGCCTCATGGCCCAGGCGGATGGCCAGGTTGAGAGCTTCCCTCCAGGAGCGATCTTCAGCCTCTTCCACATTCCGCAGGGGCCCTCCTGGTCCACTGCCTGTGGCCTCAACCCCTGACTCCAGCAGCTGCTGCACAAGGCCCAGCCTCCCCTCCTGGATGGCCCCCAGTAGTGGAGGTGGGAACTTCAGTTTTTTGTTCACAATCTCAGTCCAGGAAGGCTGTGGCTGAATGAGGCGTGAAGAGGGTGGGACTGAGTCTCCAAGCCCCTTAGCTTTGTAGCCTCCCTCATCCTTCTACCTTTAAGCTCTTAACCCTCTATACCAAGCTTGGCTCACACATTAAATTATTCCTTATCTCAAACACATATTAGCAAAAATTTTCTTATTTACCATTTTATTGTGTGGCTCTTAGGTTAGAAAAGTACCAGGACTGGGTCTGATTGAGCCCTTCCTTGGTTCAACTTCCACCCCCATAGGGATCCCCACACACAAAGGGGGCCAAATGTGGGTAAGTTAAACAGGTAGATAGGGCTGGTCCAGAAACCTAATCCCACATGTAGGCACACAGTATTTGTCCAGGATGCAGCTCCCATCTTGTTGACTTAATCTCCCAGCTGCTCATCCCTCCAGAAATCCCAGAGCACCTCCAAAGGGCAGGTCAAGACATGTCCACACAGGAGGGTCTTTGAACTGGACTCTTCTCAAGCTGCTCAGTTCTGACTAGGCCTCCTGGCAGGACCCAACATGTTCCTTCTTCACCAAAGCCTCCCTACTTATGTCATCTCCAGCTTTGGGGAGGGGGATAATTTTCCTTTCCTCATAGCTGTTTTTCCTTCCTTCTCTTAGGCCCATTCCCATCTTCACTGTTTTTCTTTCCTGGGCTCAGGGTCAGGATTACAAGGGCTCCTCTCCTACCCCATGGAGATGTCCACCACAGGTCTTGCAGCTAGAATATTCCTGCTGCTCTTCTGGGCCAATCTACTTTTTTATTTATCACCAGAAATGGGACCCAGATGGGGGAAGATAACAAACAGAAGGTCTCTTACCGTGAGAGGGTCCATGGCTGCACCCACCTATGCCAGCAGGGACTGAAGGACTGAACTCCTGCTCTGTCTGCTCCCTCGACTGTGCCTAACATCCTCTTTTCTATATGTTCAAAACCCCGCCCTGGGTCCTCCCTGTGCTAGGACCAGCTGCTACCCTTCTGCCCTGGACCCTGGAGACCAGGGGAAATGGTGTTAGATTCACACAATGAAATCTTCTGGGAAACAGGAGAGAGGACATAGTTGCTTAAAGAAAGGGGTAATAGTATTTAGAATGTCATAGCTGGAGAAGACTTTAGAGACCCGCTGGTCCAACTACCTCATTGTTGGTTCAACTTCCACCCCCATAGGGATCCCCACACACAAAGGGGGCCAAATGTGGGTAAGTTAAACAGGTAGATAGGGCTGGTCCAGAAACCTAATCCCACATGTAGGCACACAGTATTTGTCCAGGATGCAACTCAGTAAGAGACCTTCTGTTTCATTATCTTCCCTCATCTGGGTCCCATTTCTGGTGGTAAATCAAAAAGTAGATTGGCCCAGAAGAGCAGCAGGAATATTCTAGTAAATGGGATTTGTCCAGGGTTCCATAGCCAGGCCTAGAACCATTCCTTAATCAAATAGAGACTTTATCATCTGTTTCCTATAATAGTTCTGTGTGCAAGTAGGGGAAGGTGGGGTTTTCATTCTCAGTAACTAAGGGTTAATTCTGGGTCCAAGATAAATAACTTGCCTAAAGTCAGACAGCAGCACTGTTAATCAGTCATATTAACATCAGGAGCCTGCAAAGGATTCTAAGAGTTAAGTTATGGGATGCTAGATGCCAGTTTCATGCTCAAAAATTACTCTCACCTTCCCAGTACATCACAAGTTCTTATCTGTCAAGCAGTATTTTTCTCTTCACTGGACTTCAATTTTCCTTTTAGGAAAATGAGTACAAAGATGCACTTCCCTCACCAAAGGGGAGAAATCCTGGATCATGTCCCAAAACCTAGAGAGATCACTAATTTTACCTCAGAAGGCACAAAGGGGAAGAGGACAGTGGTGTCCTTGGAGAACTGGATGCCATGGTGACAGAAACCTTGACAACTGGGAGTGGGGAGTAAGTTGGGCCCAGAGGTGCCCTTAGGCATACTCCTGAGAGAATATGAATGGAGGAAAGGAGGGAAAAAGGTTAGGCCTCATCACCCCTTCTCAGCTGTCAAAAGATCCACTCCCCATTCTTAGTCACGTTCCAAGAGGGGATGGAGGGCCAAAACAATACGGCTCACGCCTAAGGGACCTCCCCACAAATGCTGGCATGTTCTTCTACTTCTCCTGCCAAGAACTGAAACTGGCAGATTGGGCACTGGACCCAGGAAGCGCGTGGTGAACTCTTTGGGGAGGAAACCCACAGTACAGACTGGGATGCAGATGGTGATGAGGAGGGGGAGGCTTGGTGGGGCGGGGAAGTCTCTCCACAAGTGGCAGCGTGCAGGGGAAGAATTTCAGTGCTGAAGAAGCCTAAGAGGGAGAAGAAAGTAAACAAAATTGTGCCAGCTACCAGGCAGGATGTTACCTCAAGGAGTTGGAAAGGAGCATCTGTTATAAAAAATATAGCTGTTTATAGAGGAAATTTATCATAGTTCATTATTTTATACCTGAAAGACATTATCCAGTCATATGCCCAGCAAACATTTACTGAGTATTTAGTGTATGTCCAACACTGCTAGGAGCTAAAGGGTATAAACCCAGGTTTGCTCTTATGGAACATAGAGTCCAGTGACAAAGATAAGCTACGAACATAAAGCAGTGATGACACAAAGCAGTAAGTGAGAAGTTCTAAACCTAAGGGAATCAGAGAATTCAGTTGGGAGAGATTACCTGAAACCAGGGAAGACTTGAGAAATAAGTATCATTTGAACACTGACTTAGAAAATGAGTAGAATTTGGACACAGATGAAAACATTACAAAGGGAATTCTAGGTTCTCTCCAATAGTGTTTAATATGGTCTTATTTTATACTTCTCTGAGAGCAGGGCCATGTCCTTTTCTCAGCTTAGCTGATAATCTGAGCAAGTCTTGAATTTCAGTTGGCTAAAAGGATGGATATATATCTAGGTATTGCAGAGACAAAAGAGGTAAGGAGTTTAAATCTAAATGTTTCTTGGCAGCATTCTCAGATCTCCTATTCCTCCTTTAAGGGATGTTGAGTAGTTCCACAACCACCTTCAGTGTCCAAGCCAGGCAACTTACCTGAACAAATGGGGCACTGTCCACTATCCTGGATACCGCTATTTTGGGCCTGGAGTCGGTGGTGTTCTCTTTGCTCTGTCTTTGCTGTCGTCCTCCTGACAGACTGAGAGTTAGAGTTTAATAAAGGCCTATAAGAAAGAATAAAGAACAGCTTTTAGCAGGAGGTGGTGTTTGGAGGGTGTATGTGAGGGTAGTTCAGTGGTAGAATTCTTGTCTGCCATATGGGAGACCCAGGTTTGATTCCTGGACCATACACTTCCCAAACAAACAAAGAAATCAATAAAAACAAACAAAAAATTCAACAAATGGTGCTGCAATAATGGGATACTCACATGGAAAAAGAATGAAATGTGACCCTGGCATATAGCGTGCAAAAACCAAAAAGAGGTGATATCACCAGTTTTAAGGACTGAAGGAGGCTAGAATTAGGGCAAAAAAAATGTAGACTAGTTTACGTGGAGCCAGAAGCTCCAGGTTGGAATCCTGGTTTCCCCACTTAATGGACAGGCATGAGGGAAGCCACCTGACCTTTGAACATCTGAGAAGATACTCAATTACTGCCTCAGGTTATTTATTTTATTGTGATATGATTTATATCCCATAAAATTCACCCTTTTAAAGTGGACAATTTCATGGTTTTTATTATATTCATAATGTTTGTCTAACCTCACCACTCTCTAATTCCAGAACATTTTCATTGCTCTGAAAAGAAACCCTGTATCCATTAACAGTCATACACCATTTCCCCCTCCCCACAGCCTCTGGCAACTACTAATCTACTTTCTGTCTTTTTGGATTTGCTTACTATGGACATTCAAATAAATGAAATCATACAATGTATGGCAATTTGTGTATAGTCTTTCACTTAGTATAATGTTTCCAAGGTTCGCCCGTGTTGTAGCAAGTAATAGTACTTCATTCCTTTTTTTGGCTATTATGAATAAGGCTGCTATAAACATTTGTGCACAAGTTTTTGCGTGGACATATGTTTTTATTTTTCTTGTGTGTTATACCTAGGAGAGGAATTCCTGGGTCATATGGTAATTTTACGTTTCGGTTTTTGAGGAACTGGCAAACTGTTTCTCAAAGTGGTTGCACCATTTTAAATTTCCACCAGCAACGTATGAGGGTTCCAGTTTTTCCACATTCTCGTCAATACTTGTTATTGTTTTTTTTTAATTCTAGCTATTTTAGGGGATGTGAAGTCATATCTTATTGTGCTTTTCATTTGCATTTTCCTGATGGTTAATGAAACTGGGCATTTTCTCATGTGTTTATCAGCCATTTGTGTATCTTCTTTGAGAAGTGTTTTAGTTTCCCAGGTTGCTTAAGCAAATACCTTGAAATGGTTTGGCTTAAACAATGGAAATTTATTAACTTACAGCTTTGAGGCTAAAAGAAAATCCAAATCAGGGCATCCCTCAAGGCAATGCTTTCTCACTGAAGACTGTGGTGTTCTGGGACTGGCTGCCAGCAATCCTCGGCTCCTGTCACATGACAGGGCACATGATTTCTCTCTTAAGGGTTTTGTTGATTGCTGCTTCTTACTTCCTGTGGCTTTCTTTCTCAAATGTCTGAATTCATTCTACTTATGAAAGGCTCTGGCAATAGGATTAAGAACCATCCTGACTAAGGTGGGCTACACCTTCGTAAGTGAAGTAACCTCATCAAAATGTCCTACTTGCAATGGGCTCACACACATGGGAATGGATTAAGTTTAAGAACAAGCTTTTTTCTGGGGTACATACAGCTTCAAACCATCACACATGTCTATTCAGATCCTTTGCCCTTTTTTCAGATAGGTGTTTGCCTTTTTATTGTTGAGTTGTAGGAGTTCATTATACATTCTAGTCCATTATGGAATATATCATATGCAAATACTTTCTCCCATTCTGTGCATTGTCTTTACAACTTCTTGGTAGTGTCCTTCAAAGCAGAAAAGATTTAAATGTTCATGAAGTTCAATTTATCTATTCTTCTGTTGCTTGTGCTTTTGGTGTCATATCTAACAAACCATTGCCTAATTCAAGGCCACAAAGATTTACTCCTATGTTTTATTGTAGGAGTTTTATAGTTTTCACTTTACAATTAGGTGTGTGATTAATTCTGAGTTAATTTTTGTATATGGTGTGAGGTAGTGGTCCAACTTCATTCTTTTGCATGTGGATATCCAGTTGTCCCAACACTATTTGTTTAAAAGATTATTCTTTTCCCCCGTTGAACAGACTTGGCACCCTTGTCAAAAATCAATTGAACATAATTGTAGTGGTTCATTTCTGAACTCTCATTATAATCCAGTGATCTAAATTCTTTTTATGCCACTACTACACTGTCTTAATATCGTAAATTAGTAGTAAGTTTTGCAATTGAGATGTCTGAGTCCTCCAAATTTGCTTTTCCTTTTCAAGATTGTTTTGGCTGTTTTGGGTCTCTTGAATTTTCTTATGAATTTTAGGATAAGACTGCCAATTTCTGTAAGAAGGCAGAGACAGAGATATCATTTGATACAGATATCAAATGAATCTACAGATGAATCTGTAGATCACTTTGGGAAGACTTGCCATCTTTGCAATATTAAACTTTCCCAATCCATGAATATAGGATGCCTTTCCATTTATTTAGGTTTTCTTCAATTTCTTTCAGTATTGTTTTGTAGTTTCAATGTATAAGTCTTTCACTTTGTTAATCTTATGCCTAGATATTTCATTCTAATATTTTATGCTATTGTGTATGGACTTGTTTTTTAAATTAATTTTTACATTGTTCATTGCTAGTGTGTAGAAAAACAACTGATTCTTATATATGCAATCATGCTGATCTCATTTATTTGTTTTAATACTGTGTATGTGTATTCCTTAGGATTATCTACATACAAGATCATGTGATCTGCACACAGGTAGTTTTACTTCTCTCTTTCCAATGTGTATGCTTTCCATTTCTTCTATCTAATTGCTCTGGCTAGAATTTAGGGTAGAATGTTGAATAGAAGTGGTAAAAGCAGACATCCTTGTCTTGTTCCTGATCATGGGGGAAAGTTTTAAGTCTTCCACTGTATTACTCAGGGTTCTCTAGAGAAACAGAACCAACAGGAGATATTTATATATATGAGATTTATAAAGGTGTCTCATGCAACTGTGGGAATGGAAGAATCCAAAATCCATAGGGCAGGTTGTGAAGCTGGCAGCTCCCATGAAGGGTCTGGATGAACTTCACAGGAGAGACTCAATGGCTGAAGAAGCAGTGAAAAAGTCTTTATTCTTCCTTAAAAGTCTTCAATTAATTGGATTATTTCACTGATGGGAGGTACAGCTTAGTTGATTGCAGATGTAATCAGCCAAAGATTCAATCAACTGACTACTCATTTAATACAACAGCCTTCTGGTTTATCAACCAGCCACGAAATATTCTTGCAGCTATACACATCACCTTGGAACATCATTAATTTCCAAAGAGAACACATTAACAGACAAATATTTTGCATACAATACTCAACTGTCCTGCGTACAACCAGAAACATGCCATATGTCTCCTGAATAAGGTGCAAGTTCTTAGGTAACATTCAACCTTAAATTTTATGTCCTGTGACTTAAATACTATAATATGAACCATACAATTTATGTTAAATGATAAGAGAAAAACAGGATATTTGCTTATGTACAAATGTAAACATATTCATAACAAAATGGGGAGGAAATATTTATACAATCACAGTCCTCGTTTCTGTAACTGGTCACATGGTTGTAGTTCATTATTTATCACTACCTTCTTCTATTACCCATTTCATGTTCCCTTTACCCTCAGCAAGCACTTCAGCTGTCTCTGGTTCTCTGCCAGGTAGGGTGATCCAAACCTTCATTCCTGAAGTTTCTAGGCCATCGGTAGTCCTGCTTGGATAGGGGTGTTGCAGTTTTCCATTGACGTAAATCATAGGGTACGGTAGTACTAAGAAATGCTCTAGGGGATGATCTCTGGTATTTCAGGAAAACTCTTCTTTACCTCCATTGTGCAGTTGCAGTCCTATTTCCCCTAGATAGTCAGGATCAAACACCCCAGACAGAATAGTAATGCCCTTTTGGCCTGTTGATTCAGTGGCATGAGAAGCCTAAAGTGGCCAGGTGGCAGTATTAACTTCCAGTTCAATGGAATCATTGTTCTGTCTCTTGGTAGGAACATCCTCCTTTTGGAACTAAGACTTGTAGACCAGCAGAGCTTAAGGTTTCACGGACAGGAAGCAAAAATATTCCTAGTGGATCACTAGGTGATGGTGATTGGTGCCACTCCCATTTGCGTCTCTAGATTCCTGGACTTGTAAATCCTGGCTATGAAAGAAACTGCACCATACAGTGGATGCTAATTCAGAGCATACACAGCCTCCTGGAGAACACTGCCCCAGTCCTGCAAGGTATTGCTACTTAGCTGGCACTGTAAGTGGGTCTTCAAAAGACCATTACAGGGTGCATGGGTGGTTCAGTGTTAGAATGCTTGCCTTCTATGCAGGAGATGTGGGTTTGATTCCAGGACCACACACCATGCCCCTCAACACTGCCCCCCCCCCTGCAAAAAAGGCCATTCCACTATTCTGTCAACCCAGGTGGCTCTTTATGATGGGGAACATGGTAAGACCAGATAATTCCATGAGCATGTGCCATTCCTGCACTTCATTTGCTGTAAATTGGGTTAAGGAGTCATCAGAAGCAATGTTGGGTGGAATATCATGATGGTGGCTAAGGCATTTTCTAAGTCCGCATAAGGCAGTTTTTGCAGAAGCATCGTGTGCAGGGAAGGTAAACCCATATCCAGAGTACATGTCTATTCTAGTTAGAATCACTACCCCTTCTATGATGGAGGTGGTCCAATGTAATCAACTTGCCATCAAGTAGCAGGCTGACCACTTTGGGGAATGGTGCCATATCAGGGACTGAGTGTGGGTCTCTGCTGCTGGCAGATTGGACACTTAGCAGTGGCAGTAGCCAGGTTGGCCTTGGTGAGTAGAAGTTCATGTTGCTGAGCCCATGCATAACCTCCATCCATATTACCATGCCTACTTTGCTCATAAGCTCATTGGGCAATGGCATAAGTGGCTGAGAGCATAAGTGGATGACTTGTATCCACTGTCATCCTCTTAATTATTAAAACCTTCCTCTGCTGAAGTCACCCTCTGGTGAACACTCACATGGGACACGAATATCTTCATGTTCTTTGTCCACTCAGAAAGGTCTACCCACACACCTATTCTACTCTCTTTATCACTATTTTTCCAATCCCGGTTCTTCCAAGTCCCAGCCAAATGATTAGCAACAGCCTATGAGTCGTGTACAAAACACCTTTGGCTAGTTCTTCTTCTAAGCAAAATAAAAAAACAGGCACATGCTTGAAGTTCCACCCACTGGAAGGCTTTCCCCTCACCACTGTCCTTTAAGGACATCTCAGAAAGGGGTTGTAGTGTTATAGCTACATGTCATGCAGAACCATCTGTTAAGCCAGGCCTGAGTTTTCTCTTCCTCAATCAACTGACTATAAGGAACTCCCCAAGAAGCCATAGCTCTGGTCTGGGAAAGAGAAGGTAATGTGGCAGGAGTGTGTGGGGGGGTGCCATGGGCATTGGGACACTTCCTCATGTAACTTTCTTGTGCCTTCAGGACCTGCTTGAGCCCTATCTCTTATATACCATTTCCATTTTATGATACAGGGCTGCTGTGCACACCCAACTTTATGGCTTGGCGAGTCAGACAACAACCAGGTCATGATAGGCTACTCAGGTCTCATGGCAACTTGGTGGCTCATGGTTAAATGTTTAGTCTCTATTAAGGTCCAGTAGCAGGCTAAAAACTGTTTCTCAAAAGGAGAGTAGTTATCTGAAGCAAATAAAAGGCTTTGCTCCAAAATCCTAAGGGTCTGCATGATTCTCCTATAAGGGCCTGCCAAAGGCTCCAGACAGCATCCCTATTTGCCACTGATACTTCCAGCTGCATTGGATCTGCTGTATCATATGGGCCAACTGGCAGAGCAGTTTGCACAGCAGCCTAGACATGGCATAGAATCTTCTCTTGCTTCAGTCCCCACTCAAAACTAGCAGATTTTCTGGTCACTTGGTAAATGGGCCGGAGTAGCACACCCAAATGAAGAATATGCTGTCTCCAAAATCCAAAGAGGCCATTGGGATTGTGCCTCTTTTTTGGTCATAGGAGGGGCCAGATGCAACAGCTTATCCTTCACTTTAGAAGGATGTGTCTACATGCCCCATACCACTGGACATCTAGAAATTTCATTGAGGTGGAAGTCTCTATATTTTTGTTGGATTTATCTCTCCTCTCCTGACACACAAATGCCTTACCAATGAGTCTAGAGTAGTTGCTACTTCTTGCTTACTAGGTCCAATCAATACGATATCATCAATATAATGGACTAGTGTGTTCTCTTGTGGGAGGGAGAAATGATCAAGGCCCTTGTGGACACGACTGTAACATAGAGCTGGAGAGTTGATATACCCCTGTGGCAGGACAATGAAGATATACTGCTGGCCTTCCCAGCTGAATGTAAACTCTTTCTGGTGATCCTTACTCACAGCTACTGAGAAAAAAACATTTGCCAGATCAATAGCTGCATACCAGGTACCAGGTGATGTGCTGATTTGCTCAAGCTATGATACTACGTCTGCAATTGTAGTCACCACCTGGTTAAGTTTATGATAATCCACTGTCATCCTCTAAGACCCATCTGTTTTCTGCACAGGCCAAATAGGACAGTTGGATGGGAATCACCACTCCTGTATCCTTCAAGTCCTTAAGAGCGGTATCAATCTCTGTAATCTTTCCAGAAGTAGTTTTGCTTCAGATTCACTATTTTGCTAGGTAGGGGCAGTTCTACCATAAGGTGTAGAACTACCATAATAGTCCCCACTCCATGAGTCAGAGAATCAATGTGGGAATTTTGTCAGTTGCTGAGTATGTCAATTCCAATTATGCATTCTGGAACTAAGGAAATGAGCACAGAATGGGTCTGGGGATCTACTAGACTTACTGTGAGATGGACCTGAGCTAAAACCCCATCAATCACCTGATCTCCATAGGCCTCTCCTCTGACTTGCAGACCAAAGTGACATTTGGGTCTCCTGGAATTAGTGTCATGTCTGAGCCAGAGTCTAATAATCCATGAAATATCTGACCATTTCCATTTTCCCAATGTAGTCACCCTGGTAAAAGGCCATAGGTCTCTTTGGGGAAGGCTAGGAGGAAGGTTAACAGTATAAATTTGGGGCAGTATAAAAGGGTCCTTCCCTAAGGGTACCCGGCCCTCCCCTCATTCAAGGGGCTCTGGATCTATAAACTGTCTCAAATCTGGGGATTAAGGGGCTATGACTCTCTGTGTTTGCAATTCAAGTTATATTTCTGTTCATTTGACCTAGAATTCTTCTGCTTATACAGCTCAAATAAGAATTTAGTAGACTACACATCTATTTCACTTCTAGGTACCCCATGATCTACTAGCCAATGCCACAATTTCTGGGAGTCAGGTTATTTTGACTGCTGCTTTGAGTCTGGTGTCCATTATAATAGCCATATTCACCTTGTCTATGGTGATTAATTGTTGCCACATGGTTTCTGCCAACTCAGGATCTGATCATCCCCATCATGTTTAAGAATTCCAGCTTAGTGACAGCAGTTTCCACAGTAATATCTGACCTACAGAGAAGGGTGACTACAGAGCTTTTAAGGGTTGGTGGAGCTAGTCCCACAAATTTAATTCTCAAGGTTCTGGTGAAAGATGTGTCCTCTGGACATTCCTGCGTTGTGTGAGCAGGTCTTCCATTATGAGTGGATAAATCCACTCATTCCGATCTCTCTAAGCCTCTGGATCCCCTCATCTATATTATACTAGGACAATTCTGGCATTCTGTCCTTAGATAATGTCAGTCACATTTGGATCCATGTTTCAGTCAACCATCCAAACAAACTGTTAATGCCTTTCTAATCTCTCAAATTACAACAGTGAATGCAGAATCTCTGCTTAGAGGGCCCAAATTAATCAATTCAGCTTGATATAACTTTATATTCCTTCCACCATTATCCCACACCCTTAATATTCATTCCCACACATATTCCCCTGATTTCTGTCTATATAGATTGGAAAACTCATGTAGTTCTTTTGGAGTATAACATACCTCCTCATGGGTCACACTTTGTACCTCACCTTTTGGGGCCTGTTGGGACTTATATAAGCCTAATTATAGGTCTTGAAAAAAAGAGAAGTGGTGGGGGTGAGCCATAAAAAGAAACAGAAGTACCTTTCAAACCAATTACCTTAAGGCATTTCATTATTGTTTCATCTGGTGAAACAGGATTAGTTACTCCAGACAGAGGAGTGAGGGCTGTTTCCATAGATGAGGTGGTTACAGGGTTAGCAGGCACTGAAAGGTTCACTTAAATCTCATTAAGTGAAGGTTGGATGGCAGACTCCTCTGGGAAGACTGGAGGCTGGGAAGCTGTTTCTTCAAGGTAGGCTGGAGGTCGGGAGTCTCTTTCTTCAGGGCAGTCCATTATAGGTCTATCTAGCAATGGCTTAGCAGATTCCAGGGAGTCCATCTCCCCATCACCATCATTATCAAGCAAGATATCCCCATCCCATGTTTCAGGATCCCATGTTTTTCCAATGAAAGCCCTTACTTTAACAGCAGACACTTGCAAGGTTGAGATTTTTATTTACATTGTACATCTGCAACTTGCACAATGAGGCTCTGTGTCTGGTTTTCATAGATCTCAAGTGCGTCACCACAGGAAATAACATATTCCTTCAGAACAAACATGGAAACTTTTACATTGTTCATATGGGACTTAAGTTGCAAATTTGAAGCCTTCAGCTCATCCCTTCCCTTCATCACTGTATCTAGTGTATCTAACAACAACCAGCCAACATTATTATACCTCTTAATTTCACAAAACTCTGTAAAGGAGTCAAAAACACTCTCATCGAGAGCCTTGCCTCATAAAAGTGTACAATTAGCAGAATCTAACAGTGATATTTTGAGTATCTCTTTTGCCAACTCTGCCCATGGACTTTTGGTGCCATCTTGATTATTAGAAACAGAGTCATTAGTGCCTCTGAGTCTAATCAGAGTAGAAAACCAACTGTAAAAACCTATTTTTTTTTTTTTGCAAACAAGTCTTTGATTTTTATTATTCAAAAAAGCTTTCTATTTTTTAATTTAGCTTTCTGACTCTTGTGCTTGTGCCTTCCACACTTTCATGATTTTCTGCTCCTCAATCAGGAAAGCACACTTGATCCTGTCATGAACACATTTAGCACACATGGAATCACCATAGGCTTTGCTGACATGTTTTTTGCTTTAGATGACCTTATAAGAACTTTAGGCCTTACAGTATGAACACCCTGAAGTTGGCCTGGGCACAAGCCTCATGCAGATTTTGGTGCTTTTCCAACCTTCTTGATATGAAGGTAAACAATTCTACTGTCAGGGATCCAGGACGGACTACTTTTATTGGAAGTAGTATTGTAAGAGAACCTATGATGGTATGTCAAACACTAGACCATTTTGAATGCCTCTAGTTACTGCTCCCAGAACAGGAAAATAAAAATTTAGCTTTAAGATTCTGTTTCTCAATAACCACTCCTGGTACCAAGCTGTATTAGTCAGAATTCTCTAGAGGAACAGAACCAACAGGAAAGATCTGTAAATATGAGATTCATAAAGGTGTTTCATGCAAGCTTGGGAAATGGAAGAACCCAAAATCTGCAGGGTAGGCTGTGAAGCTGGCAACTCCCATGATGGGTCTGGACGAACTCCACAGAAGAGGCTCGCTAGCTGAAGCAGTGAAGCTCTCATCTTCCTTAGAAGTCTCCAACTGATTGGATTATTTCATTTGTGAGAGATGCAGCTTAGCTGATTGCAGTTGTGATCAGCCACAAATGTAATCAACTGACTGATCATTTAATAATACCAGCCTTCCAGTTTATCAACCAGTCATGAAATATCCCTGCAGCAATGGACAGGCCAGTGATAGCCTGACCAGATGACTGGGCATCATCACTTGGCCAAGTTGATACCAGAACCTAACCATCACATTCACCAGAAATAAGATTTTAGCTATAGGTATTCATAAATGCCTTTTATCAGGTTAAGGAAGCGTTTGTCTATTCATAGTTTGTTGAATGTTTTCATCATGAAAGGGTTTTAGATTTTGTTAAATACTTTTTCTGCATCTACTTAGATGACCATCATGAAGTTTTTGTCTTTTTTCTAGTAATATGGTATATTACATTGATTGCTTTTCCTATGTTGAACCAATCTTGTATATCTGGGATAAATCTGCCTTCAGATTTTTAATGCTTTCATTTCAGAATGTCTGAAATGATTCCAGGCAAAACAGAAATACCTTAGTATTTCAGAATCTAATGGATACAAGGAAAAGGGTATCAGGAATCTGCTGCCCTTCTTAATAAAAAAGGATCATCTAAGGCTGGCCATAGAGGGAGAATTAATAGAGAATGTCCATGTGGGAATTAGCTCTCATAGCCCCCAATTTTTGCTCCATTACAAAGATTCTCCTTCCATTTTAGTTAGCAGCAGTCAAGCAACACATTTTAAGGAGTACCAACTACATGCCAAACAATGTGCTAAAAATTGGTGCTGCCATACCACATTGGCCTCTGGGGACACCATTATTCCTTTAAATCAGGAATAACAAACTCAAAAGTCCTTAAACAGCTGAGCAGGTAATAAATTGAGAAATTGCTGGGTATAAGATTGGGAATAATGATGCCTGACAAGGCTAGGAGAGGTAAGCTCCATCTCAAGGAATATTCTTTAAAAATGCCATATACAGACAAAATAGTCCAAAGTCAGTCAGTGTGCAACCTCTCTTCCCTTAATACCTACCCCTTATAGTAGAGCCAAGATCAGGATACAACATTTAAATTAGATTTTACTAAAGGTCAGGAATGGCAGAAGGGTAAATACGTATGGGGTAATATGGATGTAGGTAATATAGTCGAGGAGATACAGTTTACTCTTCTTCAGATTCTGGTTCACTACAGTGCTGTCTCCTGGACTAACTCTAAGCCTGACGATGTGTAGAAAAGTACATCTTTTCTCTATTACATTCTAGTTTCAGACCAAGACATAAGGTTACTCTATAACCTAAATAAGTAAGAACAGGGGAAGGAGGACAGGTATAGGAGGGTATTGAGGTTTGGGGAGTGATCTGGGTCTTTCAGATTCACTTACCTTCGGTTCTGTACTTTCCGTCTCTTCGTTTTGCCCAACTCATTTTCCGAGTATTGTTCTTCTGATCTGGGCTCTGTGTGAGAAATGCTGATCAAATATAGCTCAGTAAGAAAAGGACATTCACATAAGCTGTTCCTTCTGCCAGGTATTGCTTCTACTCTCTTTGGTCGGTTCTTTCTCACTCTTCAAGTCTTGGATGAAATCCTAATTCCTATGAGGCACTTTCCTGGATTCTAAGTTAAATAGGATTACTCTATTTTACTTGGCTATGCTTTTCTTTTAAAGCACTTAACAGTTTTAAATTTATTCACGCATCATGGACATGTGTCTCCCCGTTAGGGTTAGGGCATTTTATTTTATCAACTGCAGCATCGCCAATACCTGGCACATAAAAGATGTTCAATAAGTATCTATCAAGTAACTGATAACAAAACCCATCAACAACCTTTTGTCTATTTTCTCAGAATTTACAAAACACTTAGTACAGCATTTAATATTTTTTAAAGTACTTTCATAACTCTACTGTCCAGACATAGTGAATGCCCCCAAAAGATTAATCTCCTTCCATTTCCTTTTACTTAAAAAAATAAACTACATCTTTTCCCATGTGGTAGGTAGCATCTGAAACGACTCTAACTGATTCCTGGCTCTGGCATTCATGTCTTTGCGTAATCTTTTTCCTTTCAGTGTGGGCTTGACCTAGTAACTAACTTGCTTCTAATGAATAAATATGGCAAAAATGATGGGATGTCACTTCTGTGATTAGGTTACAAAAGACTGTAACAACTGTCTTGCTAATACTTTCCTTCTTACTGTGTTTCTCTCTTGCCCTCTTGCTAGTTCACTCGATGGAGCAAGCTGCCACAATGTGAGATGCTTTATGGAAAGGTTCTCATGGAAAAGGAACTAAGGGAACTATCAAGTTCAACTCCAAGATCACAAGGAATTGAAAGGTTACTATCAACCACAGAGTGAGCTAGGAAACAGATCTTTCCCAGCTGAGCCCTGAGATGACAGTAGTCTTGTGAAAGACCTCGAGCCAAAGGACCCAGTCAGATTCCTAAACCCCAGAAACCATAATGTTTTATGTTCCTAAGTTTGAGGGTAAACTGCTATGCAGCAATAGATAACCAAGATACCCTATTTCTGCAATGAAATGATATTCTCTATTTCACTAAGTTTAGTCCTTTGAATCAACAGATAAGCATTTCCTTTCATAAATTTTTCCCAGTGAAACAATGAATCACCTGATTTTCAATGAGAACCCTATATGTTTTCTCCCTTTTGCTAGTTGGAAATATAAAAAGAACAAGAGATTTGGACAAAACAAAAAGAACAAAAGAACAAAATCCTGGCTGTCTCATTTATTAGATGTGTCTCAAGATATTCAACCTCTGAACCTAGATTCTTCTGTAAAATGAGGAAACAATATCTACTTCACAAGTTTGCTGTGAATATTAAATAAGATAAAATTAGTATAAGTTTCTAGCAATATCTGATGCATAGTAGGAACTCCAAAATATTCTTCATCCTTCCTTTCTCTGTGATAAAACCACACTATTCTCCTTATTTTATTTCTCTAATAAATGCCATACAGAGACTTAATTGTACTTCTGAGATGAGCACAGGACATTAATACTGCAAGAGGTCTTAGTTAGTGCTTGGTTTAATTCCTTCACTTTGAAGATGAGGGAATTGAGGCCAAAAGAGAGAAAGAAGACACTGACAGTCCTCTTCTCCCACATGTGAGCCAACCCTCTATAGCAGTGGAGGATTCAGGGAGGATGGAGGGTGCTAGGGAAAGTAAGAAGCCAAGGGTAGGTCATGGGCCTCACCTGAACTGTCCAAATGACTGGGACCTGGTTCTGTGTGGTTGTTCCTTGGATTTGCCATACTGGCTGGGGGTGCCCTGTGGGCAGCTGAAAGCACCATGCGGGCTGAACGCCCCAGAGTCCCAGGCTGCAGCTTCTTTAGAATATTCCTGAGCTCTGAAATTTCCTCAGTGTTCCTACAGGGAAACAGAGAGATCTTGGCTTTGCTTGAACAGTGTTTCCATTCTACCCATCCATGTCAAAAAAGCCAGTTTGATGTGCAGATAGGGCTTGCCCTGGAGTGTGGGATTAACAAGAAGACCTTAGATTGGGTTTAAGTGCTTTTCTCTCTCAAGAGAAACCACTGTGGTTGGGAGACCTCCACTCTGGCAGATACAGACCTCGGAGGATCTGGAAAGAATGTTCTTTGGATGGAAGGATTAGCCAGCCACTGGAAGACCTGCGCACCGGAAGACCCCTGAGGAAAAGAAAATGGAGACACATGAAAGACAGAGATTCACTAGTAGAGTACACTGCCACCTAGTGCCACCTAGTGCCAGGGCCTACTCCCAAACCTGAGGAACTCTGCTTAGTTAAACAGTAAATCTATCTGCTATAACTCACACATGCATGTTTGCTTATGTGTGTACATACTAGAATTCTCATTCAGCTCTAAAGTCTGAGAGTCTCTGATTTTTGTGTACTTAATTCCCCACTGCTTTTGTCATGATCCTGAAAGCCCCTGGGATAAGAAAATATATACGATCAGGAAAAACAGGGTTGTGGGGACTGACATTATGTGTGAACCTTTTTTTTTTTACATTTTTTTATTAATTAAAAAAAATTAACTAACACAACATTTAGAAATCATTCCATTCTATATGCAATCAGTTATTCTTAATATCATCACATAGATGTATGATCATCATTTCTTAGTACATATGCATCGATTTAGAAAAAGAAATAGCAAGACAACAGAAAAAGAAATAAAATGATAATATAGAGAAAAGATAAAAATAAAAATAAAAAATACAAAAATATATAAGAAAAAAATAAATAAAAAAAAAAAAAAACAAAAAAAACTATAGCTCAGATGCAGCTTCATTGTGTTTTAACATAATTACATTATAATTAGGTAGTATTGTGCTGTCCATTTTTTTTTTTTTAGAAATCATACCATTCTACATATGGAATCAGTAATTCTTAACATCATCACATAGATGCATGATCATCGTTTCTTAGTACATTTGCATCGGTTTAGAGGAACTAGCAACACAACAGAAAAAGATATAAAATGTTAATATAGAGAAAAGAAATAAAAGTAGTAATAATAGTAAAAAAAAAAAACAAACCCTATAGCTCAGATGCAGCTTCATTCAGTGTTTTAACATGATTACTTTACAATTTGGTATTATTGTGCTGTCCATTTTTGAGTTTTTGTATCTAGTTCTGTTGCACATTCTGTATCCCTTCAGCTCCAATTACCCATTATCTTACCCTGTTTCTAACTCCTGCTGAACTCTGTTACCAATGACATATTCCAAGTTTATTCTCGAGTGTTGATTCACATCATTGGGACCATACAGTATTTGTCTTTTAGTTTTTGGCTAGACTCACTCAGCATAATGTTCTCTAGGTTCATCCATGTAATTACATGCTTCATAAGTTGTAATTACATTATCCTGCTTTAAAGCTGCATAATATTCCATCGTATGTATATACCACAGTTTGTTTAGCCACTCGTCTGTTGATGGACATTTTGGCTGTTTCCATCTCTTTGAAATTGTAAATAACGCTGCTATAAACATTGGTGTGCAAATGTCCGTTTGAGTTTTTGCCCTTAATTCCTTTGAGTAGATTCCCAGCAATGGTATTGCTGGGTCGTATGGCAATTCTATATTCAGCTTTTTGAGGAACCGCCAAACTGCCTTCCACAGTGGTTGCACCATTTGACATTCCCACCAACAGTGGATAAGTGTGCCTCTTTCTCTGCATCCTCTCCAGCACTTGTCATTTTCTGTTTTGTTGATAATGGCCATTCTGGTGGGTGTGAGATGATATCTAATTGTGGTTTTGATTTGCATTTCTCTAATGGCCAGGGACATTGAGCATCTCTTCATGTGCCTTTTGGCCATTTGTATTTCCTCCTCTGAGAGGTGTCTATTCAAGTCTTTTTCCCATTTTGTAATTGGGTTGGCTGTCTTTTTGTTGTTGAGTTGAACAATCTCATCATAAATTCTGGATACTAGACCTTTATCTGATATGTCGTTTCCAAATATTGATTCCCATTGTGTAGGCTGTCTTTCTACTTTCTTGATGAAGTTCTTTGATGCACAAAAGTGTTTAATTTTGAGGAGCTCCCATTTATTTATTTCCTTCTTCAGTGCTCTTGCTTTAGGTTTAAGGTCCATAAAACTGCCTCCAATTGTAAGTTTCATAAGATATCTCCCTACATTTTCCTCTAACTGTTTTATGGTCTTAGACCTAATGTTTAGATCTTTGATCCATTTTGAGTTAACTTTTGTATAAGGTGTGAGATACGGATCTTCTTTCATTCTTTTGCATATGGATATCCAGTTCTCTAGGCACCATTTATTGAAGAGACTGTTCTGTCCCAGGTGTGTTGGCTTGAATGCCTTATCAAAGATCAAATGTCCATAGATGAGAGGGGCTATATCTGAGCACTCTATTCGATTCCATTGGTCGTTATATCTATCTTTATGCCAATACCATGCTGTTTTGACCACTGTGGCTTCATAATATGCCTTAAAGTCAGGCAGTGCAAGACCTCCAGCTTCGTTTTTTTCCCTCAAGATGTTTTTAGCAATTCGGGGCACCCTGCCCTTCCAGATAAATTTGCTTATTGGTTTTTCTATTTCTGAAAAATAAGTTGTTGGGATTTTGATTGGTATTGCATTGAATCTGTAAATCAATTTAGGTAGGATTGACATCTTAACTATATTTAGTCTTCCAATCCATGAACACGGTATGCCCTTCCATCTATTTAGGTCTTCTGAGATTTCTTTTAGCAGTTTTTTGTAGTTTTCTTTATATAGGTTTTTTGTCTCTTTAGTTAAATTTATTCCTAGGTATTTATTCTTTTAGTTGCAATTGTAAATGGGATTCGTTTCTTGATTTCCCCCTCCGCTTGTTCATTGCTAGTGTATAGAAATGCTACAGATTTTTGAATGTTGATCTTGTAACCTGCTACTTTGCTGTACTCATTTGTTAGCTGTAGTAGTTTTGTTGTGGATTTTTCCGGGTTTTCGACGTATAGTATCATATCGTCTGCAAACAGTGATAGTTTTACTTCTTCCTTTCCAATTTTGATGCCTTGTATTTCTTTTTCTTGTCTAATTGCTCTGGCTAGAACCTCCAACACAATGTTGAATAATAGTGGTGATAGTGGACATCCTTGTCTTGTTCCTGATCTTAGGGGGAAAGTTTTCAATTTTTCCCCATTGAGGATGATATTAGCTGTGGGTTTTTCATATATTCCCTCTATCATTTTAAGGAAGTTCCCTAGTATTCCTATCCTTTGAAATGTTTTCAACAGGAAAGGATGTTGAATCTTGTCAAATGCCTTCTCTGAAGTAATTGAGATGATCATGTGATTTTTCTGCTTTGATTTGTTGATATGGTGTATTACATTAATTGATTTTCTTATGTTGAACCATCCTTGTATACCTGGGATGAATTCTACTTGGTCATGATGTATAATTCTTTTAATGTGTTGTTGGATTCGATTTGCTAGAATTTTGTTGAGGATTTTTGCATCTATATTCATTAGAGAGATTGGCCTGTAGTTTTCTTTTTTTGTAATATCTTTGCCTGGTTTTGGTATGAGGGTGATGTTGGCTTCATAGAATGAATTAGGTAGTTTTCCCTCCGCTTCGATTTTTTTGAAGAGTTTGAGGAGAGTTGGTACTAATTCTTTCTGGAATGTTTGATAGAATTCAGATGTGAAGCCGTCAGGTCCTGGACTTTTCTTTTTGGGAAGCTTTAGAATGACTGATTCAATTTCTTTACTTGTGATTGGTTTGTTGAGGTCATCTATGTCTTCTTGAGTTAAAGTTGGTTGTTCATGTCTTTCTAGGAACCCGTCCATTATCTCTAAATTGTTGTATTTATTAGCGTAAAGTTGTTCATAGTATCCTGTTATTACCTCCTTTATTTCTGTGAGGTCAGTAGTTATGTCTCCTCTCCCGTTTCTGATCTTATTTATTTGCATCCTCTCTCTTCTTCTTTTTGTCAATCTTGCTAAGGGCCCATCAATCTTATTGATTTTCTCATAAAACCAACTTCTGGCCTTATTGATTTTCTCTATTGTTTTCATGTTTTCAATTTCATTTATTTCTGCTCTAATCTTTGTTATTTCTTTCCTTTTGCTTGCTTTGGGATTAGTTTGCTGTTCTTTCTCCACTTCTTCCAAGTGGACAGTTAATTCCTGCATTTTTGCCTTTTCTTCTTTTCTGATATAGGCATTTAGGGCAATAAATTTCCCTCTTAGCACTGCCTTTGCTGCGTCCCATAAGTTTTGATATGTTGTGTTTTCATTTTCATTCGCCTCGAGGTATTTGCTAATTTCTCTAGCAATTTCTTCTTTGACCCAGTCGTTGTTTAGGAGTGTGTTGTTGAGCCTCCACATATTTGTGACTTTCTGGCACTCCGCCTATTATTGATTTCCAACTTCATTCCTTTATGATCCGAGAAAGTGCTGTGTATGATTTCAATCTTTTTAAATTTGTTAAGACTTGTTTTGTGACCCAGCATGCGGTCTATCTTTGAGAATGATCCATGAGCACTTGAGAAAAAGGTGTATCCTGCTGTTGTGGGATGTAATGTCCTATAAATGTCTGTTAAGTCTAGCTCATGTATAGTAATATTCAGATTCTCTATTTCTTTATTGATCCTCTGTCTAGATGTTCTGTCCATTGATGAGAGTGGCGAATTGAAGTCTCCAACTATTATGGTATATGAGTCTACTTCCCTTTTCAGTGTTTGCAGTGTATTCCTCACGTATTTTGGGGCATTCTGGTTCGGTGCGTAAATATTTATGATTGTTATGTCTTCTTATTGAATTGTTCCTTTTATTAGTAGATAGTGTCCTTCTTTGTCTCTTTTAACTGCTTTACATTTGAAGTCTAATTTGTTGGATATTAGTATAGCTACTCCTGCTCTTTTCTGGTTGTTATTTGCATGAAATATCTTTTCCCAACCTTTCACTTTCAACCTATGTTTATCTTTGGGTCTAAGATGTGTTTCCTGTAGACAGCATATAGAAGGATCCTGTTTTTTAATCCATTCTGCCAATCTATGTCTTTTGATTGGGGAATTCAGTCCATTGACATTTAGTGTTATTACTGTTTGGATAATATTTTCCTCTAACATTTTGCCTTTTGTATTATATATATCATATCTGACTTTCCTTCTTTCTACACTCTTCTCCATACCTCTCTCTTCTGTCTTTTCGTTTCTCACTCTAGTGCTCCCTTTAGTATTTCCTGCAGAGCTGGTCTCTTGGTCACAAATTCTCTCAGTGACTTTTTGTCTGAGAATGTTTTAATTTCTCCCTCATTTTTGAAGGATAATTTTGCTGGATATAGGAGTCTTGGTTGGCAGTTTTTCTCTTTTAGTAATTTAAATATATCATCCCACTGTCTTCTAGCTTCCATGGTTTCTGCTGAGAAATCCACACATAGTCTTATTGGGTTTCCCTTGTTTGTGATGGATTGTTTTTCTCTTGCTGCTTTCAAGATCCTCTCTTTCTCTTTGACCTCTGACATTCTAACTAGTAAGTGTCTTGGAGAACGCCTATTTGGGTCTAATCTCTTTGGGGTGCGCTGCACATCTTGGATCTGTAATTTTAGGTCTTTCATAAGAGTTGGGAAATTTTCAGTGATAATTTCTTCCATTAGTTTTTCTCCTCCTTTTCCCTTCTCTTCTCCTTCTGGGACACCCACAACACGTATATTTGTGTGCTTCATATTGTCCTTGAGTTCCCTGATACCCTGTTCAAATTTTTCCATTCTTTTCCCGATAGTTTCTGTTTCTTTTTGGAATTCAGATGTTCCATCCTCCAAATCACTAATTCTATCTTCTGTCTCTTTAAATCTATCATTGTAGGTATCCATTGTTTTTTCCATCTTTTCCACTTTATCCTTCACTTCCACAAGCTCTGTGATTTGTTTTTTCAGTTTTTCTATTTCTTCTTTATGTTCAGCCCATGTCCTCTTCATGTCCTCCCTCAATTTATCAATTTCATTTTTGAAGGGGTTTTCCATTTCTGTTTGTATATTCAGCATTAGTTGTCTCAGCTCTTGTATCTCATTTGAACTATTGGTTTGTTCCTTTGACTGGGCCATATTCTCAATCTTCTGAGCGTGGACAGTTATCTTCTGCTGCTGGTGTCTGGGCATTTAGTCAGATTTCCCTGGGTGTCGGACCCAACAAGGTTGTAAGATTTTTCTGTGAAATCTCTGGGTTCTGTTTTTCTTATCCTGCCCAGTAGGTGGCGCTCGTGGCACACGTCTGTCTCAAGTGTTTGGAATGGATCCCCCCCAGTCACCGATCTCCGCGGCCTGGGGATTTCCGATCCAATTCTCTCCGTTGGTTCAGGGGTGCGCATGGTGTGGGCGTCAGCCGCCGCGCCTTGAGGGGACCCTGTGGCTGGTCCCCGGCCGCAGCGGGCCCGGGGAATTCACCACCGGACCAGGAATTCGCCCGCAGGGGAGGGGCGTCGGTCACCGGCCACCGCGGGCTGGGGAGTCCCCACCGGACCAGGAAGCTGCCCGCGGGGGGGAGCCACCGCGGCTTGGATAGCCCTCTGATCCGAGACTGTAGCCGCGGACTCGAAGCCGCCTGCAAAAGAGGGGCGCCGGCCGCCTCGGGTTGGGAAACTTGTCTCTCCGAGACTCTCAGCTGGCCCGGGAAGGAGGGAGGGAGTAGCTCCGACCGCCGCAGGTGCCGCTGCACGGGAAATCGCGCGCCGCTCGGGGATCTCACCGCAGCCAAGTCTCGCAGTCAGACTAGCCAGTCCAGGCTGGGTTATGCTGTGTGTCCATTCCCTGCCGTAGCCCCGGGAGCTGTTCTGCACTGTTTCAGTTCACCTAGTAGTTGCTTTGGAGGAGGAGGAACTAAGACGCACGTACCTTACTAAGCCGCCATCTTAGAACCTCATGTGTGAAGTTTTGAAAGAACAAATATAAATTATATATAATTTGTATCTATATAAAACTGATTCATGTAAGTACAAAATTCAAATCACTCATCTCTATATACTTTCATAAGTAACAAATTATTCACATGTTTATTCACACTATTATTCCTTTCTAAGTATTGTTTAATAATATTGCTTAATTTCCAGTATGATTTATTTTGTGAACAATTTTGTTCACCTACAACCAAAAATCCATCAATTTTAGCCATCATTTCTAGTCATCTACAAAGAGTTGTGAATGTAAATATATATATAGCTATAGCTATCACATGCCTCTTTCTAGAACTGACTACTATATTTAACTGTTACAGGCATCTAAAACCTCTTTACTTCTAGATCCATAAATGTCTCTATGCAATGATATCCTAATAGCTCACTTCCATATAGAAACTTTATGTGGTAGTTTCTTAATTCTTTGTCAAAATTCAATTTATCTGTGATTCTTTTCTTTTTTATTTTTCCAAATTTTTTTCCTTTAACTAAAAAAAAAAGTTTTCTTCTTTAATTTTCAGCCCTGATTCTTCTATCATAGATTGTTCTAAAGGTAAAAATATCCTTATAAGCATGACTTTGGCCTCATTCAGCAAGTTTTGTAAGTAATATTTTAAACCCCATTCACTGTTAAACATTTTCTAGTTGCCATTGCAATCTATTCTTGGACCTAATATTAATTTAATTTTGAAATATTTTATTTAATTTTCCAGGGTTTTAATTTTTTCTGTACCTTGTCCCATGAATTTTTAAATGAATACTTTTAAATGGGTGGCTAGAGATGGTTTATTTAACATGAACTCTAAATGAGATTAGTCATTAGGAATTGATCTTCAGAGTACAGGCTAGGTAGACACAGGTGGCTTCGGTTCAAATCCAGCCCTAAATCTTAGTTAGTAGTGTGACCTTGGACAGCCTACTAATTATGTGGTTGTTTTCCTTACTGGGAAATTGGTGATCATAAAGGCCCCTATTTCACAGGGTTAAAAGCTCTTATATTTTGCTTTCACTATAATATACTTGGATTTAAAAGCCTATGACACTTTAGACATCTATAATTATAAAACTGAATGCTGTCCAATTCATTTCTATGTACCATTCCTCTTTGTAGAAATGTTTCAGGATCTCCCTTCCCTATGACTTCAATGAGGTAGCTGCATGTATTACATGTACTTTGCTTTGCTGTTGATAACGTTCAATGTTTTTCTGACATAATGTCTCTGGATCTGCCGACTCCCTTCCTCCTCGATCTCACTATGGCAGAATAACTTAGATGGCCAAAATGGAAAGGAAACTGGGAAGCCCTTATTTATCCAACTAGGGAACCATGACTGGGACAGTCCTGCTTTATGTCAGTTTTCCCCATGTAATTATTAATAGCACCTTGTTTTTGCTCTCAAATTGTCTTCGTTTGGATGATAAAGTATATGTTATCTTATCTATAATTTCCCTCTGAAAGATCATTTATATTATAATGAACATTTACTATAAGCCTATTCTACTTTAGGCACTGTTCTAGGTGCTAGGGATACATTATTGAATGAGATACACAGGCCCCTAATCTCTTGGAGCTTACATTTTAGTTAGCAGCTAGGATCACAAAGATCTAGCTCAATTCACGTGAGCTCCCATTACTGGTACATATCAGAACATGGTAGAGCACTGAACTGCTTCCACTGATCCTTTTGCATTTGTAGCCTTCCTTTGAATGGGAGAGCAAATTTCAGACCAAGGTTTACTTTGTCTCAGCTCTCTGGGTCCCTCCCAAGGCTGTACTAAAAGCATCTACTTCTGCTCTTTCTGCTTTAACTCCATTTTAGCCTCCCATGCTCATCTCATTTTTTTTCTCAGTAACTTCAATAGGAATGACTTGAAACTCCTATGAACTGAAATTCGTTTGGTTGTCAAATATGCCTGAAGTTGCTAAAATTCTTGCGCATATAGAAGCAGACTGACGTAATGACAGGAGACCTAATTTCTAGTTGCTACTTTGCTCTGACTTACCATGTAACTTTCAATACATAGACGTTTCCCTATCTGAGATGTAAAATAAAGTGGTTGGGGCTAGATGATCTCTATATTTTTTCCATTTCTAAAATCCTATGACTCTACCTCTGTGTGACTGTTTTGAGTCAATTATGGTGGAGGGTACTGGCTTGGAAATATATATAGAGACACTATGACAAGAAACCAGGAGGAGAGAGTCAGAATAGGAAAGGAAGAAAATAATAGATATAAAACTAGCTGAGAGAAGGGAAGTTACACTGACAACTCAAAGCTACAAACTAATGGAGAAGGGGAAAATAGATACACATACATCTTCTTTTATATATCTGTTGTACAGAGAAGGAAAACAGTGGAACAGATGAAATTGCGGAGCACACATCTAAGAATATAACTGACCTTGCTGGGCAGGCAAGGCAGGGAACAACAATAACAGACACATTTTAGAAGTGATTCTGGAACTTCAAGTGCTAAAATGAAAAGTCTGATAAAAGTTATAGAAACCAAAAACCATGGAAGTATGAGGTTAAGTTCGTATCCAAGAAGAATTTTATTAGACTAAAGGATAAATGGTCCAACAGGTTTCTGAACATTATATTCATTTTGCATCTTCCAACTATGAGAGGGAAGGTGAGGAATTCACTTTACCTGTAAGAAAGGTAGAAAGCCCATTTGTGCTTGTATTTGAATGTGTGTCTATCCCTCAATCAGGTACCACCTTCCTAACCAGAAATCTGAAAAGGGTGAAAGACCATTAAGTTCTTGTTCCATCATTATACATACTTGGTTCAGCCCAGAGCTCACAGGGGTTGATGGTCCCATCATTTGGCCATCTAAGAAGTCCAGAGAGGAACGCACCCGCAGGAAGGTCAGGCCAAAGGACTGAGACGTGTGAAAGGTTGGGAGCAAGTCAGCGTTAGTCGGTCCATGACTCACCTGAGGCCGGGGCTAGGAAGTCATCTAAAGGCAAAAAGAGAAAAAAATGAGGGGAAAAGGTAATGGATAAAAGGGAAGAGGAGAAAGAAGAGAAGGTCAATACTGAGGAAAGTAAAGAAAAGAAGATAGGGGTTAATAGAGTAACTACAACAAAATTGAGATCATGGGGAACTGATCATCTCAGGCCTTGGTACAGAGGGTTGCAGAGTCCAGCAGGTCAGTGAGGCTCTCCATACCTCCTTCTTTGCCTTCCCACATTGCTCCACTCTGTCACAGTTCCACATTGTTCCAGCATAAGTAGATCCTCACAGTGTATTTCTCCAAAGACCTTATCAATGTCTTATTTTTACAGGAGGTATCTGCAGTTTTGGGGTCTGGGATGAACACTTGCCCCGGATTAGCTGAGATATAGCTACTCTTCTCCTGACCAGGAGACCTCACCCTCCCTCATATCACAACATATTCTATACATTCTCAGCTTCATATCACCAACATCACAAACCCTCCTACCCATTCATTTCCCATTACTATCTGGTCAGCACCTCCTATGCCTTTCTAATACCCTTTCCTCCAAATATTATAGATACCTCCAACTTAAACACAGACAACTTATTCCTGGACTGTAAGTTCCTAGAGGCCAAGAATCAGATCTTATGTTTCTTCTGCACTGCCTACTGAATTTAGATATCTGCATGGAACAGAACACAGGAAACACCATATGCTACATAGCTATACCCATCACAAACATTCCACTCACTAATATAAATATTTATCGTAACCCACACTGATATATACATATATGAAAAAATCACACTTATCAAATATGGGTTCATTATTGGGCTACAACAAATCATATGATCTGAAAATATAATCACAGCTCATAAATATACTGTGCTGGTTTGAAATGATGTATGTACCCTAGAAAAGCCATGTTTTAATCCTAATCCCATTTTGCAAAGGCAGCTGTTTCTTCTAATCCCTATTCAGTATTGTGTGTTTGAAACTGTAATTAGATCAGCTCCCTGGAGACTCAGGGAGTCACATCTTGATGTGATCTTGAATTATCAAAAGTGATTGTTAAAATGGATTAGGTGGAGACGTGTCTCCACCCATTTGGGTGGGTCTTGATTAGTTTACTGGAATCTTATAAAAGAGGAAACATTTTGGAGAAAGGGAAATTCAGAGAGAACAGAGCAGAACGACATAGTCACAAGAAGCAGACAGTCTACCAGCTAGCGATCTTTGGAAATGAAGAAAGAAAATGCTTCCCGGGGAGCTTCATGGAACAGGAGAGAAAGCTAGCAGATGATGCTATGTTCACCACATGCCTTTCCAGAGAGAGAAACCTGACTGTGTTTGCCATGTGCCTTTCCACTTGAGAGAGAAATGCTGAACTTCATCGGCCTTCTGAGCCAAGGTATCTTTCCCTGGATGACTTAGATTGGACATTTCTACAGACTTGTTTTAATTGGACATTTTCTCGGCCTTAGAACTGTAAATTAGCAACTTATTAAATTCCCCATTTTAAAGCCATTCTGTTTCTGGTATATTGCATTTTGGCAGCTAGCAAACTAACATATACACAGCTACTATGTAGCTCAGCACGCTGAGCTCACACATAATATACCACCTGTTGTTCACTCATCATCAACCCTGTCCCCCCAGATTAACCAAGCCTCTGTATTGGCTCCCTCCCACAACAGACATCCAACAGCACTTCAAGCCCTCTAAAGCACTGAATCTCTCTTATAACACACACAACACACCACACACACTTTTTCTCTGCTTTCTGCTTTTACCTCTTACCATCTTTAAACATGCGGACCCCTGAGCGGTTCTTTCCCTGCTTTGAATCAGCTAGGGACATTAGCACAGTTGCAGGGAGCAGGGTGATGAAAGGTCTGTCCAGGGACCAGGAAGAACGACCCACATCAATTTGCAGGAAAGCACAGCCACAGTTACCTGAGGACAAAAAGGTTAAGAGAAGGGTTAGGGTGATGGGGATGACAAGGGCTCCTCTGACTGCAGACAAGGAAATTGGGTGGGAAGAGGATACTCCTGCATTCAAGAGCTAGGTAGAAGTCCAGAAACGTCAAGCAACACGTGGAATTGCAAGGGGAACCAGTAATTGAAGTAGGACGAGACCTCAGCTCACTAAATGACAATGTAAAGTTCCTCCTAGCTAGAAACCTTACCCTAGTGCAAGGTTTTCTTTTCCCTGTCCTCTATCCCTAGCAGGCAGTGTGGATTCTGCTCTGTTACTATCCTCCTAGGGAGCCTAACATCTCTCTGTCCTTGGTCTTGCCAGTCCTTTATAATAAAGAATTCTATGGCCAACTTTATCAATCCATAAACTCTTATCTCCTCCAGTAATCCTTCCCAGGTTAATCCTGCACACATTATCCCACCAGTCAGTGACACTGATATTTAGAGATGTATATAGATTATACTTGTTGGCATGTACAATTATGTCAGTGTCCCATGGTATCACTTAGACTGCTCAGAACAAAGCAGTGCAGGTATGCTGCATAATTTAAGGAGCACAGTTCACGTTGTATTCTTTATGAACGGAGCCCCTGGAGTTCTACAATACCACAGACTTGGCCCAAGCACAAAATCCACATCTCTCTTTCATACCCAGGTAGGACTTATTCCATGAAGGTTGCTCAGCCAGACTGAACTAAGGCATTTTAGTTGAGGAGCTTGGGGAAGAATATGATTCTTGTGCCCTTCCTCAAAGCTTCCAAGAACCAAGAGAACTCACTCACCCACATCAATATAGCCAATGGTCACAGCCCTTTCCAACTGTAGCTCCACTTTCAGTTGCCCACTTTTGTCCTGAGGGCAGCTGAGCCAAGGTCTTCTCTGACTGTCTGGATTTAGCAGATTCTCCACAGGATACTTGGGATCCTAAAAAGAGAGAGAAAGAGAAATTAGGAACTCACTATACCTGAGGGAAATGAGGATACCTATGAATGAATGATTCCTGCTCTCCTAAACCTTTCCACATATCCTAACGTGATAGAAAATGTACTAGGATGGGATCTGCAGGAATACAGCTATCATATGCTAAGTGATTTATAGACATCATCTCATTTAATCCTCAGAACAACACTGAGTTGGCTACAATGATTACTTCTCATTTAACAGATGAACAAACTGAGAGGTTAGAGAGGTTCAGGAACTAACCCAAGGCTACCGGCCAAAGTCAGGATTCCAATCCAGGTCTCTGAACACAGAGCTCTTAACACCACACTATACTATTTCTCATTATAATATGCTTTCACAGACATTCACTTTGAAAATAATCCTGAGGTTAAAAAGGCAAATATTTTAATTCTAATTTTACAACTGATGCTTTGAAATGAAATCATTTTTTCATAAGCAATAAATGTGGTATTGAGATAGAAATTCTGAGTTTATTCAAAGTCAGCTGTTTTTAGTTGAATGGTCTTGACCAAACCACTTCCCCTCTCTGGACCTAAGTTTTTCCATCCATCAATAAGTAGAGAGACTAGACTCATGGTTTTCAATCTTTTTTTCTTTCTTTTAAGCAAAACCCCCCTTTCTTTCTAACTAAAATCTTATACTGAAGCATGTATATGTATACACAAACATACTTAAACATATGAGATATTATGGGTTCGGTTCCAGACCATCAAAAAAAGTAAGTATTGCAATATAGTCACATAAAATTTATGCCAACACTATATTGTAGTCTATTAAGTTTGCAATAGCATTGTTTAAAAACCAATGTACATATCTTCATTGTTCCCCTTCCTATCAATTTTAGAAGTAGGCCCTCACAGAGTACAGTTTGAAAGCTTACTAGACGATATCTGATATTCTCTAGCATTTTATAAGGCTAAAAGTCTATGAACAAAACCATCTAGGCTGACCACTCAGGTAAGGAGGATAAGGGTAAATTAAATTTCATTTCTTCTAGAATTGGAGTTAACACTCTTAATTGGGGGCAGTATCACCTTTCTAAGGTTTTCTGAAATTGGGCCGGGGTGTGTTTTTGACTGTTACGAGTTGGAAATAATATTGCTGTTATGGGTTGAGGACCAGGGATGCTAAATGTCCTACCATTGCAAATGATATTGCTACAAAATGCATATTCATTCTACCCCAAATGCCAATGGCACTACCTGAGAAAGACTAGGGTAATAGGAAGGGAGGAGATAAATGATAAAGCAGTAACAGCAGAGGAAAGGATGGGAAGTCCCTAACAGGTACAACATTGGATCAGGCCTGGGGCCTAGGGTCAGATATATCTGGCTGTAAATGGGAAGAGGCTGAATTTTTCTTGATGGTGACGGTGATATCTTCATAGTCAAGGAAGTCCTGACTGCTTTAGCGACAAAGCAGCCACACTGTCTTTCTGGGGACCTTAGTGCAAACTTCAGACCTTCAGCTTGGCATTTCTCCAAACTGTAGGCAGAATCTTTATGGCACTTTTTGCTTCATTGTCAACAACTAGGCACACTTTTTTTATGCCTCCTACATTGCTCTGAAAACAATCAGGGGGTAAGATTTCCAAAGAAGGGACAATGTCTCTTCTGTTAGATTGGGAGTTTTCTGAAAAGTGGAACAAAATCTGTATTTTTTTTCCTCACTCCTTTCTAGTCACCAAGAAAAAGCCCGCCTGCTAACATACCTGAGAGGAAAATGACACCACATGGGTGATTTTCACAGGAGCCATGATGGGCCTAGCAGCTGTCCCAAGTACAAGGTAAAAATATTTTCTCCTACAATTTCTGGTAAATCTGTCACCACTTTGACACTGCCTATATTTTGGACCCGTCAGCCTCCAGAAGAGAAAGAATCCTCACGTTACTCCTGAAGAAGAGAACAAAAGAAAAATGAATTACCATGGTTGTTTCTTAGGATAGTTTTTTTTTTCCTTTTAAATATTTTTATTGACACACCTTCACACACGTACATTCCATACATGGTGTACAATCAATGGCTCACAATCTCATCACATAGTTGTGTATTCATCACCATGATTACTTGTCTTTTTTTAATTTATTTAAAAAATATTTTTATTGATAAACATACAACACATTCTTAACATACAAACATTCCATACATGGTGTACTACCAATGGCTCACAATATTATAACATAGTAGTATATTCATCACCATGATCAATTTTAGAACATTTGCATCACTTTAGAAAAAGAAAAAAGACAAAAGAAAAAACTCATACATACCATACCTCTTATCCCTCCCTCATTGACCCCTAGTATTTCCATCTATCCAATATATTTTAACCTTTGTTCCCCCTATTTTTTTCCTATACCCCTTACTACTCCCTTTCATTGATCACTAATATTTCAATCTACTCAATTTGTTTTAACATTTGTTCCCCCTATTTTTTATTTCTTTTTAACCCATATTTTTTACTCATGTGTCCATACTATAGATAAAAGGAGCATCAGACACAAGGTTTTCACAATCATAGTCACATTGCAAAAGCTATATCATCATCATTATACATTCACCTTCAAGAAACATGGCTACTGGAACAGCTCTACAGTTTCAGGCATATCCCTTTAGTCTCTTTAATACACCTTAAACTAAAAAGGGGATATCTATATAATGCATAAGAATAACCTCCAGGATAACCTCTCAACTTTGTTTGAAATCTCTCAGTCACTGACTCATTCCGGGAGTTCTGTTTCACGTTGTTAGAGAGATTCATTCTCTTGGTTGTTATGTCCCACGTAGGGGGGAGGGCAGTGATTAGCCTATCTTTTGCAGGAATAAGTTTCATATGGGCAAACCCCAAGATTGAGGGCTTGGCCTATTGATTTGGTTCTCCCCACTGGTTGCGAGAATCTCTTAGTCACTGAGAGATTTGTCTCATTTCTCTCTTCCCTCTTTTGGTCGAGAAGGTTTTCTCAATCCCTTGATGCTGAATCCCAGCTCATTCTAGGACTTCTGTCCCATACTGCCAGGGAGGTTTACACCCCTGGGAGTCATGTCCCATGTAGAGAGGGGGAGGGCAGTGAGTTTGCTTGCTGTGTTGGTTGACAGAGAGATAGGGCACTTCTGAGCAACAAAAGAGGTTCTCTAGGGGTAACTCTTAGGCCTAATTTCAAGTAGGCTTAGCCTATCCTTTGCAGGGATAGGTTTCATATAAACAAATCCCAAGATTGAGGGCTCGGCCTATTTATTTGGTTGTCCCCCACACCATGATCATTTTTTAGAACATCACTCCAGAAAAGAAATAAAGAAAAAAGAAAAATCTCATACATACCATACCCCTTACTCCTCTCATTGACCGTTAGTATTTCCATCTACCCAATTTATTTTACCCCTTATCCCCACTATTATTTATTTATTTTTTATTCAGATTTTTTTACTCATCTATTCACACCCTGGATGAAAGGGGGATCAGGCACAAAGTCTTCACAATCACACAGTCACACTGTAAAAGTTGTATCTTTATACCATTGTCTTCAAGAATCAAGGCTACTGGAACAAAGCTCAACTTTCAGGTACTTCCCTCCAGCTACTCCAATACACCATAAACTAAAAAGGGCTATCTATATAATGCGTAAGAATAATCTCCAGGATAACCTCTTGACTCTGAAATGTTCAGCCACTGAAACTTTGTCTCATTTCTCTCTTTTCCTTTTTGGTCAAGGCTTTGTCAATCTCTTGATGCCAGGTTCTGACTCATTCTGGGAGTTCTGTTCCATGTTGTTAGGGAGATTCATTCTCTTGGTTGTCATGTCCCACGTAGAGGGAGGGCAGTGATTAGCCTATCTTTTGCAGGAATAAGTTTCATAGGGGCAAACCCCAAGATTGAGGGCTCGGTCTATTGATTTGGTTGTCCCCACTGCTTGTGAGAATATCAGAAATTCTCCAAATGGGAAGTTGAATATTTCCTCCTTTCTCCCCAGTCCCCCAAAGGGACTTTGCAAATATCTCTTTATTCACTGTCCAAATTACTCTGGGATATATCGGGGCATAACACTAACCTGGACAAACCATCAAAATCTCACAACCTATTCAAGATTTCAGGACTGTTTTTTGCAGTAAATTGGTCAGACTGTTACTGAAGAACACCAGGGGACTGGTGGGGGTGGTAGGAAGGGGGAGAAGCTGATGAGATGCTAACAAATGTGAAACAATAGGAACGTAACCAGAGCAACAGAGCAGCAAGTCCAAAATAATATATTAAAGTATTATGGTTGGATTTATATATAAATGAGCTCCTAAGGGCATTGATTGTGCCTTAAATTATTCATCTTTAAAAACCTAGAGCCTGGCACATAGTAAGGATGTTCAGTAAATATCCAACGAAATATATGATACAAGCCTTCTGTTTCCTTTCTTCCCATAGGATGAATCTTCTTAAATTACTTTTATATTACATTATGCATCTACTAGAAATCTTCAATGGCTTGCTAATGTAAGCAAATCCCTTGCTAATACATATTAACTCAGCTGGGCCCCTTAAAGCATGTACAACGTAGATTTCTTTTTCCCATTTCATCTCTTGCTATTCCTCTCATACAGAAAGTACTTTATCGATCATTTATTTATTCAAAAATGCTTACATGGGTTGGACTTTCATTAAACTGTTTTGGAAAAAATTTGTACTTTGACTTTTGTTAAATGTTTTATGGAAAAATTTACAACTTTGCAAAAGCCCACCTATTAGGATAATAGACTGTCATGCATCCATCACCTAGCTTCAACAACTCCTTGACCCAGAGGCATTTTAAAGTTTCTTGAATATCTTGGCTTGGAGGATTCTGAAGTTGCCAATCTCGGATATTTAAATTGGTCGATATTTTGGGGAGGTACCTAGTAGATTCTAGGCACTGGACTAAGTGGTGGGTACACAGTGATGAGTAAGACAAACATATCTTTTTTTTTCCCCATGGAGATCATTGTCTATCACACTGCTTGTAGTTCTCAAAAGATTAGGTTCTTTCAGGCTTTCTCTCCTTATACATTCTATTATTCCTGTGTTGTTGCTGTTTTTCTTTTTGGTGTGTGTAACTGCTTGTTTATGCTGTGTGTTTACCCACTAAGCAGAGAGTTTTTTGAGGATAGATATTTGTCATGTTCATCATCTCCCATACCTCAGAGAGGTGCTGAAAGACAGCAGGCATAAAAAAATTCATTGAAAAGTAGTCTATTAAGCTAATAAAATGCCAATCATAGTTTCAACAGAAGTTTCTGGTAAACATGACAAACTAATTGAATAAACAGTCACAAATTACTAGGAAAATTCTAAAAAGTTAGACCAAAGAAGCAACGAGATAATTCCTTTGAAAACATACCAAACATTACAGTAATTAAAACATACTGTCTATAAAACAAGCAAATAGGTTCCAGAAACAGATCCATATGAATGGGAATTTATAACCTGACAAAATGATTATATAATAAATATTATGAGTCTGTCAGAAAAAGATGAAGTAATAAATGGTTTAGAAAACTGGTTCATAATGTGAATGAAAATAAAAGTAGAACCAGGCTGTCCTAGTTTGCTAGCTGCCTGAATGCAACACACCAGAGACAGACTGGCTTTTAATAAAAGGGGATTTATTTTGTTGGTTCTTCAGAGGAAAGGCAGCTAACTTTCCACTGAGGTTCTTTCTTACATGGAAGGCACAGGATGGTCTCTGCTGGTCTTCTCTCCAGGCCCCTGGGTTCCAACAACTTTCCCTGGGGTGACTTCTTTCTGCATCTCCAAAGGCCTGGGCTGAGCTCGAGTGCTGAGATGAGGAATGCCGAGCTGCTAGGCTGTGCTACATTGTGTTCTCTCATTTAAGCACCAGCCAATTAAGTCAAACCTCACTCATTGCAGCAGGCACGTCTCCTAGCCCACTGCAGATGTAATTAGCAACAGATGAGGTTCAGGTACCATTGGCTTGTGTCCCCAGCGACAGAGCTAGGTATGCTCACCTGGCCAAGCTGACAACTGAATCTAACTAACACATGTCCACCACTTGTCAACTTGGCAACTTCAAGCATCACCTTAAACAGATGCAAAAAATTCTGTTCTTGCTGTGGACCTGTGAATCTCAAAACAAGTTGTCTGGTGCCAAGATGCAAAGGAGGATATTCTCAGGATATAGATTGTCATTTCCATAGGGAGAAATCGGAAGAAACACAGATGTAAAACCTGCAGGGCAAGCGCCGTGGGATCTCAAAGTCTGAAAGTCATTTATCCTTTGGCTTTAGAAAGTGGCAGTCCCACCCCTTCCAAGGGCCTATGCAGTGGCCCGCCTCTTTCCAAATCAACCTCAGGGAACATCGAGGAGACCACGTCTGGGCTCCACTCTCTCCAGGCATCAGGGCCACCCCTGGGCTCTCTGCCATTTCTGGGGCACACGCTCAACCCCTCCACATGGTGGCAGCCAGGCTCTCCCAGTCCCCCAAGGAGCGTGCTACGCCTTTTCCAAGGCCTGAGGCTGCACAACTCTTCCACTGCAATGAGAGGGGAGACTCATCCTCATCCTTCAGGGTAAACTCACGCTCTCCATGTATATGGGTGGGTCCACTCTCCTGGCCGAGGTTTCTTGGCTTCAGACCCGAGCTTCCATGGTTCTTACTCTGCAGACTCCAATTTTTCCCTTTTGTGTCCTCCTTTGCCAAGACTGGCAGTGGTTCCATTTACACCAACAGTCTCTTCAAGCCCTCCAGGACTTCTCCATCATTCTCTTCATGGTTCCTCCAAAATCTTCCCTTTAGCCATCCAAAAACTGTTCCAACATATCTGGTATTTGCAAACCGCAGCAGCACCCCACTCCTGGTACCAAATCTGTTCTAGTTTGCTAGCTGCCGGAATGCAACGCACCAGAGACGGATTGGCTTTTAATAAAAGGGGATTTATTTTGTTGGTTCTTCAGAGGAAAGGCAGCTAACTTTCCACTGAGGTTCTTTCTTACATGGAAGGCACAGGATGGTCTCTGCTGGTCTTCTCTCCAGGCCCCTGGGTTCCAACAACTTTCCCTGGGGTGACTTCTTTCTGCATCTCCAAAGGCCTGTGCTGAGCTGCAAGTGCTGAGATGAGGAATGCCGAGCTGCTAGGCTGTGCTACATTGTGTTCTCTCATTTAAGCACCAGCCAATTAAGTCAAACGTCCTTCACTGCAGCAGGTCCGCCTCCTAGCCAACTGCAGATGTAATTAGCAACAGATGAGGTTCAAGTACCATTGGCTTGTGTCTGCAGCAACAGAACTAGGTATGCTCACCTGGCCAAGTTGACAACTGAATATAACTAATACACAGGCAATACTACTTTTATGTAAATATCCAAAAGAATTGATAGAAGGAACTTGGACAGTTATTTGTACACCAAAGTTATTTGTTCAAAGTAGCATTTCTCACAATGGCCAAAAGCTGAAGGCAACCCAAATATACATTAGCAGATGAATGGATACACAAAATATGGTACACACATACAATGGAAAATTACTCAGTATTAAGTAAGAATGAAATTCTGATACATGCCGCTATACGGATGAATCTTGAAGACATCATGTTGAATGAAATGTCAGACACAAAGGGAGATACTGTATGATTCCATATATATGAATAGCTGTAATACGCAAATTCATAGATTCAGAAAGTAGAGTGCAAGTTGACAGGAATGAGGAGGAAGGAAGAATGGGGAGTTAATGGATAATGGGTATAGGGTTTTTGTTTGGGTGATGAGAAAGTTCTGGTAATGGATGGTGAAGTTAACACAACAGTGTGAGCATGATTAATCTTAATGAATTGTATTCTTGGGAATGGTGAGATGGGAAAGTTTACATAGTAAATATGTTTTCACTACTAAAAAATAAAACAAGAGTGCCTAAAGAGACAATGACAATTAAATTCAATACATGACTCTGGACTGGATCTAATGATGTAGGAGTAAAGGCCCAAAGGACATTATTGGGACATATAAAAAAGTTGGAATACAGACCATAAGCTTTATATCAATGCTAAATTTCCCGAACTTCGTAACTGTACATAAGGTGGTTACATAAGTGAATATCCTTGTTCTTAGGAAACAGACACGGAAGTATTAAGTGATCAAGGAGTATGATGTATACAATCTACTCTCAAATGTTCAGAAAATAGATAGATGGATGGACAGATGATAAATGACATATGGAATGATACAGCAAGTGTAGCAAAATGTTAAAAGTTGATGGAGCTGGGTATGGATGGTGGTGGTGGATATTAGAGTTCTCTGTATGGGTTTTGTATTATTCTTGTAACTGACCTATACGTTTCAAATTAATTCAAAACAAAAAGTTAAAAAAAAAAAGGCAGATTGCTACCTCACAACATATTTTTAAAAATTATATCCAAAAAATTATATCCAGATTATATATCAAAGATGGAAACATGGAAACAAAATTTTAAGATAGCATAAACAAGATTAAAATACAAACGACTAACTGAAAGAAGATATTCGCAACACATATAAATTTGAGGGTAGTATTCAGAAAATAATGTTTAAAACTAGGAATTAGTAAGAAAAGGACAAGCAATACAATATAAAAGTGGGTAGTTTTTATATTTTATAAATATAAAATTCATATTAGATGAAATCAGAATGACCAAAAACCCACATTATATCAGTGTTGAGGGTAATAAGGATATCAAAAATTTTAAAGTCTGACAATATTAAGGATTGGCAATGTTAGCACAACATTGTGAGTGTGATTAATCTTATTCACTTGTATGCTTGAGAGTGGCTGAGATAGGAAAGCTTATGTTGTAAATATGTTTTCACAACTAAAAAACAAAACAAGAGTGCCTAAGGTGGGGAAATGTGCTTCCCTGTAAACACCTGATAGTAGTATAACTGGAGCAACTTCTTTAGAGGGGAATTTGGCAGTGTATAATAAAACTGAAAATGTACAAACCCTTTGACACAGCAATTCCATTTCTAGGTATATACTCTAAAGCATCATTGCTGAATAGAAATATAATGTGGCCACACATGCAATTTTTAATTTCCTTGGAGCCACATTGTTAAAACTGAAAAGAAACAGGTAAAATTAATTTTAATAAAATATTTCATTTAACTCAGTATGTTCAAAATATTTTCATTTCAACATAAATAAAAATTATTAATGACATATTTCACATTCCTTTTTTTTTGGTACTAAGTCTTTGAAATTTGGTGAGTATTTTAAACTTTCAGTACATCTCAATTCTGACTTGCCAATTTTAAGAGTGCAACAGCTATCAGTGGCTGAGAGCCAAAGTGTTTGAATAGCACAGCTCTAGAGAGACTCATAAGTGCACAAAAAGAAAAGTAAAATGTTTTTAACAGAAAAAAGTATAAACTCTAAAGCCTTTCAATTGAGGAATGGATAAATGCAATCTTATATATCATACAATAAAATATTATATAACAATTAAATGAATACATTAGATATAAATATACATAAACATGTAAAGGCCTCAAAAATAATCATAAGTGCAAGAATTAAGTTACAGAATAATACATAGAAAAGTGCACTTATGTTCATTAAAAAAACGAAATGAAACAATACTACTTTTTTTTTTATGGATACACATATACAATTAAAATGGACTGGAAGGATACACAGCCAACTTATAATAGTTTCTTCTGAGGAGAATGAGAGAGTAATGGGCTTGGAAGTAGAAGACACAGATAAATTAAATTTTTATCTGCAATATTGTATCTTTTTAAAAAGGGTTAAGCAAGTAGATCATGGTGTCAATAGTAAATTTGGAATGAAGGGTATATAGTGTTAATAATATTTTCTGTATTAAGCTTGACACAAAAATAATTTTCACTTTAAGTGAATAAGATGCCTGTAGATGTAAACATTACACTGTACCTCCGTCAACAGGGCTCAATATAAAGTCGACTGGCATTCTAGGCGGTCTGCGCAACCAACAGATCATCCTAGCCCTAATTACCTGAATAGATCCAGCCGGCCACACAGGGGGCTACGAACAGGCTTGGAAGGTCCCGAATCCGGAGGCACAAATAACAAGGTGTTGCAAATCAGTTAATAGGATATGGGGGTGGGGGAGGGGTTCCCATGTGAATAATAAGTATAGGAAAAGGGGTAAGGATAGAAAATTGAGGACGCGGGATGTGGTGTTGAAAAAGGTACCGAGATGTGTGAAGCGGATCCTTTGGCCTGAGACCTTTTGGGGGCCGTGGAAGTCCCGCAAAGGTCGTCAGGTCTCAGCTTCCAGATCTTGAGCCGCTCAGCGATTTCTAGAACTCCTTGGAACCGGATGCTCTGCTCACCACCTTGTCCTGTCAGCCATTCCCCATCTCATCAACCAACCTCACCGATGCCTCAGATGTTGGAACGCAAATCCATTCTCCCGCCCAATTTGGCGCTCTGACCTCCGCCTTCTGACCCCAAATGCCACGCCTCCGATTCGGGAATTCGTTCCGGGGCATCGAGAAGCCGCTGTTTCTTAGAGTTGACTACCACGAAGTAAAGGAAAGTGCCGGTGCTGGTAGAATAGATCTGTGTGTATAATATATTTCCCTTACTACAACGCTCCTGTCGAGAGAGCGGGATTTAAACTTCCGGGTTACATTCAATTCATGCTGGGAAATGTAGTCTCTAACCTCCACGCCTTGGTCCGCGGAACCTAGAGTGAGGGAGTGTCGCTAAAGTTGTTCGATTAGCGCCCCTTCGCTTTTGCTTTAAAAAGGGGGGAATTGGTGAAATATACAAGGCAAATTTCTCATTTTTCAAAATTTCCCTGTCTTTCCAAGTCTGGAAGTACACGGGTACAGTCCCTCCTTGACTCTGAGGAGAGTAGCAGGTACATGCTCTCTTACTCTCAGACCCTTCTAGGTTTGCCTTGTCGTCCCGCCCCCTCTACTGAAACCCGCGCCGCCGATTGGCTACGAGCACTTGCGCGTGCGGAAGCAGCTGGCGGGCGCGGGGACTGAGGGGAGGAGGTAAGCTGTGAACATGGCGGCTGTGGTGGAGCTAGAGGTTGGCGGAGGTGTTGCTGGGGAACGAGAGCTGGATGAGGTAAGGAGAATTAAGAGACTAGGAAAGGTGAGACTCAACCCGACACCCGAGGGAAGGAAGCTGAGGTATCGGGGCAGGAGGGTCCTAAGAGAAATGGTCCTCTAAGAGAAAAGGAGCTAACTGGGGGGGCGGGTGCTCGGGGGCCCCAAGGCGGTCATACAAGACTTGCTGTAACCTCAAGGGTGGAGAAGGAGGGCGGGGAGAGAAACCGTAGGGGTGGGCATGTTAAGATGTAGAAATTATTAGCTGGGTCTCCAAGGGTAGGGCTAAAAGGCTGAGAGGTAGCTAGAGAGTATCAGGGACGGAGACTTCTGCTAAAGACCGGGCTTTCACGGTGGAAGAGGGTGCAGTCCAGGCTTGGGGGTGGAAGTTTGAGACGCAGAAAAGGGAAGAGTGCTAATCTAATTATATTATAGCTTTGAATTATTTTTAGGTAGGATCTATTTTATTATTTATCCTTGGAACTGATAATTCAGAATTTTATATATACTGTGTATGTAAAGTTTTAGTCAATGAATGGTCCTCCCCTGAAAAGCCCGCAGTCCAGTGGGAAACAGAAAAGAAGACTAGAGTCATTACATCAGAGGTATAAATGGTGGCACATGGGAGAGGAGAAAATTCATCTTGGACTACTGACAGCTTCTCAGAGAAGTTGAATCTTAAGGATAAATTATTTTCTATCTATTTTTCTCTCCCTTTAGGCTTGTGAGTTCTTGAGGGTATATGTTCCGCTTTATATAGCTAATAGGCATTCAAGGTCTTGAAAGTGGTTCGTGAAGTACTCACTAGGAGGGAAGAGATATTGAGCTTGAAGGGAATGAAAGCACAACACTGAGAGATAGAGTGAGAAGGCGAGAAGGAAAGGGAAAAGATTCAAAGTGGCATCCTTAGCTGGAGATGCTTGTTGTCTTTGCATGTGGCAGGGTATGGAGAAAGATAATATGGAGGTAAAGGAGGAAAGGGAATGATTGTCAGGGATGAAACCAGTGGGCTCTCTGAAGCATCAGAATTTTAGAGGCCCCTAGCCATGTGTGGAATTGGGGGCAGAACTGAGGCTGGACTGAGGCTCATTGAAAAGGAGTAAAACTGTACTTGAGAAGCAAAGAGTGTTGCTTGGTGTTGGTATGTATTATAGAAGTTGATGTACTTACTTGAGATCATTAAGTGGGGGAGGGGACTGGGTAACTAGCATGATCAGAGCAGGGTCACTGAGACAACTTTTTGTTTAGATGATACCTGTTCCTAGGTGGGGAATTTTAAAAACATTTTAGACTGCTACCTCCCAATCAGGAGAGACTAAGGTTATTTAGACACCAGTTGGTTGGTGGGGTGGGACGTTTGCATAAATGACTTTCAAGGCCCGTTCCAGCTCTAAGTTTCTGTGATTATAGTTAGCTGTGGTTCATTGAGATGTGTTTGAAAGCACCCTGGAAAGGGTCTATGCTGTACTGAAGTTATTATGTATAGTTTGTTAGTCTATCAATTCTCCTTTGAGGGCGTCTGATTTCAGTCACATGTATCAGGGTTCCTTGAGATAAAGAGCAAAAATTTTGGCAGAGGAGAAAAGATGTAGGACATTTTTGCTTCTTAACTTTTCTTCCCTCATGCCCCGCCCCCCCCCCCCCATTGTCTTAAGGACTTAAGAGCTTCTATTAGTATAATTTACTTTCTAAAGTGTCATGCATAGAGGTCAATTTTGATGTAACTGCTGGAAATCTTGTTAGTGTTCAATATCTGAGAAAGAATTTAATCTGTTGTCTGGAAGTTCTTTGTGGTCTGGTTCTATTCTTCTTTGTGTGTTTGGGAAAGTAATTGAGAAGCCAAAGCAGTCATCCCTTCAAACTTCAAAAACAGGAGGGATCTTAGTCTTCCTAGACCTTATGTTTGTGTGCAAGTTTCTATTACTATCTCCCAACTGTTTCTTAGCAGCCTTAACTAGTGAAAGAGAAAGTGAAATCCATCAATTTTTAGCATTTAATTATGTGGGTCTAATATGCATCGGAGATTCAAAAAAAAGTAAGACAGGATCTTTACCACTTACAGTCTAGTGGAAAGATATGCAAATATTCCATTACAATATTTAGCAGTTGCTGTGAGGGAGGTGTGTAGCAAGTACAGTGGAAGACAAAAGAGGAGCACCTGAGGCTGCTAAGGGGACGTCAGCGAGGTCTTAATTGTAGAAATGGGTTTGAGCTGAAAAATTAAAAGTTGGGTTTATGAGAAAAAGCATGTGGCATCAGAGTTGCCTACCTGTAGCACTTTTTGCATGGCAGGTAGATTCTGCTGTGGAGCCCAGATTATAAAAGGTAATGGGTAATCTGGCTAAGAACAGGTTGATTCTTTAGAAAGAATGCAGACCTGTGAGTTGTTCTTCAGAATGGCATACCCGTGTTCTCCAATACCAGATACCTTTAGCATGAGGTATTCCATAGTCTGAAATAGTAGCCACCAGTTCATACATGTGCCTTTCTGATTTTTTCTTTTTTTTGTCTCATTTTTACTTTTCTTAGAAGTTGAGAGGTAATTTAGGCTTTGCTAACTCCTCCAAAACTCCTATTTGGAGAGGTGATAGAAGAGAAAGTATAGGGAAAGTGCTACCAATAGAAAAGGCTACTGTTTATTGAATCCTCACCATAAACCATACCTGTTAAAAGCCCTTTGCCATGGTTATCTCACTTATTCCTCACAGAATGCTATGAATTAGATGTGTTAACTCCATTTTATAAATGAGAGACTAAGTCTAAAAAAGTTGAGTAACCTTACTGAATGTAGAGAGGTTAAGTATCTTTCCTAGGATTCCACTGTTTTTGAGTGGGAAAGTGCAGACTGAACCAAGTCTGGCTAACTTCAAAGCTCATGTTATACTGAGCCCCTTGGTTCCATTTCTCCACTGTTTGTCTCTAGGGCGTAAGTAATTAAAAGTGCTGTGATCTTAATTAACTCATATGTAAAAATTGATATAGTTAAGTGGCTGTGACTCAAAAGAGCATTAAAAAATTTTTTTCTAAAGAGCATTTTCATTTCCACAATTGTGAGGTAAATTTTACAGCAGTCCCATTTATGATTAAAGAAGCTGAGGTTTAGGAGATTTGAAACATTCCTAGGGTCTTGTAACTACCAAATGATGATACTAAATTTAATCCCAGGTCTCCAAATACCAAAGTGTTTGTTTTCTCAGTTAAGGACCCATTTACTTAAAGTGAACATCATGCTAAAGTAAACTGCCCCTTTAAGGCATGCATTCCATCTCCAAAACATGAAGCAGCATTTCATTCTTGAGAGGATCAAAATGAGAGTTAACCAAAGAAATAATGGTTTTTCTATACAGGTTCTTTAGTTTACTATTAATTTAATTCTCCTGAACTCCTGGTCTTGAGGAATAATTAGCCCAGTGGTAGTTAGGGAAGTGAAAGATGGGTCTAGCTAGCTCAGGTCAGGTATTAAACAGACTATAATGACCAGCTAAGCTTAATTCTCTCAGCTTGCCAAACCCCATGGTCCTTGAAGATGCTAGGATAAAGCCTTGGTACTGGCTAGGAGGCCCAGAAGCAGACCTATACTCTTGTGCCAGTAAATTCCTCCTTGCAGGGGTGGTTGTCCAACCTCTTAGAGGGATTATAGGCAACCCCTGGGCACAGAGAACTTGCTTGGGATGTAGAGTAGAAAACCACTTTAACACCTAAACAGGGCCAGGCAGCCTTCCCTGTCAGTGTCTGTGAATTCTGGGAGTGTCTACTCCCAGTGGTTGGTCACCTGCCAAAATGATGCAATATCACTCAAATCTGTGAGTGATTTCTAGTTCAAGCCCAAGTTCAAAGCAGGCATCCTAGCCTGCCACTAACTTGAGGTAATATTGCCTCAAATGAGCACTTCACCTTTTCTGGGCCCTGGTTTTTTTTGATGCATGGTCCGGAAGTTGAACCTGGGTGTCTCGCATGAAAGGCGAGCATTCTACCACTGAACCACCCGTGCACCCTTGGGCCTTGTTTTTATTCTTGCTAAAAGAGGAAATTGAACTAGATTGGCGGTTTTCATTCAGTTATGAAACCCTTTATGCAAACAAAATCTTACTGCACTATGCTTAATAAAACCTGGATAGATAATGTGCGATAATTGCCCTCAAGGAGTTCACAGGTAGAGACAGGGATAAATAAGTACAGAAACATGTCACAATTCCCATGTAGAAACGACTTAGCAGAATCCCTAGGATTTCTGAAACTCTGTTTTGGAAACCAAGGAGCTTTCTCTTACTGTTCACTGATTGGGTTACCCTGCTTTAGGCTCCTTCAGCATCTTTCTACTTCCTGAACTTTGCTGGTACTGCCAAATATTATTAGAATTATTCTTTTGACTGTCGTCCTACTAAACTGTACACGTCATGAAAGCAGAGTCTTAGTCCTTGCTCATCATTGTATTCCTTTCACTCAGCATGGTTGGCTGGCGTACAGTAGGCACCCACTAAGTATTTGCTAATTATTAATTTTGAGTAATAGTATTAAGAGCTACCATTTAGTAGCTATAGGTATGTGGTATGCTAGGTCCTCTGCTTAGTGTTACATAATTTTTTTGAATGTTTTTACAGCATGCCAGTAAGAATTGAATTATTGGACTAAATCATGTCTAAAGCTCTTTCTGGCTCTAACATACTGTTTATGTTTCTGATTACTGTCGTGTTTTTGTTGATGCTGTCCTGTCTGCTTAGAAGCCCATTCCTTTCCCTGTGACTTTCCAAATTCCATCTTGTCCTTTAAGGTTCTAGCTCAAGGCTCACTGAGCTTCTAGAACTATTCCAGTCTACACTGATACTTTCTTTCTCTGCCTTTTATAGTTTTCTCTGCATAGGTTTCTTTCATTTGTCAATTAATTCATCTTCTATGTGCCAAACACTACACTATGCTTGATAAAACCTGGGTAGATAAGGTGTGATAATTGTCTTCAAAGAGTTCACAAGTAGATGGAGTGATAAGTAAGTGCAGAAACATGTCACAGTTCCCATGATAGTGCAGAGTAGGGTGCAGTGGCGATGTCAAGGAGTAAGTGGAAATCAGTGTAACATCTGTCCCCAGCTAGATTGGTAAACTTCCAACAGGCAGACTGTTGGAAGAGATGGAAGTTCCCATATCTTGCTTTCTTAAAGTAGTAATCACTGTTTTGTTTTGTTTTTGTTTTGTTCTCTAGTAGATTTCTCCCTGTAGACATTTGATAAATGTTCCTTGTTTCCAGGGGTTTTCTTCTCCAGGGAACCCTGGTTAAAGCCGTCTTAATTAAGGGATCGAAGCATGTGTTACCTAAGTTTAATCTTGGATATCTGACCTTTACCTCTAGATTTTTGTAGGCATGTAAAGTGAGTTGTAGCATGGTATAGCGTTGAAAAAACCCACCAAAATAGTAAACAGTAGACCTAGACTAAGAATAGCAGATTTGTTTTATCTCAGATACAACCAATTGATAATAGATGCATAGAAAGCTGTGTTGAGAAGTAAATTCTGAGGTCAGGGCTATTTAATGTGAGTGCTGAGAGTGAAATAACAAAGAGCAGTATACCAAGTGCTATAACAAGTGTTTTATGAGCATTATTTAATTTACAATAACCTTATGAAGTACTATTATTATCATTATCCCCATTCTACATATGTGGAAACTGAGGCATAGTGAATTTAATTAACTTGCCCAACATTACACAGCCAGGTAAATGACAGGGCAGGGGTTCAAATCCAAGACAATTTCAGAGCCTGTGGTATTTTTTTTAAATTTATTTATTGATTAAAGAAAATTTAACAAATGAAATAAAACATTAACATATATAATCAGTAATTCACAATATCATCACTTAGTTGCATATTCATTATTTCTTAGAACATTTGCATCAATTCAGAAAAAGAAATAGACAGTAGAAAAAGAAATAAAACGAAAACAGAAAAAAAAAAGATTATACCTACCATACCCCTTACCCCTCACTTTCGTTGATCACTAACATATCAAACTAAATTTATTTTAACATTTGTTCCCCCTATTATTTATTTTTATTCCATATGTTCTACTCGTTTGTTGACAAGGTAGATAAAAGGAGCATCAGACACAAGGTTTTCACAATCACACAGTCACATTGTGAAAAGAGCCTGTGGTTTTAACAACTCTGGGCAGTATGAGTACTACATGTTTCCCATCCCTGTTCAATGTTAGGTATTTTCACTAAGTACTTGTTGAACCTCAAGCGGTATTACAGAGGTGTCATGCTTGTCATGCTGTTTTGCAGTATATATTTTTTATATATGTGTCTCTCCCACCCAACTTTGTTCTCCTTGAAAGCCTATTCATCTTTACATCCCTGGGGCATTACATAGAGTATGACTCAATAAATGTATGAATGTTTGAACTCATGAAAATACTCAACCTCTCTATTCTTCACTTCTTCATCTGTGAAATGATAGATTTGAATTAGATTACTTTTGATGTCTCTTACAGCTTTGAAAGTCCTAGATCCTAGTGTTCTACTTTGCTTTAATGCTTCCTACAATTCCTATCAGGTACTCAGTAAATACTGAGTGATTGAATGAGCGAAGGTGTAATTATTATTAATAATCTGTGCTAATAATATTGAGATAGGAGAAGGAAAAATGGTGATGAGGAAGGAGTCAACAAAAAAGGTCTACATACAATCTCCACTAATACAACCTTTGACTTTGAAATGTAGTTAGAGTCTCATACTCTAGTAGAAACCCTCGCTGGTAGACAGTCTTTCCATTTAGTTTCCATTCCAACAACCTTTATTCCCAGCTCAACCTTGCTTTTTCAACTCATTTTTGGTTTAACTTTTGATTTAATGATGCACCTGTGTCAAGAAGGAACTTAAGGTGTTATCTAATTGGTAAAGGGGGATAAGGAGAGAGGGGAAGAAAGGATGAAGAGAAATGTTTGACTTCTTTAAGGCAGGTATTGTATTTTTCATCTTTGTACATTCTTTGTACATTGTCCAGAGTTTGGCACATAGAAGACATCAATGTATTTATTTAGTAAATGAAAATGCTTATAGGTGTAGATTCTTCTCAGGATTAAGAAAGAGTTGACCAAATTACAAAGGTTAACTGATATACTTAATATCTGTTAATGGCAATTACACTTGTTAATAAGTAACACTGCTTATGGAGTGTTTATATTTTTATTTGATGCCATATTGACCTTTAACAAGTGAGTCATAGATACAGAATCGGAGGATCTACTTTCTGTACCCATAGCATCTTGTACATATTTCTATCAGGAAATAAGCTTCTTGAAGGTGTAGAACTGTATCATTTTCATCTCTGTATCCCCAGCATCTATTCTTTTAAAAAAAATCTATATTATTAAAATGACATTCTCATAGACGATGAAGACTGAGGTGGTATAATATAGGAATGCCTAGAGTGTACAATGATAGTAACTAAATGTACAAATTAAAAAATATTTTTATGTGAGGAAGAACAAAGGAATGTCAATATTGCAGGGTGTTGAAAATAGATGGTCATTCATATTTTAAAACTTCAACTTCTGTGTGAGACTAAAGCAAAAATGTTTATTTGGTACAAAATTTATATTTTGACTGGTGCATTTCCTAATATAACTTATATGGACAGGTTAATTGAACACCATAAGTACATGAACCTTGAATAGGGCATAAGATTTTGTAGGTTTATCAAGTGTAATGCCCTGATAAATCCCAGAATGATTTGAACAGTGAATAAAGAAGTATTTGCAAAGTCCCCTTGAGAGAATGGCGGGAAAGGGGGAAAATGCGACTTCCCCATTTGTAGATTCTGATATTCTCACAAGCAGTGGGGACAACCAAAGCAATAGCCCAAGCCCTCAATCTTGGGGTTTGTTCATATGAAACTTATCCCCGCAAAGTATAGGCTATGCCTACTTAAAATTAGGCCTAAGAGTCACCCCCAGAGAACCTCTTTTGTTGCTCAGATGTGATCTCTCTCTGTAAGCCAACTTAGCTTGTGAACTCACTGCCTTCCCTCCTATGTGGGACATGACTCCCAGGGGTGTAAATCTCCCTGGCATTGTGGGGCAGGAATCCTAGAATGAGCTGAGACTCAGCATCAAGGGTTTGAGAAAACCTTCTTGGCCAAAAGGGGAAAGAGAGAAATGAGGCAAAATAAAGTGTCAGTGGCTGAGAGATTTCAAACAGAGTTGAGAGGTTATCCTGGAGATTATTCTTATGCATCGTATAGATATCCCCTTTTTAATTTAAAGTGTATTAGAGAGGCTAAAGGGAAATGCCTGAAACTGTAGAGCTGTATTCCAGTAGCCATGTTTCTTGAAGCTGATTGTATCATAATATAACTTTCGTAATGTGACTGTGTGATTGTGAAAATCTTGTGTCTGAAGCTCCTTTTATCTACAGTGTGAACAGATGAATAAAGCAGATGGATTAAGAATAAATAAATAATAGGGGGAACATGTTAAAATAAATTGAGTAGATTGTAATACTAGTGATCAGTGAAAGGGAGTGGCAAGAGGTATAGAAAAAAAATAAGGGGAATAAAGGCTAAAATATATTGAGTAGATGGAAATGCTAGTGGTCAGTAAGAGGGAGGGATAAGGGGTATGGTTTGTTTGTTTTCTTTTTTCTTTTTATTTCTTTTTCTGGAGTGATGCAAATGTTCTAAGAAATGATCATGGTGATGAATATACAACTATGTGGTGATATTTTGAGTCATTGATTATGTACCAAGAGTGGAATGTTCATATGTTAAAAATGTTCATGTTTGTATGTTCTTATGCTTTTATAATAAAAAATTTTTTAAAAATGACGTCCTCACTATAAAAATACAAATAATAAGGCAAGTAGATAGAAAACTATCACCCATCCCTACTGTAAACAAATTTTCATTGAGCATTTAAAGGTAAAAGTCCTTTTTCTCATTCTTTTTCTTTTACAAAAATTTCCGGTTTTCTTACGCAATTACTCACATCTAATCTTGCATAGTAGCTAGCATAGAGTAGGATTCAAATGTTTTTTGAACTTGAATCTTAAATCTAGTCCACCTGCCCATGTTTAATATCCCCAGTGAATGGTTACCTAGTGGTTATCCTTAAATGACAGGGAGCTTATCATTCATGGTCAGTCTGTTCCTTCTTTGAATACCTCTGCATAATAGTTTCCAAATTGGTCTAGAGTTCTTATCTCTGTAGTTTCAACTTTTTGATCCTCATGGTACCTTTTCCCAGATTCTGCTTCTTTGTATCTTTTACTTTGAAGGTACATGCACTGCCAGAGAATGCCTCCTGGAAGTGTAAGCTCAGTCCATCTGGAGTTGTTTGACCAAAAAGTTTACCCTATGGAAGCCAACCCAATGTAATCTATCTAGTGTCCTTCTTCATCTTTATTTTTTGTTTTCCCTTCTTGAAGTCATTTGTATCTCTTTGTTCCTCAGAGGAAAATTAGTAGGTAAGCAAAAACTCATTAGCTCCTTCTGAAATGCAGATTTCCTGAGGGCATGCTTGGTCATGGCTGTGGGCTTTTGGTCCTGGGCAGCTAGGGAGAAACAGTGAAGAAAGGGAAAACAGAGGACTGGAGGCAAAGAGAATAAGCCCTGCCAAGTTTGTGTTCTCTCTATCTTCCTTTCTCTGTCGAAGTAGGTTGTTATTAATAACTGAATGTACTTTGTTAGTCACAAGCCTCCAGTGACATTTTACTCCCTATTGCCCATAGGATTGAGATTAAACTCTCTAAGCCTGTCATTTAGCACCCTACAGATATCGTCTTAGGCCAGTGATAATGGTAGCATTTTTTTTTAGTGCATATTGTGTGCCAGGTACTATACTAAGCATTTTACATGTGTTAACACTTTTAGTTTTATTTTAATACTATTGTCTTAATTTTCTAGATGAGAAAAACAAAGGCATAGAAAAGCAATTCATTCAGGGTTGCTCAGCTTGTAAGTGGAGCTGGAATTTGAACATGGCTCTGTGACTCCATGATCTTTATTGCTGGTGTAGTCTATGACATGGATTCACTATTTTCGAAGTTCATCATATATTTATTGAGAACTTAATTATACCAGGTACCATATTTGGTCTTGGGGATTTATAAATGCATAAAAAGATTATCTCTGTTTCCAAAGAGTTATGATCTAGTGGGGAGAGGAATCTATCAAGTGATAAATACAATATAGTGTTTTAAATGGAGTTATGTTCAGGATACTACAGATACATGGAAAAAGGAATGCTTAAGCGTATTTGAAAGAGTTAGGAAAGACTTTAGAGTGGAAAGGACATTTGGGGGGATTCTTAAAGGAGGAGTAAAAATTTACCATATGAATAGGAAAGTACAGGCGATCCTTAAAGCATATTTACAAAGCAGTAGAGGCGTGGAATCTCTCTAATCCTTGAGCATACTATTCTTCACTAATAAAACATTTATTGATACCTTCTTGCTTTATGTAAGGACCTGTACTAAACACTTGGGTTGAGAGAAAAGATGCTAAATCATGTTCCTTTCCCTTAAAGAGCCTATAGTTCAGTTAGAAAAATAGTGGCTATGATCATGAAATAAGAACTGCTAAATACCTTATCAGTAGAAAAAACAAAGTGCTGTTGGGGAGTAAATCTCTTTTTGTTGGTATAGTTAGGAAGGACTTTATCTGAGTTGGGCCTTATTAGATGCTTTGACTTTCATTAGAGAGAGGGAAAGTATCATGAATAAAGAATCCAAGTATTTGTGAGAAAGAAGGATGTATTTGACAATCAGCAAGTAAGAGGAGAGTGATAGCTAAATTTAAAAAGTAAGATCATGACCAGCATGAGGTTGATTATGAGTGCCAGAATAAGTTTAGATATGCTTATTGAATCAGTCATCAGTTGTTGAATACAGTATATATATATGCCAGATACCATGGCAGGTGCACAAAGATGAAAACATAGCTCCAGCTCTCAAACGGCTAATAGTCTTGTGGGGAAGACAGACATGGGAACAAATACTTGTAATGTAGTGGAAGTGGTAAGTACTTTGGTGACACAGTAGGCTGGGGGAATCATTAATAGAGAAGATGCTTGAGTTGGTTCTTGAGGATTAAGTTTTACTTTGACAGGTAGAGTCTGTGAGCTAGGGAAGAGTGGTCCAGCAAAATGAAAGATATGCACAGGTCTAGAGGCATTAAGCAGCATGGAATATTCTAGGAAGTGTAAGAAGTTATGTATGCTGAGGATAGGTTGAAAGTAGAGGTATAACAGTGAGTGACTAGGTTAGAGAGGCCTTTTGTAATACCATAAGAAAGTTGGGCTTTGGGGAGCCATTGAAGAGTTTTTGTTTGTTTCTTTGTTTAGCTTTTTATTTTGACATACTTTCAAATTTACAGGACAGTTAGAAAATTATTATCCCATATAGAGAACTCCAACATAAACTTAAATCTACCCAGATAACCAGATACACCAGTTTTAGCATTTTCCCACATTTGTTGTATCATTATATTTATCCATTGTCTGTCTGTTGATCAGTCCATTTTCTGAACATTTAAAGGTAGGTTGTATACATTGTGCTCCTTGAAAACTTGTCACGGCCATGTACATTTCCTAAGAAAAGGATATTCACTAGTGTAACCACCTCAAGTGCTGTCACCACATTCAAGAAATTTAATATTGAAATAAAGCTTACAGTCTATATTCCAATTTTTTCATATGTCCCAATAATGTTCCTATGAGTCTTTTCTCCCTCATTCAGTCCCATCCAGGATCATGTATTGCATTTCCTTGTCTCTTTAAAAAAATTTTTTTTTTAATTTATATATTATATATTCACATACCATGTGTCCTAGTTTGCTGAAGCTGCCGCAGTTGTAATACACTGGAAGTGAAATGACTTTTAAAAAGGAAATTTGTTAAGTTGCAAGTTTACAGTTCTAAGGCCATGAAAATGTCCAAATTAAGGCATCCAGAAAAAGGTACCTTAACTTCAAAGAAAGGGCTGATGAAGTTCAGGGTTTCTCTCTCGGCTGGAAGGGCACAGGAGACATCTCTTAGCTTTCTTTCCTCATTTCATAGAACTTCCCCAAGGGCATTTTCTTTCTGCTGCAATGGTCTCTGGTTGTTTGGATTCTCTTGGTTCTGGTGGCTCTGAAGCTTTTTCCAAAATGGTTCCCTCTTAAAGGCTCCAGTAAGCAATCCCACCTTGAATGGGTAGAAACTCAGCCTCCATGGAAACCATCTAATCAGAAGTTACCGCCCACAGTTGGGTGGGTCATAGCTCCATGGAAACAATAAAAAATATTTCACCTAGCAACGTTGAGTGAGGACAAAAGGACATGGCTTTTCTGGGGTATATAATAGCTTCAAACAGGTGCACCATGTAATCAACCCAAGTGTACAGTGTCCACAACATCATATAGCTGTGCATTTATCATCACAATCAACTTTGTTTTTCTTTTTTGTGAAAAATAACATATATAAAAAGGAACAAGTTTCAGAGCACATTGCAACAATTAATGGTAGAACCACTTTCAGAGTTTGGTATGTGTTAGAATTCCACAGTTTTAGACTTTTGCTTCTAGCTACTCTAAGATACTGGAGACTAAAAGAAATATCAGTATAATGATTCAGCATTCATACTCATATGTTAAACCTGACTTTCTCTGTATAACTCCACCATCACTTTTGATATTTCTCGCACTCTTTAAGGGTATTTGGGCTATACCCATTCTAACTATTCATGGTGGGAGGGGCTGCCAATAAAATGGAATAAGGGGATGGAACTAGTTGATGTTCTGGAGAAGCTGGCCCCTCTTCATTTCAGGACTTATCTGGTCCAGGGACCCATCTGGAGATTTTAGGTTTCTGGAAAGTTACCTAGTGCATGGAACCTTTATAGAATCTTAACACCTTAGGTGTTCTTTAGGATTGGCTGAAATAGTTTTGGTTGGGTTTGGCAAGCTGTGATAGGTAGCATGTCTAACTGAACCTCCAGAGTAGCCACTTGACTCTATTTGAACTTTCTCAGCCCCGATACCTTATTTGTTACATATCTTTCCCCCCCTTTTAGTCAGGATGGTATTATGGATCCCACAGTGCCAGGGCCAGGCTCATCCCTGGGAGTCCTCTCCCACACCGCCAGGGAGACTTTCACCCCTCGATGTCATGTCCCACGTAGTAGGGTGGGCAGTGATTTCACTTGAGTTGGGCTTAGAGAGGAGAGAGAGGCCACATCTGAGCAACAAAAGAGGTCCTCTGGAGGTAATTCTTAGGCGTACCTATAAGTAGGCTAAGCTTCTCTGCTACATACATAAGCTTCACAAGAGTAAGCCTCATGATCCAGGATTTGGACTACTGATTTGGGATTCTCTAATGTTTCACACTGTATCAGGGGTTCCCCTGTTGGTAAAGTTTATTAGTTTATGTTTTTTCTCCTATCCCTCAATGGACCTTGCCAATACTTTTGATTATCTGCTTAATATACTCTGAGTTGTATCCAGGCATTACATTAAGCCATACAGGATTAAAGGCTCTCATTCTTATTGTGGACTTCCTGTGTGTGGATTGTTTAAGTGATCTATCCAGACAAGTTAGATTATGTGCTACAGAAAATTTAGGTTCTGGACAAAGTAAACCTTTCTTCCTTTGGTTTCAAAGACTAGGTGAGGTTCTAAAATGTAGACAATGTTGTCCTTATCCCTGTATTCTAAATTACCTTAATCCCAACCTGACTGGCTTCATTCTTATCTCTAAATACCAGGTTATACGTACATAAAAGAGCCTCTCAAAATCCGGAAATAACAATTAGCGCTCTGGACTAAATGTGACTGCTATAAGAACTAACAATCTAGGTCCCTGTTTTCTTATAACGTTTCTCTAAATGAGACCATATAATATTTGCTCCTTTGTTTCTGTCTTATTTTACCAGAATTTGTCTGAGGTTCATTCACAATGTTGCATGCCTAATAACTGTTCCTTTTTGTAGCAGCACAGTATTCAATCATATGTGTACACCATCATTCACCAGTCTCCTCTGTCAGTGCATCTTTCAGCCACCTCCATTCATTGGGCACTGTGTATAATGCCAAAAGTGAACAGTCTATCAACATTCTCAATTTTAGATAATTTCATTGTTCCCAAGAGAAAGATAGCCAGTAAACACACCCTCACCAAATAGAAAATCCAAACCTCCCCTTGACTCTTGTCCCTCCATCCATTATTTACCCCTTGTGTTGCTGTGGTACTGTTAATGTTTTCCTGTTAAACATCACCCATAGCATGCAATAGCAGTTTTCCCCCAAGCTTATATGCTCTTTGTACAAGATTCATATCTTTGCAGTAGTTCATATAAGAACTTATTTATATTTGTAGTGTTAGTCCATGTGACGCATGGATCTAAACAATCCTTTTAATGATGTTCACCTTCAATATGATAATATTACTTATAGACCCACTAGTGAACCACCTTTGCTTCTATCTATTTCTTTACATTGAAGTTCAACCTCATTAGCTAACCAATCACCCATCTCTAGTTTCCGTATATCTCTAGGTCCCCTATGTTGTATATCATAAGCCTCTGATTTTACCTTTACCATGGTCATAAAAGTAGAATCATACAGTATCTATCCTTCTGTGTCTGGCTTATTTCACTCAGCAGTATGTCCTCAAGGCTCATCCATCTTGTCTTGTGCTTCAGGACGTCATTTCTTCTTACTGCTGTATAATATTCCAATGTATGTATATAGCACATTTTATTAATCCACATGTCTATTGATGGGCACTTGGATTGTTTCCATCTTTAGTGATTGTGAAAAGTGCTGCTGTGAACACCAGTGTACAAATGTCTCTTTGTGTCACTGCTTTCAGCTCTTCTGGTTATATACCAAGTAGTAGTATTGCCAGGTCATAGGGCAATTTGATGTTTAATTTCCTAAGGAACCGCCAAACTCTTCCATAGCTACTGAATCATTATACATTCCCACCAGCATTTGTAATTTTCTGTTTGTTTAAAAGCTACCATTCTGGGCGGGCCACGGTGGCTCAGCAGGCAAGAATGCTTTCCTGCCATGCCAGAGGACCCGGGTTCGATTCCCGGTGCCTGCCTATATTAAAATAAATAAATAAATAAATAAAATAGAAATAAAAGCTACCATTCTTATAGGTGTGAGGTAGTATCTCATTATATATAGTCTTTACCTTCATTTCCCTTGTAGCTAATGAGAATGACCATCTCTTCAAGTGCTTTTTAGCCATCTGTATTTGCACTTCAGAAAAATATCTACTCATATCTTTAACCCATTTTGTAATTGGGTTGTTTGTTCTTTTGTTGTTGAGTTGTGTGATTTCTTTATGTATACAGGATATCAAACTTTTATCCTATGTGTGATTTCCAAATATTTTGTCCCGTTGAGTTGCCTACCTCTTTACCTTTTTGACAAAGTCTTTTGAGGCACAAAAGCATTTGATTTTTTTTCTTTTCTTTTTTTTTAAATTTAATTTATTTTGTATTATCAAACCAAAACAACATACAAACATGAACATTCTTAGCATACAAACATTCCATGTATGGTGTATAATCAATAGCTCACAATATCATACATGATATACATAGTAGTATATTCATCACCATGATCATTTTTTAGAACATTTAAAAGCATTTGATTTTGAGGATTTCCCATTTATCTGTTTTTTTCTTTTGTTGCTTGAGCTTTGCATGTAAAGTTTAGGAAATTACCTCCTATTACTAGGTCTTGAAGATGTTTCCCTATATTTTCTTCTAGAAATTTTATGGTACTGGTTCTTAAATTTAGGTGTTTGATCCACTTTGAGTTAATTTTTGTATAGGGTGTAAGGTAAGGGTACTCTATCATTCTTTTGGCTATCGATATCAAGTACTCCTATGCCCATTTATTGAAAAGACTGTTTTGTCCCAATTCATTGGATTTGGGGCCTTGTTGAAGATCAGTTGACCATAGATTTGATGGCCTATTTTTGTGCTCTCGATTTGATTCCATTGGTCAATACTTCTATCTTTGTGCCAGTACCATGTTGTTTTGACCATTTGGCTTAATAATAAATTTTAATATCCAGGGGTGTTTGTCCTCCCACTTCATTCTTCTGTTTTAGGATGCTTTTTGCTATTTGGGGTTTCTTTCCCTTCCAGATGAATTTGGTCACTGGCTTTTCCAAGTCTTCAAAGTAGGTTGATGAAATTTTGATTGGTACTGCATTGAATCTGTGGATCAATTTAGGTAGAATTGACATTTTAACTACATTTAACTTTCCTGTCCATGAGCATGGAATGTCTTTCCACCTATTTAGATCTTCTTTGATTTCCTTTAGAGCCATTGTACAGTTTTCGGTGTATAAGTCCTTTACTCCCTAGTTAAGTTCTTTTGTAGATATTTGGTTCTTTTCGTTGCCATTTTGAATGGAATTTTTTCCTTAATTGGCTCCTCAGTAAGATCATTGCTTGTGTATAGAAGCATTACTGATTTTTGCACATTAATCCTGTGTATTGCCAACTTGCTGAATTTATTAGCTCAAGTAACTTTGTTGTAGATGTCTTAGGATTTTTCAAGTATAGTATTGTGTCACCTGCAAATAATGAAAGTTTTACTTCTGCCTTTTCATTTTAGATACCTTTTATTTCTTTTTCCTGCCTGAATGCTCCAGCTAGAACTTCTAGTACAATGTTGAATAATAGTGGTAACAGAGGACATCCTTGTCTCCTTCCCTATCCTAGGGGGAAAGCTTTCAGTCTCTCACCATTGACTATGATGGTGGCTGTGGGTTTATCATATTGAGGAAGTTACCTTTGATTCCTACCTTTTGAGGTGTTTTTGTCAGGAAAGAATGTTGAATTTTGTCAAATACTTTCTCAGCATCAATTGAGATAATAATGTGATTTTTCCCTTTTTATTTGTTAATATGCTGTATTACGTTAATTGATTTTCTCTTTTTGAAGCATCCTTGCATTCCTAATATAAACCCCACTTGATCGTGGTGTTAATTCTTTTAATGTGTTGTTGAATTCAATTTGGTAGTATTTTGTTGAGAAGTTTTGCATCTATGTTCATTAGGGAGATTGGCCTGTAGTTTTCCTTTCTTATAGCATCTCTATCCAGTTTTGGTATTAAAGCGATGTTAGCTTCATAAAATGAGTTAGGTAGTGATCCTTTTTCCTCAGTTTTTTGGAAAAGTTTGGGCAGGATTGGTTTTAGTGTTTGGAATGTTTGGTAAAATTCCCCTTTGAAGCCATCCGGCCTTGTGTTTTTCTTTGTAGGAAGATTTTAGATGACTCATTGATCTCTTAACTTATGATTGATTTGTTGAGATCTATTTCTTTTTGAGTCAGTGTAGCTTGTTGGTGTGTTTCCAGGAATTTGTCCATTTTGTCTAAGTTGCCTAGTTTGTTGTTATATAGTTTGTACTATCTTCCTATGATTTTTTAAAATTTCTTCAGGGTCTGTGGTAATGACCCTCCTCTCATTTCTAATTTTGTTTATTTGCATTCTCTTTTTTCTTTGTCAGCCACTGTTAGTGGTCCTTTGATTTTCTCAAAGAACCAACTTTATGTTTTATTGATTCTTTCTATTGTTCTCCCATTCGTTAACTCTGCTTTAACCTTTGTTATTTCTCTTCTTCTGTTTGCTTTGGGGTTAGTTTGCTATTGTTTCTCAAGTTCCTCCAGATGAACAGTTAAGTCCTCTTTTTTTCACTCTTTGTTCTTTTTTAATATAGACATCTAGGGGGTGGTGCGACAGTGGCTCATTGGCAGAGTTCTTGCCTGCCAAATCCGAGTTTGATTCCCGGTGCCTGCCCTTGCAAAAAGAAAAAAACAAATATAGACATCTAGAGCAATAAATTTCTCTCTCAGCCCAGCTTTGCCACATCCCTTAAATTCTGACATGTATTCTTGTTTTCATTCCTTTCCACATAGCTACTGATTTCTACGGTAGTTTCTTCTTTGACCCACTCATTATTTAGAAGTGTGTTATTTAATCTCCACATATTTGTGAAAACTCTCGTTCTTTGTTGGTTATTGATTTCTAGCTTTATTCCATTGTGATCAGAGAAGGTGCTTTGAATAATTTCACTGTTTTTAAATTTATAAAGACCTGTTTTGTGCCCCAGCATATGATCTATCCTGGAGAATGTTCCACGAGCACTAGAAAAGTCTGTATGTCTTTGTGTTTTGAGATGTAACGACCTATGTATGTCTGTTAGGTCTAATTCATATAACAAATTTTTAAAGTTCTTTATTTCCTTCTTGGTCCTGTATCTGGTTTTCTATCTATAGCAGAGAGTGGTGTACTGAAGTCTGCTACCATTATTGTTGAAATGTCTATGACTCCCTTCAGTTTGCCAGTATCTGTCTCATGTACTTTGGAGCACTTTGATTGGGAGGATAGACATTTGTGATTGTTTTTTCTTCTTGGCTAGTTGTCCTTTTTACTAATATATAGTATCCTTCTTTGTCTCTTATGATGTTTTTACATTTAATGTCTATTTTGTCTTATATTAGCATAACTAGTCCTGTTTTCTTTTGATTACAGCTTGCATAGAACATCTTTTTCCATCCTTTCACTTTCAGTCTATTTGTGTCCTTGTGTTTAAGATGAGTCTCTTGTAAGCAGCATATAGCTGGATTATATTTCTTAATCTATTCTTCCAATCTGTATCTTTTCATTGGTGAATTTAGTCCATTAATATTCAGTGTTATTGTTGTAAAAGCATTTCTTGAATCTATCATCTTATCCTTTGGATTTTATTTGTCTGATCTGTATATTCTTTTCCCTCTTTCTGTTTTTATGCTTTACATTACCTTTACTGATACTCTTCAATTCTGTGCCTTCTTCTAAACCTCCCACTCCTGTCTTTTTTTTTTTTTTTTTTTTTTTCAGCTGGCAAAACTCCCTTTAGTATTTCTTGTTAGTCTGGTCTCTTGTTGACATATTCTCTCAGCCTTTGTTTGTCTATGAAAATTTTAATCTCTCCCTCAGTTTTGAAGGACAGTTTGACTAGGTGCAGAATTCTTGGGTAGAAGTCTTTCTCTCAGGATCTTAAATATATCATACCACTGCCTTCTTGCCTCCATAGTGCCAGTTGAGTATTCTGAACTACTGACAGACTGAGATGTGTCTCGGGGTTGGCCTGTTTGGATTTATTGTATTTGAAGTTTGTTAGGCTTCTTTGATTTGCATATTTAGGTGTTTTTTAGGTGTTGGGAAGTTTTCCCCCATTATATCCTTAACTTATATTCCTAGTCCTTTACTCTTCTCTTCTCCTCCTGGAACAATGATGATTCTTACATTTATGCTCTTTATTTTGTCTATCATTTTCCTGAGATCCAATTCAAATTTTTCCATCTTTTTTGCCATTTGCTCTTTGGTGTGTTCGAAATCAGTTGTCCTGTCCTCTAGTACACTAATACTTTCTTTTGCCTCTTTGAATTTGCTGTTGTGTGTCTCTCATATATTTTTTCATTTGGTCTACCAGCATCTTTAATCTCTGTGATATCTGCTATTTTTCTATTTATCCTTTCAAATTACTCTTTATTCTCTTCTAGTGTCTTTTACAAAATATTTTTTTGTAAAAGCCTAACACAAACATTCTTGCCATACACACATTCCATACATAATGTGCAATCAAGCTCACAATATCATCACATAGTTGTGTATTCATCTCCATGATCATTTTTTTGAACATTTGTATCACTCCAGCAAAAGAAATAAAAAAGGAAAATTCATACATACCATATCCCTTACCCCTCCCGCCTCCTTCTGATTGACCACTAGCATTTCAATCTACTCATTACTTTAACCTTTGTTCCCCCTATTATTTGTATATTTTTTCTTCTAGTGTTTTGATCTCCTTATGTCATTAGCCATCCCATAGATTTTATTTAGTAGAATTATATGAACATCTTTAAATTGCTCCAAAGTCTCTGTCTCTTCCGGTGTTTTAATTTGGTCATTAGGCTGGGCTATATCTGTCTGCATCTTCATGTTTAGTGATCTTCTCTTGCCTTTGAGGCATTTAGATATCTTGATAGGGTTACTTTGGAAGTTGATTTCCTTCAGTGGTCTTTGAATTTGCGGGATGGTTATGGAGCAAGGTGCATGGTGTGGGGCGGTGCACAACAATGTGGTGATGGATTGTGGTGCATTTATATACACAAGTCAGAGACCTATACTGGCTCCTGTGAGCATGGGTTGTGAGTTGCAGGGTTGTGAAGGTGCAGTAAGGAGTCTGTGGGAGTGGGGTACATCTCAGGCAGGCCTTGGAGTGCAGGAGCAGGTGGCAGTGTGAGGGACACAGATGTAAGACATGGCGGGAGGCAGATTGAGGGGCTCACAGATGTAAGGGGGCTGGTTCACAGGCAGGATGTGGATGGGTGTGTGGAGTATGGGGGTTGTGGGTACCAGGTTTAGAGTATGGGGCACAGAGGGCAGGGCCCGGGTATGTCCTTGCACAGGGGGATGTGTCCAGGTGGGCTGGAATACAGATGCACGAGTGTGTAGGGGTGGGGCACAGGTCATGGAGTTTGCGGAACATGGGGCAGGGGCAGGTGTTGTCGGGTGGGAGGGGCCTTGTCATGGCTGCGCAGGTGTGTGGGGGAGTTGGCGCAGGGGTGCATGCATGTGCAAAACGGGGACTATGTAGCACAGATGTGCATGTGAGTACCTGCCAGGTGTGGGAGCAGGGAGTTTGTGCTGGGGAGTGGGGCAGGTCTGTGTGAGGCTGGTGGATGTGGGTACAGGGGTCAATAGGTCAGTGCATGGATGAATGGGCGTCCAATGGCGAGTATATGGCTGTGCATATGTGCAGGTCTAGGGGGCGAGCCTCTGGTGTGCACGTGCACAGAGTTCTGGGGCAGTGGGGTGGGGTTGTAACTGAGTGGGCTGTGGGTGGGTGTGGCCTGGATGCACAGGTCAGCGCTTGCCCCTACCTGGGGGGCATGGCAGGGGTGCACGTGTGCTCGTGCGCTCGTGCACAGATCTGCTGGGACCAGACGCTGATGTACGTGTGTGCAGCGCTCAGGGGGTTCGGGATCGGGTTGTATGACTGTATAGCCTGGGGTCTAGTGTGGCCCAAGCATGAAGATGAGTACTCGCAATCCAGATGTGCAGGCCTACAGGGGGCAGGGAGGGGGAGGTGGGGCTCTAGGGGCTGGGATGGATACTCAGGTCTCAGGAGGGGTGGGGTAGACCTCTTGCGCAGGAAAGGTGGGGCAGGCTGGGGCAGGCATGTGCATGGGGTTGGGTGGTGGGGCAGGGACATGCAGGGAGGAGTTCATTGTCTTTTTAGTTGCTCTTTTTGTTGTTGTTAGTTGTAGGAACATACAGACAATTAAAGTTTCCCTTCTCACCCATTCCCAAGCATACCATTCAGTGGAATTAATCACATTCACAATATTCGAAGTGCCCTCACTACCATCCTCTATTAATACTTTCCCGTCTTTCCAAGTAGACACCTATGCCTATTAATTCTCCATTTCCCTGCCTCCCAACCTCACTACCTGTACTCTAATCTCTGTCTCTGTGAGCTTGCATATTCTTCAGTATTTCCTTTGTAGTTATGAGGAGGCTGAAACTTGACATCCTTTCTACATTTGCTTTGATACCAACTTAACTGCAATCCTAAATAAAAACTATTCCTTACCCCTTGTTCCCCTCACCTTTATGTAGTTCTTGTCACGAATTACATGTTTATACATTGAGTCTCAAACTATTAATTTATCATGATATTTTATGCATTTACCTTTTAGATCTTTTAGGAAATAAAATGTAGAGGTGCAAATAAGAAATACAATAATACTCTCATTTATATTTCCCCATGTTATTACCCTCACTGGAAATCTTTATTATTTCATGTGGCTTCAGTCTTTGTCAGTTGTCCTTTTCTTTCAACTTACACAGCTCTTGTTAATATTTCTTGTACGGCTGGTCTAGTGGTTATGAACCTCTTCGGCTTTTGTTTATCTGGGAATGTTTAATTCCATGCTCATTTTTGAAAGTCAGTTTTGCTGGAGATAGAATTTTTGGTGGCAGTTTTTTGCTTTCATTACTTTAAATACATCATCCCACTGCTGCCTTGCCTCCATGGTTTCTGATGAGAAATTAGTATTTAATCTTACTGAGGCTTCTTTGTACATGACATGTTGTTTCTCTCTAATGGCTTTCAGAATTCTGGCTTTATCATTGGCATTCAGTAGTCTGATTATAATATGTCATAATGTGGATCTATTTCGATTTATCCTGTATGCTGTTCTGAAAGTATTATGTATCCCAGAAAAGCCATGTTTTAATCCTGACCTAATCTTGTGAGGGCAGCCATTTCTTTTTTTTTAATTCAACATAGCAATGTACAATTACAAACCTTCTTACCATATGATCATTCCATTCTTTATATACAATCAATAACTCACAATATCATCACATAGTTGTATATTCATCATAATGATCATTCTTAGAACATTGGCCGTTTCTTTTAATCCTGATCCAACATGCAGGCAGCAACTTTTGACTAGATTATCTAAGCTTTTGATTGGATTAGATATGGTGCACCCAGTAGTGCATGCATTTTTTTGATTAGGTGGAGATTTTACTCCACAGGTGGGTCTTGATTAGTTTACTCGAGTCCTTTAAAAGAGGAAACATTTTGGAGAAAGCAGAGCTGACACAGATCGCAACACTTGGAGAACAGAGGCACAGATGTTTGGAGGTTCTTGGAGCCCAGCAGATGTTGCCATGATATGTTAAGCAGACCAGAACCTGGAGACAGCCAAGGGAAGTCAAGAGATGAAAGCCAGTCCTGGAGAAGCAAAGTGTAGAAATCCCCACAGGAATATAGACTGAGAGCAGTGGAGCCCAAGAGCAAGGGATCAGTATGCCTTCCCAACTGACAGAGGTATTTCAGATGCATTGGACTTTGTTGAATTAAGGTATCTTTCCCTGGAGGTCTTAGTTGGGACGTTTTCACAGGCTATGAACTGTGAACTTGTAACTTATTAAATTCCCTTTAAAAAAGCCATTCCATTTCTGGTAATTGCAGTCCAGCAGCTTACAAACTAAAACATCCTGTTTGGAATTTGTTGAGTGTCTTGGATGTGTGTATTCATGTCTTTCATTAAATTTGGGAAGTTTTCAGCCATTATTTCTTTGACCATCCTCTCTGTCCCTTCCTTCCTTCTTTCTTTCTCTTCTTTCCCTTTCTTCTCTTCCTTCCCTTCCTTCCTTCCTCCCTTCCTCCCTAACTCTCCCCTGTGTATGTGTTGGTACAGTTGATGGTGTCCCATAGGTTCCTCAGGCTGTGTTCATTTTCTTCATTCTTTTCTCTTTCTGTTCCTAAGCTGGACAAATTTCAGTTGTCTTATCTTGAAGTTCTCTGATTCTTTTTTTCTGCCATCTCCAGTCTGCTCTCGAACCCCTCTCAGGAATTTTTAATTTCTGTTACTGATTCTTCAGTTCTGCTTGATTCCTTTTCATAATTTTTAATTTCTCTATTGGTATTTTCTTTGTGTTCATCTATAATTTCCCTAATTTCCTTTAGTTATTTGTCCGTGTTTTCCTTTTGCTCTTTGAATATATTTACAATTTTTTTTTTTAGTCTTTATTATGTCCCGAGTGTGGTCTTCTTTATTGATGCTTTCTGATATTTACCTTGTTGCTCTTGATGGGCCATCATTTCCTGTTACTTTATATGTTTGGCAATCTTTTGTTGAAACTTGAACATTTTGATATTTTAATGTGTTACTGCTGGAATTTAGACTCTGAGGAGACTGTTCCTTAATCTTGTATCCATCTAGTGTTATGATAGAACTTTCCCTGAATGTCAGGAGCTAAATAAAAGAAAAAAGGAAGGAAAAAAGGAAACTTCTCAGTCTTGGCAGATTGAGTTGTACAAGTGCTTTTCCTTCAGGGCTCAACTATATGATGAATTTATGAAATTCATTGAGCTAGAGTATAGCTCAAGCTAGGGAATTCTTGAGCTAGAGAATAGCTCGAGGCTAAAGTATAGGGCCTACTCTGATCCTTTCTGTGCTTACATCTTGTCTTGGGCATGTGTGTTTGGCCCTAGGAATTCCCCCATTTAAATGGATACAAATGTCCCTTCTTTCCTAGGTCATAGTTTCCTCACAGTCCTGGGCATTGCACTCTTTCTCTTACAGGCAGCAGTCCCTTGCTCCAGGCAGTACTTAACTGCTCTCTCACAGGAGTCTGTATGTGAATTCTGTGAACTCTGTCAACTGCCTTCTGCCTGCAGGACAAGTTTCTGGTGAGTCCTTCAGGCCACCACCAGACAGATTGGCCAGACATATGTGCTCCCACTATGCGCAGATTGGTTACTCTGCTCATTTTGGAACTAGAACCAGGGATCTGCCCTGGGAGTGCTTTCCTACTCCATGCTCAGCCAGTGAGAGGTGTTGGAAGAGCCAGCCAGAGTGCCAGGAGGTCCTACCACTTTTAAGTTGCCCCTTTCTTTTTTTTTTTTTTTTTTTAATACTTCAAGACCTTTATTTAGAAGGGAGCCTATGATCACATTATAAGTAAAAAAGCAAAACAAAACAGAAATGAAAAACACTTAAAATAATTTGTAAAACTTACAGAAAAAATTTATATTAGAGGGACATGGTATTACAGATGATAACTTTTTTTTATTAATTAAAAAAAATTAACACAACATTTAGAAATCATTCCATTCTACATATGCAATCAGTAATTCTTAATATCATCACATAGATGTATGATCATCATTTCTTAGTACATTTGCGTCGATTTAGAAAAAGAAATAGCAAGACAACAGAAAAAGAAATAAAATAATATAGAGAGAAAAATAAAAATAAAAAATAAAAAATAAAAAATATATATATAAAAAACAAACAAAAAAAACTATAGCTCAGATGGAGCTTCATTCAGTGTTTTAACATAATTACATTACAATTAGGTAGTATTATGCTGTCCATTTTTGAGTTTTTGTATCTAGTCCTGTTGCACAGTCTGTATCCCTTCAGCTCCAATTACCCATTATCTTACCCTGTTTCTAACTTCTGATGGTCTCTGTTACCAATGACATATTCCAAGTTTATTCTCAAATGTCGGTTCACATCAGTGGGACCATACAGTATTTGTCCTTTAGTTTTTGGCTAGTCTCACTCAGCATAATGTTTTCTAGGTCCATCCATGTTATTACATGCTTCATAAGTTTATTCTGTCTTAAAGCTGCATAATATTCCATCGTGTGTATATGCCACAGTTTGTTTAGCCACTTGTCTGTTGATGGACATTTTGGCTGTTTCCATGTCTTTGCAATTGTAAATAACGCTGCTATAAACATTGGTGTGCAAATGTCCGTTTGTGTCTTTGCCCTTAAGTCCTCTGAGTAGATACCTAGCAATGGTATTGCTGGGTCGTATGGCAATTCTATATTCAACTTTTTGAAGTACCGCCAAACTGCCTTCCACAGTGGTTGCACCATTTGACATTCCCACCAACAGTGAATAAGTGTGCCTCTTTCTCTGCATCCTCTCCAGCACTTGTCATTTTCTGTTTTGTTGATAATGGCCATTCTGGTGAGTGTGAGATGATATCTCATTGTGGTTTTGATTTGCATTTCTCTAATGGCCAGGGACATTGAGCATCTCTTCATGTGCCTTTTGGCCATTTGTATTTCCTCTTCTGAGAGGTGTCTGTTCAAGTCTTTTTCCCATTTTGTAATTGGGTTGGCTGTCTTTTTGTTGTTGAGTTGAACAATCTCTTTATAAATTCTGGATACAAGACCTTTATCTGATATGTCATTTCCAAATATTGTCTCCCATTGTGTAGGCTGTCTTTCTACTTTCTTGATGAAGTTCTTTGATGCACAAAAGTGTTTAATTTTGAGGAGCTCCCATTTATTTATTTCCTTCTTCAGTGCTCTTGCTTTAGGTTTAAGGTCCATAAAACCGCCTCCAATTGTAAGATTCATAAGATATCTCCCTACATTTTCCTCTAACTGTTTTATGGTCTTAGACCTAATGTTTAGATCTTTGATCCATTTTGAGTTAACTTTTGTATAGGGTATGAGATATGGGTCTTCTTTCATTCTTTTGCATATGGATATCCAGTTCTCTAGGCACCGTTTATTGAAGAGACTGTTCTGTCCCAGGTGAGTTGGCTTGACTGCCTTATCAAAGATCAAATGTTCATAGATGAGGGGGTCTATATCTGAGCACTCTATTCAATTCCATTGGTCAATATATCTATCTTTATGCCAATACCATGCTGTTTTGACCACTGTGGCTTCATAATATGCCTGAAAGTCCGGCAGTGTGAGACCTCCAGCTTCGTTTTTTTTCCTCAAGATGTTTTTAGCAATTCGGGGCAACCTGCCCTTCCAGATAAATTTGCTTATTGGTTTTTCTATTTTCTGAAAAATAAGTTGTTGGGATTTTGATTGGTATTGCATTGAATCTGTAAATCAATTTAGTTAGGATTGACGTCTTAACTATATTTAGTCTTCCAATCCATGAACATGGTATGCCCTTCCATCTATTTAGGTCTTCTGTGATTTCTTTTAACAGTTTTTTGTAGTTTTCTTTATATAGGTTTTTTTGTCTCTTAGTTAAATTTATTCCTAAGTATTTAATTTTTATAGTTGCAATTGTAAATGGGATTCGTTTCTTGATTTCCCCCTCAGCTTGTTCATTGCTAGTGTATAGAAATGCTACAGATTTTTTTTTTTTTTTTTAAAGAGAGAGGGAGGAAAGGAAGGAAAGACAGAGAAGGAAGGAAGGAAGGAAGAAAGGGAAACATTTTTAAACATTTTCTTGTTTTATTATATTTTGTTTGTTTGTTTGTTTTTTACATGGGCTGGGGCCGGGAATCGAACCGGGGTCCTCCGGCACGGCAGGCAAGCACTCTTGCCCGCTGAGCCACCGCGGCCCGCCCCATAGAAATGCTACAGATTTTTGAATGTTGATCTTGTAACCTGCTACTTTGCTGTACTCATTTGTTAGCTCTAGTAGTTTTGTTGTGGATTTTTCTGGGTTTTTGACATATAGTATCATATCGTCTGCAAACAGTGATAGTTTTACTTCTTCCTTTCCAATTTTGATGCCTTGTATTTCTTTTTCTTGTCTAATTGCTCTGGCTAGAACCTCCAACACAATGTTGAATAATAGTGGTGATAGTGGACATCCTTGTCTTGTTCCTGATCTTAGGGGGAAAGTTTTCAATTTTTCCCCATTGAGGATGATATTAGCTGTGGGTTTTTCATATATTCCCTCTATCATTTTAAGGAAGTTCCCTTGTATTCCTATCTTTTGAAGTGTTTTCAACAGGAAAGGATGTTGAATCTTGTCAAATGCTTTCTCTGCATCAATTGAGATGATCATGTGATTTTTCTGCTTTGATTTGTTGATATGGTATATTACATTAATTGATTTTCTTATGTTGAACCATCCTTGCATACCTGGGATGAATCCTACTTGGTCATGATGTATAATTATTTTAATGTGTTGTTGGATACGATTTGCTAAAATTTTATTGGGGATTTTTGCATCTATATTCATTAGAGAGATTGGTCTGTAGTTTTCTTTTTTTGTAGTATCTTTGCCTGGTTTTGGTATGAGGGTGATGTTGGCTTCATAGAATGAATTAGGTAGTTTTCCCTCCACTTTGATTTTTTTGAAGAGTTTGAGGAGAGTTGGTACTAATTCTTTCTGGAATGTTTGATAAAATTCACATGTGAAGCCATCTTGTCCTGGACTTTTCTTTTTAGGAAGCTTTTGAATGACTGATTCAATTTCATTACTTGTGATTGGTTTGTTGAGGTCATCTATTTCTTCTTGAGTCAAAATTGGTTGTTCATGCCTTTCTAGGAACTTGTCCATTTCATCTACATTGTTGTATTTATTAGCGTAAAGTTGTTCATAGTATCCTGTTATTACCTCCTTTATTTCTGTGAGGTCAGTGATTATGTCTCCTCTTCCATTTCTAATCTTATTTATTTGCATCCTCTCTCTTCTTCTTTTTGTCAGTCTTGCTAAGGGCCCATCAATCTTATTGATTTTCTCATAGAACCAACTTCTGGTCTTATTGATTTTCTCTATTGTTTTCATGTTCTCAATTTCATTTATTTCTGCTTTAATCCTTGTTGTTTCTTTCCTTTTGCTTTCTTTGGGGTCAGTTTGCTGTTCTTTCTCCAGTTCTTCCAAGTGGACAGTTAATTCCTGAATTTTTGCCTTCTCTTCTTCTCTGATATAGGCATTTAGGGCAATAAATTTCCCTCTTAGCACTGCCTTTGCTGCGTCCCATAGGTTTTGATATGTTGTGTTTTCATTTTCATTCGCCTCAAGATATTTACTAATTTCTCTTGTAATTTCTTCCTTGACCTACTGGTTGTTTAGGAGTGTGTTGTTGAGCCTCCACGTATTTGTGAATTTTCTGGCACTCTGCCTATTACTGATTTCCAACTTCATTCCTTTATGATCCGAGAAAGTGTTGTGTATGATTTCAATCTTTTTAAATTTGTTAAGACTTGCTTTGTGACCCAGCATATGGTCTGTCTTTGAGAATGATCCATAAGCGCTTGAGAAAAAGGTGTATCCTGCTGTTGTGGGGTGTAATGTCCTATAAATGTCTGTTAAGTCTAGCTCATTTATTGTAATATTCAAATTTTCTGTTTCTTTATTGATCCTCTGTCTAGATGTTCTGTCCATTGATGAGAGTGGGGAATTGAAGTCTCCCGCTATTATGGTATATGTGTCTATTTCCCTTTTCAGTGATTGCAGTGTATTCCTCACGTATTTTGGGGCATTCTGATTCGGTGCATAAATATTTATGATTGTTATGTCTTCTTGTTGAATTGTTCCTTTTATTAGTAGATAGTAATCTTCTTTGTCTCTTTTAACTGTTTTACATTTGAAGTCTGATTTGTTGGATATTGGTATAGCTACTCCTGCTCTTTTCTGGTTGTTATTTGCATGAAATATCTTTTCCCAACCTTTCACTTTCAACCTATGTTTATCTTTGGGTCTAAGATGTGTTTCCTGTACACAGCATATAAAAGGATCCTGTTTTTTAATCCATTCTGCCAGCCTATGTCTTTTGATTGGGGAATTCAGTCCATTAACATTTAGTGTTATTACTGTTTGGGTAATACTTTCCTCTACCATTTTGCCTTTTGTATTATATGTATCATATCTGATTTTCCTTCTTTCTACACTCTTCTCCATACCTCTCTCTTCTGTCTTTTTGTATCTGACTCTAGGGCTCCCTTTAGTATTTCCTGCAGAGCTGGTCTCTTGGTCACAAATTCTCTCAGTGACTTTTTGTCTATAAATGTTTTAATTTCTCCCTCATTTCTGAAGGACAATTTTGCTGGATATAGAAGTCTTGGTTGGCAGTTTTTCTCTTTTAGTAATTTAAATATATCATCCCTCTGTCTTCTAGCTTCCATGGTTTGTGCTGAGAAATCTACACATAGTCTTATTGGGTTTCCCTTGTATGTGATGGATTGTTTTTCTCTTGCTGCTTTCAAGATCCTCTCTTTCTCTTTGACCTCTGACATTCTAACTAGTAAGTGTCTTGGAGAACGCCTATTTGGGTATGTTCTCTTTAGGGTGTACTACACTTCTTGGATCTGTAATTTTAGGTCTTTCATAAGAGTTGGGAAATTTTCAGTGATAATTTCTTCCATTAGTTTTTCTCCTCCTTTTCCCTTCTCTTCTCCTTCTGGGACACCCACAACACGTATATTTGTGCGCTTCCTAATAGGAATTCAATTCCCTGAGCCCCTGCTCAAATTTTTCCATTCTTTTCTCTATAGTTTCTGTTTCTTTTTGGATTTCAGATGTTCCATCCTCCAGTTCACTAATTCAATTCTCTGTCTCTTTAAATCTGCCATTGTAGGTTTCCATTGTTTTTTTCATCTTTTCTACTGTGTCTTTCAATCCCATAAGTTCTGTGATTTGTTTTTTCAGACTTTCCGTTTCTTCTTTTTGTTGATCCCATGCCTTCTTCATGTCCTCCTTCAATTTATCAATTTGGTTTTTGAAGAGGTTTTCCATTTCTGTTTGTATATTCAGAATTAGTTGTCTCAACTCCTGTATCTCATTTGAGCTATTGGTTTGTTTCCCTGATTGGGCCATATCTTCAATTTTCCTGGTGTGATTTGTTATTTTTTGCTGGCGTCTGGGCATTTAATCAGATTTCCCTGAGTGTGGGACCCAGCAGGTTGAAAAACTTTCCTGTGAAGTCTCTGGGCTCTGTTTTTCTTATCCTGCCCAGTATGTGGTGCTTGTCTGTCTGCGGGTCCCACCAGCAAAAGATGTTGTGGCTCCTTTAACTTTGGAAGACTCTCGCTGCTGGGTGTGTGGTGGAGACAGAGGAAAGGTTGTAGGTTGGTTTTAATGGCTTCAAATTGTGAAGTCCTGGGATCTGAATTCCTTGAGAGAGGGATTCCACCTGAGTTGTGTTTCACCCCTCCCGTGGGGAAGGTTCAGGTGGTATAGAGCCCTGAAAGCAGCCTGTTTCTGTGTTTGGGGTAGTTGTAACATATATAATCCCAGCGCTGAGCCCAGAGACAATGAAGCCTGCATAGAAACAGCCACAGAAGGCTCTGTTTCGCCCCCTTTCCTCTTTTTCAGTTAGCCCAATTGGCGACTTTTGCCTTGATCAGTTTCGCCTGAGCTGAGGGCCTATTTTTAGTAGTCAGAAGTTGTTCATTAATGCCACTATTGGTGTTAGGTTGGGCTCAGTCTTACTACTGTTGGAGACGCTTTCCTTTCCCTCCTGGAAGTCGCCTGTGGGGAAGGGTCGCCAGCCGCTGCGGCTTGGGGAACCGCTGTTCCGAGGCTCCCAGCTGGCCCAGGAAGCCGCATGTGTGGAAGGGGCTGCGGTCACCGGCCACCGCGGCTTGGGGGACCGCTGTTCCGACGCTCTAAGCCGGCCCGGAAAGCCACGCGTGGCAGGGCCGCTGCGGCTTGGTGAACCCCTGATCCAAGGTTCCCAGCCGGCCCGGGAAGCCGCGCGTGGGGGAGGGGCGCCGGCAGCCGCAGCTTGGGAATCCCGATCCAAAGCTCCCAGCCGGCCCAGGAAGGAGGGAGGGAGGGGCTCCGTCTGCCTGCCGCCGCGGCCCGGGAAAGCGTGTGCCTCTCGGGGACCTCACCGCAGCGGAGTCTCTTAGCCGATCTAGCCGTTCCAGAATGAGGTACGCTGTGTGTCTGGTCTCTGTCGTGGCTCCAGGAGCTGTTCTGTACTGTTTCTAGTTCTTTAGTAGTTGTTCTGGAGGAGGAACTAAGACCCGTGCGCCTTACTAAGCCGCCATCTTATCCGGAAGTCGATAACATTTTTTATGAGTAAATATATGTATACATCCGTGGAAAGGATGGTGGCTTATCTACTTCTTTACTTTATTCAAATGAATTATATTCTTATTAATGAGTTAAAAGTACTTTGCATAATCACTTATTCAAAAATCTCTAAATTTTGTGAACTTGACTAGTCAAATTTATCACATCATGGCACATTATGATTATGTACAAATCAGAAAAAAGAATGCAGTTGCCCTTTTTTTTAAAAAAAACTTTTTTATTAATTAAAAAAACAGAACATTAAGATATAATTCCATTCTACATATACAATCAGTAATTTTTAATATCGTCACATAGTTGCATATTCATCATTTCTTAGTACATTTGCATCAATTTAGAAAAAGAAATAAAAAGACAACAGAAAAAGAAATAAAATGATAATAGAGAAAAAAAAGGTTATACATACCATACCCCTTACCCCTCGCTTTCATTTACCACTAGCATTTCAAACTGAATTTATTTTAACATTTGTTCCCCCATTATTTTTTTTTATTCCATATGTTCTACTCTTCTGTTGATATAATAGCTAAAAGAAGCATCAGACACAAGGTTTTCACATTCACAGAGTCTCATTGTGAAAGCTATATCATTGTTCAATCATCATCAAGAAACATGGCTACTGGAACCCAGCTCTACATTTTCAGGCAGTTCCCTCCAGCCTCTCCGCTACGTCTTGAACAACAAGGTGATATGTACTTAATGCATAAGAACAACCTCCAGGATAACCTCTCGACTCTGTTTGAAATCTCTCAGCCATTGACACTTAGTCTCATTTCACTCTTCCCCCTTTGGTCGAGAAGGTTCTCTCAATCCCGTGATGTTAATTCTCAGCTCATTCTAGGGTTTTTCTCAGTCCTTTGATCCTGAGTCTCAGCTTATTCCAGGATCTCTGTCCCACATTGCCAGGAAGGTCCACACCCCTGGGAGTCATGTCCCACACAGAGAGGAGGAGGGTGCTGAGACTGCTCGTCATGTTGGCTGGAGAGAGAGGCCACATCTGACCAACAAAAGAGGCTCTGTTGGGGGTGGCTCTTAGGCCTAAATTTTAAGTAGACTTGACCTATCCTTTGTGGGGTTAAGTTTCACATGAACAAACCCCAAGACTGGGGGCTCAGCCTATAGCTTTGGTTGTCCACACTGCTTGTGAGAATATCAAGAATTCAACTTGGGGAAGTTGAATTTCTCCCTTCTCTCACCATTCCCTGAAGGGGGCTTAGTTGTCCTTTTCTTAATACTTCACTTGCCTTCTTACTTTAGTCCTTTCACTGTTTTCTGAAGTTTTTAGGAAGATGTTTCTGCCATTTTGTGCTGTGTTCAAAGCTTCTGTGAGGGCAAAGAACCTTAAAGTATCTCATTTCACCATCTTAGATAGGCTCATTGAAGATTTTTTTTTTTAACTTTTAAAAATGTGAAATATAACATACCTACAAAATAAAAGAAAGAGCAATAATTTAAGAATTTCAAAGTATACTCCAACAAACAACTATAGAATGAATTTCATAGTTTTAGTATGGATTACATTCCACAGTTTCAGATTTTTCCTTCTATCTGCTCCAAAACACTAGAGGTTAAAAGAAATATCAGTATAGTGATTCAACAGTCATATTCATTGGTTAAATCCTATCTTCTCTGTTATAACTCCTCCTTCTCAGGTACATGGATGGTTCAGTGGTAGAATGCTCACCCGCCATGCAGGAGTCCTGGGTTCGATACTCAGCCCATGGGTCACATTGTAAAAGCTATATAGTTATACAGTCATCTTCAAGAATCAAGGCTCCTGGAACACGGTTCAACAGTTTCAGGTATTTCCCTCCAGCCATTCCAATACACAATAACTAAAAAGCGATATCTATATAATGCATTAGAATAACCTCCAGGATAACCTCCTGACTGAAATCTCTCAGCCTCTGAAACTTGATTTTGTCTTTTTTCTCTCTTCCCCCTTTTGCTCAAGAAGGCTTTCTTAATCCCATGATGCCGGGTCCTGGCTCATCCTCGTGTCCTGTTCCATGTTGCCAGGGGAGATTTACGCCTCTGGAGGTTATGTCCAGTATAGAGGGTTGGGCAGTGAGTTCACCTGCCAAGTTGGCTTCAAGAGGGAGGCCACATCTAAGTAACAAAAGAGGTTCTCTTGGGGGTGACTCTTAGGCATAATTATAAGTAGGCTTAGCTTTTCCTTTACAGAAATAAGTTTCGTAGGGACAAACCCTAAGATTGAGGGCTCAGCCTATTGAATTGATTGGCCCCACTGCTTTTTGAGAATGTCAGGAATTCCCCAGATGGGGAAATTGAGCTTTCCTCTTTTCTCCCCAGTACCTCAAGGGGACTTTGCAAATACTTTTTTATTCTCTGCCCAAATTATTCTGGGATTTATTGGGGCATCACACTAATGTTTACAAACCAACAAGATCTCATGCTATATTCAAGATTGCATGTAATTATGATGTACTAATAAATTGACCATCCAAAGTAACTTATGTAATGTGCTACCCAAAATGTAAATTTTGCCCCAAATAAACATCTCTTCCTTTGGTCTCACATAGAAGTTGAAATTTTAAAGTATGGACCATATCATCCTTTACCCTATATTCTGATTTACCTTAGCCCTATCAAGATCAGCTTCATTCATAGTTGAAGTCTGATCACTTTTCAATTTTTTTGACAGTTGTAGCATGGGGTAATTCTGGCTTTCGTAGCTTCAGAGCTCTGACTCTGAGTCTCAGGTGTCACATAAAAAAGCCCGAAGTTTCAGGGAATGTCCAGGTTGTACACACATATCTTAGTATCTCGGAATTTGAAACTAACAGTTACAACTCCAGGATAGATGTGACTGCTCTTAAGAGCTTACAGTCTAGGACCCTTAACAGTAGGCCCCAACCTGATAACCCATGCTCTTGACTTCAAACCTCTGAGTTTGTGGATTATAGGTAGTCTGTAAGAGTGAGGCATGATGATGTTTGCCTTTTTATTTCTGACATTTCATGCAACAAACTGCCCTCAAAGTTCATTCAGCTAGTTGCATGCCTTACACAGAGCATCTTTTTGACTAGTGCTGGTTGTGAAGTGGGACGGATATGCTGAAGGAGTAAGCAATTATTCTTGTCATCAAGATATTAGCATTATTTATTATTCATGTAACATTTATTGAGTGCATATAATGCATCAGATTATGTGCTAGTTCTCTGAAATAGATGAATAAGAGTCAAAAGACTACTTCAAACCTATTAGAATGGTGTAGTGGGTTGAATGGAGTTCCCCCCAAAATATGTATATCTTATTTATTATTAATTTTTTTTGTGTGTGTGGAATAGAACATTTATACAAAAAAGCAGTAAATTTCCAAGTACATTTTAACAAGTAGTTATAGAGCAGATTTTAAAGTTTGGTGTATACCTTATCTGGAATGAGGATCTTTGTAGATGTGATTAAGACAGAGACCTTGAGATGAGATCATTGGGGATTGGGGTGGGCCCTTAATCCCCTGATGAGTATCTTTATAAGAGACAGAAGAGAAGAATACAGAGATGCAGAAGAAGGTCACTTTAAGATAGAGGCAAAGATTAGAGTTATGTTGCCATGAGCCCAGGAACTCCAGGACCCACTGAAGCTAAAAGAGGCAAGGAAGGATTCTTTCCTAGAGCCTTCAGAGGAAGTGGCCCTGCCAACACCTTGATTTTGGACTCTGGCCTCCAAAATTTGTGAAAAGACTTATTTAAGTCACCAGGCTGTAATAATTTGTTATGGTACCCCAAGAAAACTAATACAGAGGGCCAAGAGATAACAAATAAAAAAGTACGAAGTGCTGGCAAGGATATGGGGAAATTGGAACCCTCATACCTTGCTGGTGGGTGTGTACAATAGAGTAGCCTCTTTGAAAAGAGTTTGTCAGTTCCTTAAATGCTAAATATATTTAAAATAGGATCCAACAATTCCATTCCATGGTGTGTAGAGCCAAAAGAATTGAAAACAGGTGTTCAAATTAAAATTTATATGTGAGTATTTGTAGCAGCATTATTCATAGTAGCCAAAATATGAAAACAACCCACATGTTTACAACTGATTAATGCCTAACCAGAAGGTGGCGTATCCTTACAATAGAATATTATTTGACAATAAAAAGGAATGAAATACTGATACATGCTACAGTGTGGATGACCCTCAAAAGCATTATGTTAAGTCAAAAAAGCCAGTCACAAATGACTATGTGTTATATAACTTCATCTCTATGAATGTTCCAGAAAAGACCAGTCTAGAGAGATGGAAAATAGATTAGTGGTTGCCTAGATCTGGGGAGTGAGAATGGGGGTTTGCAGCAGCTGAACACAAGGATTCTTTTTGGGTGATGCAAATGATTTATAATGAGGTGGTTGCACAGCTTTAAATATACTAATAATCATTGAATTGTATACTTAAAATGGATGATATGTGTCAACAGAGCTTTAAAAAAAGATCCTTGGGGAGAATGATTAGAATCTAATGATGGAGAGAGACCCAGAAACAAGTTATAAAAAGTAGTAATTGTGACTTTAGAGATACGGCAAATTGCAAATTTCTGGGGAAGACAAGGACAAAGGGATTTACTCTGAGTATATCTATTAGACCAGCAGTTCCTTGTATGGGAACTATGATTTATTTATTATTGTATCCCCACTCTAGAGTTTAGCATATATTACATGATCCATTAATAATTGTTGAATGAATGTATGAATGAATGAAGTTGGAGAATATCCCACAAAGGAGGTAATATTTGTGCTCCTTAAAGGATGATTAGAAGTAAGCTAGACAGTGAAAATAAGGGGAGAATTCTAGAGAGAGAAGATAGCAGCAGTCAAAGAACTTAGAAATGGAAGGGCATGTTAGAAATGATAAATGGTTCAGTGTGGCTGGAATATAAGCCATTTTGTAGAGAGTGGTGAGATAGGATTGGGCTGCATTATGAAGAACCTGCGTGTAATACTAAGGAGTTTGGACTTTAACTGAAGGCAATAGGAGTCGTCAAAGTTTGTTAAAGTAGGGGAATGATGAATCAGATAGGTGTCTGATATGTAGCTGCTCATATATTATGAATCAGTTCTGGCTAGATTAGAGTTTACTTTGGAGGTTACTGCAGTAGTCCAGGAGGGAGTAAGGGATAAAATCTGAACTAGAAGTAAAAATTGAAGATGGATTTCATAGGCAGGTAACTATCTTCAGCACATGAACAGTCCAGACTATAAAGACTTTAGGAGTTAAGAGAAATGATAGTTTTGGAAGGCTTTCTGGAAAGGGGATTGGATATGTGGGGGATCATAAACATGTTCTCTCTACTTTTGTGTGTATTTGAAAACTTAAATTAAAAAAAAAAGTTCCCAATTCAGCTGGCCTGGATGGTTGCTTTCTGGTGTTGATAGGAGAGGTTGGGGTGGGGTGTAGGAAGCAATCATCACAGCCAGCATCTACTTTAAGCTCAGTGCCTAAAATATGCTGCCCATGTTAGACCTTACAGCTTGGCTAAGCATATCCCATGTCTTAAGTGATCGTTTTATGTATGACATTGAAGAGTCTGAAAGGTAAGGTAGTTCCACTTTGATTTATTAGCCTTAATTCTTGGCAAGGTTCAGGGTTGGGGAAGAATGTGAATGAGGAGAATGAGGAGCTACAAATGTGGGTAACCTATGACCCCCTGGACTTCACTTGTAACCCTGATCAGCATACTACAGTATCTTGTTTCCTATCAGATAGAAGCAGCCAGCCTTGTCGTCGTACTGTGTTCCTACCAGATTCAGGAGCTAGGTAATCTCTTCTTTCTCTGGGCTTACACAGCATTTTGTTTATAATATACAGTTATCCTTATACTATGTTTAATAATCTGTCTCCCTCACCCTCTAGACTATGTATACCTCAAGGGCAAAGGTTGGGGCTTATTCATCTTTAATATTTTGTGAAAGAAAAAAATCTCTCAGTGGATGCTTTGTGAGTCTGAGACCTCTGAAATGCCATGTTTCCCAGCCAAAGGGTTGTGAGGTATGGGGTTCTAGAATTTGGGGCTCTTTGCAATTAGCAGGTACATGAAGCCAGGGCAGGAGAACATCCTCTGGCAGTGGATTTTCTTGATGTATACATATGGTGGTCACTTGGTAAATTTTCATTCATTTAATTTAGTAGTAGCCCATTATTTCACCCCTCACCGCACTAAAATCACTTTACTTTTCTTTCTGTGGTAACTAAGGACTGTGGCAGATTTGAAGACCAAAGTACTATAGGAGTCAGACAAATTTGGTGTAAATTATCATGGTATTTTAACTTTTTTTTTTTTTTTTTTTTTAAAGGAAAGACAGAGAGAAGGAAGGAAGGATAGAAGGAAGGAAGGAAGGAAGAAAGGGAAACATCTTTAAACATTTTCTTGTTTTTATTGTATTCTGTTTCTCCGTTTTTGTTACATGGGCTGGGGCCGGGAATCGAACCGAGGTCCTCCGGCATAGCAGGCAAGCACTTTGCCCGCTGAGCCACCGCGGCCCGCCCCATGGTATTTTAACTTTAAGGGACCTTGAAAGTCATCTAAGCCAACTCCCTCATTTTCTAGATAAGGAAACTAAAACAGAAGTATACTACATTGACATATCGCATGCAAGCTGCTGTGCCAAATTAGGATCTACAACTGTTTTTCTTTTCTTTGAAAAGGGTAGTTATTCCCTGAAGTTGCTTCATGAGGTAAAACCCAAGGAAATTATACTACAGAGGCTAAGTTTCACTGTACATCCCACTTTGCATGTTCTTTTAGTGCCCAGAACCGTTTGGGGAAAGCAGAGTATCTACATGTAGCAACACAATAGCCTCTGTCTTCACTCTTTTTACTCTTATCCTGTTTTATTTTTCTTCAAGGTACCACTATTAGAAATTATTTCATATTTGTATTTTCTTTACATGTTTATCTGTCTTCCGCATTAGATGTGTTTTATAAGGGGAGTGAGTCTGTTTTATGCCTGTCTTGTGATTGGATGAATGAGTAAATAAACAAATGAATGAACAAACAAAAATATTTGTTTTCTACCTTCAGGATGCCAGGCACTTCTTTTTCATGATTTTAACATTTTAGATCTGTTTTAGTTTGCTAAGCCTGCCAGAATGCAACACACCAGAGATGGATTGGCACCCCCCAACCCCCTACCCCCATGGGCAGGCACCTGGAATCCTACCTGGGTCTCTGGCATGGCAGGTGAGAATTCTGCCACTGAGCCACCATCGCACCACCCTGGATTGGTTTTTAATAGGGGGATTTATTAGAGTTACACGTTTTTAGTTCTTCAGAGTAAAGGCAGCTAGCTTTCATCTGAGTTTTTCTGTCACATGGAAAGGCACATGATGATTACTGCTTGCCTTCTCTGCTAGCTTCTGGGTTCCAATGATTTTCCCCTGGGGCAGTTCCTTTCTGCGTCTCCAGACGTCACAGCTCAGCTGTGTGGCTGAGATGAGGTATGCTTAGCTGCTGAGCTCTCTTCTGATATCTCTCTTTTAAGCCTCCAGCTAATCAAATTAAACCTCACTCATTGTGGAAGGCGCTCCCCTTAGCCAGCCACAAATGTAATCAACCATAGATGAATTTCACATGTTGATGATTTAAGTCCACAGAAACAGAATGGAGCATCATCACCTGGCCAAGTTGATACCTGAACCTATCACAGATCAGTGACATGTTTGTTTTCTTTGTTTAGGTTTGATCATTCATTGATCTATTTAAACCTTTCTTGAACATGGAATATACATTATTGTCAAATGAACATAACATACTCACTATGAATATAATTGACATGTTTTTTGTGAGGTTTAGTGTGAACCTAAGTCTCATTCTGTTTGATCAGATAGGCCCAGGAGAGATGAGAATCTCAAAGCATCAGAGCAACATGACTTGGCAGCTGGGGAGAGTATGTGATCCATAGCTGTGGGGAGAATGCAGGACCCAGGGCTGACTTATCAATTAGGTGTAGTAGGCCCAGTGCCTAAGAGCATACACACAAAATGTTTTATTTTAAATACAGACGAAAAATTAGATAGACTTGATCTTTAATTCTGCCCATCTTTATACCAATGCAGGTGTAAAAGATATATGTATATTTCAATATATTATGGCAGAAAAGGGCCCACAGTGGTAAATATGCTTAGAGACCTGAAACTCAAAATGTAACCCTAGCAGGACCTAGGGTGTCTTGTTAAAATGCAGATTCTGATTCAGGAAATCTGAAATGGCATCTGAGATTCTTAAGTTTTAGGGTACTGATGCTGTTGGTTTGTGGACCACACGGAATAGCAAGGCAATAGCAGATATTTGTGTCTTCAATGAATGGGTTTAGTCCAAAGAGTTCCTGGAGCCAGGAGGATTGGGCCAGGGTTTTGCAGGAAGATGAAAATGTGGTTTGATGGAAGAGAGGGACTTAAGGGACAAAATAACCAGCTTGTGAAGATTCAGAGACAGAGTGTAAGATATTTCTGAGGGACAGGAGGCATATTTGTGGGAATGCAGTGGCAGGTCCCTGAGTCTCTTGCACCTGAGAACGTATAGCAACCAATCTCTGATCATTTTCCATTTTTATGGAGTTTTCTTTTGCCCTTTGTCTGGCATTGTTAATTTTACTCTTCAAATCTTGGTTTAGGTAGTTTGGCATGACTAGGAGCCTGGTGAGAGCCTAGGAGAGGAGTGATTAGCTGGCATTAAAACATTGTTTGTGTTTATCTTAGGAATTGGATATAGGCCCCATCAATCAGCACTTTTGCCCTGAGAGCCTACTTACTAGGTACCTGGGCTCTGGAAAGGGTGCCTTCAGACTGGGTTAGTGCTTGGTCCCAAATGAATAAACTCATTAATGAGGGAGCACATAATCATGTCTTTCCACATAGTATAGGTTAATTATAGCTATAGTTTACAGCCTTTCCACCTGATCCAGAACACTGGTTTGGATATAACTTTAAATAACTTTTTAGTTCAGAGTCAAATATTAAAACCAGATCATCTCTTTTAGAATTTGTACTACCCTGCCAAGAGCTCATTGATCCTTCAAGTCCCAGGTCTAGTTATAGCCTCAGCACTTGCCTTTCTAAGCTACTTTCCCTGAGGCTCTGAAAGCATACCTGCCCTATGCTTCACCAACAATTTCCCAGCCTCTCATAGTAGTTTATGAAGTATGCCCACTCTTCCAGGAGGAAAGACAATGAAATCACTTGGTCACTTTAAATGTACTTAGCCACATAGCCCTACAGTGAAGTGAGAAGTCTTAGTCTCTGTTTTCTAGATGAAGAAACTAAGGAACAGTGGGCAAACTTGGCCCATTGTCTCATTTAAAAGTACTCCCATGCCTACTCAGTTCTCTGGACTTGTCTTATTTCCTTGGATACAGTTTTTTTGTTTTGTTTTGACAAATAATTTTCAACATTATTTCTCTGGAAATTGACACCCTCCTGGTGTCAATTGAATACTCCTTTCCCAGGTACTTATTAATTATTTTTCAGTGGTTGTTTACTCTCTGATTTAAACTTCTCCAGATGGGATGCTTATTATCATAGTTGTTTACCCTCTTGGAGGGAATTCTGCTAAAATTCTACAAGTACTCAGTGAGTAGTTAGTAGATGCTCAGCCCTGTGCTACTCTCTTTCAAAGAACCCAAAGCAGTATAAAGTGTATCTTGGCTCTGAGGTAACTCCTGGGTTTATGGAGTGGGAGTATAATAGACATAAGCAGGGCCAGTGCTTGGATGAGGCAAGCAAGGCACTAGTGTGCAAACTTCCCTCTCAAGATCATGTAAGTGGAGAGTTGACATGAAAGAGTAAGTACCTCTTTAATTTTTTTTTTCACAAGGTTTGTGGGGAATAACTCACTTTGAATTTGGTGAGATATGAATTAAGTCAAACTTTTTTGAAGGCAATTTGGCAATATACATCAAAATTCCAAATATTCATATACTTTGACCCAACACTTCTATTGCTTCCTTAAATTTTGCACCCTAGGCCCCTTGCTTGCTGCATCCTGGTCCTGGCCCTGGACTTGAGAAGCTGTTAGATCACTTGGAAAGCAGGTCTAAAATAACCTAAGACTATGAACTAGATATATAACAATGCTTCTCAAATTCAGTAAGTATATCCTATTAAAAGCAGGTTCTGATTCCATAGGTCTTGTGTGGTGCCTGAGATTCTGCATTTCTAACAAGTTCCCATATAATGCTGATACTGTTAGTCCTTGGGCCATGCTTTGAGCAGCAAGGAGAAAATCCTTGCTGGCAAAAGTAGAAGGCTAAATTCATTAGGCTAGGGGACCAACAGAGGCTTCCCCAAGGAAAGGAAAGAGGAGCTAAGTTCGCAAAGGATAAGTTGAATTTGGATAGAGAGTAAAAAAAGAGAAAGGCGTTGAAAACAGAAGGAAGACTATATGTATGCAAAAAGCAAACGACAGGAATGAGTCCCATGTGTTTTGGAACAGTGAACAGATTGGCTTGGTAAGATGCAGGACCAAGTTGGAAAGGCCAGAAAAGGAGTTTTGATGACATATAAAACATGCGGAATGATTGTTCCTTTAGAAATGTGGTTCTTAATTAAGCATCTAGGAGGCTTACATACCTCCTAGATGGGCCTTTCCAGATCTTGCATTTGACAATTGTCTCCTCTCAAAGTGTCTGCCTCTGTTCTTGGGAAATGAAGCCTTGAGACAGGGTACTTGAATAAAATCTGTGAGGCAGTGTGTGGAGTATGAAAAGGATGATTAATTTCGTTTCTCATATTAGTTTGGCAGAGTCTTGGGAAAGTTGTTTTTTTACTTAGCTCATACATGTAGATGCCAGAAAGCCCTCCTTAAATAGTGATGGGCATTCTAAGTACACACATGTAAACAATGCTTGGTAAATATATGCCAGTTTGACTCAGTAGAATACGTTCTGATTGTTTCACTCCACATGTTCCATTTGAGGTATTTTTCTGAAGTTATGATAGGAATGATGGGCTTTGAATGTCATAAGCGCTTAAAGGAATATTTGTTGAGAGATTGATTTCAGTGATTTTAAATCCTTGATTCTCTAGACCAAGGAACATTTTTTAGTTCAGCTCACCATAAGACTATATTGAGTGCTTTATGTACTGAGACTTGGATAGGCTTTTGTATGACTACAAAGAAATGGAAGGCTTGAACTGTGAACTCTACAGTTATTCTAGAGTTTTTTTTTAATGCAATTTTTTTTATTAATTAAAGAAAAAGAAATTAACACAACATTTAGAAATCATTCCATTCTACATATGCAATCAGTAATTCTTACCATCATCACATAGATGCATGATCATCATTTCTTAGTACATTTGTATCAATTTAGAAAAAGAACTAGCAAATCAACAGAAAAAGATATAAAATGTTAATGTAGAGGAAAAAATAAAAATAATAATAGTAAAAAAAAAAAAGACACACACAAACAAACAGACAAACAAAAAAAAAGCCTATAGCTCAGATGCAGCTTCATTCAGTGTTTTAACATGATTACTTTACAATTAGGTATTATTGTGCTGTCCATTTTTGAGTTTTTGTATCTAGTCCTGTTGCACAGTCTGTACCCCTTCAGCTCCAATTACCCATTATCATACCCTGTTTCTAAGTCCTGTTGGTCTCTGTTACCAATGACATATTCCAAGTTTATTCTCGAATGTCGGTTCACATCAGTGGGACCATACAGTATTTGTCCTTTAGTTTTTGGCTAGTCTCACTCAGCATAATGTTCTCTAGGTCCATCCATGTTATTACATGCTTCATAAGTTTATCCTGTCTTAAAGCTGCATAATATTCCATCGTATGTATATACCACAGTTTATTTAGCCACTCGTCTGTTGATGGACATTTTGGCTGTTTCCATGTCTTTGCAATTGTAAATAACGCTGCTGTAAACATTGGTGTGCAAATGTCCGTTTGTGTCTTTGCCCTTAAGTCCTTTGAGTAGATACCTAGCAATGGTATTGCTGGGTCGTATGGCAATTCTATATTCAGCTTTTTGAGGAACCACCAAACTGCCTTCCACAGTGGTTGCACCATTTGACATTCCCACCAACAGTGGATAAGTGTGCCTCTTTCTCCGCATCCTCTCCAGCACTTGTCATTTTCTGTTTTGTTCATAATGGCCATTCTGGTGAGTGTGAGATGATATCTCATTGTGGTTTTGATTTGCATTTCTCTAATAGCCAGGGACATTGAGATTCTCTTCATGTGCCTTTTGGCCATTTGTATTTCCTCTTCTGATAGGTGTCTGTTCAAGTCTTTTTCCCATTTTGTAATTGGGTTGGCTGTCTTTTTGTTGTTGAGTTGGACAATCTCTTTATAAATTCTGGATACTAGACCTTTATCTGATATGTCGTTTCCAAATATTGTCTCCCATTGTGTAGGCTGTCTTTCTACTTTCTTGATGAAGTTCTTTGATGCACAAAAGTGTTTAATTTTGAGGAGCTCCCATTTATTTATTTCTTTCTTCAGTGCTATTGCTTTAGGTTTAAGGTCCATAAAACTGCCTCCAATTGTAAGTTTCATAAGATATCTCCCTACATTTTCCTCTAACTGTTTTATGGTCTTAGACCTAATGTTTAGATCTTTGATCCATTTTGAGTTAACTTTTGTATAGGGTATGAGATATGGGTCTTCTTTCATTCTTTTGCATATGGATATCCAGTTCTCTAGGCACCGTTTATTGAAGAGACTGTTCTGTCCCAGGTGAGTTGGCTTGACTGCCTTATCAAAGATCAAATGTCCATAGATGAGAGGGTCTATATCTGAGCACTCTATTTGATTCCATTGGTCGATATATCTATATTTATGCCAATACCATGCTGTTTTGACCACTGTGGCTTCATAATATGCCTGAAAGTCCGGCAGTGTGAGACCTCCAGCTTCGTTTTTTTTCCTCAAGATACTTTTAGCAATTCGGGGCACCCTGCCCTTCCAGATAAATTTGCTTATTGGTTTTTCTATTTCTGAAAAATAAGTTGTTGGGATTTTGATTGGTATTGCATTGAATCTGTAAATCAATTTAGGTAGGATTGACATCTTAACTATATTTAGTCTTCCAATCCATGAACATGGTATGCCCTTCCATCTATTTAGGTCTTCTGTGATTTCTTTTAACAGTTTTTTGTAGTTTTCTTTGTATAGGTTTTTTGTCTCTTTAGTTAAATTTATTCCTAAGTATTTAATTTTTTTAGTTGCAATTGTAAATGGGATTCGTTTCTTGATTTCCCCCTCCGCTTGTTCATTGCTAGTGTATAGAAATGATACAGATTTTTGAATGTTGATCTTGTAACCTGCTGCTTTGCTGTACTCATTTATTAGCTCTAGTAGTTTTGTTGTGGATTTTTCCAGGTTTTCGACGTATATTATCATATCGTCTGCCAACAGTGATAGTTTTACTTCTTCCTTTCCAATTTTGATGCCTTGTATTTCTTTTTCTTGTCTAATTGCTCTGGCTAGAACCTCCAACACGATGTTGAATAATAGTGGTGATAATGGACATCCTTGTCTTGTTCCTGATCTTAGGGGGAAAGTTTTCAATTTTTCCCCATTGAGGATGATATTAGCTGTGGGTTTTTCATATATTCCCTCTATCATTTTAAGGAAGTTCCCTTGTATTCCTATCCTTTGAAGTGTTTTCAACAGGAAAGGATGTTGAATCTTGTCAAATGCCTTCTCTGCATCAATTGAGATGATCATGTGATTTTTCTGCTTTGATTTGTTGATATGGTGTATTACATTAATTGATTTTCTTATGTTGAACCATCCTTGCATACCTGGGATGAATCCTACTTGGTCATGATGTATAATTCTTTTAATGTGTTGTTGGATTCGATTTGCTAGAATTTTGTTGAGGATTTTTGCATCTATATTCATTAGAGAGATTGGTCTGTAGTTTTCTTTTTTTGTAATATCTTTGCCTGGTTTTGGTATGAGGGTATGTTGGCTTCATAGAATGAATTAGGTAGTTTTCCCTCCGCTTTGATTTTTTTGAAGAGTTTGAGGAGAGTTGGTACTAATTCTTTCTGGAATGTTTGATAGAATTCACATGTGAAGCCGTCTGGTCCTGGACTTTTCTTTTTAGGAAGTTTTTGAATGACTAATTCAATTTCTTTACTTGTAATTGGTTTGTTGAGCTCATCTATTTCTTCTTGAGTCAAAGTTGGTTGTTCATGCCTTTCTAGGAACTTGTCCATTTCATCTACATTGTTGTATTTATTAGCGTGAAGTTGTTCATAGTATCCTGTTACTACCTCCTTTATTTCTGTGAGGTCAATAGTTATGTCTCCTCTTCCATTTCTGATCTTATTATTTGCATCCTCTCTCTTCTTCTTTTTGTCAATCTTGCTAAGGGCCCATCAATCTTATTGATTTTCTCGTAGAACCAACTTCTGGTCTTATTGATTTTTCTCTATTGTTTTCATGTTCTCAATTTCATTTATTTCTGCTTTAATCCTTGTTGTTTCTTTCCTTTTGCTTTCTTTGGGGTCAGTTTGCTGTTCTTTCTCCAGTTCTTCCAAGTGGACAGTTAATTCCTGAATTTTTGCCTTTTCTTCTTCTCTGATATAGGCATTTAGGGCAATAAATTTCCCTCTTAGCACTGCCTTTGCTGCGTCCCATAGGTTTTGATATGTTGTGTTTTCATTTTCTTTCGCCTCAAGATATTTACTAATTTCTCTTGTGAATTGAAGTCTCCAACTATTATGGTATATGTGTCTATTTCCCTTTTTAGTGTTTGCAGTGTATTCCTCACGTATTTTGGGGCATTCTGGTTCGGTGCATAAATATTTATGATTGTTATGTCTTCTTGTTGAATTGTTCCTTTTATTAGTAGATAGTATCCTTCTTTGTCTCTTTTAACTGTTTTACATTTGAAGTCTAATTTGTTGGATATTAGTATAGCTACTCCTGCTCTTTTCTGGTTGTTATTTGCATGAAATATCTTTTCCCAACCTTTCACTTTCAACCTATGTTTATCTTTGGGTCTAAGATGTGTTTCCTGTAGACAACATATAGAAGGATCCTGTTTTTTAATCCGTTCTGCCAGTCTATGTCTTTTGATTGGGGAATTCAGTCCATTAACATTTAGTGTTATTACTGTTTGGATAATAGTTCCCTCTACCATTTTGCCTTTTGTATTGTATATATCATATCTGACTTTCCTTCTTTCTACACTCTTCTCCATACCTCTCTCTTCTGTCTTTTTGTATCTGACACTAGTGTTCCCTTTAGTATTTCTTGCAGAGCTGGTCTCTTGGTCACAAATTCTCTTAGCGACTTTTTGTCTGAGAATGTTTTAATTTCTCCCTCATTTTTGAAGGACAATTTTGCTGGATATAGGAGTCTTGGTTGGCAGTTTTTCTCTTTTAGTAATTTAAATATATCATCCCACTGTCTTCTAGCTTCCATGGTTTCTGCTGAGAAATCTACACATAGTCTTATTGCGTTTCCCTTGTATGTGATGGATTGTTTTTCTCTTGCTGCTTTCAAGATCCTCTCTTTCTCTTTGACCTCTGACGTTCTAACTAGTAAGTGTCTTGGAGAATGCCTATTTGGGTCTATTCTCTTTGGGGTGCGCTGCACTTCTTGGATCTGTAATTTTAGGTCTTTCATAAGAGTCGGGAAATTTTCAGTCATAATTTCCTCCATTAGTTTTTCTCCTCCTTTTCCCTTCTCTTCTCCTTCTGGGACACCCACAACACGTATATTTGTGCGCTTCATCTTGTCATTCAGTTCCCTGATACCCTGTTCAAATTTTTCCATTCTTTTTCCTATAGTTTCTATTTCTTTTTGGAATTCATATGTTCCACCCTCCGATTCACTAATACTAGCTTCTGTCTCTTTAAATCTACCATTGTAGGTATCGTTTGTTATTTCCAGCTTTTCTACTTTGTCCTTCACTCCCATAAGTTCTGTGATTTGTTTTTTCAGTTTTTCTATTTCTTCTTTTGGTTCAGCCCATGTCTTCTTCATGTCCTCCCTCAATTTATCGATTTCATTTTTGAAGAGGTTTTCCATTTCTGTTCGTATATTCAGCATTAGTTGTCTCAACTCCTGTATCTCATTTGAACTATTGGTTTTTTCCTTTGACTGGACCATATTTTCAATTTTCTGAGCGTGATCCGTTATCTTCTGCTGGCGTCTGGGCATTTAGTCAGATTTCCCTGGGTGTCGGACCCAACAAGGTTGTAAGATTTTTCTGTGAAATCTCTGGGCTCTGTTTTTCTTATCCTGCCCAGTAGGTGGCGCTCGTGGTGCTCATCTGTCTGCGGGTCCCACCAGTAAAAGATGCTATGGGTCCTTTAACTTTGGAAAACTCTCGCTGTGGGGGGGGTTGCCAGCCGAAGCCGCTTGGTTGAGTGCCAATCCGAATCTCCCAGCCGGCCCGGGGATCTGTGCGCGGGGAGGGTCACCGGCCTCTGCGGCTTGGGAGAACGCCTGTCCAAATTTCCCAGCCGGCCCGGGACGCCAAGCGTGGCATGAGGGTGCCAGCCGCCGTGGCTTGAGGAAGTGTCTATCCACCGTTCCCAGCCGGACAGGGAAGCCACGTATTTGGAAGGGATCCCAGTTGCCGTTCTCTGCGGCTTGGGGATCTCCGATCCAATTCTCCCAGCTGGTCCGGGGGGCCATGCGTGGGGTGGGGAGCACCATCCGCCACGGCTTGAGGGGACTACCTGTCTAATTCTCCCAGCCGGCCCGGAAAGGAGGGAGGGAGGGACTCGTTGATCTCACCGGAGCGGGTTCTCCCAGCCAGTCAGCCGTTCCAGAATGGGGTACGCTGTCTTCTTGGTCTCTGTCCTGGCTCCGGGAGCTGTTCTGAATCGTTTCTACTTCTCTAGTAGCTGTTCTGGAGGAGGAACTAAGACCTGCGCATCTTTCTAAGCTGCCATCTTTTCTGGAAGTCTAATGCAATTTTTTTATTAATTAAAAAAGTTACAAGAAAGAAACATAAACATTCTTGACATTTGCTCATACCGTTCTACATATATAATCAGTAATTCACAATATCATCACATAGTTGCATATTCATCATCACGATCATTTCTTAAACATTTGCATCAATTCAGAAAAAGAAATAAAAAGACAAAATAAAAATAAAACGAAAACAGAAAAAAAAAATTATACATACTGTACCCCTTACCCCTTCCTTTCATTGATCACTAGCATTTCAAACTAAATTTATTTTAACATTTGTTCCCCCTATTATTTATTTTTATTCTATATGTTCTACTCATCTTTTGACAAGGTAGATAAAAGGAGCATCAAACACAAGGTTTTTACAATCACACAGTCACAGTGTGAAAGCTATATCATTATACAATCATCATCAAGAAACATGGCTACTGAAACACAGCTCTACATTTTCAGACAGTTCCCTCCAGTCTCTCCATTACTTCTTAGATAACAAGGTGATATCTACTTAATGCGTAAGAATAACCTCCAGGATAGCCTCTCGACTCTGTTTGGAGTCTCTCAGACATTGACACTTTGTCTCATTTCACTTCTCGGCCCCCCCCCCCCCCCGGTCGAGAAGGTTCTCTCAATCCCTTTATGCTGAGTCTCAACTCATTCTAGGATTACTGTCCCACGTTGCCAGGAAGGTCCACACCCCTGGGAGTCTTGTCTCACGCAGACAGAGGGAGGGTGGTCAGTTTGCTTGTTGTGTTGGCTGGAGAAAGAGGCCACATCTGAGCAACAAAAGAGGTTCTCTTGGGGGTGACTCTTAGGCCTAATTTTAAGTAGGCTTGACCTATCCTTTGTGGGGTTAAGTTTCATATGAACAAACCCCAAGACTGGGAGCTCAGCCTGTAGCTTTGGTTGTCCACACTGCTGGTGAAAATATCAAGAATTCAACTTGGGGAGGTTGAATTTTCCCCCGTTCTCACCATTCCCTGATGGGGACTTTGCTAATACTTTTCCACTCACTGATCAAATCACTCTGGGACAAACCAACAAAATCTCATGTCCTACCCAAAGTTTCATGTATTTATATTGCTCAACCAACCATCTAAATAAGTTATGTTAGGACATGCACAAGTCAAAATATAAATTTTGTACCAAATAAACATTTTTTTGCTTTAGTCTCACACGTAAGTTGAAATTTTTAAATATTAATTACCATCCATTTTCAGCATCCTGCAGTAATGACATTCCTTTGTTCTTCCTCAAGCAAAAACATTTTTAAAATTTGTACCTTTGGTCACTATCATTATACACTCTAGGCATTCCTAGATTATACCATCTCAATCTTTATTGTCTATCTTTTTTTGTGATTTCATTTATGCCCCCCAGCCCTCTTCCCTCTCTCATTCTCACATTCAACTTCATTTAGTGTTTTAACATAATTGTATTACAGTTAAGTAGTATTGTGCTGTCCATTTCTGAGTTTTTATATTTAGTCCTGTTGCACAAGCTATATCCCTTCAGTTCCAATTACCCAATATCTTACCCTGTTTTTGTCTCCTGATGATCTTCTCTGTTACCAATGAAATATTCCAAGTTTATTCACTAATGTTAGTTCATATAAGTGAGACCATACAGTATTTCTCCTTTCATTTTTGACTAATCTTATTCAGCATAATGTCCTTAAGGTCCATCCATGTTGTTACATACTTCATAACTGTATTCTGTCTTAACAGCTGCATAATATTCCATTGTATGTATATGCCACAGTTTGTTTAGCCACCCGTCTGTTGATGGACATTTTGGCTGTTTCCATCTCTTGGTAATTGTAAATAATGCTGCTATAAACATTGGTGTTCAAATGTCCGTTTGTGTCCTTGCCCTCATGTCCTTTGAGTAGAGACAGCATATAGATGGGTCCTGTTTTTTAATCCATTCTGCCAGTCTATGTCTTTTGATTGTGGAGTTTAATCCATTCACATTTAGTGTTATTACTGCATGGGTAGTACTTTCTTCTGCTGCTTTGCCTTCTAGATTTTACATATCATATTAATTTTCCTCCTTTTTACCTTTATTCATAGTCTTCCTTTCTACATTCTTCTGCACACCTCTCTCTTCTGTCTTTTTGTATCTGTCTCTCACTGCTCCCGTTAGTATTTCTTGCAGAGCTGGTCTCTTGGTCACAAATTCTCTCAGTGATTTTTTGTCTGAAAATGTTTTAATTTCTCCCTCATTTTTGACGGACAGTTTTACTGGATGTAGAATTCTTGGTTGGCAGTTTTTCTCTTTTAATAATTTAAATATATCATCCCACTGTCTTCTCGCCTCCATGGTTTCTGCTGAGAGTTCTATGCATAATTTTATTGGGCTTCCCTTGTATGTAATGGATTGCTTTTCTCTTGCTGCTTTCAAGATTCTTTCTCTTTGACCTTTGACATTCTGATTAGTAAATGTCTTGGAGTATGTCTATTTGGATCTGTTCTCTTTGCGGTACGCTGCACTTCTTGGATTTGTAATTTTAAGTCTTTCATAAGAGTTGGGAAATTTTCAGTGATAATTTCCTCCATTAGTTTTTCTCCTCCTTTTCCCTTCTCTTCTCTTTCTGGGATGCCCACAACATGTATATTCATGCAGTTCATATTATCATTCAATTCCCTGAGTCCCTGCTCATATTTTCCCATTTTTTTCACTATATTTTCTTTTTCTTGTTGGATTTCATATGTTCCGTCCTCCAGTTCACTAATCCTATCTTCTGCCTCTCGGAATCTACCGTTGTAGGTTTCCATTGTTTTTTCATCTCTTCTACCATCCATACCTTTTATTCCCATAAGTTCTGTGATTTGTTTTTTCAGACTTTTGATTTCTTCTTTTTGTTCATTCCTTGCCTTCTCTATATCCTCCCTGAATTCACTGATTTGATTTTTGATGAGGTTTTCCATGTCTGTTCGTATAGTCTGAATTAATTGTTTCGGCTCTTGTATGTCATTTCAGTTGTTGGTTTGTTCCTTTGACTGGGCCATATCTTCAATTTTCCTAGTGTGATTTGTTATTTTTTGCTGGCATCTAGGCATTTAATTACCTTAATTAGTTTATTCTGGAGATTGCTTTCACCTCTTTTACCTAGGGTTTTCTTGCTGGATGAATTTGTTGTCTTTATGTTCTTTGACGTTCAGTTCAGCTTTATCTGGACCTCTAGCTTAGGTTTTGTTTAACAGAGGAGAATTTTTCAGTTCTTGTGTTCTTGCCCTGCTTGTATGGTGCCTTCCCCCGCTCACACTTAGGAGGGTCTACTTAGGTATTATAGACTGCAGCCAGATTTTCCCAGACCAAACTGGCCTCCTATCAGGCAGAAAGAGTCACCTGCATCAGTTTTTCCTGAGGGTGAGACTCAGCAGATTAAAAGACTTTCCTGTGAAGTCTCCCGGCTCTGTTTTTCTTATCCTGTCCAGTATGTGGTGGTTGTCTGCCTGCAGGTCCCATCAGCATAAGGTGATGTGGTGCCTTTAACTTTGGCAGATTCTCCCTGCTGGAGGTGTGGTGGAGACAGAGGAGAGGTTGTAGGCTGGTTTTAATGGCTTCAAATTACCAAGCCCTGATGTCTGAATTCCTTGAGGGAGGGATTTCACCTGAGTTGGGCTTCACCCCTCCCCTTGGGAAAGCATAGGCTCCAGACAAGCCCTCAAACGAGCTTGTTTCTGCCTTGCCTGGGGCAGTTGCAGCCTGAGAAGCCCTGCTGTTGTATCCAAAGGCAGTGAAGCCTTTGTAAAAACACAGCCACAAAAACCTGTGTTTCCTTTTTAAATTTTTTTCTTTTTCCGTCAGCCCTGCCCCCTTGGTGCCAGAGCTAAAATGAGCGACCTCTGCTTTGACCAGGTTTACCTGAGCTGGGGGCCTATTTTTAGTAGTCAGAATTTGTTAACCAAGCAATTGGCGTTTGGTTGGGCTCAGCCCTTGCTGCTGGTAAAGCCTCTTTCCTTTCCCCTGTGGAGAGCAGCCTGTCAGGGAGGGGTGCCGGCTACCGAGTCTTGGGGAACTCACAGTTCTGGGAGGCTCACAGCCAGTCCACCTGGTCCAGACTGGGGTACGCTGTGTTGTTCAGTCACTGACGTGGCCCCAGGAACTGTTCTGTACTGTTTCTGATTATTTAGTAGTTGTTCTGGAGGATGAACTAAAATGCACACATTGTTAAGCTGCTATCTTGGCCGGGAAGTCCTCTAGAGTGTTTTTCAATAGGAGGCAGTTTTGTCACCCAGGGGACATTTGACTATGTCTGGAGACATCTTTGGTTATTGCAACTGGGGGGATACTACTGGCATCTAGCAAGTAGAGGCCAGGAAAGCTACTAGAACATCCTATAATATATAAAACAGCTTCTCCCCAGCACCCCTCCAGCAAAGAATTAGCCAGCCCAAGGTTGTCAGTAGTGACAAGGTTGAGAAACCTTGCTCTAGGACAGGACTGTTGTAAATAGAACCAAAACTTTGAGGTTGGAAGGCCATACTGCTAGTTAAGAGCAGAGTAGCATCTAAAGCTCAGTTCAATCTAGTCTAATGTTCTGCCTGCTACCATGGCGCCATTCTTAGTCAAATGGCATTATATGACAGAATATGTTGTCTAGCTTCATCTCCCACTAATCCTGATTCATACTTCTTTGCTCTAGGCACACTCAATTGTTTATATACCATGCAACTTTATTCCTTCATGTTTATGTTGGTCCCTTTGCCTGGAACATCCTTCTTTTCTTTACATTTCTTCCAGGAAGTCTTCACTAATCTATAACACCCCAGATTGGGCTAGAAACCACTGTTTTATTCTTCCATAGGTAGTCTTTAGCATATAACTAAAAAAAATCTGTTTGTGTGTCTGTCTTCCTCACGAGACTGTGAGAGCTTCTTGGGGGTTAGAACTTTTTCATTCTTTTGCTGTCATTGCTTAGCACAACACATGCAAGACACTAAGTCATAGGCATGAGTCCAAGGAAATGTTTAGAAAAGGGAAAGATGAATGTAAAATAGTGTTGGGGAAGGTGTCATAGACATTTTGAGAGTTGAAGATTCCCATGATTCCTTGAACGTTTTGTGAATGTGTGGGCATCTCATGTTGGGTAGGGACATTTCTTAAGACAGTAACAGCTTTTTCTCATGGTGTTTTTCTGCAGGTTGATATGTCAGACCTGTCTCCAGAGGAACAGTGGAGGTAAGTGTGGCTGAATGGGCCTCTCATTCTGGGAACTGCAGGTTAGCTCAGCAAATAGAATTCTATATCTATATTTTGCTTGCCTGTGTGTTTAGGAAGCAATGGCTCAATATTGGCAGGACAGGTCTTTTAATATCTTTCCCAGTATGTGGGTCATGCTGGATAACTCCCTTAGTCCCAGGGAATAAGTAGGTAATTGCACCACATCATTCATTAGGATTTGAATACTGTTCTGCCACTTAGTAGCTGTGCGAATTTGGGTAAGTTAATTTCTCACTGCCTTAGTTTTCTCCATATGTAAAATGAGTATCATAACTACCTACTTCATGGAGTTGTGAAGATTAATATATATGAAGCTCTTAAAACAGTTCCTGGTATGTGTAAGCTCCCAGTAATTGTTACCTGCTGTGAAGATAATTATCATCACCATCATCATTAGTATCCACGTTATGGAGTGGAGAGCTCTAGTTAAGAAAATGGGAGATGTATCTTCTGATCTCGAATCTGCCACTAACTTGCTTTATAATCAGAGTGAGTCAACGAACATTATGTTTGTGTCGTGATTCTCAATCACTAAAGGAGTTTGATGATGGTTTCCTTCCATACACACTTCACAAGGAGGTTGACCAATGAGCTTAAATTAAACAAGTAAAATTTAATAAGGGGAGAAACTTCATTTGAATTGAAACTGTCAGTTATACAGGTATAGGATGGCAAAGATACCAACTTCATAACAAACTCAGAATGATTTTAGGTGACTTTAGGCTCAGTATGTACCAATAGCATACTTCAGCTACCAAAATAGTCCAGAAAATTTAGAAGTTATTTATAGAAATATGCTATCTGCCTTAAGGAAGGTTACAGTGCCACTGTACTCTGCTTTGTGTAGGTCACATGAGTTTGTTCTAGGTACTGCTTATTAAGAGGATCTTAAACTAACTGGGCAATGTCTTGAAGAAGGCAAACGGAATAAATGGTCTTTATGTCATGTTTTGTGAATAGTGATTGAAAGAACTAGAACTGTTAGACTAAAAGGGCATAGGAAAGTGGTGATAGGAACAGGATAGTTGTGTTTTTTATTTGTTTTGATAGGATCATGATAAATCTTTAAAGTGGTAGCATTGGAAAAGAGGAGCATCTGTGTCCTTCATTGTTCCAAAGTATAGGATTATGTTTAATAGATTGAAGCTGTAGGAAAGTAGATTTTATCTCAATAACAGAAATGTCTTTCAATAAACAGATATCTAGACAGATAGTGAACTTCTGGTCCCTTAAAGCATTAGAATTTTGTCCTTTCATAGAATAACATTAGTGCCTACAATGTGCCAGACACTGCTGCTTCTAGAGCAGACTACCTCAAGAGGCATAGTTCTCAGTCAATAGAAGTATACAAGCAGAGGACCACAAAAATAAATTTTCATTGGGTATGAGCTTAGAGTAGATGACTTCTCTGGTCTTTTCTAGATCCTTTCTTTGATTTCATGTTTACGCATCCATTCAGTTATATACTATCTGAGAACAAGAAACTTGTCTCTTGCTATCTTTATGCCTCCTCACAGTTCTTAAATTTGTTAGTGTTCTCCATCTTTTTGGCTTTTCTTATCATCACTATAGCCTATGAGTAAGCCAGAACAGATAGGAATTTCTTTTGATAGGTGAAGAAATTGTGATGTAGAGGCCTGAAGTTTCTTGGCCAAGGTCACACAGGTGAATCTGAACCTAAGTTTTTGACTTCCAACCCATTCACTTTCTGCAAGATTCTGCCACCTAAGATTTATACAGGATGAACCCTTAGGTGTTTTGACTGGCTAGCTGACATTTGGCTGCTTACACTGCCCAAGGTTTTCCTTTGTGTGTGTGTTTTCTTTCTTTCTTTTTTTCTCTTGTAGCATTTTATTATGAAAAATTTCAAACATACAGAAAAACTGAAAGAATCATTTAGCGATCACCCTAATACCTACCACTTAGAATCCTTGATTAATTTTTTGCTATATTTGCTTTGTTATATATTTATCCGTAATTCATCCTACTGGGTTCTTTTTTTCTGTTGGTCTTTCTTTACCCTTGGGAATTCCATAAAGACACCATTTGTATTGTCCTTTTTCAGTAGCCCTGTGTGTGGGATATTTGTTTAGAATCTCCTGTCTACAGGCAACATTTTAATTTGCTTTTTTCTCTAACTTTTTTTTTTTGGTGCTTGGGTTGTGAATTGAACCCAGGTCTCCTGCGTGGCAGGCACACATTATTCCACTGAACCACCTATGTACCTACTCTTCTTACTCACTCCTCTCACTTGGCTGACTCTAACCCAGAGTGGTGGGATTATTCTGCTCTGTTCTCAGAAGTTTTTGCCTGTATTGGCCAAGGAAATGGGCATGTGTTAATCCTCAGGACCAGAGAATGCTGAGCTTAGATTAAATAAAAGTTTCAAACTCTACTGTAGTTACTGAGCTTCCTTGAACCCTTGAGGAGACTTTTACCTGTGAAGGCTGATGACGAAGTCACTGTTGAAATAGTATAAAGATGAAGCAGTCCAGATTCTTCAGGCTTGAATTAGCCTTAAGGATTCCTGACCCTGGCAGGGAGGGTAGGATGTGTGGGGCAAGACTTTAACCCTGGAATCAGCACACGTTTGCAGTGTTACTTATTTATTTGATGTCATAAATATCATTGAGCTAGAGTATAAGGTTTTATGGCTATAACCTTTTCTCTGTTTTACTTTCTCCTTTTAGTAACTGGTTGAAACATACCTGAAATGGGCAGTGAACTTGCTTTTCTTGGGAATTTCCTTCCTGCTGCAGGAAAGGTGTTAGCTCATTCTGCCCTTATGGGAGGGAGCAGCAGACCACCCATCTCTAATCACAATGTCTGAGCTTGGTTCCTTGGACCCATAGAGGCCTTGTTCTATCCCAAAATGCATTCTTTAGGAGCTGGTCTTCTCAGGGCCTGTGTTCTAGCCCCTAATTTTCACATACCTTGCAGCTGCTAAACATAGGGGTGTGTTCTGAGTTCTGGTCCCATGAGATATTCTTGGAAAGTATTGCCTGTTTACCACCATACTATCCCTGACCTAGCTCACTCCATCTATTTGGCTTTCAGGGTTGAGCACGCACGCATGCATGCCAAGCACCGTGGCCATGAAGCCATGCATGCTGAGATGGTCCTCATCCTCATCGCTACTTTGGTGGTGGCCCAGCTACTCCTGGTGCAGTGGAAGCAGAGGCACCCCCGCTCCTACAATGTAAGCCACTTTGTCTCTCAGTTCTTTGCCAGTTAGCAGGAGATCCTCCATAAGTATTCTAGGGTCCCCGCTATCCCAGGCCAGTTGTAGGCAGAGAATAAACAATAACAATGACCTTTATGTATGAATGGTTAACAGTGTACGGTGTGGGTCTAAGAGGCAAGTGATTCAGAGAGTAAACATGAGCCACTTTACTTTCATGGCCAAAAAGAGGTAAGTACTCCCTTTTCAGCATTGTGGGATAGATTGACAAAGATTCATGAGGAGCTATTCAAATGAATGTAGTGATAATTACTTGACTGGGAAGATCAAACCTCCAGTGAATCTTATAGGTGGAATTTAGATTTAGCTAATCTTGTCGAGGACATGGCAAACAGTATACTAGGTAGATTCTTTTACAACTATCATCTTAGAAGTTTTTAGCCTTTGCAGATATACAGTGCCCTTTTTTTTTTAATGAGAAATCTTCACACACATACTTTCTATACATGATACACAATCAGTGGCTCGCAATACCATCACATAGTTGTGTAGTCATCACCGTGATCACTTTTTAGAACATTTGCATCACTCCAGAAAAAGAAAAAAGAAAAAATACATACCATACACCTTACCCCTCCCTGTCACTGACCACTAGTGTTTCCATCTACCCAATTTATTTTTCCCTTTGTCCCACCTATTATTTTTTTATTTCTTTTTATCCATATTTTTTACTCATCTGTCCATACTCTGGATATAAGGAGCATCAAACACAAGGTTCTCACAAATACATAGTCACATTGTAAACATTATGTCTTTATACAGTCATCTTCAAGAATCTAGGTTGCTGGAACACAGCACAACAGTTTCAGGTACTTCCCTCTAGCCTCTCCAATATGCCATAAACTAAAAAGGGATATCTATATAATGCATAAGAATAACCTCCAGACTGGAGGAATACAGATTGTGCAACAGGACTGATTGTAAATATTCAGAAATGGATAGCACAATGCTACCTAACTGTAATACAATAATGTTGGTACACTGAACGAAGCTGAATGTGAGAATGAAAGAGGGAAGAAGGCTGGGGGCACAAATGAAATCAGAAGGAAAGATAGACGATAAAGACTGAGATGGTATAATGTAGGAATGCCTAGAGTGTACAATGATAGCGACTAAATGTATAGAAGAACAAAGGAATGTTAGTACTGCAGGGTGTTGAAAATAGGATGATAATTCATATTTTGAAACTTTAACTTACGTGTAATACTAAAGCAAAAAATGTTTATTTGGTACAAAATTTATATTTTGACTAGTACATTACCTAATATAACTTAAGTGAACAGTTTAATTAGACACCATAAATACATGGAGCCTTGAGTAGGGCATGAGATTTTGTAGGTTTGTTCAGAGTGATGCCCTGATAAATCCCAGAGTGATTTGAACAGTGAATAAAAAAATATTTGCGAAGTCCCCTTGAGGGAATGTCAAGAAAGGGGGAAAATTCAACTTCCGCATTTGGAGAATTCCTAGTATTTTCACAAGCAGTAGGGACAACCAAAGCAATAAGCCGAGCCCTCAATCTTGGGGTTTGTTCATATGAAACTTATCCCTGCAAAGGGTAAGCTAAGCCTACTTAAAATTAGGCCTAAGAATTATCCCAGATGTGGCCTCTTTCTCTCTCAGCCAACACTGCAAGCAAGCTCACTGCCTCCCCCTCTGTTTGGGATATAACTCCCAGGGGTGTAAACCTTCCTGGCAACATGGGACAGAAATCCTAGAATGAACTGGGACACAGCATTAAGGAAATGAGAAAACCTTCTAGCCACTTAAACTGCATTTTATCTCATTTCTCTCTTCCCTCTTTTGGTCAAGAAGGCTTTCTCAATCTCTTGATGCCCAGTCCTGGCTTATCCCAGGCTTTCTGTCCCATATTGTGAGGGAGATTTACACCCCTGGGAGTCATGTCCCACATAGTGGGAAAGGCAGTGAGTTCACATGCTGAGTTGGCTTAGTGAGAGAGAGATCACATCTGAGTGACAGAAGAGGTTCTCTGGGGTGACTCTTAGGCCTAATTTTAAGTAGGCTTAGCCTATCAGCCAGAATAAGTTTCATAGGGGCAGATCCCAAGATCTAGGTCTCAGCCTCTTCATTTGGTTATCCCCACTACTTGTGAGAGTATTAGAAATTCTCTGAATGGGGAAGGGATATTAGCTAGGATTCTCTAGAGAAACAGAATCAGCAGGAAATATCCACAGATATAAAATTTATAAAAGAATCTCATGTAACTTTTGAGGAATGTAGAGTCCAAAATCCGTAGGGCAGGCTGTGAAGCTGACGACTCTGATGAAGGGTCTGGATGAACTCCACAGGAGAGGCTTGCCAGCCGAACCAGGAAGTGAGAGACTCTCTCTTCTGAATTCTCCTTAAAAGCCTCCCAGTGATTAGATTAAACATCACTCATTGCAGAAGACACTCTTCTTGGCTGATTATGAATGCAATCAGGTGTGGATGCAGCCGATGTGGTCATAATTTAATTCTATGAAATTTCCTCATAGTAACAGACAGGCTAGCACTTGCCCAACCAGACAGATGGGTACCACCACCTGGCCAAGTTGAGACATAAACCTGATCATGACAAGGACTTTGCAAATACTTCTTTATTCATTGCCCAGATCATTCTGGGCTTTATTGGGGCACCACATTAACCTGGACAAACCAACAGAATCTCACTCTCTATTCAAGATTCCATGTACTTATGGTGTTCAACTAAATTGACCATAAAAGTTACATTAGGAAATGTACTACCCAAGATATAAATTTTACACCCAATAAAAATCTCTCCCTTTAGTCTCACACAGAAGTTTAGGTTTTAAAATATGGACGATATCATCCTTTACCCAGTCTTCTAGTATACCTTAGTCATATCCAGATCAGCTCATTCATGTCTCTAGTTGAAGTCTGAGCCCTTTTTCAACTTTTTCAACAGTTCCTGTATGGGGTACTGCTTACTTTCATAGCTTCAGAGCTCTAACTCTGAATTTCAGGTGCCACCTAACTACCCAAAGTTTCTGGGAAAGATCATGTTATATACAAACAGCTCAGTATCTCAGAATTTAAGATTAACAGTTACATCTCATGAATATACATGACTGCTGTAAGAACTTACAATCTAGGACCCTTTACAATAAGCCCCAACCTGATAACCCATGCTCTTGACTTCAGTGCATCGAATTTTTATATTATAGTTAGTCCATATGATTGAGGTATGATAATATTTGGTTTTTTTTTCCCTGACATTTCATTTAATGTATAGCAATTAAGGTTCATTCTCCTAGTTGCATGTCTCACAAATTCATTCCTTTTTGTGGCTGCTTATTAGTCCACTGTCTGTGTACACCATAATTCTCTTTTCCATTCCTCAATCTTACCCTTAGGCCCTCTATTCATTGTGGATCAGGATCAGTGCTACCAAAACACCAGTCTTACAGTGCTCTTTTTCACATAAACTTGGCATACACCCACATAATGATAGTTATACTTTGAAAGAATAAATAAGCATGTATAACAGTAACAATAACTAACATTTATTGAGTGCTTACTGTGGTCTGGGCACTATTCTGATTACATGTATAAACTCAATTAATCCTCACAATAACCAGATAAGGTAGGTACTCTTTTCCATTTATGGATGAGAAACTGAGACATAGAAAGGTTAAATTACTTGCTCAAGTATAAAACCAATATTTGAATCCAGACAGTTTTGCTCCAGGACTTTCAGACTTAATCCTTAAATGACCCTGTTTCTCTAGGGTGTGCTTTTTCAAACCTTTCGTAGTATGGTACCGGGGTCTGTATCCCATGGGATGGCAGCTGCTGCATTGTCTCATTTCTTTCTTTCAACAGCCTTATGAAGTAAGTAGGATATTAGATAAAGAAATTGAGGCCTAGAGCATTGAAGCATGAGGAGGGTAGTAATATGTAGAGTCAGGATATGAACCCAGGTTCATATTTCATATTTTCCATTGTACCATATGTTGTTTCTGTAAAGGACTTTCTATCAAGGGAACCAAGAGGGTAATTTGGACAGTAAGAGGAAGTGAGGGATAGTCCTTGCTCTTGAGCCTGGGCATAAGTTTCAAAGAACACTGGCCTACAGTCACCTCAAATGCTGGCATGAACTACAAGTAGGGTATATCTGTACTTCCTAGTCACAGTGTATGTACTGCCTACATTTCTAGTTACAGTGTATGGAATGCATTATGAAGCAGGCTCAGCCATCTAGGTTTTCAATTTCATGTGTGGACCCTGCTTAGTTGTACAGGAGCATACACAGTCGTCTCGTTACTGCCATATGCTGTAAACATTATGCTATACATCATTGGTGAGGGGAAATGTTAACACTATAGCCTCTTTCATTGAGAACCTTAAACCCATGTCTTTAAAAAATAGGAAAAGTAAATCTGTAATGTCCTACTTTATGCTGTTGTTATATAGTAATGGTATATACTGGTTTTGTTAGGATCTCTGTTTACTTGTGTACTGCGAATGTTTTTACTGCTTCAGTTAACTCATTTTGAAAGAAGAGAAATTGCCAAGGCCTGTACACATTATCTCCAATCCTTTTTCAAGCTTTTCAGAAGTTGGAGCTGTTTTGCTTTGGAGGCAGTATTATCTAGTGGGATCAAACCAATCCCTATGGTGCTAACCCTCTGGACCAGAGAATGCTGGTCCTGACACCTTTCCTGCAATCCTCTTACCTAGCTATGTGATTGTACATCTCAGTTTTTCTAAATTCTAATATGGGGTGAGAATATCTAGTTATGGGTTGTAAACTATAAAGCTAATATTAGTGACTGCTATTGTTCCCACTTCTAAGAGAGAGCCAAGAATATAAAAATGGGTTTCCAGGGTACATGGGTGGTTCCGTGGTAGAATGCTTGTCTTCCATGCAGGAGACCCGGGCTCGATTCCTGGATCATATACCCTCCCCCAAAAAAGAAAAATGGATTTCCACATACTAATTTATATGGACATGGATTAGAATTTCATTTTATTGAGGTAAAACTCACATAACATGAAATTCACCATTTTAACCATTTTTAAGCATGCAATTCAGTAACTATTAGTACATTTAAAATGTTGTGTAACCATCCCAGCTAATTGGGATGCCTCAAAAAGAAGCCCTGTACCTGTTAGCTGGCATTCCCCATTTTCTTCTTTTCCCAGCCCCTGACAACTACTAGTCTACTTTTTGTCTCTGTAGATTTGCCTTTTTTAGATATTCATAAAAGGAATCATATAACATGTGGCCTTTTGTGTTGGCTTCTTTCATTTAACATAATGTTTTCAAGGTTTACCCACGTTGTGTATATAGGTGTACCTCTTTCCTTTTTATGGCTGAATAATATTCTGTTATAAAGATATACTGTTTTTGTTTATACATTAATCAGTTATTTCCACTTTTTGACTGTTGTAAATAGTGCTGCTATATCTTTGAACACCTGCTTTCAATTCTTTTGGCTCTATACTAGGAGTGGAATTGCTGGATCATATACTATGGTAGTTTGAAACTATGTATGTACCCCAGTAAGTTATGTTCTTAAAGGCAATAATCCATTCCTGTGGGTTTAAACCTATTGTATATAGTAGCTTTTGATGACATTACTTCAGTTTATGCGTGGTCCAGGATGGATATTAATCCTTTTATTGGTGTCCTTTATAAGAGACTGTAATTCAGAAAAAGAGAGAGAAAGCCATGGAAAAAAGAGCTGAACTCCACGAAATCCAGTAGAGAAGGGAAAGGCCAGCAGACCCCAGCACAGGCCTTGCCATGTGGCAGAGGAGCCAAAGATCATTGACAGCTGGTCTTCAGGAAGAAAGATTACCATGATTTGAACATTTTTCTCAGCCTCAAAGCTGTAAGCTTGTAAAAGCTAATAAATTCCCATTCTTAAAGCCAACACATTTCATGTTGTCTGTTTTGAGCAGCCTAGGAAACTAAAACAGATTTTGGTATCAGAAGAGTAGGGTACTGCTATTGTGAATGCCAGAAAGGTAGAAATAGTGATATAATTGACCAGTATGTAGAGGCTGAAATTGTGAGATGCTTGATAGAAAAGGCTTTTTCCTGTCTTTTGGGCCTGGCTTATTTTTTTTTTTATTTTTATTAATAAAACCAATCAACATATACATATGAACATTCTTTGTTTATTTCATCACATAATTGTATATTCATCATCATGATCATCTCTTAGAACATTTGCATCAATTCAGAAAAAGAAATAAAAAGAAAACAAAAAAATTCATACATACCATATCCCTTACCCTCCCTTTCATTGATCACCAGCATTTCAATCTACTAAATTTATTTTAACATTTTCTCCTCCCATCATCTACTTATTTTTAATTCATATGTTTTACTCATCTGTCCATAAGGTAGATGAAAGAAGCATCAGACACAAGGTTTTCACATTCACACAGTCACGCTGCGAAAGCTGTATCATTATACAGTCATCATCAAGAAACATGGCTACTGAAACACAGCTCTACATTTTCAGGCAATTCCCTCCAGCCTCTTTGTTATGCCTTAACTACAAAGGTGTTATCTATTTAATGCATAAGAATAACCTCCAGGCTAACCTCTTGGCTCTGGAATCTCTCAGCCATTGACACTTTATTTTGTCTCATTTCTCTTGTTCCCCTTTCAGTCAAGGTTTTCTCAATCCCTTGGTGCTGAGGCCCAGCTCATCTAGGATTTCTGTCCCACATTGCCAGGAAGGTCCACACCCCTGGGAGTCATATCCTACATAGAGATAGAGAGGGCAGTGAGCTTACTTGTGTTGGCTGAGAGAGAGAAGCCACATCTGAGCAACAAAAGAGGTTCTCTTTTGGGTGACTCTTAGGCCTAATTTTAAGTAGGCTTAGCCTGTACTTTGCGGGGTTAAGTTCATATGAACAAACCCAGAGATTGGGGGCTCAGCCTATTCCTTTGGTTGTCCCCACTGCTTGTGAGAATATCAAGAATTCTCCACTTGGGAACGTTGAATTTTCCCCTTTTCTCACCATTCCCCTAAGGGGACTTTGCAAATACTGTTTTATTCACTATTCAAATCCTGGGATTTATCAAGGCATCACTCTGGATGAACCTACAAAATCTCATGCCCTATTCAAGGTTCCATGTACTTATGGTGTTCAATTAAGCTGTCCACGTAAGTTGTATTAGGAAATGTACTAGTCAAAATATAAATTTTGTACCAAATAAACATTTTTTGCTTTAGTCTCCCACATGCGTTAAAGTTTTAAAATATTAATTACCATGTATTTTCAACACCTGACAGTATTGACAGTCCTTTGTTCTTCCTCATGCAAAATATTTTTAAATTTGTACATTTAGTCACTATCATTATACACTCTAGGCATTCCTGGATTATACCATTTCAGTCTTTATCATCTGTCTTTCCTCCTGATTTCATTTGTGCCCCCAGGCCTCCTCCCTCTATCATTCTCAAATTCAGCTTCATTTAGTGTTTTGACATAATTGTATTACAGTTGGGTAGTATTGTGCCATCCATTTCTGAATTTTTACAATCAGTCCCATTGCACAATCTGTATCCCTTCATTTCCAGTTACCCAATATCTACCCTATTTCTATCTCCTGATGACCTCTGTTCTTAACTGAAATTATCCAAGTTCATTCATTATATTAATTCATATCAGTGAGACCATACAGTATTTGTCCTTTTGTTTTCTGGCTAATCTTACTCAGCATAATGTCTTTAAGGTTCATCCATGTTGTTACATACTTCATAACTTTATTCTGTCTTACAGTTGCATAATAGTCTATCGTATGTATATACCACAGCTTGTTTAACCACTCGTCTGTTGATGGACATTTGGGCTGTTTCCATCTCTTGGCAATTGTAAATGATGCTGCTATAAACATTGGTGTGCAAATGTCCATTTGTGTCTTTGGCCTGGCTTGTTTTTGAGCCTGGTGATGTTGGCTTCATAGAATGAATTCAGTAGTGTTCCCTCCTCTGACTATTTGGAAGAGTTTAAGCAGGAATGGTATTAATTGTTTTTGCAATGCTTGATTAAATTTTCCTGTATAGCCATCTGGTCCTGGGCTTTTCTTTGCTGGTAGTTGTTTTTTTTTTTGGTTTTTTATTTTTTATTTATTTATTTAAAACATAATAACATGCAAACACAAACATTCTCACCATATGATTATTTCATTCTTGGTATATGATCAGTAACTCATAATATTATCACATAGTTTTATATTCATCATCATGATCATTTCTTGGAACATTCGCATCAATTCAGAAAAAGAAATAAAAAGAGAAAAGAAAAAACTCATACATACCATACCCCTTACCCCTCCCTCTTATTGATTGCTAGTATTTTCATTCTTTGCTGGTAGATTTTTTTTTTACTTTTTTTTATTGCGAAATATAACATACACAAAAAAAGCAATAAATTTCCAAGTACATTTTAACAAATAGTTATAGAAACAGATTTTAAAGTTTAATATGGGTTGTAGTTCCACAAGTTTTCGTTTTTTCTTCTAGCTTCTCCAAGACACTGAAGATCAACAGAAATATCAATATAATGATTGAGTAGTCATACTCATTTGTTAAATCCTATCGTCTTTGTTTTACTTCTCCTTCTCTTTAAATAACATAGATACATAAAAGCAATAAATTTCAAAGTATATTGCAACAATTAGTTGTAGAACAGATTTCAGAGTTTGGTATGGATTACAATTCCACAATTTTAGCTTTTTATTTCTAGCTGCTCTAAGATACTGGAGGCTAAAAGAAATATCAATATAATGATTCAGCACTCATACTCATTTGTTAAACCTGACCTTCTCTTTATAACTTCACCATCACATTTGATCATTCTCCCACTCTTTAGGGGTATTTGGGCTATGCCCATTCTAACCTTTTCATGTTGGAAGGAGCTGCCAATAATATAAGATAGGGGATTGGAACTAGATGTTCTGGAAGGGCTGGCCCCTCTGCATTTCAGGACTTATCTGATCTTGGGACTCATTTGGCGGTTGATGGTTTCTAGAAAGTTATCCTAGTGCATGAAACCTTTGTAGAATCTTATATAATGCCGTAGGTATTCTTTATTGGCATGGTTTTGGTTGGGGTTTGGCAAGTTATGATAGGTAGCAATGTCTAACTGAAGCATGCATAAGAATGACCTCCAGTGTAGCCTCTCTACTCAATTTGAACTCTCTCAGCCACTGATACCATATTTGTTACATTTCTTTTCCCCGTTTTGGTCAGGATGGCATTATTGATCCCACTGTGCCAGGGCCAGGCTCATTCCTGGGAGTCATCTCCTGAACTGTCAGGGAGACGTTCATCCCTGGATGGAATGTCCCATGTAGTGGGGAGGGCAGTGGTTTCACTTGCAGAATTGGGCTTAGAAAGAGAAAGGCCACATCTGAGCAACAAAAGAGATCTTCCAGAGATGACTCTTGGACATACCTATAGGTAGGCTAAGCTTCTCCACTACGTACGTAAACTTCACAAGAGCAAGCCTCAAAATCAAGGGCGTGGTCTATTGATTTGGGTGTCCCTGGATGCACGGTATCCAGGGTTTCCCTGGTGGTAAAGTTTAATAGTTCTATAAATTTTCTCCCATTCCCTCAAGGGACTTTGCCAATACTTTTTGATTATCTGCTTAATATACTCTGAGATGTATCCAAGCATTACATTAAGGTATACAGGATTAAAGGCTCTCATTCTTATTCTGCGCTCCCTGAGTATGGATTGTTTAAATGATCTATCCAGACAAGTTGTTAGATTATGTGCTACAGAAAATTTAGGTTTTGGACATGATAAAACTTTCTCCCTTTGGTCTCAAAGAGTAGGTGAAGTTCCAGAATACAGGCAATGTCTTCTTTACCCCTGCTTTGTAGGTAGATTTTTGATTCAATCTCTTTACTTGTGATTTGTTTGTTGAGGTCTTTTTTTCTTGAGTTGGTGTAAATTCTTCTTGGCTTTCTAGGAAGTTGACCGTTTCATGTAAGTTGTGTAGTTTGTTGGTGTACAGTTGTTCATAGTAACCTCTTAGGATCTTTTTTATTTCTTTGGGGTTCTCTGTTTTTTATTTTATTTCAACTTCTCTCTTTGTGAGTCTAGCTAAGGATTTGTTCTAGCTAAGGATTTTATTGATATTCTGAAAGAACCACCTTTTGGTTTTATCAGTTCTTGCTATTGTTTTTTATTCTCCATTTCATTATTTTCTGCTCTAATCTTCTTTCCTTTGGCTTGCTTTGGGATTGGTTTGCTATTCTTTCTCCAGTTTCTTCCGTTATTCAGTTATGTTGTTGGTTTTAGCTCTTTCTTGCTTTTTAATGTAGGTGTTTACGACTATAGATATCCTTCACAGCACTGCCTTCGCTGCATCCCATAAGCTTTGATGTGTTGTGTTCTTGTTTTCATTTATCTTGAGATTTTTTTTATTACTCTTGTAATTTCTTCTTTGACCCACTGATTGTTTAAGAGTATGTTGTATAACATCCATATCTTTTTTGTATTTTCCAATTCTTTGTTTGTTAATGATTCCCAGCTTCATTCCATTATGATCAGAGACGTACTTTGTATACTTTCAGTCTTTTTAAATTTGTTGAGACCTGTTTTGTGACCCAGCATATGATCTATCCTGGAGAATGTTTCATGAGTGCTTGGGAAGAATGTATATCTTGCTGTTTTGGGGTACAGTGCTCTGTATATGTCTATTAGTTCTAATTCTTTATCTTATAATTTAGGTTCTCTTTTTCTTTATTGATCCTCTGTTTTGATGTTCTATCAATTGGAGAAAGTGGTGTGTTGAAATCTCCCACTATTAACGGTAAAGTCACCTATTGCTGTCTTCATTTTTGCCAGTGTTTGCCTCCTGTGCTTTGGGGCACCTTGATTAGGAGCATAAATATTTATTATTATTATTTCTTCTGATGAATTGCCTGTTGTATTAATATATCGTGTCCTTCTTTATCTCTTACAAATTTTTTTGCATTTAAAGTCTATTTTCTCTGATACTAGTATAGCTACCTGAGAGTTTTTTGAGGGGTAGGGTGGGAGGTGGTTTGGGTTACTTCTTGCATGGAATAACATTTTCCATCCTTTTACTTTCAACGCTTTTGTCTCTTTTTGGTCTATAATGAGTCTTTTGTAAACAGCATATGAATGAATCATATTTTAAATCCATTCTGTCAATATGCGTCTTTTGATAGTGGAGTTTGTTCCATTTATATTCAGTAAAGGCTGTACTTATTTCAGCCACTTCGTCCTTTGCTCTTTACATATCTTATTTGTTTGTTTTTAGTCTCTCTTTTCCTTTATTGCAGCCTCATTTTCTGAATAGTTGATATTTTCTGATATATCTCACTAATCTCTTTCTCATTTCTTTCTCTCTGTGTATGTGTGTGTGTGTGTGTGTGTGTGTGTGTGTGTGTGTGTATATATATATATATATATATATATAACACAATAATAACTTAGCTTTATTATGATGTGTCCGTTCAGAGGACACTGTTTTCTTGGATTTTGTCGCAAGGGGATTAAAAGCTAGAGATTTAAAGCGAAATAAGAAGTGCAACCTAATGTATGCATGTTTACTAGAAAGCGTCCATACTTTTGTGGTAACTAAAAAATCAGAAGCAAACAATTTATAAAATGTGGCTCTAATTCCCTACTTAAATGTTTACATATAGAAGCAATGTAATCTAATATGTTGCAGGTAAAGCAGAGGAGAAATCTTTTATGATAACTGGTGACCACAGTATCACAGCTGAAAGGTACAAATATTGAATAGGTCTAAGACTACATATTATATATATTAGTCTAGAAATGTTAAACTTAATTTTTTTCCATTTGCACAGGGGTAATGCACTGTATTAAATATGTAAGGTCTTATTATCTACATGGGTTTGATTACAGAAACTAATAAAGCATTCTCTAAATAATGAAAAAGAAAAAGACTGCATACATGGAACAACATTATAGTTAGAATTCATTGAGAAATGAAGCCAGCAATTCCAGTATGAAGCTATTTTTCATTGTTTTTTTTTTTTACATGGGCAGGCATCGGGAATCGAACCCGGGTCCTCGGGCATGGCAGGCAAGCATTCTTACCTGCTGAGCCACTGTGGCCCGCCCTATTTTTCATTCTTAATGCTGCTCTCCAGTTTTGTTATATTGTTATACAACAGGTATCATTAGCTTTCTTCCTTCAAGTACTGGTGTCAGGCAGGAACCCTTAAAGAACTGGCATTGATTGAATCTTTTTGAAACCTAACAAATAATAGGTTCTCTTCATTCCTTTCTTCCTTCTTCCGATTTACAGGATACCTAATGAAATATTATGTGAATACAAACTAGTGACTACATTAAGACGTTAAGTTGAGTATGTATAAAAGGAAGAGAATGTTAGAAGACATATGTATGTTTATCAGCTTTTCTCAAGAAAAAATATCCACATTCTAAGGGCTCTTAAAAATGTGGAAAACTTGCCCTGTTATTACGGATTTTTAGAACACCTCTAACTATACACAAAATAAGACAAATAATACCTATAAATTTAAGGATGTGTTTAAAAGTATAAAGCAGGGGCTTTTGTCCCTTTCCTCCACTCCATAGTTAAGCTACTCCTTTTTGCATTCTTCAGTGGTCTCTGTGAAATTGAAGTTGTTGTTCATAATGGCAGCATTTGCAGTTTCTACTCCCTCCGTCCCCTTTGCTTCATTGGTGTGGTGAGGACCTTTGTGATGAAATGTACTGAATGAGGAACACCAAGATGCAGAGAGTGGTGAAAATCACCACAGCAGTGACCCCTCCAATGATAGTCAATGATACACTCCATTTCTTATAGCTTGGCCTTGTCCTGGATTATATGGGAAATTAGTACTGGCTGAGATCAAGTGGTCTAAGTGCCAGTGGTCCATAGCTGCTGATATGGGTAGAATGGTCAGCGGGGAGGCCCCACAGTGGGACTCCACCAGCCTGCCTGGGATAGGAATGTGAGTGGAGGCATTTATTTGCCTCAAGTCAGCCTTGAGAGGGGTGATCTGGTTGAACTGTACTCTGGGAAAGACACCCAGTGAATCCCAGAGTGTTGTATTTGTGAATCTTTTGGTGTCACTCTTCCCTGTTTCTTCCTGATACATGGCATATTGCTGAAACTAACACCACCCTTTTGGTTCTGATGGATTTTTCTCCTTGTTTCTGATGCTCCCTTGACAATATTGAATACCGATCCTGCTCAGCCCTCCTGCTAAATTATGATTATGACTTGTACCTCTTTCTTATTTTTTAAATGAAGAATTTTGAAGAAGAGGAAAAGAGTTCCTGTAGCTTGTACTTGGGCATTTTCCTTTTTTCAGAGTCCAGACTCTGCAATTCAGAGGTTTACAGAATCCCTGTTAGTATCTGATGGAAATTTTTGAAGTGAGAATGCTTTTCCAACTCATTCACAAACATACATATATTTTTATGACTCACTATCTCCTCCCAACTTGTAAACACTCAGATCAGAGGGTTAGTTCAAGTAAAGGCATTTTAAATACTGTTTCAGTTAATATAACCATGCACTGTTATACCAGCTAAATCAGTAAATGTCCTTTTACCTTCTGCCCCAAGGTTTCAGATCTATCTAGCAGAATAAATATGAACAGAGTACTAGACCTTGGCTGACCTCAATTCTCACTGTCTGTTTCTGTATATTTTAAAAATATTTTTCTTTGTGGTTACTGTGGGGTTTCTATTATACAACCTCCATCTACAGCCTACTAATTTGAAAAGATACCAATTTCACTTCATTAGCATATATATTCTCTGTTCCCATATTCCTGTTTCCCCTCTTTGTATTCTTTTTGTCCTACCTTATCTCTTTATAATTTAGGTATCCATTATCAGGAAATATGCCTTTATTTATTTATTTTTTTTGATGTGGGCAGGCAGCACCGGGAATTGAACCCGGGTCCTCTGGCATGGCAGGCACGCATTCTTGCCTGCTGAGCCACCGTGGCCCACCCAATATGCCCTTTTCTTGTTCAATTGTATCCTTATTCACAGGAATTAAAGAGGAGAGTTGTATAGGGAGACTACTAGTACTATTGGATTTTGCACTTGCCCTTTTAGTTACCTTTACTGAAGATTTTCATTTTTTCACAGTACTCCGAGTCCCTCTCTCCTTTCTTTTCCTTTCAACCTGCAGAACTCCATTTGGTAATTCTTGTAGGGCAGTTCTTTTGTTGTAAACTTTCTCAGTTTCTGTTTATCTGTGATTGTTTCAAACTCTCCCTCATTTTTAACAGATAGTTTTGCTGGATAAAGAATTTTTGTCTGGCAGTTTTTCTCTTTCAGCACCTGAAGTATATCACACTGCTGCTTTCTCCATGCTTTCTGATGAACAGCTGACACTTTGCCTATTTTGAGGATCCCTTATATGTGACAAATCGCTTTTTTCTTGCTGCTTTCAGAATTTTCCATTTACGTTTGGTGTTTGACATTCTGATTAATGTGTATCTCAGAGTAGGTCTAATAGGGTTTATACTATTTGGAGTAAGTTGTGATACTTTGACATATATATTTATTTATGTCTTTAAGAGTTGAGAAATTTTTGGCCATAATTTCCTCAGATATTCATTCTGCCCCATTTCTCTTCTTTTCTCCTTCTGGGACACCCTTGATGCCTGTATTTATGAGCTTCATGCTTTTGCTCAAACCCTGAGAAATGGTTGAATTTTTTCTGTTTTCTCTATCTGTTCTTCTGACTGTATGAACCAGTTCCCTAGTTCATTCTTCTGCCTGCTCATATTTGTTGTTGTATGCCTCCACTGTGTGTGTATGTGTGTATTTTTTTTTTTTTTGGCAATGGCAGACTCTGGGAATTGAACCTGGGTCTCTGGCATGGCAGGCAAGAATTCTGCCACTGAGCCACCATTGCACTGCCCTGCCTCTAGTATATTTTAAATCTCCATTATTGTACCTTTCATCCCCGTGATTTCTGTTATGTGTCTTTTTAAATTTTCAATTCTTTATGTTCATATATCTACCTAATATCCTTTAGTTCTATATCCATATTTTCCATCATAACCTTGAATTGATTTAGGAGATTTATTTGAGCTTCTTTGACTAGTTTCAAATTTTGTTCCCTTGACTGAGCTCTGTCTTCCTGTTTCTTAGTATGGCTTGTAAATTTTTTTTTCATCACATAGTTGTATATTCATTATCATGATCATTTCTTAGAACATTTGCATCAATTCAGGAAAATAAATAAAGAGAAAACAGAAAAAAATTCATACATACCATATCCCTTACCCCTCCCTTTCATTGATCACTAGAATTTCAATCTACTAAATTTATTTTAACATTTGTTCCCCTTATTGTTTATTTTTAATCCATATGTTTTACTCGTCTGTTGATAAGGTAGATAAAAGGAGCAACAGGCACAAGGTTTTCACAATCACACAGTCACATTGTGAAAGCTATATCATTATACGGTCATCTTCAAGAAACATGGCTACTGGAACACAGCTCCACATTGAAAACATGTTCTTTTAAAAAAGGGGAAAAGAAAAAGAAAAAAGAATATTAGCAGAAAAAATGAAAACCCAGGTAGATAAGAAGTTAGCCTGCCTGCACTTAACTGTGTCCACCACACCTGAGCCTGTGCCTCCCCTTTCCCCCCCTCCCCAATAACCGTGATTCTTGCAGGTGATTGTGTAACTATAGAGCTTTTAAGGTATGACTGTGTGACTGTGTAAACCTTGTGACTGACACTCCCTTTATCCAGTGTATGAACAGATGAGTAAGAAAGGAAAAAGACAAAAAATAAATAAACAATGGGGGGTTATAGGAGGAATGGGATGTTTTGGGTTTTCTTTTTTACTTTTATGCTTATTTTTATTCTTATTTTTTATGGAGTAATGAAAATGTTTAAAAATTGATTGTGATGATGAATGCAGGGCTATATATGATGTAACTGTGAACCACTGATTGTACACTTTGGATGATTATATGGTATGTATAATAAAAAAAACATAGGCTTTTCTGGGGCACATAATAGATACAAAACAGCAGAGCTAATCCAGCTGCTATTTACTGAGTGCCTTATAATGTGCCAGGCATTTTGCTGAGGTGTAGGTAGTATATTTATTTGCCCTTGTATGAATGTAGAAAACAAGGTTCAAAGAAATTAACTGAGCTGTACTCAACCAATGATTGGAAGAGTCAGGATTCACATCTAGTTCATCTTATTCCCGTGCTTACTCTACTCCTCTGTGTTGTATATTTATTTGTTCATTCAACAGATATTCTTGCATCCTTTATAGCCTTGTGCTGATGTTGTGTTCAATTAATGCTGCCTCCTTCATGGAGAAACCATTTTGAGAAACACCTTAACATTATCATATAAAGTTGAATATTCAAAATCTCTATGAGTCAGGATTTTAACTTCTAGATATGTACCAAGAGAAAATTTTTCACATGTATCCTAGAAGTCATAATATTAGAGTTTTCATAGCAGCCCTAATTTATAATAGCAAAAGCCTGTATGTGATTTAGTACCTATATATAGGTGAATAGAATAGATAATTTAGGTGTTATATTTACCTAGTGCAGTATTACATAACGTTTAAGATAAGAAATATGACATATAAACATATAACAATAACATAAAAATAATTAACAATGACAGCTACAAATAACAGTTCAGATGTATCTTAGCAATGTAATATTGAGTGAAAAGAGTAAGACCAAGATGACTGTATAGAACTTGATACCATTTGTATGGTTAAAAATAACTAAAACTAAACAATATGTCTTAACTATATGTGTGTGTGTGTGTGGTAAGACTGTATTTTTAAAAGCATGAGAATTATAAAATCAATATTCAGAAAAAGAAATCAATATTCAGGGTAGTGCTGACCTTGAATGGGAGGGAGACTAGAGGAAAGGATAAGGAGGAACACATAGCTGAATAGAAGTAATTTTAAATTTTCTTGCTGGTTGATTGGTAGGTTCAGTACTGTTCTAGTCTGCCAAAGCTGCCAGAATGCAACACACCAGAGATGGATTGCCTTTTAATAAAAGAGGATTTATTTAGTTAAAAAGATATAGTTCTTCAGAGGAAAGGTATCTAACTTTCATTTGAGGTTCTCTCTTACACAGGAACGCATAGGGCGATCTCTGCTGGCCTCTCCAAACTTCTGGGTTCCAACAGCTTTTCCCAGGTTGATTCCTTCCTGCATCTTCAAAGGTCTGGGCTGAGCTGTAAGTGCTGAGAGAGATATGCTTAGCTGCTTGGGCTGTGCTGCACTGAGTTCTCTCTTTTAAGCTTCCCATGAATGAAATTAAGCATTGCTCATTGTGGAAGGCACGCCCCTTAGAGACTGCATATGTATGTAATCAGTCATAGATGAGTTTCCCAGCTAATGATTCAAATCCACGGCAACAGAACTAGGCACTACCATTTGGCCAAGTTGGCACCTGAATTTACCATAAATACTTGTCTTCTTATTAAAACATAATTAAAAGAGGTCTATGTATGGACCATTGATGAGAGTGTTCAACAACCAAGAATTCTGATTACTTCATTTTTTCTGTGCCTCTGAGGTCCAAAAATAAAGGCAAGAATGAAAGAAACCTATAAGACAGGGGCTCAGATTGCTAGATGTTGATATACCATGATACAAATAGACCAACCAAAGGAACAAAATGAAGATGTCAGTGATAAATCTGTATATGATGGAAAGCTTATATATAATAAAGTTATAATCACCAATCAAGGAAGAAAATATTCTCTGTTAAATAGATTGTGTTGAGAAAACTGGCTCACCATATGGAGAAAACTTTAAATTAGACTCATATAACATTTTATAAGGGGGGATTCAAGATAAAATAAAAACACTAGTTATGAGAGGTAACATTATGAAGTTAATAGGCAAGTAGAGAAAAGATGTGATGAGTTTGATTACAATAAAATTAAGGATTATTGTTCCATAAATGATAGTATAGGCAAAATTAATTGATAACACAATGGGAAAAGAGATTAGTGATGTCTAAAATTGACAGTAGATTATACTAGAGTATACAAAGGAACTCCTACAAATCAACAAGTAAAAGACAGCAACTGCAATGAAAAATGGGCAAAGGATATGAATATTTTACAGAAGAAATCCAGTAGGCCATCAGGTATGAGAAGACATGCTCAAAGTCATTAGTAATCAGAGAACTGTACATTTAAACAGCAATGAGAGTTTACTTTACATCTGCAAGATTTGCAAAACATAGAAAGCTAGATAATGCTAAGTGTTGGCAGAGATCAGAAGCTATAGGAACTTTTGGGCACTCTTTGAGGGAGCAAAGAGTGTTGCAGCCATTCTGGAGAACAGTGTGACACTACTCAGACAGAATATAGACATACCCTATAACGTATTTTAAAGGAACTTTTGTAAGAGGGTGTTCATTGCAGTGTTAATTGTGGCAGTGAGAAGTTGGAGGCAGTCTGTCTCTGAGAGAATAATAGGTAGAATTTGGTGGATGTAAATCATAATACTATGTTAGAGTTAAAAGCAATAATACAATACAGTAGGTGTGCCCACAGTAACTTGAATTGAGTGGATCTTAAAAGCATAGCACTGAGTGAGAAAAAAATAAGAAACAGAAAGATATATAACACAATGCCAATAAATTAAAAATACACACATGGAAAAACAAAACAAATTGCAAAGAGGTACGAACAAAAAAAAAGTGTATTAAACACATAAGAATGTCTATGTTGGAAAGTAATGAGGAATCACACACAAAAAACAAATTCCCAGTGAAAGTTGTATAGGAGAGAGGCAGTGGGATTGATATTGAGTGGTAGAATCATGAATTGTTTGAGATTAGGCATCACAGCTCTCAAAAAAATATTTCTTATGCTGTGCCAAGAAATGGAATTAATTGATAAGGCTCTGTTTTCTCCTAAAGTGAATGAAGTTTCTGTTCATTACTAGTGTATAGTAGGTTGGCAGCCTAGCCTCATAGGTATCTGTGACCATCAAATGGAAAATCCATTAGCTGTGTTCTAGCTCAGGGTTTCTCATCAACAGAACTGTTGATATTTTGAGCTGGATACTTCTTTGTTTTTATGAGTGTCTTCCCTGTGCACTGTATGATATTTAGAGGCCCTGGCCTCTACCTACTAGAATTTGGTAGCACCCTCCCCAGTTTTGTGACAACCAGAGCTGTCTCCAGACATTGTCAGATGTCCCTGGGAAACAAAATCACTCCTAGTTAAGAATTGCTGTCCTAGATTCTAGAATCTGGAGCAGCATGGTATGTTGCCACACTTGAGACTGATTTTGAATTGGTATACCAACCCCACTGGTTGCACTGTGAAAAGTATTAAACTTCATTTTGTAACTTCAGAGCTCAAGTCTAGCCTTAAGGTTATAAGAAAAAAGACACTTAGTCTAAATTAACTGTCATTTGGAGTAAGAGATCCAACTTTTTGCCTATAGCTAAATGTCAGATACTGTTCTGTATAGTAATAGCAATAACATAACACCGTAAATTTTTTTTTCAAAGCAGCATAATTTTTATTTGAATGAGTAAAGATAATGCAGTCTTTTTTAGATTGTTTAAAGGGTTCTTTGACTATTCCATCTTCAGTCTGTCTCCCTCTTCCAACATTAAAACAATCCAATTCTCTATTTACAGGGCCTTTCTGAGCACGGTATTTGCTATCTCCTTTAGAGTACTTCTGAATTCTTTGATCAGAAAAGTTCAGGTTCCTATCTGAGGGCTTATGATGTCTGTGGCGATAGTTGTAGGATATCTTATTTTTTGAATTGGTTTCCTAGTGTTCTTTTTCAGCATTATCAGTAATAGTCGGGTCCAAAGTTCCTCTGATCATTCTTTCCTTGGTAAGGTGGAAGAGAATGCTTGGGCTTCCACTTTGGGTTCCTGGCATGCTCTCAGTTTTCACACCTCTCCTTGTCTTTAGGTTTTTTTGATTTATGTCCATATTTTCTGAAATCACGATCCTCAGGGATACCTGTGTTGATATAAAGCAGTTTACACTTGTACTAGAGAGAAGAAAGTGAGAATCTATATGTATAGAATGTTGGACAGCATGGCTTTAAGCGCAGAACGCAGTGGCAAGTTAACTGGTAATCCCTCAAGCCAATTCATAGAGGCACAATGTAGTTAAAGAGGAAAATACCATCTCTTTTCTATATTCTAGCCATCAACATAATTTACTATAAAAATAAATATTTCACTACTACCAATAGACCATAACTAAATTATATTGCTTTTTATCTTTGTAGACAAAAGCTTTTCAAGGTGGTTGCTTCAACCATAAAGTAAATCGATTTTTTTCACTCAAGGCTTTATACCAAATTACCCAGATTTAATGTTTTCCTGTAGCTCTTCTAAAAAGAGCTCCTTGTGTCAAAGTCTTCAAAGCCTCTTCTAGGTGATGAGAATAGTTTTCTTCATGAATCCTCTGGTACCTCAACTCATCTTCATTCCACTTTCCTTGAAATCTGAAAGAATCTGCTATTGACTTCTGAGGTGGTTTCTCTCCTTTTCCACTTCTTCTAACTCTGTAGTCATCAGGAATATATCTTGCTTGCATTTTCTGGAGATAACAATTCCTCTCATGCTCTTTGTAGGGTATACTTTCTGAATATTTGGGCATGTACTGAACTCTTCTATTATCTTCCACTCGTCCTGGTGAATATATTCAGTGAGGCTAATAAGTATATGAATTTTCTAAAGATTTCTTCTTATGATTGGGGAAGGTGGTCTATGTTCATAAGATTGATAATTTAGATTTCCATGAGAAGAAATCATTGGTTTACTCTGTCCATGTTTCTCATATTTTTCACTGTCCATTCTCCAAACAATAGGTCTTTTTGGATCCTTCCTATATTCAGTCATAATGCCTGATTTCTAGATACTGGTGATAAAGACCTGAGTTTCCACCTAGGGGGTCTAGACCGTGACAGTGCCATCCTTTGTCATGTGAGCAATATCCACTCTTCACTCTTCAGAAAGATGACCCTGTGGAGACTGCCCGTCGCTTGCTCAGTCAGCAGGACTGGAGAGAATAGTTGACATCCTGCATCACATCTAAAATTGCCATCTAGCTCAGCAGGCAAGAATGCTTGCCTGCCATGCCAGAGAACCTGTGTTCGATTCCCGGTGCCTGCCCATGTATAAAAAAAAAAAAAAAAAAAGAGTAAAATTGCCATCTAAATTTAGAAAGTAGCTTTTATTCCCTCTAGCTCTCTGGGCAATCTGTAGTTTTGTAATACAGGATAAAGGGCAGTTTTTGCTATTCAATCTTGACGTTACCAGAGGAAGGTTCCAGGTCAGGGTGGGAGCATTACAGCAGAAGGAAAAAGCAGGGGCTTCTCGACTCAGGTCCCACTGGTGATACATCTGGAGTCGCCTAAGGGACAAGGGCACAGTCCCTGGACATTGCCATCCCATGCCATGGCAGATGCTGTCTCCGTCATCTAGCATCCCCAGCCTCTCCATGGTTTTCCTACAAACTCAGTGAATGCTTGGGAGGCAGGGCTTGAGACAAGACAGAAAGTCTGATTTGGAAACCTGACCCAAGATAAACTTGCTTTTTGATCTCTTCCTTGCTTGGTTTTCATCATCTCTTTAGGGAATCTAATATTACTTACTCCTTAGCTCCTTCAGGGATGTTAGAGGAGGAATAAGTTTATGTCTGAAAAATATTTATCCTATTTTTAATGATCTCCAAGGAGAAACTTTCATTATCTCTATTACCAAATACAGTATCTTTTCAAATCCCCACATCCCAAACTGTTTTCCCCCTTTGGAATAGGTAAGTGGCAAAGTCCCCTACCTGGATGTCTTTCTTTTTTAAATCATTATATATTTTTTCCACTTGTCTTTTAGATACTGTATGAGGTAAAAAGTAGAGTTACAAATAAAAAATACAATAGTATTGGCATTTATATTTACCCATGTCATTATCTCTGTTGGAGATCTTTATTTCTTCATATGGCTTCAGGCAATTGTCTAATGTCTTTTTCCTTTTTTTTTTTTTATAATTCTTTAGTTTTTTACTTTTTTAAGTGTCTTTTCCTTGTAACCTGCAGAACTCCCTCTAGCATTTCTTGTAGGGCTGGTCTAGTGCTAATGAAGTTCCTCAGCTTTTATTTGCCTGGGAATGTCTTAATCCTACCCTCATTTTTTTTTTTTTTTAACATTTTTAAATAGTGAAATATATGTACAGAAAAGTAATAAATTTCAAAGTATAGCTTAACGAGTAGTTATAGAGAAATTTCAAAGTATAGTACAGGTTACAGTTTCATAATTTCAGGTATTTCCTTCTGGCTGTTCTCATTTACCAGAAACTAGAAAGAAATACCTATATAATGATTTAGTAGTCATGATCATTTGTTAAATCTTAACTTCCCTTTTACAGCTCCTCCCTGTCATTTGGTCATTCTCTCAATCTTCAGGGATATTTGAGCAATGATTATTCCAACTTTTTTATGTTGTAAAGGGATGTCACCATGATGGGGTAGGGAAATGTAACTGCGTGATATTCTGGGAGAGATTGGTACTTGTAAGTTTCAGGGTTTATCTGGCATAGGAAAAATCTGGAGGTTTTAAGTGTCTGAAAAATAAACTTAAGTAAAACTTTCATAGGGTCTTAAATAGAGCTCTGGATTCTCTCTAAGGTTTTCAAGAATACTGTCAATTAGGGCTTGGCATACCACGGTAATTTATAGTATTTGGCTGAAACTTGCAAAAGAGTAACTTCCAGAATGATCTTTCAATTCTATTTGAAATTTCTTAGCCACTGAAACCTTATTTTGTTACATTTCTTTTCTTACTTTTGGTCAAGCAAGCATTCTTGATTCATGATACCAAGGCCAGGCTCATCCCTGAGAGTCATGCCCTACGTTGCCAGGGAGACTTACATATGTGAATGTCATGTCCCATGTAATAAGTTTATTTGCAGAGTTTGACTTAGAGACTACATCTGAGCAACAAAAGAGATTCTCTGGGGATGGCTCTTAAATGTTTTATAAGTAGGCTTAGCTTACAATTGTAGAAATAAATTTCATAAGGGCCAACCTCAAGATTGAGAGCTTGGCGTATTAAATTGGGAGTCCTCAGTGCTTGAGAGAATATCAGGAATGCTCCAGATGGGGAAGTTTACTAGTTCCATATTTCTCCAGTTCCTCAAGGGACTTAACAAATTCTTTTATTATCTGCCTAAAATACTCTGGACTGTATTGTGGTATTATGTTAAGCTATACAGAATCATCAGATCTCATTCTCTGTTCTAGGCTCCATATATTTAGATTGTTTAAATAAACTGGCCAGACTGGTAAGTTAGATAGTATGCTATAGAAATTTAAATTTTGAACAGAATAAACATCTCTTCCTTTGGTCTCACACAGAATTGAAGTTTTAAAATACAGATAATGCCATCCTTTGTGAATATATATATATATATCCACAATATATATATATAAATATATATATATATATATTTAACTTTTTTATTGTATAGTATAACATATATACAAAGTAAAGGGAAAAAAAAGCAATAGTTTTCAAACCACTCTTCAGCAGGTAGTTATAGGACAGATCCCAGAGTTTGTCATGGGCTACCGTATGATCCTCTTAGATTTTTCCTTCTAGCTTCTCCAGAATATAGGAGGCTAGAGGGCTTAAATAATTTTTTATCATCAGAATTGACTTTTTTTCTTCCTTTTTTGTGAAAAATAACATATACACTGTATTAGTTAGGGTTCTCTAGAGAAACAGAAACAACAGGGAACACTTGCAAATATAAAATTTATAAAAGTGTCTCACGTGACCGCAGGAACTGCAGAGTCCAAAATCCACAGGGCAGGCTGCGAAGCCGACGACTCCGATGGATGGCCTGGATGAACTCCACAGGAGAGGCTTACCAGCCAAAGCAGGACTGAAACCTTTCTCTTCTGAGTCCTCCTTAAAAGGCTTCCCATGATTAGATTTAGCATCACTAATTGCAGAAGACACTCCCCTTTGGCTGATTACAAATGGAATCAGCTGTGGATGCAGCTGACGTGATCATGACCTAATCCTATGAAATGTCCTCATTGCAACAGACAGGCCAACACTTGCCCAATCAGATAAACAGGTGACATGTGTCCCTAACCATGACCCATGACATACACAAAAAAGCAAAAAATTTCAAAGCACAACACCACAATTAGTTGTAGAACATACTTCAGACTTTGACATGGTTTACAATTTCATGATTTTGGGTTTTTACTTCTAGCTGTTCTAAAATACTGGAGACTAGAATAGATATCAATTTAATGATTCAGCATTCATATTCATTTGTTAAACCCTATCTTCTCTATCTTTGATCTTTCCATCCCTCTCTTTACTAAATTTTTCATATTGGAAGGGTCGGTCACTAATTTGGGGTAAGAAGATAGAACTGTGGTGGAGAGGGCCAAGATGGCGACTTAGTAAGGTACGAGTGTCTTAGTTCCTCCTCCAGAGCAACTACTAGGTGACCAGAAACAGTGCAGAACAGCTCCCAGGGCCACGGCAGGGACCGGACACACAGCGTACCCCAGTCTGGACTGGCTGGACCAGATGCAAGACGCCGCTGCGGTGAGCTCCCCAAGGGGCGTGTGCTTCCCTGGGCCGCGGCAGCTGGCGGTCGGCACCCCTCCTTCCCTCCTTCCCGGACTGGCTGAGAGTCTTGGAGAGGCAAGTTCCCCAAAATGCGGGGGGGCGGCGGTCGGCACCCCTCTCTCGTGGGCGGCTTCCCAGACCGGCTGCGAGCCTCGGATCAGTGAGTTCCCCAGGCCGCGGCAACCGGTGCCCCTCCCCCACAGGCGGCTGCCCGGAGGGAGAGGAGGGAGTCTCCGACAGTGGCAGGGACTGGGTCCAACCAAACACCAATAGTGGCATTAATAAAAGAGCCACAAAATCTTTTGCTGGTGGGACCCGCAGACAGATAAGCGCCACATACTGGGCAGAATAAAAAAAACAGAGCCCATAGACTTCACAGGAAAGTCTTTCAACCTGAAAGTTTTTTCACACTCAGGGAAATCTGATGAAATGTCCAGACGCCAGCAAAAAATAACAAATCACACCAGGAAAATTGAAGATATGGCTCAGTCAAAGGAACAAACCAATAGTTCAAATGAGATACAGGAGCTGAGACAACTAATTCTGAATATACAAACAGAAATGGAAAACCTCTTCAAAAACCAAATCAATAAATTGAGGGAGGACATGAAGAAGGCAAGGGATGAAGAAAAGAAGAAATGGAAAGTCTGAAAAAACAAGTCACAGAACTTATGGGAATGAAAGATAGAGTAGAAGAGATGAAAAAAACAATGGAAACCTACAATGGTAGATTTAAAGAGACAGAGGATAGAATTAGTGAACTGGAGGATGGAACATCTGAAATCTAAGAAGAAACAATCTAGAGGGAAAAGAATGGAAAAATTTGAGCAGGGGCTCAGGGAATTGAATGATAATATGAAGCTCACAAATATATGTATTGTGGGTGTCCCAGAAGGAGAAGAGAAGGGAAAAGGAGGAGAAAAACTAATGGAAGAAATTATCACTGAAAATTTCCCAACTCTTATGAAAGACCTAAAACTACAGACCCAAGAAGTGCAGTGCACCCCAAAGAGAATAGATCCAAATAGGTGTTCTCCAAGACACTTACTAGTTAGAATGTCAGAGGTCAAAGAGAAAGAGAGGATCTTGAAAGCAGCAAGAGAAAAACAATCCATCACATACAAGGGAAACCCAATAAGACTATGTGTAGATTTCTCAACAGAAACCATGGAAGCTAGAAGACAGTGGGATGATATATTTAAATTACTAAAAGAGAAAAACTGCCAACCAAGACTTCTATATCCAGCAAAATTGTCCTTCAGAAATGAGGGAGAAATTAAAACATTTTCAGACAAAAAGTCACTGAGAGAATTTGTGACCAAGAGACCAGCTCTGCAGGAAATACTAAAGGGAGCACTAGTGTCAGATACAAAAAGACAGAAGAGAGAGGTATGGAGAAGAGTGTAGAAAGAAGGAAAATCAGATATGATACATATAATACAAAAGGCAAAATGGTAGAGGAAAATATTATCCAAACAGTAATAACACTAAATGTTAATGGACTGAATTTCCCAATCAAAAGACATAGACTGGCAGAATGGATTAAAAAACAGGATCCTTCTATATGCTGTCTACAGGAAACACATCTTAGACCCAAAGATAAACATAGGTTGAAAGTGAAAGGTTGGGAAAAGATATTTCATGCAAATAACAACCAGAAAAGAGCAGGAGTAGCTATACTAATATCCAACAAATTAGACTTCAAATGTAAAACAGTTAAAAGAGACAAAGAAGATTACTATCTATAATAAAAGGAACAATTCAACAAGAGGACATAACAATCATAAATATTTACGCACCGAATCAGAATGCCCCAAAATACATGAGGAATACACTACAAATACTGAAAAGGGAAATATACACATCTTCCATAATAGTTGGAAACTTTAATTCCCCACTCTCATCAATGGACAGAACATCTAGACAGAGGATCAATAAAGAAACAGAGAATTTGAATATTGCAATAAATGAGCTAGACTTAACAGACATTTATAGGACATTACACCCCACAACAGCAGGATACACCTTTTTCTCAAGTGCTCGTGGATCATTCTCAAAGATAGACCATATGCTGGGTCACAAAGCAAATCTCAACAAATTTAAAAAGATTGAAATCATACACAGCACTTTCTCAGATCACAAAGGAATGAAGTTGGAAATCAGTAATAGGCAGAGTGCCAGAAAATTCACAAATACGTGGAGGCTCAACAACACACTCTTAAACAACCAGTGGGTCATGGAAGAAATTATAAGAGAAATTAGTAAATATCTCCAGGCGAATGAAAATGAAAACACAACATATCAAAACCTATGGGATGCAGCAAAGGCAGTGCTAAGAGGGAAATTCATTGCCCTAAATGCCTATATCAAAAAAGAAGAAAGGGCAAAAATTCGGGAATTAACTGTCCACTTGGAAGAACTGGAGAAAGAACAGCAAACTAACCCCAAAGCAAGCAAAAGGAAAGAAATAACAAAGAGTAGAGCAGAAATAAATGAAATTGAGAACATGAAAACAATAGAGAAAATCAATAAGACCAGAAGTTGGTTCTAGGAGAAAATCAAGAAGATTGATGGACCCTTAGCAAGATTGACAAGAAGAAGAAGAGAGAGGACGCAAATAAATAAGATCAGAAATGGAAGAGGAGACATAACCACTGACCTCACAGAAATAAAGGAGGTAATAACAGGATACTCTGAACAACTTTATGCTAATGAATACAACAATGTAGATGAAATGGACAAGTTCCTAGAAAGGCATGAACAACCAACTTTGGCTCAAGAAGATATAGATGACCTCAACAAACCAATCACAAGTAAAGAAATTGAATCAGTCATTCAAAAGCTTCCTAAAAAGAAAAGTCCAGGACCAGACGGCTTCACATGTGAATTCTATCAAACATTCCAGAAAGAATTAGTACCAACCCTGCTCAAACTCTTCAAAAAAACTGAAGTGGAGGGAAAGCTACCTAATTCATTCTATGAAGCCAACATCACCCTCATACCAAAACCAGGCAAAGATATTACAAAAAAAAGAAAACTACAGACCAATCTCTCTAATGAATATAGATGCAAAAATCCTCGACAAAATTCTAGCAAATCGAATCCAGCAACACATTAAAAGAATTATACATCATGACCAAGTAGGATTCATCCCAGGTATGCAAGGATGGTTCAACATAAGAAAATCAATTAATGTAATACACCATATCAACAAATCAAAGCAGAAAAATCACATGATCATCTCAATTGATGCAAGAAGGCACTTGACAAGATTCAACATCCTTTCCTGTTGAAAACACTTCAAAGGATAGGAATACAAGGGAACTTCCTTAAAATGATAGAGGGAATATATGAAAAACCCACAGCTAATATCATCCTCAATGGGGAAAAATTGAAAACTTTCCCCCTAAGATCAGGAACAAGACAAGGATGTCCATTATCAACACTGTTATTCAACATCGTGTTGGAGGTTCTAGCCAGAGCAATTAGACAAGAAAAAGAAATACAAGGCATCAAAATTGGAAAGGAAGAAGTAAAACGATCACTGTTGGCAGACAATATGATACTATACGTCAAAAACCCTGAAAAATCCACAGCAAAACTACTAGAGCTAATAAATGAGTACAGCAAAGTAGCAGGTTACAAGATCAACATTCAAAAATCTGTAGTGTTTCTATACACTAGCAATTAACAAGCTGAGGGGGAAATCAAGAAATAAATTCCATTTACAATTGCTACTAAAAAAATAAAATACTTAGGAATAAATTTAACTAAAGAGTCAAAAGACCTATACAAAGAAAACTACAAAAAACTGTTAAAAGAAATCACAGAAGACCTAAATAGATGGAAGGGCATACCGTGTTCATGGATTGGAAGACTACATATAGTTAAGATGTCAATCCTACCTAAATTGATTTACAGATTCAATGCAATACCAATCAAAATCCCAGCAACTTATTTTTCAGAAATAGGAAAACCAATAAACAAATTTATCTGGAAGGGCAGGGTGCCCCGAATTGCTAAAAGTATCTTGAGGAAAAAAAACGAAGCTGGAAGTCTCGAGCTGCCTGACTTTAAGGCATATTATGAAGCCACAGTGGTCAAAAAACAGCATGGTACTGGCATAAAGATAGATATATTGACCAATGGAATCGAATAGAATGCTCAGATATAGACCCTCTCATCTATGGACATTTGATCTTTGACAAGGCAGTCAAGCCAACTCACCTGGGACAGAACAGTCTCTTCAATAAATGGTGCCTAGAGAACTGGATATCCATATGCAAAAGAATGAAAGAGGACCCGTATCTCACACCCTATACAAAAGTTAACTCAAAATGGATCAAAGATCTAAACATTAGGTCTAAGACCATAAAAACAGTTAGAGGAAAATGTAGGGAGATATCTTATGAATCTTACAATTGGAGGCGGTTTTATGGACCTTAAACCTAAAGCAGGAGCACTGAAGAAAGAAATAAATAAATGGGAGCTACTCAAAATTAAACACTTTTTTGCATCAAAGAACTTCATCAAGAAAGTAGAAAGACAGCCTACACAATGGGAGATGATATTTGGAAATGACATATCAGATAAAGGTCTAGTATCCAGAATTTATAAAGAAATTGTTCAACTCAACAACAAAAGACAGCCAATCCAATTACAAAATGGGAAAAAGACTTGAACAGACACCTCTCAGAAGAGGAAATACAGATGGCCAAAAGGCACATGAAGAGATGCTCAGTGTCCCTGGCCATTAGAGAAATGCAAATCAAAACCACGAGATATCATCTCACACCCACCAGAATGGCCATTATCAACAAAATAGAAAATGACAAGTGCTGGAGAGGATGTGGAGAAAGAGGCACACTTATCCACTGTTGATGGGAATGTCAAATGGTGCAACCACTGTGGAAGGCAGTTTGGCGGTTCCTCAAAAAGCTGAATATAGAATTCCCATACGACCCAGCAATACCATTGCTGGGAATCTACTCAGAGTACTTAAGGGCAAAGACACAAATGGACATTTGCACACCAATGTTTATAGCAGCATTATTTACAATTGCAAAGAGATGGAAACAGCCAAAATGTCCATCAACAGACGATAGGCTAAACAAACTGTGGTATATACATACGATGGAATATTATGCAGTTTTAAGACAGAATAAACTTATGAAGCATGTAATAACATGGATGGACCTAGAGAACATTATGCTGAGTGAGACTAGCCAAAAACTAAAGGACAAATACTGTATGGTCCCACTGATGTGAACGGACATTAGGGAGCAAACTTGGAATATGTCATTGGAAACAGAGACCATCAGGAGATAGAAATAGGATAAGATAATGGGTAATTGGATTGAAGGGATACAGACTGTGCAACAAGACTGGATACAAGAACTCAGAAATGGACAGCACAATACTACCTAATTGTAATGTAATTATGTTAAAACACTGAATGAAACTGCATCTGAGGTATAGTTTTTTTTTAAATTTTTTTATTTTTCATTATTTTTAAAATTTTTTCTCTATTATCCTTTTATTTCTTTTTCTGTTGTCTTTCTATTTCTTTTTCTAAATCGATGAAAATGTACTAAGGAATGATGAATATGCATCTATATGATGATATTAAGAATTACTGATTGCATATGGAGAATGGAATGATTTCTAAATGTTGTGTTAGTTAATTTTTTTAATTAAAAAAAAAAAAAAAAAAAGAACTATGGCTAGGTTTCAGGACTTATCTGGACCAGGTACCCATCTGGAGGTTGTAGGTTTCTCGAAAGTTACTCAAGTGCATGAAACTCTTTTGGAATCTTATACATTGTTGTAGGTGTTCTTTAGGATTAGTTGCAATGGCCCTGGTTGGGAGTTGACAGGTTATGATAGGTAGCAAGGTGTAACTGAAGCTTGCATAAGAGCAACCTCCAGAATAGCCTCTTGATTCTATTTGAACTCTCTCTCTGCCACTGATAGTTTATTAATTACACTTCTTTTCCCCCCTTTGGTTAGGATGGAATTATTGATCCCACGGTGCCAGGTCTGGATTCATCCCTGGGAGTCCTCTCCCATGTCACCAGGAGACTTTCATCCCTGGATGTCATGCCCCATGTAGGGGGAAGGACAGTGATTTCACTTGCAGAGTTGAGGCTTAGAGAAACAGAGGCCACATCTGAGCAACAAAAGATCTGAGCAACAAAAGAGGTCCTCCAGAAGTAAGTGTTAGGCATGCCTGTAGGTAGTCTTAAGTTTCTCTGCTACATATATAAGCATCACAAGAGTAAGCCTCATGATCGAGGGCATAACCTATTGATTTGGGTGTCCCTGAAGTTTAATACAATATCAGGGGATTCCCTGATGGTAATATTTAATAGTTCTGTATTCTTTCTCCCATCCCTCAGGGGACTCTTTGATTATCTGCTTGATATACTCTAGGATGTATCCAGGCATTACAATAATCTGTACAGGATTAAAGGACCTCTTTCTTATTCAGTGCTCCCTGTGTTTCAGTTGTTGAAATGAGCTATACAGATAGGTTGAATTAGATTGTGCACTATAGAAAATTTCAGTTTGAGTCCAAATAAACCTTTCTTCCATTGGGCTACCTTTCACTGTTAAAATCTAGCATAATCATCTCAACTCTCCAGTTTTGTGGAGAGATAACAAGGGTATTATACTATCTTTCAGAGCAGAGAAATTGGGAGAGTCCCTTAGTAAACATTTGCTGAAAGAATCAGTGAGTCAATTTCAGGCTAATTTACATTTCAGTTTCATATTTACAGATTCAGGCAAAGAAGGATGAATGGCTTTCATTCTCCCCTCCACTTGGCTGAATCCAGGCTTCCTTCAGGACCAGCCAGAGTTCGACCTCTTCCAGAAAATCTTCCCTGACAGCTCCTATCCACTTTGCTACCTCGCTCTGAATTACCATGTTGGTTCTTGATGCTTTGCATGATTACCTAATTCATGTATTCATGTCTCATCACCCCAATTCCTGGAGAAGTCAGGACCAGGGCTTCCCATTATTCCATGCCTTTCACAGAATCAGGTACAAGTGCTTCAAGAAATTATTGAGCCAAATGTGTGTACATAAATGTTGCCACCAGATGGCACCAGAGTCCCCCCATTGTTCTGAGAATCATACCTATCTTCAGGCATTTATTGCCAAACCAACCATTAAAAATGCCTTCCTTAATAAAGAAGCTTAAATTTATATATTAGGGAAAATACCAGTAAGAACTATATGAGAAACTTTTAAGATCAAACCAAAAAAAAGATATTAACCAGGCACACTTGTAACTTACATTTTCTCACATGGTTGATTATTCTGTTCACTAGGACTCTCTGCCCTGTCCCTACTGCTTTTTAGGCCTGAGCAGAACCTGGATTTTAGTGCCTAGATACCTAAAAGTGTCTTCAAATCCTTGGTTTGTTTACAGATAATTTACTTTTTCCTGGAAAAGACAAATTAAGCATAAAGAAATTGCTGTTAACTCCACCACTTTTACTATATTGACTATTTTGGTTAATTCATTGCAGTTAATCTTGAATATGTGACTTTACGTAGTCACATATTATATTCATAATATTATTAAGCCATAATAATAACTCTCATTTACTGAGCACTTACAATGAATTATGTACTGTATTTGTTTCATATATGTATATATTTATTTATATATATATACACACACATTAGTTCCATTTAGATAGAATAGCTAACATATATTGAATGCTTACATTGTTAGACACTGTTCTCAGTGTTTTCATTTAATCCATACAATGTAATGATTTTAGGTACTGTTAACTCCATTTTACAGCTTGGAAATTGAGGCTTATCAGGGTTGACTTGCCTGACCCATTAATAGGCCATATTGGGATTCATATCTAGTTGTAATTATAAAACTTCTTATCATTTCACTATACTGTATCATCCCATTTTGTTTATTCTTATTTAATAATTTCTATTTGGACTTCTGGAAAGATCTGGAAATTAATAGAATCTTTAAAATGCTTTTCTCTTGCTATTAGCTTCTGAGAACCAGAAGCTAGAGGCTTTATTTATTTCTGTATTCTTCCCCTTAAATACAAAGCAAATACTTGGTGGATAAGTAAGTGAACTTTGCTTCACTCTGCCTGGAATTCTGAGGTCCAGGGCTGCTTAACAGAACCTTAGCTTATTAAAACTGGAGGAGTCTCAGAAAACAAGCTAAAACCAACCTTCAGAAAGAAAGGATCTCCTTAGGTAAGTCCTTCTTAAATAGAAGCATGACAGAACTAGAAGCCAGGCTTCCTGAGCTTCCACTCAACCATATGGTTTCAAAGAGTCTTTGTCTCTTAAGTCCTGTCGCAGTTTCTTTTTTTTTCTTTTTTAACATCTTTTATTGTGAAGTATAACATATATACAAAAAAGCAATAAATTTCAAAGTACATTATAAAAAGTAATTATAAAATGGATTTCAGAGTTCTACAATTTTAGGTTTTTCCTTCTAGCTGCTCTAAGACACTGGAGATTAAAACAAATATCGATATAATGATTTAGCAGTCATGCTCATTTGTTAAATTCTCTCTTTTCTGATAAAACTCCTTCTCCTTTGATCTGGGTCCCAATCTCTAGGGATGTTTAGGCTATGGCCGTTCTAACATTTTTATAAGGAAAGGAATGTCAGTAATATTGGGTAGGGGGATGGAAATAGTTGATGTTCTTGGAGAGATTGGCCTTTCTGAGTTTCAGGACTTTTCTGTCCTAGGAACCTGTCTGAAGTTTGTAGATATCTGGAAAGTAATTTAGTATGTGAAACTTTTGTAGAATGTGAGATAGAGACCTGGGTATTCTTTAAGGTTGACAGGAATGATTTTCATTGGGGTTTGACAAACCATGGTAATTAATAACATCTAGCTAAACCTTATATAAGAGTAGCCTCCAGAATAACCTCTCAACTCTATTTGAATTCTCTTAGCCATTGATACCTTATCTGCTTACATTTCTTTTCCCCTTTTTGGTCAGGAAAGTGTTGTCGATCCCACAGTGCCAGGACCATCTCTGGGAATTATGTCCCATATTGCCAGGGAGATTTTCACCCCCTGGATGTCATGTCCCACATAGTGGGGAGGGTTCTGATTTTACTTGTAGAGTTGGACTTAGAAGTCCAGCTCTTAGGCATAACTATAAGTAGGCTTAGCTTCTCCTTTATAGAAATAAACTTCATAAGAGTAAGCCTCAAGAAGTCAGAGATGCAAAGTATGAGAACTTTGCCCACAGTTGTTGGCTTATGAAGATGGAAGGGGCTATGTGGAAAGCATGAGAAGGAGATTAATTCTGCCAACAACTTGAATAAGCCTGGGAATGGATTCTTCCCTGAAGCAAACAGAAAAGCAGCCAATCTAGCTGACACCTTGGTTTTGGCGTTGTGAGACTGAAGTGGAGAATCCCATTAAGCTGCCTGGACTTCTGACCTACACAACTGTGAGATGATAAATGGATGCTGTTTTTAGCCACTAAATCTGTGGTAATTAGTTATGGCAGTGATAGGAAACTAATTCAGTGGTTATTAACTTGTAGGGAGAATAAGGAGGATGTCTGGGGTGCTAGAAATAGTCCGCAGCTTGATCAGGTGATAGTTGTGTGGTGTTTTTTATGTAAAAATTCATTAAACTGTACACCTCAATTTTCACACTCAATTAAAATTAGATATAAGAGGTAAGAAATCATCCTTGAGTTATAAAGTTATGGTTTTCAATGTAGTCATAAAATGTAGGCTTGCATAATTTCTGATTTTTTGGAATTTATTGTGGCTTTCTTTGTAGATTAGTATGTATATGTATTTTTTAATGATAATTTTTACATATTTTTTAGTTTGTTAATGCTGCTGAAATGCAATATACCAGAAATAGGAAAAAAAAAAAAAAAAGAATAAGCCTCAAGGTCAAGCAAGGGCTTGGCCTATTGACTTGGGAGTCCGTAATGTTTGAGACAGTATCATGGGTTTCTCTGGTAGTACAGTTTAATAGTTCCATATTTTTCTCCCATCCTTCAAGGGACTCTGCCAATACTTTTTTTTTTAATTGACAAACCAAAAAAAGCATACAAACACAAACATTCTTAACATACAAACATTCCATACATGGGATATAATCAGTGGCTCACAGTATCATCACATAGTAGTGTATTCATCATCATGATCATTTTTTAGAATACTTGCATCACTCCGGAAAAAAAATAAGAAGAACAAAGAAAAAACTCATACCCCTTATGATACTATACCCCTTACCCCTCCCTCTCATTGACCACTAGTATTTCCATCTATCCTATATATTTTAACCTTTGTTCCCCCTATTTTTTTCCTATACCCCTTACCACTCCCTTTCATTGATCACTAGTATTTCAGTCTACTCAATTTGTTTTAACATTTGTTCCCGCTATTATTTATTTATTTTTAATCCATATTTTTTACTCCTCTGTCTATACTGTAGATTAAAGGAGCATCAAACACAAGGTTTTCACAATCACAGAATTACATTGCAAAAGCTAAATCATTATATATTCATCTTCAAGAAACATGGCTGCTGGAACACAGCTCTACAGTTTCAGGTACTTTACTCTAGCCTCTCTAATATACCTTAAACTAAAAAGGGAATATCTATATAATGCATAAGAATAACCTCCAGGATAACCTCTCGACTCTGTTTGAAGTTTCTTAGCCACTGATGCTTTATTTTGTCTCATTTCTCTCTTCCCCCTTTTGGTTGAGAAGGTTTTCTCAATCCATTGATGCTGAATCCCAGCTCATTCTAGCATTTCTGTCCCATGTTGCCAGGTAGGTTTACACCCCTGGGAGTCATGTGCCATGTAGAGAGGGTAAATTGCCAATACTTCTTAATTATCTGTTCAACAAACTCTGGGATGAATCAGATATTACATTAGCTATATAGAATTTATAAGTTCTCATTCCCATTCTGGGCTCCATGTGTTTGTGTTTAAATGAGCTTTCCAAACAGGCTGGGTTAGATTATGTGCCTCAGAACATTCAAGTTTTGGACAAAATAAACCTTTCTTCCTTTAGTCTCATACAGTAGATGAAATTCTAAAATATGGTGTCATCCTTACCCCTGTGTTCTGCTTTACATTAGTCTCTACCTGATCGGTTTCATTCTTATCTCTAAGTAAAGCTCAATCTCTTTTTTGTTTCTTTAACGGTTGTTATACATAGCAGTGCTGACTTGCAGAACTGCAGAACTCCTAACTCTGAGTCGTAGGTGTTACACAGGTGGCCCAAGTTCCAGGAAGATACCAGGTGATACATATATAGCACAGCCTCTCAAAAATATTAGGAATAACATTTACAACTTCAGACTAAATATGATTGCTATAAGAGCTTACAATCTAGGCCCCAATTTTCTTATAAATATTTTCTAAAAGTGACCATACAAGATTTGTTCTTTTGTTTCTGGCTTATTTTGTAGCATATAATATCCACCAGGTCCCCCAGGTCCTCATTGCATGCCTTACAACTTCGTTCCTTTCCAATGTTCTGTCACATGTATATCCCACAGTTCGCCATTCTACTTCTCAGTAAGTGTATCCTTCAGCCACCTCTATCTATTGGGCTCATGGCCAGAGTAAACAAGCCATGTTTAGTTGTACAGTCATCAAAATTTTAGACAATTTTCTTTGCTCCAAAGAGAAAAATAACCGATAAACACACTTTCACCAAATAGAAAATCCAAACCTCCCCTTAACTTTTGTCACCGCCCCCCAAATTATTTACCCCTGGTATTGTTGTGGTACTGTTGATATCTTCCTGTTAAATATAGACCATAGCCTGCAATAGTAGTTTTCCCCCTGTACCCCTCTATTATTGATTCTTTGTATAAGATTCATCCCTTTGAAGTAGTTCATACAAGAACTTATTTATTTATATTTGTAGTGTTAATTGGTGTAATACATGGTTCTATACAACCCCTTTCAATCATGTTCACCTTCAATATGGCAATATTACTTATAGACTCAGTAATTAACTGCCTTCACTTCTATTCATTCCCTTAAATTTAAGTTCAACCTCATTAGATAACCATTCGCCCATCTCTAGCTTCTATGTATCTCTGGGTCCCCTGTATTTTCTATATTATAAGCCCTTCAGTTCACCTTTACCAAGGTCATAATAACAAAATCATGCAATATCTATCCTTTTGTGTCTGACTTACTTCTGTCAGCATTATGTCCTCGAGAGTCGTCTGTGTTGTCTTACACTTCAGGACCTCATTTCATCTTATGGCTATGTAATATTACATCATGTGTATATACACATTTTATTTATCCACTCATCTGTTGATGGGCACTTGGATTGTTTCCATCTTTTGCTGTGAACATTGGTATGCGAATATCTGTTTCTGCCACTGCTTTCAGCTCTTCTGGGTATATGTTGCTGGGTTGTAGGACAATTTGATATTTAGTTTTCTAAGTGTTTGGTTTGTTAAGCTGCTGTTCTGGTTTGCTAGCTGCTGGAGTGCAACACACCAGAGACGGATTGGCTTTTAATAAAAGAGTATTTATTTTGTTAGTTCTTCAGAGGAAAGGCAGCTAACTTTCCACTGAGGTCTTTCTTATGTGGAAGGCACAGGATGGTCTCTGCTGGTTTTCTCTCCAGGCCCCTGGGTTCCAACAACTTTCCCCGGGGTGACTTCTTTCTGCATCTCCAAAGGCCTGGGCTGAGCTGCGAGTGCTGAGATGAGGAATGCCGAGCTGCTTGGCTGTGCTACATTGCGTTCTCTCATTTAAGCACCAGCCAATTAAGTCAAATGTCACTCATTGCAGCAGACACGCCTCCTAGCCGACTACAGATGTAATTAGCAACAGATGAGATTCACGTACCATTGGCTTGTGGCCTCAGCAACAGAACTAAGTATGTTCACCTGGCCAAGTTGACAACTGAATCTAACTAACACAGCTGCCAAAATGCAATATACCAGACATGGAATAGCTTTTAAAAATGGAATAAGTTACAAGTTTACAGTTCTAAGGCCATGAAAATGCTCAAATTAAGGCACCAACAAGGGGTTATCTTCACTAAAGACAGGCACACTTCTATCAGCTGGGAAGGCACATGGCTGGCGTCTGCTGGGGTCTCTGGTTTCTGGACACCTCTTAGCTGGGAAGGCACATGGTGACATCTGTTTGCTTTCTGTCCTCATTTTGTAAGGTTTCCCTGGGAGCATTTTCCTTCTGCATCTCTGATGATCTCTGGCTAAGTGGGCTCTGTCAGCACTGAAACTTTTCCCAAAATGGGTCCCTCTTAAAGGGCTCAAGTAAGCAACCTCATCTGGAATGGGTGGAGACGCATGTCCATAGAAACCATCTAATCATAGTTAACACAATTGGGTGGGTCACATATCCATGAAAACAATAAAAAAAAATCCCACCCAGCAATATTGAATGAAAATGAAAGAACATGGCTTTTTTAGAGTGCTTGACAGTTTTAAACTGGCACACTAAGAAATTGTCAAACTGTCTTCCATAACAGCTGTACTATTATGCATTCCCACTAGCAGTGTAGAAGTGTTCCAATTTCTCCACAACCTCTCCAACATTTGTTTCCTGTAGTTTAATAGCAGCCATTCTTATAGATATGAGGTGATATCTCATTGTAGTCTTGATCTGCATTTCCCTTACAGTTAATGAAAATGTGCATCTCTTCAGGTGCTTTTTAGCCATCTGTATTTGCTCTTCAGAAAAAATGTCTATTTCTATCTTTAACTCAGATGTCAGATCATTATCTGGTTTGCGATTTTCGAATATTTTTTCCATTGAGTTGGCTGCCTTTTCACCTTTTTGATAGTGGTTTGGAAGCATTTGATTTTAAGGAGTTCACATTTATCTATTTTTTTCTTTCATTGCTTGTGCTTTGGGTGTAAAGTTTAGGAAACTACTTCCTATTGCTAGGTCTTGAATATATTTCTCCATATTTTCTTTTAGGAGGTTTATGGACTTTTATATTTAGGTCTTTGATCCACTTTGAGTTAATTTTTATATAGGGTGTGAGGTTGAGGGTCCTCTTTCATTCTTTTGACTGTTGATATCCATTCTTCCCGTACACATTTATTGAAAGACTATTGTGTCCTGGTTCAGTGGATTTGGGGACCTTGTTGAAAATCAGTTGACCATAAGTGTGGTGGTCTATATCCACACTTGCAGTTCAATTCCATTGGTCAATACTTCTGTCTTTATGCCGATACCATGCTGTTTTGAGAACTGTGGCTTTGTAATAAGCTTTAAAATCAGGAAGTGTTAATGTTTTTTTAAGGATATTTGTAGCTAGTTGAGGTCTCATTCTCTTCCAAATAAATTTAATAACTAGCTTTTCCAAGTCTTCAAAATAGGTTGTTGGAATTTTGATTGGTATTGCATTGAATCTATAGATCAATTCAAATAGAATTGATATCCTAACTACATTTAACCTTCCTAACAATGAACAGGGAATGTCTTTTCACCTATTTAAATCTTCTTTGATTTCTTTTAGCAATATTACATAGTTTTCTGTGTCCAAGTCCTTTACATCCTTGATTAAGTTTATTCCTAGATAGTTCGCTCTTTTAGTTGATATTTTAATGGATTTTTTTCCCTTAATTGTCTCCTCAAATACGACATTGCTTGTATATAGAAGCATTACTGATTTTTACACATTAATCCTGTATCCTGCTCCTTTGCTGAATTTATCAGCTCAAGAAGCTTTGTCATGGATTTCTCAGGATTTTCCAAGTATTGTATCATATCATCAGCAAATAAAGTTTTACTTCTTCGTTTCCAATTTGGATGTCTTTTATTTCTTTTTCCTGATTGTTCTAGCTAGAACTTCTAGTATAGTGTTGAATAATAGTAGTGACAGAGGGTATCCTGTCTTTTGTTCCTGATCTTAGGGAAAAGGTTTTCAGTCTCACACCATTCAGTACAATGCTGGTTATGAGTTTTTCATTTATGCCCCTTTATCATATTGAGGAAGTTTCCTTCGATTCCTACCTTTTGAAATGTTTTTATCAGAAAGGATACTGAATTTTGTTGAATGCTTTTTCAGATCAGTTGTTATGCTCATGTGATGTTTCCCTTTTGATTTGTTAGGTGCTATATTACATTGATTAATTTTCTTGTGTTGAACCATCCTTGTATTCCAGGCATAAATCCCGCATGGTCATGATGTATAATTCTTTTAAGGTGTTGTTGGATTCAGTTTGCTAGAATTTGTTGAGAATTTTTGCACCTGTGTTCATTAGGGAGATTGGTCTGTAGTTTTCCTTTCTTGCAGCATCTTTATCCAACTCTGTTAGAGTGATGTTAGCTTTATGAAATGAGTGAGGTAATGTTCCTTTTTCCTCAATTGTTTGGAAGAGTTTGCGCAAAATTGATGTTAGTTGTTTTTCGAATATTTGATAAAATTTCCTTGGGAAGCAATCTGGCCCTGGGCTTTTCTTTGTAGGGAGATTTTTGATGACTGATTAAATCTCTTTATGTGTAATTGATTTGTTGAGATCTTCTGTTTTTTCTTGAGTCAGTATGCCTTGTTCATGTGTTTCTAGGAATTTGCCCATTTTTTCTATCTAGTTTGTTGGCATGTAGTTGTTCATAGTATCCTCTTATGATTTTTTTAAAATTTCTTCAGAGTCTGTGGTAATGAGATCCCTCCCCCATCTCATTTCTGATTTTGTTTTTTTTTTTTACATCTTCTCTCTTATTTTCTTTGTTAGTCTAGCTAGGAGTCCATCAATTTTATTCATTTTCTCACAAAACCAACTTTTGATTTTGTTGATTCTTTCTGGGTTTTTTTGTTGTTTTCCATTAATTTCACTCTAATCTTTGTTATTCCTCTTTTTTTATTTGCTTTGGGTTAGTTTGCTGTTTTTCTGTAGTTCTTCCAGCTGAGCAGTTAAGTCTTAGATTTTACACTTTCTTCTTTATTAATATAGGTATTTAGGGCAATAAATTTCCCTCTTGGCACTACCTTTGCCACATCTGTAAGTTCTGATATATTATATTCTCATTATCATTCGTCTCCAGGTATTTACCGATTTCTCTAGCAATTTCTTCTTTGACCCATTGGAGTTTTATCATATATTTGTGAAAGTTCTTGTTTTGTGGTGGTTATTGATTTCCAACTTCATTCCATTGTGATCAGAGAAAGTGCTTTGAATAATTTCAGTCTTTTTAAATTTATAAAGCCCTGTTTTGTGTCCTAGCATATTATCTATCCTGGATAACATTCTGTGAGCACTATAGAAAAATGTATATCCTAGTGTTTTGGGGTGTAATGATCTTTGTATGTCTGTTGGGTCTAATTCATTTATCAAATTGTTTAAGTTTTCTATTTCCTTGTTGATTCTCTGTCTGGTTGCTCTGTCTGTAGAGGAAAGTGGTGTATTGAAGTCTTTCACTGTTATCTTTGAAACATCTGTTGCTTCCTTCAGTTGTGCCAGTGTTTGCCTCGAGTACTTTGCAGTGCCTTGATTGGGAGCATAAATATTTATGATTGTTATTTCTTCTTGGTGAACTGTCCCTTTTATTAATATATAGGGTCCTTTCTTGTCTTTTATGACATCTTTATGTTTAAAGTCTATTTTGTCTGATATTAGTATAGCTACTCCTGCTTTCTTTTGGTTACAACTTGCATGAAACATTTTTTTCCATCCTTTTACTTTCAATGTCTTTGTATCCTTGGATCTAAGATGAGTCTTTTGTAAGAGCATATAAATGGATCATATATCTTAATCCATTCTGCCAATCTGTATCTTTTAACTGGTGAGTTAAGTCTGTTAACATTCGAAGTTATTGCTTTGAATTTCTTGAATCTACCAACTTATCCTTTAGTTTTTATTTGTCAGACCCAAATATTCTTTTCCCTCTTTCTCTTTCTATCCTTCAAGATACCTGTATTAGTTAGGGTTCTCTAGAGAAAAAACCAACAGGATATATCTGTAAATATGACATTGATGAAAGTGTCTCATGAAACTGTGGGGAATAAGAGTCCAAAATCTGTAGGGCAGTCCGCAAGCTGGCAGCTCCAGTGACAGACCTCAACGAATTTTCAGGAGAAGCTGGCTGGCTGAAGCAGTAAAAGAAATTGTTTCTTTTGAATCTTCCTTAAATCCTTGGCTGATTAGATTAAGCATCACTCATTGAGGGAGACACTCCCTTTAGCTGACTACAGATGTAATCAGTCCTGGATGCAGCCAGTGTCCTCAGGATTTAAGTCCACGAAATGTCCTCATAGAAACAGATAGGCCAGTGCTTGTTTGACCAGACAGGTGGGCACTATCACCTGGCCAAAGTTGACGTAAGAACCTGACCACCATAGTACCCTTACTGATACTCTTCAGTTCTATTCTGTGTCGTCCTCCAGACCTCCCTCTCCTATCTTTTTTTTTTTCTTCAGCCAACAGAATTCTCTTTAGTATTTCTTCCAGGACCAGTCTGTTGTCAAGAAATTCTCTTAGTCTTTGTCTGTTTGTGAATATTTTAATCTCTCCCTCACTTTTTTTTATTGTACAGTGATAACAACATACATACAAAGCAAAGAAATGAAAAAGCAATGATTTTCAAAGCACTCTTCAACAAGTAGTTACAGGACAGATCTCAGAGTTTTTCCTGGGCTACCATACAATCCTCTCTCAGATTTTTCCTTCAGATTGCTTCAGAATATAGGAGGCTAGAGGGCTTAAACAATTTTTTATCATCACAAACGACTTTTTTTGTGAAAAATAACATATATGCAAAACAATAAATTTCAAAGCTCAGCACCACAATTAGTTGTGGAACATACTTCAGAGTTTAACATGGTTACAATTTCACAATTTTAGATTTTTATTTCTAGCTGCTCCAATGTACTGGAGACTAAAAGAGATACCAATTTAATGATTCAGCATTCATATTTGTTTGTTAAATCCTATCTTCTGTGTTTAACTCCACCATCACCCTTGATCTTTCCATCCCTCTCTTTAGGAGTCTTTGGGCTATGGCAATTCTAAATTTTTCATATTGGAAGGGTCTGTCACTAATATGGGGTAGGGAGATGGAACTATCTGATGTTCTGGAGAGGCTGGGATAGGTTTCAGGACTTATCTGGACCAGGTACCCATCTGGAGGTTGTAGGTTTCTGAAAAGTTATTCTAGTGCATGGAACCCTTGTGGAATCTTATATATTACCCTAGGTGTTCTTTAGGATTGGCTGGAATGGTTCTGGTTGGGGGTTGGCAGGTTATGATAGGTAGTAAGGTCTACCCATCTGAAGCTTGTGTAAGAGCAACCTCCAGAGAAGCCTCTCAACTCTATTTGAACTCTCTCTGCCACTGATACTTTATTAGTTAACACTTGTTTCCCCCCTTTTGGTCAGGATGGAATTGTTGATCCCGCGGTGCCAGGGCTAAGTTCATCCCTGGGAGTCATCTTCCTTGTAGCCAGCGAGACTTTCACCCCTGGATGTCATGTCCCATGTAGTGCGAGGGCAATAATTTCACTTGCAGAGTTGGGCTTAGAGAGATTGAGGCTACATCTGAGCAGCAAAAGAGGTCCTCCAGAAGTAACTCTTAGACATGCCTATAGGTAGTCTGAGCTTCTCTGCTACCTACATAAGTTTCACAAGAGTAAGCCTCATGATCAAGGGCATGACCTATTGATTTGAGTGTCCCTAAAGTTTGACATAGTATCAGGGATTCCCTGATGGTAAGTCTTAATAGTTCCATATTCTTTCTCCCTTCCTTCAGTCTCCCTCACTTTTGAAGGACAGTTTGGCTGGATAAAGAATTCTTGGCTGCAAGTCTTTCCCTTTCAGGATCTTAAATCTGTCATGCCATTGCCTTCTCGCCTCCATGGTTGAGTAATCAGAACTCTGTTTTACGTGGTTTCCCTTATATGTGGTGAGTTGCTTTTCTTTTGCCGCTTTCAGGACTTTCCACTTCTCTTCTACATTTGACACACTGATTAGTATGTGTCCTGGAGGAGGCCTATTTGGATTTATTCTATTTGGGGTTTATTGGGCTTCTTTGATTTGCGGATTTTTATCTTTTATAAGGGTTGGGAACTTTCCCCCCATTATCTTCAAAACTAATCTTCCTAGCCTTTTACTTTTCTCCTTCTGGGACACCAGTGATTCTTACGTTTTTGCACTTCGTGTTGTCCATCATTTCCCTGAGATCCAATTCAAATTTTTCCATCTTTTTTGCCAGTTGTTCTTTTGTGCATTCAAATTCAGTTGTCCTTTGGACATGGAATACAGCATGGCTTACTTCCTTGTCCTGCCTTCCTGTCCATGCATTCCCAAGGGCTCTGGGCATCTGTATAGAAAGGGGTGCGTCAGGCTCTGTGCACTTGTTTGATGGTCTTTGTGAGCAGGGAAAGCAAGTTTACTGCTCTGGGTTGTCCAAGGGCTCCCGACTGCAGACCTGAGGGGGCTGATATCCCAAGCTAGCTGGAGGGAGTGGATGTTTCCTGGATACAGTCTCTTGTCCCTGGTGTCTGCACGGAACCTTCTCACCCCATTCTCTGCATCTCAATTCCTCAGCTTTTTCATTCCGGACCTCCCTGTTTAGTGTAAAAGACCCTCTTGGGTCACTCGCAACCTAAAACTGCTGTCCCAGTCATTTTTCTATCACTTCTCTAGTTGTTCTTTGGAGCAGGGGTGAACTCAGCCTATCCTATTCCACCATCTTCCTGGAACTCAGTTTCTTTTATAAGGGGAATTGAGTAGCTTTTTATGCCTTATTCTTTACCTTCAAACCTGAAGGTTATAAAACAAAGCAGGTTGTTCATTCATTTTACACTAAAGACAAGACTGACTTATGATTTTGTCTTTGTTTGACCCCAGATAGAATCCAGGTGTTCTGCCCCTCACCTCACCCAAAATATGCAAAACTGTAGCTCATGTAAAGAAAATTGTCTTTTCATGACTTCACATTCACCCTTAGAGCAAACTACTGATTGGTGGAGAGTGAAAAAGTGGCTCTTAGGAGAGGCTCGTTGTTTTTATGCAAGAGCCAACTTTTTTTTAAAAGCTGGAAGGTGACCAGGAATTCCTGCTTTCTGTCAGAGAGGACATGTGTGACCTGACCATGTGCATTTAATTCTCCTCTAGTCTCTGGGCCTACTGTTTTGTATAACATCCTATGAGTCTGTTTAACAAAACAGTGTGAGGGCCAAAGACCCTCAGCCCTTTTTCCCACATGCCACCTCTTTCTATACCCTTTTTTATTTTTTTTGTTATTTCTTGTTGTTCATGCTATTATAATTGAGGTTTTTTCATTTTTATTTCATTTCATTTCATTCAAATAATCTTTTTTTTTAACTTTTTTTATTGTGGAAAATAGATACATACAAAATAAGTAATAAATTTCCTAGTACATTTTAACAAGTAGTTATAAAGCACATTTTAAAGTTTGGTATGGGTTATGGTCCCACAATTTTTCTTCTTTTCTTCTAGCTGTTCCAAGATCTAACCCTTTTTAGTATCATGATTCTGGTTGCCCCATCCCCTAGTTTGAATAATCTGCGATTGTTCGTGTGGTGTCTTTTCTGGTTCTGCTATTCCTCCCAATATCTCCCAAAATGACTTCTGAAGCATTGCTTGAGTAGCCATTTTTAGTACATCCCCATACTTCTACACTTCCTTTATAAGCCTAAAATCTTTTAGAATACTTCATTCAAAGAATTGTGGGCTCATATGCAGTAGACTTGGTATGAAGGCTACCTTGTTCACCAAACAGTAGTTAGTACCTGTTCTAGTTTGCTAGCTGCCGGAATGCAACACACCAGAGACGGATTGGCTTTTAATAAAAGGGGATTTATTTTGTTAGTTCTTCAGAGGAAAGGCAGCTAGCTTTCCACTGAGGTTCTTTCTTACGTGGGAAGGCTCAAGGTAATTGCTCCTGGCCTTCTCTCCAGGCCTCTGGGTTCCAACAACTTTCCCTCGGGTGATTCCTTTCTGTACCTCCAAAGGCCTGGGCTGAGCTACCAGTGCTGAGATGAGGTATGCCGAGCTGCTTGGGCTGTGCTATGTTGTGCTCTCTCATTTAAGCACCAGCCAATTAAGTCAAACATCATTCATTACAGCAGGCACGCCTCCTAGCAGACTGCAGATGTAATCAGCAACAGATGAGGTTCAGGTACCTTGTCTCATGTCCGCAGCAACAAAATGAGGTGCCTTCACCTGGCCAAGTTGACAACTGAATCTAACTACCACAGTACCTGTTCTAGTTTTCTAGCTGCTGTGATGCAATATACCAGAAACAGAATGGCTTTTAAAAAGGGGAATTTAATAAGTTGCTAGTTTACAGTTCTAAGGCTGAGAAAATGTCCCAATTAAAACAAGTCTATAGAAATGTCCAATCAAAGGCATCCAGAGAAAGATACCTTGGTTCAAGAAGGCTGATGAAGTTCAGGGCTTCTCTCTCAGCTGGAAAGGCACATGGCAAACACGGCCTCATCTGCTAGCTTTCTCTCCTGGCTTCCAGTTTCATGAAGCTCCTTGGGAGGCATTTTCCTTCTTTATCTTCAAAGGTCGCTGGCACATGGACTCTCTACTTCATGGTGCTAGAGCATTCTCTGCTCTCTCTGAGACTCTTTCATTCTCCAACATGTTTCCGCTTTTATAGAAACTAATCAAGACCCACCCGGAATGGGCAGAAACATGCCTCCACCTGATCTAGCTTAACAGCCACTTGATTAAGTCACATCTCCAGGGAGATGATCTAATTACACTTTCAAGCATACAATGCTGAATAGGGATTAGAAGAAGTGGCTGTCTTTACAAAATGGGATTAGGATTAAAACATGGTTTTTCTAGGGTACATATATTATTTCAAACCAGCACAGTACCTTTGCATACACAGAACTGGAAATGCTAATAAAGTAGTTTGGCTCAGTATTCTCTTCTGTTTTTTTTTTTTTTTCCGTCTATAAAATGATAACACCAAAAACACAGGCTTTTTCTTGTCACAGTGCAGTCTTATAAGAGAATGGTAGCTATAGACAACTAAATACTAAAAAGATGTTCTAAACTATGCCATCCAGTACAATGGCCACCAGTTACATATGGCTATTGAGCAGTTGAAATGTGAGTAGTCTGCTTTGAGGTATGCTGTAAATGTAAAATACACATCAGATTTCAAAGACTTTATTTCCTCTCCCTAGTACCCTTTTTTTTTTTTTTTTTACATGAGCAGGCACCAGGAATCGAACCTGGGTCCTCGGGCATGGCAGGCAAGCATTCTTACCTGCTGCGCCACCGTGGCCTAGTACCCTTTTTTTTTTTTTTTTAAATGTTCTTTCATTTCTTTTGATGACATCAGGAAGAAAGCCTCCATTAAGTGCTACTTATCTTTAACTACTTTCTTTTATAATTGCTCACCTGTGAAGTGTGACACCTAGTGAAATCAGGGTTATTGGAAGAGGAAAAGTAGAAGATATCAAGGTACAGAAAACTGCTGACTATCCAGACTTTGTCTTAGAATCAGAATTGTTTTATGCATTGAAACTTTTCAGCTAACAGGTCTGAGATAAAGTTCTGAAGAAAAGGAAAGTCAGAAAAGGCACTCTTTAAAATAGAAATGTGTCTCCCTCTCAAGGTCTTAGTCCTGCTTTTATTCAATTATTTATTGAGGACCTATCATGTGCCAGACAATCTCCTAGCACAGAGGAAACAGATGAATATTCATCAGCCTCAGGTAGCTTATGTTCAGCTTCAGAATGAATTCACATCTAGTTATATACCCTAAGTAAGCACTGTAATTGTGATAGAGAAGAAAATGCTTTTGGAGCACTAGAAAGTCATGACTAATTCTGCCTGAGAAGGTGACTGAGGGCTACATGTGTCTTGGATGTGGTATTAGTAACCAGAAAGGCAGATAGGAAGGATGTTTTAGCCTGAGTGGATCAAAGACATGGAGAGTGATAGGAAGAACTGGCCCTCAAAATGGTGGTTTGGGGCTACATTGTGGAAGAATTTTTCTATGTGGCTAAGGATCTTAGACATTAATCTATATGTAGGGGACCATTAGAGGGTTTTAAAATGGGGAAATTTCATGTTTGAGACTGGGTGTTAGGCGTGCAAGGGTAGTACAGTAGTAGAATTCTCACCTGTTATGCAGGAGACCTGGGTTTGATTCCGGGCTTGTGCACTACCTGCTCCCGCCCCACACCCACCCCCCCAGACCCCACCTCAAAAAAAAAGAAAGAATATTCAACAAATGGTGCTGCAATAATTAGTTACTCATATGGAAAAAGAATGAAATGTGACCCCCACCATGTAGCATACACACACACAAAAAAGACTGGGTGTTAGATACCATTCTAGCACTGCTGGGTAAGACAGATTAGAGGGGGAGACACTACAAGACAGGGAGTATATCAAAGAGGTTGCTGCAGTTAGACAGGCAGGAGATAACAAGGGCACAGATGGAATGGAAAAAAATATCCAAGAGCCACTTAAATGTGGGATGAAAGGGAGGAATCACACATGCTCACAAATGTCTAACTTTGACCATGTAGGGGAAAATTGGAATGTAGGAGAGGATTAGGCTAAAAGGGAAAACCTAAGATGTATTCTGGACTTCTATGATAGAAGCGTAGGGGAGACTGGCTAGAGCTGAAGTGCTTGTGTTTGTGTTTCAGATGGTGACCCTCTTTCAGATGTGGGTTGTTCCCCTCTATTTCACAGTAAAGCTGCACTGGTGGAGGTTCCTAGTGATCTGGATCTTGTTCTCTGCTGTCACTGCCTTTGTCACCTTCCGAGCCACCCGAAAACCTCTAGTGCAGACAACACCAAGGTAAGAGTTTAGGTGTTGGGGAAGAGCCTGGGTTTCTTGAAGCTAATGGATTGGGGTGCATTTGGAGGGAGGGTGTTAAGATCTGTTTCTATTAAAAGAAAACAAAATAAAAAATGAAAAGCAGATATTAGTGATAATTGGCATTATTTTAAATGTTATTTTCTTCTCTGATCTCTTAATTAGTTCCCAGGCTCTTACAATTTCCTGTAATTTTCCTTCATGATTTATAACTTATCATAATTTATAACTAAAAATATTTTGAGTGTCTTTCTCCCCCACTAAACTATGACTGTGAGGTCAAGTACCACATCTGTTTTGGTTGTTACTGTATATCCAGGTCCTAGGATAGCGCCTGGCACATTACTATGAATTACTTTATGAATTTTTATGCAATGAATGAATCCCAGCAAATTTGCAGTTTTCCAACCAATAATGCTAACTTTTTCAGTCATGAAACAGCTCCTGCCTGTATAATTCTTTTTATTTTATCAAGTGCATTTCTTGTTTGATTCTCTACCCAGCTTGTGAGGTCATTTAATATCTACATTAGACAAAAAAAAGAGAGATTTTCTCATTTATTCATCTATTCAGCAAGCACCTGCTATGTGCCAGGTCCTGTGCTGAGGGCTGGGAATACAGAACTGTATAAGACATGGCCCCTACCCTCAAAGAGTGCTCAGTTTAATGGAGGAAATGGAGAGAAAGCACCTGTTGCAGTTGGTAAGTGCTATGAGAGAGGTATACCCAGGTTCAGGAGAGCCTAACAGATGAACTGGCCAGCCTCAAAGTTGTGACCTCCTGACCCAAAGTCTTCTAAATTGCAAACTGCTCTTTTCCCCTTGCCTCTTATGCTCTCCTGTACTGCAAGCCTTTCTCTGCCCTTCTGAGTTTCATTGTGTGAAGTTCATCTTTAAGGTGGAGTTGGTGATCCAGAAGTCCCTCTCTGGCTACAATACTTTTCTTTAGGGATGATTATAGAAAATGTAACCTCTGGTGCCAAATTTGGATTGGAACCCCCAGTCCTGCTACTTGTTAGCTGTACGACCTGTATAACCTGACTTTTCTGAGACTCAAAATTCTTCATCCCCAAAACTGAGATAATATTTACTACCCCACATAGGGCAATTATGAAGAAAAAGTGTAATAAAGTGTTGAGTTACTAAGGAATAAACAGTGTCAACTTCTAGCTAGTCTAGTTAAAATGACTGAAAATGTGTTTACAACATGGGAGGGTTTTGATAATAACTAACATTTGGTAGTGTTTTTAGTTTCAAAGCATTTTCATAATTCTCATTAATCCCTTTAGTATTTATTGAGCATGTGTTATATACCAGGCAATGGGCTTTATACAATCCAGTGAGAAAGGTACATGGATTTTCTGTTTTACAAATAAGGAAACTTGTCTCAGAGAGATGCTGTAACTTACATAGGGTTACCCAGCTAATAAGACCACTCTTAATCTAGCTTAATTGTTGCCTGACCTAAAATTTCCTGTCCTTTCCACTGTATCCTACTCCACTTGATCAGTACAAACCATGGATAACTGAGCTGGTGTGATCCTCTAGGTGTTGCCTGACCTAAAATTTCCTGTCCTTTCTACTGTATCCTACTCCATTTGATCAGTACAAGCCATGGATAACTGAGCTGGTGTGGTCCTTTAGGGAAGACACTACAGGATGTTTGAAGACATTCTTTAGCCTATGAAACCATCACCCATGTTTAACAATAGCAGGGAGGCACAGACAGGGCCTGGAGCTTCTTCCCTTGAGCCCAGCAGGGTTGGCATTAACCTAGTTGGCTCTCAGGGACCAGGCAGACTTGCACCTGCTTGGGTACAAAATTGTTTATTAGCTCTTATCTCAGGATGGTGGCTCCTGATATCAGAGACCTACTCCCATAGCATTTAAAAGGTACTGGTGCATTCAGAGAATCATCTCTCTTCTCTGAACCTATCTGGGGTTAACCAAACAGATTCTGCACTGCTTTTCATTGCATTCTAGGGGTACTGCTCCTCCTTCAAGAAAAGGGAACCACCCCCTGCTCCCCCCACATACATCCAATTCAATTAAAAAAACATTTTGTCAGTCCCCCCCCCCCAAAAAAAATCATTTTTTTGCCAATTCATTAGAGATCACCCCTTTCATTATTGGCCTATGATGCAGCAAGACTATATTCAGACTAACCAGGTCCAGGTACAGAAGCCTGCAGCTAATTCTACCTCTTAATTGTCTTTCCTTGAATTCTCTTTCTTTTTTTGCAGCTTCATTCAGTGTTTTAACATGATTACTTTACAATTAGGTATTATTGTGCTGTCCATTTTTGAGTTTTTGTATCTAGTCCTGTTGCACAGTCTGTATCCCATCAGCTCCAGTTACCCATTATCTTACCCTGTTTCTAACTCCTGCTGAACTCTGTTACCAATGACATATTCCAAGTTTATTCTCGAGTGTCGATTCACATCATTGGGACCATACAGTATTTGTCTTTTAGTTTTTGGCTAGACTCACTCAGCATAATGTTCTCTAGGTCCATCCATGTTATTACATGCTTCATAAGTTTATCCTGTCTTAAAGCTGCATAATATTCCATCGTATGTATATACCACAGTTTGTTTAGCAACTCGTCTGTTGGTGAACATTTTGGCTGTTTCCATGTCTTTGCAATTGTAAATAACGCTGCTATAAACATTGGTGTGCAAATGTCCATTTGAGTTTTTGCCCTTAATTCCTTTGAGTAGATTCTCAGCAATGGTATTGCTGGGCCGTATGGCAATTCTATATTCAGCTTTTTGAGGAACCGCCAAACTGCCTTCCACAGTGGTTGCACCATTTGACATTCCAACAGTGGATAAGTGTGCCTCTTTCACCGCATCCTCTCCAGCACTTGTCATTTTCTGTTTTGTTGATAATGGCCATTCTGGTGGGTGTGAGATGATATCTCATTGTGGTTTTGATTTGCATTTCTCTAATGGCCAGGGACATTGAGCATCTCTTCATGTGCCTTTTGGCCATTTGTATTTCCTCCTCTGAGAGGTGTCTATTCAAGTCTTTTTCCCATTTTGTAATTGGGTTGGCTGTCTTTTTGTTGTTGAGTTGAACAATCTCTTTATAAATTCTGGATACTAGACCTTTATCTGATATGTCGTTTCCAAATATTGTTTCCCATTGTGTAGGCTGTCTTTCTACTTTCTTGATGAAGTTCTTTGATGCACAAAAGTGTTTAATTTTGAGGAGCTCCCATTTATTTATTCCTTCTTCAGTGCTCTTGCTTTAGGTTTAAGGTCCATAAAACTGCCTCCAATTGTAAGATTCATAAGATATCTCCCTACATTTTCCTCTAACTGTTTTATGGTCTTAGACCTAATGTTTAGATCTTTGATCCATTTTGAGTTAACTTTTGTGTAGGGTGTGAGATATGGGTCTTCTTTCATTCTTTTGCATATGGATATCTGGTTCTCTAGGCACCACTTATTGAAGAGACTATTCTGTCCCAGGTGAGTTGGCTTGACTGCCTTATCAAAGATCAAATGTCCATAGATGAGAGGGTCTATATCTGAGCACTCTGTTCGATTCCATTGGTCGATATATCTATCTTTATGCCAATACCATGCTGTTTTGACCACTGTGGCTTCATAATATGCCTTAAAGTCAGGCAGTGCAAGACCTCCAGCTTCGTTTTTTTTCCTCAAGATGTTTTTAGCAATTCGGGGCACCCTGCCCTTCCAGATAAATTTGCTTATTGGTTTTTCTATTTCTGAAAAATAAGTTGTTGGGATTTTGATTGGTATTGCATTGAATCTGTAAATCAATTTAGGTAGGATTGACATCTTAACTATATTTAGTCTTCCAATCCATGAACACGGTATGCCCTTCCATCTGTTTAGGTCTTCTGTGATTTCTTTTAGCAGTTTTTTGTAGTTTTCTTTATATAAGTTTTTTGTCTCTTTAGTTAAATTTATTCCTAGGTATTTTATTCTTTTAGTTGCAATTGTAAATGGGATTCGTTTCTTGATTTCCCCCTCAGCTTGTTTATTACTAGTGTATGGAAATGCTACAGATTTTTGAATGTTGATCTTGTAACCTGCTACTTTGCTGTACTCATTTATTAGCTCTAGTAGTTTTGTTGTGGATTTTTCCGGGTTTTCGACGTATAGTATCATATCGTCTGCCAACAGTGATCGTTTTACTTCTTCCTTTCCAATTTTGATGCCTTGTATTTCTTTTTGTTGTCTAATTGCTCTGACTAGAACCTCCAACACAATGTTGAATAATAGTGGTGATAGTGGACATCCTTGTCTTGTTCCTGATCTTAGGGGGAAAGTTTTCAATTTTTCCCCATTGAGGATGATATTAGCTGTGGGTTTTTCATATATTCCCTCTATCATTTTAAGGAAGTTCCCTTGTATTCCTATCCTTTGAAGTGTTTTCAACAGGAAAGGATGTTGAATCTTGTCAAATGCCTTCTCGGCATCAATTGAGATGATCATGTGATTTTTCTGCTTTGATTTGTTGATATGGTGTATTACATTAATTGATTTTCTTATGTTGAACCATCCTTGCATACCTGGGATGAATCCTACTTGGTCATGATGTATAATTCTTTTAATGTGTTGTTGGATACGATTTGCTAGAATTTTATTGAGGATTTTTGCATCTATATTCATTAGAGAGATTGGTCTGTAGTTTTCTTTTTTTGTAATATCTTTACCTGGTATTGGTATGAGGGTGATGTTGGCTTCATAGAATGAATTAGGTAGTTTTCCCTCCGCTTCGATTTTTTTGAAGAGTTTGAGGAGAGTTGGTACTAATTCTTTCTGGAATGTTTGATAGAATTCAAATATGAAGCCGTCTGGTCCTGGACTTTTCTTTTTAGGAAGCTTTTGAATGACTAATTCAATTAATTTACTTGTGATTGGTTTGTTGAGGTCATCTATGTCTTCTTGAGTCAAAGTTGGTTGTTCATGTCTTTCCAGGAACCCGTCCATTTCCTCTAAATTGTTGTATTTATTAGCGTAAAGTTGTTCATAGTATCCTGTTATTACCTCCTTTATTTCTGTGAGGTCAGTGGTTATGTCTCCTCTTCCATTTCTGATCTTATTTATTTGCATCCTCTCTCTTCTTCTTTTTGTCAATCTTGCTAAGGGCCCATCAATCTTATTGATTTTCTCATAGAACCAACTTCTGGCCTTATTGATTTTCTCTATTGTTTTCATCTTTTCAATTTCATTTATTTCTGCTCTAATCTTTGTTATTTCTTTCCTTTTGCTTGCTTTGGGATTAGTTTGCTGTTCTTTCTCCAGTTCTTCCAAGTGGACAGTTAATTCCTGCATTTTTGCCTTTTCTTCTTTTCTGATATAGGCATTTAGGGCAATAAATTTCCCTCTTAGCACTGCCTTTGCTGTGTCCCATAAGTTTTGATATGTTGTGTTTTCATTTTCATTCGCCTCGAGGTATTTGCTAATTTCTCTAGCAATTTCTTCTTTGACCCACTCGTTGTTTAGGAGTGTGTTGTTGAGCCTCCACGTATTCGTGAATTTTCTGGCACTCCGCCTATTATTGATTTCCAACTTCATTCCTTTATGATCTGAGAAAGTGTTATGTATGAGTTCAATCTTTTTAAATTTGTTAAGACTTGTTTTGTGACCCAGCATATGGTCTATCTTTGAGAATGATCCATGAGCACTTGAGAAAAAGGTGTATCCATTGCTGTTGTGGGATGTAATGTCCTATAAATGTCTGTTAAGTCTAGCACATTTATAGTAATATTCAGATTCTCTATTTCTTTATTGATCCTCTGTCTAGATGTTCTGTCCATTGATGAGAGTGGTGAATTGAAGTCTCCAACTATTATGGTATATGAGTCTATTTCCCTTTTCAGTGTTTGCAGTGTATTCCTCACGTATTTTGGGGCATTCTGGTTCGGTGCATTAATATTTATGATTGTTATGTCTTCTTGTTTAGTTGTTCCTTTTATTAGTATATAGTGTCCTTCTTTGTCTCTTTTAACTGTTTTACATTTGAAGTCTAATTTGTTGGATATTAATATAGCCACTCCTGCTCTTTTCTGGTTGTTATTTGCATGAAATATCTTTTCCCAACCTTTCACTTTCAACCTATGTTTATCTGTGGGTCTAAGATGTGTTTCCTGTAGACAGCATATAGGAGGATCCTGTTTTTTAATCCATTCTGCCAATCTATGTCTTTTGTTTGGGGAATTCAGTCCATTAACATTTAGTGTTATTACTGTTTGGATAATATTTTCCTCTAACATTTTGCCTTTTGTATTATATATATCATATCTGATTTTCCTTCTTTCTACACTCTTCTCCATGGCTCTCTCTTCTGTCTTTTTGTATCTGACTCGAGTGCTCCCTTTAGTATTTCTTGCAGAGCTGGTCTCTTGGTCACAAATTTTCTCAGTGACTTTTTGTCTGAGAATGTTTTAATTTCTCCCTCATTTTTGAAGGATAATTTTGCTGGATATAGGAGTCTTGGTTGGCAGTTTTTCTCTTTTAGTAATTTAAATATATCATCCCACTGTCTTCTAGCTTCCATGGTTTCTGCTGAGAAATCTACACATAGTCTTATTGGGTTTCCCTTGTATGTGATGGATTGTTTTTCTCTTGCTGCTTTCAAGATCCTCTCTTTCTCTTTGACCTCTGACATTCTAACTAGTAAGTGTCTTGGAGAACGCCTATTTGGGTCTAATCTCTTTGTGGTGCGCTGCACTTCTTGGATCTGTAATTTTAGGTCTTTCATAAGAGTTGGGAAATTTTCAGTGATAATTTCTTCCATTAGTTTTTCTCCTCCTTTTCCCTTCTCTTCTCCTTCTCGGACACCCACAACACGTGTATTTGTGCGGTTCATATTGTCCTTGAGTTCCCTGATACCCTGTTCAAATTTTTCCATTCTTTTCCCGATAGTTTCTGTTTCTTTTTGGAATTCAGATGTTCCATCCTCCAAATCACTAATTCTATCTTCTGTCTCTTTAAATCTATCATTGTAGGTATCCATTGTTTTTTCCTTCTTTTCTACTTTATCCTTCACTTCCATAAGTTCTGTGATTTGTTTTTTCAGTTTTTCTATTTCTTCTTTATGTTCAGCCCATGTCTTCTTCATGTCCTCCCTCAATTTATCGATTTCATTTTTGAAGAGGTTTTCCATTTCTGTTCGTATATTCAGCATTAGTTGTCTCAGCTCTTGTATCTCATTTGAACTATTGGTTTGTTCCTTTGACTGGGCCATATTCTCAATCTTCTGAGCGTGGACCGTTATCTTCTGCTACTGGCATCTGGGCATTTAGTCAGTTTTCCCTGGGTGTCGGACCGAACAAGGTTGTAAGATTTTTCTGTGAAATCTCTGGATTCTGTTTTTCTTATCCTGCCCAGTACGTGGTGCTCGTGGCACACGTTTGTCTCATGTGTTCGGAAGGGATCCCCTTGGTCACCAATCTCCGCGGCCTGGGGATTTCCGATCCAATTCTCTCTGTTGGTTTGGGGGGCCGCACGTGGTGGGGGCGTCAGCCGCCGCAGCTTGAGGGGACCCTGTGGCTGGTTGCCGGCCGCAGCGGGCCCGGGGAATTCGCCACCGGACCAGGAAGTCGCCCGCGGGGGAGGGGCGTCGGTCACCGGCCACCGCGGCCTGTGGAATTCCTCACCGGACCAGGAAGCCGCCCGTGTGGGAGGGCCACCGCGGCTTGGGTAGCCTTCTGATCCGAGACTTGTAGCCGGACCAGGAAGCCGCCTGCAAAAGAGGGGCGCCGGCCGCCTCGGCTTGGGAGACTTGCCTCTCTGAGACTCTCAGCTGGCCCGGGAAGGAGGGAGGGAGGAGCTCCGGCCGCCACAGCTGCCGCTGCTCGGGAAATCACGCACCGCTCGGGGATCTCACCGCAGCCGAGTCTCGCAGTCAGACTAGCCAGTCCAGACTGGGGTACGCTGTGTGTCCATTCCCTGTCGTGACCCCGGGAGCTGTTCTGCACTGTTTCAGTTCACCTAGTAGTTGCTTTGGAGGAGGAATTAAGACGCACTTACCTTACTAAGCCGCCATCTTGGCCCCCTCTCTTTCTTGACAGAAATAATTGGCTTTCCCCACCTATTCCTTTCTGAACAGAGGTGTATTTATTAGTTATTACTTACTTGTCTAACTAACCTAAATTTGACCTTTATAGTGAGATGACATAGCTCTCCGAGGTCTTCTGTGCTCTTTCTGTGTTTTTGAGACTAAAGCTTTCTTTTGGGAATCTCTTTTCCTCCCATGGTCCAAGACCTGGAAAATACAAAGCACTTGCTTTGTGGTATATGGTGGTGTTTCTGCAATTAAGAGAGCAAACAGCTTTGAGAAGTAACTGGAGTTGCTCATTAAGTCTTGAACAAACAGACTGATGTCTCCATCTGATGTGAGAATACAGGATTCTGGTAGTTCAGGGGCCCCTGAGGTCAAAGCTTCTGTGTCAGCTGTACTGACTTTCTCTCCTTTTTCCAGGTTGGTTTATAAGTGGTTCCTGTTGATCTATAAAATCAGCTATGCCACTGGCATCATTGGCTACATGGCTGTCATGTTTACTCTCTTTGGTCTTAACTTATTATTCAAGTGAGTACCGTTTGTTTTTATTTTTCTGGGTCTTTGGGGAGGAGGAGCTGGTGAGGTATACCATTCTTCCTGTTGCAAGTCCTGGGCATTAATAAAGAAGATATGACACCCATCCCAAGATAAGGGACTTGGGTTGTGGGAGAATGGAATGATTGTGCTGGCAGAAAGCGAAGAATGCCTGGTTATATTTTCCAGTAATTTATTTTATAATGGATAAAATGGAAAAGACTATGTAATAGCGAAAGTAAGAATAATGATGGTCAGTCACTCATAACTCCATCACCCCAAGAGAACCATATTCCTTGACCATGTATATACTATTTATTGCAGTGTCCAGTCTTCCCGAGTGACCTTATGTTCAACTACATCAAAGGTCAGCAAACTGCTCTGGCCCACTGCCTGATTTTTAAATAAAGTTCTACCAGGTCAAAGCCACACTCATTTGTTTATGTAAGGTCTATGACTGTTTTTGTACTAAAACAATAGTGTCAAGAAGTTGTGACAGAAGCCATATGGACTGCAAAGTCTAAAATATTTGCTATCTGGCCCTTTATAGAAAACATTTGTTGATCCCTGGACTAGACAATTGAACTCATTCAACCATAGTTGGCCACACCTGACAATAAAGCCACTTCGATATAAGACAGGAAGCATAGCAGGACAGTGTTTATAGGAGTCTTCACAGTAGTCTCAGGGCACCATGACATCTGAAGTACATAGAAATAAGACCACATAGATGGATGTGTGAGCCACCTTGGTTTAGAAGTCCCATGCCCCCGAAAGATACATGAATTTTCAGAAATGCACCATACTTAGGGAGCTCCAAAACTGCTTCCCACCAGATGTTTATAGGTTAATCACAGATTTCCCAGTCCAGATTCTATGTGCTAATCACAGATCACATGTAACACATAAGCATTTTTGCCTTGTTTGTAACACAGCTGGCACTTCATCAGGTTTCTAATAAAACAATTGGGAAAGTTAACTCATGAACATTTAAGTCCTAGCCCATTGTTGGACACTTAAGGTTGTTTTCAATGCAGTACTATCACAGATAAAACTGCTGTGTTAACTTCCTAGGGTACATCCTTGGAGTGGGGTTTTGGCTATGGTTTGTTTTGTCATGAAGCTTGCCAAATGATTTTTTTTTCCAGCTAATAAGTTTCCCCATTCCCAATTGAGACAGAAACCAAGAAATCCTGGTCTCTGTGAATAGGTGAAGCAGAAGAGAGTAGGTGAGGCAGAGTAAATAGGTGAGGCAGAAGAGATTGGGATTATGACTGGCATTTTCCCCAAACCTAGGGCACTATAGGTAGAAGTCTGAAAGGAGTTTATTTTAGAGCAAGTAAATATAAAAAGTGAAAATGTGTCCTACCTTATAAAATGAGAGGATACTCATGGAATTCTTTATTCCAGGGGTAGTATAGTCTGAAAGAATAAACACTTATGAAATGTTTAGAGGAATTCATCAATTTGTAGAGTGTAACATCTCATTAAAGAAAACCAAGATATTTTAGGTAGTATCTTCCTAACCTGTCTGGTTAAAAAAAAAAAATCAACATCTGCATTATTTTTAAGATGTTTCTCCTATAATTACTATTTCTTTTTACTTGCCTAAACTATATAAAGAGGAAAACAGGGTGGAGAGAACGCTCACCATCTTTTTTTTGCTGCTGATTAGGTTAATTAGTATAAGATCCTTGCTCAGTCAGTGGATTAAATATTACAAGTGTGGTAAGCAAATCCAACCTATGGTAAATATAATTCATAACTTTACATAAACAAACTATTCTTTGTACAAATATTTAAACAAATATTTCCTGTATTAACATTTATAGACTCAAGGTTGTAAGTTACCGGTTCTTAGAATTGCTAGAATGCATCTCCTAATATTAAGGCAAGATTTTTATCCTTCTTAGTAATAGACTTGGACCAAAATTTGACTTTTATAACATGATACAGAATGTGTATTGTTGAAACTTAAAATGTTATGGTAAATGATATATAAAATATTTACTAACCATCTTATCTTCTTTTCTTTATCTTTGGTTGGCAGACATTCCCCATAAATGGCCAAATAGTAAACATTTTAGGATTTGCAGGCCAAAAGCCAAAATTTATGATATTATGTACGTACTTAAAGGACAAAGGAGAGAACTTTTGTCCTGCCCACCCTGTCTGCTTAGAGCAGCCGTCCTGGGTGGTGGGCATGCTTTATGCCCATTTGCCATCAACCGTGATGTTCTCAGGAGGAAGGGCCTGGCAAGGACTGTGTGGTCATGTTTTTACTCTCTGCTCCAGTGACGCCCGGATCCTGGTTTGTCCTTTTCTCCTTCTGGAGCACTTATCCATTTCAGCTTGAGCAGCTGGTTGGAGATCGGACAACTCAGTGAGTTGCCACCTTCCCGGACTGAAATTCCACCACTTGTTGCTTAGCAATTGCTAACAACTGATTTTTCAACATATAGGTGACACCAGTGTGATTCTTAGGCAGCTGTGAGGATGGCACTGGGAACAGAATGGGATATAGGGGCAGAAGGAGATGCCTTGGCTTGGCCCTCCAGTGCTAGCATGCTTAAGTAATGCCTGCAGGCCATATAAAAAACAGGCAGCAGGCAAGATTTGGCAGTAGTTTGCAAACCCCTGCTGTAGCCCATCTACTTTCCAAGCTCTGGGCCCTGCCTATGTGCCCCAGAGTAGTAATCCAAAATAGTTGTATCTCAAGGCAGGCCCAAATGACCATGTTGCTTCCCTTACAGAATCAAGCCAGAAGATGCCATGGACTTTGGTATTTCTCTTCTCTTTTATGGCCTCTACTATGGAGTTCTTGAGCGTGATTTCGCAGAAATGTGTGCAGACTACATGGCATCTACTATAGGGGTGAGTTCATCTGGGTTCTAATACTGCCTCCTGCCACCTCCAGGGATCAAGATAGCATCATTTGTGTGAGGGAAGATAAAGGCATTGAGGGATGAGAGAAGCTATATAAAATACTTAAGGTTAATATTCATGGAGACTCCATCCTTAAAACTTGGAAAGTCAAACCTCAAATGTACCTTGAAATTTTTAACTTTAGGGTTATTATACCAAAGAACCATTTTACTCAGCATGTAGTTAATATTCATTCAACAAATATTTATTTTATGCCTCCTGTGTGCCTGGGCACAGTGATAGGTATGATTATAAAGGCGTATAACATTAAGCGTGGTCTTTGCCTGAATTATATGCATTCCTTCATGGGAGCTATAGGTATTAAAGAAGTAAACACCCAAGTAAATATAAAATTACAACCTTAATTGTTTATGAAGGACAGCTTCATGATGCTATGAACAGATATAATAGTGGCATTTGAGTCTAGGGGCTCAAGATGGTTTCCCTGAAGAAGTGATTATTGAGCTGAAACTTTAACAATGTGTAGAAATTAACTAGATGAAGTGGGAAATCAGGTGTATACCAGGTAGAGTAAACAACATGTGTAAGAGTCCTGTAGTGGGACAAAGCATGAGTATATGTGAACAACTAAGGTTAGTGTGGTTTTAGGGCCAAGAATGTGGTGGAGATGTCTGGAGAAATAGTCAGGGGCTTGACCAGAAAAAGACTTATAGGCTAAATTAAGGATTTTGATTTTGATACTAAAAACACTGGAAATTTTTTGAAGTATCCTAAGATAGAGAATAACATTATCAGATTTATGTCTCAGATTAAAGACAGTTCCACAGATTAGAGTGGGCCATTTAAGAGACAATTGCAGTAGTCTAGACAAGATGAAGGTATCTTGGATTAGGGTAGAGATGATGGAAATGGAGAGAAGTGGACATATTTAAAGAGTATTTTGGAGTTAAGTTTGAAAGAAGTTGGTGATAGGTTGGTTCTAGAGACTGAAGGAGAAAATAAGAGGGAAAGGTGCTATCAAAACTGACATGTAAATTTCTGACTTGAGCAACTGATTGGATGACAGAAGAGAAAAGCAGTGAGGAATGAGATAAACCATATTAAGTTGTGGATGGTATGAGTAGAAGCTCCTTTCTTAAATCTTCAAAATCCAGGTCTCACATGTGCCCTGAAATTATTTTTACTTGAGGCCCATTATAGGAAAGAGCCACTAAGATTTGTAGGAACCACCACAAAAACCTAATTTTGTAGTTTCCTTCATGGAGAGAGGAAATGCTGCAAGAGGGCTAATAATTGAGAAATTCTTCAAGCTTAAAATATGGATAAAAGTTATAACCAGTGTAAGAGATGCAAGCTTATTGTTTAAGTAAAATATCTTTTAATTTTTATTCAACATGGAAATATGTCTTTGTTGTTTTGCTGTTTATAAAAGTAATACATTCTCTTTGTAAGTATTTAAACAATACAGGAGTGCTCCCAATATCAGTATCATTGCCTTAGTCTGAACCCAAATACCACCCCCCACCAGAGGGAATATTTCCACATTTGATGGACATTCTCCCAGTTCTGTACTGAAATATTTGTGACTCTGATGTAGAAGGACTGAAGGGTGTTCGGAAGTTCTTTGTATGTCATGGTTTGGCAGTTTGGAGCAAAACATTCATTGGATATATAACATCTTCGAAAGGTCCTCTTTGCAATGGGTTCACACATGCAAATTAAGATTAAGAACATATCTTTGTTAGGATATATAATTCAGTCTACCACAGTCAGAAAAATAAACTTTGAGTACCTGAATTAGGTTCATTAGATTTGCCACACTGCCTACTTTCCAGTGCTTCCAGACCCCACCTATCTGAATTCTCAGCCTACCTCTGTGTAGTAGGTGATGTCTCAGTACAACCACCTAGTATCCACATCTAGGCGGCTACCATCCTTCAGATGACTAGACCCAGAATCTGTGTTCCTGACAAAAATAAGTGTTACGTTCCCTCCTCCTATATACCTCAGGCCATCCTTCTAAATCCTGGTATCTTATATAAGGATCTGCCTCTTCTCTAGGTAAATGACATTGAGCATGGCTATTCCTTTTAGAGGAGATGACTTTCCTACCCAAAGGGATGTGATCATGGTGACCCCAACTATAGACAAGTGGTGTGCTATTATTTCCCCAGGCCCACTCCCAGAACACCCAAGAATCTGATCGATGCTTTGGCCCAGGGGAATTCTTGGAAAGATTCGGATGGCTTGTGATAGTGCTGGGTGAAATACCAGGAATTCATTTTTTTTCCTACAGCAGATATTGCTTAGACTTGCTCAGTATCCTAACAGATCAGACCAGGTAGGAATGTGGGAGAGGGGGCTCCATCATGGGATGGAGGGATAGCTAGCACTACTTTAGGGTTCTTTCCAACCCCAGCATTCTCTTATTTCTTTCCAAATGTTTGGTCAAGTGATCCTTGCTTTTCTCAGTATCGCCTGTGCCCCTGAGCCATAGCAACCTGAATTTCAGCAACATTCCTGAGCTTGAAGGAAGAATCTGATCAATGTTTTGGGGAAGTCAATTTGAAGAAGCCAGGAAACGCCAGCGTTACAAGCATTCATTGGCTTGTATTGAAGTAACAGTTACTCAAGCAACAGTTACTTATTGACCATATACGATGTACCAAGTATGACCAGATACAGCATTTAGTAGTGTCATTATTGCCCACTTCTAGCAGCAGAGCTAGCCATTTTATAAAATTAATAAACTTTATTTTTTAGAGCATTTTTAGATTTACAGAGAAATCGAAAAGGAAGTATGTTGAGTTCAGATATACCTCCCCCATAGTTTTCCCTATCATTTTACATCTTATATCATTAATTAAATTAAAGTCCATAATTTACATTAGGATTCACTGTTTGTTTTGTGTAGTTCTTTGGATTTTAACAGATACATGATGTCATATATCCATCATTACGTTATCATACAGAATAGTATCACTGCCCCCTGCCCCCCCTCCCAGATCTCCTGTGTATTACGCATTCATCCCTCCCTCTCTCCTTCCCTCCCTCCTGAATCCCTGGAAACCACTGATCTTTTACTGTCTGTATGGTTTTACCTTCTTCAGAATGTCATATAGTTTGAATCCTTATAGTATGTGGCTTTTTCAGACTGGCTTATTTCATTTAGCATATGAAGCTAAGGTTCCTTGTCTTTTCATGCATTTATGATAGCTCATTTATTTTATTCTTAACTTTTTATTTTGAAATAATTTAAAACAAGGAGAGTCACAAAAATAATACAAAACCTGAACAGCAAACTCTAGCTTCCTCTCCATCAAGACACCTAGATCCACCAACTTTTAACATTTTGCCACATTTGCTGTATCATGTTATTTCTCCATTCATCTATCCAGCTATCTGACTATCTGCCTATTTATTTTCTAAATGCTTGAGAGTAGGTTTCATGCATCATGCTTCTTTTCTTAGACACTTAATATTTTTCCATGTACATTCCCTGAGAACAAAGATATTCACATATGCAACTACTTTAAATACTGCTATCATGTTAAGGCAATTTAACATTGATTTAATGCTTATAGTTTATATTCCAGTTTTTTCTTACGTCTTAATGTTCTAATTTGCTAGCTGCTGGAATGCAATATACCAGAAATGAAATGGCTTTTAAAAAGGAGAATTTGATAAGTCGCTAGTTTACAGTTCTAAGGCCGAGAAAAAGTCCCAATTAGAACAAGTCAATACAAATGTCCAATTAAAGGCCTCCAGGAAAAGATACCTTCGTTCAAGAAGGCCGATGAAGTTCACGGTTTCTCTCTCAAGTGAGAAGGCACATGGTGAACACAGTCACAGGTTCTTTCTCGGCTGGAAGGGCACGTGGTGAGCACGGCGTCATCTGCTAGCTTCCTCTCCTGGCTTCTGGTTTCATGAAGCTCCCCAGGAGGCGTTTTCCTTCTTCATCGCCAAAGGTCACTGGCTGTGGACTCTGCTTCATGGTGCTGCAGCATTCTCTGCTCTCTCTGAATCTCTCTCATTCTCCAAAATGTTTCCTTTTTTATAGGTCTCCAGAAATTTATCAAGACCCACCCAAATAGGTGGAGACATGTTGTCACCTAATCCAGTTTAACAACCATTCTTGATTAAATCACATCTCCAGGGAGATGATCTGATTGCCGTTTCAAGCATACAGTATTGAATAGGGATTATTCTGCCTTTACGAAATGGGATTTTGATTAAAACATGGCTTTTCTAGGGGACATATATCCTTTCAAACCAGCACACCCTATTGGGTGTCTTTTTGGGACTTTTCTCCATTATTAGCTGTAGTCTGTGATCATCCATTGCATTTCATTGTTATTTCTTTTTAGTTGCATTTTTTTCATTGTGGAAACAAACAACAAAAACTCCCATCTCAGCCACTCCCAAGCATTCCTGTGGGATTAATCACGTTTACAGTGTCATGCTAACCTCACTAGCGTCCATTATCAGAATTTTCCCATCATCCCAAACTAAAGCCCTATACCCATTATGCATTAATTCCCCCATCATGCTATTCCTTGCTCCTGGCCATCTGTACTCTACTTATTGTCTCTATGAATTTGCATATTCTAGCTATTTCATATAAATGGAATCATACAATGTCTTTCCCTTTGTCTGACTTATTTCCATCAACATGATTTAGTCTGGTAGTAACATGTATCAGAACTTTGTTCCTTTTTAAGGCTGAGTAATATTCCACTGTATGTATGTAACCCATTTTGTTTATCCATTTGTCTGCTGATGGACACTTGAGTTGCTTCACCTTTTGACTGAGGTGAATAATTCTGCTATGAACATTGGTTACAAATATCCATTCAAATCCCTATTTTCAGTATTTTGGGTATATACTTTGAAGCAGGATTACTGGGTCATGATAGTTCCATACTTAACTTTTTGAGGAATTGCCAAACTGTTTTCCACAGTGGCTGCACCATTTTACATTCCTACCAACAATATACTAAATTTCCTGTTTTACCACATCCTCACCAACACTTGTTGTTTTCTGTTTTTCAAAAATTATGTCCATTTTTGAGGGTGTGGGGTGATACATCATTGTGGCTTTGATTTGCATTTCTCTAAGGGCTAATGATGTTGAGCATCTTTTCATAGGCTTATTGGCCATTTATGTATCTTCTTTAAAGAAGTGTCTTCAAGTCATTTGCCAATTTTTAAATTGGGATGTTTGTCTTTTTGTTGTTGAGTTATAGTTCTTTATATGTTCTGGATGTTAAACTCTTATCAGATATGTGGTTTCCAAAAATTTCCTCCTTTTCTGTTGATTATCTTTTCATTTTCTTGGTAATGTCCTTACATGCACAAAAGTTAATTTTGATAATGTCCAATTATCTATTTTTCCCTGGGTACTTGTGCTTTGGGTAGAAAGTCTAAGGATCCATTGCCTAGAACAAGTTCCTGAAAATATTTCCCTGTTTTCTTCTAAGAATCTTATAGTTTAAATGCTTATATTTAGTGACCCATTTTTTATTTTTTTTACATGGTTGTTCTAGTTAGTAAGCTACTAGAATGTGATATACCGTAACCGGAAGGGCTTTTGAAAAGGGAATTTAATAAGTTACTAGTTTAAGTTCTAAGCCTATGAAAATGTCCAAATTAAGGCACCAACAAGAGGTTACTTCACTCAAGAAAGACTGATGGATCTGGAACATCTCTGTCAGCTTGGAAGTCATGTGGCTGGCATCTGCTGGTCCCTTGCCCCTGGGCTCTGTTGCTTTCAGCCTCTGTTCCTGTGGGGATTCCTCATTTTGCTTCTCTGGGGCTGGCTCTCATCTCTTGACTTCCCTTGGCTCTCTCCAGGTTCTGACTTGCTTAACATTTCATGGCAATGTCTGCTGTGCTCCAGGCATCTCCATGTATCTTTGTCTCTTTATTCTCCAAGTGTCGGCATCTGTGTCAGCTCTGTGCTGAAGTTTCTTGTCAACTCTGCCATTTCTTTTGGCTCTGTGAGGCTTCTGTCTTTGCTCCAAAATGTTTCTGATTTCAGAGGACTCCAGTAAATGAATCTAGACCCACCTGGGAATGGGTGGAGTCACATCTCCATCTAATCAAAGGTCACACTCACAATTGAGCGCGTCACAGCTCTGGGATAATCTAATCAAAAGATTCCAATTTACAGGGCTGAATCAAGATGAAAAGAAATGACTGACTCTGCAAGATTGATCAGGATTAAAACATGGCTTTTCTGGGGTACATAATACTTTCAAACTGGCACTTTGGTGTAATGTAGAGGTCCACTTTGATTTTTTGCACGTGTGTGTTCAGTTTTCTCAGCAACATTTGTTGAAGAGATTACTCTTTCCCCCTTGAGTAGATGGCTCCCTTGTCAAAAAATCAGTTGGTTGCATAGGTGTATGGGTTTATTTTTGTGCCCTAAGTTCTATATCATTGGTCTGTATGTTGGTCCTGCTGCTGATACCACATGTTTTTTTTTTTTTTATTATTAATTAAAAAAAATTAACTAACACAACATTTAGAAATTATTCCATTCTACATATGCAATCAGTAATTCTTAATATCATCACATAGATGTAGGATCATCATTTCTTAGTACATATGCATCGATTTAGAAAAAGAAATAGCAAGACAACAGAAAAAGAAATAAAATGATAATATAGAGAAAAAATAAAAATAAAAAATACAAAAATATATAAGAAAAAAAAACTATAGCTCAGATGCAGCTTCGTTCAGTGTTTTAACATAATTACATTACAATTAGGTAGTATTGTGCTTTCCATTTTTTTTTTTTTTTTTTTAGAAATCATACCATTCTACATATGCAATCAGTAATTCTTAACATCATCACATAGATGCATGATCATCGTTTCTTAGTACATTTGCATCGGTTTAGAAGAACTAGCAATATAACCGAAAAAGATATAGAATGTTAATATAGAGAAAAAAACTAAAAGTAATAATAGTAAGAACAAAACAAAACAAAACAAAACAAAAACCTATAGCTCGGATGCAGCTTCATTCAGTGTTTTAACATGATTACTTTACAATTAGGTATTATTGTGCTGTCCATTTTTGAGTTTTTGTATCTAGTCCTATTGGACAGTCTGTATCCCATCAGCTCCAATTACCCATTATCTTACCCTGTTTCTAACTCCTGCTGAACTCTGTTACCAATGACATATTCCAAGTTTATTCTCGAGTGTCGATTCACATCATTGGGACCATACAGTATTTGTCTTTTAGTTTTTGGCTAGACTCACTCAGCATAATGTTCTCTAGGTCCATCCATGTTATTACATGCTTCATAAGTTTATCCTGTCTTAAAGCTGCATAATATTCCATCGTATGTATATACCACAGTTTGTTTAGCCACTCGTCTGTTGATGGACATTTTGGCTGTTTCCATCTCTTTGCAATTGTAAATAACGCTGCTATAAACATTGGTGTGCAAATGTCCGTTTGAGTTTTTGCCCTTAATTCCTTTGAGTAGATTCCCAGCAATGGTATTGCTGGGTCGTATGGCAATTCTATATTCAGCTTTTTGAGGAACCTCCAAACTGCCTTCCACGGTGGTTGCACCATTTGACATTCCCACCAACAGTGGATAAGTGTGCCTCTTTCACCGCATCCTCTCCAGCACTTGTCATTTTCTGTTTTGTTGATAATGGCCATTCTGGTGGGTGTGAGATGATATCTCATTGTGGTTTTGATTTGCATTTCTCTAATGGCCAGGGACATTGAGCATCTGTTCATGTGCCTTTTGGCCATTTGTATTTCCTCCTCTGAGAGGTGTCTATTCAAGTCTTTTTCCCATTTTGTAATTGGGTTGGCTGTCTTTTTGTTGTTGAGTTGAACAATCTCATTATAAATTCTGGATACTAGACCTTTATCTGATATGTCGTTTCCAAATATTGATTCTCCACATGGTTTTGATTATTGTAGCTTTGAAATAAGTTTTGAAATTGGGAAGTGTGAGTTCAACATTTTTCATTTTCAAAATAGTTTTAACTATTCAGGGTTCCTTGCTCTTCCTTATGAATTTGATGATTAGCTTTTCTATTTCCAAAAAAAAGGCTATTGGAATTGTTGCCAGATTTGGGCTTCCTAGTTTCTTTGCCAGGCTGCAAGAAAGAATTCAAGAGCGCAGCACAAGAATAAGCATGTGGAAAGTTTATTGAGAGCACATGTGAGAGGACATGTGGGCACTAATGCTGGGGCCATCTGCTTTTTTTTTTCTTTTTCATTCTTAATTTATGATCATTCTGTTCTACATATATAATCAATAATTCAGAATATCATCACATAGTTGCATATTCATCATCATGATCATTTCTTGGAACATTTGCATCTATTCATAAAAAGAAATTAAAAAAAAAATCATATATACTATATCCCCTACCCCTCCCCCTCACCAGTCACCAGCATTTCACTCTAAATTTATTTTAACATTTGTTCCCCCTATTATTTATCTTTATCCTATTATTTATCTTTCTTCCATATATTTTACTCATCTGTTAATAAGGTAGATAAAAGGAGCATCAGACATAAGGTTTTAGCAATCACCCAGTCACATTGTGAAAGCTATATCATTATACAATAATCATCAAGAAACATGGCTACTGGAACACAGCTCCACATTTTCAGGCAGTTCCCTCCAGCCTCTCCACTACATCTTGACTAACAAGGTGATATCTATTTAATGCATAAGAATAACCTCCAGGATAACCTCTTGACTCTGTTTGAAGTCTCTCAGCCATTGACACTTATTTTGTCTCATTTCGCTCTTCTCCCTTTCAGTCGAGAAGGTTTTCTCAATCCCCTGATGCTGAGTCTCAGCTCATTGTAGGATTTCTGTCCCACTTTGCCAGGAAGGTTCGCACCCCTGGGAGTCATGTCCTACGTAGACAGGGGGAGGGTGGTGAGTTTGCTTGTTATGTTGTCTGGAGAGAGAGGCCACATCTGAGCAACAAAAGAAGTTCTCTTGGGGGTGACTTTTAGGCCTAATTTTAAGTAGGCTTGACCTATCCTTTGTGGGGTTAAGTTTCATATGACCATCTGTTTTTATTGCTTAGCTTTACTTACTCCTCTCCTCTCCCCTTCCTTGCTATAGCCTGATCCTAGGTAACTCCTTTAGGTGCCAGTGCTGTTTACTGCTGCCTGAAGATGTTTATTGCTATCTGTGGTTGTTTACTGCCATTTTCCTCAAAGATGCCTTTCTCCTTGCCTTCTTGCGATCTGACTGCTCTGTGCAATTTGCCCTTTGCTCATTAACCAGCCATTGCCTTAATTCTAACCTTGCCTCATTATTTTGAATGTGATTGCATTAAATCCCTAAGTCATTTTGGGTGGTTTTAACAACTTAATATTAAGACTTCCAGCCCTTGAGCACTGAGTACTCTTTCCATTTATTTCAGCCTTCTTTAATTTACTTTGGTAATGATGTTAGTTTTCTGCTTACAAGTCCTTTATAGCCTTGATTACATTAACATGTAGATATTTTAATCCTGTAGTTGCTATTGTAAATGGACTTGTTTTTTGGGGGGGTCCATTTTGGATTATTACTGGCATATAGAAACGCGACTGGTTTTCATGTACTAGTCTTGTATCTTGCCACTTTGCTGATTTTGTTATTTAGTTCTGGTAGCTTTGTTGCATATTTTTCAGGATTTTCTATATATAAGACCATGTGATCTGCAAATAGTGAAAGTTTTACTTCTTTTCCAGTTTGGCTGCCTTTTATTTCTTTTTCTTGGCTAACTTCTCTGGCTAGAACTTCCAGTACAGTGTTGAATAACAAGGATACTCTTGGTATCCCTGTTTTGTTGTAGATCTTAGAGGGAAAGGTTTCAGTCTTTAACCATTGAGTATGATCTTAGGGTGGGTTTTTTATATATGTGCCCTTTATCATGTTGAAAAGGTTTATTTCTATTCCTAATTTTCTACATATTTTTATCAGGAAGGGGTACTGGATTTTGTCAGATGCCTTGCTTTGTCAGTTGAGATGATCATGTGGTTTTCCTTCATTCTGTTAATGTGGTGTATTACACTGATTGATTTTCTTATGTTGAATCATTCTTGCATTCCTGGGATAAATCTCATTTGGCCCTGGTATATGATACTTTTTATGTGCAGATGGATTTGGTTTTCTAGCTTTTTGTTGAGGAATTTTTCATTTATATTTGTAAAGGATATCGGTTTGTAATTTTTCTTTCTTGTGAAATTGTTGTCTGGTTTTGGTGTTAGAGTAATGCTGGCCTCATAGAATTAAGAAGTCTTTCCTCCTCTTCAGTATTGGAAAAGTTTGAGAAGGATTGGCATTAATTCTTTAAATGTTTGGCAAAATTTATCAGTGAAGCCATCTGGTCCTAGACTTTTCTTTGTTGGGAAGTTGTTGATTACTGATTCAGTCTCTTGTTATTGATCTGTTGACATCTTGTCTTTTTTCTTGAGTCAGTGTAGGTAGTTTGTGTTTCTAGGAATTTGGCCACTTCATCTAGTTATATAATCTGTTGGAATACAGTTGTTCATTGCATCTTCTTAAAATCCTTTTTTTATTTCTTTAAATTCCTTTAAATTCCTTTAAATTCCTTTAAATTTCTCATTTTAGTTATTTTTGTTCTTTCCCTTTTTTTCTGTCATTCTAGCTAAAGATTTGTCAGTTTTATTGGTCTTTTCAAAGAATCAACTTTTAGTTTCATTATTGTCTTCATTGTTTTTCTATTGTCTATTTCATTTATCTTTGCTCTCATCTTGATTATTTCCTTCCTTCTGCTCACTTTGGGTTTGGTTTGCTCTTTTTTTTTCTAGTTTTTCCATGTGTGAGATTTGAGACGTTTCTTCTTTTTTAATGTAAGCATTTAGGGCTATAAGTTTCCCTCTGAATACCACCTTTGCTATATTCTATAAGTTTGAATATATTGTGTTCTATTTATCTCAGAATATTTTCTAATTTCCCATGTGATTTTTTTTTATTGACCTATTGTTTATTTAAGGGTGTACTGGAAAATAATAAGATATAAAAAGAAAAAAAAATAGAGAAAAGAAAAAAGATTTTATTGGTTAAATTTCACAAACTTGTTTGTGAATTTTCCACTTTCTCTGTCACTAATTTCTGGTTTTATTCTATTGTGATCAGAAAAGATACTTTATATGATCTTAATCTTCAGATTTATTGAGATTTATTTTGTGAAGCTACTTTATTTTTATCAATGAATAATCTTCTAATATATGAATGTACCACAGTTAGTTTATCCATTCACTTATTGAATGACATTTTAGTTGCATTTGAATTTTGGAAATTATGAATAAAGCTACCATAAACATATGTGTGCAGATGTATACGTGGACATAAGTTTTCCATTCATTTGAGTAAATTCCAGGTAGCATAACTGCTGGATTGTATGATGTAAGACCTATGTTTAGCTTCATAAGAAACTGCCAAAACATCTTCCACAGTGGCTGTACTATTTTGTATTGCTATCAACAATGAATGAGAATCCCTGTTGTTCTGTATCCCTGCCAACATTCGATGTGGTTAGTGTTTGGATTTCAGCTGTTCTTACAGGTGTATTGTGGTATCTCACTGTTGTTTTAATTTGCAGTTTCTCAGTGACATAATGTACTTATTTGCCATCTGTATATCTTAGAGAGGTGCCTCTTCAGATCATTGCCCATTATTAAATTGGATTATTTTCCTTTTGTTGAGTTTTAAGAGTTCCTTGTATACTTTGATATAAGCCCTTTATCAGGTACAGTAGATTCTTATTATTCAGGTTTTCCACATTTGCTTATTTGCATACTCAATAAAATTTACTTGTAATCCCTAAATCAGTATTCACAGTGCTTTTGCAGTCACTTGTAGAATTGAAGTCATTTGACACACACGTTCCCAACTGAGACTGAACAAAGTGATACTCTGCTTTCTCGTTTCAGCTCTCATACTGTATGTCGACAGATGTTCTTTTCACATATTCAGTACCATGTTTCTCACTTTTTTTTGGCCTTTTTAAAAAAAATTTTGCAATTTAAAATGGCTCCCAAGTGTAGTGCTGAAATGCTGTCTAATGTTCCTAAGCACAAAAAGACTGTAGTTGCCTTATGGAGAAAATGCATGTGTTATGTCAACTTATAATTTAGACTTGAATTATAGTACTGTCATCAGTCATAAGTTTAGTGTTAATGAATCAACGCATTATTCAGTTTCTTGCCCCATTGAAATTTATGATTTAACTTGCTTAAATATGTATTTATTTAAATGTTGGTCAAAAATGTTCTGAAGATGATAGATGATAACTAGATACATTTAAATGTGGGCAGTCTCTAAAAGGCCAGTGAAACAGAATTTGCTAGGGAATCGTATGCAGATTTAAGGAGAAAGCAAGAGATATAAGGCAACAATAAACCAAAACAGACATAAAACCAAGTTCTGTATTAATTGATTGACTAAATAATGTGACCAGAGGCTTGCAGGAACCTAACCCTTTATTACCCTAGGAGCAATGGTTTGGTATTCACTATTCAGTGTTTGAGGAGACTTTAGTAACTTAACTACCACATATAACGAAAATCAACTGTATATGGTTTGCAAATATTTTCTCCCAGTCTTGGCTTATCTTTTCAACCTCTTAAGAGTATGTGTCGCAGAACAAAAGTTTTTAATTTTAATGATGTCCAACTTGGCAGCGTTTTCTTTCATGGATTGAAACCAATTCCCAAATCACCTAGATTTTCTCTTATGTTATTTTCTAAAAGTTTTGTAGTTTTACATTTGGATCTATGATCCATTTTGAGTTAATTTTTGTGAAAATATCAGATCTGTGTCTAGATCATCCTGGTCTTTGCATGTGGATATCCAGTTGTTCCGGCAGCATTTGTTAAAAAGTCGTTCCCTCTTCCATAGATTTGCCTTTGCTTTTTCATCAATGATCAGTCGACTACATTTGTCTGGGTCTCTTTCTGAGCTCTTTATTCTGTTCCATTGATCTATTTGTCTGTTCTTTCCCATTACCACACTGTCTCAATTATGTAGAGTAAGTCTTGAAGTTAAGTAAGTTCAGTCCTCTAAGTTTGTTGTTCTTCAATATTGTATTGGCTATTCTGGGTCTTTTCCCTTTGCATATAAACTTAAGAATCAGTTTGTCAGTATCCACAAAATAACTTGCTGAGATTTTAAATGATTGGGGTTGTGTTGAATCTGTAGATCAATTGGCAAGAATTGACGTCTTAACAATATTGAGTCTTTCTACCCTTGAACACGGAATATCTTTTCATTTATTTAGATCTTCTTTGATTTCATTCATCCAGGTTTTACAGTTTTTCTCATAGAGATATAGTATATATTTTGTTAGATTTGTACCTAAGTATTTAATTTTTTCTGGTGCTAATGTAAATGGTGTTGTGTTTTTTTATTTCAAATTGCAGTTGTTAGGTTGTATATATACTACTAGAATTAAAATTTTTAAACAACCACTAGGACTGTACAACACATTGAACTCTATTGTAAACAATAGACTATGATTAATAGTACAGCGATAAAAAATGTTGAATTGTAACAAATGTACCACATTAATTCAAGGTGTTAATAGAAGGATGGTATATGAAAACTACATTTTATACATGATTTTTCTGTAAACCTATAGCTTCTTAAATAAAAAAAAAAAATCCAATTGTTCATTGCTTGTATTTAGGAAAGCAGTTGACTTTTTGTGCATTAACTATGTATCCTATAACCTTGCTATAATTGCTTTATTATTCGCTCCAAGAGATTTTTTTGTCAATTCTTTGGTATTTTCTACATAGACAATCATGTCATCTGGCTCAAAGACAGTTTTCTTTCTTATTTCCCAATCCGTGTATCTTTTATTTCCTTTTCTTGTCTTACTGCATTAGCTAGGACTTCCAGTATAATGTTAAATAAAAGTATGAGTGGGTCTATCCTTGCTTTGTTCCTGATCTTAAAGGGAAAACATCTATTTTTTCACTATTAAGAATAAGATTAGCCTCACTCTCTTATGCTCTGTGTTGCTGGCATCTTAATTGACAAGACAGGCAAACATACATCAGGTGATGCAGTTTATTGAGCCAGGTCAGTAGTTTGTGAAGGACTCAATTCTGCTAGTTAAAAGATACACCAAGCCCAGTAAAAAGAATCCCAGAAGATTGCCATGGTGACAGCAGTAGGATTTTCTTTAATGGGTTTAATTATGAAATTGATCTATAAATTAATAATTACATCATGTTTAGTGGACCTTTTGAAAGAATCTGGTTTCATTTTGGGGATTGGTAGACAAATGAAGCTCATGGAGTAAACATTTACCTGTATGTTTTTGTTCCATTTTTTCTTTCCATATGTTTTCTATTTCTAAATTAAAATATTTAAAAAAATAATTTAAGTGTAAATTTTTGTAGACATAAAGTTGAAAAAATAACTTTCCTTCAAGTCTTAGTTTGCTGAGTTTTTATTATGAATAGGTGTGGGTTTTGTCATGCTTTTTCTTCATCTATTGATATAATCATATGAATTTTCTTCTTTAGCTTGTTGATATGACATTAATTGATTTTCAGATATTGAACCCACCTTGCATACCTGGAATAAATTCTACTTGGTTATGATGTATTTTTATACATTGTTGGATTCGGTTTGCTAATATTTTGTTAAGGATTTTTGCATTTATGTTCATGAGAGATATTGGTCCATGGTTTTCTTTTCTTATAATGTTTTTGTGTGGTTTTGGTATTAGAGTAGTGCTGAGCTATAGAATAAAATAAGTTCGGAGGTATTCCTTCTGCTATTATTTTCTGGAAGAGACTGTAGAGAACAGGTATCATTTCTTCCTTAAGTGTTTGGTGGACATCATCAGTGAAACTATCTGGGCTTGATGCTTTCTGTTTTGAAAGGTTATTAATTATTGATTCTGTTTCTTTCATAAATACAGGCCTATTCAGATTATCTGTTTCTCTTTGTGAGTTTTGGTAGATTGAGTCTTTCAAGAAATTGGTTGATTACATCTGAGTTATCACATTTATGATCATAGGAGTTGTTTATAAAGTTCATTTACTATCCTTTTAACGTCCATGAAATCAATAATGATGAACCCTCTATCATTTTTTTTTCCTTTTTCTTTTTGTTTTTCTTTGTATGCTGTATGGCAGGGTCACATTTCATTCTTTTTCCATGTGAGTATCTCGTTATTGTAGCACCATTTGTTGAATTGTTTGTTTTTGTTGGTTTCTTTGTTTGGGAAGTGCATGGGCCAAGAATCGAACCCGGGTCTCCTGCATGGCAGGTGAGAATTCTACCACTGAACTACCCTTGCACCCACCCCGTCTCTTTTTTTTTTAATGCTTGGACAGGCACCGAGAATCAAACCCGGGTCTCTGGCATGGCAGGCGAGAACTCTGCCTGCTGAGCCACCATGACCCGCCCTCTTATCATTTTTTTTTTTTTTTTATTTTTTTTATTTTTTTTATTAACGGAAAGAAAAAAAAGAAATTAACACAACATTTAGAAATCATACCATTCTACATATGCACTCAGTAATTCTTAACATCATCACATAGATGCATGATCATTGTTTCTTAGTACATTTGCATCAGTTTAGAGGAACTAGCAACACAACAGAAAAAGATATAAAATGTCAATATAAAGAAAAGAAATAAAAGTAGTAGTAATAGTAAAAAACAACAACAACAAACAAACCAACAAGCAAACAAAAACAAAAAAAAACCCTATAGCTCAGATGCAGCTTCATTCAGTATTTTAACATGATTACTTTACAATTAGGTATTATTGTGCTGTCCATTTTTGAGTTTTTGTATCTAGTCCTGTTGCACAATCTGTATCCCTTCAGCTTCAATTACCCATTGTCTTACCCTGTTTCTAACTCCTGCTGAACTCTGTTACCAATGACATATTTCAAGTTTATTCTCGAATGTCCGTTCACAACAGTGGGACCATACAGTATTTGTCCTTTAGTTTTTGGCTGGATTCACTCAGCATAATATTCTCTAGGTCCATCCATGTTATTACATGGTTCACAAGTTTATCTTGTCTTAAAGCTGCATAATATTCCATCGTATGTATATACCACAGTTTGTTTAGCCACTCTTCTGTTGATGGAGGTTTTGGCTGTTTCCATCTCTTTGCAATTGTAAATAACGCTGCTATAAACATTGGTGTGCAAATGTCCGTTTGTGTCTTTGCCCTTAAGTCCTTTGAGTAGATACCTAGCAATGGTATTGCTGGGTCGTATGGCAATTCTATATTCAGCTTTTTGAGGAACCGCCTCTTATCATTTTTGATAATGGTAATTTGTGTCCTCTCTTTTTGTTTTTCTTTTTTTTAGTTTCCTAATGTAGAAGCTTAGCTTATTGATTTTAGATACTTCTTCTTTTCTAATGTATGTATTCACTGCTGTAAATTTCACTCTAAGCACTGCTTTCACTGCATCTACAAATTTTGACAACTTGTGTTTCCATTTTCATTTAATACGTGTTTTACAAATTTCTCAAGACTTCTCATACCCATGTGTTATCCAGAAGCATGTTTAATCTCCAGACATTTTAGAATTTTCCAGCTATCTTTCTTTTACTGGTTTTTTGTTTAAAACCATTGTGTTCTGAGAGCCTACTTTGTATAATTCTGTTCTTTTAAGTTTAAGGTGTGTTTTATGGCTCAGAATGTCGTCTCTGTTGGTAAGTGTTCCGTTTTGGCTTAGAAGAATGTGTGTTCTGCTCTTGTTGGAGGAAGTGTTCTGTAAGTGTGATTAAGCCCAGTTGATTGATGGGGCTATTTGATTTGTCCTAACTGACTTTCTGCCTGCTGGATCTAATAATTACCGATTGAGGGGTGATGATATCTCTAAGTATAATAGTAGATTCACCTATTTGTCCTTGCGGTTCTATCACTTTTGCTTCACATATTTTAATATTCTGTTGTTAGGTGCATATATATTAAAGATTGTTCTGTCTTTTGGAGAATTGACTTCTTTATCATATGATGTCCCTCTTTGTCCCTGATAATTTTCTTTACTCTGAAGTCTGCTTTGTCTGAAATGAATTATAACTGTTCCAGCTTTCTTTTGATATGTGTTATTCTGGTTTATCTTTCTCCAGCTCTTTACTTTTAATGTTTGTCTGCAGAGTTAAAGTTGGTTTCCTACAGACACAGTATAGTTGGATCTTGTTTTTTATCCACTCTGACAGTCTCTGTCTTTTAATTGGTATATTTACACCATTCACATTTAAAGTGCTTATTGATATAGTTGGATTAATATCTACCATATTTGTAACTTTTCTATTTGTTCCCCTTGCCCTTGTTTGTTTGTTGTTCTTTCTTTTTCTTTCTTTATTGCTTTCTTTCTTGCTTGCTTGCTTTCTCTCTTTCTGTGTCTTTCTGTCTTCCCCTCTTTTCTGCCTTCTCTGGTTTTAATTGAGCATTTTATATTATTACACTTCTCTACTCTCTTAGTATATTTCTTACTTTTTTTTTAGTGGTTGCCCTTGAGTTTGCAATATTCAACTTCAAATTCACCTTTAAATAACACTTTACCACATCAAGGAAAGTATGTGTAAGTGCCTTATAACTGAGTATTCCCAATTTCTCCTTCCCACCTCTTATAACATTGCTGTCTTTCATTCCACTTATCATAAGCTATAGATGCTATTCATTTTTCAAAGTCTTTTGTATATCCTATGATCACGGCTTCTATCCCAGAGATTTGTAATTGGTTTTGGAGCTGTTTCCCTTATCAGACCTCAAAGCCAGTAAATAATAAGTCTCATTCATCTCTTAATCCTCAACACACCCATCTCTGGAAATGGTTTGACATGAAGGTATTCCTGTGATTAATTAATTTCAAAGTTCCTAGAAATTGAGAACATGAGGTTTTATGATTGTACCATAAGTATTCTTGATTCCTTTTCATTTACTCTATTTAATGTAGAACAGTTCTCTATTTGCCTCATATGGAGAAATCTGTAATCTGAACTAAAATAACTCTTTTTAAATTGAGTCAGGTGGACCTGGCATTGTGTCTGTTTTTTCCAGTTGGTTACTGTAAGGTCATAGGCTTATGACAACCAGTCAGTATAGTTTCCATTCACACCCATAAGTTATGTTGTGGGTAGAGAATGGGGAGATCTTGTGAAACAGGCCTATATTCTTCTTCTGAGAAAGTTAATAGACAAGTGGGTTGTAGTTTATTGTTCATGCTACATTGGGCCATGTGTTCTACCTCACACTTCCCTATATCTGCTGAGCAAGTTCCTATGCCCCTGAATCTTTACCTCCTGAATCTTCAGATGCCCCAGATAAAATAGAAGGAGTGGAAGGAGATAAGGGTTTAGAGCTAGATGGCCCTGATTGCAACTTTGAATCCATTTTAACTAGCTGAGTACCTTTGACCAAGTTACTTTAACTGTCTGATATTGTTTCCTTAGCTGTAATAACATCACCAACCTTAAGAGAATTATTCTAAATATCCATAAGGGTTCATGTAAAGCCAGTAGCCTGGCCCATAGGAAATACTCAGTAGGTGATAGTGATGATGATGATGAGAGCAGCACCATTTATTGAGTCCCTATTATACTAGGTGCCTTATAGACTACAAACTTTATGTGTAATCTCCTAGAGCACAGGGACCCTGTTGGATTTGTCTTTGTATCTTCATCATGCCCAGCACACAGGGTAAAACATACGGTAGACAAATAATAAATTATGGATTAAAGCCAATCCTTTCTTGATGCCATCTGCTGTCTGAGGTCATTTTAGTCCACCTTGTAACATGGAATCTTCTCTGTTACTCTGCAAAATGGTCATTTTCAGTTTTTCAACAAATATTTATGAAAATATCAGCGTGAACTGATTAGGTACTATGGTACCTAGCTTTAGCTCTCTTAGGTCTTGGGGCAAGTACAACCCAGCACATCATACTCATTTCTTAAACCCTACCTTCTCTGTAGAGCTCCACCATCACCTTTGATCCTTCTCCTACTCTTTAGGAGTATTGGGGTTATGCCCATTCTAACTTTGTCATGTTGGAAGGGGCTGTCAGTAATATGGGGTAGGGAGAAAGAACCATCTGATGTTCTGGAGAGGTTGGCCTCTAGGTTTCAGAACTTACCTGGTCCAGGGACCCATCTAGAAGTTGTGTTAGGTTTCTGGAAACTAACCCCCTCTCTTGACAGAGGAGGAAACGGATATCCAGAAGAGGATATCAGTTTTCTTTCTTTTCTTTGTATATATATTATATTATACATTTTAAAAAGTTAAAAAGAAAATAGAGAGGGGGTTGAACTTTCAAGAAAAACTTTTAAGACTTTCATGGCACAAATTTTCTGTGATGTTCAGTGATGGGGAATGGAACTCATATTTCCTGAACATCTACTATGTGCAAGTTCCTGTGCTGGGTTGTACTTAAATTTTCCAAGTTCATCCTCCCGGTACTTGTGAGGTCAGGTTTAGTATTCCTCTCCTACAAATGAGAAATCTAACTGTGTTTATCTGAAAAGCTTGCTCTCCCAGTTTGAGTAACATCTATTTCTTATAACCTTCTCTACCCTCAAACCTCACACTCTCCCTGTGTCCCTTCATTAAGGACAATGCCCTTGCCTCCTATTTACTGAGAAACTAGAAGCCAAATAGGAATTACCAGAATTTTGTGACACTAGATCTACAAATCTACTTGTTTGCACCCATACTCTCCCCTCTCTCTCCAGTTACAGTGGAGTGTCATTTCCCTATGAAAGACTATCTGTGCTCAAGATGCCATTTCCACTGACCTTCTCAGGGATCTTATATGCTATTGATTATTCCCTTTCTCACCTTTAATTTTAATTCTCACCTTTCTACTGTACTCTTCTCCTTAACATTTTTAACATTATGTTTTTAAATATTCTTTTCTTGACCTACTTTCTTTTATAGCTACTGACTCTAATTCCTGTCATTCACAGCCAAATTTATATAATAGTTGTCTTCTTTTCGTCACCTTTCATTTCTCCTTAGGCCATTCTAATCTGGCCTGTTCCTGGTTCCAAAGTATTTCTTCCCATTTTAGGGCTTTGGTTTCCCCACTGATAGGGCAACTCTGGTGTTCTGAGAATGGATGATCTCACCCTGAGTCACTTTAAAGGTTTTCGCAAGAGGGTAAGGTGGAAGTGAAGACAGAGCTCTGTATTCATGAGGCCTAGGGGCATCTCTGTCTTCTACCCTCAAGGACTCTTGGTATCATAGCAGTTCTGATGGTCCAGAGAGGCTGTTCCCCAGACACGGCACTCCCCAGTTCGGAGTGAGGGGAGGGCTGGCACATGTAGATTTTTCTGCTCTGGGGAAGTTTAGTGTCATTCTCCCTTATTCCCTGTCCTAACATCTGTGCACCCTCCCCGCCCCCCTTCCTCCTCCTCTGTGATCCTCCACCCAGCCTCAGGACTTCATGAACTAAGGTAGGCTTTGACTTTTTCAGAAGGCAGTTGCTTGGAAACAAAATTTACAACAGAGCAAACACAAATCCAGAAAATATGAAAAGGCTAATGCAATTTATCTTCTTCATAGGTAATAATAATAAAAGACTAATAATAAATGCAGAAGGCTTTTTAAAAATCAATTGCAAAAGTAATATATAACGGACATTTGCACACCAATGTTTATAGCAGCGTTATTTACAATTGCAAAGAGATGGAAACAGCCGAAATGTCCATCAACAGAAGAGTGGCTAAACAAACTGTGGTATATACATACGATGGAATACTATGCAGCTTTAAGACAGGATAAACTTATGAAGCATGTAATAACATGGATGGACCTAGAGAACATTATGCTGAGTGAGTCTAGCCAAAAACTAAAGGACAAATACTGTATGGTCCCACTGATGTGAACAGACATTCGAGGATAAATTTGGAATATGTCCTTGATAACAGAGTCCAGCAGGAGGTAGAAACAGGGTAAGATAATGGCCAATTGGAGTTGAAGGGATACAGACGGTGTAACAGGACTAGATACAAAAACTCAAAAATGGACAGCACAATAATACCTAATTGTAAAGTAATCATGTTAAAACACTGAATGAAGCTGCATCTGAGATATAGGTTTTTGTTTTGTTTTGTTTTGATTTTACTATTATTACTTTTATTTTTTTCTCTATATTAACATTCTGTATCTTTTTCGGTTATGTTGCTAGTTCTTCTAAACCAATGCATATGTACTAAGAAATGATGATCATGCATCTATGTGATGATGTTAAGAATTAATGATTGCATATGTAGAATGGTATGATCTCTAAATGTTGGGTTAATTTCTTTTTTTCCGTTAATTAAAAAAAAAAAAAAAGAGAGAAGGGATAATTGGAGCTGAAGGGATACAGACTGTACAACGGGACTGGATATAAAAACTCAGAAATGGACAGCACAATACTACCCAATTGTAATGCAATTATGTTAAAACACTGAATGAAGCTGCATATGAGGTATAGGTTTTTTTTTTCTTTCTATTATTGTTTTAATTCTTATTCTGTTGTCTTTTTATTTCTTTTTCTAAATCGATGCAAATGTACTAAGAAATGATGACTATGCAACTATGTGATGTTATTAAGAATTACTGATTGTACATGTAGATTGGAATGATTTCTAATTGTTTTGTTAATTCTTTTTTAATTAATAAAAAAATGATATTAGCTTCATAAAAAAAAAGAAAGAAAATTTGAGTGCAGGAAAGTAGACAAATAAAAAAAAAAATCACCTATAATTCTATTACTAAAATTTCACCAGTGTAATCATTCTGATAATTTTCTTCAGATATTTTCTCTCTTTATAAATTTGGGCTCATATTTACATGTGGTTTTAATCATACTGTGCATCATCCATGTTTATACCCTGCTTTTTTTGTGTGTGTGTGCCCTGCTTTTGACATTTAATGTTTACATATTCAGCATCAGCTGAATGGCTGCCAGTTATTTCCTTGAGTGGTCATACTGTAATTTAAGAATTCTATTGTGGTCATTTATGGCTGTTTCTGTTTCTTTACTGTCCTTTAATTATTCATAATGCTTAAATGAATATATGTGTGAAACTTTTTTTTTTGACATTTCTACTTATTTCTTTAAATCAGTGAAATTAATAGGTCAAAGGATGTGACAGTTTGAGACATAATGCCAAATGCTGTTCAAAAGGATTGAGCCTATTTTGCTGCTACCAGAAGTGTCTGAATATCCATTAATATTAAACCAACACTGCACTGGATATTTCATTATTTTAAATCTTGGAGAAAAGATGTTGTCCATCTTTGTTGGAACCATAGTCTGGCCACAAAATGGCTTACCTGACATAGCTCCTGAGCACCAGCCCTGAGTTCTCTCTCCCATTCCCCTTGTTCCTGATATTGAACCAACAGAGTCTTCGGGTCTTATTAGGCATAATTTCCTAACACATCTCTGATTTGTCCCTTTCTTCCACTTGTCCAGCAGAGGTAAGGGGGATTTGCTTATAAAAGCTGTTCTCTATCTCTGGGGCCCTCTCCTGCCGCTTTGCCTCTTCTCCAGAAGGTCAAAGGCCCTTGTGGTACCTTCCCACTTTGGCTTGTTTTCACAGCTTTCCCCTCCCTTCCTCCTCTTCTTTTCCTCCAGTTCTACAGTGAGTCGGGCATGCCTACCAAACACCTTTCGGACAGTGTGTGTGCCGTGTGTGGGCAGCAAATCTTTGTGGACGTCAGTGAGGAGGGCATCATCGAGAACACGTATAGGCTGTCCTGCAATCACGTGTATCCTGCCTTGAGCTTCTGGGCCACATCTCTCCTGCACATGCACATACCAGCTGGGAAGGGAAGGAGGTGGTTGTGACCATGGTCATACTGTTCAGATCTTGAGTGTAGGAGAGACACAAGAGGGCAGAAGTTTGGGCATTGTTCCCTGTTAGAGAAGTCAATACCCAAGAGTGGAAACTACAGCCTTCCTCACCCTTTCCCACAGATTAGAGATACCCTATGGAAACAGTAGTTATAAACTGGCTAGGTCAGAAAGGAACACGAGCCTGCGCTAGTTGACCCAAAATTGGATCAGTCACAGGGAAGCAGGATCCTCTAACTGGGTCCCTCAGTTTTTGGAATCAACACCCCCCCACACACACACACACACACACCGAATAATAACACTTCTACTATTTATCATGTATTTATTCAGTTTCTATTCTTTGCCTGTGTTGGGAAATCCATGTATTATTTCCATTTTGCCTCATGTCAGCCATGTGAGACAGGGATCATTATCCTTACTTGACAGGGCTCATTATTCTTATTTCACATGCCAAGAAACAGGTTCAGAGAAAAAGAACTTTCCCAAGATTGCACAGCTAATAAGAAGTGAAGACAGGATTTGAACATCCTCCAGAGATAGTCCACAGACACCTTGAACACTGATGGCTAAGACATAGGGCTGTAGTGCCAACCCAGCTGCCCACCATTTACCTTGACCAGTGGTGCTCAGATTCCATGAGTTCTGCATCCGCGGCTGGTGCATTGTGGGAAAGAAGCAGACGTGTCCCTACTGCAAAGAGAAGGTAGACCTCAAGAGGATGTTCAGTAACCCGTATCCTTTGTTTGGGTCCTTGTTGGGAGTGGGCTGTGGGAAGAAAGTACTGACCATTGTGACTCTATATTTGTCTGGAGTCCTCCCTTCTGTACCGCATGTACCATAACCTGGTACATGTCCACCATAGGCTTCTGTTCTAAGAAAGTTTAGGGTAGAACATGGGGCAAGACTAGCAACAATTATAGTTTCATATCAATTAAAGGTAAATTGATAGTAATAGCAGCTACCATTTTATTGCTTGTTTTCTGTATCTGGCATTAGTCTAAGTACTTTATTTGCATTATCTCATTTAATTCTCCAGCAACTTTATAATTGAAGTTATCTTCACTTTACTAATGAAATGGTTTACAAGTTGAGTAGCTTATTCAAAGCTACATAACTGAGTGATCACTTGCCCTTGACATGCAGTGCTAGAGACCAGCTCTGTGTTTATGTAGGGCTTGTTGCTCCTCTGAGCTACAATTTACTACCCAGCCATCCCTTCTCACTTTGGCCCATCTTCTTTTTCCTCCTAACAACCTGTCTGCTGGAAAGCACCCAGCCTTTCCTCTGACCCTATCTTCACTTCCCCTGGGACCCAGTAATCCAGCTTTCTCCTTTCTCAGCTTCTGTTTTTCTCTATTCCCAGGTTCCCAATTTCCTATCCACTAGCTGGGTTGTTCAGGGAAATACCATGTCCTTAACCCAGTCTCATAGTCCCTCAGCAGGAGGCTCTGGCCCTTCCCCTTTAAGGCTCCCTGTTTGGTTCTTCCAGGGCCCAATTTAGGAACAATTAAGTAACTCCATAGCCAAGCTGAGGCTTGGTGCTTCCCTTAGTTCTCAGGGACCTGGGCCAAGTTGGTCTTTCTGATGCCTTGGAGGAGTTCCTCTACTGTTGTATGAACTTCTCCCTGTATTTTCCCCAGAGCTGCAACTCAGCAGGCCCTCTCTCAGATCTGTTGTCCAGCAGTTAGTCACAGGTCAAAAGGAAAAGCACTCATTTCCAAGACGGCTTGACCTGGATAGTGCCACTGGATGAAGACTTATTTAGAGAGTCTGTCAAGGGTTAACCCATTCTGACTAGCTGCTTAGTCCCTCTTCCCTTCTGGCTCTACCCCTAAACTCAACTCCTTCCTTGACCTAGAAAAACCTTCAGTTTTGGACATTGGAAGAACCTTAGGGGTTACCTTACCTGACTTCTAGCCTCCCTGCATCCATTGTCGCAGGCAGATAGATTTACAGCAGCCTCAGGCTATATTTTCTAGCACTGGCAGTTTCATCTTAGAGAAAGTATTGTATGGGAAGCCATCCCTGAATGTTGGTCACGGATAGCTAAGTTTCATTTCTCTCCCATACCTGCCCTGTCCTCTGCTTCAGCCCCCTTTGCTGTCCTTCCCCCATTCTTTGGGTTCAGCCCTTCTTTTCACTACAGAGAGCTAAAGAGGCTGGGTAGGCCATTCTAGAAAGTGGCTTCCCTTCCCCCTAGGCTGATTTCTGTAGAGCAGCTCGAAAGTGTGAGCAGACAGGAAGGATCAGAGGGAAAATTTCCCACCCATCCCCTAGACTAACCATGGCAGCTCTTACACAGAGGATCTTTTCTTTAACACACTGATAGGTGGGAGAGGCCTCATGTCATGTATGGGCAACTGCTGGATTGGCTTCGATACCTGGTAGCCTGGCAGCCTGTCATCATTGGCCTGGTACAAGGCATCAACTACATCCTGGGCCTGGAATAGTCAGGAAGAAGAGCATCAGAGGAGAACCCACACCACCCATCATGGACCTCAGGGCACTCTCCTCCCTGTCCACAAAGACCTCCTGGGTGGGAAAGACTCAGAGGGGCTCTTGGGCCACCCAGGACCCCCTCCAGCTGTGTTCGGGCTGGGGAGGGGTGTGATGGAGAGCCAGCCAGTGGAGCTGCAAGGAGTGCGGGCTTTTTAAAAGAAAACTATTTTGATGAATATATTTAAAAAAAAACATTTTTTATTGTGGAGCATAGCAATTGCCTCCAACTCCTCCAGGCCTTACCCTCCCTGCTTGAGCAAAGTGGGAGAGAGGACACAATGTTTCTGGTTTAAAAGAGCCTTCTCATCTCTGGCTGAGTGAGAGCACAAGGGGGTTCTCAGGTGGCTCAGAGCCTTAGCCCCACTGTTCCCCTTTTCTTCCGTCTATGGGGCTCAAGCCTGGTACACTTGGTGTGATGAATCTAAAGAGCTCAAACTGGTGCCACATAAGAACACTGAGAGGTGAAGTGTTTTTTCTCTTCCCCTGTCTGGAATACGGGATAGGTGTTGTGCCTGAATCTGTCTCCTCTAGACCAGGAGCTACAGGCTGGTTGATGCATGTGGAACTTTGCCAGTGATTTTTCCAACAAGACAAACCCTGTGACCTCAAAATTCATTAAGAATTTGATTTGGGGTAACTGAAGAAGTAGCAACATGGATAATCTACCTCTGAGCAGGCTATACTCAGCCAAAAAGAGAGGCCATCTATAGGTGGGCCATGAGGGCTACTGCTGGCAGCAGTGATATAGGGCCCCTTGTACAAACTAATTTTTCAGGCCAGAAGTGCTGACATGTGACAAAGGCCCCTCTGGTAGACTGCTGCATCACTTCCTTCCCTGAAAGTCTGAGTGAGAATGTGTGTGCATATGTGTATGTTTGCAGCAGGGGAAATGTGATATATGTGAGACTGCTCCATGCCATCACACAATGAGCTCTTGAAGCAGTAGGGGATTCCCAGTCCAGAAACTACCACTTCATCATTCATGGGTCCTGTTGGCCTGACAACAGGAATGCTAGAGTGTGTGGGAAAAGGGATAAAGTCAGGTTCTGAAAAGTGTCCAGGCAAGACTCAGTTCTGGTTCTAGGAGTTTTGAAAAGAGTAGGAGGGCAAACATGACCTATCTGCACTGGGTTCACTAGGGAATATAGCCAGTAGGGCCTCTTTCAAGGGCAGCAAGAACCAAGAAGGATCTTGTCACTCTTGTCTGAATATAGCTCCATGAGCTGTGTTGGAAAGCTGAGCATCTGTCTTTCTGTTCATTTTATTTCTTTTCTTGGGGTCCCCTGGAGGACCTTGCCCCTACTATCTTTTGCTCCTCCCATCCGAGAACTGAAGTCTAAGTGTGGTTGGTCCTTCCTTGCTATTACTCCCCTCCCAACAGTCCTAAGAGTTATGGAATGCCAGGCTCCCTGGTTCACTAGGCTCTTTCAGACTGAAATGACTCTCCATCTTCACCACTTGAAGTCAGTGCTCTGCCACAACTCACTTCTCAGGGCCAGTCTAACCTTTGTGTCTGTCAACCCAGTTGTACCTTTCCACGACCCTTCACTGCTCATGCCATCTGTGGGTCCATCCTCAGAGAGTAGAATGGGGACTGGTCAAAGGGCATACGAATCATCCTTTCAATTTTGCCATCTAACCCTCAAATGTCAGGCTCATGTGAGAAGCCAAATCTAGGCTGTCCAAGGCTCTGTTTTCATACTTAGCATTCTGAGTCCCATAACCTGCTAGTGACCTAATATCATCTTGGTTCATCTCTAAAGTTGAGCCTTCTCTGGTCCCCTCCCCTCTGTCACTCAATGAACTGTGCTGCTTAGAAATCCAAGGGGGCCTTGCCTCCTAGGCTAACTGCTGGAAAACTGGCATTCCTAGAGATGAGTGTCCCCTGCATCCTCCAGCCTAGGAGCCTCTGGGACAGGGGCCAGAAAAAGGAACTGAGAGGAGGGAAAATTTTAACTGGAGACCTGGAGAAGAGGATGTAACTTTTAGTCTGACATTGGGAACAGGGGGTCTAATAGGACCAACCCTGTGATAGCTAACTCCACCACCCAGTTTTCTGGCAGTTGGTGGATTACATTTAAGGAAAAGACACCCTAAAGCTAATTAATTGAGTAGTATGAATCTGGCTTTTCCTTGAAAACTTTGGATTGCAGCAAGTTGTTCTTGATGCATCCTCCAAACCCAGTTCCATCTCCTGGTTGCCCTGGCTCTGTCACCGGCACCTTTATGGTCCTGATCACAAAAATCACAAACCTCTTGTCCTTAAGTGCATGCATTAGATCACCCAGTTCAAGTCTTCCTTTCTTCACAGATACATGACCCTAGAGTGAGTGCCTCCTTAAAATTTGCATCCTAAGTGCTTCGCTTTCTTTTCCCTAGTTTTGGCCCTGTCACAGACCTCTATGCACCATTATGCTAGAGGCAGTATTGGGCTTCTCTGTTACTCTGCTTCTCTTTTCCTGGGAAGTAGCCTCTCCTTCCTGGTAGGGTCAGTTCTCCTAGTTTGTGTTCCAAGTTTCTCTCTCAGTTTTGCTGTGAGAGGGTTCCTGGAGATAAGGTTGGGAAACACGCTCAGCCTGTCTCCCATGACTTGGCTGACATGGGGCTAGACACAGCCCACCCGAGCCTTGGAGCTCCTAGAAGGGAAATTCTAAAAAAGAGGGCTCTTCAGGGTTTCGTGGGAGCCAGGTAGGGGAGATTAGACTTACTAGTAAACCCAGAAATAAAGGGGGTATGATCGAGAGAGGTAAGATTTTGTGCGAGTGAGATGGATGGTTGTGGGGAGTGGGGAGCCTGTGAAAAGCGAGGGAATCGATGGACCTGAAATGGTCAATATAATCCAACTTGAGGTCCCCAGTGCTAGGAAGGTGTCCCTTTAAATATCTGTGCGAATGTGAAGGAGGAAGCAGAAGTCCGGCTCTAAGAGAAAAACAAAGGCCTGCCTTTGAAGAGTGAAGATAGGCATCAAAGTCCTGACAGTGGGCTGGGATGAAAGTTAAACTGTGAGGGAATCTTCCTTTAGTCTCATTCACATGCAATGTTACCCTGGAAGAAGTAGGGTGTGGAGGCTGATTAACAATCCCAGTTTGATATAAACTGGCTGGGTGGGGTTAAGAGGGGTAGGAATTAGCAGGAAGATTCCTGGCCACCATGAGCCAGTGTGCAAGAACCTCAAGAGCTGAGTCCATGACTGTTGTCATACATGGGTATCCTCTGCTTAGCCCAATGCCAGCTTTGGATTCCCTGGTTAAAGTGAAAGTGAAATAGAAGCCAGTACTTTCCCAGAAAGTACATTCTGTCCTTCCCAGAATCAGCTCTGGTTAATTGTCAGCTCTCACTCTACTACAGGAAACAGTGAAGAGAGCATTGCCTCCCTGTGAGACTAGGTAAGTCACTACTCCCTGTTTGGACCTAGGTTCTTCCGTTCCTATAATGAAGGGGTTAGGCTGGACTAGGAAGGGGCTACAGAGTTTATAGGAAGGACAGGGCTTCATGTAACTGGGATCTAGGCAAGTTTCTGAGATATAGGAGGAGTTCATCATTTTTCCCTCACAGCCCTGCAGAGAAAGGGGGACACAGCACCTGACACATGCATCATGACCCTGAGACAGCACTGGATACCAGGTGGGGCCTGGGGCTATGCATGGATAGGTCGGGTGGAGTGGGATCTAAATAGAATGGAGCAAAGTGGCTAGCCTGAGCCTTGTACTCCAGGTGAACTCCACTTAACTGTTTTGCTATTGTTTTAAGCCTCTATCCAGATGTTTTAACTCTAGCTTCATTCCAAAACCTACCTGTGCTCCATTCAAAAAGGGCTAAGGGGTGGGACTGAAGGGGTCTGTGATGCCTTGGGCAGAGCCCAGGAAATCTCTGGGCTGGAGTTACATTTTCATCTAGGCACTAATTCCCTCTCCAGCCAGAAGCCACCCTTTAAAAGCCAGGATGCTGGTATTAACAGACAACTCTGATAGCTGCTGACCTCTGTGACTGTCCTTTCCTTAGACCCCAGCCCCTTGTGGGCACTGCTTCTTTGTGCCCACATCGTCACTCTCCCAGCCAGAGCCACATCTATACCACCAACTACTACAGCTGCCACTGCCTCTGCTGAGATCGCCCAGGACCCTTGCCCCTCTCCGCCTCCAATGGCCCCAGCAGCTACTCGGTGCCCTATATTGTCGATGACCTGGCCAGAGGTGGAAGTACCACTGAGTAAGGAGCAATTATGATGGGAGCCTAGGAGGGCACAGTCGGTGAGTGGGAGGGCTGTGGGCATAGAAGGACTAAGGGTAGGGTTGACTCCTGAGCCCCTGTCCCTCATTGTGGGTGGGGGCTCAGGGCCATGCATCTTGAGGAAACAGACTCTGAAGAGGAGTCAGCACATGAACCAAATACCCTTTCCTCAAATTCCCCTTGCTCAGGCCTAGGGCCTCTCTTATAGGCAACTGTACTTCCCCTTTAACGGACTTCCCCATCTGGGTGGTGAGCACAGCAGTGCTCCGGGTTCCTGATTTTGGGGCCTGGAGAACGGGACAGGGTGGATAGGGCAGAAGGGAGGGCCTGTTCTATGGAAGGGCTAACAGCCAAACATGTCCCCAGATGGAACGTTGACCTTGTTCTGTACCGGCTGCAGCCGCTTCCCCCACTTCAGCATTCTCTACTGGCTGGGTAATGGTTCCTTCATCGAGCATCTCCCAGGCCGGCTGCGGGAAGGCAGCACCAGGTGAGAGAGACAGCAATAAGGCCAGCAGGAGAGCTCCTCCTGCAGTCCTCTCATGGCTCTTCCTTCTCCTCTGCTCCAGCTGGGAGCGTGGGAGCACAAGCACTCAGCTGTGGAGGGCCTTGGTGCTAGAGGAACTGAGCCCTGCCCTGCGCAGCACCAACTTCTCCTGTGTTCTTGTGGATCCTGAACAGATTGCCCAGCGTCACATCGTCCTGGCCCAACTCTGGGTGAGGAACCTGAGGGAAGGTTTCTTAATGACAGGAGCTCTGCTTCAGGGTGGGCCCACATGGCTAACATGGGGAGGAAGGGCTCTGCCCAGAGCAGCCTCTAGCTAATGCTCACCATTCTCCCGGGTCTCCATGCCTGAGGTGGGAACAAAAATTATCTGAAGGCTTGGGCAGGGTGGACACAGCCTAGAGGAAACTGCCAAGAGATATCCCTTGGTCCTGATACTTATCTGCCTTCACTTCCCCAGGCTGGCCTGAGGACAATCCTGCCCCCCCACTCAAGAAGCCCTGCCCTCCAGCCACAGCTGCCCACATCAGCAGGGTCAGGAAACATACAGTCCCAGCATCAGGACAGCAACCTTGATCAGAGTCTGGGTGCCACCTAGCTCAACGTGACCCTTACCACTCAAAGGCTGTGCAAGGCAAGCTGTATAGCCTTCCCTCCTCTGAAGGTTCCTGCTTTAGTTCTCTCTGCATCATTCCTGCTCTTAACAAATTTAGACTCCCTTCCCAGTTACCTAGTGAATCACACAATAACCTCCTAAATGTTCCCTCCTGCCCGCCACTCTTTCCATCCACCTGATTTAATTTTTCTGATGTTCTACTCTGACCCTACTGCTCTACTACCTAGCAACCTCCAGGAACTGTTAGTGCCTTAGCCTCACATTCAGGGGCCCTGCCTCCCTTTCCATTGTACCCTTCCAGCATAACAAGTATTCTTTGCTCATTTGGTCCCCTCTGCCTCACCATCCCTACAATTGAACTCCTTCCAAGCCTGTTGAAACACCACCTTTTCAGTGAAAGTCTACCCTGTCTCTCAGCTCTGGTCATGTTCTGCATTGATTTAATATTGTTTTCTGCATTGATTTAATATTGTATCTGTATTGTTTGATTTTTCTCTAATGGACTGCCTCAGGGAAATGATAGGGCAGAGGCTGTTTCTGGTTCACAACTGTATCTTTGTCATACCCAGCAGGACCCACTTGAGTACTCAAGCAATTATTCACTGGAGGCATCTGCTCAGTCATGTAGGCCCAAGTTCTAGTCACAGGAGTATGGCCTTGCCCAGCAAAGGTAGTATGGGAAGAAGGACTGCCCTTCAGAAACTAAAGACAAATAATAATAATAATAGATTCAGGAGAACACAAGCCATTAGAAGAGAAAACAAACCTATGCTGTTTCTCAGGAGCAGAGGCCAGAGGGGATCTAAGAGAAGGTAGTGATTCTGAAGACTCAGGAGGGACAAAAAAGGTCAGACGATGGAAGTCAAAGAGTTAAAACCTTTTTCCAGAAGAGCTAGTAAACATAGTATGCTCCAACAAGCTCAGATTTCCGTTCATTTTCCCCATACAGCTCAAGGCAACTCAGCACTCAAGGGAGAAAAAATAGACTTTATTTACAAGTAATATTTAGAAAAGATCCATCCCTGGCCTTAAAAAAAAACCTTCCCATCACTCCAAATCCCACCCCAGTGCAGAAGGTGGGGGATGAGTTGCCTGCTAAAGGGTGTCCCACCCCACCCCTGAGGCCCTGGGTCTATCTGTCCTGGAAAGAGAGCATCCTCTGGGTAACTGTCCTCAGGGATGGGATGTGCTCATAGGTCAATGCTGAGGCCTGGACTTCAAGAGCAAGGGCCTCTGCTAGACCCCATCACCAAGAGCAGCAGGAACCAGGGCCTGTTCCTCCAATGGTCCCTTCTAGATCCAGAGGCTGAGAGGAAAGATTGTCCGGACCCAACAACCCAGCCATTCAAAGCCAACCTCAAATTTGGTTCTGATGGAGAAATGACTTTGCTTTAAAAAAAAACAAAAAAACATGAGGAGGCAAGATAGGGAAAGGGCCCAGAGGCTGTTCTGGTGTAAGTCCAGGTACCCAGACCAGGGTCTGGGCAGGCATCACTAAGGGTTTGGCCACCATTGGCCTAGTGGAGCTGAGAGAAGGCACTGAGAGGGACAGAAGGAGTAGGACCAGGTAAGGTCAGCATCGGGACACAGATGGGGCCACTCACTGCTACTGGCCCATTAGTGCTTTGTCTGAAAGAAAAAGAATGAGAGTCACATGGCTAGCTCACAAAGACCTCTCCCTGCTCCCATGTACCACTGTCTTGGATCTTTTCCTTTTGAGGCTCTGGATACACTGAAGTGGCTGGCTGTACCCAAGAAGCTCTGGGAGTTCTCAGAAGGAATGGTCATCTATGTTCCCTTCTCTTAAAAAAATGAGTAGGGCATGGACCACTTCCCTCTTACATCCCAGGGCCCTAACTTGGTCCTTCTTGTATGCTGCCCCAGACTCTCCCCCTCCTCCCTTTTAGTGCCTCTACCTTGCCCTTGGCCCGAGGAGTGGCAGCAGCCACAGTGGCAGTGCTGGCTGAGGTGGTGGCAATACGAGGAGATCGGCGGGTTCCACTGCGGGTATTGGGGGATGCTTTGGACAGGGCTTTCTTTGAGGCCCCCCTCCGCAGAAGGCTGTTCCCGAGCTTCTTGGGCGTGTTGAGAATGCTAAAGGCCATAGACTGGCGCCGGTCAGCCTGTGGGGAAGGGGTTGTCAACTGGGAGATCCACCACTGCCTGGCAGGCCAGCTGATCCAGGGCTCTCCTAGCAAGTCCTCCTTTGCTCCCAGACTAACCTGCTTAACAACAGCTGAAGCCGTTTTCTTCTGGGCCTCGGTAGTGTTCTGTTTGCGCCCTTCATGTCGGTCACGGGGAGTCAAAGGGCGTGGGAAACAGCTGGTGGCCTTCTTAGACTGTGGGGAAAAGGAAAATTAGCAAAGGGACTTTAAGGGCTACATGGACCTCATATGTCAACTTGTCCAACTTGCCCCCTAAATGCTGAGCCAGTCCCGGCGGAATGCTAGATAGAACAACAGAGGAGTCGATGTTACCCACCTCAGGAGTGCCAGGACCCTGATGGGTTTCTGAGGAGACCCGTTTGCGTTGTTGCCGGGTGGTGATGCCAGTACCCTCGGCTATCTGAACTGGCTGCATGCTGGCTCGGCGCAGGGTTTCCTGGGGATCACCAGTTTTCATCTCCTCATCTGTGATGGTGACTAGGCTTAAGGAAGGCTGTGTGGGGTGATGAGGAGGTTAGTGGACTATAGCTATATGAAGATGGAGCAGAAACTAAGGCTACTTCAGCGTTCTCATTGGCCTGACACTTGGAACAGCTGGACCCTACTTCCCTTTCTGTTCTCTTTTCCCCCTACAGCCTGGACACATGGCCATGAGAAGGGCAGACCCAAGCAGGCTGCTCCAATCTCCTACCCATCCAGTAACATCACTCCTGAGCCCCCTCGCTGTTGGCAATTCTATCAGGAAGCATAAGGAGGTCACCCTCCTGAGCAAGCCAAACACAGGGCACTAGTATGCATGCTAGGTCAGCAGGCAGCGCTAGGATTGAGTGCCAAGGGAGGGAGGAGTGAGCCAGTGGGGGGCAGGTCCTGCTCAGTTGACTCCCAGGCTCACCCTGGACTCCAGTGGATAGCAGGTCTTCAAGTGTGGGGGGCATACTCGATTGCGCTGCTGCAATTCTGCAATGCGATTCCAGTCGTCCAGCTGCTCTGGCTCATCCTGGCAAGTACCCATGTAGAAGCTGTTCCTTCCTGTGAAGGGCAGGGGTTGGAGGAGTGAGAACTGGAAGCAGCAGGTTACCCACTAGACTTCAAAGCCCAGTACACCACAGTGCTGCAGGTACAAAAGTGGTACACCAGAACCCACTGTTCTCTCCCTGCGAAGGTAAAATCAGGTGATACTCACCAGCAAAAATTTGAAGTCAAGAGAAACTAATGAGGACCAGGAATTGCTACCCAGAGGAGTCCCTGGGCCCAGCCTAACCCTTCCAGCTGCCCATCACAACCTGAGAATGGACATAAAGGATTCCCAAACAGCAGCTAAGCTGTCAGTATCATGCTAGAAATCCTAGACCCCCCTATATGAGAATCTCTGGTTCACCCTGGCCAAGATTTAATATCAGCCTGACTGCCCCAATATGGTCCCCAGATAGGCGAAGCCCAGATGCTGCAGGGAGAAGGGAACAGAGAAGATGCTGAAAAATAGTAGCATGGAGCCCAGCCCTGGATTTAAAAAAAAAAAAAACCTTGTTTCTTATGCCAGGAGCTACTTCTAGCTTAATTTTGGGGTATATTAGGTCCCCAGAGTCCCCCTCACCTGGAGGGGCCCCACTGGACACCCCTGCCTGGGAGCGGCGAGCAGAGCTGCGCGTGGTGGGCCGGTAACCAGGCAGACTGAGCAAAGCGGAGTTGCCATCATCTGGAGAGCCCAGGCGGGCTAGGGACTGGGTAGAGGAGGTAGCTCGCAGGCTGGCCTGGGATGCAGGGGCAGACTGCGTGCTATAGAAGGATGTGTTGGCACTGTCTGGCTCCTCCACATCTAGCTTCTGGAAGAGAGGACAAATCTTTTGCAGTGGGGTAGACCTCTGTTAAGAAGATTCCCATTACCCCTCCTAAAGCCCCTCAGATCCCATGCCATGTTTGCATGTGTTCCCACACTGCTTTGCAAATATCCTCAGCTGGCATGTCACTGTAAGAAATCACTGCCAGAATCCCTCACAAGAAGCTTCCTATGGCACTTACCATCTAGCTTCTCCAACTTCTTGTCAGCAGGGAGGACCACTGTGTATAGGGTCCTGTACCAAACACACCTTCTCCCCAACTGCCTCCTTGGGATATGGAAACAAAGGCAAGAGCCCACAGGCAGGTAGTCCCCTGGACAGCCACACAGATACACAGGGTATATCAGGAGGCACAGGATGGGTGCTACACATAAAGAGGGCACACTAGCCTTAAGGTCAGGAGACAAGAATTCAGTACCTGTCCCTATTACAAAAGAGGCCATAAGCAAGCCACTTCCCTTCACAGCATCCCAGTCTTCTCATTTATAAAATATGGGCGGTTAGTCCTTGCCTGTTCATCTGCCTCCCAAAGTTGTTTTGAGGACCCAATAAGAAAAGCTCATTTGCTGTCTTCTCACTGTCACTGAAGGAAGTCCCTCCTGCCCAACTCCCAACTGGGTCTGACCTTGGTCATGGTGATGTTGATGATTTGTGTGGTACGCCGACGAGCAGAGCGGGTCTTACGGCCAGAGTCCAAGAAGACATCCCCCAGGGAATCCAGGCTGCTCTCCAGGGGGGCCTGACCCCGAACAGGGATGGGTGTGAAGTAGAGACTCTCCAAGGATTCTACCTTGGGGGGCAGGCGCTGGGAGATGGGCGAGGCTGGCTCTCCAGGGACACTGGTACCATCTGGCTGAGTACGAGGCAGCTTGCTGTGGAAAGGAAGCCTGCTGAGATGAAATTTCCTGGGTCTACAAGACATTTTGTTCATCCTTTTGCTCCAAAGTGACTGTTTCCTATACTTATTATAAAATGAGGTCAAGAACCCCATTCATTTTGCTCTAGCCTTTGATCTGGACCTCCTTTTTTATCCCCTCTCTCCTTAGGGAACTTATTCCCTCCCTTGGCACCTCCTAACTCTTCAATGCTGGCCACTCCTAGACCCTGCCCTCAAACCCTAAGAAAAATACCCTTAGACACTTCACAGTGAACATGCTCCAAACTAAGGCGTTTTGTCTCCTTCCACATCAGTGAAGGAGAACCTCCTCCACCCAGGCCCCCAAGCCAAGAACATAGGCGCAATCTCTACTTCTTCCCTCTCCTGCCAAATCCAATCACCAATTCTCCTAAGCAAGTCTCTCTAACCATACCTCCTCTCCATTCTCACATCTGTTCTGATTCTGCCTCATCTCTCACCTTTAACAGTGTAGGAGAGACAGCAGACCACCCCTCTAAGCCCCAGTGTAACTGTGTAACTTGTTACAGGAGATAATATTGGAACCTACCTCAGAGGATTGTTGAAGGATAAATGATTTAATATTTTTCAAGTCCTTATAATAGCATCTGGCACATACTAGGTGTAATAATATGTTTTTATTAAACAATAAATATATGTCTAGTCTCATCCTTTATACTGGCTATCAGAATACTATTACTAAGATGCTAATCTGACCATGTACTCTTCAACTTAAACCCTTCAGTGGGTCCTCAGTGCCCTTAAGATCAAGTCTGCATGCCAGCTTCTGCCAACTGAGAATCCAGTTGGCTCTCCTGAACACTTCACACCCTCACTGTTATCAAGCCTTGTTCACAATGTTGTCTTCTGCTCACCTAATGCACACACCTACGTGTTCTTTCAAGACTCAGAGCAGAAGTAGCAGTCTCTATGAAGTCTTTCCTGATCACTCACTTTTACTCCCACTGTGGTCTCTATAGACATCTGGTATAGCACCTGTAATAATCTATTTTTCTTTATTCTCTTCTAAGAATAAGCTTCCAGAGAGCAAAAAGCTCATCTTAGTTATCTCACTAGCCCCAGTGTCCAGGACACAACCTGATAAACATTAGGTACTCAATGGATAACAGAATTCGGGAAGAAGGGTCCTCCTGACCTGGTCATAGGAAGTGGGGTCCCCTCCTCACAGCTCAGGTCCAGGCTGTCTATGCTCAAGTCCAGCTGGGGCTTAGTCTGGGGTTCCCGGCTCTTTAAGGCGTCAGTTGCCACTTGGAATTTGCCCAAGTCTCGAAGCTGCTGATCGGCATGGGCAACCTTGGAAGGAGGGCCAGAAGAGTGAAGAGAAGTGATGACAGTGGGGGTGCCTGGCACAAGAGGGCACAGAATTCTAATGTGACAAGGGTAAGGGGTCTGCCCAGCGAGGAGCTTACCTGGGCCTCCAGGCTGCGCACCTGGGCAGTGAGGTGGCGGCAGGTCTGTTCGGCCTCCTTGGTCTTCAGCCCAGCCTGTTGCAGCTCACGACCCAGTCGCTCAGCTTCAGCCCGCAGCTCCTTGTTTTCCTTCTGCAACTGCTCTAGACTCTGCAGCTGCTCCTGTAGCTCTTGGTTCTGCTGCTTCTTGGCATCATAGTGGGTCTTGGCTTTCTCCATCTGTGTGGGCAGAGGGGTGGGAAGGTTGAAGAGGTGGGGCAGAGGTGGGAGGGCTGGAGGAAGGGTGTGGTGGGCCAGGTCTGAGCTCCTCACCTGCAGCTTATAGTGCTCAGCCACCTGCTCCTTCTGTCTCAACTGGGCCTGCAGTTCATTCAACTGGACCTGGAGGCGTTGGGCCTCCAGTTGACTTTCCTGGGCCTAGAGAGTAAGGTCTGTGAGGAAGGCTGGACTGGCTGCTCCACTCAAATCCACTTGCCTTAGCCCCTGGGGCTACACAGGTGTTCTCTCATAACACATTAAAAAACAATCACTTTCTCTACTCCCAAATATACATACTTCCTCCCAACACCAGCATACCAAAACACAACACACCTTTAAGATTCAAACTCTGGGTGGGAGCTTTCCCTGACCAGCTCATACCGCTGTGCTGACAGTTCTGAGGGCCACTAGACTGTCTTCTCTGAGACCAGGCGCTGACTGTCCCATTCTTTTTCCATGAGAATACAGTCTATCTCCCCAAGGAAGAAACTTGAGGGAACACCTGGGTACAGAGCATGGAGCTAGGCATGTGAATTCTCTGAGGTCAAAGGAGATAATTTTCCTCAAGACCATTCACTATCCCTATTTTAGAGATTTAAGCAAACTGACCCGGGTCAAAGTGATTAAATGGCAGAGGAACAGTTGACCTTGGTTCACCTAACTCCAAAGCTGGTGTGGGCTCACGGATTATATGCCAGTTCTGCCTCTTATCCAGACCATAAGCTCCTCAAGAGCTGGTACAGTCTATACACTTGATTTGCTGTATATGTGCAATTCTTTGCACAGTGCTTAGCCTGCTGCAGATGCTGGATGGAGCCATCTTGCCCTTGTTTCCTACATCTTCTAACACGGAGCAGGGCCCTCAAAAGGAGCATAATAAACATGTTTACAACTAATCACGATGTGGTGTGGCATGTATGAAAGGAGAAAACAAGACTTTGAGCCCCCAGCAACTCCTGGGACCCACCAGGGCTTTGGCGAGTTGCAAGACCCCATTTCCTTTGCCCCTGACGATTAAGCCTAAAACTGCAAAAAGCAAGCATTAAACAAAAGAAAGTGACATCACTGGAAAATATTAAGAATATTATTGAGTTACACTAAACTATTAACATAATGACATTTAATAGTTTAGTGTTTCTCACTAAATAGTTTGGGCTCACTATTCAGGGAGTGTTTCTCACCCTGAGCCCAAACTATCTAAAATCATCGCTGTCCAGTATATCTTTCTATGATGATGGAAATGTTCTGTATCTGTGCATTAGATAATATGGGAGCCGCTAGCCATGCATATGTGAATATGGCTGCTGTGGCTGAATTTTTATTTAAATTTAAACAGCCACACATGACTAGTGGCTATTGTACTCGACAGTGGTGAGTTAGCGGGATGGGAGTCACTCCAGTCTACCCTCAAGAGCTCCCAAATGGCAAAGTTAGATTGGCTATGGCTGCCGGGCCCCCAGGTGCCCCATCTCTGCCCCATCATCCACCACAGCCTGAGGGCATAGAGCACCTCCTCTCCAAGTTCTCACTGAGGTAAGGAAGAGGTCAGGCCCACTCCCCATCTGCCCCACCTTCAGCTTCTGTTGCTGTGCCTTACTGGCTTGGTCATGGTCAGCTAGCTTCTTACTCAGGTCTTCCACCTAGAGTAGAGGGAGGGAAAAGGAAAAATGAAGTCTCACGAAGCCTTTCCCCGGATGGGTTCAGACAAGTTACAGGGTTCCCCCTGGAAGAGGAAACTCAGGCCCTTTCTTTGGTCTCCAATAGATTCACTGCTGCCTGGGCTGGATGGCATAACCTGAGTAATGTGACCCAAACCACTGCTGCTGCCAGATCTACCTGCTCACCCATACCACCACCCCCAGCCTACAAAGACCCCTGCGACTGCTAGAATCAGCTGAATTTGAAGGGAAACTGATACCTCTTCACCATCCTGTTGCTGCCACCACTCCTGGCCCCAACCTTTCCAGGTTGGAGGTAGAAAAAGGGGATCTTGTCTAACACTCTAGCAAGACATATTCAATGAATAGCTCCCTCCCACCACCCAAAAACTGTCAGAACAAAACCTCACAGATGCTCAGACCTCTTCCCAACATGCATAGGCTGTTAGGGGCTGTGCTAGCAGGGTCACCGCTGTGATGAGCACTGGGGGAACACACTGCTGGAAGACACCAGAAGGGGCAGCAAATATCTTCAAAGCCCACCCCACTCCCACAAAGAAGAGCAAAGACAGGCAGGAAATGAGAGGACACAACAGCCATAAGCACCCTGGCTCCTCTACGCATTGAGGGAACTCAAGCATAACCAGGTAAAGGGACGTGCAAGGGCTCCATTGCTAACTGTTTGCTATTGAATCTAATTGTCCCCTGTCATCTCAGTTCTTTGAAAGAGGAGAGGAAGGCCCAATTCTTCAACAAGCCTGAGAGGCTGGGTCAGAGGGGTAGGCAGAGAAAAGGTGCTCTCATTGAATATTGGCTTCATAGCCTTCATGTCTAAGGCAAACACAGCAGATAGCCTTGTGACCTCCTCTGCTAGCAAGGACTCTCCTGCTTCTCTCAACCTTAGCTTCTTGTTTCCAGACATCTCCATCTCAGGCTCTGGGGAAGCCTGGGTTGAAACTCTGGAGAGTGATGGGCAGGCATCCTAAGCTCACAACCCTCCCTAACCTGTGAGAGCTGCCTTGTATGTCACCTTTACAGTTTCAAAAATTCCATGCTCTGTGAGAGAAAAGAGGAGGTTATGTTCAACAAGGCCCACAGGTTATTCTGCTATTCCTCTTAGTTGAGTATGCCTAGCTTGAAACATGGCTTAGAGGTCTAGAACCCTAAGACCTGAATCTGTCATTGATTCAGATATGGGAAAGATGAAGCCTGTCCTACCCCTCTTCCCTGACGGGTAGATGAGAGAAAGTATAGAAGGGTGGAAAGGCCGACCTGGGACGGGTGGAATGAGGCCCAAGAGCAGGCCCAGCACACCGCATGCCTTGGCAGCCTGAGCCTGGGTTCCATGGCTTGACCCTGCCCCCTTCACAAACAGTTCACAACAGTTCAGAGCTGGCGGTGGCAAGCTGCAGCTGGGGTCATGCACCGAGACTGGTCACCGCTTAAGCAGCCAGCATTTAGCAAGGACCCCAGGCATTACCTGCTTAGTTTGCTCTCTCTGAAATACCTCTAGCTGTTCCACCTGTGCATGGGGAGGAGCAACAGAGACAGAGTCAGATGGGGGCCAAAGAAGCACCAGCCTTGCTGCCAAGCTGACCTCACTGAGGCTCTGATATTTGCCCCCAAGAAACTAGGCATCTTGTAATTTTGTAAAAACCAGTATGGCTTATTCTAGTCCCCCCAAATGTAGTGGGCCTCTGGAATGGGTCTCTGATGCCCTTCACAACTTCATTCTTCAGGGACAGTACCTTCAGAGTAGGGGAGGCTATTAGTATTTTTCTTTAAGACAATAGGGGGCAGGGGAATTGAACTATCCCTTCTCCTCTGTCACCTGGGAAGTGAGGGTAGGTCCTTAACTAGCTCGAGGCAAGACATTTTGCAATAATGTGGGAGCCAAAGGTCCTGGGATACAAAGGGAACAATGTCCCTTCTCTCAAGATCTGGATCTTTGGGGGATGTACTTGAGCTGGGCATCTTACCTGGGCAGTAAGTTTCTGCCTCTCTTCCTGGAATCGCTGCCTCTCCTCCAGGACCTTGACCTTGGCACCCTCATACTTGGCAGTCATCACCTCCAGCTCCCGAGCAGTGCTCTGTGCTTCCTGTCTCATCTCAGCCAAATGAGTCTCAGCATCAGCACGCACAGCTGCCAACTCCTGGCCATATCTCTCCCGGGCCTGGTCCAGCTCCACTTCCAAAACTTGCCGGCCCAGGTTGGCCCGCTCCCCCAGGCCCCGGTTCTCCTCTGCCAGTAGGCCATGAGCCTTTTTCAGCATGCTCAGCTGCTCTGCGTAGCTGGCCTTCTCTGCCCGTAGCTGCTGGGCTGCCCGCTCCTGCTCTGCTACCTTCTGCCGCAGGGGCACCAGCTCCCCAAGCTCTCGCTGGGCCCGCAGCAGCTCAGCCCGTAGCCCACCAGCTGCCTGCTTACTCTGTTCCAGCTCCTCACGAAGGCGTTTCTCAGCAGCTGCCTGCTCGGCTTGCAGCTGTTGGCAAAGGTGCTTGACAGGCAGCAGCTCACTCACCAGGGCCTGTGTGCTGGTGTGCTCGAGCTGCAGGGCAGAGAGGGCCTGCTCCTTCTGGAAGAACTTCTCCTGCCATGCCTTCAACTCTTGGCCCAGCTCCTCCGCTCGCTCTGCCTGTGAGGCCAGCTCCTGCCGCAGGTTCTCTGAAGCCAACCGCTGTTTCTCTGCTTCCTCCCGGAGGGTCTGGATCTCTTCCCTCAGAGCAGAGCTGCACTCTGCTGCTCTGGCACTGCTGCTGGCAGTCTCGGCCTGGAGCAGGCGCAGCCTCTCCTCCAGCTTCTGGCTCTTCTCTGACTCGGCTATAATCAGCTGTTTCAACTCCTTGCTCTCACCCTCCTTCTCCAGGACCTGACGGTTTAGAATGGACACCTCCTCCTCCAGGCTACTGATGAGACTGTTTTTTCTCTCAGACTCCTGCTGGCCCCGGGCCACCTGGGCCTTCCACTCATCTTCGGCCTTGCTATGGTCTTGGGCCTTGGCTTGGAGGGTGGCCACCTCCCTTTGAGCTGAGGCTAAGGCATCCTGTGCATGCCCCAGCTCCTGGGTCTTCTCCTCTAACTGGCCCCTGAAAGACTCCAGAGCACTATTCCACTCAGCTCGGGAGGCCTGCTCAGATTCTAGGCTGTGCTCCAGGCTGGAGGCCTTCTCCTGATGCTCCCGGCACTGCTGCTCCAGCTTGCTTACCTCTGCCCGCAGAGTTTCCAGCTCAGAGCCCTTTCCAGTGGCCTCAGACTGAGCATCTTCTCCACTGGTCATGGCTAGAGACTGCTGGCCCTCCTTCACAGTCAGTTGTTCCTTCAGTTGCTCCATTGTTCTCTCAAGCTCCCTCAGCTCTGTTTTCTGGGCTGCCTCTTGACCACGGAGCTTGGCAAGCTCCTGGTCCCTCTCTTCCTTCTCCATCAGAGCATGGGCCAGTGCCTCTTGCAGGGCAGCAAACTCCACATGCTGCTCATTGAGGGCATTCTGTAGCCGCATCTCAAGCTCTGCCTTGGCTGCCTTTTCCCGGGCAAGATCTGCCTGGGCCCGGCCACGCTCCTGGGTCAGCCGTGCCACCTCCCTCTCCTGCTGTCCACGTTCCTCCTGCTGCTGCCCCTGGCTCTCCATCAGTGCAGCCCGTAACCTCTCCAGCTCAGTGCCCATTTGCTCTGCCTCACGTTCCATGGCCTGCAGAGCTGCCTGTGTGCTACAGAACTGGCGTCCCTGCTGCTCTTCCACCCATTCAGACTCTCTGTCTCCTGCCCTCGGATGCTCCTTGAGCAGCTCACGGGAGGCTGTTTCCTCCTGCTCCCCTGCCTTGCGCACCAAGGCCTCCAGACGGACCACCTCCTTACTGGTGGCAGCCATCTTCTCCTGTAGCACAGAGAGGTCATCTGCAAGCTTCTGGGCCCTGACCTCCTTCTCCTGGACCTGCTGGAGGGCTCTAGCCAGGCTGGCACGGAGCTGCGCTAGCTCATTTTGCTGCCGGCTAATCTGGAGCTCGCTATGGGCCTCTATCCCTGACACTTTCTCCTTTGCCTCCTGCAGTTCCTGGCGGGCCTTCTCACATTCCTCTTTCAGGGCCATAAGCTGTTCCTGAAACATGGCACCATATTGCGCCTCCTCTTGCTGGCTATCCTCATACCGCTCACGCCAAGTAGCTACCTCCTTAACGAGCTCTTCACATTCACTCTCACCTCTGCGCTGGGAAGCAATGGCCTCTGCCAGCTCTCGCTGCAGTGCTTCAGTCTGAGCCTGATGAGACTCTCTAAGCTGCCTTAATTGGGCCTCCAGCCCATTGCACTCAGCCGTCTTTTCTTCTAGCTCCTTCTGTTCCTGCTTACAATGCTCTGCCAGTCTCTGGGTCTCTGACTCTAGCTCAGAGATACAACGCTGTTGCTCCTCCAGAGCTTCTGTGGCCAGGCGTTTCTCCTCTTCAAGGCTGCCCTTGGTGATCTTCAAGGACTCCTCAAGCGCTTGGAGCTGCTCTTGGAGCTGGCCTTTCTCTTGGGCCATGCCTTCTCTCTCAGCTGCTTTTTGCTGCTCAGACTTCAGTTGAGCCTCCAGCTCTGCCACCTGGGCCTGGGCCTCACGCTGCTCTTGGTGGGCTCTTTCAAGGCAGGCATGAAGTTCCTCCACCTTTTGGCTTACTTCTGCCTTTTCCCGCTGGGCCTGTGTCATTGAGGTCTGGGCACTGTCCCAGGCTTTATTAGCAGCCTGAAGTTGCTGTTGCAGACTCCCCAGCCTGGCAGCCTTCTCCTTCTCTAATGCCTCCAGCTTCTGGAGAGCTGTATCTCTCTCTCTCAAGGAGGCCTCTCCCTCCTTGGCAGCAGTGGCCAGCTGTTGGGCATGGTCTCGTCTAGTTGCCTCCTGCTCCTTGGCTGCCTCTTCCAACTGCTGCTCCTTCTGCTTCAGACTGTTGCTTAACTGCTCTACCTGTTGATGGAGGTGCTGGGAGGCCTGTTCGTGCTGTTGGAGGGTCTCTGCTAGCTGAGCCTTCTCCTTTTCAGCCTGCTGCTTCAAGCTCGCTAGTTCCTGATCCTGCTGTTGGAAGGTGGCATTAAGTGTGTTGAGCTCAGAGGTCAGACTAGCCACCTGGGCAGTCAGGCGGGCCTTCTGAGCCTGGGAGGCCTGCTCTAGTTCATCCTTGGCCTGGCTGAGGTTAGAGATGGAGCTCTGCAGTTCTGCAACGAGACCAGCCAATTGCTGCTTTTCTTCTTCAAAGTGACCTCGCTCAGCAAGCAACTCGGTTTCCCGTTGGCCCTGCTTAGTCTCCAGCTCCTCTACCCTGGCTTGGAGCTGGGCATTGTTTGTAGCGAGAGTGGCTGCCTCTTGCTTTAGGGTTTCCAGCTGGTGGGATAAAAAGACAAATGGAGATCAGCATGACTCCTCAGTCACTACGGCCCCTCTCGCAACTGAGGAGAGCTGGAAACCAGAACATGCTGAATGTATGTCCACCACAACCCTAGCACACAGGGCTGACTGGCTGCTCCTGTGTATTCATACCTGCAGGACATCACCTAGCACCTCGCCCTTCTCCTGGGGTGGGTTCTCCTGCAGCTGGGCCAAATGTTCTTCTAGCTGTGAAAGTTTCCCTTGAAGGATTTCGTTCTTCTCTTCCAGGCATTTCTGGAAGTAAGCAAGAGACTCATGAAGAGAAAGGTGGAATAGTCACTGGATTACTACAAAGGGCCTCTTGTATATTAACAAAACTATCATCTTGTTACCAATACCTCCTTTTGCTCTGGCCTAGAAAAGACTCCCAGAAACTGTGAATCTGGAACAGTGGAGGACCTGACTTTCTAGCCCTAGTCCCAAGGCTGAAATAAGTTATAATGTGAAGTGCTTCCTTCTCCAAGGCCCTAATTTCTAAATTCCTTAGTCTGATTTCCCTTCTTGGACAAGCCTTGGCCCCCAGATTGTCCAAACAGCCACCAGTTTTAAAGTATCCCCTGGGCCTGTCTAGGCATCAACACCAGTAGCAGCAGCAGCATCCAGGCCCACACCCACTTCTCCACTACTGTTCACTAAGCACCCATTACAGGCCAGGCACTGTGCTGGGTGTGTCTCTGAATTTCTAATCTGTATAACAGAGCTGGGAGGCAGCTATTACTATCCCTCTTTTACAGAGCAAGAAACTGAAGCTCAGCTGATAGGTGCCTTGCTCAAGGGTTATATTGTTACTAAGTGGCAGAGTTGGATTCTGAGTGATAACAACAATAGTAAGAGCAGCTAATTCCGGGAGAGCTTACTTTGTACCACACAGTGTGTTAAGACTACACAGGCATTATCTCAAAAAAACTGATGATGCAGCTATTATTGTTTCCATGAAAGGAAAGTATACTCAGGATGCTTAAAGAGATTAAGGTACATTTAAGATCCCCATCTTGTAAACAGCAGAGAAAGGCTTCAAATTTAGGCATATGGACTTAAGTTTACAAACTTTCTACTGCAGCACACTATTAAACGTTGAACAGGAGTCAGCTTAGTTCCCAAAGGCACAAAAGAATAGAGTGGACAACTCAATTCAACTTTGAACATGTGGTCAAGATTGCTGACTCCCCAGAGCAGAACGTTACCTTGTCTTGCAGGGCTGTGTTGAGCTCCTCCTCAAGATGAGCCTGCTTCTCCCCCCCTTCGCGAGTGGCCTTGCTGTGCTCCTCTGTCAGTTCATCAAGGGCACACTGTAGTTGCTGCAGGTGACTGGTAAACTCCCGCAGCTGAGGCAAACACATGGGATTCATCGTCACACAGGGTTCAAAACTGGCAACACCACTGCTGGCAACACCACTGCTGGCCCCCAGGGGCTAAACATCTCCAGGAGTCCTTCCCACCCTCTTCAGGCTAATGACACCTCCAATTCAAGACAACACATCAAACTTTAGTGCTATAACTCAGTACCATGGCAGCAGCCAAGTATAGGACAAGAAAAGGGGCAAAGCATGCGGGTCTCTGGGGAGACTGAAGCATACAACAGGTGTGGGACATTTATTCAACCCTCTTTTGGGAAACCTTCCAGACCACCTCAGTCAACCCTGAAGGGCTTCCATGCATGTACTATGCCCCATCACTTACCTTAAAGGCAAGGTCACCATTCTCCTCAGAGAGCTGGTTGATCTTGCGATCCATCTGGCTCTTCTCTGTCTTCAGGTCCTGGCACTGCTTCAGAGTTTCATGCAGCCGTATGGTGAGGCTGCGAGGGAGGGGAACAGTGAGAAGCAAGTGGGGCCACCACTTGTGCAGCTGGACGCTGAGAAGGCAGCAGTTACGACCATACCTCTCATTCTTGCCACGTAGCTCCTCAAGCTCCTTGGGCTCCAGTGGGCTGGTCACTTGCTTCTCATGCAGTAGAGTCAAGCGGTCAATGCGCTGCTGCATCATGGCTATCTGTGCATCTGCCCCAGGTTAGGGAGAAGAGGAGAGTCACCACAGAACGAAGGAAAAGAGCAGGAGGGATTGGGGCAACCAATCTAAGGGACGGAGAGGATGGTGTGGTGGCAAGGACAGAACCCAGCTCCCAGGAGGTCAGCCTGATACAGAAGAAGCAGAGGTGGGCAAACATGAGAGGCTAAGATGACATTCCCCAAGCCTGGCACTTCCCTGGATGCAAATCCCAAATGCTACACATTCACACACATCTGCCAGTCACCTACCCTTCTCAGTAAGGAGTTTGCGGTTCTCAGTCAACTCCAGCTCAAGCTCATCTCGATTATTTCTCTCATCTGCAAGCTGCTTCCTCAGCCGTCTCATCTGAAATTGTGGGGTCTGCAGGATGTCACCCATGGGGGAGGCTGGAGAACTTGACAGGAAGCTGAGGAAGGAGATGGCCCAGAAGCCATGGTTAAAGCCTGAGATCTGAGGACTGAAGCAACCAGCAACAGCCAGGGATAGGGGCAGAGGGGTCTAGGGACATGAACCCTAGCTGGGAATTCCATGCAAATGGGCTCTGTTTGTAGTGCTATTTCATGCCTTATGACATGACATTGGAAAAACTTTTCTTTTCCCTTCTCTAGCCCTTAAATTCTTTGTCCAATTAAAAAATAATAATAAATGATGAATTCTCTTTGCCTCTGCAGAGCTACACCGAGAGAAGGGATATCAGCAGAGTATACAAGGAGCGAAGATATTCCATAAATGAAAGAATAGCTTTTGAGGAAGACCTTCTACCCAAAATCGATCCCAATCAATTGTACCAATTAGTACGAGGTCAGGTGAGGAAATCCGAGAGCTAAGGATGCCATAGCATTTCCTAATGATGTCAGAAGCTGGTGAACAGCTTAGCCTCTGCAATGCAGGGATATGAGAACGGGATATTAAGGCTCCATCCCAGGAGAAGTAGTCCAGCACATACTTGTTCCCACCGGAAGAAGAGGCAACCTTCTGTAGTTCCAGGAAGCGAACCTCCCTCTTGGCCTGGTAGCTGGGTGGGGAGATCTCTTCAGAGGTGGTGCTGGTACATGTGGAAGGGACAGGAGCTGAGGGGAAGAAGCAGAAAGACAAACCTTAGGTTACCAAAAAGGTGAACAGATTTATGTCACTATGCAATGTGAGAATTTGCCTTAGTATCAGTGAGTCCAGAGACGCTTACATGTAATTACACAGGCCAGCCATGGGCAGAACCAAAACTTGGTGTTTGGGTTATCCAGAGGTCAGTATCTCTAAGCAAAATCAAGTGATGGGCTTCCATTTCCACAAATCATCAATGCTCAAATAGAGCACTGTGGACTGAGGGTATCCCCCATGTTCAGGAATAGAACCAAGTGTTCATGCTTGTCCCTCCAGCCAACACTGCAGAGGCAGCCTGGCCCTGAGCCAAGACCTCCTCTCAGTCCCTAATGGCCTTCCATTCAGAGCCCAACAGCCTCCTGTCTGAACTCTTTCCTTCTGAAATCTCTCACAGCAAACATGCCCTCTTTCTCAGACTCTTCTCTTCCCCTGGTTCCCATGACCACTTGCACACAGCCCTCCTACCCTTCTTATCACGCATTCTTAGACTCCTTCATTTGCTCCTCCTTCCTCCACCCACTCTCTAAATGTTGGTGGCTCTCCAGAGTTATAATGGAGCCTCCTGGTTTCTGCCCATGGTGCCACAGCTTCAATGGCCATGCACACACTGTTTTTCAAACCCATATTCTGGCTTAGAACCCCTTGCCTGCATTATAAAACTCACATTTCCAAAATCTGCACCTGAAGGTCTTATGAGCAATGTGAATTTGAGGAACCTCAGATTCAATGGTTACAAGAGATCTTGCCCAGACCTATCTCTGACATTTGTATCGACATTAGATGACGTTAGTTGACATCTTCATTAGATGACAGGCAGAACTATCACTCTTTCTATGGCACTTCCAGACAAGACATATCTATTTGATACCTCTCTGTTCTACCACTTAACATTCTTTATCAAGCTGACTGTGATGAATCTGCTTTCCCACCTAAAACATGAGCTTCACAAGGATAGAAATCATGTTTTTTAAGGCCTTTTCTAAGCCTAGAGTCATGTTTGTTTAAAAAGAAGAAGAAGAAGAAGGTGGGGGCTGGGGACAGAAAGAAGGTTGGTGATCAAGGACATCTTAACAGCCGACATGATCAGTTATAAATTACCTGCTTAACTTGTTGCTGGTGCAAGAGGAGCTCCATCAGAGTTGGGAAGAGTGCCACATGGCCCAGAAATCTACCTTTTCTGTTTACACAATTTTTCTGAGCATTAATTCTGTGCCTTGGGTTGGGGACAGAAACAAATCCCCACTATACTTTTCAACAGCTCAGGATCCTAACAAACCTCAACTTAGGAATAAAGGGGTCCTCAGGAGTACACCCCTGCTCACCTTTCTGTAAGAAGTTCTCTAGGTCCTCATTAAGGTTGAGCCCATCCTCATGGTCCAGCACAAATTTGAGAATGACAGCTAACTCCGCCTGGGCCACAAAGAGAGAAAGAGCATCATGGGTACTGGAGAACTCCCTGAAGGGGTGGAACGCTCCATCCTTGCCGTCCAAATCTCAGGGGTTTTTGAGTCCCAGAGACTGCTGGATCTCATTCTTTCTCTCAGAGCCTAAAGCCCCATGGCCCAGCCAATAACATTCGACTAAAGACATGTTCACCCCACTTGCCTCTTTTCCCTCTGTCTTCCCTAAATATGCACTCAGAGTCAGAGAATTCCTAATTGACTCTACTCCTAACCACAAGAGGCGTGACCAAGGAAAGTAACACATTCAGAAAGCTTTCACTTTTTAAAATTTTATATTATAATATATATACAACCAATCAGAAAGCTTTTATCCATAACTATGTTGGCCTCTTCCAGATTATCCTGATTACTGCCTAAAACAGAACATCTCTGGGGCTCATCCAAAGATCCACCAGCTCAGCTGTAAAATCTTCCCCTCTCTGTCTGCATTTCAAAGCTACAGAGTATATCTGATTTTTCTGGTCAACTCTGCTATAGTTCCTTATATTTTAGAATTTCTGTTTCTACCTTGTCAGTGACTACCTTGGCAGTGAGGAAAGGTAAGAGGAAGGAAGGAATTACCCATCCCTCCCATGCCACTAAATTCCAACCCCAACCTCAGATAAGAACCATGAGATGAGAGAATATGAAATGTGATAGTATCCACAGGATGATTCAACTTTTCTACCAATACATGAAAGACCACAACTCTCTGCACACTGCCCCAACCAATCACTTACATTACTCACACTGGCACCATCCACTTCTGTTCTGGGAAATAAAGGATAATTGTTGAAACCAGAAGCAAAGCCAGTATCTGGACTCATATGGCATGTAGTTTCTGGGGACCCTGTTAATTTCCTCTAAAATGAAGCTAGTACAATTCCTCTTCTCACAGAGACTATGTAGAGAAGGGGTTGGGAGGTAACTACTCTGAGCTAGATTATTGCAGTGGACAAAGACCTTCTCTCCCATTAATCCTTCCAACTAGAAGAAAAAAAATGAGATAAAGGGAGTGGCAGGTTATTTAAAAAAAATTACAACTGCATACACACACACACACATACAGTGTGTACATATAGTACATGCAAGAACACATATGAAGAGGGTACAGTTAAATACATGTGTATAAAAAGAACTTGGAAATATAACCTTTAAAAAATTAGCACTTATCTCTGAAAATGAGATTATTGCCAATTGTTATTTCCCTTTGTGCTTTTCAATTATTTCCAGATTTTCTACAATAAATGGCTTTAATTACTATAATATCATCATTTAGAAGAATATATATTGTTTAAAGAAAAACAAATGGGGTGAGGTAAATCATGGGGTGCAGGCCCAAGGGCTTACCTGAATCTTATATTCAAATTGGTCCCAGTTCCTGGGGCTTTTGGAGCTCATAGTAGAGTGATACAAGAGCAGCATAGTCATCTAGAAGCCAAACAGGAGGCAGTCACTGAGTGGGGCTGCCTCTTCTCAGAGTTCCTTCTAGGCTATTCTGGGGTCTCTGAGCTGTTCTGGAGACTCTCCCAAATCCTCTAAAAAGACAGCACCCTAGGCCACTGCCCTTAACAGCACCAGGAAACAGTTTATTGAGGATTCAGTGCCCACTGTGCACAAAGCCTGCCTGGGCTAAATTCCTGTACTCGGTACGAAGTTTAAGGCACCATCTATAGACCAGCACCCACAAAAAAAAGAGGGAACAAAGTAACGGAGAGCAAAATAAAAAAATATAACAACAGCCAGGGTGAGTACTGATTCCTGCCAGGTCTCCATCAAGGCCTACAGTAATGAAATAATATATCTCTTTGTTATAAGGCCGTGGCTCCTCGATTCCTTGGGCTGAATGAGTGTCTGCTTTAGGCAACTGCCTGGCAGACCCTACCTCCTGTCTCTAAGAGCACCAGAAGTAAAGTACCCACAACCTTCCCCTGGATTGAGAGAAGGCCCTGCAGGTCTCTCAGGTACCACTCACACCCCCATCAGTCTGGTATTCCACCGGAGGTACCTTGGCCAGTTCCAGCTCTGACCCTTCCATCAGCTTCTGCACAGATACTGGGCATCTTGGTGAAGAGGGATGTTTTCGATTTTCTGCAACAGAAACAGTGTGGAAAACAGGGTGAACTTCCAGGAGAGCTTCCTCAAAATCATCATAATGCCTGGGAGTCTAAAAACAAGAACTGCTATCTCTGATGAGACTATGAGATATAGGGCTCCAAGTTCCAATGTCTTCCCTCCCCTCATACACTTTCCCATCTGATGTCAGGTCCAAGGGCTACAGGGAATGTTCAAGAAAAAAGCAGGCTGGCAATTTACAGCAACTGAGTCATGGCATTGTACTCACCCACCCATTCACCAACTCCCACTTAGCACCACACAGAAGCAGCCAAGAAATTCCAACTCACTCTCCAGTCCTGTTCCAACTAGGGTCTGCAGATGAAGGCTGCAGCTGAGTCAGGGAAGGAAGACTGGGGCATACCTGCTCTTATGCTGCCCTACGGCCTAGGCCTAGTTATACTAACACCTTGCTTTATCTAAATAAAGGATCACTTTTCCTATAATTCTCTTGAAATAGGGATGATAGCTAGCTCCCTATGTTAAAGAGGACTCTGTGGCCCAAGGTTGTACAAGGGGAAGGGAGCTGACAAGAACTGTGTTTAAAGCTTTGCATGTGTTCTTATTTAATCCACCCAATAACCTTAAGAACAATTATTAGCTCTACTTTACAGACAGGGTATCTCTGTCCAGAAAGGTCACACACACAGCAGTAAACAGAAATGCAAAAATCTCAACCTAAATCTGTCTCTCCCCATACCTATTACCTAAGCAATTAATTCAAAGTTATATGGGGAATTTTTTTTTCAAGAGAAAGAGGGTACTATGGATCCTTCTATCTCCTCACTCCTTACAATGGGGGAATGGGAGTCTAAGGTGACTCTCAAAAGACACTATGGCTCTACTTGGATCTCTGAGATGGACTTTTATGCCTGCCTGGTATAGGAATCACCAGAGCCAGGAAAGCTGACCCAGTTTTAGTCATCTTGTGTTAATAGGAAGCCTTGAACCTCTTCTCCTCCAGACTGTGAACTGTTTCTATGTCCCAGGAGTCCCAGGAACTAAGGAAGCAGCCCCTTTCTAGATAGTAAGAAAAGTGCTTACTCTGCAGAAAACTGCACACAAAATCCAGTCTCTGTGGCACCGGCTGTTGCAGGATTTGTTGCCCCTCTTCAGTGCCATGGCTAGAAACAGCAAGAATAAGAACAAGATTATTTAGCAATCCTTCCCTCTCCTTGCTACTACTTTATAAACTACCTTCTCCCTTCCTCAGGGCTCAGTCTATACTGGATTTAGGGAGAAACAGTCAGATCCTAACAGCAGGAGAAAAGACACCAAGATGCTCTTTATTCAGATGGAATTGTATGGACAGGGAGATGTGAGGATTTGAGGCATGAGATCCTACTGGAAAAGACTGCACTCTGCCATCCTATTTGTGAATATGAAAAAGATCTGTGGGAAGAGGACTGAGAAGAGATGGAGGTAGCACAGATGAATGAGAAGCTAGTTTAAATAGTCTGGAATGGCTCAACTGTAAAAGGTCAGGAAATCTGGAAAACATGGACAGTTAAGGGTGATAAGACCACAGGAAAGAAAAACAGGTTCAACCCCCTAAGATCAGGAACAAGACAAGGATGTCCATTTATCACCACTATTATTCAACATCGTGTTAGAGGTTCTAGCCAGAGCAATTAGACAAGAAAAAGAAATACAAGGCATCAAAATTGGAAAGGAAGAAGTAAAACTGTCACTGTTTGCAGACGATGATACTATACGTCGAAAACCCGGAAAAATCCACAACAAAACTACTAGAGCTAATAAATGAGTACAGCAAAGTAGCAGGTTACAAGATCAACATTCAAAAATCTGTAGTGTTTCTATACACTAGCAATGAACAAGCTGAGGGGGAAATCAAGAAACGAATTCTATTTACAATTGCAACTAAAAGAATAAAATACTTAGGAATAAATTTAACTAAAGAGACAAAAGACCTATACAAAGAAAACTACAAAAAATGTTAAAAGAAATCACAGAAGACCTAAATAGATGGAAGGGCATACCGTGTTCATGGATTGGAAGACTACATATAGTTAAGATGTCAATCCTACCTAAATTGATTTACAGATTCAATGCAATACCAATCAAAATCCCAACAACTTATTTTTCAGAAATAGAAAAACCAATAAGCAAATTTATCTGGAAGGGCAGGGTGCCCCGAATTGCTAAAAGTATCTTGAGGAAAAAAAACGAAGGTGGAGGTCTCATGCTGCCGGACTTTAAGGCATATTATGAAGCCACAGTGGTCAAAACAGCATGGTACTGGCATAAAGATAGATATATCGACCAATGGAATCAAATAGAGTGCTCAGATATAGACCCTCTCATCTATGGACATTTGATCTTTGATAAGGCAGTCAAGCCAACTCACCTGGGACAGAACAGTCTCTTCAATAAATGGTGCCTAGAGAACTGGATATCCATATGCAAAAGAATGAAAGAAGACCCATATCTCACACCCTATACAAAAGTTAACTCAAAATGGATCAAAGATCTAAACATTAGGTCTAAGACCATAAAACAGTTAGAGGAAAATGTAGGGAGATATCTTATGAATCTTACAATTGGAGGCGGTTTTATGGACCTTAAACCTAAAGCAAGAGCACTGAAGAAAGAAAGAAAGAAATGGGAGCTCCTCAAAATTAAACACTTTTGTGCATCAAAGAACTTCATCAAGAAAGTAGAAAGACAGCCTACACAATGGGAGACAATATTTGGAAACGACATATCAGATAAAGGTCTAGTATCCAGAATTTATAATGAGATTGTTCAACTCAACAACAAAAAGACAGCCAACCCAATTACACAATGGGAAAAAGACTTGAACAGACACCTCTCAGAAGAGGAAATACAAATGGCCAAAAGGCACATGAAGAGATGCTCAATGTCCCTGGCCATTAGAGAAATGCAAATCAAAACCACAATGAGATATCATCTCACACCCACCAGAATGGCCATTATCAACAAAACAGAAAATGACAAGTGCTGGAGAGGATGCGGTGAAAGAGGCACACTTATCCACTGTTGGTGGGAATGTCAAATGGTACAACCACTGTGGAAGGCAGTTTGGCGGTTCCTCAAAAAACTGAATATAGAATTGCCATACGACCCAGCAATACCATTGCTGGGAATCTACTCAGAGGACTTAAGGGCAAAGACACAAACGGACATTTGCACACCAATGTTTATAGCAGCGTTATTTACAATTGCAAAGAGATGGAAACAGCCAAAATGTCCATCAACAGACGAGTGGCTAAACAAACTGTGGTATATACATACGATGGAATATTATGCAGCTTTAAGACAATAAACTTATGAAGTATGTAACAACATGGATGGACCTAGAGAACATTATGCTGAGTGAGACTAGCCAAAAACTAAAGGACAAATACTGTATGGTCCCACTGATGTGAACCGACATTAGAGAATAAACTTGGAATATGTCATTGGTAACAGAGACCATCAGGAGTTAGAAATAGGGTAAGATAATGGGTAATTGGAGCTGAAGGGATACAGACTGTGCAACAGGACTAGATACAAAAACTCAAAAATGGACAGCACAATACTACCTGATTGCAATGTAATTATGTTAAAACACTGAATGAAGCTGCATCTGAGCTATAGTTTCTTTTTTGTTTGTTTGTTTGTTCTGTTTTTTTAATATATATTTTTTGTATTTTTTATTTTTATTTTTTTCTCTATATTATCATTTTATTTCTTTTTCTGTTGTCTTGCTATTTTTTTCTAAATCGATGCAAATGTACTAAGAAATGATGATCATACATCTATGTGATGATATTAAGAATTACTGATTGCATATGTAGAATGGAATGATTTCTAAATGTTGTGTTAGTTAATTTTTTTTAATTAATAAAAAAAAAAAGATACCATGCTCCCAGTGCCTAGTCAAAAAGCAATTTTTTGTAGAAAAAAAAAAAAAAAAAACAGGTTCAAGAACTGAAAGGACAGGAGGGAACAAGGCTCTGAAGTGATAGGGGCAAATTCAATATATACTAGGCTGAAGGCTGAGCAGCTGAAGCCTCCCAGAGGCCAAGCCAAGAGATAATTATTCTTGGTCAGAAACTGTTGAGGGAGCTTGCTTAACTAGAACGGCAAGCCAAAGTACAGACAGCAACACAGGGAGGGAGGCAGCAGGGGGCACTCTCACAGAGTCCAGGGACCTGGCCCCTAGATGCTCATTCAGCTAACTGCTCTTTCATTTTCAAAGATGAGTATCTTCACATTAAGTTAGAAAGCTACCAAGAAGAGCTTAATTAGGCTTCAGCTTGTGATAGTAGTTAAAGGGCCTCCTGTTCCTCAGTACCTGAATCTCCAGGTTTCAGCCAATTTTGGGGTGGGTAGGGCAGACCCTGGAACTTTCCAGTGCCAGAGCCTTCTTGCAAAGAATAAGAAGCATCCCAACCAAGACCAAAATGTGCCTCCCTGCTGCTCCCACATCATTACGAAGGCTTTTCCAAGGTGAACTCTCAAAAGAGGCATTTGGAGGGACTGATCTGTGATTAGAAACTCCTATAAGGTCTTAAAAGGGTGCTAATTTCCTCACAGTCTCCCAAATGAGTCTTTTCCTCACAGTCTCCAAATGAGTCTCCCAAATGAGTCTCCCAAATGAGTCTTTCCCAGGCACACACAATTTGGAATGCTGTGACTCCTTCCCTCAGCCTAGAGCAGTACTTACCTAAAAATATTCCATTAGATAAAAATAAAGAGGGCTCTCAGATTAAATGCTTGAGAAGTGCTAGGTTAAACCAAATTGAACACTTTCTAAAGAAATTATAATATGCATTATTTTCTAAACTTATTTAACCATAGCACCTCATTTTTCCCACTAAGATCCTGCTGTAAGTCAAGTTCCATGGAAAATGCTTTGGAAAATGCCAGCCCTGGAGAAATCCAGCTCATCCTTCAAAATACATCCAAGTCTTATCTCCATCAGGAAGCCATCCAGAACTAGTGCTAGTCAAACCTCCACCCTCCCTCAGGAATCCCTGTAGCACTCCTGGATATAATTGCACTCCTCAGAACTGACTGTTCTCTGTGCTTAGCTGAAAGCTAGGAATACAGTAGGTACTTAGTACACATGGGCTGACTGCCAGATGAGGAAAGCAGTTTACCAGTAAAGCAGAAGTCAATGTCAGTAAAAGCAAATGTCGTTTTAAGTTAGATAGCTAAATGCCTCCACTGCATTTTGGTATACAAGGCCAAGAGATTTGAAAGAGATGAGACTGGCTTTTGCTTCAGGCTATTCACATATAGAGACCAGAAAGGGAAATCTGTCAGAGGGTTGACTCCAATCAATTTTCCCAAACAGGCAAAAAAACAAGCCCTGTTCAATTCCCACATCTTCTATCTGCCCACCAATCCTGCTATCATCTACTGCCTCCCCTGAGAATCATAGGTCTGATGAGGCTAGTACCAGTAGCAGTATCAGAAACGCAATAGCCAGAACATATTAACCAAGAACATTTTTTTTCCCAGAGGAAGTCTGGTCTGCATTGTCCTAGATCAGAGATCAAGATTAGGGTTAACCTGGTATTTCAATAGCCCCTACCTCCAAAACACACACACACACACACACACACACACACACGCATATGCACACAAACACACACCTGGTCTAAGTGAGGTTCAAGCAGCACTCCAGAAAACAACTTGGAAAATGGGTATCTTGAATATTGAATTTTCTTTATTAAAGTCTCCCACCAAATCATACATCTAGAGAAGCTAAACCAAGGGCAAACATCCTTACTTCTGGATAAATCTATTGCTCTTGTCATCAAGCAAAGGAAATTAAAAGCTCTTTGATGTCAAAACTGCATACTGCACCCTACATGTCACAACACGAGACGTGTCTTATCTGGTTGCCGCTCCTTCAGTGATGTTAAAATTAAACATTTGATTAGGTATTGTCAGCCAAATCCAGCCTTTCAGGTCATCAATTTTTTATTTAATATTTTTTTACCAGTCACTGGTGTTGATTATATACCATTTTACTAGGGTTTGCAAAATGGATTTTCATTAACAGCTGCAAAATGCTGGTTTATAGGTGGTATGTTTATGAAGTATCCTAGCCAAAAAGAAAATCAAAGCAAAACAAAAGAATATTTAGCTAACCAAGCCTCACTTTTATTACCAGTTTATAGGCAATAAAGGGAACAAGGTATACAGCACATGATCCAATTAAAGTCCACAATTTGGGAAATTCTACAGGATCAAAAAATTTAGGGGGATTGTGTTCACAGCCGCCACCATGCCACCATCACGCACTACCATCAGCACCACCTCTCGCTCGCTGAGGTCCAGCAGAAGGAGAAGGGGGGTAAGTACGGAGGTCTCTTTGCCATGGCTTGTACAAAGCAGACTGCCTGCAAATCGGCGATAAAGCACCCAGGAAGCAACTACCTACAAAAGCCACTCACAAGGCTGTGTCCTCTACTGGAGGGGTGAAGAACCCTCATCATTACAGGCCTGGCACGGTGGCACTCCATGAAATCAGATGTTGTCAGAAGTCCACCGAATTGCTGATTCACAAACTTCCCTTCCAGTGTCTGGTGCGAGAAACTGCTCAGGACTTCAAAACAGATTTGTGCTTCCAGAGCGTAGCTACTGGTGCTTTGCAGGAGACAAGTGAGGCTTATCTGCTTGGCCTTTTTGAAGACACCAACTTATGTACTATCCATGCCAAAAGTGTAAAAATTATGCCAAAAGACATTCAGCTAGCATGTTGCATACATGAAGAATGTACTTAAGAATCCACTTTGATGGGAAACATTTCATTCTCAAAGGAAAAAACCTTTTTTTTCCTCCCTTTTCTTCCTGCTACTGGTATTCTGAATGTTAGATATTTTTTTTCCATGGGGTCAAAAGGAACCTAAGTATAAAACTGTGAGTGGAAAAATAGGGGAAGAAATCAGGTATTGGCAGTTTTTCCATTTTCATTTGTGTGTGAATTTTTAATATAAATGTGGGGACATAAATCATTAATGTATATATAAATGTAAAAAGAAATCATTAATGTATATAAAAATGTGTCACTGAACAAGTTTCAACAGTTCAACTTTATAACAATTTTAAATAAAGTTTAAATTTTTCTGTATAATGTCAGCATTTGGATTTTTTTAAAGCAAGTAAATTTTTTGTTGATGGCAACTGTTTTAGTTTGTAAACTGCCGGAATGCAATATACCACAAAAGGAACAGCTTTTAAGAGGCAATTTATTAAGTTGCAAGTTTACAGTTCTAAGGCTGTAAAAATATCCAAACTGTGGCATCCAGGGAAAGATACCTTGATTCAAGAAAGGTCAATGGGTCCAGAACAGTTCTGTCAGCTGGGAAGGCACATCGTGATGTCTGCTAACTTTCTCTCCCTGCTTCTCATTTCATAAGGATTTCCCAGGGGTGTTCTCCTTCTGCATCTTTAAAGATCTCTGGCTGTGTGGCTCTCTCTGCTCTAAAGCTTTTTCCAATGGTTCCCTCTTAAAGGGCTCTAGTAAGCAACCCTACCTTAAATGGTTGGAGACACATCTCCATGGAAATCATCTAATCAAAAGTTACCATCCACAATAGGGTGGGTCACATCTCCATGGAAACAATCAAAAAGCTCCCACCCAGCAATTTTGAATGAGGTTTAAAGGACACAGCTTTTCTGGGGTACATAATAGCTTCAGACCAGCACAGCAACTAAACAGTGTTTGTAGCAATTTTTTCACACAGCAGATTCCATCCATTCACTATACTTTTCTAAATGAGTTGTCCTACATGCAAGTACATGTTTTTAATGCTGTCTTCTGTGCTATTCCTGTAAATGTGCTATTAAACTACAAAAAAAAAAAATATATATATATAAATTGGAGGGAGACTAAGGAAATAAAACTATTATAGATTTAAGAGACAACAAAATGCAATGTGTGGATTTTGTTTGGATGATAATTTGCATAAATTAAATGTAAAAAAGATACTTTTAGACAAACAAGGAAAACTGAACATTGACTTGTAGACAATATTAAAGAATTATTGTTAATTGTCAGGTATAATTTTGGTACTGTGGTTTTGTTATTTTAAAAAACTGAGTGCTTATCTGTTAAAGATAGATGATAAAATATTGAAGAGCGAAATGTGTTCACTGGGATTGGTTTTTAAATAATCCAGAAAGAAAAAATGTGGGATGAGAGAGATGAAGAATGGCAAAATGTTGATAATTATTAAAGCTGGACTGGGTGATATACTGGGAGTTTATGAATATTTGAAATTTTCCATAGTAAATTATTTTTAAATAGCATGTGTACAACTAATATATTTAACTTGATTCCATTTTTTTTGTTGAAAAGAAAACAAAAGCATGAAACACCTAGGACAAGCAAACTTCACAGAGACAGATAACAGATTATAGGTCACCACAGGCCAAGGGAGGAATGGGAAGGAAGAATTATTGCTTAATGGGTGCACAGTTTGTTTGAGGTGATGAAAATGTTTGGGTAATGGATGTTGGTGATGGTAGCACAATATTGTGAATGTAATTAATGTTACTGAATTGTAAACTTGAAAGTGGTTAAAATGGTAAATGTCAAGTGGTATATATGTTACTACAAAAAAAGTTTTTTTTAAATGAATATATGTTTATACATATGTAATTGAGCATTTCATAATTTCCAAGGGAAGTATTCTTAGAAGTTAAATTACTATGTCAAAGAGAACACATAATTAAATATTTTGATAAATATTTCCAAATTCTCCCCCAATTACTACTGATCAACCTTGTATGAGGGAAGCAGCTGCCCACATCCTAACAGACTCTTTATATGGTCAATTTTCAAAATCTTTTTGGTCTGATACATGGAAAATGATAATCTCACTCTGTGAATCTTTTGTTACATGAATTATTTGTTCCTTAGACTTTGCAGTTATTCTACCAGGGTACTGTACCGTTTTTAACTGCTTTGCAAGAACTAAATGGTTAAAAATGGGAAATTGTAAGTTGTATATATCATTGCGATAAAAAGTTTTTGTTAAAGCATATATAAGGTATATCTCTAATAAGCAGAGGAATACTCTCAATGGATGTAAGTGATTTTTACATTAAAAAAAAAGAGAACAACAAAAGTCAGAAAGACTTGAAGTGGAGTGAGCATAGCTTATATGGGAGGCTGTCTAAGCTGCAGCAGGGCATGCATGTTAAATAACAGCAGGAAATAAGACTAGTAAGAGGAGATGGCCTCCTAGTGAAAGATTTTGAATGTAAGGGAGGAAGAATTTAAATTTCAACCTAATGGTAATGAGTTACTGATGTTCACCAGCTGGGAGGCATCACAATAAAAGGAGAATTTGAAGAAGATTCTTGAGATCATATGTATAGGACATGGACTGGAATAAAGAAAGATGAGAAGAGAATGAAATTGTGGAGGGCTGGTATCCAGACTGAGGTAGAGGAAGAGAGGTGAGACGCTTTCTAAAGGACAAACTGAGGAAACAGTGGCTGATTAGAAATAGTGCCAAAGAGAATTCAAGGAATTCAAGTTGATACTGGAAATGTCATACCTGGATAATTGGGAGAGAAAATAGCAGTATACCAAGGTAAGAAGAGTGATCTCTTTCAGAGGCGATAAGGTTTGTGCTAGTTAGAGCCACAGGGATTTTAAGAAATCCTATAAGACACTCACTGAAAATATACATTTCAAAAGATACCACATTAACTCACTACTCTCCCCTCCCATGTAAATCTCTCGGGCAAAGTGGGACAGAACTGCCGGGATGAGCCAGTACCCAACATCAAGGGACTGAGAAAGCCTTTTGTCCTTCTTGACGAAAAAAGGGAAGAGAGAAATGAGACAAAATAAAGTTTCAATAGCTGAGAGATTTCAAACAGAGTCAAGAGGTTATCTTGCAGGCTTTTCTTATGCATTATATAGATATCCCTTTTTAGTTTATGATGCATTGGAGTGGCTGGAGGGAAGTACCTGAAACTATTGAGCTGTGTTCCAGTAGCCTTGATTCTTGAAGACGATTGTATAAAGATATAACTTTTACAATGTGACCATGTGATTGTGAAAACCTTGTGTCTGTTGCTCCTTTTATCCAGGGTATGGAAAAGATGAGTAAAAAATATGGATAAAAATAAAACAAATAGGAGGGGATAAGGGGTAAAATAAATTGGGTAGATGGAAATAGTAGTAGCCTATGAGAAGGAGAGGTAGGGGCATAGGATGCATGAGCTTTTTCTTTTTCTGGAGTGATGCAAATGTTTTAAAAATGATCGTGGTGATGAATACAAAACTATGTGATGATATTGTGAGCCACTGATCATACAGCATGTATGGACTGTGTGTGAAGATCTGTCAATAAAAATACCTATTTTTAAAAAGATACAACAAAAATCACTGAAGTAAACCCATCTGTCTTGGCTTCTCAGTCCCAGCAGACTTTGCTGATGGAGAATACCACATCATTCACTCATTCATTCATTCACTAAATAAACATTAGTCAAAACTTACTCAAGGTAAACTCTTAAGCTAGGTGCACAAGTGAACAAATCAGACAGAGACCCTCCCCTATAATAAGCTCAACTCTACCCTTCTGAACCGCTGCCTACAAATGGGGAACCAAGTTGCCTTAGAGAGATGCTAAATCCCTAATACCTATTCCTAACTGTCATGTATGGAACATAAACATAAATGGCAGCTCAGGCCATTCTTGGCCTGGGATTCACTATCTACTCAGTTTTCCTTTAAATTAAAAGAAAAAAAAAAAAAGAACCCCTTTCTTATGTTATGGCTGGCCTCTTAACAGGACAAAGAAGTGAGATAAGGTCAGCTTTGTCCTCCATATTTACTGAAAGTTGATAATCAAAGGAAAAAGGATGAATTAGATGGGCTTATTAAAATAACTAGGTTAAAATGTAAAGAATCTTTGCTTGGTTCCAGAGAGGTGTGATATTAGGAGGCAGCCCTATTTCATTGATTTCCAGATAACTGTGACACAACTATAAAACAAAAGGGCTGAACAAAAATCCTGGCTACATATCAACAGTAAGCTTATCAAATCTAATTGACCTCACCAAAGCAAGTTAATGAAGCACGTAAAAACCCCAGAAATGTTATAACAGTTTAGAAAGGAGTATATGTGCGTTATGCTAACCAGTTAGAGATGAGATTTCTACATGTTCCTTATTTCCCTTGCGTGTAAGAGCTTGCCTTTATTCCTGGCCCCCAATGTTGCAAGAAGGGCTTGTGAGATAGAGATAAGTAAAGAACGGAGGGTTGTAGAACAGTCACTCCCATTGAGAAAGGACAACAGGGAACTCTAGAGCAAGTCTAGATAAAGTGAAAGCACAGAGACTAGGAAATTCTTCTGTGAAGGGTTGAGAAAGTCGCAAGATAGGACAAGAATGCACCAACTGCCAGAGGCAGTGACTGGAAAGAGCAATGTGTTCTTGTCTCTGGGTCTTCCATGCTGGCTTATGACATCCCAATCCTGCCCCTGCTATATGGCCCCAACTGTCACCAAAGAAAGGAAGCAAATGCAGTCCCCATCCCAGCATGCAGCATTGATGGAGAGGCTCTGGTTCCCTTGAGGCTAGAGAGGGGATTAGGCACATACTCACATGCTGTCAATGATTCTAATGAAGACGCTGCAGTCCTGGAGCTGCAGCACAGCCTCCACGGGATCAGCCACACGTAGACTGTTCACCTGTGAGACAAAGGGAAAAGCCTGGTAAAACTATTATAATAAAAAGGCCAGGTGCAATATGGTTTGCTCCTTTTTCCAGATGCTGATACCTCTCTGTACACTGTGAGCGTCTACAGTTGTAGACTTCAGGAATGATGAAACAGATGATTCTAGGTGTTCTGGTTTCAGCAAAGAAATGCTTCTGTACTCCACTTACCCCATAATACTATCCAGTAAAAGCCATGTGAAATGCTACCATCAAAGAGTCCTTCTTTTGGCTTAAACTAAACAAGAGCTTAAATTCTCTTAGGTTGTTCCAACACTTAACAATTAGGCATAAAATTACCCTGGAAGGATATATAAGAAACTGGTACCACTGGTTGCCTCTAGAAAGGTAAACTTGATGGCCAGGTGTCTGAGGTGGGAAAAACAAAGATAGTTTTACATATATAATCCTTTGAATCTCTTGAATTATTTTTCTGTGTCTCCCTACATATATGTACGTATTTATATATATATATATATACATACACACACACACATATATATATAAATACGTACATATATGTAGGGAGACACAGAAAAATAATATATATATATACACACACACACACACACACAGAGGCAGATATGTAATAAGTATATCATAGGGAATTTTGCTCACAACTCTTTTCTGGGGGGAGAGGAGGGTGGTGCATGGGCCAGGAACCAAACCCGGGTCTCCAGCAAAGCAGGAGAGAATTCTACCACTGAATTACCCTTGCACCCCTCCCTTGAATTTTTACCCTATAATCCTTTACATCTCTTGAATTTTTAAATACCTATTTTAAAATCACATTAATTTGTACACCCACACATGCACAAAAAGTTTCATTATTAATGCAATTTTGATTTTTTTCAAACATAAAACTTTGAGAGAAATATCCTGGGGGAACAGGTTAATTAAAGGAAAAGAGGGGGAGGGAAAAAAAGTGAAGAACCCCAAAGAAAAATGTCACAATTCTAATTCAACTGAATCTTGAAGACATTAGGTTGAGTAAAATAAGTCAGATACAAAATGATAAATACTGTATGATATCATTGATATGAAATATTTAGAATAAGAAAATTCATAGAAACTAGAATACAGGTTACAAGGGGCACAGGTGGTGTAGGGAATGGAGTGTTAATGCTTAATTGATATAGAATTTCTACTGGGGTGATAGAAAAGTTTTGGTAATGAATGGTGGTGATGGTAGCACAACACTGTAAATATAATTAACACCACTGCACACCACTGCATTACATATCTGAATATGGTTAAAAGGGGAAATTTTAGGTGTTATATGTTACTAGAATTAAAAAAAAAAAAACAAAAAAACACCCTGTAGACCTGTCAACACAGTGAACCCTAGTGTAGAGCATGAACTACAGTTAATGATACTCACTCATCAATTATAACAAAGGTACCACTCAAATGCAAAATGTTAATAATAAAGGTGAGTATATGAGAACTCTGTGCTTTCTGCAAACCTACATTTCTAATAAAATAAAATTTAAAAATTCAAAGGGGAAAAAAAAGCTGGGAACTCCAAAGAAAAAAAGCTTTACAACCATGATTCAACTGCCCTGTTTCCTTTCTTTGGCAGGCATCCATCTAAATCAGTCTTTAACAACTACAAAATTCACTAGATGCCAAATGTAAATGAGTCAGGTACTGGTTGTTCAACAAATATATATGGTCTACTTCTACAGGAAAACCTCATTAATTCCAGAAGCACTGAAGTTCAAAAGTTTACACTGTATTAGCAAAGGAAGGAAGGGTTTTCTAACCTAACTAAACGCATATGCAAGACTAAGGGGGAAGAGATTTAACCTTAAGCAACAAGGTATTTTTAAGAACTTCAGCATAGTGATTAAGTGCAAACAAGTAGATTCTGTTGTTTATAAATATGTTCTTTAAAAAGTACTAGGCTAGGCAACACAACAAGCAAACTCACCACCCTCCCCCTGTCTACATGGGACATGACTCCCAGGGGTGTGGACCTTCCTGACAACATGAGACAGAAATCCTAGAATGAGCTGAGACTCAGCATCAAGGGATTGAGAAAACCTTCTCGATCAAAAGGGGGAAGAGTGAAATGAGACAAAATAAAGTGTCACTGGCTGAGAGATTCCAAACGGAGTCTAGAGGTTATCCAGGAAGCTACTCTTACGCATTAAATAGATATCACCTTGTTAGTCAAGATGTAATGGAGAGGCTGGAGGGAACTGCCTGAAAATGTAGAGCTGTGTTCCAGTAGCCATGTTTCTTGAAGATGATTGTATAATGATATAGCTTTCATAATGTGACCATGTGATTGTGAAAACCTTGTGTCTGATGCTCTTTTTATCTACCTTGTCAACAGACGAGTAAAACATATGGAATAAAAATAAATAATAGGGGGAACAAATGTTAAATAAATTTAGATTGACATGCTAATGATCAAGGAAAGGGAGGGGTAAAGGGTATGGTATGTATGAATTTTTTTCTGTTTTCTTTCTATTTCTTTTTCTCAATAGATGCAAATGTTCCAAGAAATGATCACGATGATGAATACGCAACTACATGATGATGTTGTGAATTACTGATTATATATGTAGAAAAGAATGATCGAAAGTTAAGAATGTTTGTGTTTGGTGTTTTTTGGTATTTAAAAAAAATTTTTTTTAATTTTAAAAACTTAAAAAAAAAGTACTAGGCTAGGACAAAAACCAGACATGGATTTTAGGCCCAGCTGGTCCACTAACTTGCTGGGATCTTTGTTATCAGCTTCATCTCTCTATGCCTATTTTCTCACTTGTCCAATGGACAGAATTTCTACCTTATCTCCCTCAATGGAACAACATGGGCTCAAATGGGATTATGGATGGAAGAATGCATTATAAAATAAAAAGTGCAAATGCAAGGTACTATCACTAGGTTAATAAAATTGAAGCAATAAAGTAGATCCAGGAAGATTTTTATTTCTTAGCAGTTAGAACAGCTGCATACATTAAGATAAAAAGTAATCAATGGGGCAGTGCAACAGTGGCTAAGTGGCAGAATTCTCGCCTGCCATGCCAGACCCAGGTTTGATTCCTAAAAAAAAAAAAAAGTAATCAATGGTTCAACTACTGAGATGATATTTGTTGACACTGAGATAGTATTTGTTGCAATTAAATACTTTTCTATTAAAAACAACTTCTAGATGGATCTAAATTATGATTAGTCAAAAAAACAAGTGTAGAATATAAAATGAGCTCTCACTGAAGTCTCAAAGACAATATATTTATACCATCTTTTGAAAAGTACTCAATCTCATTGAGCAGGACAGGCCAGTGCAAATTTTCTAGGAAGATTCTGAATACCCCAGGTTAAAATCCCTTTTTCACCTACTGATAGTTAAGAGACTGCCAAGACCTAAGCATCTAAAAATAATTTTTATACCTGCAATTTAAGTAAAACATACAAGGGATATGAATGCTTGTTTACTAACAAGACTGAAAAATCATACCAATTAGCTGACTTAAAGCCACTTAAGAAATCTGAATTCATCTCTTACACTAATAATCCAGTTAGTTTCTTTTGTGAACATAAAAAATATAATTTTTCTTCCTGTGAATTATTTTGCTCTCAAATAAGAAATTATTTGTATACTGAGGACCTGGGAAAGTTCTTCATCTCTAGTTAGTGTATAAAACACAAGCCTGACAACCAAACAAACCCAAGGATTGCATATAAGATTGCTGAATCGCATAATTCCCTGTATCAATTTATTCATTACGACTTCTGGTTACAGAAGAATTTCAAACTACACTTTAAGTAAAATAAAATATAAGTTTATTTTTACTTCACAAAATACAAAAACTACTGAAAATTTGGAAAGCAAAAAAATACAAAACACTACTCATTCTACTATTTTAAATCACGTACTCTCGGCACTGTTCTTTCTAGCTTTTTTCTTACATAATTTTTTTAAAACAGAGTTTTAATTACTGTGTTTTTTCTATGCCACTCTTCTCAGTAACATAACAGAAGTATTATTTCATGCTGCTATAATTTCATAAAATTCACTTTAGCTCTACAACTTTTTTTTGTTTAAATTGAAAAATTCTGTGTAACCACAGTTTAAGATTTTAGCGCATATTCTTTGTGATTTTTGAGAAAAGTATACAAGTGTTTGCTATTAAATAAAACATCTTGTGTGTAATGATATGAGTCACTGTAAAAACAACCCTCAGACCTAAATAAACAAACATATCAACTTAAACAAGGTAGCTAAAGGATTTCCCAAGTATTCATAGTAAACCTTTTGAACTTAAGATGTAGCTCATGATCCCTACAATCCAGACACCCTTTTTTGGGGGAGGATGGGGGGTAGACAGGAGGGGTAAGAGACAAAGTTTCTAATATAGATATAAAACAATGAAATTAAGATATTAAAAAATATAAATATGAAAATAAATATTTTAAAGATCCATTTTAAACTCCACAACTGTCTCAGAAATTGAAAACTAAGAATGTACATTTTGAACATTAAACACCTATTTCATGATTGGAGATTTGATCATGATTAAGGAAAACTGCCTTATTAAACCCACCCTAATTGGAAATTAAAAATTCATTTTCGTTACAATATTTTCTAATTTAAAAATAAATACATATACAAAGATGACTCTTCAATTAGTCCTCATTAATCAACAGTCAGGGTGACTACTAAAATACCCGGTGCCTACTAGCATTCCCAGGCAATATTTTAAGTATTAAGAACTAATATTTATTGAGATATTGTGTTAAATTGTTTTGAATGTGTGTATGTCAAATGTTTTTAACACACATTGTCTCATTACCCTCATAATGATCCTATGAGGTGGCATCATCATCATCATCATCAATCATTGTTGTCCCCATTTTTAAAATGAAGAGTTGTGAGACTCTTTCCCTGGGTCACACAGATAGGTCAGAGCTGAGATTCTAAACTGGGCTGTCTGACTCCAGGGCCCATATTCGTCAACAATACACTCCTTGGCCTCTTCTGTTTCTCTGTAGCTTTAAATACCTAATACTCTGCATTATTTTTTGTAATTTGCCATTGTCTCTGGCAGAAAGATCTAGCAGGGGGATTTTGGTGAAGAACTCAAGAAGGCAACCAGACTAAGTGGAGGCAAACAGAAACAAAGTAAAGAGAGCAAAGAGAAACTTGTCCTAGGATTAAAGGACTTTGGAGACCAAAGTCCCTGTATCTATCAGTCAATCAAGTTCAGTATCAACCTTTGAGGTCAGAAAATGTACAGGAAACAGATGAAGATGAGTTTCCATGAAGTCTTGTGGCCGCCTTCCATGGATGAAAGGGAATATATACTTCAGAAAAGCCAGTCTTCGAGCTACATACAGAGAGTCATGGATCATTGCCAGCAGCCATATTTTCAGAAATAGTAACAGCTAAAAACTAAAGGGGAACTCAGTTAAGTTGGAGGTGGGGTATTATCTGTGTTGAATACATCTGTAGCCAGAAAAAAAAAAAACCTAAAGGGGGAAAGGCAAAGGAAAACTGTATTTACTTAGTCGGGAAATGAGAAGATTTTATTCAGCCCTGACTCCTAGAAAACTCTGCTTCTGCCCCTCCCCCAAGCTTCCTGGAGAAGTTGAATGAAGGAGAGGAAGACCACTCACCCAAGAGAGGAGTGCAGCTGCTCGGGTGGCATGCAGCGTCATCTTGCTGATGCCAGACAGACACCCCAATGCACCTGGAACCCAAAAGATGAAGAAGAGCAGTTAATCACATCAGATATCTATGATGGGGGGGGGGGGGGAAGCTTCCATTTACCAGCTCTGAACACTTAACCATATCACTCTTTACTCAGCACTTAATCCACCGAAGCCCCATCAGAATTTTCAGAAATTCCAGAAATTTGGAATTTAGAATTGTTCAGAAATTTTTAGTAAACATCAAAATTGCTACAAAACTTGTAGCTGGAAGTAAAGAATCCTGCATTTAATTCAACGTCCACACACTCCACCCACAATCTTTCAGTTCCACAGAAAATACATTTAAAGCTGGCCTTGAACCTTGCCCTATGGGACATGTCACTCTTAAATATGAATAAACATGGTTTTTCAGAGACCTCAGTCTGAATGCTGATTCCATGTGACCATGGTCATGTGACCCTGGACAAGTAACACCACCGCCTTTAGCCTCAGTTTTCTCATTCCCAAAACGGGATCTGCAAACAAGTCTCTAGGTTATTGAGATCCAAAAGATATAACAGAAAAAGCAAACAGTGCAATGCCTGGCACAGGCAAGGGTGTTCAAGAAATGATACTGTTCTTAAGCAGAAAGGTTGATTTCTGGATCTTTCTGCGAGTCCCCAGATTCTACCTAATTTACAATAAACAATATCTTTGAAGAAACCTCTACAAATTCTGGATTTCTCTAACCCCTGAAGATATGTCAAAGACATGGCTATTTCAGTGGAGGATTGGGCAAACCAAACCAATGTTTCTGGATGAGACCAAGACCAATTCTGGAGGAGATCCCACAGGACATTTAATGAATAAGTACTTGTCCTGATATCCTTAGTTAGCCTCAGTTTCCCTTCCTGTTGGAAATCTTCCATATGCCTGCCAACCTGCCCAAGAGACCAGACTTCCCTACTCCCCAACAGTTCCTAGCAGCCCCTCAAATTCCCACAAGTCTCCATGGAAGCACTTAGCCCCTCCCATCACCTCCTTCCATAGGTACTCAGTCTGTCATCACTCTAGAAGGAGAAATAAGCCTGGCAAAAGCCATATTCCCCATAAATCCCACATATATACATATTACCATATCCAAAGTATAAGTTCTATGGAACCATCCTTTGCCTAGAACCTACTATATGCAAGGTGGGAGGAATAAGAAAAACATGTTCTTATCCAAAAAGGTGCTGGCCTGTTGAAGATACATAAATCTGATAATTCTCTCCCCATCATCTCTTGATCCTTCCTATCCAAGTATACTCTTATTATCAACCAATCAAAAAGGTATTTCTTTCATGTCTATATATTCATACTATGCTGGAAGCTACATAGAAAATGGGAGGCAATGACATATCCCTGACTTTGAGGGGCTTACAACTAGGTGTGGTGTAAAATTAAACATTTATGAAGCACTAAATAATTGGAGAAGTAATTAAATACTAAATATAACTAAATGCTAATTATAATTGCTTCCTGACTCTGCAAGACCCAACATAATTTCACCTATCATACCAACATCACAATCTTGGAAATAAGCCAATTCACCTGGGCTTTGACAAGACCAAGTTAAGTAGTTAGGGAGCACTTAGGAGGGCAGAAAAACTAAGGGGCTTTTGTGTCTCGCAGATTTAGATGATTGTCACCAAGCATAGCCTATTCACAAGCACTGACTGCCTAGCCATTGTGGTTAGGCAAGGATGAAAGCAGATAGCTTCAAATACTACACTGCAACAAGGTTTTTCTGGTGACTGGCCATCCTAAAGCTAAAGGAACCAAGCCTGATCCTCGTGGTGAAGTTGGCAAACAGCTAAATGTTCAACTGGGACTTCTTTAAAAAAATGTATTTTTTAAGTCTCTGAGCTATTCAGAAACAAGCAAGGCCCAGATCACCTCCCCATCACCCTTCTCTGCCTATTAGATATGTCTTCTTTTTGACAAGGTCCAAAACTTCAATCAGAAATTTATTTGCAAACAGAGGTAGACCTTGCCCACACTGGGAGATTCCACAGTTGTGCTGCTAAAAAACACCTGACATTTAACCATCTCTCCCCTTAACCTCAGAGGCAAAACACACAATCCCTTTGTATCCTCCCAGGAAAGCCTGACTAAACCTGGTTCCACCCCTCAGGAAAACTGGTGTCAAGGCCAAATTGCCTTTTTCTGTGTTCCCCAGGCACAGAAACAGGAAGAATCCAACACTCAACAATAGGAACTCCTGAAGGACCTTGTCAGCTCAAAGCCCATAGAAACCCACTTTCTCAGTGGCACGACACCCAGGTGAGTGTCTCTGGGAAATGAATGATTGAAGCCAGTAGCACTGCTGGTAGTTCTCAGCACTGGGACTATAGCTTTAAGTAAGCCTTGGCTTGGAACCCAAGGGCTCCCAGCCAGAGCACCATCCTCCCCCTCCCACCCTCCCCCTGAAATCTGAGGCAGGCCCCACCCAGAAGACTGGGTGATGGTGATGGAAAAACAGATCTCCGTGATTATAGCCTGGAACCATTTCTCAGAAGGATCTGCCGAGTTCCACCCCAACCTGATCAAGTATACTTGCAACCCACAATCAACAACCAACTATACGGTATGCAGGCCCTCTGAGGGTACCTTCAGAATTCCCAGCAACCTGGTTCTTTAAGAGAAATGCCCTCAGAATCCAAAACAGAGGCATCACTGAGCTAGTACGGTGCCCTCTATTTTCACTGGGCTCAAGAAGGGGCCAGGTAACAGAAGCACACTGCCTTATAAACTCAAGGCCTTACATCCTCTTTACATTTTCCAAAACTGACATAAGTTAACTCCCCCACATCAGGACCACTTCCCACACTTACAGAAACCCCTTTATGTTTCCAGGGAAGCTCTATCTGGGCAAGGAGAGTCACACCCAAGAGACATACACACCTGGCCTAAGCCCTTCTCCTGGATCATAAACAGTTAAACTCCAGCCACAGTTTCCTACCAGGGCTGAAGCTAATGCAAACCACCTGCTCAGACGGAAGGACCACAAGAACACCGCCTGAGAGTCAGGCTGCTAAGCTCTGGGGTCTGGTCTGAAAAAAGCTTCAGTTTTAGGGGCAGACCAAGTGATTAGTCTAAAGTCAGAGGGCCTGAGCTGTAACAGCGCTACTCTCACCCTGCCCCCACCCAGGGTGCCAGCTCCTTTTGAAACCGCCTCTAGCCACTTACTGCCTGCCTGACCACCACCTCAAGATATCACTGAAGTGACCTTTGGTCCCAAAGAGCTGCTAAACTGTTCTGATCTCTCAACTCATGGACCCTTGCCTCCCTTGGACACTCATTCCTTTAGGTGCAAGCTCCCACCCCCAGATTTCAGGGCCCTAAGCCCACACAAGCTCACACTTCAAAGGATCCTTCCCCCTGGGACCTAGCCCTCTCTACCCAGTGGTTCCAAAGGCCCAGAGACTCACAGCTCATAAAGGAAATGGCTGTCCCGTCTGTGCCCACACTCAATGATTTACCATGACTTACTCTGAGAGCCTGCGTACCTGAAGCCCTAAGAATTTCACGGCCAAAAAAAAAAAAAAAAGAATTTCATGGTTCTGCACCCATTTCTAAATGGGATACTCCCCCATCTGAGAGACACTTACACCCAAAATGTGAATACCCTGATTCTGGGGCTCCTCTTCCTTAACTTTGGGAGGGATATCAGGAGGAACAGCCAAGCAAGCATCCAGACCTCACCTGGTAGGTTACTCCAGAGGGACCTAGAAAAGGCCAAGCTATCACATTGTAAGAAATAGAATAGGAAATATCTTGGAGAAGGGCTTGTTGAAGGTTAAAGGTCAAAGAACCAGCTGCTCCAAGAAAAGACAAGCAGGGGAAACCCATAATCCATTCCTACCCCTGGGGAGTCTTAAGTAAACTGTTTGGTCCAAGTCCAAACGGTCCTGCTGGACTCCTGAGGTCAGAGGCAAACCAAACAGTTTGCTGGATGTATTCCCTGGTCCCCCTAAAAAACTAGCTCTGGAATCAGCCCTCCTCCTCTTCATACAGACCACCTCCTCTTTGTAGCTAGAGTTTAGCCCAGAGACCCAAGGCTCTGGAAAGGAACAAGAAGAGACTGTGGGGGGAAACCAAGATTTCCCTGGTTTTCTTCTAAAGTAGCTTACTGATATCTATTTCTTTTCCCCATGTCTCTGTAGGGCTCAGATCAGAAGGATGTGGGCAAACGGGTTGCAAAGCTGAATCAGACCTGAGGCCTGCAACAATATATTTTACACACACACACACACACACACCAAGCCCAATACTGCAGTTCATCAGCACCTGCCCCCACCACTGTGTCTCTACCAACTGAAAAAAAATGAACCTTTCACTCCCCACCACCACCACCATGTACACACCCAGGGCCTCCCACAGGAATGGAGAAGCCCTCTCCTGAGCTGTCTTTACAGCTCAACATGTAGGCCCACACACTTTCCCTCTCCGAACAAAAACACCCTGACATCTACACAAGGGGGAAAGAAAGCAACCCTTTGCTCTGAAAGGCGCCAAATCCCGGATGTTGGCAAGCTTTGCCCCCAACGCCTGTTTCTGAGTATGTTTACGTGCTCTCCCTCTCCTCTCCCTCCCCTTTAAGGATGGCGCAGGAATGGGAGGTGAGGGGGGAGAATCCACCCCACCCCCTCGTCCATGTTTGAACAAAAACCCAGAAAAAAGAGTGAGGGAGAAAAAGTCTCAGTGCAGGGGGGCCTTACCGGACTCCTAAAGCCAAACGTATCTACAGGTTTTAATCCGCCATTAGCATTTAAATCTTGAAAGGAGAGGAGGGGGGGGCTAGTGGAAAGTAACCCCACACACAAAAGAAAAGTTGTTGGTTTTCTTCTCAGTCAGCCTGGCAGAAGCGATCTTCCTGGCTGACAGCCAGAAGTGCGTCACAGCCAGGAGTCTGCTTTCTTTAAAGGCACAGCAAGCTTCCGCCATCTGGGAGGACAGCGAAGCAGGGAGCTCTGAGGGGAGGGGGGCCGGTAGGGGGAGGAGGGAGAGGGTGCCCTGGAGAAGAGGGGTCACCAAGGCTTGGCCCACAAATAAGAATCAGATACCTTTAAGGGGGGGTGGGAAGGGGGCCATGAGCTAGCAGACAAAATTACTGAACTGCAACAGCAAGCAAGAGCCAAGCCAATCTGTGGCATAAACACCCAAAAACACATCTCACAGTGGCTTGCCTGACAAACCTGTTATCACCCAGACGTTTCCCCCTTCAGTCTCTTTTCCACCCAGGGCTTAAGTCAGCAGTGACAGCCTGTCCATCTCTCTGGCCAGCACAGCAAAGGTAGGCCAGGACTGCCCTGATGATAAATAAGATCAGCCCCTGCCTGTTGGAGAACAGGGCAGGAAGACCCGGGACCAGGGCCTCTGAAGAGCAAGCAAAATGAAGGCCCCTTTAACGGGGCCAGCTTCCTGCCGGCTCCAGGGCGGGCCCTGTCCTTAAGCACACACACTGCTCACATACAAAGCTCCTCGCCTGCCCTGGGACATGGCCACCCCCAAGCCCATTCCCTAGGGTACCTTCCGTGTGGCAAGGCCAGGATGCGTGCTGTGACCGCTCCTCCCCCAAACAAAAAGCCAGGCAGATTCTGGCCCTGGAGCGCAGGCCTGCGCTCTCCCATCCGGGTGGCTGCGTGCTATTGTCGACTGTGGAATGGCTGCCAAAATCCCAGCTGTGCTGCCAGAACCTAATTCTCTGTTCTACTGAGCATCTGTGAGAAAGGGCTCAGGGGCCACAGCATGGGATTGAGTACGGAAGGCACTGGCTGGGGCCCTAATGTGCACAGGCACTGGGACCTGTTGGCCGAGCCTATAGGCTCTGCCTCTTCTACAGAGCTGAAAAGAAAAGATGTCTGACTCTTAGAAGGCAAAAACCACAGTATTTCCACCCAGTAAACAGCTACCCTCACCTAAGGTTGAGAAAAACCCATTCTACCAGAACCCTTTCATTTTACATTTATACCACAAACATTTATTGAGCACTTACTATGTGCAAGGCATTTTATAGGGCATTGTAGTGACTATACAGAGATGTAATTGGACCCAGCAGCTGCATCGAGGTACTTTCTAACTCCAAAAGAGAGAAGGAATGTAACTCAAAAATTATATTTCAAGACAACATGTACTACCACAAAAATACAAAGAAAAATTCTAAACAGTTATGGACAGAGCAGGACTAAGAAAACGAAGTAATATTTTAATTTGGATCTTGAAATACATAAGTAGAATTTCCCCAGATAGAAATGGAGAGAGAAATGGAAAGAAAGGGAAAGCAGAGAGCTGGTGTGTAAGTAGCAGGAGAATCCTGAAAGTCAAACCAAGAAATCAACTAAAGATTTAAAAGTTTATTTTGTTGTTTGTTTTTTATTTTTAACACAGCAGTATAGTACAAGAACTGTGTGGTACAATTATTCTAGTATATAGATGAATGAGACTAGCTGGGGGAGGAGGGGAGAGGATGTCACAAAAGAGGTGACAGGTGATAAAGACACTAAGGAGGGTGAGGTTAAGAGAAAATGGAAAAAGGGGTGATGATGAGACATGAGGAGACAGAATGAAGAGATATTTATAAGTGGAAGCAGGAGGAACTGTAATGGAGAGGAAAGTGTAAGTGATGTCTAGAAGGATGTAAAGGTCTTCCAGAATTAAGAGGGGACTCAAGTTTGGGGACAGAGGATGTGGACCATGTTAGAATCAGAGAAGAAGCAGGGTATAATAAATAGCAGCTAATGCTTACTGACAGCATACTATGTACCAGGCACCATTCTACTGACCTAAGGTGTATTAACTCATTAATCTTAAAAACCCCTTTAGTAGTAAAGGTGCACACTATCTGCAACTTACTCTCAAAAAGTTCAGAAAAAACACTTATTTAAAAAGAGATGAAGTAAATGTGATAAAATGCTATATTTAGAAAATGTGGATGCAGGTCATATGAAAATTCTTGGCTCTATTTTTGTAAGTTTTCTGTCGGTTAGAAATTATGTCAAAATTAAAAATTAAAAGGAAAACACAAGTAATATTTACAATGACATCAAAAAACAACAAATATCTGGAATAAATCTAATAAATGGTATACAAGAGCTTTACAGAGTTGTCATCCTGGAGGCTATTCTTATGCATTGTATAGATATCCCCTTTTGGTCTATGGTATACTGGAGTGGCTAGAGGGAAGTACCAAAACTGGGGGTGAACTGTGTTCCAGTAGCCTTGATTCTTGAAGACAATTGTGTAACTATATAGCTTTTACAATGTGACTGTGCACTTGTGAAAACCTTGTATCTGATGGTCGCTTTATCCAGGGTATGGGCAGATGAGTAAAAAAATAAGGGCAGAAAATAATTAAATAATAGGGGGCGATAAGGGATTTAAAAAGTTGAGTAGATTACAATACTAGTGGTCAATGAGAGGGAGAGGTAAGGGGTATGGGATGTATGATTTTTCTTTTATCTTTTTATTTCATTTTCTGGAGTGATACAAATGTTCTAAAAATGATCATGATGATGAATGCACAACTATGTGATGATATTGTGAACCACTGATTGTATACCTTGGATGGACTGCACGGTGAGTGAATATATCTCAATTAAAATATTTTTTTTAAAAAGGCTTTTACACAGAAAGCTGTAAAACGTCACTGGGTGAAATTAATGAAGGCCTAAATAAATGAATATATACCATGTTCATGGATGGAAGACTCAATATTGTCAAGATATCAGTTATCCCCAACTTGATCTATAATTCAATTCAATCTCAATTAAAATCACAGTAGCTTGTGTGTATGAAGTGATAAGCTAATTTTTAATGGAATGCAAAAGACCAAGATTAGCTAAAATAATCTTGAAGAAAAAAATGTTAGAGAACTTACACTATTAGATACAAAATTACAATAATTAAGACAATTTAGAATTAGTACAAGGTAAAGCAAATAGAAAATGGAACAAAATCATGTCCAACCACAGACCCAGACATATACAGTCACTTCATTTATAACAGGACATTTATGACAGATACCGCAGTACATCAGAGAAAGGATAGTATTTTCAATAAATATATTGTCAGTTGCATATCCATATGGGGAAAAAAATTAATCTTCACTCCATCTCCTACTACAAGCAAAAAAAAAAAGAAATAAGGAATTATAGATCTTAATGTAAAGATAAAAAAGTGTCACTTCTGCAAGATAATATAGTAAAATATCTTCACGATTTTGTGGCAGGCAAAGATTTCCTAAATAGGAAGCAATGAGTACAGGTGCTGTTTTGAAACTGTTGTGTACCCCAGAAAGACCATGCTCTTTAATCCTCATTCAATATTGCTGGGTGAGATGTTTTTTATTGTTTCCATGGAGATGTGACCCACCCAGTTGTGGGTGGTAACTTTTGAATGGATGGTTTCCATGGCACTATGTCTGTGACTGCTTACTGAAGCTCTTTAAAAGGGAACCATTTTGGAAAAAACTCAGAGCCAACACAGCCCACACAGCCAGAGATCTCTGGAGATGCAAAAGGAAAACACCCCTGGGAAAGCCTTATGAAATGAGGAGAGAAAGCCAGCAGAAGTCACTATGTGCCTCCCAGCTGAGAAAGGTGTCCAGAACCCAGAGAATCCAGCAGATACCAGCCATGTGCCTTCCCAGCTGATAGAGGGGTTCCCAATATCATCAGCCTTTCTTGAGTGAAGGTAATATCTCATTGGTGCCTTAATTTGGACTTTTCCATGGCCTTAGAACAGCAAATTTGCAACAATAAATTCCCTTTCTAAAAAGCAATTCCTTCAGATGTTGTTAAAAACACTTCAAAGGATAGGAATAAAAGGGAGAGTCCTTAAAATGATAAAGGGAATATATAAAAAACCCACAGCTAATATAATTCTCAATGGGGAAAAATTGAAACCTTTTCCCCTAAGATCAGGAAGAAGACAAGGATGTCCACTATCACCACTTTTATTCAACATCGCGTTGGAAGTTCTAGCCAGAGCAATTAGACAAGAAAAAGAAATACAAGGCATCAAAACTGGAAAGGAAGGTGGGCCACTGTGGCTCAGTGGCAAGAACGCTTGTCTGCCACGCCGAAGGACCTGGGTTCGATTCTCTGTGCCTGCCCATGTAAAAAAAAAAATCAATGCAGTTGGGAAGACTAGCAACCAAAGAAAGGAGGGAGGTGGAAGGGCTATGTTATGGGCCCAATTTTATCTCTGTTTCCTTTCTATTTCTCCTTCTGAGATGACAAAAATGTTCCAAGAAATGATCATGACGATGAATGGGCAAGTATGTGATGAAGTTCTGAATTACTCATTGTATAACAGCAGAACCGATTAATCAAAACAGGAATGTGTCCTTTTCTTTGGTGTCTTCTGGTACTTGAGAAAAGAAAATAAAACAAGAAAATCAAAAAAAAAAAAAAAAAGGAAAGGAAGAAGTAAAACTCCCACTGTTTGCAGATGATATACTATATGTAGACAACCCCGAAAAAGCCATAGCAAAACTACTAGAGCTAAAAAATGAGTACAGCAAAGTGGCAGGTTACAAGATCAACACTCAAAAATTTGTAGTGGGCAGGCCACGGTGGCTCAGCAGGCAAGAATGGTTACCTGCCATGCCAGAGGACCCGGGTTCGATTCCCAGTGCCTGCCCATGTAAAAAAAAATTTGTAGTGTTTCTATACACTAGTAATGAAATATCTGAGGGGGAAATCAAGAAAAAATTCCATTTAAAATTGCAATCAAGAGAATAAAATATTTAGGAATAAATTTAACTAAAGAGACAAAAGACCTATACAAAGAAAACTACAAGAAATTGTTAAAAGAAATCACAGGGGATCTAAATAGATGGAAGGGCATACCATCTTCATGGATTAGAAGACTAAATATAGTTAAGATGTCAATTCTACCTAAATTGATTTACAAATTCAATTCAATACCAATTAAAATCCCAACAACTTACTTTTCAGAAATTAAAAAACCAATATTCAAATTTATCTGAAAGGGCAGGGTGTCCAGAATAGCTAAAAGTATCCTGAGGGAAAAAAAATGAAGTTGGAGGTCTCACGCTCCCTGACTTAAAGGCATGTTATGGGGCTATCGTGGTCAAAACAGCATGGTACTGGCATAAAGACAGATATATTGACCAATGGAATCAAATAGAGTGTTCAGATATAGACTCTCTCATCTATGGACATTTGATCTTTAATAAGGCAATCAAACCAACTCACCTGGGACAGAACAGTCTCTTCAGTAAATGGTGCCTAAAGAACTGGATATCCACATGCAGAAGAATGAAAGAGGACCCATATTTCACACTCTATACAAAACTTAACTCAAAATGGATCAAAGACCTAAACATTAGATCTAAGACCATAAAACTGTTAGAACAAAATGTAGGAAAATATCTTATAAATCTTATACTTGGAAGTGGTTTTATAGACCTTAAACACAAAGCAAGAGCACTGAAGAAAGAAAGAAAGAAAGAAATGGGAACTCCTCAAAATTAAACACTTTTGTGCATCAAAGAATGTCATCAAGAAAGTAAAAAGACAGCCTTCACAGTGGGAGACAGTATTTGGAAACGACATATCAGATAAAGGTCTAGTATCCAGAACTTATAAAGAGATTGTGCAACTCAACAAGAAAAAGACAGCAAATCCAATTACAAAATGGGCAAAAGACTTCAACAGACACTTCTCAGAAGAGGAAATACAAATGGCCAAAAAGCACATGAAAAGATGCTCAACTTCCCTGGCCAATAGAGAAATGCAAATCAAAACCACAATCAAAACCACAATGAGATATCATCTCACACCCACCAGAATGGCCATTATCAATAAAACAGAAAATGACAAGTGCTAGAGAGGATGTAGAGAAAGAGGCACACATATCCACTGTTGATGGGAATGTCAAATAATGCAACCGCTGTGGAAGGCAGTTCGGCGGTTCCTCAAAAAGCTGAATACAGAATTGCCATAAGACCTTGCAATACCATTGCTAGGTATCTACTCAAAGGACATGAGGGCAAGGACACAAATGGACATTTGCACACCAATGTCTATAGCAGTATTATTTACAATTGTGAAGAGATGGAAACAGCCAAAAAGTCCATCAACAGATGAGTGGCTAAACAAACTGTGGCATATACATACAATGGAATATTATGCAGCTGTAAGACAGAATAAAGTTATGAAGTATGTAACAATATGCATGGACATTATGCTGAGTGAGATTAGCCAAAAACAAAAGAACAAATACTGTATAGTCTCACTGATATGAACTAATATTAGTGAATAAACTTGGAATATTTTGTTAGTAACAGAGCCCATCAGTAGATAGAAATAGGGTAAGATATTGGGTAATTGAAACTGAAGGGATACAGATTGTGCAACAGGACTGAATATAAAAACTCAGAAATGGACAGCACAATACTACCTAACTGTAATACAATTATGTTACAACACTGAATGAAGCTGAATGTGAGAATGATAGATGGAGGAGGGCTGGGGGCATAAATGAAATCAGAAAGACAAACAGACGATAAAGATTGAGATGGTATAATCTAGGAATGCCTAGAGTGTATAATGATAGTGACTAAATGTACAAATTTTTAAAATGTTTTTGCATGAGGAAGAACAAAGGAATGTCATTACTGCAGGGTGCTGAAAGTAGACGGTAATTAATATTTTAAAATTTCAACTTATGTGTAAAACTAAAGCAAAAAATGTTTCTTTGGTACAAAACTTTTATTTCGACTAGTACATTTCCTAATACAACGTGTATACTGGTTGAACACCATAAGTACATGAAACCTTGGGTAGGACATAAGATTTTGTTGGTTTGTCCAGAGTGATGACCCGATGAATCCCAGAGTGAGTTGATCAGTGAGTGGAAAAGTATTTGCAAAGTCCCCTTTGGGGAATGGTGAGAATGGGGGAAAATTCAACTTCCCCAAGTTGAATTCTTGATATTCTCACAAGCAGTGTGAACAACCAAAGCTATAGGCTGAGCCTACAATCTTGGGGTTTGTTCATATGAAACTTCACCCAACAAAGGATAGGTCAGGCCTACTTAAAATTTAGGCCTAAGAGTCACCCCCAAGAGAAGCTCTTTTGTTGCTCAGATGTGGCCTCTCTCTCCAGCCAATACTACAAGCAAAATCACCCCCCTCCCCCTGTCTACGTGGGACATAACTCCCAGGAGGTGAACCTTCCTGGCAATGTGGGACAGAAATCCTAGAATGAGCTGAGACTCAGCATCAAGGGTTTGAGAAAAACTTCTCCACCAAAAGGGGGAAGAGTGAAATGATACAAAGTGTCAATGGCTGAGAGATTCCAAACAGAGTCGAGAGGCTATCCTGGAGGTTATTCTTAGACATCAGTAGATATCACCTTGCTATTCAAGATGTAATGGTGAGGTTGGAGGGAACTACCTGAAAATATAGAGCTGTGTTCCAGTAGCCATGTTTCTTGAAGATGATTGTATAATGATAATAGCTTTCGAAACATGACAGTGTGATTGTGAAAACCTTTTGTCTGATGTTCCTTTTATCTACCTTGTGAACAGATAAGCAAAACATATGGAATAAAAATAAATAATAGGGGGAACAAATGTTAAAATAAATTTAGTTTGAAATGCTAGTGATCAATGAAAGTGAGGGGTAAGAGGTATGGTATGTATAATCTTTTTTTTGTTTTTGTTTTATTTCTTTTTCTGTTGTCTTTTTAGTTTTTTCTGAATTCAGGCAAATGTTCTAAGAAATGATCATGATGATGAATATGCAACTATGTGATGATATTGTGAATTACTGATTATACATGCAGAATGGAATGATCATATGTTAAAAATGTTTTTGTTTGTTTGCTGTTTTTTTTTTTAATAAATAAAAAAAAAGCAATTCGCTTCCAGGCCAAGATGGTGGCTTAACAATGTGCGCATTTTAGTTCGTCCTTCAGAACAACTACTAAATAACCAGAAACAGTACAGAACAGCTCCTTGGGCCATGTCAGTGACGGGACACACAGCGTACCCCAGTCTGGACCAGCTGGACCCACTGTGAGCCCCCCCAGAACCGTGAGTTCCCCAAGCCGCAGCAGCTGGCACCCCTCCCCTACAGGCTGCTTCCCAGAGGGGAAAGGAAAAGGACTTGACCAGCAGCAGGGGCTGAGCCCAACTAAATGCCAATTGTAGAATTAATTAACAAGTTCTGACTACTAAAAATAGACCCCCAGCTCAGGTGAACCTGGTCAAAGCAGAGGTCGCTGATTTTTGCCCTGGAGCCGAGGGGCAGGGCTGACAGAAAAAAAAAAAAAAAAAGGAAACAGTTTTTTTGTGCCTATGTTTCTACAAAGGCTTGACTGCCTTTGGATATAGTGGCAGGACTTCTCAGGCTTAAACTGCCTCAGACACAGGCAGAAACAAGGTTGTTTGAGAGCTTGTCTGGAGCCTGTGCCTTCCCCAGGGGAGGGGTGAAGCCCAACTCAGGTGGAATCCCTCCCCCTCAAGGAATTCAGACACCAGGGCTTGGTAATTTGCAGCCATTAAAACCAGCCCTCAAGCTCTCTTCTGTCTCCACCATGCCTCCAGCAGGGAGAGTCTGCCAAAGTTAAAGATACTGCATCATCTTACGCTGTTGAGACCTGCACGCGGACAAGCACCACATACTGGACAGGATAAGAAAAACAGAGCCTGGAGACTTCACAGGAAAGTCGTTCAACCTGCTGGGTCTCACCCTCAGGGAAAACCAACACAGGTGACCCTTTCCTCCTGATAGGAGGCCAGTTTGGCCTGGGAAAATCCAGCTGGGGTCTATAATACCTAAGTAGACCCTCCTAAGGGTGGGGGGGGGAAAGGCACCATACAAGCAGGGCAAGAAACAAGAAAACAAGAACTGAAAAATTCTCCTCTGTTAAACAAAAGCTAAGCTAGAGGTCCAGATAAAGCTGAACTGAAGGTCAATGAACAGATAGACAACAAATTCATCCAGCAAGAAACCCCTAGGTAAAAGAAGTGAAAGCAATCTCCAGAATGAACTAATTAAGGTAATTAAATGCCTAGCCACCAGCAAAAAATAACAAATCACACTAGGAAAATTGAAGATATGGCCCAGTCAAAGGAACAAACCAACAAATCAAATGAGATACAGGAACTGAAACAATTAATTCAGAATATACAAACAGACATGGAAAGCCTCATCAAAAACCAATGAATTGAGGGAGGATATAAAGAAGGCAAAGAATGAACAAAAAGAAGAAATCGAAAATCTGAAAAAACAAATCACAGAATTTATGGGAATGAAAGGCATGGTAGAGGAGATGAAAAAAACAATGGATATCTACAATGGTAGATTTTGAGAGGCAGAACACAGGATTAGTGACCTGGAGGACGGAACATATGAAATCCGACAAGAAAAGGAAAATAAAGGGAAAAAATGGAAAAATATGAGCAGGGACTCAGGGAATTGAATGATAATATGAAGTGCATGAATATACATGTTGTGGGTGTCCCAGAAGGAGAAGAGAAGGGAAAAAGAGGAGAAAAACTAATGGAGGAAATTGTCACTGAAAATTTCCTAACTCTTATGAAAGACTTAAAATTACAGATCCAAGAAGTACAGCATACCCCAAAGAGAACAGATCCAAATAGACGTACTCCAAGACATTTACTAATCAGAATGTCAGAGGTCAAAGAGAAAGAGAGAATCTTGAAAGCAGCAAGAGAAAAGCAATCCATCACATACAAGGGAAGCCCAATAAGACCACATGTAGATTTCTCAGCAGAAACCATGGAGGCGAGAAGACAGTGGGATGATATATTTAAATTATTAAAAGAGAAAAACTGCCAACCAAGAATTCTATATCCAGCAAAACTGTCCTTCAAAAATGAGAGAGAAATTAAAACATTTTCAGACAAAAAAAATCACTGAGAGAATTTGTGACTGAGAAACCAGCTCTGCAAGAAATACTAAAGGGAGCACTAGAGACAGATACAAAAAGACAGAAGAGAGAGGTAAGGAGAAGAGTGAAAAAAGGGAGACTATGAGTAAAGGTAAAAAGAAGGAAAATTAGATATGACATATAAAATCCAGAAGGCAAAATAGTAGAAGTACTACCTGTGCAGTAATAACACTAAATGTTAATGGATTAAACTCCCCAATCAAAAGACACAGACTGGAAGAATGGATTAAAAAACAGGACCCATCTATATGCTGTCTCTACTCAAAGGACATGAGGGCAAGGACACAAATAGACATTTGTACACCAATGTTTATAGCAGCATTATTTACAATTACCAAGAGATGGAAACAGCCAAAATGTTCATCAACAGAAGAGCGGCTAAACAAGCTGTGGCACATACATATGATGGAATATTATGCAGGTGTAAGACAGAATAAAGTTATGAAGTATGTAACAACATGGATGGACCTTAAGGACATTATGCTGAATGAGATTAGCCAAAAACAAAAGGAGAAATACTGTATGGTCTCACTGATATGAAATGACATTAGTGAACAAACTTGGAATATTTCGTTGGTAACAGAGACCATGAGGAGATAGAAATAGGATAAGATATTGGGTAATTGGAGCTGAAAGGATACAGATTGTGCAACAGGACTGAATATAAAAACTCAGAAATGGACAGCACAATTCTACCTAACTGTAATACAATTATGTTACAACACTGAATGAAGCTGAATGTGAGAATGATAGAGGGAAGAGGGCTGGAGGAATAAATGAAATTACAAAGAAAAATAGACGATGTAAATTGAGATGGTATAATCTAGGAATGCCTAGAGTGTATAATGATAGTGACTAAATGTACAAATTTTTAAAATGTTTTTGCATGAGGAAGAACAAAGGAATGTCATTACTGCAGGGTGCTGAAAGTAGACGGTAATTAATATTTTAAAATTTCAACTTATGTGTAAAACTAAAGCAAAAAATGTTTCTTTGGTACAAAACTTTTATTTCGACTAGTGCATTTCCTAATACAGCGTGTATAGTGGTTGAACACCATAAGTACATGAAACCTTGGGTAGGACATAAGATTTTATTGGTTTGTCCAGAGTGATGACCCGATGAATCCCAGAGTGAGTTGATCAGTGAGTGGAAAAGTATTTGCAAAGTCCCCTTCGGGAATGGTGAGAATGGGGAAAATTCAACCTCCCCTAGTTGAATTCTTGATATTCTCAAAAGCAGTGTGGACAACCAAAGCTATAGGCTGAGCCCCCAGTCTTGGGGTTTGTTCATATGAAACTTCACCCCACAAAGGATAGGTCAAGCTTACTTAAAATTTGGCCTAAGGGTCACCCCCAAGAGAGTCTTCTTTGTTGCTCAGATGTGGCCTCTCTCTCCAGTCAATACAACAAGCAAACTCTCCACCCTCCCCCTGTCTACGTGGGACAGTACTCCTAGGAGTTGGACCTTCCTGGCAACGTGGGACAGAAATCCTAGAATGAGCTGGGACTCAGCATCAAGAGATTGAGAAAAACCCTAGAATGAGCTGAGACTCAGCATCAAGGGTTTGAGAAAACCTTCTCGACCAAAAGGGGGAGAGTGAAAGAAGACAAAGTGTCAATGGCTGAGAGATTCCAAACAGAGTGGAGACACTATCCTGGAGGTTATTCTTATGGATTAAGTAGATATCACCTTGTTATTCAAGATGTAATGGAGTGGCTGGAGGGAACTCCCTGAAAATGTAAAGCTGTGTTCCAGTAGCCATGTTTCTTGATGATGATTGTATAATAATACAGCTTTCACAATCTGACTGTGTGATTGTGAAAACCTTGTGTCTGATGTTCCTTTTATCTACCCTGCCAACAGATGAGTAGAACATATGGAATAAAATTAAATAATAAGGGGAACAAATGTTAAAATAAATTTAGTTTGAAATGCTAGTGATCAATGAAAGGGAGGGGTAAGGGGTATGGTATGTATAATTTTTTTTTTCTGTTTTCATTTTATTTCTTTTTATGTTATCTTTATTTCTTTTTCTGAATTGATGCAAATGTTCTAAGAAATGATCATGATGAATATGCAACTATGTGATGATATTGTGAATTACTGATTATATATGTAGAACGGAATGATTATATATTAAAAATGTTTCTTTTTTGTCATTTTTTTAATTAAAAAAAATTTTAAATAGCAATTCCTTCAGATGAGTAAAAAATATGGATTAAAAAATAATAAACAAATAATAGGGGGAACACAGGTTAAAATACATTGGGCAGATGGAAATACTAGGGGTAAGGGGTATGTTTTTTTTTATTTCTTTTTCTGGAGTGATACAAATGTTCTAAGAAATTATCATGGTGATGATACTATGAGCCACTGATTGTACACCATGTATGGAATGTTTGTATATTAAGAATGTTTGTGTTTGTATGTTGTTTATCAATAAATTATTTTTTAAAAAATCTGTACTGTTTCTGGTAGATTGCATTCTGGCAGCTTACAAACTAAAATAAGTACCAACGCTACAGGAAAAATAAATATACTTGAATACATTAAAATTTAAAACTTTTGTTCACCATATTCATCACTAAGAGAATGAAAAGGCAAGCCACAGACTGGGAGACGATATTTTCAATAAAAAAACACTCATAGCCAGATTATATAAAGAACTTGCAAAGATCTACCAGAAAAAAGATAACTTAGTAGAAAAATTAAGTAGAAAAATCATCAAAAGACCTTATCATGGTACTTCAAAATTAAGTATAAAGGCACTCGCCTCCTTATCAGCAAGGAAATGCAAATTAAAGCCAAAATGAGATACTACTACACATCCCCCAAAATGACTAAAAAGGATGCAGAACTCTCCTATATTCCTGTGTGAATGTAAATTGATAAAATCACTTTGAAAAATTCTAAATATTTACTAAAGTTGATCACACTTATACCCTAACGCCTCTAGCAATTCTAATTGTAAGTATATACCAACTGAAATGCAACATATAGGTAACAAAAGATGTGAAGAAGGTCATAGCAGTACTATTCATAATAGCTAAAAACTGGAAAACACAACATCCATCAAAAGGAAAATCAATACATTCTGGTCTATTCATTCAGTGGAATACTGTTCAGTGAACTGCTACAACATGTGAAAAACATGGTTAAATCTCACAAACAGAATGAATGAAGGAAATGGGTATAAAAGCACATATAGGCATTATATAGGATTCTGCAAAGGTTCCCACGCACTAGGGTAACTTACCAGAAACCCACAACCTCCAGATGGGTCCCCGGACCTGATAAATCTTGAAATGCAGAGGAGCTAGCCTTTCCAAAGCATCGACTGGTTCCATCCGCCTATCCCATATTATTGACAGCCCCTTCCAACATGAAAAAGTTAGAATAGGCACAGCCCAAATACCCCTAAAGAGTGAAAGAAAGATCAAAGGTGATGATGGAGTTATACAGAGAAGGTTGGGTTTAACATATGAGTATGAGTGCTGAATCAGTAAATTAATATTTCTTTCAGTCTCCAGCACCTTAGAGCAGCTGGAAAGAAAAACCTAAAATTGTGGAACTGTAACCCATACCAAACTCTGAAATCTGTTCTACAATTAATTGTTGCAATGTACTTTGAAATTTATTGCTTTTTTGTATATATGTCATTTTTCACAAAAAAGAAAAAGAGAAGGAAGAATATATAGCGAAGATAGGATTTAACAAATGAATATGACTGCTGAATGAATATATTGATATTTCTTTTGGTCTCCAGTATCTGAGAGCAGCTAGAAGAGAAAATGAAAAATTGTGGAACTGTAACCCAAACCAAACTTTAAAATCTGTTATATAACTACTTGTTAAAATGTACTTGGAAATTTATTGCTTTTTAGTATATATATATGCTATTTATCACAATGAAAAAAGTTTTTAAAAATTTTTTTAAAAGATCATACAGTATGATTTCATTTTTATAAAATTCAAAAAAAGTAAGTCTGGAGAGTGGTTGAAGGGATTGAAGGGATGAGGGGACCTTGTGGAATGCTGGTAGGTGCTCTTCACCCTGATCTGAATAGCATTTACACAGCTGGGCTCAGATAGTGATGATTCATGGAACTTTACATTCATGGAGTGCCTCTCTGTATTTACCTATGCTTGTGATAAGCAGCCCCTGAGATGTCCCCCACTGATTCCAGTCTCCTGGCATTCATGGTCTCCTTAAATGTGGGCTGGAGTGAACTCAATTTTAAAATGAACAGAGAATATAGCAGAAATGACTGGATGCCACTTCCAAGATTAAGTTATAAAATGTTTGTAGCTTCAACTTTGCAAGTGAAATAATTGCCCTCTCTGCTACGTGGGACATGGCATCCAGGGGTGAAAGTTTCCTGGGCAGTGTGGAAGATGACTCCCAGAGATAAACCTGGCCCTGGCACTGTGGGATCACCAATGCCATCCTAACCAAAAAGGGGAAAAGAAGTATAACAAATACGGTATCAGTGGCTGAGAAAGTTCAAGAAGAATCAAGAGGCTACTCTGGAGGTCATACTTAATACAAGCTGCAGTTAGACATTGCTATCTATCATAGCTTCCCAAACACAACCAAAACCATTCCTGCCAATCCTAAAGAATACTTAGGGTGTTATATAAGATTCTACAAAGGTTCAAAGCACTAGGTAGGTTTCCAGAAACCTATAACCTTCAGTTGGGTCCCTGGACCTGATAAGTCCTGAAATGCAGAGGGGTCATCCTCTCCAGAACATCAACTAGCTCCATCCCCTATCCTACATTATCAACAGCCCCTTTCAACATGAAAAAGTTAGAATGGGGATAGCCCCAATACCCCTAAAGAGTGGGAAGAAGGTCAAAGGTGATGGTGGAATTATATAGAGAAGGTAGGATTTAACGAATGAGTATGATTACTGAATTATTATATTGATATTTCTTTTAGTCTCCAGTATCTTAGAGTAGCTACAAGTAAAAACCTTAAATTATGGAGTTGTAACCCACACCAAACTCTGAAATCAATTAATTGTTGTGATATGTTTTAAAATTTATTGTTTTATATAGATGTTATTTTTCACAAAAAAGACGATTGTGATGATAAATGTACCACTATATGATGATATTGTGAACCACTGATTGTACACTTTGGATAATTACATGGTATGTGAATATATATCAATAGAAAATAAATAATTTTTTAAAAAGACTGTGGCTTCCATCTTGGATGTACTCTAATTACCCTGTTGGCTAACTCACCATGGGGAAGCCAGCTGCCATGCTGTGAGGAAGTCTTATGGAGAGGAACATGTGGTAAGGAACCATGCCCTACCAATAAGCACATGAGAGAACTTGGCAGCAGACCTCCCTTCCACCTCCCCCCACCGCCCGCTGATTTAAGCCTTCAGATGAAACTGCAGCCCTAGTTGACAGCTTAACTGCAATTCATGACTTTAAGCCAGAGGCATTCACCTAAGCCACACCAGGATTCTTGACCCACAGAAACTGTGCAATAATAAATGTTTATCGTTTTAAGTTGGGGGATGGGGAGGCTCCCTCAGTAAAGGAGACAATATTATCACTCACTTTACAGATGAGAAAACTAAGTGTGTTACTTTGCTAGTTGCTGGAATACGATATACCGGAACTGGAACAGTTTTTATAAAGGGGAATTTAATAAGTTACAAGTTAACAGTTCTAAGCCTATATCTGTCCAAATTAAGGCAACCAGGGAAAGATATCTTACTTCAAGGAAGGCCAATGGGTCAAGAACCCCTCTGTCAACTAGGAAGTCATGTGGCTGGCATCTGCTCATCCCTTGGCTCCTAGGTTCCGTTGCTTTCAGTCTCTGTCCGTGCTGGGGTTCCTCACCTTGCTTCTCTGGGGCTGGCTTTCATCTCTTGGCTTCCATTGGCTCTCTTCAGGTTCTGGCTTGCTTAATATCTCATGGTGACATCTGCTAGGCTCCAAGCATCTCCAAACATCTATACCTCTCCTCTCTGAAGCAACTGTTCTCCAAGCATCTATATCTGCTCTCTCTGTTGGCTCTGAGGCTTCTGTCATTTGTTGTTTCTGACTCTCTCCAAAATGTTTACTCTTTTAAAGGATTCCAGTAAACTAATCAAGACCCACCTGGAATGGGTGGGCTCACATCTCCATCTAATCAAAAGTTAATACCTTGTACACCATGTATGGAATGTTTCTGTGTTAAACATTCATAAAATCATTAAAATATTAAATATTTTTAAACATAAAATATATATTTTTAAAAGTTCATACCCACAATTGGGCACGTCACATCTCTGTGGAAATAATCGAATCAAAAGATTCCAATCTGCGGTGTTGAATCAGGATTAAGAGAAATTGTTGCCTCCACAAGACTAGATCAGGATTAAAACATGGCTTTTCTAGGGTACATAATACTTTCAAACCAGAACACCGAGCCACAGAGATTAAGTAACTTGTTAAAGATCACACAGCTGGTAAGTGGCAGAACTTCGTACCACCTGCTGCCACATGACCCTGACAAGTAACCTCTGAACCTCAATATCTCTATTTATAAAATAAAGATAAAGATACTTTATAAGATTGTGATGACTAATTCAATAACATACATACGATGCCCAGCACACTGGCTAGAATATAAGGCACAGGCGGGTGCTTAACAAATATTAATCCTATTCAGGTATCTTGGCCCCCAGTTACTGAAGTGTCCAAGCAGAAGCTGGGTCACCATTTGTGGGAAGTTAGTGACTGTGCTCCTCCCTGGAGATGCCCACCTTCCTTTCAGCAGTCTGCCTCTCTGGATTTTACTTTAAAGTCTAGCACAGATCCCAATCCCTTAAATATTTCCAGTTAACAGTAGTTATCTTGGGGGTAGGGGAATTAGGTTATGAGGGACTTTCTATACTATTTATGCTTACATTTGAATTTTTTAAATAACCATGTAATATACTGGTGATAAAAAAATGTGTCTACATCCTGCATTTGACACTTGCACTGTCTTAAGTGTATGTATATGCGTGAAAGTTGCTTTCATGTCTAGGATATAAATTCCTTAAGGGCACAGACAGTTCCATCTCTCCCTCTATGATCTCCCATAGTACTGAGCACACAAGGGCTACTTGAATCTGTTCCTCTCAACCACATCTGGATGGCAGGCTTCCAAATTAAACCGTCAGCCAACAGACAATGATTAGGCAGAGTGGGGGAGTCAAACCAAGTTGCAGAGACCTCCCATTACCCTGCTTCTTCTCACAAGCCCTTTAGTCTATTCCCTCATTACCATTTTTAATCTGTGGATAGCAATTGTTATTAGTAGAAAGGAAAATTCTTATTCAAAGGAGCATCACAAAAGCAAAAGCAAACAAAAAAACTTGCATAGGAAAGCAAAGTGGCAAACACAATATAATCACCATCAACACTCCAGAAAAATGTATGATGCGCAAACAGGAGGCAGGTCTGCTAAAACCACCCTGGCCACATCTGGTACTGTAGCAGCCCTGAAGCTCCCTAGCAAACAAAAGAACTGATCAGTCTCAAAAGAATTCAAGAGGTTCCTCACCCCATCTCCACCTCCTCCCTCACCCCCACCCCCATTCCCTGCTCTAAACTCAAGGTAACAGCTTCCAGCTGTGCAGCCCCAGAGACTAAACTCTCCTCTGGAACTTTTCAACTGAAGTTTCCAAGCCACCACCCTGGGCCTGCTCTTCAGGACAGTCAAAGGAGTGAGGCCAGTTTCTCCAGCCTCTCCCTCCCCCGCCACTCCTTTCCTGTGGCATCAGCAGATCCTCCCCACCCCTCCTCCAGCCTAGCCAGGAGGCAAGCAGGCCACATGGCTCCCACCTAATTCTACCTAATTCTAATTCAGTTTATTGTCCTCCAAAAGACTAAGCTATAAGTGGTAAAACCATTTAAAAAAAAAAAAAAAAGGAAGAAAATGACTAACAAAATTCAGGACAGAGATGTTACTGAAGTGTAGAGGGATTAGTTAGGAGTGCATAACATGCGTCAGAGGGCCTGGGTGGTAGGTGCATGGGTATTCATTTTATTTTGTTGTTTAAAATATCAACATTATAGGTTTTAATATATACTACCATTCTTGAAAGTTTAAACAAAACAACAACAACAACAAAAAAAAAAAAAAACTGAGAGAATAATTCCCTATGTCTGTGCTCAGGGATATGATGGTTCTAATACAAACCGGTCTGCCATCCAAGGTTCTCCATGGCCCGGCACCAGTCTTACCTTCTATAGCCATTTATACCTTTACTCAAACCCTCCACTGCGCCAGGCTAGTCTTCTCACTGAAGGCCCTGTGAATTGCACATCTTAACCTACTTGCCTAGAAGGGGAGCTAACACCTACTGAGAGCCTCTACAACAGACCCTATAAAGCCTCTACAACAGACCCTATAAACCCTCTCACCATGCTCTTATAGGTCCACTGCCCTATGCAATACCTTCTAGTCTCTTCTCTGCCTCTTGATGTCCTGACATAATAAGTAAAGATTATTGTTATTACTGTTGTAACTAATAGCTAACATTTACTCAGCACTATGTGCCAAGCACTATACAAAACACATCCCATGCTTTTTTTAATCCTCACAATAACCCAGTGAGGTAAATACCGTGATCATTCCTATTTTACAGAAAAGGAAAGACAACTATTAAGATTTTAAAACTTGCCTAAGGTCACACAAGTAGTAAGTGTTGAAGCCAAAATTTAAGTCCAAATGGGTCTGTCTCCAGAGCCCATCCTCTTAAGTGGTCACTTGACTAATCCTCAGGCAATGTATAGGGTAGGTTTTATTTCTATTTTAAAAAGAGGAATCCTGTGGCTCAGTAATTAAGTGGCTTAGCTACATGACTTAGACACACAGGCAGTGAGTTATCTATTTGATCTCTACATTATTCTCTACTGTTCTTAAGTAAACAGTCATTGAATGAATAAATAAAAGCAAGCACATTCACAGTGGCTCAAAGAAGCCATATACTTCTACAACCTAATAATTTTAGGGTTTTGTTTTAATCAAAACAGAGTCAAATAGTTATAATTTCAAAGGTGATTTCTAAAGAATTTTTCTGAAGATGCAAGTGCTTTATAAATTTAAAGGACCGACATTCCCCTGAAGCATCCTATGAAAATGCTGAAGTTAACTCAAGGACGAGAAAGGAGGCTAGAAGGAAATGATAGTGCTGTTTCAAAGGTCTGTTCTCAAGCTTATTTACCACCTCCTCATTCTCCCATCTCTAGAGGATAGATATTAATGAGGCAATGTTGGTAAGGCTTCCTGGGGAGAAAGGAAGAAGGCATATCAAAACCCAGAGAGGATTCATTATAACATCCAAGAGGCCCACTCAGTTCTCCCTCAAGAAGGCTCTTTTACAAAACACCTAAAAACCTGTTCACCCTGTTTCACTGACACAGAGGAGTAAATATTCCTGTCTCTAGAGGCAACATATCTGACATACTGTTGGCTCACAAACATCAAACTGACAAGAAAAGAAACTGAAGCAAGAGGAATAGTTTTACTGGTAAAGATTTGAACTTCTTAAAGACGGCCTCACTAGCTATAGAAGACACTGGATTTGGTGTCTGGACACTCAAGGCAAGCCACTTCCCTTAGTTTGGGTCTCATCAGTAAAAGAAAAGGATTGAGTTAGATTATACCTAAGGTACCTTTCCATCTCCCAAAATTCCCATAATTCCTTCCCCAGGACATCATTTTCAACAACAACCAATCTTAAAAAAGAATTATTCTCCTCAGAATCTGGTCAAAACTTTACCAGTTAGCTATGTATTTTCAAATAAATAGCAAATCTGCTAGAAAAAAGCTCTTTATTACCCTACTAGATTCCGTCCCCAAAGGGAAACATGTGAGTGATTCACACATATTGATAAAAGGAGGAGGTTTTTGGAAACTGGCAGTACCAACTTTGCATGATGGTGACTGGAGCTATCCTCAGAGCTTTACAAGGTAGTTTTTCATAAATAAGACACAGAAAAAGTGCAATTTCTAACTACATCTGTCTGAAGAGCCTAAACAAATGAAGCTTTCTATATCTGGCCAAAAAATCACAGAATCTCATGGTTGAAAAAGCCCTTAATGGCTATCTGGTCCACCCCCCATCCATGCTGGAATATGTTTTACATCTTGGCTAAAACTTTGCTATCTGCTGCCTAAGGCAGAAATTTTACAACTTACTTGAATGCCATGGGCATAGCTAACTGATTTGAAACAACAAATTTGTGATTTCAAGAGAACGTAAGTGTAAAGAACAGGAGCGCTCCCTAAGATCTTTTGTCTCCAACAGCCTTTAAGTAGCTCCAAAGCTCAGACTGGATCTCTTTCTCTGTCTCTCTCTATGCTTTATCTTCCAAAAAAGATATATACCTCCTACATGGCACTGAATATCATGTCTTTCTGGTTCCAAGTCAACTTCTTCTACCACACCAGGATGTCTTCCAACCACTGACAAAAATGAACAAATACAAATATTAATAGTGGTTGGGCTTCTAAATAAGATACTTGATTAACCCAAGAATCAAACTTGTCACATGTTACTATTAAGAAAAATGAATAGAAATGGTGTCTAAGATGGGCATGATAAAGAAAACAAAACTCTAACATTTGAACAACCAAGAATTTAGAGAGGCTGTCTCTCATGTCTTAATTAATCACTCCCCTCACAATGCCCCACAAAAGAGCCCTAAGAAGAAAGCATGTTTTTCCAATTTCATAGATTAAGAACCTAAGGCTCAGAAAGAAGAAACTACCTACTCAAGATTAACTGCCAAGGTTACAGAGCCAAAACTCATACTCAATTCTTCTAAATCCAGTGTTTTGTCCAGCACACCTCAACTACATGTTATACCTTTTATCAGTATAGTCCTTTATGCATACAAAACACTTTTGTGTTTATCATTCACACTGCTTCTACCACAGCCTATGAAATGGCAGGCAAATAACTTGATCAGCATTAGGTAAAATAACATTCTGTGTTTCACTGAGAGGTGCCAAATTCCACACAAGCAATCTTCCTAATAACTGAAATTCTCTGTGCCCCGCCCCCTTTTTTTACCCACCTGAGAAACAGATTTTCCAAAATATATGACATTTTACTCTTTATTTGGAATTAACAAAATTTAATCAGGGACATCCAACTACAAACATGAAATAAATACCTCTACACACTGTGTTGTAGATTCAAAGATGAATCAGTCTTTAAATTTGAGTGTATAATCTATAGCCATAACACAAGGCAAAAAAAAAAAAGAAGGGTGCTGAGGAGTGCTGAAAGGAAGGTGAGGTAACACCAGAAAGCCTAAAAGGGACCAATGTGTTGTGATCTTGAATGCCGAACTGAAAAAGTGAAACTACACAGTGGGCAGTAGGAGCTACTGGAGTGTTCTAAGCAGGATAACACTTACTTCCCATTGGGAATTGAATCATATCAGCCACAATAGGCATTTTCAGGTCCCAAGACCTGGTCCTGTGGGTGTGAACCCTCTTGTAAACAGTACCTTTGAAGATGTTATTAGTCAATGTGTGACAAACTGAGGGGGGACTAAATCCAATATGGTTGAAGTCCTTATAAGCAAAGGAGATTGGACATGGAAAGAGAAGCCATGGGAGCAGCCAGAAACTGGAAGTCAACGGAACCCAGAAGAGAAAGGAGAAGATACTGCCACATGCTTTGTGATGTGATGGAAAAGCCAAGAAACCCCAAAGACTGTCAGTCAGCCAGAAAATACCAAGCCTTCTAGCCTCTGAACCCATAAGCCAATAAATTTCTGTTGTTAAGCCAACCCACTGTATAGTATTTGTTTCAACCGCTAGGAAACTAATACACTTACATATTCTTTTTGAAAAGACAACTAGCACAACAGTAAGTCCAGAGGCAGGACACAGGTAGCAGTTGCAGTGGTAGAGCTAAAACTGCTGCTGCTAGCACAGGGGCAGTAGGGATTAGAAAGGTATATCTGAAAGGCTTACGTGTTCTCAGCACACAAGGGTGTTAAAGATGGAGAGTTGAAGAGGTCTCTAATATATGCCCCTTGTTGAAAAGACATCAGAATGGGAAAACAGGAGAGGAGCCATGAGGGACTGATTAGCTAAGGATGGGATGTTGGGGAAAGCTTTACCAAGGAAATAACATTTAAGCTGGGTCTTAAAGTATGAGTGGGATGAGTAGGGTTTCACCAAAAGAGAAGAAAGAATACTCTAGGCATAGAAAAGAGCTTGTACAAAGACAGAGCATATTATATTTGAGCAATGGCCTGCACTTTTAGGAAGGTGTAGGAGATGATAAGGGTAAGCAGTACTGAATCATGACACATTTGCATCATGGTGCAGAATTCAGATTGTATCCCACAGTTGTGGAAAACAGTTATGGTTTCTAATGGGAGGAGGTAAAAGGGAATAACATAACCAGATCTATGTTTCAGAAAGAAATTGGTAGCAGCACAAAGTACAGAGCTGTCAAAAAACAAGAGGGAAGATACAAGAGTAAGACAATATAACAAAACGGCTAGGAATAAGGTATCTCAAGTTAGACTGCCTAATTCAAATCCCAGCTCTATAGCATACTAGCTGTGAAACCTTTGGCAAGTTACTTCTCTATGCCTCTGTTTTCCCATGTGTAAAACAGGGACAATAACAGTGCGCTCTCAGAGGGTTGTCATGGAATTTACAAGACGAAATGTATAAAGTACTCAACACAATAACTGATACAAAGATAAATGCTAGCTGCTATTAGAGGCTGAAAATTCTTAGTACAAAGTTACATCTGCATATGGTCTAGCATTGTCCATGGTCTTCCTTCTGCCTGTAGCTTACTTTTCTTACCTCTTCACCTAGCTAACTCCAATTGATCCTTCATATCTTAGTTTAAATGACACTTCCTCATGTAAATCTTCCTAGATTAAGTCAAGTGCCTACCAAGCATTCTCATAACACATATTCCTTTCCTTCCCAGCACTTACCATTTCTAATTAAACCCTTTTGTATTTGATGAATTTCTCTCTCACCCACTATCATAAAGTTCTCTGAGATCATAGACTGTGTACCCACCATTGAATTCCCAGAACTTTGCATAATACCTGGCACACAGTAGACACAAATAGATAAATATTTGTTGAATGAATAAAAGGTTTCAAACTATAGTTCTGCAAATGAAATCTTTATATAGTACCCCAGGATACAAAACAGATAAATGTAGGCAGCTTGAAGTAAAGGATATATGAAACCCTGTCCCCTCAGCTTCCAACTAGTTCCTGAACCAGTTCTGTAGTTCTCTTAAGTTCTGCAGAATGCAGTGCAAAAGCCAGTTTACTCCTTGCAAGAAGTAATCTATGTCTGAAGTAAGGCAGCAACAATAAAGAAGTGATAACTTTGAGAATTGCTTCTGACAGTACTGAAAATGAAATATAAGAAAAGAAATTTCCTAACCTGAGTGAATGTGGAGGTGGACATGTGTGCCATAAACCAAGAAAAGAACGCAAGAGTAATTATAATAATAGTAATTTATATTCATTGAGCATTAGTATCAACCCTATCAAGTAATAACTATTAATAACCCCATTTATAGAAAAAGTTTCAAGATGTTGAGCAATATGTCCAAGATTAGAAAGCTAATGGGTAGCAGAATTAGGATTCAAACTCAGGTCTGTCTCACTTCCAAGTTCATGCTTTCCAAATAGTCAAAAATATAAGTCAAGCCTAGAGTTACAAATTTGGGTCACATTTGGAACAATATGAATATAATCAGAATAAGGTCTGTGGTAGAATCCATACATGCATCTTAGGCCTTTAAAAGGACAATGTATTCATTTGCAGTTAAAATTTGTTAATCCAGGGCGGGCCGCGGTGGCTCAGCGGGCAAAGTGCTTGCCTGCTATGCCGGAGGACCTCGGTTCGATTCCCGGCCCCAGCCCATGTAACAAAAAACGGAGAAACAGAATACAATAAAACAAGAAAATGTTTAAAGATGTTTCCCTTTCTTCCTTCCTTCCTTCCTTCTATCCTTCCTTCCTTCTCTCTGTCTTTCCTTAAAAAAAAAAAAAAAAAAAATTTGTTAATCCTTTGCCAAGGTCTCTGTGCTGCACAGCTCAGCTCCAGGAGTCATCAGAATTAAGAGAGGAAGTGAGAGATCTTGGGAGAAATTTCAGATCTCTGGGGTCACCTTTTAGACCTTTATATTATCATTTCCATTTTGAGAGAATTTAACACAAAGTCAGCAGCACACACTGTGCCAGTTTGAATCTGTTGTATACCCTAGAAAAGCCAAGTTCTTTAATCTTCATTCAATATTGCTGGGTAGGGGCTTTTTGATTGTTTCCATGGAGATGTGACCCACCCAGCTGTGGGTGGGTAACTTCTGATTAAATGGTTTCCATGGAGATGTATCTCCACCCATTCAAGGTGGGCCCTTTAAGAGGGAACCATTTTGGAAAAAGCTTTAGAGCCACCAGAGCCCTAAGAGAGCCCCAAGAACCGACAGAGCCAAGAGCCCCAAGGAAGCAGCTGAAGCGAAAGCTAGCAGATCTCACCATGTGCCTTCCAAGCTGAGAGAGAAATGAAGAACATGATCGGCCTTCTTGAACCAAAGTATCTTTCCCCGGATGGCTTAGATTGGATATTTTTATAGGCTTGCTTTAATTTGGACATTTTCACAGCCTTAGACCTGTAAACTTGCAACTTAATAAATTCCCCTTTTTAAAAGCCGTTCCATTTCTGGTATATTGCATTCTGGCAACTTGGAAACTAGAATATACACCAATGTCAATACCAACCCAAAAAAAGGAGGCAACACAGCCTAGAAGTTAACATAATGGATTTTTGGTTCAAACGGACTTCTTCATTTATGATTTGTGCACTTTTCTGTAATATTTTAATAAAAAGTCAAAAAAAAAGTCTGCAAAAATTAAGATAGAGACTAATAAAAGTTCACAAGCACAAAGTTGGACGCTTCAGGGCCACACATATATCTACCTTACTTCTAAAATAGTATCTTCAGGGCGAGCCACAGTGGCTCAGCAGGGAGAGTTCTCGCCTGCCATGCCAGAGACCTGGGTTCGATTCCCGGTGCCTGCCCATGTGAAAAAAAAAAAAAGCATCTTCACACAGGGTATCTACCAGTTAAGTAAGGTGTTCTAGTTTGCTAGCTGCCGGAATGCAATATACCAGAAGCAGAATAGCCTTTAAAAGGGGGATTTTAATGAGTTGCTAGTTTACAGTTCTAAGGCTGAGAAAATGTTCCAATTAAAATAAGTCAGTACAAATGTCCAATCTAAGGTATCTATCCAGGGAAAGATACCTTGGTTCAAGAAGGCCAATGAAGTTCAGAGTTTCTCTCTCAAGTGAGAAGGTACATGGCGAACACAGTAAGGGATTCTCTCTTGGCTGGAAGGGCACATGGCGAACACAGTGTCACCTGCTAGCCTTCTCTCCTGGCTTCTGGTTTCATGAAGCTCCCTGGGAGGTGTTTTCCTTCTTCATCTCCAAAGGTCTCTGGCTGGTGGACTCTGCTTCATGGTACTGCAGCATTCTCTGCTCTCTCTGAATCTCCCATTCTCCAAAATGTTTCCTCTTTTATGGGACTCCAATAAACCAATCAAGACCCACCAAATCGGTGGAGATATGTCGTCACCTAATCCATCTTAACAACTACTTTTGACTAAATTACATCATCCAGGGAGATGATCTGATTACAGTTTCAAACACACAGTATTGAATAGGGATTATTCTGCCTTTATGAAATGGGATTTTAATTAAAACATGGATTTTCTAGGGGGCATACTTCCTTTCAAACTAGCACATAAGGATACACAAAATCCTGGCATACTCAAATAATATGTCCACCTACCTTTTCCCACCCCAGGTGTCTCTGCAGATTCAGAGAATCAGATAAGGGTAGGAGCAAGGAAAGCCTGGGAGGGTGAGGTGTGTGTGTATGTGGGGGGGGGGGGGGGGATGTCAAAACTGGATTAATTAAAAAAAAAAGAAGTACAAAAAAGTAGAACTATCATAAATGAGAAGATATCTCAATTTCAGAGATACTAAAATGTAAAAGAATGGCCAATGACAATCAAAAAATGCTACCAATTATATAATGCATAACAATTTCAGAGTGTTAAAATGTGGGATAAAAAGAGGGTTCTTTTATTTAAGGGAAGGTCTAGTGATGACAAACACCTGTCGATTTTGGTTTATTGGGGAAAGTCTTTGTTTCTCCCTCCTTTTTGAAAGTACTCATCCCAAATATAAAATTATTGATTGGAAACTCTTAAAAATGGCATTTTAAAATAAATGAAACACAGTATTCTAATCTGAAGAAGTGGTTTAACTGTAGGATCACACACTCACAGAATGTTAGGGCTAGAGAGGACCTTGTAGATCACTGTCTCCTTGTACAAGTTCTTCATTTTAGAAGAGCCAAAAAGACTGAAGCCCACAGATGTTAAATGCCTTATTAGATGAAAGCTCACTGTCTCGGCTTGCTAAAACTATCGGAATACAATATACCAGAAATGGGATGGCTTTTTCAATAGGGTTTTATTAGGTTGCAAATTTATAGTTTGAAGACCATGAAAATGTCCAAATTAAGGCATCAAGAGGAAGATACCTTCTCTGAGGGAAGGCTGTTGGCATCCAGGGTTCCTCTGTCACATGGGAAGGCACACAAACGTTTGCTGGTCCTTCTCTCCTGGTTCCAGTTTCAACGGCTGTCTCCAAATGTCTGTGGATGTTTCTCCCTCTGCTCTCTGGTTTTTTCTGCCTTTTATCCTCTTCACAAAGGACTCCAGTAAAGGATTAAGACCCTCGAATGGGCTGAGTCATATCTCAGTTGAAATAGCCTAACCATAAGGTCCCACCCACAAGAGACCTGCACCCACAAGAATGGATTAAAAGAACACGACATTTCCTGGGGCACATAACAGTTTCAAACCAGCACACTCATGCATCAGAAAGTAGAAGACTTCAACTACAAAGTTGGTTTTCTGACTCCTGGTTCTCTTTCCACTAACCAGATGCTTCCCTTAAACCCAGAAGATTTACATATTAACTCTATTTTTAGTTTCACAGTTCTTTTCTTCATTAACTCACACACAAAAATAAAGGTACCTCTTAAAAAGCAATTAAGATGAAAAACTGATTAAGGAACTAGATTTCTTGTTTTCCAAAACCAATGAAATAATATAAAATTAGACAAAAGACAAAATTAATAAACTCCCAGCCTCTTTCCATTCCCCTCCAAACCCTCCCACACGATAAGAAATGTTAACAGATTTTCCATGCCCTCCAAAACATAAATACACAAATATTAGACAGAATTTTTTGTTGCTTTCAACTTTTAGAAAACTAGGATTACACTTTACACATTTCTCTGCAATTTGTTTCTCTCATCTTTATCACAGACATCTTACACCCTCCCCCCCAAAAACCTTCAATATACTTTTTATAATATATTCTCGTATTTCCCTTCTAATGGATTTGACTATTTTCAATCTGCTGCCATTTCAAGCAATAATGCCATGAATATCCTTATACATATTGTTTTAAATGAAAGGAAAAAAAAACCTATTTTCTACACACACACTTTCCTTGCTGTACCATGTTTTGATTGCTTCCTTTCCTACCATCATCCCTGCCTCACTTGCTCAAAGAATTATCCTCAAGGCCCAATGCAATATCAGAGGGCAAAGTAATTTGGAGAATGTCAAGATGTGACATGTGATAGTTACTTCTGGTAAATCAGAACTGCCCTATCTTGGCTGCCTCTCTCAGTCACCTGTACATGACAACCCCCCCCCCCTCCCATGCTCTCTGCTCTCAACAGCTGCTCCCAACCCAGCTGATGAAGGCCAAAACTAGCTTGGAGAATTAATTCTACATGTCACACTCCACTGATCCTGGCAAGTATCAATAGGCCCACCAGCTATCCAAACAAGCAGGAGGAAGAGAACATTATCGTTATTAAACAATTTAAGAAAGAAGTTATCTAGAGTAAAATGCAAACTTCCCATTCACCAAACTTTTGCACCCACACTATTGTGGATCCACTATCCACAATAGTGACCACTATTATCAGTTTATTGTTTAAATGTTTATACTTTCTAAGCACATGGTGTGCTGGTTTGAAAGTGTTATGTACCCCAGAAAAGCCATGTTCTTTTATTCCAATTTTGTGGGTGCAGACTTATTATGGGTGGGATCTTTTGATTAGATTATTCCCATTGGGATGTGACTTAGCCCATTCAAGGAGAGTCTTAATTACTTTACTGGAGTCCTTAAAAAATCTCATGGAGTAAGAGAACGAATACAGAGAACAGAGCGAGTTCAGATGTTTGGACCCAGACAGAAGCTGAGAGAGAAGCCCACTGGAAACAGGAGCTGAAAGCAATGAAACCTGGGAGCAAAGGGTAAGCAGATATTGTCACGTGCATTCCCATGTGTTGGAGACACCCCAGAAGTGATTGGCCTTTCTTGAGTGAAGAAGGTATCCTCTTGTTGATGTCTTTATTTGGACATTTTCTTGGCCTTAGAATTGTAAATTTGTAACCTAGTAAATCCCCTTTGTAAAAGCCAATCCATTTCTGGTATATTGTATTCCGGCAGCATAAACAAACCAAAATACAAGGCATGTGTGTCTGTGTGTCTTGTGTGTAGAGATGGAAAGAGAGTGTCTGTGGTCTACATACCTGTAATTATACTGTATAACTTGTTCTGTAACTTGCCTTTTTCACTTAAAATTTTATTTTGCTGTATGGACATTTAGGTTGTCCATTTAGTGTTTTGTCATGACAAAGAATGCTACATTGATTATTCTATACACACTTCTTTTACGCACAAGCAAGTATTTCTCTAGGATATATATCCATAATTGGCAATGATGAGTCAAAAAGTTTGTCTATGTCAAATAGGTACTACCAAACTACCATCCAAAACGGTGTACCAATTTATACTCCCACAAAAAGAGTAAAATTTTCTGTTTCTACAACCATCCATTTTTACCAATATGGATAAAAAACAATATAATATTATTGCTTTAATTTACATTTTCTTGATTTCCAGGGAAGTTACACATCTACTCAAATGTGTAATCATTCATTCTTATTTCTTAGGGTAGGTATTACCACTTCAACTTTAAACATGAGAACTCAGAGCTATGTGTGTCATCACACAGCTACTAAGTAGCAGACATCAAAGCTAAGTTTTTGAACAACTTTGCATTAAAGGTAGGCCTTCTGACTCTGTCTAGTGCACTTCCCACTGACCCGGGAGTTGGGAATGGCAAACTAATGCCTGAGGGCCAGCCACCTGTTTTTGTAAATCAAGTTTTACCAGAACACAGCCATACTCATTCATTTGTGTATTGTCTATGGTTGTTTTCACCATCCAATGGCAGAAATGAGGAATGAAACCATGTGGCCTGCAAAATCTAAAATACTTACTCTCTGGGTCTAAATAAAAATTAAAACTCCAGAGCTCAACCCCCCACAAAAGCTTTGAACAACCAGCAAAAATGGTAGAAATATCTTTCTAAAACTTTCAGAAAACAATTGAAGGACTACAGTAACAGGTCCAGGGTCGAATCAAGAAGAAGTCTACTTAAAAAAGAGATAGGATCTCCTGGCACCCTGGCTGGCCCCTTCCTCATCCATCATCCCTCATAGGCTCTCTGAGGAGCTGGCCTGTCCTCCTAGTGCAGATCATTCCCCCGCCACCCCACTTCATGCACATACTGGCCCGATATGTCTGGTGGTAGCCTGAGGGACTCATCCCAGAATTTGCCCTGAATATAGAAGGTAGCTCACAGAGCTCTCCTACAAAACACTGTGAGAAAGCAGTCACATCATGCTGCCTGGGGCAAGGGATTCATGGCAGTAGGACATACGGTGCAATCCCTGGGACAGCTAAGAAACTGCTTCCTAAGGCAGAGGGGATATCTATATCCCTGTAAATGGGGTGGGGGTGGGGGTGGTAGATTCCTAGGACCACAAACACACAAGCCCAAGAAAATGGTATATGCACAGAAAGGATCAGGGAGGGCCCTGGAGCTATTCTCCAAACTCAATGCATGTATAAGCCCTACAAGAGAACACAGGTCAATTTACATAAGACTAGGAAAGGTGGGATTTTTCTTTTTTCTTTTTTTTTTTGTTAGCTCCTGGCATTCAAAGAAACCTGTCACAACACTAGCTGGATACAAGCCTAAGAAACACACGCCTAGAATCTAAATTTCAGCAATATCACACTGAAGTATCAAAATATTCTGGTTCCAACAAAAGATTACAAAACATAAAGTATAGGAAGCAATGGCCCAAACAAATGAAAAGATTAAAGTATCAGAAACCATAAAATAAAAATAATAAAAAAAAAATTGAGGCTTAGATCTGAGACATTCCAGACAAAAACTTTTAAAAAATGATGCTAAATATGCTCAAAGAACTCCAAGGAAAACATGGATAAAGAACTAAAGGAAATCAGGAAAATGCTAGATGAACACAAAAAGAATATCAACAGAGAAACAGAAATTATGAAAAGGTACCAAACAGAGCTCAAGTTTACAATAGAGAAATTAAAAATTCCCTAGAAGGATTCAACAGCAGATTGGAGCTGGCAGATGAAAGAATCAGAGAACTTGAAGACAAGGTAATTGAAATCATCCAGTCTAAGGAGTGGAAAGAATGAAGAAAAGTGAAGAGAGCCTCTGGAACCTGTGGGATACAATCAAGCATACCAATACACACACTGTGGGTTCCAGAAGAAGAAAGAACAGTCAAAGAAGTAACAGCTGAAAACTTCCCCATTTAAAGAAAAACATGAATGTATACATCCAAGATATTTAATGAACCCCAAACAGGATAAACCCAAATAGACCCATATTTGTGCCATTTAAGAATCAAACTGCTGAGGGCAGTCTAAGGGTGGCTCAGTGGTAGAATTCCCACCTGCTAGGTGGGAGACCCGGATTCAATTTCCAGCCCCTGCACTTCCCCCCAAAAATAAAAATAAACCTCCTTTGTAGGCAAATGAATATGATTCCTGAATCACTGGACTGGTATTTCTTTTGGTCTCCAGTGTTTTCGAGCAGCTAGAGGTGAAAACCTGGAGTTGTGGAATTGTGACCCATGCTGAGCTCTGAGATCTGTGCTGTGCTTTGAAATTTATAGCTTTTTTGTATACATGTTATTTTTCACAAAAAAAGAGAAAGGGGGTCAATTGTGATGATAAAAAAATGTTTATTCCCTCTAGCCTCATATGTTCTGTAGCAGCTAGAAGGAAACATCTGAGACAATGGTATGCTGGACCATGGCAAACTTCTGGGATCTGTCCTGTGGCTGCTTGTTGAAGACTACTTTGAAGACTAGTGCTTTTTTTCTTTGCTTTGAGTGTATGTTAAATTGCACAAAAAAAAAGTTTAAAAAAAAATCAAACTGCTGAATGCCAAAGATAGAGAGAACTCTGAAAGCTTCAAAAAGGAAGAACCATGTCACATACAAGGAAGCCTCAATAAGATTAAATGCTGATTTCTCATCAGAAACCACAGAGGCAAGAAGGCAGCAATGGGAAGACACATTTAAAGTGCTGAAAGTACCAACCAAGAATTCTGTATCTGGCAAAACTTTCAAAAATAGAGAAACTGAGACATTCCCAGATAAACAAAAGCTGAGGGACTTTGTTACCATGGGACAACCCAAGAAATACTAAGATTTCTTTCTGCAGGTTAAAAAGTAAGGACATGGGGGCCAAGATGGCGGCTTAGTAAGGTACGTGCGTCTTAGTTTCTCCTCCAGAGCAACTACTAGGTGAACAGAAACAGTGCAGAACAGCTCCCGGGGCCACGGCAGGGAATGGACACACAGCGTACTCCAGTCTGAACTGGCTAGACTGACTGCGAGACTCTGCTGTGGTAAGATCCCCGAGCGGCGCACGCTTCCCCGAGCCGCGGCAGCTGGCGCCCGGAGCTCCTTCCTCCCTCCTTCCCGGGCCGGCTGAGAGTCTCAGAGAGGCAAGTTTTCCAAGCCGCGGTGGCCGGCGCCCCTCTTTTGCGGGCAGCTTCCTGGACCAGCTACGAGACTCGGATCAGAGGGCTACCCAAGCCGCGGTGGCCGGCAACCGTCGCCCCTCCCCCGCGGGCGGCTTCCTGGTCCAGTGGCGAGGTCCCCAGGCCGCGGCGGACGGCAACCGGTGCCCCTCCCACACAGGCGGCTTCCTGGTCCGGAGGCGAGTTCCCCGGGCCGCAGCGGCCGGCGACCGGCACCCCTCCAGGGAGAGGAGGGAATTTCTGACAGTGGCAGGGACTGGGTCAAACCAAACACCAATAGGGGCATTAATAAAGGAGCCACAGGGTTCCCTCAAGCCGCGGCAGCTGGCGCCCCCAACACACACGGCCCCCCGGACTAACTGAGAGAACTGGATCAGAAATCCCCAGGCCGCGGAGAACGGTGACCGGGGGGATCCCTTCCAAACACGTGAGACAAACGTGTGATACGAGCGCCACCTACTGGGCAGGATAAGGAAAAAAGAACCCAGAGATTTCACAGAAAAATCTTCCAACATGTTGGGTTCAACACCCAGGGAAATCTGACTAAATGCCCAGACGCCAGCAGAAGATAACGGACCACGCTCAGAAGACTGAAAACATGGCCCAGTCAAAGGAACAAACCAATAGTTCAAATGAGATACAGGAGCTGAGACAACTAATGCTGAATATACGAACAGAAATGGAAAACCTCTTCAAAAACGAAATCGATAAATTGAGGGAGGACATGAAGAAGACATGGGTTGAACAAAAAGAAGAAATAGAAAAACTGAAAAAACAAATCACAGAACTTATGGAAGTGAAGGATAAAGTAGAAAAGATGGAAAAAACAATGGATACCTACAATGATAGATTTAAAGAGACAGAAGACAGAATTAGTGATTTGGAGGATGGAACATCTGAATTCCAAAAAGAAACAGAAACTATCGAGAAAAGAATGGAAAAATTTGAACAGGGTATCAGGGAACTCCAGGACAATATGAACCGCACAAATATACGTGCTGTGGGTGTCCCAGAAGGAGAAGAGAAGGGAAAAGGAGGAGAAAAACTAATGGAAGAAATTGTCACTGAAAATTTCCCAACTCTTATGAAAGACCTAAAATTACAGATCCAAGAAGTGCAGCGCACCCCAAAGAGATGAGACCCAAATAGGCGTTCCCCAAGACACTTACTAGTTAGAATGTCAGAGGTGAAAGAGAAAGGATCTTGAAAGCAGCAAGAGAAAAACAATCCATCACATACAAGGGAAACCCAATAAGACTATGTGTAGATTTCTCAGCAGAAACCATGGAAGCTAGAAGACAGTGGGATGATATATTTAAATTACTAAAAGAGAAAAACTGCCAACCAAGACTCCAATATCCAGCAAAATTGTCCTTCAAAAATGAGGGAGAAATTAAAACATTCTCAGACAAAAAGTCACTGAGAGAATTTGTGACCAAGAGACCAGCTCTGCAAGAAATACTAAAGGGAGCACTAGAGTCAGATACGAAAAGACAGAAGAGAGAGGTATGGAGAAGAGTGCAGAAAGAAGGAAAATCAGATATGATATATATAATACAAAAGGCAAAATGGTAGAGGAAAATATTATCCAAACAGTAATAACACTAAATGTTAATGGACTGAATTCCCCAAACAAAAGACATAGATTGGCAGAATGGATTAAAAAATAGAATCCTTCTATATGCTGTCTACAGGAAACACATCTTAGACCCAAAGATAAACATAGGTTGAAAGTGAAAGGTTGGGAAAAGATATTTCATGCAAATAACAACCAGAAAAGAGCAGGAGTGGCTACACTAATATCCAACAAATTAGACTTCAAATGTAAAGCAGTTAAAAGAGACAAAGAAGGACACTATCTACTAATAAAAGGAACAATTCAACAAGAAGACATAACAATCATAAATATTTACGCACCGAACCAGAATGCCCCAAAATACGTGAGGAATACACTGCAAACACTGAAAAGGGAAATAGACTCATATACCATAATAGTTGGAGACTTCAATTCACCACTCTCATCAATGGACAGAACATCTAGACAGAGGATCAATAAAGAAATAGAGAATCTGAATATTACTATAAATGAGCTAGACTTAACAGACATTTATAGGACATTACATCCCACAACAGCAGGATACACCTTTTTCTCAAGTGCTCATGGATCATTCTCAAAGATAGACCATATGCTGGGTCACAAAGCAAGTCTTAACAAATTTAAAAAGATTGAAATCATACACAACACTTTCTCGGATCATAAAGGAATGAAGTTGGAAATCAATAACAGGCGGAGTGCCAGAAAATTCACGCATACGTGGAGGCTCAACAACACACTCCTAAACAACGACTGAGTCAAAGAAGAAATTGCTAGAGAAATTAGCAAATACCTCGAGGTGAATGAAAATGAAAACGCAACATATCAAAACTTACGGGACGCAGCAAAGGCAGTGCTAAGAGGTAAATTTATTGCCCTAAATGCCTATATCAGAAAAGAAGAAAAGGCAAAAATTCAGGAATTAACTATCCATTTGGAAGAACTGGAGAAAGAACAGCAAATTAATCCCAAAGCAAGCAAAAGGAAAGAAATAACAAAGATTAGAGCAGAAATAAATGAAATTGAAAACAATAGAGAAAATCAATAAGACCAGAAGTTGGTTCTATGAGAAAATCAATAAGATTGATGGGCCCTTAGCAAGACTGAAAAAAAGAAGAAGAGAGAGGATGCAAATAAATAAGATCAGAAATGGAAGAGGAGACATAACTACTGACCTCACAGAAATAAAGGAGGTAATAACAGGATACTATGAACAACTTTACACTAATAAATACAATTTAGATGAAATGGACGGGTTCCTGGAAAGACATGAACAACCAACTTTGACTCAAGAAGACATAGATGACCTCAACAAACCAATCACAAGTAAAGAAATTGAATTAGTCATTCAAAAGCTTCCTAAAAAGAAAAGTTCAGGACCAGACGGCTTCACATGTGAATTTTATCAAAACATTCCAGAAAGAATTAGTACCAACTCTCCTCAAACTCTTCAAAAAAATCGAAGTGGAGGGAAAACTACCTAATTCATTCTATGACGCCAACATCACCCTCATACCAAAACCAGGCAAAGATATTACAAAAAAAGAAAACTACAGACCAATCTCTCTAATGAATACAGATGCAAAAATCCTCAATAAAATTCTAGCAAATCATATCCAACAACACATTAAAAGAATTATACATCATGACCAAGTAGGATTCATCCCAGGTATGCAAGGATGGTTCAACATAAGAAAATCAATTAATGTAATACACCATATCAACAAATCAAAGCAGAAAAATCACATGATCATCTCAATTGATGCAGAGAAGGCATTTGACAAAATTCAACATCCTTTCCTGTTGAAAACACTTCAAAGGATAGGAATACAAGGGAACTTCCTTAAAATGATAGAGGGAATATATGAAAAACCCACAGCTAATATCATCCTCAATGGGGAAAAATTGAAAACTTTCCCCCTAAGATCAGGAACAAGACAAGGATGTCCACTATCACCACTATTATTCAACATTGTGTTGGAGGTTCTAGCCAGAGCAATTAGACAAGAAAAAGAAATACAAGGCATCAAAATTGGAAAGGAAGAAGTAAAACGATCACTGTTTGCAGATGATATGATACTATACGTCGAAAACCCGGAAAAATCCACAACAAAACTACTAGAGCTAATAAATGAGTACAGCAAAGTAGCAGGTTACAAGATCAACATTCAAAAATCTGTAGCATTTCTATACACTAGTAATGAACAAGCTCAGGGGGAAATCAAGAAACAAATCCCATTTACAATTGCAACTAAAAGAATGAAATACCTAGAAATAAATTTAACTAAAGAGACAGAAGACCTATACAAAGAAAACTACAAAAAACTGTTAAAAGAAATCACAGAAGACCTAAATAGATGGAAGGGCATACCGTGTTCATGGATTGGAAGACTAAATATAGTTAAGATGTCAATCCTACCTAAATTGATTTACAGATTCAATGCAATACCAATCAAAATCCCAACAACTTATTTTTCAGAAATAGAAAAACCAATAAGCAAATTTATCTGGAAGGGCAGGGTGCCCCGAATTGCTAAAAGTATCTTGAGGAAATAAAACGAAGGTGGAGGTCTCACGCTGCTGGACTTTAAGGCATATTATGAAGCCACAGTGGTCAAAACAGCATGGTACTGGCATAAAGATAGATATATCGACCAATGGAATCGAATAGAGTGCTCAGATATAGACCCTCTCATCTATGGACATTTGATCTTTGATAAGGCAGTCAAGCCAACTCACCTGGGACAGAACAGTCTCTTCAATAAATGGTGCCTAGAGAATTGGATATCCATATGCAAAAGAATGAAAGAGGACCCGTATCTCACACCCTATACAAAAGTTAACTCAAAATGGATCAAAGATCTAAACATTAGGTCTAAGACCATAAAACAGTTAGAGGAAAATGTAGGGAGATATCTGATGAATCTTACAATTGGAGGCGGTTTTATGGACCTTAAACCTAAAGCAAGAGCACTGAAGAAGGAAATAAATAAATGGGAACTCCTCAAAATTAAACACTTTTGTGCATCAAAGAAGTTCATCAAGAAAGTAGAAAGACAGCCTACACAATGGGAAACAATATTTGGAAATGACATATCAGATAAAGGTCTAGTATCCAGAATTTATAAAGAGATTGTTCAACTCAACAACAAAAAGACAGCCAACCCAATCACAAAATGGGAAAAAGACTTGAACAGACACCTATCAGAAGAGGAAATACTGATGGCCAAGAGGCACATGAAGAGATGCTCAATGTCCCTGGCCATTAGAGAAATGCAAATCAAAACCACAATGAGATATCATCTCACGCCCACCAGAATGGCCATTATCAACAAAACAGAAAATGACAAGTGCTGGAGAGGATGCGGAGAAAGAGGCACACTTATCCACTGTTGGTGGGAATGTCAAATGGTGCAACCACTGTGGAAGGCAGTTTGGCGGTTCCTCAAAAAGCTGAATATAGAATTGCCATACGACCCAGCAATACCATTGCTGGGAATCTACTCAAAGGACTTAAGGGCAAAGACACAAATGGACATTCGCACACCAACGTTTATAGCAGCATTATTTACAATTGCAAAGAGATGGAAACAGCCAAAATGTCCATCAACAGACGAGTGGCTAAACAAACTGTGGTATATACATACAATGGAATATTATGCAGCTTTAAGACAGGATAAACTTATGAAGCATGTTATAACATGGATGGACCTAGAGAACATTATGCTGAGTGAGACTAGCCAAAAACTAAAAGACAAATACTGTATGGTCCCACTGATGTGAACCGACATTCGAGAATAAACTTGGAATATGTCACTGGTAACAGAGTCCAGCAGGAGTTAGAAACAGGGTAAGATAATGGGTAATTGGAGCTGAAGGGATACAGACTGTGCAACAGGACTAGATACAAAAACTCAAAATTGGACAGCACAATAATACCTAATTGTAAAGTAATCATGTTAAAACACTGAATGAAGCTGCATCTGAGCTATAGGTTTTTGGGTTTTTTTTGTTTTTTTTTTACTATTATTATTACTTTTATTTTTTTTCTCTATATTAACATTCTATATCTTTTTCTGTTGTGTTGCTAGTTCTTCTAAACTGATGCAAATGTACTAAGAAACGATGATCATGCATCTATGTGATGATGTTAAGAATTACTGATTGCATATGTAGAATGGTATGATTTCTAAATGTTGGGTTAATTTTTTTTTCCGTTAATTAATAAAAAAAAAAAAGATGGATTATATGGGGTATGAATAAATCTGTTTAAAAAAAAAAGTAAGGACACCTGGAGATTGACTGAAGCCACATGAATAAACAAATATCTCTCATAAAGATAATGGCATGGGTAAATATAAATACTAGTACTATTGTATTTTTTATTTACATAAATAAAATGAAAACTTTTATTTAAAAGGCAAATACATAAAATGTCATCATAAATCAATGGTTTTGGACTCAATGTATGAACATGTAAAGAAGAACTACATAAAGGTGGAAGACAGAGGATACAGGAACACAATTTGTGAATGCCATTGAAGTTGTTAATTTGGTATCAAAGCAAACAAGACAGTTATAGATTTAGGATGTTAAATTTAAGCCCCATGGTAACCACAAAGAAAATATCAGAGGATATGAAAACTCATAGAGAGTAGAGTACAGGTTACCAGGGCTGTGATCAGGGATAATGGAGAATTAATGCAAAATGAATGTAGCACCTCTGTTTGGTGTGGAGGGGAAATTCTAATAATGGATGGCAGTGAGGTTGCAACGCGGTGAATATGATTAATTTCAATGAGTGGTATGCTTGGGAGAGGTTAGCATGAAAAGAATTTTATTGTATATGTTTCCAAGATTTTTAAAAAATTAAGAAACAAGAGATAATGACAAATGTGATATATGATACTAAATGGGATCTAAGAATGGAAAAAAAGCTCTAAAGGACATTATTGGGACATAAGACAAAAATGGAATATAGAATGTAAGCTCTATATCAATGTCAAATTTCCTGAACTCGATAACTGCACATTATATAAGTGAATATCCCTGTTCATAGAAAATGTACATGGAACTATTACATGTTCAAGTAAGCAGCTCAGAAAGTTCACAAAATGGATATGCAAGCAGGCAGACAGAACAAATTATACAGCAAAGGTGGCAAAATATTAAAATGGCAGATGTGATACCTAGTGGATGGGGATATGTTGCAGTCTTCTCTATGGGGTTTGTATTATACACATACCTCAGAGATATTACAGGTTTGGTTCCAGATTACCGAAATAAAGTGAATACTGCAATAAACCAAGTCACACAATATTTCGTGCATGTAAAAGTTATGTTTATACTATACTGTAGTCTATTAAGTGTGTAATAGTATTATGTCTAAAAAAATGTACATATCTTAATTAAAATGTGATACACTCTGGGATCTGTGCTGTAACTACGTGTTGAAGGGTCCTATGAAAACTATTGCTCTTTCCTTTCTTTACTTTGTATATATGTTGTAATTACAATTTACAAAGTTTTTTAAAAATGTGACAGAGACAAGGAGGGAGCTCATGCTTTTGGAAAAATGGTGTGGAGAGACTTGTTTGACACCGAGTTGCCACAAACCCTCAATTTATAAAAAACACAATATCTGCGAAGCACAATAAAACAAGGTAAGCCTGTACTTCTGCAACTGTCCTGTAAGTCTGAAATTATTTAAAAAAAAAAAAGTTTAAAAAAAAAACTATTAGAGGAATTCTGGGTCAATATGGCAGCTTCGCAACGTGCATGTTTTAGTTCGTCCTCCAGAACAACTACTAAATAACCAGAAATGGTAGAGAACAGCTCCTGGGTCCATGTCAATGACCGGACACACAGCATACCCCAGTCTGGACCAGGCTGCGAGCCCCCCCAGAACAATGAGTTCCCCAAGCTGTGGTGGCTGGTGCCCCTCCCCCACAGGCTGCTTCCCAGAGCAGAAAGGAAAGAGACTTTACCAGCAACAGGGGCTGAGCTCAACCAAACCCAACTGTGGAATTAATTAACAAATCCTGACTACTACAAATAGGCCCCAGCTCAGGTGAACCTGGTCAAAGCGGAGGTTGCCCTGGCACCAAGGGGACAGGGCTGACAGGTGGGGGGGGCGGGACAAAGGTTTTTGTGGCTGTTTTTCTACAGAGGCTTGACTGCCACTGGATACAGTGGCAGGGCTTCTCAGGCTGCAACTGCCCCACGCATAGGCAGAAACAAGCTCATTTCAGGGCTTGTCTGGAGCCTGTGCCTTCCCCAGGGGAGGAGTGAAGCCCAACTCAGGTGGAATTTCTCCCTCAAGGAATTCAGGCACCAGGGCTTGGTAATTTGAAGCCATTAAAACCAGCCTACAACCTCTCCTCCATCTCCACCACACCCCCAGGAGGGAGAGTGTGCCAAAGTCAAAGGTACTGCATCATCTTATGCTGGTGGGACCTGCAGACAGACAAGCACCACATACTGGGCAGGATAAGAAAAACAGAGCCCAGAGACTTCACAGGAAAGTCTTTCAACGTGCTGGGTCTCACCCTCAGGGAAAACCGACACAGGTGACTCTTTCATCCTGATAGGAGGCCAGTTTAGTCTTGGAAAATCTGGCTGGGATCTAAAATACCTACATAGACCCTCCTAAGGGTGGGGGTGGGGGAAAACACCATACAAGCAGGGCAAGAAACAAGAAAACAAAAACTGAAAAATTCTCCTCTGTTAATCTCCAGAATAAACTAATTAAGGTAATTAAATGCCTAGATGCCAGCAAAAAATAACAAATCACACTAGAAAAATTGAAGATATGGCCCAGTTAAAGGATCATATCAACAACTCAAATGAGATACAGGAGCTGAAAAAATCAATTCAGAATATATGCACAGACATGGAAAACCTCATCAAAAACCAAATCAATGAATTGAGGGAGGATATAAAGAAGGCAAGGAATGAACAAAAAGAAGAAATTGAAAGTCTGAAAAAACAAATCACAGAACTTATGGGAATGAAAGGCATGGTAGAAGAGATGAAAGAAACAATGGAAACCTACACTAGTAGATTTCAAGAAGCAGAATACAGGATTAGTGAACTGGAGGACGGAACATCTGAAATCCGACAAGAAAAAGAAAATACAGGGAAAAAAATGGAAAAATGCAAGCAGGGACTCAGGGAATTGAATGACAATATGAAGCTCATGAATACACATGTTGTGGGTGTCCCAGAAGGAGAAGAGAAGGCAAAAGAGGAGAATAACTAATAGAGGAAAATTATCACTGAAAATTTCCCAACTCTTATGAAAGACTTAAAATTATAGATCCAAGAAGTGCAGCATACCCCAAAGAGAATAGATCCAAATAGATGTACTCCAAGACACTAATCAGAATGTCAGAAGACGGGGCGGGCCGCGGTGGCTCAGCGGGCAAAGTGCTTGCCTGCTATGCCGGAGGACCTCGGTTCGATTCCCGGCCCCAGCCCATGTAACAAATACGGAGAAACAGAATACAATAAAAACAAGAAAATGTTTAAAGATGTTTCCCTTTCTTCCTTCCTTCCTTCCTTCTATCCTTCCTTCCTTCTCTCTGTCTTTCCTTTAAAAAAAAAAAAAAAAAGAATGTCAGAAGACAAAGAGAAAGAGAGAATCTTGAAAGCAGCAAAAGAAAAGCAATCCATCACATACAAGGGAAGTCCAATAAGACTATGCGTAGATTTCTCAGCAGAAACCATGGAGGTGAGAAGACAGTGGGACGATATATTTAAATTATTAAAAGAGAAAAACTGCCAACCAAGAATTCTATATCCAGCAAAATTGTCCTTCAAAAATGAGGGAGAAATTAAAACATTTTCAGACAAAAAATCACTGAGAAAATTTGTGACTGACAGAGCAGCTCTACAAGAAATACTAAAGGAAGCACTAGAGACAGATATGAAACCACAGATGAGAGAGGTGTGGAGAAGAGTGTAGAAAGGACGACTATTAGTAAAGGTAAAAAGAAGGAAAATTAGATATGACATACAAAAACCAAAAGGCAAAATGGTAGAAGTACTACCCATGCAGTAATAACACTAAATGTTAATGGATTAAACTCCCCAATCAAAAGACATAGACTGGCAGAATGGATTAAAAAACAGAACCCGAGTGGGCCACAGTGGCTCAGCAGGCAAGAATGCCTGCCTGCCATGCCAGAGGACCTGGGTTCGATTCCCGGTGACTGCCCATGTTAAAAATAAAAAAAAAAAAAACAGGACCCATCTATATGCTATCTCTACTCAAAGGACATGAGGGCAAGGACACAAACGGACATTTGCACACCAATGTTTACAGCAGTATTATTTACAATTACCAAGAGATGGAAACAGCCAAAATATCCATCAACAGACGGGTGGCTAAACCAACTGTGGCATATACATACAATGGAATATTATGCAGCTGTCAGACAGAATAAAGTTATCAAGTATGTAACAACATGGATGTACCTTAAGGACATTATGCTGAGTGAGATTAGCCAAAAACAAAAGGACAAATACTGTATGGTCTCACTGATATGAACTGACATTACTGAATGTCATGGTTAGCGACACGTGTCAACTTGGCCAAGTTGTGGTAGCTGTTTATCTGATTGGGCAAGTACTGGCCTGTCTGTTGCAATGAGGACATTTCATAGGATTAGGTCATGATCAAGTCAGCTGCATCCACAGCTGATTCCATTTGTAATCAGCCAAAGGGGAGTGTCTTCTATAATTAGTGATGCTAAATCTAATCATGGGAAGCCTTTTAAGGAGGACTCAGAGGAGAGAGGCCCATTCCTGCTTCGGCTGGTGAGCCTCTCCTGCGGAGTTCATCCAGACCCTCCAATTGGAGTCATCGGCTTCACAGCTTGCCCTGTGGATTTTGGTCTCTGCATTCCTGTGGTCACGTGAGACACTTTTATAAACTTTATATTTGCAAGTGTTCCCTGTTGATTCTGTTTCTCTAGAGAAACCTAACTAATACAGTGAACAAACTGGGAATATTTCATTGGTAACAGAGACCATCAGGAGATAGAAATAGGGTAAGATATTGGAAAATTGGAGTTGAAGGGATACAGATTATGCAACAGGGCTGAATATAAAAACTGAGAAACGGTCAGCACAATACTACTTAACTGTAATACAATTATGTTAAAACACCGAATGGAGCTGAATGTGAGAATGTCAGAGGGAAGAGGACTGGGTGCATAAATGAAATCACAAAGAAAGACAGAAGATAAGGATTGAGATGGTATAATCTAGGGATGACTAGAGTGTATAATGATAGTGACTAAATGTACAAATTTAAAAAATGTTTTTGCATGAGGAAGAACAAAGGAATGTCATTACTGCAGGGTACCAAAAATAGATGGTAATTAATATTTTAAAATTTCAACTTATGTGTGAGACTAAAGCAAAAAATGTTTATTTGGTACAAAATTTATATTTTGACTAGTGCATTTCCTAATATAACTTATGTAGATAGTTGGTTGAACATAAGTACATGGAACCTTGAGTAGGACATGAGATTTTGTTGATTTGCCCAGAGTGATGGCCCAATGAATCCCAGAGTGATTTGATCAGTGAGTGGAAAAGTATTTGCAAAGTCCCCATCAGGGAATGGTGAAAACAGGGGAAAATTCAACTTCCCATTTTCATGTTGAATCCTTAATATTCTCAAAAGCAGTGTGGACAACCAAAGCTATAGGCTGAGGCCCCATGTGCTGGTTTGAAAGGATATATGCCACCTATGAAAAGCCATGTTTTGATATAAATCCCATTTCTTAAAGGTAAAATAATCCTTATTCAATACTGTATATATGAAACTGTAATGAGATCATCTCCCTGGTTGATGTAATTTAGTCAAGAATGGTTGTTAAACTGGATTAGGGGATGACATGTCTCCACCCATTTGAGTGGGTCTTGATTAGTTTCTGAAGTCCTATAAAAGAGGAAACATTTTGGAGAGAGAGATTCAGAGAGAGCAGAGAAGGCTGCAGCACCACGAAGCAGCATTATATTGCTGCTGAAAGGTTTAAGGATTTCTGATATTGTTATGAAATTAATGTATTTTGTATATGGGGAAAACATGTCTTTTTTAGGGGCCAGAGGGTGGAATGTGCTGGTTTGAAAGGAAGTATGCCCCCTAAGAAAAGCCATGTTTTAATATAAATCCCATTTCTTAAAAGTAGAATAATCCCTATTCAATACTGTATATTTGAAACTGTAATGAGATCATCTCCCTAGTTGATGTGATTTAGTTAAGAATGGTTGTTAAACTGGATTAGGGGATGACATGTCTCCACCAATTCGAGTGGGTCTTGATTAGTTTCTGAAGTCCTATAAAAGAGGAAACATTTTGGAGAATGAGAGATTCAGAGAGACTCAGAGAGGGCAGAGAATGCTGCAGCACCACGAAGCAGAGAGTCCACCAGCCAGTGACCTTTGGAGATGAAGAAGGAAAATGCCTCCCGGGGAGCTTCATGAAATAGGAAGCCAGGAGAGAAAGCTAGCAGATGACGCCATATTTGCCATGTGCCCTTCCAGCTGAGAGAGAAGCCCTGACTGTGTTTGCCATGTGCCATCTCACTTGAGAGAGAAACCCTGAACTTCATCGGCCTTCTTGAACCAAGGTATCTTTCCCTGGATGCCTTTGATTGGACATTTCTATAGACTTGTTTTAATTGGGACATTTTCTCGGCGTTAGATCTGTAAACTTGCAACTCATTAAATTCTTCCTTTTAAAAGCCATTCCATTTCTGGTATATTGCATTCCAGCAGCTAGCAAACTAGAACACCCCAGTCTTGGGGTTTGTTCATATGAAACTTAACTCCACAAAGGATAGGTCAAGTCTACTTAAAATTAGGCCTAAGAGTCACCCCAAGAGAACCTCTTTTGTTGCTCAGATGTGGCCTCTCTCTCCAGCCAATACAACAAGCAAACTCACCACCACACCACCCCATCTACGTGGGACATGACTCCCAGGGGGTGTGAACCTCCCTGGCAACATGGGACAGAAATCCTAGAATATGAGACTCAGCATCAAGGGATTGAGAAAAACTCTAGAATGAGCTGAGACCCAGCATCAAAGGATTAAGAAAACCTTCTTGACGAAAAGGGGAAAGAGTGAAATGAGACAAAGTGTCAATGGCTGAGAGATCCCAAACAGAGTCGACAGGTTATCTTGGAGGTTATTCTTAAGCATTAAGCAGATATCACCTTGTTATCCAAGATGTAATGGAGAGGCTGGGGGGAACTGCCTGAAAATGTAGAGTTATGTTCCAGTAGCCATGTTTCTTGATGATGATTGTATAAAGATGTAGCTTTCACAATGTGACTGTGTGATTGTGAAAACCTTATGTATGATGCTCCTTTTATCTACCTTTTCAACAGATGAGTAGAACATATGGAATAAAAATAAATAATAGGGGGAATGAATGTTAAAATAAATTTAGTTTGAAATGCTAGTGATCAACGAAAGGGAGCGGTAAGGGGTATGGTATGTATAATTTTTTTTTCTGTTTTCATTTTATTTTTCTGTTGTCTTTTTATTTCTTTTTCTGAATTGATGCAAATGTTCTAAGAAATGATCATGATGATGAATATGCAACTATGTGATGATATTGTGAATTACTGATTATATATATGTAGAATGGAATGATCATATATTAAAAAAAAAACAAAACTATTACTCATATTTAACACCTAAAGGAAAGCTCCTCAATGGGGATTAATTGTAATTAAATTGACTAGAATATGGCCACATTAAAGAATGTGGCTCCTTTTCAAATAAACTTATATGCAGTGTAGGTCTGATATACAGTAATGAAGATAATAGCCACAAACACTCAAAGGTCAAAAAATGGGACATCCCTCTACTTTTGGGTTGGGACACTTTTCCAAAGGGTTTCTCATGAGTTATTCTTCATCTTCCTTGTCTGTTTTATTTCACCTGATGGGATACATAGGCAGATCTTATTCCTGCTGTCCTTCAGTGACTTTGACAAGCAATAGAACTCCCGCCCACATACCACAATGATAATTTGTGCAAACTCTGTCTGCTGTTAAACACCCCAGCACATGCACGCATATGCACACACGTGCATGTACAACACAACACAGGTTCCCTTTTGCTTGTAAAGAGAAAATTCACTAGAAAGCAGCTGAACCTTTACAGCCATGTCTAATCATATGTTAAGAGTTAGAGCCTCACATCAGCTGACTCTTGAAGGAAAGGAAGACTGGTTCTTCCCTCCAGCTTCTACCTTTCTGAAGTTATTTCTATTGGATATTTTAGGCTTTCTGTATCCATAGGGTAGACTGGGAAGGTGCCATCATGCCCATTTTATAAACTGAGGCTCTCAGTCCCTCCATTAAGTGACCTGTCCCATTTTCCTTTCATTTCCAAAAGTCATTTTAGCTAACTGGGCTTCATATCAGTGAGACCTCCAATCTCTCCTCCCACTGTTGCCCACATTTTAATTTCATATAATAATAGCAAAGAAAGCCATCATATTCTCTAGGAAAGTTAACTTGATCTAATATTTTGAGTAAGAAACTGATAATCAAGGAAAGAAAAGCATAATTTCTGACACTTCCTGTGCTGGTTTAAAAGGAGGTATGCCCCCTAGAAAAGTCATGTTTTAATCAAAATCCCATTTCATAAAGGTAGAAAAATCCCTACTCAATACTGTATGTTTGAAACTGTAATCAGATCATCTCCCTGGATGATGTGATTTAGTCAAGAGTGGTTGTTAAACTGGATTAGGTGACATGTCTCTACCCATTTGGGTGGGTCTTGATTGGTTTATTGGACTCCTATAAAAGAGGAAACATTTTGGAGAATGGGAGATTCAGAAAAAGCAGCACCACAAAGAAGAGTCCACGAGCCAGAGACCTTTGGAGATGAAGAAGGAAAACACCCCCCGGGGAGCTTCATGAAACCAGAAACCAGGGGAGAAAAAGCTAGCAGATGACGCTGTGTTCACCATGTACCCTTCCACTTCAGAAAGAAACTGTGAACTTCACTGGCCTTCCTGAACCAAGGTATCTTTCCCTGGATGCGTTTGATTGGACATTTCTATATACTTGTTTTCATTGGGACATTTTCTCGGCCTTAGAACTATAAACTAGCAACTTATTAAATTCCCTTTTTAAAAGCCATCCCATCTCTGGTATATTGCATTCTGGCAGCTAGCAAACTAGAACACTTTCTAATACAGTAAGCAGGCATTTCTTTAAATGGTTCTCTGGAAAGAAATTCAGTAGTATGTTCAGATTTTTTGACCAAATAATCCCATTCCCAGCAATAAAAGCTAAGAAAATAATTTGAAATACAAAGAAATATGTGCATTAAGAGTAGAAGTATTTAATATTATAAAACACTGGAGAAAAACTAAACATATAACAATAACTCAAATTCTGATATATTCGTATGGTGAAACATTTTAAATATGTTTTAAATAATTTTAAATAATTTCAAATAATTTTAAGGATATGAGAAATACTCACAAAATATTACTGAAGTGAAAAAACAGGATATAAACCTTTATTATGATATGATCCCAGTTTTTTTTAAAACTACATGGCTTATATGTATCATACACAAACATTTCATACACCTGCACATTTATCAATCTGTATATGTAGGTGTGTATTTATAAGGAAATACACCAAATAATATTTATTTCTGAGTTGGGGTATTTATTATAGGTAACTTTTACTTGCTCCCTTAAATCTTATTTTTCATGTTTTCTCAACTGTGCCAAGATATACAACCAGGAAAAAAAATAAATTTCATACTCATTGACTCAGTAATCCATTTTGCTGGGATATGAGAAAATAATGAATAATATCGACAAAAACTTATCCATAAAAATGTTCATGCCAAGATGCACCAGAGGAAGAGAAATGAAACAAAATAAAGTTTCAGTGGCTAAGAGATTTAAAATAGAGTTGAGAAGTCATTCTGGAGATTATTCTTATATACTATATAGATATCCCTTTTCAGTTTTTGGTGTACTGGAGTCGCTAGAGGGAAATCATTGAACTGTAATCCAATAGCCTTGATTCTTGAAGATGATTGTATAACCATATTCCTTTTAAGATGTGACCATGTGATTATGAAAACTTTGTAACTGACACTCCCTTTATCCAGTGTATGGACAGATGAGTAAGAAAATAAAGACAAAAAGATAAATAAATAATGGGGGGATGGGAGGATAGGCTATTTTGCATGTTCTGTTTTTACTTTCATTTTTAATTGCATTCTTTTATTTTGAGGGGACTAATGATAACGGCCAAAAATCTATTGTTTTGAAGATAAATGCACAGCTATATAATGATACTGCAAATCACTGATTGTATACTTTGGATGATTATATCATATGTGAACATATAATAGAGAGCAATAAAATTGCATTAAAAAATAAAATTTAAAGATGCACCAGAAACTATTAATAGTTGCTGAGCAGTATAGGATAAAGGGGGAAGTGCATAGGATTCATTTCTTATGTATCATTTATAATATATCTTACTCTTATAATTAAGGAGAAAAATTACAGTGGTGTTTAAAAAAAAGAAACAAAAAAACCCTATTGGGGTCTAAAAACCCAATATTTTAGACTATTATACAGCGATTAGATATATTTATAAAAAGTTTAAGCAACATTATAAATACATTATATTCCATTATATAATGGAAATATGAGAAATGGAAAAAATTGGATAAAAAGCAGAATATAAAATTGTAGGTAATGTAAGATCTTGACAATGCAAAAACAAACATACAAAGGTTCAAAATATTGGGAGGAAATTCACTAAAAGGTGAACAGTTTTCTCCAGAAAGTGGGACTATGGGTGATTGATGTTTTCTTCTGTACACTTTTGTATAGTTTCCTATTTCCTTCAAAGAGTGTATATTATTCTTCAGTCAGGTTGGAAAAAAAATGTTTTCCACTCCAATCAAAAGCCCATACTGGGGCGGGCCACAGTGGCTCAGCAGGCAGAGTTCTCACCTGCCATGCAAGAGACCTGGGTTCAATTCCAGGTGCCTGCCCATGTTAAAATAAATAAATAAATAAAAATCCCATACTGGGGGTGAAAGGGTAGTTCAGTGGTAGGGGACCTGGGTTTGATTCTCCACCCATGCAAACACATACACAATAGACAAACAACCCAATTAAAAATGAGCAAAAGACATGAATAGACATTTTCCAAAGAGGAAATACAAATGGTTAAAAAGCACATGAAAAGATGTTCATCTTCACTAGTTACTAAGCAACTCAAATTGAAACCACAATGAGATACCACTTAACACCTATTAGAATGGCCACTATTAAATAAACAGGAACAATTTTTGTCTCTACGCTTGTAATGTCAGAGTCAAAAAGTGTTAGGATGTGGAGAAACAGGAACACTTGTTCATTGCTGATGGGAATGTAAAATGGTACAACCACTGTGGAAGGCAGTTTGACAGTTTCTCGGAAAGCTAAGTATAGAGTTGCCCTATGCTTTGGCAATCTTGCTACTCACTATATACCCAGAAGAACTGAAAACAGGGATGCAGGTAGACATTTGCATTTGCACATTGATGTTCACAGTGGCATTATTCAGAATTGCCAAAAGATGGAAACAATCTAAGTGTCTATCAACTGATGAATGGATAAACAAAACGCAGGAAATACGTACAATGGAATATTTATTCAACAGTTAAGAAGGAATGAAGTACTGAAGCATTTGACAACACGGATGAATCTTGAGGACATTATGGTAAGTGAAATAAGTCATACATAAAAGAATAAATATTGTACAATCTCACTAATATGAATTAATTTTACTATGTAAACTCATGGATCTAGAATATAGGTTACCAGGAGATAGAATGAGGCTAGAGAATAGACAGCAGTTGCTTAAGATGTGCAGAATTTTTAACTAGGTTGAACTGAAATGAGTGGAAAAGGAAAGAGGTGATGATAGCACGTTATTCCCTAAGTGTAATTAGCAGTGCTGGATAGTGTGTGAGTGTGGGTGATAGAAGTTTAAAGTCATATATGTCAACAGAAGGAAAGCCAGAGGTTAAAACATGGGAATGTATATCTTGGTATATCTTGTGGTGTAAGATGACTGTGATTAATGGTACAAATATAAAAATTCTTTCATGAACTAGAACAAATGTATGACACTATTACAAGGAGTTAATAAAAGAGCAGTATATTGGAAAAATGTACCTATTGTAAACTATGGGCTATAGTTGACAGTAATATAATATTCTTTCAAACAGAAACAAATGTACCACACTAATGCTAGGGATCAATAATGGGGTGGGGGAGATAATGGATATGGGATGCTTTGGCTTTCTTTTTTTAATTTTTAATTTTTTTTTATTCTAAAATTGATTGTGGTTATGAATGCACAATTATGTGATGGCATTATGAGCCATTAATTACATACCTTAGATGTATCACATGGTGTGTGAATATATTTCAATACAATTACATTAAAAAAAAATTCAACAGTCAATTACCTGCAGAATAAAATCCAAATCTCTTAGAGCACAGAACTTAAGTTTTCTAAGATTCAATCCTCAACTTTCCTTTCCAGTTTCATCTTCAGCTCATTTCTCTAAAATAGCTTCTAATTCAGCACACTTTTCCAAAGCATGCTGTGCTCTCCCCTATAATGCCCTTTCTTCTAAGCCTAATAAATTCCTCTTACCCTTTATAACACAATTCAAATGGCTTCTCCCTTCAGAAACTCTCCTTGGTGCCCCCCAGTCAGGATCAATTATTCTTTCCCCTAATGCTTGTTCCTCTATTCACTATTCCATTCCTCCTGGAAGGTAGTAATCATTTTATTCACCTCTCAGCTCCACCACAGCACAACACTTGTCCTTAGTAGGAACTAAATAACACTTGCCTGACTCAATGATGGCCTACTGGCCTTAGTCTAGTGAATTATTTCAGTGAATCCAAATTGTCAACGAGGAAAATTTCTCTAATTTAAAGTCACAGACCTAACATGAGTGACAAGAGAAATTGCCTTGAGCCTGACACTTTAAGGGGATTAATAAACTAACCATATTTACACAATCCTAATTAAAACTAAAGGGTACTGAGGTAAACAAAGACAGGGAGATTAAGGAGGTGTGTATTCTACAGATCACCTTCTTCTCCTCTTCTGTATGGAGCCAGATCTCCCAACCTGGTGCATAATGAGCTCACTAAATGGCTTATACTCTCCTGGGGGTCATGTGTAGGATATAGGTATTGAAAAGCCACTTTGTATCTCCAGCAACCGGCTCTGGTCTTGGGCATTTGCTTAACTTCTAAGTGTGGTTGCATGGAGCTTTTTCCCAAAATGAATCCCACACACCTATCAGACCCTTTAAAGAAAGGTCTGAAATTAACAGCAGCAGGGGACAAATCCGCTAAACTAAATCCTCTAAATCACAATACCCAAGCTATCCATTTTGATGAAGTTCACCCCCACCTCCTTCAAACAATAGGTCCTACCAGGGAATGACTTCTCTCAGGACCAGAATGTCCTGTGATTGTTTTTGAGGAGAAAACTCCCAATGCTGCTTCTCATTAAACAGCTATTTCACATATGATCGCCTAGCTATAACTGAAAGTAAAGAGTAAAGTCACTACTATAATATAGGGGTTAAAAAAGGAAATTCCACTCCGACCTCCAAATCAAATAGTCAAGAAATTCAGATAAAACAACCGTATACCTCCTTAGGTCTATCTGATTTCAAATCTAGAATAACCCCTTAGCACCTCTTTACTCTTTCAATGTAAGAATGTGGAGGATGGCCATGGTGGCTCAGCAGGCAGAGTTCTTGCCTGCCATGCTGGAGACCCCAGTTTGTTTCAGGTGCCTGCCTATGCCAAAAAAAAAAAAAAAGAATGTGGAAAATGAGGCCTAGAGTAAGAACGGGAATTGCAAATGATCATAGACTGACTTAATGACAGAACCTTTCGACCAGTCTGCCTAACATCTCAATTTACTTACAGTTTATCAACAAGGCCACCATTTCCAGAAACTGATTCCAGGATACTATAATCAGCCTAATGTGAACGCACTCAAGACAGTCCCTCTGTTTCATCACCCCATACCATCTTCCCACCCATATCCACCAGTCTCTCAAACCCACAAATCCTGACAAAAAAAAAGATTTCAAATATTTCTCCTACAAAAGAATGGAGCTACTAAAGTATCTACTTGAGCCACACCACCTGGGATCACCCTGATTCACTCTGCTGTGCTGTCAAGCAGGGGTTGCCACAGTCTGAAAAACTCTTGACAGTAAGTAGGTCTTCTGGAGATGGGACTACAAAGGCTCCTTGGCTACAATTTCCTGTAGCCATATATCCAACTCTTTTTGGCCCTCAACACATCTGTGATCTGGTAGGACTACGGAGAGAAAAGCTAATTTTCCCCACTATCTAGTTCACCTTGACCAGAAGCAAGTATATGCACAATAAGTATTAAAGAAAATGACTCCTATTTTTAGCAAACATTTACAATCTCATTAAATCAAATAAAAACTGCAATCAAAACAGTTTCCTTAGAAAGTTATTTATTTACTTATTCTAACAATTTTACCATTGCTTAAAATATTTATGAAACACTTCTTTGGGAACTGCCTTTAAAGTCTACATCATGTAAGACACTCTCAAAAATTAGGTCTTATAATCGCACCTCATTCTTCACCAAAAAAGGTATTGCATTGCTTGACTCTGGTTCATGGTCTCTTTTGGTTACTCCGAAAAAGTGAATCCACCAAGCAAAAGTGAAGATTTGCTACTCCTGAGGATATGCTAAAGACTGCATCAAAAACCAAAAGTGTTCTGAGCATTGTCAACATCACTAGAATAAATGTAAAGGTGGAGAACACAAATACTTTGACAGGGACAAACTTCATGTGGATGTCTGTGACACTATCTGTCACATGCTAAAAATGAACTAGTCACACTATTTTACAAATCACATTATATAATCATAAATTGTAGCTCTGGAGGAAGTCTTCAAGATTGTATAATCCAAACTGTTCATTTGTACATATAAGAAAACTTTGAAGTTAGGTAATTTGTTTCTGATCACACAGCTGGTTAGCAACAGTCAGGACTAGAAACCTAGTCACCAAGACTCCCAGCACAATATGTAAATACATATTTATCCATACACGTCTCTCTTTCATTCCCCTTGTCAAAGGAGGGAAAGCCAACTCAGCACATCAAAAAGGGTTCTGAAACCCAGTAGCTGAAACATGGTGGCTTAAGACCAAAGCCCCTCTACATCTGCCCCACTTTGGGTATGAGCCATTGTTTACTGTCTGGATCACAAGAGTTCTGGGTAATGTACCTCACAGCAAGGACAAGTGAAAAATCTCATAACACATCCCCAAATGAAAAGAATATGCCCATGAAACCTCTCTGCTCACCTTCTGGCAGTAACCAAGACAGCTCAAGCCCTATTTGCTTCCAGTGGCTCACTGACAGGTAACTATGAAGAACCTGGATCAGGGGAAATAAAAAGTAGGAGATCCTGTTCAGAAAAAAAGCTGATCTATGTAAAAGCAGAGAGGTCAAGAACCATCTAGACTTACCTTGTGGCAGTCTGCTCAGGCTTGAACAAAGGGATTTCTGGCAGTCTGGCTTGGAATTAGCCTCTACCCCAGCAGAGGAACAGGAATGCTTGTTCATTCCCCCATTCCACCCACTGTTGGTCAGCTCAGTCTCACATCAACCTGGGCAGCCCCAGAATTCTGTAGCTCAGACAGCAACCAGAAGGAAAGCCATGCCGCCCAGGTCAATGGGGTGAGTAAGTGGCAGAGCAGGAAGAGTCACTGAGGCAGAAATTCTGGCCTCCCATAGCAGGTCTGCCAAGCCACACCCCCATATGGTCAGCACTAAGAAGGCCCTGCCCTAACAGGAGTCATGTCTCTGAAGCAGGAAAGGTCCTTCCTTGGGAAACACCACACCACTCTTATTTCAAAGTATCTCTCTTCTGTCAAAAAATTCCCATAGTTTTATTCTGCCTAATGCACCTTATCTAAAATCTTTGGCTTTATTTTCCAAGTTCTCTGTTAGCTGGCCACAATCATTTATTCAATCTCATTTCCCACTATTGTAGAGTGGGCACTCAACTAATCAAGCCAATCTTCCCACTTCTCTCCACATGAGCCAAGCTTGTTCTCATTTCCATGCCTTCAGTTATCCTAGACAGATAAATTGAAATACTTTGAGGGATCAGGCAGGTAACAGAAATGAATGTTCCAGTGGGGCCTGTATCAACAGAACAAGGGGTTGTTGCTTAAAGGCATTCAAATATTTCAATTCAAATATTTATACAATATTTTATTATAAGATTCACAATAACCTTTTAAGTAGTTTTTTATATTCTTTCTATCTTGCAAGTGAGGAAATTTCCCCAAGGTGAGGGAGCTGATCAATGGCTGAGAACAGTTTCCAGGCCTGTTGAAGCCAGAGCAAGACTAAACTAGGCTTCCCAGCAGTGCAAACACCATGGAAAACAAAGTGTTCTAAACTCTGAAGAGGAAATTCACTTTTCAGGATATGCATCAATACATGGATGGAAACTCCAAATCAGGGGCTTATCTCACTCACTATACTTCAACTGCCTCAGATTTTGTTCATCTACCAAACCCCTCTCCTCTTAATTCTCTTTTAATTCCTATGGCATAAACAGATTAGACAACATAATCCAGTGAATTATATACTCTTGCAAAATTGGATACTACTTCCCCATGTCTGTCAGCTTCACAAATCAGACTCTTGTATTAATCTACATAGCTTACCTACTGAAAATGTTTGATCTGATCTAATCAAGAAGAAACAATCATACAAATCCAAAACAAGACATTCTGCAAAACAACTAACTTGAACTTTTCAAAAACGTCAATGTTGAGAAAGACAAAAAGGCATTCAAGATTTAAGACATTAGGGGACAAACAAATCAATAGGTCAAGCCCTGAATCTTGGGGGGTTTGCCCCTATGAAACTTATTTCTGAAAAAGATAGGCTAAGCCTACTTAAAATTAGACCTAATGGTCACCTCCCAAAAAACCTCTTTTGTTGTTCAGATGTGGCCTCTCCAAGCCAATACAGCAAGTGACCTCACTGCCCTCCCCACTATGTGGGACATTACTCCCAGGTGTGTTAAATCTCCCTGACTATATGGGACAGAACTCTGGGGATAAGCTGGGACCCAGCACAAAGGATTGAGAAAGCCTTCTTGACCAAAGGGAGGAAGAGAGAAATGAATTCACTGCCCTCCTGCCTATGTGGGACACGACTCCTAGGGGTATTAATCTCCCTGACAACATGGGACAGAACTCCCAGGAAGAGCCGGGACCCAACATCAAAGAATTGAGAAAGCCTTCTTGACCAAAAAGGGAAAGAGAGAAATGAGACAAAATAAAGTTTCAGTGGTAAAAGATTTCAAACAGAGTCAAGAGGTTATCCTCGAGGTTATTCTTATGCATTATATAGATATCCCTTTTTAGTTTATGGTAGATTGGAGTGGCTGGAGGGAAGTACCTGAAACTGTTGTGCTGTGTTCCAGTAGCCTTAACTCTTGAAGAAAACTGTAAAACAATATAACTTTTACAATATGACTGTGAAAACCATGTGTCTGATGCTTTTATCCAAGGTATGGACAGATGAGTTTAAAATTATAATAAAAAATAAATAACAGAGGGGATAAGGGGTAAAATAAATTGAGTAGATTGAAATATGAGTGGTCAATGAGAGGGAGTAAGGGGTATGGTATGAATGAGTTTTTTCTTTTTCTTTCTTTTTCTGGAGTAATTTAAATGTTCTAAAATGATCATGGTGATGAATACACACCTGAATGATGATACTGTGAACCACTGATTGTACACCATGTATGGACTGCATGTGTGTGAAGATTTGTCAATAAAAATATTAAATTTTAGAAAAAAAGCACTGTTCTAGATTAAAGAAGACTAGAGGGTGGCCACGGTGGCTGAGCAGGCAGAGTTCTCACCTGCCATGCCAGAGACCTAGGTTCAATTTCCGGTGCCTGCCCATGCAAAAACAAAAAAGACTAGAGATACGACAAAAGTATGACAACTAGTACATGTGTGATCCTTCTGTGAATTATGAAATAGAAAACAAAAAAAATCTAAAAGACATCATTGGGAAATTTTGAGAAATATGATTAAGCATTATATATGGATAATGTATTGAAACAATGTTAAATTTCCTCAGTGTGCTAACTAAATATTATGGTTATACAGAAAGATACCCTTATTTGGGGGGGATAATCACTGAAGTATTTAGGGATGAAATGACAAAATGTGCATACCTAACAAAAAGTTCGGAAAACAGATACCCTCTTTATCCAGTGTATGGCTAGTTTAGTAAAAAAGACAAGCATGGAAAGAAAAAAAATTAACAAAATAGAAAAATAAAAAAAAATGAATCTTACAAACATAATACTTTACAGAAAAAAACAATTCCCAAAGTTTATTCCATTTATACAATGCTCAAAAACAGGCAAAACTAAACAACTGTATATCATTTAGGGATGCATACCTTTGTGGAGAAAAAAGGAGGTTGTGATCAGAAACAGATACAACAGAGGCTTCTAAGGTGTCAGCAATGTTGTACCCTTGACAGGTGTTCGCCCTTTAACTATTTGTTAAGCTATACTTTGAAATTTACTCTAAAACTACCTGTTAAACTGTACTTTGAAATTTATCACTTTTCTGAATTTGTTATAGTTCACAAAAAAATTTTTTTTTAAAGTTCACAAAATAAAGGATAGATAAGAAAGGGCAAATATGGCAAAATGTTAACAATTTTAGTGAGACGGTATGAAAAGTAAATAAATATTTGTTATACTATTCTTGCAAAGTATCTATAGGTTTGAAATTTTCCAAAATAAAAAATAAATGAAGAAAGAAATCCTGTATTACAGACTTTCTTATATACTCAACTTCGTAAAAGAGATAACAGGCACTAATTTCCTAACTGCTGACTACCTAAGCAAACTGGACTTTGAAGATCTACCGCCAGATCTTTGCTGCAGTTCATGAAAGATACAGTGGGAAACTTTCAGGGAACAAGGTTTCCCCCAAAACTAAAATCCTCACATAACAGGAAATACTGAAAAGTGGGGAAATCAAAGCTCTATTACCTCATCTCTCACTGAGGACATCAAAAAAGCACAAACAGTTGACAAATGCCCATTCACACAGCAGAACAAGTGCAGTCCACACACAGAGCCAAAAACTGAGATTACACTGTATTCATTTTGCCACAGGTATCAAAAACTACAGCCTGCAAAACAAGTGTCTCTGGCCGGTCATAGGAAAAAGGCACTGGAGTGGTCAAATAAATATACCTTAAATAAGCAGTCTTTACTCCTAATCCATATAAATTAGTCCTCGGCTTCAGCCAGGAGGAGGAAATCTGCAAGGCTGAATCACTGGCATTTCCTGCATTGGCTTCAAAGAAACTAGCCCTTATATAGGACAGAAAAGGCAGGTGACACAGCTGTCACTAGAGGCCTCAATTCAGAGGGAGCATGCTGGGCAATAAAGCCCTCTCTCCTACAATCACCAGTTCATCTTCTGCCAAATGGCCCCTTATTAATGTTACTGCTTACCCAATGGCCAACGCTTAACCTTGGCTCTCTCCTCCCCTCAATTACAGCCAAGACCCTGCCTTTCTAGATAGCTCCTCCTCTAATTTACTAGAAGGAATAGTCAAAACTGTTTCCCCAAACTTCCATCAACTGGAGCAAATCTGTAGTGGTGTGACATAGTGCTTGCCTCTCAAACCCACCATTTTTAGCATTTTTATCATCTTAGAATGAAAACATAAAAGGCCTGCTTATCAAGCTATGGAATTATAAACTGTGAAGGATAGAAAGTCCAATATTATAAGCTAGGATCTGATTCAAAAAGATCTCAAAAGGTTTTATGCTACCAAAAATAACAAGGTACAATTTAACAGGAATAAATGTGAAGTCCTGCATTTAGAATAATGACTCAATCAAATAAATCCAGGATGGAAAAGACCTGGTACAGCAGTTCATATTAAAAAGGCTGTCTTGGGTGGTGTTCTAGTTTGCTAGCTGCTGGAATCCAACACACTAGAGATAAATTGGCTTTTAATAAAAGGGGATTTATTTCATTAGTTCTTTAGAGGAAAGGCAGCTAACTTTCAACTGAGGTTCATTCTTACATGGGAAGGCACAAGTTGATCTCTGCTGGCCTTCTCTACAGGCCTCTGGGTTCCAACAACTTTCCCCAGGGTGATTTCTTTCTGCATCTCCAAAGGCCTGGGCTGAGTGCTGAAATGAGGTATGGTGAGCTTTTATGCTGTGCTATGTTGAGCTCTCATTTAAGCACAACCAATTAAATCAAACAGGCATGCCTCTTAGACAACTGCAGATGTAATGAGCAACAGATGAGGTTGAGGTACCATTGGCTCATGTCCACAGCAACAGAACTAGGTACCTTCACCTGGACAAGCTGACAACTGAATCTAACTAACACAGGTGGCCAACAGTGCTTCAGTGGCAGAGTTCTCACCTGCCATGCCAGAGACCCCAGCTGGTTTCTCAGTGCCCGCCCATGTAAAAAAAAAAAAAAAAAAAAAAAAAGTGCCTTTTAAAAAGGAGCGTGGTGGGGGGCGTGGGGTGGATCCAATGGGGGTAGGTGGAAGAGAGGCTGTTACCGAGTACATTCTTATGTACTCAGATTGGACATTTCTATAGACTTGCTTTAATTGGAACATTAAGTTCTAGGGTACGTACATCCTTTCAAACCAGCACATTCCCCAAGAAGACAAACCAGAATTAGCCGGTATAGTTATAGAAGACAGATTTTGGTTTGACATAGGGAGAACTTTCAGCATAAGGTAGTAGTTAAGAATATGGGACATGAGTGGTAAAAAGCTTGCCTGCCATGAGAGAGACCTGGATTCAATTATAGGCCCATGTACAGTCACACACACACACATACCACACAGAATGTGGGACATGAAACTCAGCCTGCTTGAGTTAGAACACCAACTCCACACCTTCAAACTGTGTGGCTTTAGGTAATTTACTTAATCTACTTGTGCCTAGGTTTCCTTGCTTACAAAAGGGAATTATAATATTACCTATCTCCTAGAGCTTTCGGGAATAATTCACAAAAAGTGCTTAGAGCAGTGTCTGGCACATAGTATATGCTAAAAAAGTTTAGCTATTGCTGTTACTGACTGTCAATATAATAGGTTAGAGAACCTGAAAACTTTCCTATTAAGTGCACCCAGAAATGCTTAGAAAAATGTAATACATTTCAGGTTGTGATAGTTACTAAGTCATTGTCTCTCAGCTCAACTACCCTGTTATGCTCTGCTTCGACTCCAACACTATTTCCCCTTTGCCAGCTGGTGCCCTATTAGGTCCTGTCAATAGAGGGCTCTAAAAGGAAAATGGAAGGCAGGAGGCGGCTACAAGTGACTTCCTTCTTGTGGTTTGCTGTTTCTTGGCCAACAGCAGTTGGTGCTTCTCAACTTCTTTTCAAACACCCAGAACCAGCCTCACTGTGACCCCTTGCAGGTACCAGCATCAGCTGGGCAGAGCCCAAATGACGCTGGCTCCTCCATGCCCCTCCTTTGAGCTCCTGAGAAACCAGCAAGATCCATGCAACACCCTCTTGGTCAATCTGGATGCAGCTCCTTCAGATTCCTCCAGACTTCAAGGTCTGACAACTTCAATCTCCTCCCTTTGTTTCTCAGTCCTGAAGGAGGTAGCTGCTTAATGCAGTTATGATATCAAAGTTACTTTAAGATAAACTTTTGCTTTTTCAGTCCTCCAACAAGGATTTAAAAACTAATTCCCTTTATTGGATTCACTCTATTAAAATAACTAATGTGTGGTATTCCTGGTTGGATCCTAACTGAAAAACAGATCAAATGAGCTCACTTTTGGGAAAGAAAGGGAAATGCCAGAAACCAAAAACAAGGAAACTGAAAACTAGAGCAGCTTTCAGATCTGAGCTGATGGCATATCTGTCCTAGCAGGACAAGGAATTATGACAGGCTCACAATCACAGGAAACAGATCTTGGGTCCACAAAAGGCAATTAGATTCTATATAGAAGCTGAAACCCTCAAGGTACCACTCAATAAAAAGACAGACTAAAAAAAAAAATCTGTTCACAGGGACATTAAGGAAGCTTGCCTTGCTCACCTAGTGAATGAAACTGTCTAGGAATTCAAAACCACAGGTGTGTTCAACAGGTGTGTGTACAACTAAGCATGTGGTCTGAAGTCCAAAAGTAGAGAAAATTTACATACATTTTGGTGTCCGACTGAAAAATTTCAATCTGAGATTATTATTGTGAAGTAATATTTCCTAAATCTTGGGTGCCCAGCAGAAGCAAACAGAAAGTTGACCTAGGAGATATACAAATGGCCAATAATCACATGAAGGATGTTCAACATCATTAATCATCAGGAAAATGCAAATTAAAAGCCCAATGAGATACCAATACACCTCAATCAGAATGGCTAAAATTGAATAGTTTGAAAATACCTAGCACTGGCAAGACCATGAAGACCATGAAGCAACTAGAACTCTCATACACTGCCAGTGAGAACACCAAATGGTACAACCACTTTGAAAAACCACGAGGCAGTTTCTTTAAAAGTTAAAGATATACCTCTCATACAACCCATATATTCCACTCCCAACAGAAGGAAAGCATGTCTTTGAATGCTCACAGCAGCTTTATTAACAATAGGCAAAAACTGGAAACAACCCAAATGTCCATGAACAGAAGAATTATAAACGATAAGTGACACAGCCATACAACAGAATATTAGTCAGCAATAAAAAGTAAAAATCACTGATATATGCAACCAAATGGATGAATCTCAAATTATGCTATGTGAAAGCTGCCAGACACAAAAAATAAACACTGATTACATTTACATAAAATTCTAATATATAGTGACAAAAAGTTGATCAGTGGTTGGCTAGGGCTAGGGTAAAGGAAAAGGTGATTACAAAGCATGAGAAAACTTTTGGGGATGGGGGAAATGCTCTGTATCTTTATTGTTGCAGCTTTTCACAAATGTACACGTTTGTCAAAACTCTTATACTTTAAAGTTGATTGAAAAAAATAAAAATAAAGTCAATTGCACATAAAGTTATTCCTAAACAATGTTGATTAAAAAAAATGTTCTATGGAGAACTGACCTCAACCCAGGCCACACAGGCTTACCATAGATGATACTCCTCTCATATGAGTCATGAATATGACTCAAAATTACAAAATATTTGAGGAAACAATTATGAGCAAGAGACAGTTACACATAGAATCTACAATGATTATATGGATACTTTATTTAAATATGCCTATGGTTAGATATTAAGATATCCATTATTGGTGGTTCTATGTGTATTGTTTGTTTTCTTGAATAAAAAAATTAACAACAAAGAAAAAGAGTCAGTTACAACAAATGGCAGGATCATACTAAAAAAAACTTCAGGTAATTGAAAATATGAGAGACTATAAACTAACTTTACTTAAAACTATAGGCATATAAGAGTTGAAAACATAAAACAAAACAAGATTCCATAAAAACAAAGCAGGCAGATTTGAAAATGAACCAAAGAATATATTAAGAAATTTAAGTTACCTGGGGACAGGTATACTGCCTTACTTCTCTCCTCGGAGTCCACATTCCAGATCAAAACTGGAAAAAAAAATGGATGATCTCACCTAGCTAATGGAGAATGAAGTATTTATGCCTTTACCTCCCATACAATGACTGTTCTTTCAAAAATGATGCTTATGAATACTATAACTGAATTCTATAGAATGACAGGAAAAGTTTCGGCCAACCCAGAAAATTGTGTATCCTTTGGCAAAGGAGAAAATGCCAAGAAGTATGTAAGGACAGATGACCGAGTGGAACATGTAGGAAGAGCCCACCTGCATGACCTTGAAAATATTGTGCCATTTCTTGGTATTGGCCTTCTTTATTCCTTGAGTGAACCAGATCTCTCTGGCTATCCTACACTTAGGACTCTTTGTTGGAGCATGGCTCTACCACACAATTGTGTATTTGACACCCCTTCCCCAGCCAAATCGAGTGTTGGCTTTTTTTTGTTGGATCTGGAGTTACTTTTTCAATGGCTTACAGGTTGCTGAACAATAAATTGTACCTGTAAAGGAGAATCAAACAATTCAGTGTCTAAATTGTTTGTTAAGAATTTTTTTGCTTCCAATTTACACTGAATACTTTCTTAGGTTTTAGAAAGGAGAGAAGCAGAGAAATTAAGAAATGAGAAAACCTATTTGGAATATTAGCATCAACATTATCCTTCATGCTTGTCTTATATTTACATTAAAAACTTAGCATAATAATTCTTGTCTTTTGCCTCACTTATAAAGTACTTTGTTACAAATTTTGATTATACTATAATTTGTAACTACATTTATTTTATACTTTAAATCTACAGAGTGATTACATGTAGGATAGATCCACAGTTCTATATTATTGAAATGAAAATTTGAAATAAAGAATTTAAGCAATTAATAAGTTATCTAATGAAAATAATTCAAAAAGCAAATCAGACCTAGATGAAGAGTAAATTAAGCATATTAGGAGACAGATTTAAGGAAATTACCCAGAAGAGATCACAGATAGTGGAAATTATGAAAGATTAAGAGATGTGGAAGAGGGCCATGAAAATACATTTAACATCATTAGCCAATAGGGTTATATATATTAAACCACTATGACATGCTACTACATACCTACTGAAATGGCTAAAATTAAAAATTTTGACAATAACAAGTGCTGCTAAGAGTGTGGAGCCACTGGCACTCTCAATGTAAAATAGTACAGCTACTCTAAAACAGAGTTTGGGCAGTTTCTTTTAAAGGTAAACACACATTTACTATATAACTCAGTGTGCTGGTTTGAAAGGATTTATGTACCCTAGAAAAACCATATTTTAATCCTAATCTTCTCATTTTGTAAAGACAGCCATTTCTTCTAATCCCTAGTCAGAATTTTATGTTGGAAACTTTAATTAGATTATCTCCATGGAGATGTGACTCAATCAAGTGTGGGTATTAAACTTGATTGGGTGGAGACAGATCTCCACCCATTCCAGATGGGTCTTGATTACTTTACTGAAGTCCTTTAGAGGAGGAAGCATTTTTGGAAAAGGCTTGAGATTCTGAGAGAGCAGAGAATGAGGACAGAACGACAACAGAGAAAGCCACGAGAGTCCAAGAGAGACAGAATCCACCAGCCAGTGACCTCTGGAGATGAAGGAGAGTGCTCCTGGGGGAGCCTCATGAAATAAGAAGTTGGGAGAGAAAGCCAGCAGACTGTTGCCACGTTGGCCATGTGCCTTCCCAATTGAGAGAGAAACAATGAAAGTCATCAGCCTTCTTGAACCAAGGTATCTTCCCCTAACACCTTACACTGGACATTTTTATAGCCTTGCTTTAACTGGGACATTTTCTTGGCTTAGAACTGCAAACTAGCAACTTACTAAATTCCCCTTTTTAAATGCCAACAACAACAACAACAACAAAAAAAAACATGTGGAAGGCAGAATGAGAAGTTAAATATGAGATCCATGAGCAGCACTACTTAAAGAGGTAATGACAAGGAATTTTTACAAAATTGGTAAAAGATATGAAATCACAGACTGAGGAATCACTACATGCCCCCAGTAAATAAATAAACTTAAATCCACACCATGTAATGAAACTGCAGAACAAAAATGAAAAAGAGGATCTTAAAAGCAACCAGAAAGGGTGTATGGGTAGCTCATTAGTTAGATGGCTGCCTTTCATGCAGGAGACCTGGGTTCGATTCCAAACCATGTACCACCACCTCCAAAAAAAAAGCAACCAGAAAAAATACTGATTAAATTGAGAGTGTAGTTCTCAAGAACAACCACAACAAAAAGAATTTTATGAAATAATATTTTCAAGGTGCTAAGAGAAAATAATTAGAAACTCAGTACCCAGATAAACTATCATTCAGACTGATGATAAAATAAAGACATTTTCAGACAAAGACAGTGTTTACCATGAACAGAATCCTATTGGAAAAAAACAACTATTCAACACAAAAGGAAGGAATAAAGTGTAACAAAGAATGGTGAAAAACAAACAGTAAACGTGATAAAATTAAATAATCATTTTAGTGACCGTGCAAAACAATTATTAATTAGAATTGTTCAACATTGAAATGGACTACCCTCTGGAATGGTCGCTTTATTCTTGGAAGTCTTCACTGTGAGCCTGGAAAACACCACTTGGTTTGCTGAGTGTACAGTGGGTAAGAGGCTTAATTAAATGGCCTTCTGACCATAGGGTTTTATCAGACACAGCGTCAGATCAGCTCTCTTCAGCCATCTGAAGTAGGGCTTTGCCCCCATCCCAACAGTTCTAGAACCCAAGCCTTAATTCAATGCATTCTTCCAGCTCCCCTATTTCACAAATAAAAAGGAACACTCTAAACAGAAATGTTTTTCATATGAGCTCTCAGGTGAGATCTCCCAGCTTTTGGGGAGTACAGCTTCTGACCATAAGATTGAGGCACTGAAATTAGTCATTATTTGCCTGAAATTGAGCTAAAAGTACTTTGGAAGCTTTTACAAAGAAGTATATGCTCCTTCCACTCAAAGGAGACAATACCACACAGGAACAGAGAGGGAGAAAACACATACACCTACTTGATCTGACTGTTCACCCCAGGTTTCCCATATATTCAAAGCAGGAAAGATCTCCCCAAGGTAGGGAACCTGAACTCCCTTAACATCAAAGGATTCTGCCCCACCCCAGAGAGTAACCCACTTGTAGAAACACAGGACCAGGAACAGAGGACAGAGAGAGGGAAGCATAGAGCAAAGCAAATACATATTGTTTTAAGAAGCAACGCCTTTCCAAGCAAATAGATAACTTACTATTGAGGGTCAAAAGTCATTAAATGAAGAAAGGAAAGCCAGCACAAGGAAACTCATTCATTCCAAAGAATAAATTAATGGCCATAATATGTCTCAGATCCTGTATGGGCATTAGGATACAAAGACAAAAGACACTGTTTCTCATCTAGAAAGACAGGCAAACACACAGAGACTCTTAGAATACCAGGTGACAGGTGCTACCTCAGGACTAAGCAACAGAAGGAACCTAGGAGAGCAGAATCAACTCAGTTGGACTCTCACCCACAATCTTCATACACTTACATTACTTACAGTCACCTTGTAGCATACAAAGTACCTTCACGAAATACCTTATCTGATTTGACCCTTATGAAATAGGTAAATCAGATAAGATCATTGTTTACATATATGAAACCAAAATAAGGACCAAAGAACAAAAATAAGTGACTCATCCAAGACAAGCCGCATCCTCAGTGTCCTTTCACCCGTCCTCGATTCTGCCCAACCTCCCAAAACTCTAAGTACAGTCAACCACCAACCAGCTATGTGACTCTGGCCAAGTTAAACATTATAAACTTCAGATTTTCCATCTGTAAAACGAGAATAGTAAGTATAATAAGGATAGGAAGATTAAAAAGATACTCCATATAAAAGGGTGCCTTTTCACAGTGCCTGAAACCTAGTTGGTGCTCGGAAAATATTTGCTGCAGCTGCTACTACTACAGCTACTATTGTTAACAATAATAGTCGAAGACTTCACGTTACAGTAACCTCGGTTACAAACCTTTCAAGAACCTGGCCCATTCTCCATCCCGGTTGTCCTCAGACAGGATTCCACAGACACGCCCCCAAACAGACCCACCGCACCTAAAGCACCCTCGGCTCCTCCCTTAGGACATGCCCCTCACCCAACGCCCCCACAAACCTTACTCTCGATTGTTCTCCCCTTTCAGACACGGTTATGAAAGAGGCCTCCCACTCGCACCGGCCTCTGCAATCTCTTTAGGTCTGGGCATCCCTGAGGGTGCCCAGGCCGGACGCCAGCCGCGCCCGCGCGGGTTACCTGGCTGCGCGTTCCCGCTCCGCCTCGGGCTTGGCCCCGGAAAGCACCTCTCTGCGAGCTCGCGCCAGCGCTGTGAGCGCACAATTAGTTTAAACTATGGCCCCGCCCTCCTCACGCCGCCCTCTGATTGGCCCCTGTTGACTGTTGTCGTATGCTAAAGCAGCTTGAGGACCCGGAAAAAGGAAGTGTACGTGAGGACCTCTGGGAAGGAAGAAGGAGTGTCACAACTTCCGGATCCCGACCTACACTTCAGACCAAAGGCAACTACAAATCCCAGCACATTTCGCGACCTTGGAGCCCCGCCTCTGACTTGTGCCAGAAAGAACTACAGGTCCCGGTAGGCATCGCGGCAGCGCTTCCGGCGTCCAGCCGGGACGTGGTGGCGAAAGCGGTTACCATGGAGTTGCGCTGTGTAACCCGGAGGTATTGGCGGTCCGAGGCTGTAGGGAAGCGTCTGCGGGTGAGTCGGATGGAAAACAGGGAATCTGCTCCAGGGGACAGCAGTGCAGTGGAGAGGAGAGGGGGCAACGCAGAAATACTAGGAGACCTAAGACACACCCAATCCTAATCCCCTTTCTCATTGACCATGATAGAACACACGTTGGGTTGGGAGGTGAGGAGGGAAGGGCGCTGAGATACATACCTGTACAAATCTGGGGGTGCCTGAGACCCTACCCCACAACAAACATAGGGCCCCCTGCTACGGATGCTTTAAGTCCTGACACACCCTAGAAGATCTGAAACACCCTCAGACATGGGTTTGTTTTCCTCTGAGGACCTGAGACTTTTTCAAGACATAGGAGTAAATCACGGTCCCTAATTCTGGAGCCCTTGTGAGACTTGAAATATCCCCCTTTCTGCCTCTTCCAGATCCTCCTTCTCAGAGGGTCAATAGGAATCACCCACTGCCCCCAGGTTACCTCCTCTTCCTCCACCTCCTCCATTGTCTGCTTATCAAAGCTCTACAGTTAGAGCTTCATTCCTTCTTTTACAGCCCTCAGATAGATCTATTATACTTAGTAACTTACCCAGCACTTTCCCATTCAGTCTCTCTTTCAATACTCATAACAGCTCTGTGAGTTAGGGTATTCATCCCCATTTTACAGATTAGAAAACTGAAACCCAGGGAGGAGTAGTGACTTGCCCAAGGCCACATACAAACTCAGTAACAGAACTAAGACTATACTTAGTTCTCAGACTCCAGCCAAGTCTCTTTAGCTGTGCCTACTACCTCTATAGCTTAAGGACTTGTTCCAAGGCATAGATTAAACTGCCCCAATGAGAAGGAACCTGTATGGCCTGCACTGGGTTATTTACACTCAGCCTGAATAAGTTTCAAATCTTTCCCCGAATGTTAAAATGGGGAAAGGGTATTAGAGAGACTGAAGACACTGGCAATTGAATAGATTTAAGTAAACTAAACAAGAAACAAACGGTCTGGCTAACACAACACCTATGTCTGATGCTGTCATGATTAACTGGCCTCTACCGGGCCCTGCTATCTAGTCCTTCCCCTAACCTCCCAGCTATTTTGCATATTGTAGTCAGAGTAATCCTTAAAAATGCAAATCTGATCTTGTTTACTCCCCCCACCTCACCCCATCCCCATTTTAAAATATACTTTGTGGCTTCCTATTGCACATACCATAAAGCAACATCTCAACCTAGTTCTTGCCCACCTCTCCAGCCTCCAGATTAACAATATGTACCCTTCTCTCTCCTTTCCAGTTATATGGCCTACTTTAAATTTAAATTTCCAAATAACCTCTCAGCCTTTGCACATACTGTCACTTTTGCTTAAAATGCTCATCTTTACCCTGTACAGTTAATTTGTACTTATCTTCCAGATTTCTCTCAATCATCCCTTCTTCTGGAGTGTTCCCTGACTGCTCACACTAGGTCACATCCTAAATTATAGCATCATCATGTTCCTCTTCATTATAGTACTATTCACTGTTGGAACTTTTGATTTGTTATACCCCTACGACTTATCACCACTGCTGGGATACAGCCATGAGAAAAACATGGTTCTTCCCCTGATAGATTTTACTGACATACAGATAATAAACTGATAACTATAATACAGTGTTATGAGTGCTACCATGGCAATAAGTATAGGGTGCTGTGAAAGCCTAGAAGAGTAGTTCCGCATCCAGATTTGGGAATAAGGGTAGGCTTCTCAGAAAAGGTGACACCAGAGCTGAGTCTTAAAGTACGAATTAGCAAGGTGAAAGGGGGAAAGAGGAAACTATTACAAGCAGAGGAAGCTGTATGTGCAGGTAGGTTCAGAGAACTTACTGCAAGTAGTTATATTTGGCCAGACTGCAGAATTGGAAGTGAAGATAAAATTTTATATATACTCTCAAACAGAGAGAAATGGAGAGGTGGGCCAGAGCCTGGTGCAATCTTGGGCCTCCCTAGGGTACCTGGGAATGTAGCCTCCCAGAATACATTAGTTTAGGTGGCAGACTTTTCATGACATGCTTTGATGTTTCTTCCACCTTTGGCCCATAAAACAGAAACCTCTCTAAGCCAGGCAGTTGAATCATCAGATCCCCTGAGGATGTGGATTATTCCTCAAATCTTCCTGTGCTATCATATTGTTACTTGTCAGAGAGGGCAAAAACTGGCTATCAAGAAATCAAATTCCAGTCGTACTTTTCAAAAACTGAAAACAAATTTGCATTGGTTTGGGGTTGAGTACAGCTCAATTAAGTAAAAGTATGACACATGCATACTATAGAATACTCTTCAGCTATTAAAAGGAGTAAGAGAGTCTACAACAACTTAAAGATTAAAAAAATAGGTTTACAAAGAAATAGAGAGTATGTATGTGCCTGTGTAAAAATATACATAATCCTGTTTATATATGTATTCCAGGAGGTTGTGCTCTCAAACTATTAACAGTATTTGCCCTAGGAGAGTGAGCTGGAGATCCAGACTCTGTTTCTACTTGATGTATTTCTCTATGTTATTCAACTTTATTGTTATCATATTGATTTTTTATACTTAAAAAAAGTTTAAAATATTTCCAGTTTGAAAAAGAAAAAGTCCAATTCCAAATCACAAGGCAGGTATGCTGTTAACCCTGTCATTCATCAGGTCAGCCTGATCAGATGAGGAAGGTGTTAGGATCTGGGCAGAATACCAGCATAGCAGCTGGGAAGGGCTGACTCCAAAAAACAGCCACAGGAGAGAGCATCAAGGCTTCAGAGGTTCTTCCCAGCGGTCACCCTGAAGATACCATTCATTTATTCTTTTATTTTGCCATTTGTCCTTAAAGCATTTATGAAATACCCATTCATTGCAAGACTCAGTGCAGGGTCGGGGAAAGAGGTCTGTCTGCCCCTGTCCTCAAGGTACAGGGAAGGAATGGGAAATAGGTTATAAAGAAATAAGTGCAGAGCAACTACTTACATATATTGAGCACCTGCTGCAGGACATAAAACAGCTCTCAGGATAGGGTTTGTCTCCAATTATAGATGAGGAAACATTGTTATACAATTTTTTTCAAAATACAGTGAGGGATTTCAGTTAGTTCTTGCTATAACAAACCTCCCCAAAACATAGTGGCTTAAAAAATATGCATTTATTAGTACTTCAAAGTTTCTGAATCAGCTAGGTGGTTCTACTCTTGGCTGGGCTCAGTCATGTGTCTGTAGTTATCTGTGGGTTGGATGACCCTCCTGATCTTGACTGAGGACAGGCTGCCTATATCTAGTCTAGGATGAACTCAACTGTGATCACTGGCTCTCTTCTACAGCTCATATCTCTCCATCAAGCCAGCCATGTTCTCATGACACAGGCAAAGCTCAAGAGGGCAAGCCCCTTTTAAATTTTCTGGTGCTTCATGTTTGTCAGTGCCCCATTGGCCAGTACAGGTAACATGGCTGATTGAAGTATCAGATGAACTACAAAGTCATGGGGCAAGGGGCTGGATACAGGGGAAAACTGATTAGGGATCATTAATGCAACCAGTCTAAAGCAGTGCACAATGATTATTTCCATCTGGAAAATAAAGGCTTTATAGAAGAGGGTACACTAGAACTAAGAATTGGAACATGAGTATTCATTAAGTGGGCAGCTGTTACTTGGAACTGGGTGCAGGCCAGTATGTCACAATCGATAGGATTCCAGCAGGTCTCTCTGTGCTTGTGATGGACAGGGTTTTATTATTTGTTTCTTGGCTTCATTCCTTCTGGTCAGACATAGGGCAGCAGGCATTCAAATGTTGACAGAATTGAACTGAGGCTGTTACTGTGAATGAGGTATGGACTAAAACAGCTGAACCTGGGAGCCAGTTGTTAGAAAGAGCAGCCTAGATCAACTCAACCAAAACAGAAATCCTTGATTTGGCAATTTCTCATTCATTCATCCTATAAACACTTCCTGGGTGCTTGCTGTAAGCCAGATTGTGTTAGATTATGAAGAGGGCATGATACTAGCTCAAAAGCTACTGTTTATATGAACAAAAATAATAACCCTTTCCATCTGGCAAATTTATTCAACTACTTGGGACTCCTTTTTTAAAATATTCATACAATAAGTATTTATTGCCTGCATTTTATCTGCCAAACTGAGTGCTACGAATTGGGAATGTATTTGTTAATGAATAAACCTTTTGAGAGTGGACTCCATTTTTAATGCTACCTCACCAGAAAAATACACAAGATGCAGTGCTGCACAAATCAGAAGTGCTTAGGAACTGTATGAGAAGCTCTGATGTCAAGGCAGCTAACCAGTAAAAATCTGGCCTTAAATATTTACAGCTAAAATCCATGGCCAGTATTGTAGAATTCTGGGGTCCCAACCAAGGATCTACCCAAAGCCAAGGGCAGAAAGTGCTTACTTCAAGAAAAGTATCCAACCCTGCTCAAAGGCATCAAATCTGATATTGATGCTGAAACAGGGTGGGTTTGTCTGGTGAGAACATACACTATTCTCTAATTCCACAAAAGAATAATGTGTTGTCTTCCTGTAGATTTTGGTATATGAAAGATTCAGGTTTCTCTGATCAACAGCCTGCACCCTCCTGGCCAGTCCAGCATTTGGCAGAGAATTTAGCTGTGAAGTGACTCGAACCAGCACTTCCCCTAAGCTTAGTTGAGACTGCTGCTTTCTGAGAGGAAAGCAGTCACCTTCCATTCGTCTAAACTTGTTAAAACTCTATCCTTGTATAAGTTAAAGCACCAAAAAAGGAATTTACCTGAACTGTATTAAGCCTAACCTGAATTACAGACTGTTAGGTTCTTGATGTTTTCCACTTAAGAACATTTGCCAATTACATTGTTTCTGCAGATTTTTGGTTTTTTGAATCAGAAGATGAGGGCCGCATATTTTTGCTTTGGTTGCCAGGAATCTCAGCGTTAAGTATAGGTTTAGCCTCCTAAATTTCCTGGTGCCTCTCTCTCCCCTTCTCTAATCTGGCGTCTGATCTTTCTCTTCCATGTTTTATTTTCTCCATCTGCACTGTCCAGTACAGTAGCCACTAGTCACATGACTCTTGAGCACTTGGCAAGTAGCTAGTCCAATTTGGGATGTGGTGTAAGTGTAAAATACCTTAATTTTTAATATTGATTACATGTTGAAATGATTTTGGATATACTGGGTGAAATAAAATATACTATTAAAATTAACTTTACCCATTTCTTATTATGACTACTAGAAATTTTTAATTATATCCATGAAAAAATTATATCTATGGCTTATATTACATGGGCAGCACTCTTCTACAAATTGTCCTGTTTTATGAGTGTATTTTTAATGTAAACAATATTAAATCCTTTTCGAAAGCAGGTAGACTAAGCAGTAAATGCAGAGGAGGTGATAACAGTGGATGGAGTGAGAAAGAGAGGTTAACTGGATGTGTACTTGTCCTTCCTTGTCTGTATGTCTTTTTTATGTCACATAAAAGACTCCCTGGTAAAGTGTTCTTCAGTCCTCTTCTCCACAAGTGAATAGGTTCTTATGGCCTCTCCCATCTCCAGCCAAACCTGTTCTTGGCTTTACTTTAGCTAACAAGTTGGAAAAGATCTCGTAAGAAAACACACCACATTGTAAATGACTTATAACATGGTGTTCACACTTCTCAGGGGGTATTTCCATTTTGGCAGGGAACAAACCTGAACCCAAAGGAATGAATCCCTAATGGTGGAATTCCAGGCATCAGTGACAGGTGAGTGAGAGTGAGATAGACTCTGGTTTTAAGTATTTGTATACACTCATGATATGGCTGAAAATAGGGTCTGTATATGGAAAGGTAAGGGGATTGACTAAGCAGAGAAAGTAGCAGGTCCCCAGCTGGATCACACTGCAAAGGACTTCTGACACCAGATCCATTTCCAGCCCTTAGGCCTTTGTTAAGTCATAGAATAGTCCAGTTGTTGTCACCAGAGGGTAAGTATCAAGACAGTCTCCATGGGAACCACAGTGGGGTAGAGAAAAGGACTCAAAGTAGGGTTTAGAAAAGTATGAATGCAGTCCACAACTGACTCATTGGCTTAACTTTGGGCAAGTCCTTTCACTACTTGGGTTTCAGTTTCTTCATCTGGAAAATGGAAGTGGGTGTTAATAACTATCAAATGAGCCCTAAGAGATGAAGGTGCTCTGAGAAGTAGGAAGTACTCTACAAATGCAAGGAATTATGATTAGTATCTTAAAACAAAAATGCAGCCAGGAAGACTGGCATAGTGGAAAGTAGAGAACAGGGGCCAGAGGCTTGAGGGTCAAGACCCCTTGTACCTGGAACACTAGTCGTGATTCTGTCCTCCCAGGGTCCATGCTTGCACATGACAAATGATGGCCTGAGATATGAACAGACGGGACTACATAAAGACTTCGGTGCAGGAGCCCCCCTTGGACTACTCCTTCAGAAGCATCCACGTCGTCCAAGGTCAGCCCACAGAACACAGCATTCCACTCATCACAACAGCTGGTTTGCTTTGGGCCCACAGGAAAAGCCACAGGCTCCTACTGAAAAGTCTAAAGAGATTCTTCCTGTAGGATTGCACATTTTCTTGTTATTGTTCTCTTCTGGGGGTGGGGTGGGAAAGAGGGGGTAAGAATGGAAGGGTTTGGCCTTTTTAAAAATTGAGCAGTAAATCTGAAAGGAAGCGGGGGATTCTCAGAGTAGTTGATGGATAATCTTCCAAAACAAGTCAGGTTACAGCAGAAAACTTGGGTAGAAGAGCAGAAAGGCAGGCTATCAGCTAATAGTTTTGTTCTTCTGTTTTTACCTTGAGAAAGGAAGAAACCAATGAAAGAAAAACAAGCTGCTACAGTCCCAGCAAGCAGGCAGAATCTTATCTCCTCTGAGGACATGCCTATTCTGATTACTGGTTGTAAAACATTAAAGGGGACTTACTATCAACAAACTGGCATGTTTCCAGTTTAAATATTTATTGACAAATTACTTATATTCATTCCCATCATATCCAGATGGATTCATGATCACTTACACTTATTGCTAGTTCCAACACTGCCTACACTCATTCCCATTTGCCATTAAATCTATTTGTAAATGGGTAGCTATTACCCGTCAAAGGACTCTCAGCATTATTGTAGTCTCAAAGAGTCATCGGTTCTTCCCAGAGAAGTTCTGCTGCCCCTGGCTTTTGTTGTCTGGTTGTATAAAAGCATCATTATGCATCCACATATCCTAGCCCCATTATGTGTCTTTAGTCTTCTCTCTCAGGCAATTGCTGGACACCTTTAAGGCCAGGAAGCTGGTGACTAGTTCCTCAGGAGGCACTAGTCTTGGCTTGAGTTTATGGCACTAATTGGGCTGGCATCTGCCAAGATAGTAACTCAGTTTGTTCTCTCAGGAGTACAATCCACCTACTGTCATCTTTTATTATGCACAGCATCACTGATTAATGTAGTCCATGTTTCATGAGGGTTCAGGCTTCAATAATAGCTATGTACAAAATAGCTGAGGTGACAGAAGAGGGACAAAAATATGGCTCCTTCTTACCCTGAGAATTCCATCTCTGAGGAGAGATGCAGCTCTGCCCCTACAGAATCCTCAAAATGAGGGAAGAGAAAACTAAAGACAACTCCACAGCACAAAACATAATCCCTAGGGATGCCCTGTCTTTCATTCATTAAATATCTATTGAGCATTTATATACATATGTTTATGCCAATATATATGTGTGTGTGTGTGTATGTGTGTGTATGACAGGCATTGTACTTCCTGTTTTGTTGGGAGAGGAGTATGAGGGGAGAAGGAGAGGCACATCCTGACCTCAAAAGGCTAGAATCCACTTCAGCTTCCTAGAGTTTCTGAAACACTTACTTAAAACTGGGTTAAAAGACAAGGTAGAGCTTAGGGGTACTCAAACCATAGAATCTGCAATGACATTGACTTTAGGAGGCATCTAATTTGCATTCTAACTCATTGTCCTCTAACTTTTGCTCAAAACTAGTTAAGGGAGTCTCTAATCATACACATCTCCCAATCCCTTCCAATATGGTATAAATGATGACGCAAAGTCCTCTGACTTCTGTGCCCTAGGAAGCAGTTGCATGGCAGACCTTCATATATATGACCAGATCATGATTTCCCCAAGTCTTCAGCTCTCTGAGCTTTGATATTCATGGTCCAGTTTGCAGACCCTACTGTACCCTTGGCCTACTTCTTGTCAAAACAAGAAGCTTTGACAGAGGTCCTCATGCTGTGCAATGCCCTGGTGGAGTATGAGGGGAGCAGTAACCTATAGCAGCCTGGACACCCCATCCCATCCCTAATTAACAGAAGCTCCAGGCGGCCCAAGTTTTAGATAAGCTCATCCCACCAGTGACTTCCTCTGATCTTCGGATCAGCCCATGCTTGGAGGCATTCCCAAGCTGCTGCCTCATGACACTGGGTGCTAGATCATAGGTTGGCTTATTTTAACTTTTATTAATCTGTGTCATTTCATCTTGGTGTTTTCAGTCAGGAGGTATGTGCACAGGGATCAGGATGAGGATTTATTGGTGAACTGGGATACCGTGGGTCACTGAGGCAAACAGCCCCCTTCTACCACCTCCCGGCAATCTCAGACCCCAACTATAAGATCCTGCTCTCTCCAGGACTCAGGCAGAGCCCTCTGGTGGATGCTGCCTGACCTGCAGCTGAGGAGAGGAAGTTAATGTTGGGTGCCATTGCCAGTAAGAGGCTAAGGGAAGGTGAAGACAGGCTGACCAGATATGCCAAATTCCAAATACTTACCTTCCACTGGCTTACCATCATCTACAGGATAAAGTCTAAGCCCCTTTAGTATAAAGGCAGCTTTGGACTAGTAATCCAAGGTTTAGGAATAATGGGGGGGAAGTCACCTTTGGTTCTGGCTCTGCCACAAAATGACCCCATACTCTCCCTGGACTGTATTTGTTTTTTAAGGAAAAAAAAAGAGAGGGAAGTCCACACAGATGAGTTCTAACATCTTTCCTCCAGCCCCCACCCTATTCCTCCTCTCCTCCTCAGCCAGATTTTCAGTGTGTTATTTATGCTACTTGCTTAAATGTCCTTTCCTTCCATTCATGGTCTTAAATGGCTTTTGCCCACATGCCCTTGCCATTGCACTAAAAACTGCCTCACTAAGGTCACTATATTTAATTGCCAAAGCTACTTTTAGCCCTTATCTCCCTGGAATCTACTCCTCCTACAAACAAACAACTTTCTGTCCATCTTTAAAACTGCACTCTCCTATCCATTCCTGACTCTTCTTTCTCTTGTGGACCCCTCTCCCTCCTTAACCCTCCCTCTTTACCCTCACTCTTCTTGGGGAATCTCATCTGCTCCCCTAGCTTGTACATCCCCTACACTAATGATTCTCAAGTCTGCCTTCCTGGGTTTCAGAGCTACATATCCAACTGCTTGCTTGGCTACTCGACCTGGACATACGACAGGTACCTCAAACACACCAAGGCCAACCCTGTTCCCCTTTTGCTGTTTCTTTATAATTTATAAAACTGGTCACCCAAACCAGAAACCCAGCACCATCTTTAAATGCTCCTTTACCTTTACATCCAGTCAACCACTAAGTCATGCTGATTGTACCTCCCCCACAGTTTTCTATCCTTTTTTCCCTCTCCTTGTTTCAGGTCCCTCTCATTTCTTGCCTAGATGACTGAAATTGACAAATTAGTCTTCTGGCCTACTCCCCTCCTAAAATCCATAATCCACAGTAAAGCTTCCAATTATCTTTCTGAAATGAAAATTTGGATTCATCTCCTTTGCTTTAAACCCTCCACTGGCTTCCCATCACCTATAAGATAAAGTCTAAGCCGCTTTAGTATGGCATTCAAGGCCTTAGTGATAGGACTCCTATTTCCTTGCTCCCTTTGTGCAGCATGAACACACACATACACTTTGAACCATGCTATTCAGACTTCTATGCCTTTGCCTCATGCTGTTCCCTTACCCTTTCCTCCTTTCTTTGCCTAATCCACTGAAATCCAGCTTATCACCTTCCCTGGGAAACTTCCCTGAACACCTAGACTGCCAAAGGAAGTCTCTCTTCTGTTTACATGACGATTATATAGCACTTGCCACATTATATTGCCAGTTTATTTCCATCTTGCCCACAGGAGTTCCTCTAAGGCCTAAGCATCTACTTCGTATCTGCCCTATTATTCATATAAAGCCTGGCACAGTGTCTCATTTTGCTGAACATCGTTTATCAAGTATCTGGCACATAGTTAGTATCTGACATTAGCGGAAGAAAGAGAGGGCATCAGAGTCCTAAAGACTCTACCAGTAGAGAATTCTGGATTTTGTGCTGTCATCTTGGTTCAAGCCCAACAACTCTAGTTCTTAGACTCATCATTTATAAAATGGGCATGGTTTTGCCCCCATTGCCTTATACAAAGGACCTAATGAGACAATAGACATGAGAGGACCATGTGCCCTGCAAGCCTTTGCGATGAGAAGTCTTTAGCCCTTACTGACTGCTGGGTCCTATAGGACAGGGTCCTGAGGTGATAGCAGATAAAGTCACACTAAGCTCAAGCACAAGGCTGTGGCTCTGCCAGGCTACTCCAGCTCCAGCTTGGGCTACTAACTCTCCCTACCAATCCTCCAGAGCCAGGAAAGTAATGATATATCCAAGCCTTACTCTTCCCCTGCAGATCTCACAAGTGAGGAGCCAAGGACAGGGCTACGACCACTGAGGCACTCAAAATCAGGGAAGTCGCTGACCCAGTCCCTGTGGCTTAACAACAATGTTCTCAATGACCTGAGAGACTTTAGCCAAGTGGTCTCACAACTGTTGGAGTACCCAGAGAACTTGGCCTGGATCGACCTGTCCTTCAATGACCTGACTTCCATCGACCCTGTGAGTTTCCAGCTCTATAAGTAATCAGGATGGGCCTGAGGCCACCCTGTCCAACACCCAGCCTCTCCACTGCCCATGTCATTAAGAAGTAGCAAGACAGCATGGTGCAGTACAAAGACAATGACTGCTGGTCAGACACATGTCAGTTTGAGTCCTGGGCTTGCCTCTTTCTATTAGGCTGTGTGACTTTGGGCAAGTTATCTACCCTTTCAAAACCTCAGTCTCCGTCTTAAAAATGTAGATAATATACCAGCTTCGTTAAGATTTTGTGAGAATTAAATGAAAATATTTTTTAAAAGTCAAGTAGCTCATAGGAAGGTAATATAAAATAGCAGTTCTCTTTATTGGACACCTACTCTGTCTCATGTGGAGTTTTGTTGCAGAAGAATCAGGAAGTAAAAGGGCACCACTTACTATTAACTCAGACTCATGTTTTAAGAAATAAACAATTAGTTCCTTGTCTGGAATCACTGGCTGGGTGGGTGGGTGGGGGAGCTGGAGTATGGCTTGGAAACTGTCCCCCTAGTAAAGTGATCTCAATTCAACTAATATTTTTCCAGTTTTTCTTATATGACTAGTATGATGCTTTGTGTTCCTGTCTCCCTGCTGTGATAGACAGAATCTTAAATCATCAAAGCTGGACAGGTCCTCAATGAAGGGGCAACTGAGGCCCAGGGAGAGGCAGGGACTAGCCCAGTCACCTGGCAAGTCAGTGGCAGAGCCAAGACCCAAGCCCATATTTCCTGCTTCTCAGATCACAGCTCTATTTCAGTGTGATGCCCCTGAAACCCTTAAAAGGTAAACAAAAGTAGGTTAGAGTCATGCAGTATGGCTTTGGGGGGCAGGGGCAGGGAGGGCAAAAGTTATTCCTCATACTCTTACTTTTCTGCCCACAGGACAGTTCTAAGCATAGATCCAGGGCCCCATCCACCCTGGCTTTCCATTTCCTTCCCCAACAGGTCCTGACAACTTTCTTCAACCTGAGTGTCCTCTATCTCCATGGCAACAGCATCCAGCGCCTGGGGGAGGTAGATAAACTGGCTATCCTCCCTCGGCTCCGGAGCCTGACACTCCATGGGAATCCCGTAGAAGAAGAAAAAGGGTATAGGTAAGTGCCTTGCCCCTGGAGCTGGGTTCTAGCTAGGCTCCCCTAAGGGAACATGGGAGGGGAGACAAGAAATTCAAGACCATTTTTCTGCCATGCTAAGGCCAGGGAATACAGAAGGCCTTAAAGTATTTCTTGCTGTCAATCAGGATAAGCCCCAACTCCCTCAGAGTTTACCGAAGTTCCTCCATTCCCTGCAGTCAGGGAAAACAGCAACTGGTGAAGGGAAAGGAGGTTCGGGGTGGGGGGGCTGGCCCCCAGCCCAAGTCTTCCCCACAGGCAATACGTGCTGTGCACTCTGCCCCATATCACCACGTTCGACTTCAGTGGGGTCACCAAAGCAGACCGCACCACAGCTGAAGTCTGGAAACGTATGAACATCAAGCTGAAGAAGGCCCGGATCAAGAAGAACGTACTTTAAGGTTCCAAGACCCCAGCATTCCTATAGGACTGAGAATGGTCAACATAGTTTGACAATAAATGTGATTTGAGCTGTTCAGCAGAATAGAAGTTACTTGTACCTTGCAGTTGTGCCTTCCCACTCAAGCAGTTGCCAGTAGTTCTGGTCTTACTTCACTGAGGAGGCGGCACTGGAGGGACAGGCCTGCTGACCTCGGTCACAGGAGATCTGGGTTTGCTGTAGTGCCTTGAGAAAGTTATTTACCCTCTTTGGGCCACTTTTTACACTTTCAATTCAGATATTTTAGGGCCAGTCAGTAATTTCCAAACTCTTCACAGAGTACCGAGGTTCTACGAAGATGCCTCAGAGGCTTCCATGACGTGAGGCCAAGAAGATGGGCTGTGATCTCTCAACCCCACTTCAATCAGATCAGAGTAGTTCTGTTTTATATTTTGGGATTATGCTTAAGATTTCATTTGATAAAAAGATTCTTCTGCTTAACACATTTATTTGCTGATACCAGATCAGGTGCTCCCAGCAGAACTTGGTCTGGTCCCTACGCCTAGCCCCCTACTCCTGCTGGTAAGTCCACTGAGTCTGAGGCAGGGCCCCCAACAGTGACAGCTGCCCCAGATTTAAGACTGTCCAGCTTTGACAATATCTCCATCACTGGAGAAAGTAAAAATACAGTCTTATCATCCAATGTGAGGTTAACCTAGGTTGAGTCTCAGCTAAGGACCTGGGAACACTAAACCCCCATATCTCCTGTACTCCTTGCCCTAGAGGACATCCTCTCCCCCCATCTCACTGCTCATAGACTTAAACAGCTAGAAGTAAGTAGAAGGCTGGTGGGCAGGACAGAGGGGCTGGAACCGGCACACAGATGAATACATTTCCTTTATCAAGGGTGATAAATCAAAACAAAAAGAAAAAAGACCAAACATGTAAAAACCCAGGGTGCTAGAAATACAAACTCAATTCATTCAAATTCAAGCTTGTCCACACCCTGGTCACAAACCCTTGTGAGGTGCACATGAGCACCAAGTCAGGGAGAGGGGGACAGGAGTGAATCTGAGGCCACAAGAAGGGGTGGGAAGGGGGATCCCTTCGCCCCCTGGTGATCACCACCCCCTCAGTGGTACCTCTACTTTCCCAGTGACTATGAAGATCTACCAGGCCCTTCCCTTTTGGTCCCCACCCCACCTCTGGCCAGAACTCCGAAGGCCAGTTCCAAATGGTTCTACCCTCCCTTGCTCCATCCTCACTTGCTCAGGCCTATAGATTCGCTCTCCTCTTCCTCTTCCACATTCTTCTCCGTGATTAGTAGCAGGTAAGGGTACTGTATAAGCCGCAGTGAAGTTGGGGGCCAGGGGAGGTGGGGTGGAGAACAGGGTGAAGAGGAGCTATCCAAGGACCCCTCTCTTCATGGGATCCCAAATTGGACAACCAGCTCCTCTTTTGCGTCCACACGGATCTGAGAAAGTGCACTGTAGGCATAAGCAGCTATCCTGGAGACCTGAGACAGAGAGGGGTCAGAGAGGAAAGGAACAGAGAGGTGGGTGAGAAAGGAGATCAGGAAAGAGCGGGGGAGATGGTAGTGGAAGAGAGAGGAAGGAATGATGGAAGACAAGAAGCAAAAGAGAAAGGGAGGGAAGGGAAAGACAGGAGAGAAAAGAACAGAATAAAGGGGAGAAAATGAATAAAGGTCAAAGATAACAGATAGGAAGAATATAAAAAGCAAGACAGTGAGGTGGGAGTGAGTCAGGCCCATAAGCTTCCAGGGCCTCTAAATCCACTTCCCTACCACCTTTGAGGACTGGAGGGTGAACCCTTCTGCCATACCCTGGGTAATGTAGGAAGGCTGGGGTGGGCTGGGGTGATGTGCGGCTCACCTGCTGCAAGTCGGAGAATGGAACTGGCTCACTGGCCAGCACCTGATGGGGCTGACTGGTAAGAGACGGCAGTGGCGGCAGCTTCTTCCAGTGGGTCAGGCTGCTGCTCAGCACAGCCAGGCGGGTGCTGGCCCAGAGAGAAGGGTGGGTGTTGAGAGAAGAAGGCTTACAGGAGGTCTCAATACATTACATGTTCACTCTATGCCCACCTCCCCTGGCCTCAGCACCCTCAAGAGTGTAATAGAGAAAAGAGACATTACATGAACATCTACTGAGGGACCCAAGTGGTTTGGGCTGCACCACACAAGCCTGATTTGGGGCCCAGGCTCCAAAGCTTGATCAAGGAAGAAGGGAGGGGAGGAGCCCAAATAGCTTATGGGGACTCAAGATAGCCAGGTGCTCACCTGTACTGCCTTGCCCGGTCCATGTACTCATGCTGTTCCATGCCCTGGGAGTCCGCAGCAGACACATCAATGATATTGCTTTGCAGGGAGGAGACAGAGAGGACATGACAGGTGCTCCCAGGGAGGACAAACAGTACTCACTGCCCAGCGCCTGACTCCAGTGCTATCTGATATCAGTGTCCCTGCCTGCCCACTGGAGCAGGGCTGGGCCCAGAGGCACCTCTCCCCAGTGACCTTGTCCCAGCTCCCATGCCCTGGGCCCAGCAACTTCTTTCCAGCCTTTAAACTGTATGGAGGAACTGAGCCCCAGGCTTGGTCCTGTGATGCTCACCTGGCTGTCTTGGCAAGGATGGAAGAGAGCAGGGCCTGCTCATCTGTGCGAGCAGAAGGCAGGCTGTGGTAGTTGGGCTCAGCTCCATTGAGGGCTTTGGTGGGGGGGCTGCTAGGATCCAGCAGCAATTTCCGCTCCTCTCGATCCTAGAAGAGGCCATGGGGGAGAAGTCAGGTTGGCTCATTCCAACCTGCATTTCCTGGGTCTCTCCTCTCAGCCCAGCTCTGACCTTTAAAGTACCAATTATATATTTTTAAGAATATCCAAAGTACCCAACTTGGTGGAATGTCAGACAGGACTCAATCCCTGCCTGTCTTTGGAAGCTCAGCTGAGTTGGTACACTAGGGATGAACTGGAGTAGAACCAAGCAGTCCGAGGCCCTGAAAAGATGGGCAGAGGTGCTTAGCCCAGATGAAATGGCCCAGGAGCCACTGACAATTCTGAACAGCACTGAAGCTTCAAAAAATGGTCCCCCACTCAGTGAAGAAAGGATACTTGAGGATGGAAGACAGAGTTGTAAGATACTGAGAAAAAGTAGAGTTTAGCGGGGAAACTGATGCAAATCAGAAGCCTAAGAATAGCCCTCTGACCCCCCAGGACCAGCCCTCCCCAGCAAGACCCTAGGCAACAAGGACAAGCAAGCCCAGCCTCACAGTGGCCATTCCTCAAATCAGCTCAGGATAGGAGTCCCAACTGCATCCTCTGGATCACACAGTCCAATATGCTCCTTTTTTTGAGGACAGGTGCCTTCTATTTTCAGGTATTCACCATCCTCTTCTCTGAGGTTACATATGTCACTCCCAAACCCAAACTGAGTGTAGCTGGTGTATCCTGACCAGTAGAAACAGTAGAGCTGTTTCCTCTCTCTCAAGCCACCATTAATGTGGTTTCACAGGCCTGTTACTACTAGCTTATACTGATAACCATAACCCTCAGACCTGACCTGGGGCCAAAGAAATTCTCTCCAATCTTGTGTAATTCTGTATTTCTTCTTGTACTGCTCTAACCTACTATATTCTTTCTGGATATGATTCTACCTTGAGCCCATCAACTGCAAATCCTTGCTGATTTTATGTCAGCAGCAAACGGATAAGCTGATCTGTTGGGTATCTATCCGAGTCATAAAAAGCAAGGGTGCCCAGGACAAAGTCAAGGACAGGAGAACCACCCTGGCTAATGCTGACTCACCAAACCTCAGTGCCAGACCACTGCACTCCCCAATGCTCTACCGCAGGCCTATCTCAATTCCTACCACACTTTCCTGCTGCAGGCTCCCAGCAACCCCCAGGCCACAACTCTCCTACAGGGCTACTTCCTCCTGCCCTTCCACGCAGGCCCAGCCCTTTCACCTCACTCTTTCTCCTCAGGAATAGATTACCCGGCAGAATACTGACATGGGGGAGACCCGGGATCAATTACCGGCCCATGCACCCCCCCCCCAAAAAAAAAGATTACCCAAGTGTGCTCAGGCTAGTTCCAAACATACACAAGACATAAGGTATAAGCTTCTGCCCCCTCACCTCCAAACTCCCAGATACCCTCTTTCCCTTCCAAAAACAAAGGATCAGGATTAAAGGGCTAGAAAGACAAAATGCTTGCCAAACAGTAAACTATCTCTAAGGAAACTGGCTCTATAATGGGACCTAAGTTTGCTTCCTTTATATCTGGCCTTCCCAACAGCCCCACCTCAGATGGCTCCTCCTGCAGGACAGGGCAGTTTCTCCCCTATTCGTTCTCCAAGAGCAAGGTTCTATCTTGAGACCTAGACTTCCAGAAGACACCCATCATATTTGACAAATGTTACCCCACCTCCAAGGGCAAGGACAGCATGGGGGAGGTAAAAGAACACTGTGGTTTGTCTGAGTCAATGTAACCCAGGAGTCAGCGTTTCACTGTCTAACCTAGCACAGACACAGATGTATTCTGCCTATGAATGGCCTAGTGGGTGAGGACAGCTGGAAGAGACAGCTTGGCACATGGCTTGACATCAGAACAGCGGCTGTGTTACTTCTCAGCTTTGTAACCTTGGTTAAATCACTCTGCTTCTCTGAACCTTTTCCTCACCTGTAAATAGAGATAACCCCTACCTATATAACAAATGTATGTTAAGAATCAAATTAGATAAATGTAAAAGCCCTTTGAAAACAAATGTGTTAAACGTTTCTTTTTATTATTATAATAAGAGGGCAGAATGTAAGTGGGAGAGGAACTTATCCAAGAGCTGAAAGAGAGGTGTGGGGACAGAACCCCCACCCCCAAAACAACAAGATAGTAATTATTGCTTTTGCCACATGAGATCTCAAATCATTCAACAGTGATCAAGTGCCTTCTCTGGGAGTTAGAAACAGAAATGACAGCCCATAATAGAGAAGATAGAGATTTAAGATAGCAAGCAAACCCAGATCTCCCATCCAGCTAAGAAGCTGGTATCCTTTCTTTCATAAGGCATTAACTCTTCTTGACTCATTCCCTGCAAAAGTCCATGTTCTGCTTTAAAGAAGGAACAATTTCCCACTAGGACATGACTCTCCCAGTAGGCAGGAATACTGTCTCCTCCTCTGACAATCTGGAGTGAAGTGAGAGATTTTGAGCATGATTCATGTCTAACAATAAGACCTAAGAAACATGGAAATATACTCAAAGGGTGTTTGGTCGATTAATGAGGACTATGTCTCCCACACAAATGACATTTTCCAAGCTTAAGTCCTTAACCCAAGAACTGGTGCAACTGACTTCACAAGTACCACTGACATAATCTATTTCTGGGAATATCTTCCCCACTGCGAGCTACCTGATGAAATCTTTTTATTGTCTGTGTATACAGAATGTACAGAACTATAAAGCCAGGCTTTAAGGTGATCAAAACTGTACAGGTCTCCCCAACTTAGTACTTTTTCCCAGGAGGTCAGATCTACAGCAAATTCTCAGGGGAGGCAACCCCCATCGCAAGAAGAATCCTTAGGCTCCAGGCAGGGACTGCACTGAGGTAGGCCAAAATCAGTATCAAATAAGCTCCCCATCCCACCTCTCTTCCTCCCAATCCAAGCCAAAGCTAAATCCAATTTGCTGCTTTCCAAACAACTTCCCATAAGTCCCGTGGCCCTCACTTGTCTCCACTTCTTAAATACTTCATTGGCTAACTTAAATGCCACCAACTCCCAGAGGACTTCTCTGGCAAGGTCTTCTCCAACCTCAAGGACTGAGAGGATACACAAACTCCTGATTCATCTCGGGATAGGCTAACTTACAGACTCCGCTTACCCACCTCTATAATGGATTCACAACGCCCGCTAAAACAAGCACAGAGAAGGCACGGGAAGCTGAGAACGAAGTGCTTTCCAGGGACCTAAACTGAAGATCCTTTAAGCTGTAAAGAAAGTTTGAAGGTAGGGAGCGAAGGGATACGAGAAGGAAAGGAGGTCGCCTGCACGCCCACAGGCAAGGACTGTGCAGAGACTTGGGACCTTAATACAGGGAAGAGCCCGGCCGGGAAGCCTCTCTGTAATCTGTCCCCTCCTGGCCACCGTACTAGGGAGCCAAGCGGCCCGACTCCCCATTCTCTAGAGGGCTTTTCCCTAGGCCCCACGACCCACGGTCTCAGCCCTCATTCCCGAGCCCTGCCCGCCACGACCGCACCTGATCCGAATCCTCGTTCTCACTGCTGTAGCAGCACCCCATGGTGGGGGTCGAGCCAGGCGCTCAGGCGGCGCGGAGGGACCGCGTCCGTCAGGAGCCTTTCCGGTCACATGACCCTTGGCTACATCCCAGCCGGCAACAACCACCACCACCCGTACCTCCCTCCCCCTTCCCAGAGCCTCTTCGCCTTCGCCGCCCAGCCCTGATTTTAGCCCCGCCCCCATACAGCTCATCATCAACCAATAGGAAGATACGTTCAGCGGAACTAGACGCAAGACACGTGATGAGGAAAGGGCCTGGCAGGGTCACATGATTTTACCTTCTCCCACTATCTAAACTCTGAAAGTCTTTCCACCGTGGTGGAAAAGGTCCTCCTGCTAGTCATCAGGTTATGTGTTCGTGTGCTTCGAGACCGTCATTCTGGGTCAGAAACGAATTCTTATCCCAAATGCTGAAATGATATGCTCTTCTAAGTGCCAGCGAGGGGCAAGTAAAATCACGGCACTACACATCTGGAGCACAAATTCTGGACCCACATCACCAGCGCGCGAGTTAAGGTGGCGCCCAGAGGAGTTCCCAGCCTGGCCCTGAGATTTAAGACCTACTGGAAGAAGGGGCTTTATGCTTTCACCAGCCAAAGCAGGGTGGCAGTTAATCTTGGTGGAGGAGATAGAGGCCTCCTCACTTGTCTTCCTGTCCTCAGGCATTTTACTTCAATCCAGCTTTTTTAAACATAGTTATCTAATGCATGAAGCTGACCATCAGTCTTTTTTTAGAAACTTCTCATGTCTTCCCTTGGGCCCTGAAAACAAGTCTTTCAAGATCTTGCAGAGCCTAAGACCTGCATCCCATTCCAGGCTGGGATTGAGGGGGGTGGGAGGGGAGGAGTACTCACCAGCAATAGGGAAATACTTGCACTTTCCCGACTGATTTCTTGGGCTTTACACATGTAGCTGGTGTACACTGGTACACTGTCTCCCTACCATACTTCTGTCAAGCAAATACAAGCATAATACCCTCTTGATTACTTTCTCTGATCCCATTTTCTTGGCATCTCTAGCTCCCTGTGCATAATCCCTATCCAGTGTTCATTTTTAAGTCAATGTTTATTCATTCACTTGCTAAATCAACAAATACTTTCAGTGTCTAGTATGTGCCAGGGACTGTTCTAACTAGATATACAGCAGTTCACAAAGCAATTCCAAATCCCTGTACTCATGGAGCATCTAATTTAGTGATCACACTGAATCATATTTGTTTCTGGTCAGTCTCTTCTATCAAACTGGGAGTTCCTGGAGGACAAAAACAGAATCTGACTCGTCCCTGTGATCCAAGCACAAGTCACACCTAGAGAAAACTTGAATTTTGAGTGAATGAATAAACTGCAGCCCCTCCATCACCTTGGTTCACATCATCCTTCATGTTCTAAGAATTTGCAGCTACCAGACTCAGTATCTCTTATTAACCCTCAAATTAAGACCCTAGAGTTTTGTAAGTTCTTTGAGGTCTCCTAAAGGGTTGGAGACAGCTCTACTCTGTCTCTAGGTCTAGTAACTCAAATCGCAGGTCTCAGGTGACAGCAGCAGCCTCATCATCAATAATTGAAAACAGTTTCAGCCTCCTGCCTCAGAGTTCTCTCCCACCCCAAGAACTTCCCCTTGTCCTGTGCTCCGGTCTTCCCCAAGAAGAAGCCTCCAACCCAGGTAAGCTGGGACCTTGAGTGTGGGTTTCCAAGCACACCAGCATAAGCTCACCATCACTCACCTATTCACATCCATTCATAACTCTTTCTCTCACTTTTAGTCCCCCTCCACCATCACCATCACCACTAGGGTCCTTACAAAGGTCAGATCTGGTGGAGGGAGATGTTAATGGAGGGCATGGTAGAGGAGCGGGCACCAATCTCCCAAAGAGGGCCCTAAAGATGGGGAGTGAGTAGGGGAGAAGTGTATAGTGTGTGTTTCTGTGTGTAAAGTCACGTGCAGGGAATACTGAGGGAAAGAACAGTGGAACAGAGGAATGCAGGGATGGGAGAAAGAACTGGAGAAGAAATGTAAAATCAAGGATTCCCCCACCTCCGGGGAAGAAAAAACAGAGGGAGAGTCCTGGAATAGGAAAAAAGATATCTTGCCCTATGATATAAGTGTTTTGATTGTCTCTTACTGAGACAAAGAATAATGACAATAAAAGGGATTTCAAAACACAAAGCTGTGTTCTCTTGCCACACAATAATGGGTCAGAAGAGACCAGGTAGCGGGATGCAGGAAGGACACTAGAGAAGAACTGGTAAAAGGAGTCCTGAAGAAGGGGTGACTAAAGGAATGAGGACAAACAGGTGAGGAAAGAAAGGTGAAGATGGGGCTGGGTCAGGACTGGGATGAAGGGGTTTCAAAGCATGGAGTCTTTGAAAATACATGGGCTTGAGATGATACCCACCCAGTTTTCAAATCCCAATTCTACTGTATGATTCTGAACAAAAGACAGCCTTTCTGCTCCTTGGTTTGTAAAACATAAGGGTAATATGTGTTAAGGGCTGCTGCACACATGGCAGGCAAATCATGGGTACGGGTTTTCCTCCCTCCCACCCCAGGACACAGGAGGGAACACCATGTCCCCTGCCATAGCACTGGCCTTCCTGCCACTGGTGGTGACGTTGCTGGTGCGGTACCGGCACTATTTCCGGCTGCTGGTGCGCATGGTCTTGCTGCGGAGCCTCCGAGACTCCCTGTCAGGGTTACGGATCGAGGAGCGGGCCTTCAGCTACGTGCTCACGCATGCCCTGCCTGGGGACCCTGGCCATATCCTCACCACCCTGGACCACTGGAGCAGCCATTGTGAATATCTGAGCCACATGGGGCCTGTAAAAGGTCGGTGTGTTCTAGCTTTCTGCTCCAGGAAGACTTTCCCAAATGATGAAGGTCTAGGATCTGCCTCTGCCTTACCATATGAACTGGATCCCAGCTGGCTGGGCGTGGCAGTGAGACATTCAAGATCTTTCTAGTAGGGGTCCTGAATCCATCTCCCATGTTTTCTGCAACAACCATCTCTTCCTCCAGGGCAGATCCTGACCCGCCTGGTGGAGGAGAAAGCTCCTGCCTGCGTGCTAGAGCTGGGAACCTACTGTGGATACTCTACACTGCTTATTGCCTGCGCTCTGCCACCCGGGGGTCATATTCTCACGGTGGAGCGGGACCCACGTACAGCAGCAGTGGCTGAAAAACTCATCCGCCTGGCTGGCTTTGATGAGCGCACGGTCAGTCCCCCACCTCTCAAAATCTAGTCTCCGCTCTGCCACCCTAGGCCTTGCCCTGATCAGGATTCCCCTGTGGGGGATCCCACCTATGGAGAAGGAAGCAGCTCCACTTAAGGGCTCTAATCCCGGAAGGTTAGTGAGCTCATATCCTTCTGTCTCAAGTCACTTGCACATATTTTCTGCTGAGTGATTGAAAGAGTTAAGACGTTAGTCTCTGAAGTCTGGCATATCTAGGCCCATAATTCTTAGCTCTGCCTCTTGTTAGCTGTGTGACCCCTTCGTGCGCAGAATGGGAATCACAATACTGATCCTAACTTCATAGGCTGTGAGGCCAGAGGAAATATGGAAACACTTGTAGGGACCTAGGCCAGGGCCTGGAGTGAAGTAAGCCAGATCTTGTTGGGGTTTGGGATGGGGAGCAATCCCCCCAATCCTCACCTCCAGCTCCTCCCACCCCCACAGGTGGAGCTCATCGTGGGTAGTTCAGAGGAGGTAATTCCGCACCTACGAGCCCAGCACGGACTGAGCCAGGCAGAGCTGGTGCTCCTGGCACACCGGCCCCGATGTTACCTGGAGGACCTGCAGCTGCTGGAGGCCCATGCCCTACTGCCAGCTGGTGCCACTGTGTTGGCTGACCATGTGCTCTTCCCTGGTGCACCCCGCTTCCTGCAGTACACAAAGAGCTGTGGCCGCTACCGTTGCCGCCTCCACCACACTGGCCTCCCAGATTTTCCTACCATCAAGGATGGCATTGCCCAGCTCACCTATGCTGGACCTGGCTGAGGTCCAGGTCAGAGGTACTTAGTGCTGCCCCACCCACCCACTTACTCATGCAAGGACCTCAGAAAATCCTCTTCCCTGTTTGTGGCTTGACACAGGCTGAGCTCAGGACTAGGGAGGCTCTCTTCCTATCTTTGCCCTCTCCCAGGCTCCATACTGACCTGTGGCACCAAGATCTGTCAGGGTTCTTAGTCCCACTTTTCCCTTCCTTCCAGGGAGAGCCATGGACTGAGAGGCAAGAGGCCTGAGCTCCCAACACAGTCATTCATTGGGTGACTCCAGGGGAGTGGTTGACCCCCATTCCTTGAGTTTTAGTCCTCTCTCCTAACACTATGAGAAAAAGCTGAGAGCGCTCCAGGGGCCTCCCCTGCCCAGCCCATGTAATCCTGGGTAGGATCAGAGAAGAGAGCAGATCCTGAGATAGAAGCCCTCCAGGAATGGCTAGTGTAAGCTGGGCCAGGGGAAATGGCAAAGGGGCCTGCCCTCCCCAGCCCACCTGGCTAATTAAGTCTTACCTAGAGTCCCTCAGTCCCCTCTCCCCAAAGTTCAGGAGAAGATACTGGACTCTTCTGGGACCCATAAACAAATAGGGAATAGAGATGGGGGGAAAATAATTAGTCCTGTGTCTTTATTAAAGAGAGTTAGAAAGAGATCAGACCTGGCAACCATGGGGTGAAGTACTAGCTCTGACCCTAGGTATTCAGTGGCAGACTGATGACCTGGGAGGGAAAAGGAGACCAGTTGTTGGCAGCAGGTGAGGAGATACCTGAAGTTGAGCTTTCAGGAACTGGGGCCATCAGCTGGTTCTGCAGGTGATGCGCAGTGGGTTTGGTTGGCCACAGTTCTCCCTGAGGCCACCCCTGCCCTTCCATCTAGATCATCCACTGGTCTTGATCCTGTTCATTGCCTTCCATGTCCACCTGGGGAGAAAGCTAGGTGTGGGTGGGAAGGAACCTCAGTCTTCCAGCAAGCCCCCAGAACCTCATCCACTCTGTCCCTGACTAGATCCGGGATTTTGGTATCCCCTGGCCACCAGTTAGGTCAGAGGCAGGGAACCAGGAGCACAGACCCTATCCCCAAACCCTTACCTACCTCATTGACCTCTCCATCATCAGGTGACTCATTGTAGTCATTCATTTCATCCATGTCCTGCATGTCCTCATCATCCTCTGAGTCTTCTTCGCTATCCTCATCATCTTCATCATCTTCTTCCTCCTCATCATCATAGTGCTGGTGGGGTAGGGGAATGCCTATTGGGTCCTACAGGCCTGCCTGGACTATTTCAGGGGCTAGCCTTCTTGGAGTTCTCTTGGGGCCCAATAACTGACCCCCACCTCTCCAACCCCGTCCTCCTCAGTCCAGAAGCCTAGTGCATGTTCTACAGGACTTTAGTGCTGAGGCCAAGAGGCCACCTCTCCAATGGCCCCAACATCTGCCCACCACCCAACTAGAGCTGAAGACCATGACTGCTCTGGTGCTAGAGGCAGGACCCTTGGAACTAGAGCAGACTTTGGCCACCACTTGGCCCCACTTGCTAGAACCACTCACCTCAGAGGCTGGCTTGCCAATAGGTACCAGGTTGTTGTCCTTTTCTGCAATGCTCTGGAGCTATGGCCAAAAGGGTAGGGAAACAAGGCCAGGGTCCAAGAAGGGCAGGTTAGACATGGGACTGGCCCACCTCCTCCCAAAAGATTCCAAAGTGAGGGCAGTGGGGAGAAGGTTCCTCCCAGTTGTCAAGAAGATCCAATCACTTTCTCTCCCATCATCTACCACTTACTTTTGAATTGACCCAACTATTTAAACTCTCTGGGCTTTGGTTTCCTTATAGAATTTATGGTGAGGGTGAAGTGAGAGAACATCAGCTTAGAATATAGCATTTGTTAGACTCTCAGTAAATAGTCAAAATTATCATTTCCTATGCTTTAGGAAAAAAGAGCCTGGGGTGAGTGTCAGAAGCCTTGGCTCCAGTCTGGCCTAGAGGTTTCATGGTCATCTAACAATTTAAGGCAGAACAAAGATGAGAATCTAGGCCCTCTGAGCCCCAGCTCCAGATTATTCCTAGTTCAGGGCAAAAAGGTCCCCCAGGATAGGCTTCCAGAACAAGGCTGGTTCCTGGTCCAGTGGGTGAGGGGGGTCCTTGACTGAGAATTTCACCACTGTGCCCCTACCAGGCTAGATCTCTACTCACCCAGGCCTGATGTTGCTGTTCCTGCTGTTGCAGCTCTGTCTCCTCCACACAGGGTCGATCCAGATTAAACCACAATGTTTCAGTCACACGGGGGAAGAGTGAGGGGAACAGAGTTGACATGGCTCCTAGACTGAGGGAAAGGATCAGGTGAATCCAGCTCTCAGATATGGGTATTATATTTGTTTTGGTTTGGGGTTTTTTGGTTGTAATTTGATCTAGGAACGGGGTGGAGTAGAAGGTAGTAGGGAAGCAGCACTTCTCTCTGGGAATCAGAAAGACCTGGTTTCAAGTGTGGTTCCACCACGTACTGGCTGTTTGACCCTAGCCAAGTCACTTACCCTCTCTGAGCCTCAGTTTCTGCGATAAAATGGGGATAACAATTTCACCACCCTTAAAGTTATTCTGATAATTAATTGAAATAATGGATTAAAAAAAGACGTTTATAAGCTGCTCCACGAGAGAAGAGAGTGAAAACCAAGAGTAGAGAGGACTCAAGGACGTAGATTATAATTACAAAATTGTACAAAATGAGAGGTAGCAGGGGTCTCTACTGAAACATCTTTACCTCCTCCAAACACCAAAACCTTCTTTCTGCTTATTTCTTATTACCGGCAGTACAACACCTACCCAAAGTTAGAAAATTAGGACACTAAACCATCTTACTCATGGACCACAACCAAATTGGGGATGGGTGGGGAGGTGGGGTGTTACCTTGTGCAGACAGGGGCTCAGTAAGAAATTCTTGAAGGCCCGAGTAAATTAGTTGGTAAATGAATAAATAAATTGATGGAACGTTGAATGTATGAACCAGTAAGAGAACAAGTAAATTCATCTCTGAGTGAACGACTGAAGGAGCCAACCAGGAAAGTCCAAGAGATTCTGAATTAAAACCTCTCAGTTCACTTTTCTGAGACAGCGACAGGCAGCGATTGGCTCTAGATTAGTTGGGGCTCAGACTCGAACTCTCGTAGAGACGTACTCTAGGACGGTCACTAGAAGCGATGAGCAGAAGAGGATTACTTATGTCTAGTACTACTTTTGTTCTGACTTATTTGACCGATCCGGAGCTAGTCATTGTCCTTCTCTAGACCTCTGCCTCCCAGCCTAGGCAACAAGCAGACCTGGACCCAATGTCACCTCTCGGAAACACTGAGAGGCCAGAGAACGTAGATCCAAAAGCCCAGCCCAACGCCGCAAATCCACGGCCCATTCTTACAGAGTTTGCTCGTTATGATAATGACTATGGGGTTGACCAACAGGAAGAAACAGAGGTGGGGACTTGAACAGGAATTTCGCCTTATAGGGTTGCTAATCGCAAAAGGAGCGGGGCCTAGGTTGGGCCAATTGACTAGAAGAAATGCCGGGTGACAGGAAGTGACACCAATGACTGACGGATCTTGTGCGATGGGGTGGAGCTTAGTCTCAAGGAAACGGCCAGTAAATGATATCTCTTTAGGAGCGTTTGAAATAGTGCTCCTCAGCAGCCGGGTCAAGGAAACTAGGTTTCTTTGGGGAAAGGAGGATGGAAGAGGCAAGAAGACAGCAGCTGTAGCTCTGCTACGGTACTTACCGCACCTGAGGCGGGAGCGGGTCACGACCCGGAAGCGCTTCCACCTGCCTGAGCGGAAGGACCCACCAGAATCCGGGACCTACCAAGCGCATGCGTGTTTGGCCTCCTTTTGTTTCCCGCTCCCACCGCACCCGAACGGATGTAACGTTAGACACACCTTTGTTCACGTTGTTGGAGAAGAGAATTTGCCGCGCCCACTCTAGGAACCCTTCTTTGAGCCTCAGCCAATCGACCTCTTCAGCCTGGCCCCGCCCCTATGGCTCCACTTATCCCCGCCCCTCCGCAAGCAGGCTGCTATTTTCCTCACCAACCGCTGCTGTAAAGTATGTTCTAGGCGCCTGCGTTACTGCAGGGGCTTTTCTCCTTCTGCGCCCCAGGAAAATTTGTCTGTTTCCGGACTGAATCCAGAATCGCTGGGAGGCTTTTGACCCCTCCACTTCACTCTGAGCCTCAGATTCCCGTTTGGGCATATTAATTCATTTATTTATGTCTCCAACAAAAATATCTGAGCCCCTTCTGTATTCCAGGCTCTGCTAGAAGCTGGGGATAAAATTATGAATGTGGCCCCTGCTCCCCAAAAATCAACAGTCCAGTGGGAAGGCCAGACCATCCAGACCCGCAGTGGTTTCACTGGTTTCCTAGGATTGTGACGTTGAAGAAGCTATTCAGAATTGAGTGACTAGACAGTCTCAGGCATAGCGTTCTGTTACTGGTGAGTTCAGTAACAGTCGTTAGCCTCGTCATCTCCCCCACTCCTTTGCTGATACCTGTATCCTAGTTGCCTCTGACTCAACCTCCTATCAGAGGTCCTTACAATCCAACCCCCTTTGAACTCCATCACCCACCAGCCTCTTCCAGGGCCAGCAGACGTCCACAATTCTAATCCTACCCTGACCAGATGTGTGATCTTTGTCAAGTCCTTTTTCCCTATCTAGACTCAGTTTCTTCTTCAAATAACGTCATAATCTCTGCCCAGACTTCCTCCCATCCTGGCTGATGTGAGGGTCTATAACAGATGCTTAAGCTGTAAGTGTTCTGTGCATATCCACTGTGATTATGTTGCCAAGCATCTCTGGCTGTTATAAAGTTTTCTATTAGCAAGTAATAATTTGCCTCTTGGAAACCTCCATCCTATTCATTCATTCACTCAACAAATATCTATTGTGGGTCCTACTGTATTTTGGTCACTATTCTAAGTGGTGAATATACAGTAATGAACAAAACATTTAAAAAGTCTTATTCTCATGGAGCTTCTTCTCTAATAAAAGAGATAAATAATTAAAAGCATAAGTAAAATGCATGGTTTAAAAAATGTGATAAATAACTGAGGAAAAATAAATCAGGCATGTGGGAATACAAGGTTGAAAGGGGGTGTTTTATTTTAGGTAGGAAGGCCAAGAAAAGCCTCACTGGGAAGGTGTGCTGGTCTGAAAGTGGTGTGAACCCCAAAAAAGCCATGCTCTTTAATCCTCATTCCATATTGCTGGGTGGAATCTTTTGATGAAGTTGTTTCCTTGGAGATGTGACTCTTCACTTGTGGGTGGGAAGTTTTGATTAAGTGATAAATCTCTTAATATAGAGATAAATCTCTATCCGTTCAAGGTGGGTCATTTAAGAGGCAACCATTTTGAAAGAGATGAAAGAAAATAAAGTTTCAGTGGCTGAGAGATTTCAAATAGAGTCAAGAGGTTATCCTGGAGGTTATTCTATGCCTTAGATGGATATCCCTTTTTAGTTTATGGTGTATTGGAGTGGTTGGGGGGAGGTACCTGAAACTGTTGAACTGTGTTACAGTAGTCTTGATTCTTGAAGATGATTGTATAACTATATAGCTTTTACAATGTGACTGTGTGATTTTGAAAACTTTGTGTCTAATGCCCCTCTTATCCAGGGTATGGACACAAGAGTAAAAAAATATGGATAAAAAATAAATAATAGTGGGGATAAGGGATAAAATAGAGTAGATGGAAATACTAGTGGTCAATGAGAGGGAGGGGTAAGAGGTATGGTAGGTATGAGTTTTTTCTTTTTTTTATTTTTCTGGAGTGATGCAAATGTTCTAAAAAATGATCATGGGATGAATACTCAACTATGTGATGATATTGTGAGCTATTGATTGTACACGATATATGGATTGTACGTGTGTGCAGATTTGTCAATAAAAATATTTTTTAAAAAAAAAAGAGGGAACCATTTTGGAAAAAGCTTCAGAACTGACACAGGCAAAGACATTTGGAGATGAAAGAAGAAAATGCCCCCAAGGAAGCCATTTAAAACCGGAAGCAAAGACCCCAGCAGATGCGAGTCATGTGCCTTCCCAGCTGGCAGAGGTGTTCCAGACCTGTCTGCCTTTCTGAGTCAAGGTATCTTTTCCTGGATGCCTTAGTTTGGACATTTTAATGGCCTTAAATATGTAAATTTGTAACATAATAAATTCCTTTTTTAAAAGTCGTTCCAATTCTGGTATATTGCATTCTCGCAGCTTTAGAAAACCAACAGAAGGTGACTTTTTTTTTTTCACATGGGCAGGCACCAGGAATCGAACCTGGGTCCTCTGGCATGGCAGGCAAGCATTCTTGCCTACTGAGCCACCATGGCCCACCCCAGAAGGTGACTTTTGATTAAAGGTCTGAAGGAAGAGGAATAGAGCCATGCAGATATTTGTTGAAAAGCATTTTAGAGATAGAATGGAGAGGGTAAAGGGCCTCGAGTGACTGAAGCATAGTGTCCTTTGAAGAAAATTAAAGGAGATGAGGGCAGAGAGGTAGCAGAGGTCAGATAAATGCAATCTTATAGGTCAAAATAAAGAACTTTGCCTTTTACTCTGCATTGGAGAACTAGTGAAGGGTTATAAGCAGAGGATCCATGTAATCTGATTTACATTTTAATGGGGTCACTTTAACTTTTCTATTACGAATATACTTCAGGGTGATAAGAGCAGAAGCAGAAAGACAAGTTGGGAGCCTATTGTAATAATCTAGAGGTGACAGATGAGATATGAATTGAATTCAGAATCTATTTCTAAAGTAGAGGCAACAGGATTTGCTGACAGATTAGATGTATAATATCAGAGAAAGAAAGCAGCAAAGATTTTTGGCCTGAACAACTAGAATAATGGAGTTGTCCATTTTTGAGATGGGAAAGACGGGAGGTGCCGGTTTGGGGGGAATATCTGGAGCTCAGTTTGGGGCATGCTGAATTTGAGATGCCCATTGGAGTAGAACTGTAGAGGGGGCAAGAAGATACATGAATCTGCAGGTTAGGGGAGAGATTGAGGTTGGATATATTAATTTGGGAGTCATCAATACAGAGACAGTATTTAAAGTCAGGAAACTGGATGAGATCACCAAGGGAGGAGTAAGTGTTGATGGAAAATAGTTTCTTCCAATATTCAGAATTTGAGGAAATTAGAGGCAGGAATAAACAAGACTGAGAAGGACGGCCAAAAAGGTATGTGGAAAACATGGTGAGTTGGTTTGGTGTCCTGGCAGAAATGGGGAAAAAAAAAGTAGTCCATATACTAATCAAGGAATTCGTAGTGGCAAGACTCCCTTCCCACAGGTGATTAATACCATGCTCAAACAGCACAGATTTATCACTCTTCTCCAACAAAGTGGGGCCTGCACACTTGTCATCAACTCACTCCAACTGGAGCAGTTTTTGGCCACCCCAGAGACTGGCCATGATGGAATCTCTTCCCCTGCACTTTCGAACACGTTGTGCTGTGTAAGTAATAAAGTGGTCATTTGCTGAAAGTTTGTTATGCCCTGAGCATGTGTTCCCGCAACACAACATGTAGCAACTCGCTCCATACCAGCCCTGGGAATCCTGCCCCCATATGGCATATGAGGAACCTGATGTTCAGGAAAGTGAAGTGGCTTATCTGAATTGAAGTTACAACCCAAGAATGCCAGTCTTGCATTCAGTCTACAAGGCTTCCTGATAGGCCATTTTGTGCTGGATAATGAAGAACCATAGAGGAGTCAGATCTGAGACCTAATCCTCTGGAAGCCCTTAATCTGGTAGTGGAGGATAAAGCAAATAATTAGACCTTTGAGGATAGATCTTTGTCTATTCTCCACTATTTCACAAGCACCTGGTACAGTGCCTCGTACAGAGTAACCACTCAAAAAATGTTTGTAGAATTTTTTTTCAGTCTGACATAATTGAATTACATATAGTTCATGAGATGAATACTATGATGGACATAAGGTCTGAGAAGTATGAGGACGTTGAGAAGAGAAGGGCAATGTGTGGGAGGAGAGGTGGGGAGGGATCCTCAGTGGAGGGGAGTCCTTATAGGAGGAGAAGTTGGGAAAGGACATTCCAGATGAGAGGGAGCAGCATGTACAAAAGCACAGAGACCAGAAAGGGTGTGGTGTTTTCAGGGCATGGCATTGACTCAAGGTCTGTGTGATTCCATCTTGGTGATAGACGCTGTGGGAGAAGTAGGATCCAAAGGCTGCATCCCTGTCTTCAAAGGATTATACACATCCTTGGAGGAAAATGAGGAAACATCAAGAAAAGCTTCCTTGAGCAGGGGAGACTTCAGCTGGGCCTTGAAGGATACTTCAGAGTTGGGGAGTCAGAGAGGAGGAAGAAAAGAGGAAACATTCCAGTTGGGAGGGAGCTCCAGGAACAGAGGCTGGGAGGTAAAGTGGGTGAGGAGAATGCCCAGGCAGGAGAGTGTGCTGTGTGGAGAGGGTGCTAGGGAAAGAGCTTCTCTGGGTGGACTGGATAAGGGATTGCCCCTTAGCCTGAGGTTTAAGATTCCTTTTACCTCTGGGTCACTTGACATCTCCATTTCTTTTCTGATTGGCAAAAGGTCATTGAGGGCTCTCTGGACAGATGATTAGAAACGCTTTTTGTGTTTCTCTTCCAATCCCCTTGGGGACTAGTCCCAGGAGAGGTGCTCATGCCAGGTCCCTGTTTGCACGGTGGATTTACATATATTATTTGCTTCCTGAAGGTAGTGTGCTAGACCTGACAAAATTAAAAATAGAAAATAATAAGTGAGAATAGAAGGCCTCTGTGTTGGAGACAAAGACTGAGGGGATATAGCATGTGCATACACACACATACACAATCACACCTGCTCTGCATACATATGTGTTGAAAGGAGAATAATGGCCCCCAAATATGTCCATGTCCTAATCCCAGAACCTGTGGATATGTTGCCTACCTGACAAAAGGGACTTTGCAGGTGTGACTAAGGTTAAAGGACCTTGAAATGAAGATTATCCTGCAATATCCAGGAGGTCCCAATCTAATTACATGAGTCCTTTAACTCAGAGAACTTTTCCCAGCTGTGGTCAGGAAAAGAGCTGTAATAACAGAATAAGAGTCAGAGAGATGCTACAGTGTTGGCTCAGAAGATGTAGGAAGGGATGCAGAGGCCCCTAGAGCTGAAAAAGGCAAGGAAATGGATTCTCCCGAGAAAGTATCACAGCTCTGCCAACACCTTGATTTTAGCCCAATAAGATCAGCTTAAAACCTATAGAACTGTAAGATTAAAAATGTGTATTATTTTAAGCCACTGACTTTGTGGTAATTTGTTAAGATAGCAATAGAAAACTAAAACACAAGCATATACCTACATCCTCACAGTCAGAGACAGGATCACGCTGCCATAGGCTCGCAGACACACACAGGCTGGAAACCTGGAGACACCAGCAGGCTCCAAGTGGGAGGTTAGGGAGGAACGAGCTTTCAGGTGTGTGCAGCGGAGTGAGCAGAGAGGCCTGCTCCTTGACTGCTGAGAAGAAAGCAAAGAGCAAAGCCTTCACCCTTCAACCTGTTTCTCACAGTCTTGCCTTCATCTGCTCCCTCTAAGTCTTTACACCATAATTTTAACAACTTTTATGCCAACATTTTACCTTGAAAACTGTTTGGTAAGCATCTGTATTAGCCAGGGTTTTCTAGGGAAATAGAACTGGAAGGATACGTATATAATGTAAATATTAAGAGATTTTTTTTATATAGGGATTGACCCATGTAACTGTGGGAATGGGCAAGTCCAAATTCCCATAGGGCAGTTGACAAACTGGGAACTCAGATGAAGGTTTTTGATGAATTCCCCAGGAGAGGCTGGTTGGCTAAGGTAGAGATGGAAATTCTCTCTTCTGACTGCTGAAATAATCAGTTCTCCTTTTAAGGTCTTCAAATGATCGGATGAGAAGTGCCCCAATGTTGAAGGTAATCTCCGCAATTGATTGGAAATGCAATCAGTCATAGGTGCAATCAACTTACTGAAGATTTAAATTCATGAAAATATCCTCACAGTAACAATCAGGCCACTGCTTGCTTGACCAAACAACTGGACATCATAACTTAATTAAGTTGAAACATGAACTTAACCATTGTTCTAGTTTGCTAGCTGCTGGAATGCAATATACCAGAAATGGAATGGCTTTTACAAGGGGTGATTTAATGAGTTGCTAGTTTACATTTCTAAGGCCAAGAAAATGTTCCAATTACAACAAGTCTATAGTAATGTCCAATCAAAGGCATCCAGGGAAAGATACCTTGGTTCAAGAAGGCCGATGAAGTTCAGGATTTCTCTCTCAAGTGAGATGGCACATGGCAAACACAGTCAGGGCTTCTCTCTCAGCTGGAAGGGCACATGGCAAATATGGCGTCATCTGCTAGCTTTCTCTCCTGGCTTCCTATTTCATGAAGCTCCCCAGGAGGCATTTTCCTTCTTCATCTCCAAAGGTCACTGGCTGGTGGACTCTCTGCTTCGTGGTGCTGCAGCATTCTCTGCCCTCTCTGAGTCTCTCTGAATCTCTCATTCTCCAAAATGTTTCCTCTTTTATAGGACTTCAGAAACTAATCAAGACCCACTCGAATGGGTGGAGACATGTCATCCCCTAATCCAGTTTAACAACCATTCTTAACTAAATCACATCAACTAGGGAGATGATCTCATTACAGTTTCAAATATACAGTATTGAATAGGGATTATTCTACTTTTAAGAAATGGGATTTATATTAAAACATGGCTTTTCTTAAGGGGGCATACTTCCTTTCAAACCAGCACATTCCACCCTCTGGCCCCTAAAAAAGACATGTTTTCCCCATATACAAAATACATTAATTTCATAACAATATCAGAAATCCTTAAACCTTTCAGCAGCAATACAATGAAGTACAAAATTAGAGACAGTATAAAATCTCATCAAGTCAGTTACAGGCATTGTCTGTCCTAAGGCAAAATTCTCTCCAATTGCGCTGGACCTTTGAAAACTCATAACATTATTTGCTGCCAACATATGAAGGAGGAACATTCGTAGGATATGTATACACATTTCCATAGGGAAGAAGGAACACAGGGGTCACCGGACCCATACAGTTTCGAAAACCTGCAGGGCAAAGTTCATTAAATTTCAAAGTCTGAGAATCATTTATCCTCAGGGCTTTAGAAAGTGGCAGTCCCACCCTTTCCAAATGCCTACGCAGAGGACTGCCTCTCTCCGAATACAACCTTGGGGGATATTTGGGAGACCACCTTTCTCTCGGCTCCACCCTCTCCAAGCACTGGGGCCGCACCCTGGCTCTCTGCATCTTCGGGGCACACGCTCAGCCCCTCCATGTGGTGGCAGCCAGGCTCTCCCCAAACCCCCCAGGTATGTACTTCACCTTCTCCAAGACCTGAGGCGGCATGACTCTTCCACTGCAACAAGGTGGAAGGCCCATTCTCTGCCTTTGGGGCAAACTCACCCTCTCCACGGGCTTGGGTGGTTCCGCTCTCCTTGCCCGAGGCTTCTTGACTTCAGACCTCAGTCTCCATGGTTTTGCCTCTGAAGTTATTTTTCCTCCAATGTGTCCCTTCTCTGAATCCCTCAGTCCAGACTGGCAGCAGCTCTGTTTATACAGGTCCCACAACACTCTCATTGGCTTTCTATGCAGTAGCGTTGGATCATGCCCATCAGACATAAGGAGTTTCCACAGATCCTTCCTGGATAACTCCATGTCCGATCCTGACTTTCTCTGAAATGGCTGACTGGTTCCATATCTGGTCAGATCCTCACATGGAGCACTATTCTCTGGGGTCTCCATTTCTGGAGGCCCAGAATTTTCCAGGACATCAATTTCTGGTTTCTTTGTACTAAAGAGTTCAATTTTCAGCTTATCTCTCTCCTGTCACATTTCACTATAAGCTGTGAGGAGAAACCAGACTGCACCAACATTTAATTTGGAGATCTCTTCTGCTAAATATCCAAGTTCATGGCTTTTAAAATCAGCCTTCCAGCCAATACCATTAGTCAACTTTGCCAGATTATCTGCCATTTTAAAACAAGGATCGCCTTCCTTCCAGTTTGCAATAACACGTACCTCATTTCTGTCTAAGACTTCATCAGAGGTATCTTCAGAGTTTACATTTCTACCAACAGTCTTTTCAAAGCATTCTAGGCCTTCTCTATCAAGCTTCTCACAACTCTTCCAGAATCTTCCCTTTATCCATTTAAAAAGCTGTTACAACATGTTTGCTATCTGCAAACTGCAGCAGCAGCACCCCACTCCTGGTACCAAAATCTGTTCTAGTTTGCTAGCTGCCAGAATGCAATATACCAGAAACAGAACGGCTTTTAAAAGGGAGAATTTAATGAGTTGCTGGTTTACAGTTCTAAGGCTGAGAAAATGTCCCAATTAAAACAAGTCTATAGAAATGTCCAATCAAAGGCATCCAGGGAAAGATACCTTGGTTCAAGAAGGCCGATGAAGTTCAGGGTTTCTCTCTCAAGTGAGATGGCACATGGCAAACACAGTCAGGGCTTCTCTCTCAGCTGGAAGGGCACATGGTGAATGCGGTGTCATCTGCTAGCTTTCTCTCCTGGCTTCCTGTTTCATGAAGCTCCCCAGGAGGCATTTTCTTTCTTCATCTCCAAAGGTCGCTGGCTGGTGGACTCTCTGCTTCGTGGTGCTGCAGCATTCTCTGCTCTCTCTCAATCCCTCTCTCCAAAATGTTTCCTCTTTTATAGAACTTCAGAAACTAATCAAGACCCACTCGAATGGGTGGAGACATGTCATCCCCTAATCCAGTTTAACAACCATTCTTAACTAAATCACATCAACCAGGGAGATGATCTCATTACAGTTTCATATATACAGTATTAAATAAGGATTATTTTACCTTTAAGAAATGGGATTTATATCAAAACATGGCTTTTCTTAGGGGGCATATATCCTTTCAAACCAGCACTACCATCATGGCACCATTTTGAAGAATGGACTCAGGTAGAGCAACCAGCCAACTGTTACCAGAAAAAGGTGATGGATTCTTCTGCCCGATGCACTCCAATGACCAATTCCTGAGACACTGGGGTTTCAGAGAGAAAAAAAGTTTATTACTGGGCACATAAGGAGATCAGATGGTCTACTGGCCCAAAATCTATCTATAAGATAATGAGCATGATAGCCCCAGATGAAATCATTAGAGGTGATTAATTATTGAGCATGAGCAGATTGATTACATGCTTAGTCAAAGAACATATGTAAGAAAATGAGGCACAGGTGATTTGTGGTTTAAAGTGTCAGTAACTACTCATGTCAGGCAGGCCCCTTTTGGTTAGATCTAGTCTCAGTTATCAAGATAGCTTTGGACTTGGGGTGGGTTAGTTCTGGACTGACCCAAGACCCTTCATTAATAAACATTAGGGGCTGTTTTTAGTGTTAAAAGACTCTCAAGTTGAAAAACAGAATAAATGGGAACAAATGAAAGTTAGTCACAGGTTTTTACAATCACAGGGGCAGAAGATAAAGGTTATACAATCATTATCAGAGATCAAGGTAGCTGGGTTTTACAACTTTGAGATTTCAGGTATTTCCCTCTGTCTACTCCAATATACCAGAAAGCAAAAAGGGATACTTATATAATGATTCAGTAATGAAAATCATCCCTTAAATCCTAATTTCTCAGTTACACAACCACCCTCATCACAGTGCTCCTAACAGACTCAGGTCCCTGACACCTCCCTCTTGCCCCCACCCTACTGCCTTGGCTTCTTCTCTCCTTTGCCACACTCCCCTCTAGTCCAGAATGTCACCCTTGGTCACCTGTGCCACTGTGATAACGGACCAGCTTACCACACTCATTCCAACCTCCAACCCCCACCCCCAGCAGCCTGAAACCCCTTGTCAAGCAAGATCTGGCCCTGCCTTCCTGCTTACCTCACCTAGAGCCAATCTCCCCCTTGCTTTCTGCACCCCAAATGCACCCCATGAGCCTTTCAGTTTTCCAAAACCACTAAAACTTTTCCTGCCTGAAGGCTTCTGCACGGTAGTTCCACCTCCCTGGAACACTGTTCCCTTCTTCACTCAGCCAGCTCTTTCCCTTCTTTTAGGTCTCAGAGATGCCCCCGTAAGACCCCAGACCAGGTGAGCTCTCCTTCTTACATACCTCCATGGCACCTGCTTCTGTTGTCCTCACAGCACAGCACCTAATTTTAATTACATATTTAATTGCATATATTTAATTTGGTTTTTAATCATACCTGCAAAGTCCCTTTTGCCATGTAAGGTCCTAGGTTCTGGGTATTAGGACGGGACACCTTGGGGGGCCATCATCCAGTCCTTCTACAGGAACCACCTCTGCCCCTGTCTGGGCCTCAATCTCCTCTTCAGGAAATGAATGGCATCAGTTCTGCTCTGTCCTCTCTGAAACCAACCCTCTGTGGAGCTCTCCTGGAGGCAGGAATGTTGGATTAATGAGAGAGAGAGGTCTCCCTTCCCTCTCATTGGGTCCTCCACAGTCCTGACACTCACCAGCTCTATAGATTTTTGCACGAGGCTGGTTATATTAATGAATGTGGTTTTCTGACACTATATAAATAAATGTGTTAACATTTGGAAGTTCTGCATAATTCAGTGAACCAGAGCTTTAGTTCCTGCCTGCAATGACCACCTCTAACTCACAGATTATTCCCTAATCTTGTCATATTCTCCAGGAACTAACTACCTCGCAAACAGTGCTCAGCCCTGCCCTCTCATTTCCTGGGTGCTTCCAGGCAGGCAGATCTCATCTCCCCACCCCAATCACCAGCCTTTCACAAAAACCACCCTTCATTACTAAACAGCAAGTATTTACTCTCTCACCCGATTTCTGCCCACATCACCCCGACTCTGCACTGTAGAAAACGTGATTCGTCTCTTTCTCCCAGGCAAATTCATCACTCACAGACTTAGGGAAGTCAAGCCTCATTTTGTACTTATCTTTACGTTGCAGGTAAGGACTCTAGAAGTCTTTCTCTTCACTCTAGCTCCCCGTTCCCCTCTACCATCACCCTTCTGCTCTCAGCCTCCAGGGACAGGCCAGGTTCCCCAAGGTTCACCCAGCCCAAATTGGGAGCAGTTTCGAAGAAATAAAAATCAGGGGTGTCCTCCAGGGATGGTCCTACTCCTATCCTTCATTCATTCAGACAGCAAATATTTATTTACTGAACAGTCACTATGGGGCAGGCAGTGTTCTAAGCCCTGGGGGTGAAGTTGTGGACAAGCCATACCCCTGCCCTGGTGGTGCAAACAACATAGTGTAATATGAAGAAAAATAAAGCCAGGTGACTGTGGAGGTGAGGATGGGCACAGCATTCAAGAAGAGGTAGACCAGAAAAGCCTCCCTAATATGGTGATGTTTAAGCAGACTCTGGAGGAGGAGGAGGAATCTTACAGGCCAGACCCAGCATCAACTCCAGCAGCTACCTACCCAGATTTCTGACCCCTGAGCTGCCCAGCACTGGACAGCACATTCCCCCTTCTCCATCTCAGAAAATTGCATCAATATCTCCCAGTTTACAAGCCAGATGCCTGAGATTTTTTTGTTTTGTCTGCTACCTCTCCTTCTCTTCCCACACCCACAAAGCCCCCAAGTCCTAGAATGTTATTTACTATCTCCTGAATCCACTACTTCTCTCAATTCCAAAATTCTTCATTTCCCATCCATCTCTAGCTGTATTGCATTCCCTGCCTTCCTCATCTCAGTGAATAGCCATACCATCTTCCAATTATTCAGGCCAAAAAACCTTGGTGTCAAAAAATAAATAAATAAATAAATTTTAAAAAAAAGAAACCTTGGCGTCACCCTCCATCCCCCCCTTTCTCCTACTCCCCATCTCCAATCCAACAGCAAATCCCATCAGCTGACCCTTCAAAATGCATTCAGAGGACAATTAAATGCAATATATGATACTAGATGGGATCTAAGAATGGAAGAGAAGAGACTCCAAAGGACATTACTGGGACATAAAAAATCGGAATTTAGAATGTAAGTTTTATAGCAAAATTAAATTTCTTGAACTTGAACTTGACTGCACTTAAGGTGACTTTGTAAGTGAACATCCTTGTTCTTAGGAAATGCATATGAAAGTATGATGTGTTCAAGGGGCATGATGTGTGCAAATTGTTCTCAAATGTTCAGAAGATGGATGGATGGAAGAAAGGAAGGAAGGAAAGAAGGAAGATATGATAAAAGTGGCAAAATGTTAAAATTGGTGGTCTGGCTCCCAGGGGTGTATATCTCCCTTGCAACATAGGACAGAACTCCAGGGATGAGCCAGGACCCAGCATCATGGGACTGAGAAAGTCTTCTTGACAAAAAAGGGGGAGAGAGATATTAGACAAAATAAAGTTTCAATGGCTGAGAAATTTCAAACGGAGTCAAGAGGTTATCCTGGAGGTTATTCTTATGCATTCTACAGATATTCCTTTTTAGTTTATGGTGTATTGGAGTGACTAGAGGGAAGTACCTGAAACTGTTGAGCTGTATTCCAGTAGCCTTGATTCTTGAAGATGATTTTGTTAAGATGGAACATTTACAATGTGACTGTGAGATTGTGAAAACCTTGTATCTGATGCTCCTTTTATCCAGGGTATGACAAATGAGTAAAAAAATATAGATAATAAATAAATAATAAATAAAAAATGGAGGGGGGATAAGGGGTAAAATAAATTGGGTAGATGGAAATACTAGTGATCAATGAGAGGGAGGGGTAAGGGGTATGGTATGTATGAGTTTTCTTTTTTCTTTTTATTTCTTTTTCTGAATTGACGCAAATGTTCTAAGAAATGATCGTGGTGATGAATATACAACTATGTGATGATATTGTGAGTTATTGATTATATACCAAGAATGGAATGATCATATGGTAAGAATGTTTGCGTGGGTAGGTTGTTACATTTTTTAAAATTTATTTATTAATTTAAAAAAAATTAACAACAAATGAGCAAAAACATTCTTAACATATGATCATTCTGTTCTACCATATATAATCAGTAATTCACAATATCATCACATAGTTGCATATTCATCATCATGATCATTTCTTAGAACATTTGCATCAATTCAGAAAAAGAAATAAAAAGACAACGGAAAAAGAAATAAAACTAAAACAGAAAAGAAAAAAAGATTATACATAGCATACCCCTTACCCCTTCCTTTCATTGATCACTAGCATTTAAATCTACTAAATTCATTTTAACATCTGTTCCCCCTCTTATTTGTTTATTTTTAATCCATATGTTTTACTTATCTGTCAGTATCAGTGAGAGAAACTCTATTTTGTTTTATCTCTTTTAACAACACCAAGACTCAGTGACACATTTCAAGTCACAAGCTGGTACAATGGAAGGAGGGCAGAGAATTGCTGATTATGGTCTAAAATTCATCAATAATGGAGCCCTGGGGAAGTAGGGAGAGTTAGACAGCACCTGGTAACAGGACACTAACCTTGTCACTTTAGACTCACCTGAGGAAGAACCAGGTATGAGAAGAAACCTAACCACAGACCTACTACAGGGGAGGCCTTCTCCTTGTTGAATAAATGATGACAATATCATAATAGGAAAATATCACTACACCTGCTAAATAAGCAAAACCAGGAAAGGACCAGTCATCTTCTACATTAGTAGGAATTCTACTGTCTGCCATAAAGTTTGAGAAATAAAGACTAAGGATCAAGGCTTTCTAATTTGAAAAAGTGAAATTTTCTTTCTTAACTTGTTAAAATAATGGCTAATGAAAGAGTTTTTGCCATAGAGAATATTTTCATGAATTTCAAACCATACAAGTCTGTTCTGGTTTGCTAAAGCTGCCGGAATGCAATATAACAGAAATGGGTTGACTTTTACAATGGGGTTTATTAACTGACAATCTACAGTTCTTAGGCCATGAAAATGTCCACCTCAAGACATCAGCAGAACAATACCTGGACTCTGAAGACAGGCTGTCAGCATCCAGGATGCCTCTGTCACATGGGAAGGCACATGGTTGGCATCTGTTCATCCTTCTCAATCAGGTTTCACTACTTTCAGCTTCTGGTTTCACTGGCTTCCTCTGTTTTCTGTTTTTCTTGTTTGTTTGTTTGTTTTTAATTTATTAGGTGATTAATTTATTTTTTATTATTCCACACAGGTAGAAGCCACCAATCAAATAATTGCTATTGAACAGTCCCAAGCAGATAGAAGCAAAAAGATTTTCAATCCCGCTAAGTAAGAAATTCTGAATTCCTATTGCCCAATTTATCTTGCCTGTTTAAAATAAAACCCATCATAGAAATTAAATTAATAACAATATATTAATATTAAGAACACAAGCCCGTCAACAAAAATAAAATTTGTAAAATGCACTGAATCAATTGCAAAAAAAATTTATTAAAAGTCCTTTTAAAGTCATTATAAAAATAATAAAATAATTTTTATTATAAAAATAATAAAATAATCATATATTATAACAACCTTGCTAACCACCTTACTACAAACTTTGGTTCCTTGAGAGATTATGGGTGGATTTTTTTTTCTTTAATTTTTTCATGTAAATCAGCACAAATCTGCATCCCTGCTATGCAAACAATTTAATTTTCCTTATTTGTTTTTTGTGTTTAACACTTGTTCCCCTTATTATTTATTTATTTTTAATCCATATGTTTTACTCATCTGTCGATAAGGTAGATTAAAGGAGCATCAGACAGACACAAGGTTTTCACAGTCACACAGTGACACTGAGAAAGCTTTATCATTATACAATCATCTTCAAGAAACATGGCTACTGGAGCACAGCTCTACATTTTCAGGCAGTTCCCTCCAGCCTCTCCATTACACCTTAACTAAAAAGTGATATCTATTTAATGCCTAAGAATAACCTCCAGATTAACCTCTCGACTCTGTTTGGAATCTCTCAGCCATTGACACTTTATTTTGTCTCATTTCGCTCTTCCCCCTTTTGGTTGAGAAAGTTTTCTCAATCCCTTGATGCTGAGTCCCAGCTCATTCTAGGATTTCTGTCCCACATTGCCAGGAATATGACCCCTGGGAGTCATATTCCACATAGACAGGGGGAGGGCAGTAAGTTTGCTTGTTGTGTTGCCTGAGAGAGAGAGGCCACATCTGAGCAACAGAAGAGGTTCTCTTGGGGATGACTTAGGCTTAATTTTAAGTAGGCTTTTGGCCTATTCTTTGTGGGGTTAAGTTTCTTATGAACAAACCTCAAGATTGGGGGGCTCAGCCTATTTGCTATTTTTCTTTATGTTTTAAAGCTACATTGATAGATTGCTAAATGGGTCCCAAGATGGAAAATAAACGTGACTGGGACTGTCCCAAACAATATGGTGGTCCAAAGCTAGAGTTGTCCCTCTGGAATGACTTGGAGTGGTGTTTGTTTTGTTTTGTTTTTAACTTTCTTTTTTTTTTTAAACATAACATACAAACACGAACATTCTTACCATACGATCATTCCATTCTTGGTATATAATCAATAACTCACAATATCATCACATAGTTGTATATTCATCACCATGATCATTTCTTAGAACATTTGCATCAATTCAGAAAAAGAAATAAAAAGAAAAAAGAAAAAAAACTCAAACACACCATACTCCTTACCCCTCCCTCTCATTGATTGCTAGTATTTCCACCTACCCAATATACTTTAGCCTTTGTTTCCCGTTTTTTTCCTATACTCCTTATCCCTCCCTTTCACTGATCACTAGCACTTCAATCTACTAAATTCACTTTAACATTTGTTCCCCCTATTATTTATTTATTTTTAATCCATATATTTTACCCATCTGTCCATACCATAGATAAAAGCAGCATCAGAAACAAGGTTTTCACAGTTACATAGTCACGTTGTGAAAGTTTTATCATTATACAATCATCTTCAAAAATGTGGCTACTGGAACACTGGTCCACATTTTCAGGCACTTTCCTCCAGCCTCTCCATTATACCTTAACTAAAAAGGTGATATGTATATTATGCATAAGAATAACCTCCAGGATAAACTCTTGACTCTGTTTGAAATCTCTCAGCCATTGACACTTTGTTTTGTCTCATTTCTCTTCCCCCTTTCGGTCGAGAAGTTTTTCTCAATCCCTTGATGCTAGTCCCAGCTCATTCCAGGATTTCTGTCCCATGTTGCCAGGAAGGTTTACAGCCCTGGGAGTCATGTCCCACGTAGACAGGCAGTGAGATTGCTTGTCGTTTTCTGTGGGTTTTCTCTCGTCTCTCAACTTCTCTGGGGCTTTCTCCTTGAGCTTCTATGGGTTTTTGGTGTGTCCTTTATCTCTTATAAAGGACTCCAGTGAGAGGATTAAGACCCACCTTGAATGGGGAGGCTTATAGCTCAATTAAAATAACCTAACCAAGAGGTCCCACTTACAATAAGTCTGCACCCATGGGTATTAATCAAAATAACATGATCCTTTCTGGGATACATACAGCCTCCAAACAAAGGCCTAAAGAAGTAACTTGAATGTATTATCAGACATGATGGTGAGATTCAAGTGTGTAAGGATGGGTAACTTGGATTTTTGAAGTTTTTGTTTTCTTTTGCCAAAAATATGAATGCAAGAAAGCTGCCTGATTAGAAAGGGAACGAAGGTGGTGGTCCTCAGGCCATGAGGTGTGAGAAGCTGGACCTCATCCTGCCCATCGCTCCTGGGCCAGGTGGCAGGCTGCTGGTGGCTGTGCTTGAGCACGGAAAGAACTTCTGCCAAAGGGTCACCCGGAACATGGTGGGGGCTGGAGATGAAGATCCTGCTTCTGACTCTGGGTTTGTAGTTTCACATTCAACACACTGTTGAGAACCATCTTTAACTTAACAACAACAACAAAAATGCAATTATGTATTACATTGAGCATCTTTCCCTGTCATTAAATGTTTTTTTGTGTGTACAAAAATAAATTAATTAAAATTAAAATAAACAAATAAATGCATCTTGAAATTAGCCAAAATAGCAAAGCATAGAACAGTATACCACCATTTGTGCACAAAAATGGGATATATAGCATAAATGCATTGAATTTCTCTGAAGTATTCCTAGGGATCTAATATTCTTGGTGGCCTTTCTGTTTATACTTTTCAAACACAAGTGCCCTATCCATGACCGATATGTAGCATTGTTTTGTGTATACCCTGATTATTGATGGCATCAAATCAGATAAATCATTTTGTATCTTGTTTTTTCAGTCCACATTTTACATATTTATAGACATATACATATATATGTACATTATAAATATTTATATTTATAGCTAAATAGTGTATACAAGCCACATGGTCCAAAGGTCAAAACAATATAAAAAGATTTACAGAGAAAAATCTCATTCCCACTTCTGTTCCATCCCCCAGGTGAACATTTTAGTAATTTATTTTGTACTTTTCTGGACTATTCAGTGGCAAATACATATATACTTCCTCCTTTTTTTTTTTATTGTATAATATAACATATACACAAAGCAAAGAAAGGAAAAAGCAACAGTTTTCAAGGCACTCTTCAACAAGTAGTTACAGAACAGATCCCAGAGTTTATTATGGCCTACTATACCATTCTCTCAGATTTTTCCTTCTAGCTGCTCCAGAATATAGGAGGCTAGAAGGGATAAATACTTTTTCTTTTATCATCACAATCAATTTTTTTTCTTTTTTGTGAGAAATAACATATATACAAGAAGGCAATAAATTTCAAAGTGCAGCACAGAAATTAGTTGTAGAACTATTTCAGAGTTTGGTATGGGTTACAGTTCTACAATTTTCGGTTCTTACTTCTAGCTGCTCTAAGATACTGGAGACTAAAAGAAGTATCAATTTAATGATTCAGCAATCATATTTGTTTGTTACTCCCTCCTCCTCTTTAACACAAAAGATAGCTAATTTTTAAATTTTTAGGGTGATAACATATATACAACCTAAATTTTCCCATTTTTACCACTTTCAAGTATATAATTCAGTAGTGTCAATTACAGTCACAATGCTGTGTTTCAATCCCTCACCATTCATTAAGGATAGCATTATCTTGGAAATTTTTTCCATATTCTTACACCAAGACCTTTTGCAGTTTTTTTTTTTTTACCATCAAATCCCACTGGCTGAATGTATTATAATTTATTTAACTGGTTCCTATTAATAGAGACAATTGAGCTACTTCCTCGACAAAGCCTGTCCTCCCTCCCTGCCAGAGAGGTGAATTAAGCAGTTAAGATGGGGGTTATAAAGAGGGGAGGGAAGTCAGGGAAACACTCCATCTTCCCATTGGGTTGATGACAGAGGTAAGGCTTGGGAACAGGTCAGAGAAGGAAAGCAAGGATGGGAGTTGGGAGGTAAGGTGTGGACTTCCAGCTGGCTTCTCTGCTGACTTGTCCTCTGGTGCCCTCACTGCTCTTGCTCAGTTTCCTCCTCCGCCTGCCTCCTACCCATTGGCTTTCCCCCAAGAACCCACTCTCTGGACAGGTGCTCTCACTGGCTTTCCACATCTCCACCCCAGTCCCACCCACGCCAGTGTCCACAATGGCACCTGGACAGCGATGATGAACAGTAGTTGAATGGTTCAGCGACCTCCACCTGGCCCAGACTCAGCTTCCCTGTGCACCCCACTGCCAGTCTCTCCTGGGCCTCTAAACCTCAGCTGTCCTGGAGCAAGGAGAAAGGATTGAGAAAGTGGGAGCCTGAGGAAAACAGAGCTGCCTCTTCTCCTCATTCCATACTATCAGTGGCACACCTGTACTTCCTTCTTAAGCAGATTTGAGAGAATTTGGCAAGCTAATGGGACCCTCAGGTTGTGGATAAAATACTGGTGAAATCCAGAAGGGAGGTCCAGAGAAGAGGTTGTGACCCCTGGCAAAGTCACAGAGCCAGCTAGAGTCAAAGCCTGGCTGGAAACAGCTAAAGGGGATGCCAAAATTCCTGCTGCCAGATCCTGGAGGAGGGCTGGGCTGTGACTCTTGGAAGAGCTTGCTCTCACTTCTATCCACCCCTCAGTCCTTGACTCAGCTACCTGTGGGCATCTCTCTTAACATCAGTGAAAATAGAGTCGGGAGGGCAGAATATCTGGGCTTGGGAGGGGGTCAGGAGACCTGGGCAAGACTCGAGGGCTTGCTGCCACTCCCCCAAGCCTTGCTCTGCTCTGACTGTGGCTTCCCCACAGGAACAGAAGGACATGTCCTGGCAGATAGCACAGCTGTTGCTTTTGGCTTTGGTGGTCACTGCATGGAACAACCAGCCCAGGATTCCTCGGGCCAGGATGGACCTGCTCAATGTCTACATGGATGCCAAGTACCAGAAAACCAGCCAAGCCCTGAGGACAGGCTGCATGAATAGGTGAGGAGGGAGTGGAGTCTGGGGTGGGGGAGAGGAGCTGACCCTGACAACAAAGAAGTTTGGGGCCAGCTGTCAGGGGAGATGGAGGCAGGATGGCTGGGGTGATTCTGAAGAGCCTCCCTACCAGGAGACCACCAAATCTACAATAACAAAGGGACCATTTGTCTAGCACCCACTAAGAGCCAAATGCTTCCCTTCTACTGTGTTAATGAATATGTCCAAAGGGTCTGCTTGTAGGTAGGTGATGTTCTCTACTTATACAAATGAGGGAAACTGAGGTCCAGAGCAGACACAGGTACGTGAAGGAATTGAAAGGCCAGTCATTAGCAGGAGCTAGGAAAGGGCCTGGTGATACCTTACCAAACCTTAATTATGGTTTGAGAAACAGCCCAAGGTGCTCAAAGGCAAAGTCAATTGGGAAATGGATTCCCCACCCCCATCAAGTAGTGAAGAGACACTGCAAAGTTTCCCTAGGAAAGCAGACATTGACCTTGGCCTTGAAGGATGAGTAAGAATTTTCCAGGAAGACAAATCAGGCCAGGGCAGCCTGACAGAGGACAGCATGTTCATACGAGAGAGAGAGAGCACCAGCAGTGGCAGGAAGTCTAATGCGGCCAGAGCCAAGGATGCCACTGACCACAGAGAAGAGGGAAAAGTGAGGCCAGTGTTCGCATTTTTCAGGCAGGACCACTGAAGCAGCTCAGAGAATGTGAACTTGAATTTGAACACTGGGTTCTTGAGAGACACTGGCATTTCATTCCTTCTGTTCTCCTCTGCTCCCCACAAGCTTTCACATTGTCAGAAGATACTGATGTTCCCAGAGAGAGACACCAGGGGCTGGATGTGAAGAGAGAGCAGCCCAAGCAGCACAAGATTTCTGAGTCAATTCCAACATTTTGTTTGCTTTTTAGAAATCTCTGGAGTAATTTCTCTAAGCCACAAGATGGCACAAATACAGACCTTTGAGGGAGGTGGGATGATTATACTTCTGAGCGGCATGGGATATTTTTGTCAAGTCCCTATCATAGACCAGGGAGCGGTTTAGTTCTTTGCACTTTATTGATTAACTTTTGGAGGCAGGCACCACTGACCTAGCTTGCAGGTTAAGGACAATGTGGATGAGATCTGGCAGGATGGGCCTCCAAGGAAGAGCATGCACAAAGTGGGGAGGCCTGGGAGCAAGCTCTGTGCCAGCCAGCGCCAGGAGTGGGCTAGGTTGTTGGAGAGGGATAGATTTGGCCCATCCAAATGGATTTTCCTTACAGTTTCTTCTGGATGCCCAGACCTGCCATATCTGCCCTTCCACTTGACCCTGGGTGCTAGAGTTCATCTCAGAGAGTGTAAGCACTTGGCTCATGATCACCCCACACTTCACCTCTCCTGGGTCTCAGCCTAGAGTGATTTCTAAACAGACACCTCCACCATTTCCACCCTTATCTGCCTTGAATTTTCCCTTCTGGAATAACCGTGCCAAACCCTGAGAGAGGAAGACCTGCCCCTTTGGCTTCCACCTCCCACCAGAACCTGGGGACAGCATCCTCTCCTCCCTGTCCTGAGTTAAAATCTTACCTCTACCCTTTATCAGGGATATAGCTTACTTAAACCCTGCAAATTTGGACAATGATGACTTTTTTTCATATTATTACAAACATTAAAAATTTATATATTAAACATAACCACATGCAAACACAAATGTTCTTACCATGTGATCATTCCATTTGTGATCTGTAATCAACAACTCACAATATCATCACATAGTTATATATTCATCATCATGATCACTTCTTAGAACATTTGCATCAATTCAGAAAAAGAAATAAAAAGAAAAAAGAAAAAATTCATACATACCACACCCCTTACCCCTCCCTTTCATTGATCACTAGCATTTCAACCTACTAAATTTATTTTAACATTTGTTCCCCCTATTATTTATTTTATTCCATATGTATTACTCGTCTGTCGATAAGATAGATAAAAGGAGCATCAGACACAAGTTTTTCACAATCACACAGTTACATTGTGAAAGCTATTATCATTATACAATCATCTTGAAGAAACATGGCTACTGGAACACAGCTATGCATTTTCAGGCAGTTCCTTCTAGCCTCTCCATTACATGTTTTTTTTTTTAATTTTCAAATTAAAAAAAATATATGACAACAAAGAAACACATTCTTAGCAAATGATCATTCCGTTCTACATATATAATCAGTAATTCACAATATCATCACATAGTTGCATATTCTTCATCATGATCATTTCGTAGAACATTTGCATCAATTCAGAGAAACAAAAAGACAACAGAAAAAATTCGTACATACCATACCCTTTACTCCTCTCTTTCTTTTTTCAAATTTATTTATTTTTTATTTTGATGCATAACCACATACAAACACAGCATCCTTATATGATCGTTCCGTTCTTGTTATATAATCAATAACACACACTATCATCACATAGTTGTATATTCATCATAATGATCATTTCTTATAACATCTGCATCAATTCAGAAAAAGCAATAAAAAGAAGACAGAAAAAAATTCATATATACCATACCCCTTACCCCTCCCCTTCACGGATCACCAGCATTTCAATCTACTAAATTTATTTTAACATTTGTTCCCCCTATTATTTATTTATTTTTAATCCATATGTTTTACTTGTCCGTCGATAAGGTAGAAAAAGGAGCATCAGACACAATGTTCTCACAACCACACAGTCACACTGCGACAGCCATATCATCATAAAATTATCTTCAAGAAACATGACCACCAGAGCACAGCTCCACATTTTCAGACAGTTCCCTCCAGCCTCTCCATTACATCTTGACTAACAAGGTGATATCTATTTAATGTGTAAGAATAACCTCCAGGATAACCTCTTGATTCTATTTGGAATCTCTCAGCCACTGACACATCATTTTGTCTCATTTCACTCTTCCCCCTTTCAGTTGAGAAGATTTTCTCAGTCCCTTAATGCTGAGTCCCAGCTCATTCTAGGATTTCTGTCCCACGTTGCCAGGAAGGTCCACACCCCTAGGAGTCATGTCCCACATAGAGAGGGGGAGGGCAGTGAGTTTGCTTGCTGTGTTGGCCAAGTGAGAGAGGCCACATCTGGGCAACAAAAGAGGTTCTCTTGGGGGTGACTCTAAGTCCTAATTTTAAATAGGCTTAGCCTATCCTTTGTGTGATTAAGTTTCATATGAAGAAACCCCAAGACTGGAGGCTCGGTCCATTGCCTTGGCTGTCCCCACTGCCTGAGAGAGTAGCAAGAATTCTACACTTGGTTCAGCAGGCAGAGTTCTTGCCTGCCATGCCAGAGACCCGGGTTCAATTCCTGGTGCCTGCCAATGCAAAAAAAAAAAAGAAAAAAAAAAATTTAAGAAAGGAGGACTGGTATCAGAGAAGACAGGATTTAACAAATGGTATGACTACTGAATTATTATGATGATATTTCTTTTTAATCTCCAGTCTCTTAGAGCAGCTAGAAACACATGAAATAAGGGAACTGTAACATACACCATATTCTGACGTTTATTCTAAAATTATTTGTTAAAATGTACATTGAAATTTATGACTTTTTTGTATCTGCATTATATTTCACAATTTAAAAAGTGCTAAAAAGAAAAAAAAAAGAATTCTCCACTTGGGGAAGCTGAATTTTCCCCCTTTCTCACCATTCCCCCTGGGGGACTTTGCAAATACTTCCTTATTCACTCTTCAAATCGCTCTGAAATTTATCTGGGCATCACTCTGGACAAACCTACAAAATTTCATGCCCTACGCAACGTTCCATGTACTATGGTGTTCGATTAGTGTTTGATATCACATAAGATATATTAGGAAATGCACTAGTCAAAATATAAATTTTGTACCAAATAAACATTTTTTGCTTGTCTCACACATATGTTAAAGTTTTAAAATATTAATTACCATCTATTTTCAACACCCTGCATTATTGACATTCCTTTGTTCTTCCTCATGCAAAAACACTTTTTGACTAGTGCATTTCCTAATATAACTTATGTAGACAGCTTAATTGAACACCATAAGTACATGGAACCTTGAGTAGGACATGAGATTTTGTGGGTTTGTCCAGAGTGATGCCCTGGTAAATTCCAGAGTGATTTGAGCAGTGAATAAAAAAGTATTTGCAAAGTCCCCTTAGGGGAATGGTGAGAAAGGGGCAAAATTCAACTTCCCCAAGTTGAATTCTTGATTTCTCACAAGCAGTGTGGACAACCAACACTATACCTGAGCCCCCAGGCTTGGGGTCTGTTCATACGAAACTTAACCCCACAAAGGATAGGCTAAGCCTATTTAAAATTAGGCCTAAGAGTCACCCCCAAGAGAACCTCTTTTGTTGCTCAGATGTGGCCTCTCTCTCTCAGCCAACATGACAAACAAAGTCACTGCCCTCCCCCTGTCTACATGAGACATGACTCCCAGGGGTTTGGACCTTCCTGGCAATGTGGGACAGAAATCCTAGAATGAGCTGGGACTCAGAATCAAGGGATCAGGAAAACCTTCTCGACCAAAAGGGGGAAGAGTGAAATGAGACAAAATAAAATGTCAATTGCTGAGCGATTCCAAACAGAGTCAAACGGTTATCCTAGAGGTTATTCTTACACATTATATAGATACCACCTTTTTAGTTAAGGTTAATGGAGAGGCTGGAGGGACGTGCCTGAAAATGTAGAGCTGTATTCCAGTAGCCATGTTTCTAGAAGATGACTGTATAATGATATAGTTTTCACAATGTGACTATGTGATTGTGAAAACCTTTTTGTCAACCTCTCTAAGGGTCCATCAATCTTATTGATTTTCTCATAGAATCAACTCTTGGTTTTGTTGATTTTCTCAATTGTTTTCATGTTCTCAATTTCATTTATTTCTGCTCTAATTTTTATTGTTTCTTTCCTTTTGCTTGCTTTGAGGTTAATTTGCTGTTTTTCTCTAGTTTTTCCAAGTGTACAGTTAATTCCTCAATTTTTGTTCTTTCTTCTTTTTTGATATAGGCATTTAGGGCAATAAATTTCCCTCTTCACGCTGCCTTTGCTGCATCCCATAAATTTTGACATTTGTATTTTCACTTTCATTTGTCTGAAGAAATTTTACTGATTTCTCTTGTAATTTCTTCCTTGACCCACTGGTTGTTTAAGAGTGTGTTGTTGAGCCTCCACATATTTGTGAATTTTCTGGCACTCTGCCTGTTATTGATTTCCAACTTCATTCCTTTATGATCTGAGAAAGTGTTTTGTATGATTTCAATCTTTTAAAATTTATTGAGACTTGCCTTGTGACCCAGCATATGGTCTATCCTTGAGAATGATCCATGAGCACTTGAGAAAAATGTGTATCCTGCTGTTATGGAGTGTAATGTTCTATATATGTCTGTTAAGTCTAGCTCATTTATTGCATTATTCATATTCTCTGTTTCTTTATTGATCCTCTATCTAGATGTTCTGTCCACTGATGAGTGGGGAATTGAAGTCTCCAACTATTATGGTAGATGTGTCTATTTCTCTTTTCAGTTTTTGCCTCGTGTATTTTGGAGCTTTCTGGCTCGGTGAATAAATATTTATGATTGTTATGTCTTCTTGTTGAATTGCTCCTTTTATTAATACATACTGTCCTTCTTTGTCTCTTTTAACTGTTTTAATTTGAAGTCTAATTTGTTGGATATTAGTATAGCTAATCCTGCTCTTTTCTGATTGTTATTTGCATGGAATATCTTTTCCCAACCTTTCACTTTCAAACTATGTTTATCCTTGGGTCCAAGATGTGTTTCCTGTAGACAGCATATAGATGGGTCCTGTTTTTTAATCCATTCTGCCAGTCAATGTATTTTAACTAGGGAATTTAATCCATTAACATATAGTGTTATTACTGTATGTGCAGTACTTTCTTATACCATTTTGCCTTTTGGATTTTATATATCATATCTAATTTTTCTTCTTTTTATCTTTAATGATAGTCTTCATTTCTATAGTCTTCTCCACATCACTTTCTCCTGCCTTTTCTTATCTGTCTCTAGTTCTCCCTTAGGTATTTCTTACAGAGCCAGTCTCTTGGTCACAAATTCTCTCAGTGAATTTTTGTCTGAAAATGTTTTAATTTCCCCCTAATTTTTGAGGGACAGTTTTACTGAATACAGAATTCTTGGTTGCCAGTTTTTCTCATTTAGTACCCTAAACATATCATCCCATTGTCTTTTTGCCTCCATGGTTTCTGCTGAGAAATCTACACATAGTCTTATTGGGCTTCCCTTGTATGTGATGGGTTGCTTTTCTCTTGCTGCTTTCAGGATTCTCTTTCTCTTTGACATGTGACATTCTGATTAGTAGGTGTCTTGGAGTACAGCTATTTGGATCTATTCTGTTTGGGGTACAGTGTATTTCTTGCATCTGTAATTTTAAGTCTTTCATAAGAGTTGGGAAATTTTCAGTGATAATTTCCTCCATTAGTTTTTCTCCCCCTTTTCCCTTCTCTTCTCCTTATGGGACACCCACAGCACATATATTCATGCACTTCATGTTGTCATTCAAATCCCTGAGTCCCTGCTCACATTTTTCCATTCTTTCCCCTATATTTTGTTTTGCTTGTGGGATTTCAGATATCCTGTCTTCCAGTTCACTAATCCTATCTTTGCCTCTTGAAATCTGACATTGTAGGTTTCCATTGTTTTTTTTCATCTCTTCTACTGTGCCTTTTATTCCCATAAATTCTGTGATTTGTTTTTTCAGACTTTTGATTTCTTCTTTTTGTTCATTCCTTGCCTTCTTTATATCCTCCCTCAATTCATTGATTTGATTTTTGGTGAGGTTTTCCATGTCTGTTTGAACATTCTGAATTAATCGTTTCAACTCCTGTACCTCACTTGAATTTTTGGTGTGTTCCTTTGACTGGGCCATTTCTTCAATTTTCCTAGTGTGATTCATTATTTTTTGCTGGCATCTAGGCATTTAATTACCTTAATTAGTTTATTCTGGCGATCATTTCCACTTATTTTCCCCCTATGATTTTCTTGCTGGATGACTTTGTTGTCTGTCTGTTCTTTGTCAATTCACTTCAGCTTATTCTAGTCCTCTAGTTTAGGTATTGTTTAATAGATCAGAATTTTTCAGTTCTTTTTGTTTGTTTGTTTCCTGCCCTGCCTGTATAGTGCCTTTCCCCACCCCTTAGGAGGGTCTAATTAGGTGTTATAGACCCCAGTCAGATTTTCCAAGACCAAGCAGGTCTTCTCTCAGGAGGAAATAGTCAACTGCATCAGTTTTCCCTGAGCATGAGACCCAGCTGATTAAAAGACTTTCCTGTGAAGTCCGTGGTCTCTGCATTTTTCCTATCCTGCCCAGTATGTGGCACTTTTCTGCCTGCAGGTCCTACCAGCATAAGGTGATGTGATACCTTTAACTTCAGCAGAGTCTCCCTGCTGGGGGCGTGGTGGAGACAGAGGAGGGGTTGTAGGCTGGCTTGAATTGCTTCCCTTTTCCAGACCCTGGGGTCTGAATCCCTTGAGGGAGGGATTCCACCTGAGCTGGGCCCCACCCCTCTCCTGGGGAAGGCACAGTCTCCAGACAAGCTCTCAAACAAGCCTGTTTCTGCCTATGCCTGGGGCAGTGGAGCCCTAGAAGCCTTGCTGCTGTATCCAAAGAGTAATAAATCCTTAGAAACACAGCCACAAAAGAGAAAAAGAATAATCCTTTTCAGAGCAGGACCCTATTCCTCGGGTTTGCCAATGGAGAGCTTAAGTTGGTATGTTGCTCTGTGTATCTCCAGGTCCTATGTGCCCTCTCCTTTCCTGCAGGGACCAGACCTTTTCAGATCCAAAAAAACCTGTTTTTTTTCTTTTTTCTTTTTCTGTCAGCCCTGCCCCATCTGTGCCGGGGCAAAAACCAGCGACCTCCGCTTTTACTCGAGGTTCAGCTGAGCTGGGGGCCTATTTTTAGTAGTCAGAATCTGTTAATTCCACAATTGGTGTTTGGTTGTGCTCAGCCCCTGCTGCTAGTAAAGTCCTTTTCCCTTCCCCTCTTGGAAGCAGCCTGTTGGGGAGGGGTGCCAGCCACCATGGCTTGGGGAACTCACGTTCAGGGTGGGATCACAGCAGGTCCAGCTGGTCCAGACTGGGGTATGCTGTGGGTCAGTCACTGACATGGCCCCAGCAGTTGTTCTGTACTGTTCCTGGCTATTTATTAGCTGCTCTGGAGGACAAACTAAATCCCACACCTGGCTAACCACCATCTTGGCTCCTCCTCCCTCTCCATTACACCTTAACTAACAAGGTGATATCTATTTAGTGTGTAAGAATAACCTCCAGGATAACCTCTCGACTCTGTTTGGAATCTCTCAGCCATTGACACTTTATTTTGTCTCATTTCACTTTTCCCTCCTTTGGTTGAGAAGGTTTTCTCAATCCCTTGATGCTGAGTCCCAGCTCATTCTAGGATTTCTGTTCCATGTTGCCAGGAAGGTCCACACCCCTGGGAGTCATGTCCCACGTAGACAGGGGAAAGGCAATGAGTTTGCTTGCTGTGTTGGCAGAGAGAGAGAGGCCACATCTGAGCAACAAAAGAGGTTCTCTGGGGGTGACTCTTAGGCCTAATTTTAAGTAGGCTTAGCCTATCCTTTGCAGGGTTAAGTTTCATATGAACAAACTCAGGATTGGGGGCTCAGCCTATTGCTTTGGTTGTCCCCACTGTTTGTGAGAATATCAAGAATTCTCTACTTGGGGAAGTTGAATTTTCCCCCTTTCTCGCCATTCCCCAAAGGGGACTTTGCAAACACTTTTTTATTCACTGTTCAAATCACTCTGGGATTTATTGGGGCATCACTCTGGACAAACCTACAAAATCTCATGGCCTTCTCAAGTTTCTGTGTACTATGGTATTCAATTAAGCTGGACAGTGATGATTTTTTTCTTTTCTTTTTCTCTTTGAGAGGACAAAGCACAAAAGCCCAGGGCCTTTGTACCTGCTGTTATCTGAGCCTACAATGTTGATCTCCCTTCTACCCTTGACCAGAAACATAAGTTCCATGAAGGCAGAGATTTCTATCTGATTTGGTCACTGCACTATTCCCAGTGCCTAGCAAAGTACCTGATGTATAAAATAAATAATCAATTTATATTACCTAGCTGCAAAATGAATAATATAAATAACCCAAATAATATAAAATTAACTGTAAGCTGCTAAGTGATGTATAAATAATAATTGCTCCCCTGGTCTTCCACAGCCCCTGTGCTACTGTCCATTAAAAGCCAATTCTCCTCCCAGTAGGGGCTCCTCTAGTGCCAGATATAGAGGGGTTCTCCCCAGCAGGTGTTCCTCTGGATGACCTAATGGGGCTATGGAGCCAAAATTTTATGGAGAAGATGGTTGTGGTAAGAAACAGCCTTAGCCCTGTGTCTTAGCTGCCACCCCGCCCCCCTCACCAGTGCAGTCCCTGGAAGAATGATTCCTGCTGCTTGTTCAACACCAGCCAGGAGTTGCACAAGGTTGCCTCCGCCATCTACAAATTCAACTGGAACCACTGTTGCAAGATGGAGCCTGCTTGTAAGCACCATCTCAGCCAGGACACCTGTCTCTATTAGTATTCACCCAACCTAAGGCACTGGATCCAGCAGGTATGGCTGCTGTCCCCACAAATGTGTACCCCAGCAGAGGGCAGGGCCTTGCAGGAAGAGGTTGGTCCAGGGGTTCTCTCTGAGGGTAGCAAAGGCACTATCTCTTCCCTCAACTCTGGTCCCTTTCAAGGCTGGCTGCCAACATGCCTGGCTGGGTGGAGCCCTACCTTTCCATCTCTCACCTGTCAACCAGATCTGGTAAAAAGAACAGATCCTGAATGTGCCCCTGTGCAAAGAAGACTGTGATCACTGGTGGGAGGACTTCCACATCTCCTACACCTGCAATTGCAACTGGCACAAGGGCTGGAACTGGACCTCAGGTGAGGGCCTTGGCATCAGGAGATGGGATGGGAGTAGGGATTGGGGTTCAAAGTGATGAGGTCAAGTCCAGTAGCTAAATGTCCTATGTTCTCCATCAGGAATTAATGAGTGTCCAGCCAGGGCTACCTACCACATATTTGAGTCCTACTTCCCCATGCCTGCCTCCCTATGTGAGGGTATGTGGAGTAACTCTTACAAGGTCAGCAAGTACAGCCGAGGGAGTGGCCGCTGCATCCACATGTGGTTCGACCTGGCCCAGGGCAACCCCAACAAGGAGGTGGCCAAGTTCTATGCAGCAAATATAAAGGCTGTGGCAGTGAATGCCAGGACTGTATTCTTGAGAGTTGGCCTCTCCTGCTCAGCTTGGCCCTGATGCTGCTATGCCTTCTTTGCTGAGCTGGCTCCTACTGCTGATGTTTGGACATCTAACAGGAGAGCCCAGATTTCAACTTTACCCTGCACCCAACCTAGGTGACTGGGGTTCAGCTCAGCTTTCTCAAATGATGGGATCTTACAACAAATTCAGCCAATGCCCTGGTCTTTGGTTCCTGATTCAAGCTGGGGGCCCTGTGGTTCCTGTGACAATGCATTTTGATAAACAGATCCATGTGTATCTTGTAAATAATTTGGGGATGAATAGGTTGGGGTAGGGAATGCTTCATTGCTTTTTCATTCCAACTGAAAGGCCTAAAGAAGGGCTGGGACTAGCCCAAGGTTTATCAGCAAGTAGGGGGTAGAAACTTAATAAGAATCGAGGTTCCTGATCCCTTAGCCTGGGGTTCTTACTCTCCTGCATGAGGCTTCCCCCTTGTGCTAAAGTCATCAGTCCACACCATAAAGGGACTGATGAAGGGAAGGCTGGTAGATGAGTTGCTTGGTTCCTGGTGAAGAATATTTCTTTAAGCCCTTTCCTCTACTAGATGTGAAGTGGAGATACTGGTGTGAAGATTTGAGATGAACACTTGCATTGTTTCCTTTAAAAAAAAATTAGATATAATGCTGCAATGAGCAATCTTGTACATAGTGGAATGTTATACTTGAAAGGTAAATTCTGGCAAGAGGGGCTGCTGCATCAAGGAATGTTAGGGGTTGAGTTGTATCCTCCAAAAAGATATGTTGAAGTCCTACACCAAGCACCTCAGAATGTGGCCTTATTTGGAAATAGGGTTCGTTGCAAATATAATTAATTAAGATGAGGTCATACTGGAGTAAGTTGGTCCCTTAGTCCAATATGACTGGTGTCTTTATAATAAGAGGAGAGACATACAGGGAGAAAAATGGTCATGTGAAGATAGAGACAGAGATTGGAGCTACATTTCTACAAGCCAAAGAATACCTGGAGCCACCAGAAGCTGGGACAGGCAAGGAAGGATACCTCCTTGTTTTAGTTTGTTAATGCTGCTGGAATGCAATATAACAGAAATGGTTGTTTTTTTTTAAATTTATTAAACTACAAGTTTACAGTTCTAAGGTCATAAAAATGTCCAAACTAAGGCATCTAGAGAAAGATATCTTGACTCGAGAAAGGCTGATGTCTGTCACAAGAGAAGGCACATGGCTGGTGTCTACTCATCCTTGCTCCTGGTTCTGTTGCTTCTGGCTTCTATTGCCAGTGGTTCTTCTCTAAGCATCTTTGGGCCTTCACTTAGCTCCTCCCGGATACAATCTGAGTTCTGGCTTGCTTAGCATTTCATGGGAAGGCACATGGCAACGTCTACTGGGCTCTGCATCTCAAAATACCCATCTCTAGGCATCTGATCTCTCTGTCGGCACTCCAAACATCTCCAAATGTCTGCACTTCCATCTCTGAGCTTTCTCCAAAATGTCTCCCCTTTTAAAGGACTCCAGTAAACTAATCAAGGATCACCTTGAATGGGCAGAGTCACATCTCCATCTAATCAAAAGTTTACACTCACAATTGGACGTGTCACATCTCCATGAAAACAATCCAATCAAAGGTTCCACCCTAAAAATAGATCTGCCCCCACAAGAATGGATTAGGAAAGAAAACGTGGCTTTTCTGGGGTAGATACTTTCAAACCAGCACACTCCTCTAGAGACTTCGAACCCTGATGACACCTTGATTTCAGAATTCCAGAACTGTGAGAGAATGAATTTCTATTGTTTTAAGCCACCCAGTTTGTTATAATTTGTTATGGCAGGTCTTGGAAAATAATTCAAGGAGTAAATAGATTTATAATTTTGATAGTTGCAACTTTACGGAGTTGCAACAATTTGGCCTCCCACCAGCAATATATGAAAGTGTCTGTTTCCCTATAGGTTTGTCAACTTAGTAGTGTCAAATTTTTGGTTTTCTGCTAAGCTGATAGGTGAGGAAGAAAGGCATTTCAGTGTAGCCTTCATTTGCCATATGTCATATATGAGAACACAGCTTTTTTTTTTAAATAGACACCTGGACCCCACTACCAGAAATTCTGATTTGTAAATCAGGGGTAGGGTCCAGGCATTTTTACTTTTTAACATTTTTTATTGTGAAATATGTATACAAAAAAGCAATAAATTTCTAGGTGCATTACATGTAACAAGCATTTACAGAACAGATTTCAGAGTTTGATATGGGTTACAGAAGAACACTACTTTTGAAATCTTTCCATATTAATCTATTGAGGTCTAGTTTATTTTTTTGATTACTGGGAAATCCATCTACATATATGTTACATCTTATTCAGTCTCCAATTGGTGAATTTTGGGGGGGAGGGGAGATTCTCTTATGACCTTGACATCTTTGAAAAACACAGACCAGATATTTTGCATAATATCCCACAGTTTGGCTTTATCAGTTCCGTTATGATTGGATTTAAGTTATGCATTTTTAGCAGAAATACTCCAAAAATAACATTGTGTCCTTCTCGGTACATCCTAATGGAAGCATATGGTGCCAAGTTTTCCAGTTCCTGGCAATAACTTTGATCTTTTGGTTGAGATAGTGGCTGCCAGATTTCTCCACTACTTTTTATAATTATTAAGTATTTTGTAGCGTGATACTTTGAGTACAGTAGACATCCTGTCCATGATCAAACTTTTACCCATGTTTCACTATCTGATGGGCAATTTTTTTTAGTTTAAAAACAAAAGCCAAAATACCTTATGTGACAATCCCCTCTTCAATCCTTCAATACTTTCCCATGGTATTTGTTATGAAAATCAAACTCCTTCAGTGGCATAAAAGAACCTGTACCACTTCTCTGACCTCACATGAAATCAAGCCTCCAGTCTGATTCTCATATATGAGCTCCATTCCAATCATTCTTTCCTTCTTGGAACATTTGCTCAAGCAATTCCCTTTCCTAGAATGTGCCTGGAATGTTCTTCCTTCATCTTCCACAGGCTGGATGGCTCCTTGTAACCACTTAGACCTCAATTTAAAATCACCCGTTTTGGTTTGCTAAATGCTACCAGAATGCAATATACCAGAAAAGGAATGGCTCTTAGAAAAGGGAATTTATTAAGTTACAAATTCACAGTACTAAGGCTATAAAAATGCCCAAACTAGGGCATCCAGGGAAAGATACCTTGACTCAAGAAAAGCTGATGTCTGTCACATGGGAAGGTGTGTGACTGGCATCTGCTGGTCCTTGTTTCTGGTTCTGTTGCTTCCAGCTTCTGATGCCAGTGGTTTCCTCTCTAAGTCTGTATTGGCCTTCATTTAGTTCCTCCAGGACACAACTCTGGGTTCTGGCTTGCTTAGTATCTCATAGGAAGGCACACAGTGATGTCTGCTGGGCTCTGCATGTCCAAATGTTCATGCCCAGGTAACAGCTCTCTCTGGCGGCATTCCAAGCATCTCCTAATGTCTGCATCTCTGGAGGCTCTAAGCAACTGTGTTTTCTCCAAAGTGTCTTCTAAAGGACTCCAGTAAACTAATCATGACCTACCTTGAATGGGCAGTCACATCTCCATCTAATCAAAAGGCCAAACGCACAACTGGGTGTGTCACATCTCCATGGAAACAATTCAAAGTTTCCACCCTAAACAATAGGTCTGCCCCTACAAGATCGGATTAGGAAACAAAACATAGCTTTTCTGCGGTATATAACAATTTCAAACCAGCATAACCCCCTAAAATTCCTGACCACCCAACCTAAAGAAGCCATCTGTGTGGTTTCTAGCACATCATTCTGGTCCCCTTTCACATGTATCTACCTACTATATTTATCGTCTGGCTTTTCACTAATAAAATGCACACTCCTGAGGGCAAGGGCCATGTCTATGTAGTTTAGTGCCAGAACCCCAACGTCTAAGGCAGCACCTGGCACAGAGCAGGGGCTCAATAAGTTAAGGAAATATAGGCACTCATTCTGTCAGTCAACAAGTACTTTCTGAGCACACAGTTTGCTGGCTCCTACTGGACTCAGGGACATGAAGGAATTGGGCCCCTTGCCACAGTCTGTTGGGGGCAAACAGATTTGTGAATCGACAACTCATAGAACAATGAGATGAGGCTTTGATAGAGGGAAATACAGAATATAGTATTCTGTGGAAACCCAAAGAGGTCAGGGAAAAACGCTTCCAAGCAGAAAATAACATTCCATAGAGAAGGTCAGCAAGTACAAAGGCTTAGAAGTAATGTGAGCACAAGCAGAATTTCTGGGTGGCTGAGATAGAAGTTTCGAGGGGGTATGGGCAGAAGATGAGGCCACGGAAGTAACACTGGATCTGCAATCCTTTAGTTTGTAATATGAGGACCCCCTCCCAGAGGTTCCCTCCTGCAGCTGCTGTAACCGGGGAAACCAGACCTGAGCAGGGGGCTCTCATTGCGCCATTAACAAAGGGAGTCAATCACAGACGTGAGGTAAGCAGCTTTATTATTTGCATCTGAGAGGAAAGGGGCCAGGGGCTGAGCCTAATGCTGCAACCCATTAACTCCCCTAGCTCAGTTCTACTTCCCCACTTATACTCCATTACCTTCTCTCCTCCCCAGGTCACCACACATTTGCTTATCACTATATCTTGTACACATATGCATAAGACATCTAAACTCCTCCTAGAGATGATGAGCCAAAGTTTATTTTAGGACAGGTAGTCCTTTCTGTGCTTGCTCTGAAGTTTGGTTTGAACTGGCCTTGCAGTTATAGTTCTTGACCAGGATTCCCTGACTGTGACCCCTGGATGCTGACGGCTGTTTTTTTATTTTTGGTTTTTAACATTTTTTTAAATTGTGAAATATAAGATATATACAAAAAAAAGCAATAAATTTCAAAGTACATTATGACAAGTAGTTATAGGACAGATTTCAAAGTCTGGTATGGGTTACAATTCCAAAATTTCAGGTTTTTCCTTATAGCTGCCCCAAGACATTTGTTACATTTCTTTCCCCCCTTTTGGTCAGGATGGGGTCTGATGGCTGTTTGTTTTTTGGTTTTTTTGCATGGGCAGGCACTGGGAATCGAACCCGGGTCTCCAGCATGGCAGGTGAGAATTCTGCCACTGAGTCACCATCACACCACCCCTGATTGCTGTTTTTGATTGTTTTTCCATCCTCATCTTCAGTTGGCTGAATAAAGAGAATTCAACATTTAGTTTGGGTGCGGGAGGGGCCACTGGCCTCATCATGGGTTTTGCCGGCCTCACTGCTACTTGAAAGAAACCAGGCTTAGAATCAGACTCAGATCCAAATCTTAGCCCTTCCACTTGCTGTAGCCTGGGAGCCGCAGTTTTCACATCTGTGTAGGTGACTGATATGAGACAGCATACTCAAAGGGCTGACACTAAGATGAAGCTCCCTGCAACCCAGAACTCCCACCCTTGCAGGTCAAACACCTTTATGTTATCTGCGCCTGAAGAGATCCCAATCGCTAATCCTGTTGCTGTTATGCTTCCAGGGCAGATACTCTCCACACGGGCTCCAAAGTGGTTGCCTGACTCTGCTGGTCTCTGGTGGCAGGATGGCTAGACAAGGTGGGGAATGACACCTACAGAACAGGGCCTTGAAACTCAACAGGGAGCAGGTACTCACCTGAGGATCAAAACTTGGCCTCCCACTTGCAAGTCACTTGCCTTCCGGGTCTGGGGATCTGGCTCAGGAGATAAACCTCAGCCTTAGCGAGGGGCAAAAAAAACCCCAACCAGTTAAAGATCAGCCCCTAGGGCCTGAGGATTGGGATGAGGGGGGGGGTGGGGGGTGGGTGGGCGGATCCCAGCTAGGGAAGTTGCTACCCTTCCGGCATTCTTAGATACCTGACCCACCTTTTTCCAATCAACAGGCTGAGGCGGGATTAAAAGAGAGGAGGGAGGTGTGAGAGTTCTCAAGATTCTCTAACATCTCAGACCTTCCAAGGACTTCACCACTCCAGTTTGTCACAGGATTCAAGTAAGTCTCAGTGCAGAGGCAGAGGGAAAGCCGGGCACGAGCTGGGGCGGGGTAGGGGTCGGGGGGGTTCTCCTGGGAGTGGGTTTCCTTGAAAGCCCTTTAGAGCCTTCCTTCTTGGCTGATTTTCCTGCAGTGACACAACTCTCTTCTCTAGCTCCCAGTCCATACACAGATCCACTCCCCAACATGGTTCCATGGGTCCAGGCCTGTGGCATCCCCAGAGCATTGTGTCCCCTACCTTCTCTGCACTTCCACTGCCATCTGTACATAGGCTAACGCTCCCACATCGGAGCCCATACCAGACACTTCCCCTAAATTTTCTTTTTTTTTATTAAACATACCAACATACAAACACAAAACTTCTTACCATATGATCATTCCATTCTATATATGTAATCAGTAACTCACAATACCATCACATAGTTGTATATTCATTGTGATCATTTCTTAGAACATTTGCATCAATTCAGAAAAAGAAATAAAAAGACAACAGAAAAAAATTCATATATACCATACCCTTTACCCCTCCTTTTCACTGATCACTACCATTTCAATCTACTAAATTTATTTTAACATTTGTTCCCCCTATTGTTTATTTATTTTTAATCCATATGTTTTTTCATCACATAGTTGTATATTCATCATCATGATCACTTCTTAGAACATTTGCATCAATTCAGAAAAAGAAATAATAAGAAAACAGAAAAAATTCACATATACCATACCCCTTATCCCTCCTGTTCATTGATCACTAGCATTTCAATCTACTAAGTTTATTTTAACATTTGTTCCCCCAATTGTTTATTTATTTTTAATCCATATGTTTTACTCATCTGTTGATAAGGTAGATAAAAGGAGCATCAAACACAAGGTTTTCACAATCACACAGTCACATTGTGAAAGCTATATCATTATACAATCATCTTCAAGAAACATGGGTACTGGAACACAGCTCTACATTTTCAGGCACGTCCCTCCAGCCTCTCCATTATACTAAAAAGGTGGTATCTATATAATGTGTAAAAATAACCTCCAGGATAACCTCTCAACTCTGTTTGGAATCACTCCGCCATTGACACTTTATTTTGTCTCATTTCACTCTTCCCCCTTTTGGTCAAGAAGGTTTTCTCAATCCCTTGATGCTGAGTCCCAGCTCATTCTAGGATTTCTGTCCCATATTGCCAGGAAGGTCCAAACCCCTGGGAGTCATGTCTCATGTAGACAGGGGGAGGGCAGTGACTTTGTTTGTCATGTTGGCTGAGAGAGAGAGGCCACATCTGAGCAACAAAAGAGGTTCTCTTGGGGGTGACTCTTAGGCCTAATTTTAAATAGGCTTAGCCTATCCTTTGTGGGGTTAAGTTTCATATGAACAAACACCAAAACTGGGGGCTCAGCCTATTGCTTTAGTTATTCCCACTACTTGTGAGAATATCAAGATTTCTCCACTTGGGGAAGTTGAATTTTCCCCCTTCCTCACCATTCCCCTAAGGGGACTTTACAAATACTTTTTTATTCACTGTCAAATCACTCTGGGATTTATCAGGGCATCACTGTGGACAAACCTACAAAATCTCATGCCCTACGCAAGGTTCCATGTAATATGGTATTCAATTAAGCTGTCCACATAAGTTATATTAGGAAATGCACTAGTCAAAATACAAATTTTGTACCAAATAAACATTTTTTGCTTTAGTCTCACACATAAGTTAAAGTTTTAAAATATTAATTACCATCTATTTTCAACACCCCGCAGTATTGACATTCCTCTGTTCTTCCTCATGCAAAAAACATTTTTAAATTTGTGTATTTGGTCACTATCGTTATACACTCTAGGCATTTCTAGATTATATCATCTCAGTCTTTATTTTCTATCTTTCCTTCTGATTTCATTTGTGCCCCCAGGTGTCCTTCCTCTATCATTCTCACATTCATCTTCATTCAGTGTTCTTACATTGTTGTATTACAGTTAGGTAGTGTTGTGCTATCTATTTCTGAATTTTTAAAATCAGTCCTGTTGCACAATCTGTATCCCTTCAGCTCCAATTACCCTGTATCTACCCTATTTCTATCTCCTGATGGTCTCTGTTACCAACTGAAGTTTTCCAAGTTCATTCACTACTGCCAGTTCATATCAGTGAGACCATACAGTATTTGTCCTTTTGTTTCTGGCTAATCTCACTCAGATTAATGTCCTTAAGATCCATCCATGTTGCTACATACTTCATAACTTTATTCTGTCTTACAGCTGCATAATAGTCCATCATATGTATATACCACAGCTTGTTTAGCCATACTTCTGTTGATGGACATTTGGGCTGTTTCCATCTCTTGGCAAATGTAAATAATGCAGCTATAAACATTGGTGTGCAAATGTCCGTTTGTGTCCTTGCCTTCATGTCCTCTAAGTAGCTACCTAGCAACGGTATTGCTGGGTCATATGGCAATTCTGTACTTAGCTTCCTGAGAACCCGCCAAACTGCCTTCCACAGCAGTTGTACCATTTGACATTCCCACCAACAGTGGATAAGTGCGCGTCTTTCTCCACATCCTCTCTAGCACTTGTCATTTTCTGCTTTGTTAATAATGGCCATTCTGGTGGGTATGAGATGATATCTCCTTGTGGTTTTGATTTGCATTTCCCTAATAGCCAGAGAAGTTGAGCATCTTTTCATGTGCCTTTTGGCCATTTGTATTTCCTCTTCTAAGAAGTATCTGTTCAAGTCTTCTGCCCATTTTGTAATTGGGTTGTCTGTCTTTTTGTTGTTGAGTTGGACAATCTCTTTATATATTCTGGATACTAGACCCTTATCTGATATACCATTTCCAAATATTGTCTCGCATTGTGTAGTCTTTTTACTTTCTTGACAAAGTTCTTTGATGCACAAAAGTGTTTAATTTTGAGGAGTTCCCATTTCTTTCTTTCTTTCTTCAACGCTTGTGCTTTGGGTGTAAGGTCTAGGAAACCGCCTCCTATTCTAAGATTTATAGGATATTTTCCTACATTTTCTTCTGTTTTATGATCTTAGGTCTAATGTTTAGGTCTTTGATCCATTTTGAGTTAAATTTTGTACAGGGTGTGAGATATGGATCCTCTTTCATTCTTTTGCATGTGGATATCCAGTTCTCTAGGCCCCATTTATTGAAGAGACTGTTCTGTCCCAGGTGAGTTGGTTTGACTGCCTTATCAAAGATCAATTGTCATAGATGAGAGGGTCTATATCTAAACACTCTATTCAATTCCATTGGTCAATATATCTATCATTATGCCAGTGCCATGCTGTTTTGACTACTGTAGCTTCATAATATGCCTTAAAGTCAGGTAGTGTGAGACCTCTGACTTCATTTTTCCTTCTCAGGATACTTTAAGCTATTCGGGGCACTCTGCCCTTCCAGATAAATTTGGCTATTGGTTTTTCTGTTTCTGAAAAGTAAGTTTTTTGGATTTTAATTGGTATTGCATTGAATCTGTAAATCAGTTTAGGTAGAATTGACATCTTAACTATTTAGTCTTCCAATCCACGAACACGGTATGCCCTTTCATTTATTTAGGTCTTCTGTGATTCCTTTTGACAATTTCTTGTAGTTTTCTTTGTATAGGTTTTTTGTCTCTTTAGATAAGTTTATTCCTAAATATTTTATTCTTTTGGTTGCAATTATAAATGGAATATTTTTTTCTTGATTTCCCCCTCAGATTTTTCATTACTAGTGTATAGAAACACTACAGATTTTTGAGTGTTGATCTTGTAACCTGCCACTTTGCTGTACTCATTTATGGGCTCTAGTAACTTTGTTGTGGATTTTTCGGGGTTTTGGACATGTAGTATCATATCATCTGCAAACAGTGAGAGTTTTACTTCTTCCTTTCCAATTTTGATGCCTTGTATTTCTTTTTCTTGTCTAATTGCAATGGCTAGAACTTCCAACACAATGTTGAATAACAGTGGTGATAGTAGACATCCTTGTCTTGTTCCTGATTTTAGGGGGAAAGTTTTCAGTTTTTCCCATTGAGGATGATATTATCTGTGGCTTTTTCATATATTTCCTTTAGCATGTTGAGGAAGTTCCCTTCTATTCTTATCATCTGAAGTGTTTTCAACAGAAAAGGATGTTGAATTTTGTCTGTTGCCTTTTCTGCATCAACCGAGTTGATCATGTGGTTTTTCTGCTCTGTTTGTTGATATGGTGTATTACATTAATTGATTTTCTTATGTTGAACCATCCTTGCATATCTGGGATGAATCCTACTGGGTCATGGTGTATAATTCTTTCAATGTGTAGCTGGATTCGATTTGCTAGAATTTTGCTTAGGAATTTTGTGTCTATATTCATAGAAAGATTGATCTGTAGTTTTCTTTTCTTGTAATATCTTTCTCTGGTTTTGGTATGAGGGTGATGTTGGCTTCATAGAATGAGTTAGGTAGCTTTCCCTTTACATTTTTTTTGAAGAGTTTTCACAGGATTGGTATTAATTCTTTCTTGAATGTTTGGTAGAATTCACATGTGAAGCCATCTGGTCCTGGACTTTTCTTTTGGGGGAGCTTCTTAATGTCTGATTCAATTTCTTTACTTGTGATTGGTTTGTTGAGGTCGTCTATTTCTTCTTGAGTCAATGTTGGTTGTTCATGCCTTTCTAGGAAGTTGTCCATTTCATCTACATTGTCTAGTTCATTAGCATAAAGTTGTTCATAGTATCCTCTCATTGCTTCCTTTATTCCGGTGGGGTCAGTGGTTATGTTTCCTCTTCCATTTCTGATTTTATTTATTTGCATCCTCTCTCTTCTTTTTGTCAACCTTGCTAAGGGTCCATCAATCTTATTGATTTTCTCATAGAACCAACTCCTGGTTTTGTTGATTTTCTTGATTGTTTTCACATTCTCAATTTAATTTATTTCTGCTCTAATCTTTGTTATTTCTTTCCTTTTGCTTGCTTTGGGGTTAGTTTGCTGTTCTTTCTCTAGTTCTTCCAAGTAGACAGTTAATTCCTCAATTTTTGCTCTTTCTTCTTTTTTGATATAGGCATCTAGGGCAATAAATTTCCCTCTTAGCACTGCCTCTATTGCATCCCATAAATTTTGATATGTTGTGTTTTCATTTTCATTTGCCTTGAGAAATTTACTGATTTCTCTTGTAATTTCTTCCTTGACCCACTGGTTGTTTAAGAGGTGTTGTTGAGCCTCCATATATTTGTGGATTTTCTGGCACTCTGCCTATTATTGATTTCCAACGTCATTCTTTTATGATCTGAGAAACAGTTTTGTATGATTTCAATCTTTTTAAATTTATTGAGACTTGCTTTGTGACCCAGCATATGGTCTATCCTTGACACTTGAGAAAAAGGTATATCCTGCTGTTGTGGGATGTAATGTTCTATAAATATCTGTTAAGTCTAGCTCATTTATTGTTTTATTCAAATTCTCTGCTTCTTTATTGATCCTCTGTCTAGATGCTCTGTCCATTGATGAGAGCAGGGAATTGAAGTGTCCAACTATTATGGTAGATGTGTCTATTTCTCTTTTCAGTATTTGCCTCATATATTTTGGAGCATTCTGGTTTGGTACATAAATATTTATGATTGTTATGTCTTCTTGTTGAATTGTTCCTTTTATTAATACATAGTGTCCTTCTTCATCTCTTTTAACTGTTTTACATTTGAAGTCTAACTTGTTGCATATTAGTATAGCTACTCATGCTCTTTTCTGATTGTTATTTGCATAGAATATCTTTTCCCAACCTTTCACTTTCAACCTAGTTTATCCTTGGTTCTAAGATGTGTTTCCTACAGACAGCATATAGATGCATCCTGTTTTTTAATCCATTCTGCCAGTCTATGTCTTTTGATTAGGGAGTTTAATCCATTAACATTTAGTGTTATTACTGTACAGGCAGTACTTTCTTCTGCCATTTTGCCTTTTGGATTTTATATGTCATGTCTAATTTTTCTTCTTTTTACCTTTACTGATAGTCTACATTTCTACACTCTTCTCCACACCTCTCTCTCCTGTCTTTTCCTATGTGTCTCTAGTGCTCCCTTTAATCTTTCTTGCAGAGCTGGTCTCTTGGTCACAAATTCTCTCATTTTTTAATTTCTCCCTCATTTTTGAAGGACAATTTTGCTGGATATAGAATTCTTGGTTAGTAGTTTTTCTCTTTTAGCAACTTAAATATATCATCCCATTGTCTTTTTGCCTCCATGGTTTCTGTTGAGAAATCTAATTATAGTCTTATTGGGCTTCCCTTGTATGTGATGGATTGCTTTTCTCTTGCTGCTTTCAAGGTTCTCTGTCTTTGACATCCTACATTCTGCTTAGTAACTGTCTTGGAGTATGTCTATTTGGATCTATTCTGTTTCGGGTATGCTGCACTTCTTGGATCTGTAATTTTAAGTCTTTCATAAGAGTTGGGAAGTTTTCAGTGATAATTTCCTCCATTACTTTTTCTGCACCTTTTCCTTTCTCTTCTCCTTCTGGGACACCCACACACATATATTCATGCACTTCATGTTGTCATTCAATTCCCTGAGTCCCTGCTCATATTTTCCCATTCTTTTCCCTATATTTTCCTTTGCTTGTTGGATTTCAGATGTCCCGTCCTCTAGTTCACTAATCCTATCTTCTGCCTCTTGAAATCTGACATTGTAGGTTTCCATTGTTTATTTCATCTCTTCTACTGTGCCTTTCATTCCCATAAGTTCTACTTGATTTGTTTTTTCAGACTTTTGACTTCTTTTTGTTCATTCCTTGCCTTCTTTATATCCTCCCTCAATTCATTGATTTGATTTTTGATGAGGTTTTCCATGTCTGTTTGAACATTCTGAATTAATTGTTTCAACTCCTGTATCTCATTTGAGTTGTTGGTTTGTTCCTTTGACTGGGCCATATCTTCAATTTTCCTAGTATAATTCATTAATTTTTGCTGGCATCTAGGCATTTAATTTCCTCAATTAGTTTTTTCTGGAGATTGTTTCTGCTGTTTTTACCTGTGATTTTCTTGCTGGATGACTTTGTGGTCTATCTGTTCTTTAACATCCAGTTCAGTTTATTCCTGACCTCTAGCTTAGGTTTTGTTTAACAGATCAGAATTTTTCAGTTCTTGTTTTCTTGTTTCTTGCCCTGCTTGCATGATGTCTCTTTTTCCCCTTGGGACGGTCCACTTAGGTATTATAGACCCTAGCCAGATTTTCCCAGACCAAACTGGCCTCCTCTCAGGAGGAAAGAGTTGCCTGCATCAGTTTTCCCTGAGGGTGAGACCCAGCAGATTAAAAGGCTTTCCTGTGAAGCCTTTGGATTCTGTGCTTTTTCCTCTCCTGCCCAGTATGTGGTGCTTTTCTGCCTATGGGTCCCACCAGCATAAGGTGATGTGGTACCTTTAAGTTCAGCAGACTCTCTCTGCTGGGGGTGTGGTTGAGATAGAGGAGAGGTTGTATGCTGGCTTTAATGGCTTCACTTTTTCAGATAGGGTCTGAATTCCTTGAGGGAGAGAATCCACTTGAGCTGGGCCCCACCCTTCTCCTGTGGAAGGCAGTCTCCAGACAAACACTCAAACAAGCTTAATTCTGCCTATGCCTGGGGGCAGTTGGAGCCTGAGAAGCCTTGTAGCTGTATTCAAAGAGTAGTCAAGCCATAGGAACACAGCCACAGAAAAGAAAAAGAAAAATCCTTTTCAAAGCAGGACCCCCCCCCGTTCCTCGGGTTTGCCAATCAAGAGCTTAAGTTGGTATGTTGCTTTGTGTATCTTCAGGCCCTTATGTGTCCCCTCCTTTCCTTCAGGGCCCAGACCCTTAGAAATAGTATGTGCTATCTGATAAAAAAATTCTGTTTCTTTTTCCAACAGCCCTGCCCCCTCTGCACTGGGGCAAAAAACCAGCGACCTCCGCTTTGACTCGAGGTTCAGCTGAGCTGGGGGCCTATTTTTAGTAGTCAGAATTTGTTAATTAATTGCACAATTGGAGATTGGTTGAGCTCAGCATCTGCTTCTGGTAAACTCTCTTTCCTTTCCCCTCTGGGAAGCAGCCTGTGGGGGAGGGGCGCCAGCCACCCCGGTTTGAGGAACTCACAGTTCTGGGTGGGTTCGCAGCCGGTCCAGCTGGTTCAGACTGGGTTACGCTATGTGTCCAGTCACTGATGTGGCCCCAGCAGTTGTTCTATACTGTTCCTGGCTATTTACTAGCTGCTCTGGAGGACGAACTAAATCCCACACCTCACTAAGCTGCCATCTTGGTTATCTTGATCCCAAGCCTCTTCCCCTAAATTTTAACCTCTACAGCCATCTCCCCCCAGGGCTCATACAGGCCTCTCAACAAAATGGAACTCCATGTTTCATCCTGCCAAAATCTGCTCCTCCTCCCCATTTCTCCTTTTCCCACCAGAGGTTCACCATGGTCTTAGGGCTTCTGTTCTTGGCACAGGGGAGGGGATGACTGGAGGGAGTATAAATTAGATCAGGTTCCGGCCAGATGCTGTAGAAAGGATTACCTGTATGGGGAATGAAGGGGAGCCAAGGTGGGGGTGGTGCAGGAGGTGTGTGTTGCCTTAGAACAATCAAGACCCTGGTGAAAAGATTTGACAGGTTTGTGACTTCACTGGCAGAGGTGGGTGACATGGTGCTGGTGGAGTTGGAAGAGTTGGTGGCTCTATCTTGGGGACTTGGGAATTCCTTGTTCTCTATTATCTGACTGGGAAGGTGGAAGTCTGATTCCCAACTCTTGCCCTGCAATTGGCTCTGCCCTGTTTCTCTGGGTCTCATCCTCACCTGTTTGACTGGAGGAGAGGTGTTGAAAGTGGACTAGATTATCTCAAAGGATCTTAACAGCTCAGGCTGCACAATTTTACCAGACCTGCGCTTTTGGAATACAACACAGTAAGTGGGATTGGGGACTGGCCTTAGCCCTGCAGTATTAATCCACCCCCCATTAAGGCCTGGCTGGTGCCCATGTGCAATAATTAACTGCTGAGCGGCCTTCGCCCGATCCTAGGCTCCACTCCAGGCTCCATTCCCGCTGCTTGCTTCACTGCCCGTCTCCAAGGCCACTAAATCACGGTTGTCTCTTGGAATAAGGAAAGGAAAGTGCTGCAGAGCAGAAGTCTGAATCAGACTGAGCCACCTCCTCTCCCAGGTAGGCTACTCCCCACCCCCTCCATCCTATGGCATGTGTTTTTAAAGCACTGCTGAGCTGAGAGGCTCCTCTGTTTGCCAAAACCCCAGAATATATAGGAGGGCAAACTGAGGCCCAGACTGGGAGCATGGCCTGCTGAAGGTAAAACTGTACATTAGTCCCTAAGCAGGCCTATTGCGTTTTCAGCCAGCATTGAGTTCTTTGCTTTTTCAGTCTGGGCTGTGAGGTGGTGGGATGGGGGAGTGGGGGGAAAGAGGGTTGTTTAAGGGGGCAGTCATAGCTGGACCATGATTTGAAGGTGAGACTAGGAAGCTGGGGAGGGACGTTGCAAAGTGATGTAGGTCACAAGGAAAGGGAGAAAACTCTGGCCCTAGAAATCATCCTCCGCAAGACAGACTATCCCCCGCATGGGGTGTGATCTACCGGGACCCAAGGTGGTGGGTCTTCTCCGCCCTCCTAAATGCTTGGAATTCATTTCCCACAGTTCCTCTTCATCCAGTCTCACTCAGCACAGTAAGGTGCAGGGGGGAAAAGTTGAAGGAGCATTGAACTTGAGGGTCTGCAGTCAGACTTAGGTGGTCTCTGCTATGTGGCTCCAGGCACATCCCTCAATCAGTGTCCAGCTGATAACACAGATTAAGCTGGCTGTCATTTGTCATTTCTCTACATTTACTCCTCAGAGGAGGAAACTAAGCCTCAAGGTGGTTTGAGCCTCCCCCCCCCCCCCCCCCCCCCGCCGAGGTCAAGCAGGAGGCAGATGCAGGCTGGGATCCAGAACAGACTCACTCTGAGCCTACTTCCCTCCCTCTCTTTGGAGATTAGTGAGTGATTGGGATAAGGAAGGGATGATTGAGTCCTGGAATGAAGGAATTAGCATGTGAGAGAATGAATGAACACTGGGATAAATGGGGTTGCATAATAATGGCTTCTGGAAAGGTAGTGCAGGGAATGGAAGGGAGAAGAGGTGGGAGGAAATTCAAGTCCAGGCTTCTCTGAGCCCTGTGGTGAACAGCTCAGGCCTAGCAGCCAAGGGCCCTGAGGGTGATGGGGGCCCTGTGGAGGCAGAGAGGGCACAGAAACGTTCACAGCTCTTGGGTGGAGAATGGGTTAGGGGGAGGGAGACTGAGAGGAACTGTGGGAAGTGAATTCCAAGCATTTTAGGAGGTACACCAGGTGACAAGTGGTGTGAGAGACAGATCACCTCCCACAAGTCAAAGGATTAAGGTGCCATGACTGCCTAGGGCAAGGCAGTTCTTTGGTAGGGAGCCCCAAGGGCTGTCCCATGCCCTGGAGCCTCCGCCTGTGCCACGTCCCAGATCACAGTGTCCCTTCAAGGCATTTAATGGAGTAGACAATTTTTTCTGACCAGGATTTTTAACTAGTGTTATATAAAACATTGAGCAAAATTTGGTTGGATATCAGAGTTTACTGAAACAATTCACCAATTGGGAAGATTTCAATTGCTGCAAGGTAGAGAGGAGTTCTGCTAACAAAAAGAGCAACAGGCTTTTATAGAGGAACAAGGGAATACATGGGAGAGAATTTTTATTGGCTAATGCAACTACGTTTCCTAGTAGCATTAATGCAGGCAGTTGCTTAGCAATGAGGAAGTTAGCTGGCGTAAGAATAGGGAGTTGGCAGTAGCTGATTGGTTATATTTAAGTTGTTTTCAGGGTGATTTATCCTACTAGTGTAAATATTTCACCACAGCACGTTTGCTTGATTGGTGGGTACAAGTGAATCATATTCCCTTTTTTATAATGCCTTTTAAAAAATCCTAAAGATTTATTTTACCCTAAAATATCTGGCTCCAAGGATTTCAATTAAAGGATTGTGGACTGTAGCAATCTCCTTACTATTTCTGCCTTTACCCAAACCCCATCCCTTAGTTGCATCATTTGGTCCTCAAGACCACCTGGAGAAGTAGTGAGGGCCCAGCAAGAGGCTGAGCCAGCAGGAATAGAAACAATCACCCATGGCAGTGCACTTGATAGGAAGCTGAGCCTCTTCTGGAGATGGGTACACAGTTTTATTGACAGGGTCTTCCCCTAAACCCAAAGGAGGACCCCAGTGGTCTCAGGGGAGGGGGTAGGGAGCCCCATTTGCTAACTTTCCTGAGCCTCCCCTAGCCTCGAGGATCCTCAGAGCACCCACAATGAAGGCAGTGTCTAATCCTATGCCTCCCTGTGGCTAGATGGTGCAGGAACTGTTCCAGGCTTCACTGTCCAGGCTCCTCCTACTTGGGGCTCTTCCCACACCTTGAAGCTCACTTATTCCTTGATGCCACTGACCACAGCTCTTCCTTCAGGGACAGACATGGCCTCACTGATGACAACACAGCTGCTGCTGCTTCTGGTGTCAGTGGCCACTGTATGGGGTGCCCAGCTGGGGACTAAGCGGGCCAGAACTGAACTTCTCAACGTCTGCATGAATGCCAGGCACCAGAAGGAAAAGCCAAGCCCCGAGGACAAGTTGCATGAGCAGGTAGGCCAAGCGGGGCTTTGGGGTGCAGAGGAGCTGACTTGGGAAGACAAAGGTAGGAGATCCAAGTGCAAAACCCCCCTACATGGGTATTGCTATCAGGAGAAAGGTGGAAGCTGAGAGGCTGTCCGAGGAGACCACAACGTGGAGCGAGTTCCCACATGGTGGGAACACAGGCACTGGGCACAACCAAAACTTTCAGCAAATGACTACTTTATTACTAACACGGCACAGAGTCCAAAAGAGCAGGGGAAAAGATCCCATCTTGTCTGGTCTCCCAGGAAGGGTCTCTCAAGTTGATAGATGGCAGCTCCTCACACCCCACTTCGCGTTGGAGGAGAGACGAATTTATGCTGTTCAAGGGTGGAGCAGTTATCTACCCAGGGTGAGGGGGTCCTGCCACTGAGAATTCCTGCCCTCATAAGCATCTGGTCTCCAGGTTTAAGGTCTGGTCAGGCCTTTTCATTAGACATCTTCTCCCCTAGAGTTGTGGAATGGAAACAGACTGAAACATCTCACAATTGAAGAGGAGGTGGGGGTTAGGCAAGGGCTGGGAGGTGGCTGCTGAGTGTGTGTTCATGACTTCCCCAGCAGTCCACCCCTCAGCCTCTCAACCAGGCCTAGCCTATATTGCATCATTTTCCACCACATAAGTCCACCTCTCACCTTTGACATGAAGTCAGAGATGGGCCAGGTCTGTTGGCCTCTGGGTCTCAACAATGTTGGCAGTAAAAGTCTGGGAACACCAGCAGCTTCACCTATGCAACTATTACTCCAAGCAAGGTAATCAGTCCTGTTGGATTAATGGGTGCATCCATACTCTCCTATGCCCAAGGAGACAGCAGAACAGGTCCCACAGAGAATTTGTTTGTATACTTTGCAGGCAATGGGCTTGATGTTGGATTTCAGTCACTGTTTCACCTCCCCTGCGGTATCAACCACTACATCAGGAGGTGTTAGCAATAGCAAATATGCCTCCTTGTCAGGCTAGGAGGAATCTAAGGCAATGTAATTATCAGACACTACTTTGGCTAGAGAATCTATGTTTTTTGCTGAGCTTGAGAGGCTCATACTGTGAATCAGCAATGTCAGCCAAGGTGGCTCACAGATTGCTTATTGTATTCATTGCTGAATAAATTGGAAAGATGACTGAGTCATTTGCCAGTTTCATTGCATCAGGAGTTGTTGCATCCTGACAAGTTGTCCAGGGGTATGAAGGAGAAGAGTGGCTGTGCTGTTATCTTTGTCGCAGGGCATAAATGAAAGACTTCCTGGTATTGGTTCAAATATGAGGCAGGGAAGATCAGTTTCTTTAGTGTCAATCTGGACTTGGCAAAGAAGAGAAAGGGAGTGAGATGGCAGATCCAGTGGTCGGTTGAGTTCTCTGCTGTCATGGTGTCTGTGGTCAGCTGGACAAAGGTATTTTCCTTCCAGGTTGCTGGTGGGTCAATATGGAGAAAGGAGCAGTAACCAGTCCTGACAGGGTGGTCATGCAACAACTTCCAGTGGGATATACTTTTCTTGGCCTATTTTCAGTAACATCTTTTCCTTCTAAGCTTACCCAGTCTGTCTGCCTCTTGTCTTGAGCTATAACTTCACCCCTTTTCCATTGATCTGGGTACTTTACCCATATCTTCCAGCCTACTTCCATCCTTCCTGATAGACAGGAGTTGCAGGACTTCTTGAAGGTGTCCCATGATCATTCCCAAGGGGACTGGAGGACCAATCGGGGTAGGCATCACCTACTATCTTCCAATATGCAAGCGTCAGGTCCTGCCTACTGGCTTGTTACCCCTTGTGTATTAAGCACTTCTAGGTCTGTTTCCCTCATCCCAACCCTCTGCCTGGTGACCCTAACCTCCCACCACCCTGGGAATCATGTGAAGGATATAATGGGATAAAAAAAAAAAAAGGGTAATCCCCTGACACTAGCTAGAAAGGAGAATTCCAAGTGGTGTGCTCTTGGACCCCCTTTTGTGGCTAGTCCTCATGGGTGTAAGGGTGGACACATAGCAAGGCCTAGGTTCCTCCCCCACCTTAGTCCCTCCCTGTGTTAGGAAGCAGGAGAAGGTGATGTTTCCCTTCTGGAGAACTGCTGAGTTCAGCTTCCAGAGGGCCCAAGTAAGACAGACGATTTCATCCAGTCAGGGTGTAGATGTCGTAGCTCCTTTTTCAGATGGTCATTAAAGTTCTCCACAATGCTGGCTGCCTGTGAGTGGTGGGTAACATGGAAGATCCACCTAATTCCGTGAGCCTGGACCCATTGTTGAGTGGATTGTGTAGTAAGGGGGGGGGGGGGTGTCCTTGGTCAGAGGAGATATCATCTGGGTACCTGAAGGGGTGGCAAAACTGCTTTTCCAAGGTATCCATGTATGTAAGCATCTGCACAAGCTGGAAACGCAAGACTATAACCTGAATGTGTGTCTATCACAACTGAGGCATAGGATATGCCTTGGGATGATAGGAGAGGGCTGATGTAGAACACTTGCCACGAGTGGCCTGGTGTGGCCCCTCTGGAAATAGCTTGTAAATGCCCTTTTCGGGCTATGGCTTGTAGTTGACATCACTCACATCAGTAAATGGCAGATGGGGCCTCTTTTAACAAAAGAGCTACTCTGTGTTCCTGGGCCCACAATTTCACAGTTTTGTAATTTCCATGTCCAGTTTGGTGATGAGTCTACCCAGCAGCATCCATAGGAAATTCAGCTATTTCATGGATGTTGCCAAGGGTAGATTTGTTGTCTTCATCCTTCCGGCAGGGCTCATCCTCTGCCTCTGCTCCAGGAGAGTCTCCAATCTCATCTGGTGTGAAAAGCAGCTCAATGCATCCTTTATTGGCTAGGTCATTGAACTGATGTTCATTGTGATATGGGCCCTTGCCGTGTGCATCAACATGGGTAATACAGATGGTGCCTTTCCATGCCACCAACTGTTACCGTAGGTCTCTCCCCCACACTGGAGAACCTTTAGTTCCATGAACCTAACCAGGCTGCTAAGCCACTGATGATGGCCCATGAGTCAGTAGACAAGTATACAGATATGCTTTGGTCTGAGTGTTTCAGGGCTAAGAGGACTGTGATAAGTTTTCACTGTTATTTCTCTAATTCCTAGAAAAATGCTTGGCTAAGTGTAAGTAGGAATTAATGAATTGCATTAATGGATGTTGTAATGACTGCATTTCTGAGCAGCTGCTCCCTCTAGGCAGTGTCTGCCTCCTGTGCTCCCACTGTCTCTGAGAGTGCCCTCCCCAAAGAGGGCCCCAACAACAAGGATTTCCCTGAAAGACCTTGGGGAAGGGGAACAAGAACTAGATGGGGAGAGGTTTCATGTGGGAATATACTGGCTGTGGTGGGCCTGAGAGTTAGTCTCTATGTCTTCTCCCATTCAGTGCAGTCCCTGGAAGAACAAAGCCTGCTGCTCTGTCAATACCAGCCTGGAAGCCCATAAGGATATTTCCTACCTGTATAGATTCAACTGGGACCACTGTGGAGAGATGTCATCTGCCTGCAAACGGCATTTCATTCAGGATACCTGTCTCTATGAATGCTCCCCCAACTTGGGACCCTGGATCCAGAAGGTACGAATGTCTGCCCGTGTGCCCCCAACCCAGCAGAGGATCTCTCCAGACATCTCTGTAGTCTGCCCCTTCTCTCCCCAGCTCTAGTTCTATTCAGGTTGGGACTATCGAGATTCTTGAGCCTAAGCCCTTCTTCTCAACAAACATCCCCCCAGGTGGACCAGAGCTGGCGCAAAGAGCGGGTCTTGAATGTGCCCCTGTGCAAAGAGGATTGTGAGCTGTGGTGGGAGGACTGCCGCACCTCCTACACTTGCAAGAGCAACTGGCACAAGGGCTGGAACTGGACCTCAGGTGAGAACCAGGGGAGTGTTTGGAGGTAGAGAAGGTGGAAGTGTTAGGGTGTGGGATGAGCATGTGAAGATTTGGGGTTTGGGGTCTGGTAGAGCTATAGACAGTTCTGGGTCCAATAGCTGATCTTCCTTCCTCTCTACAGGATATAACCAATGCCCAGTGAAAGCTGCCTGCCACCCTTTCAGTTTCTATTTCCCCACACCTGCTGCTCTGTGCAATGAAATCTGGAGTCACTCCTATGAGTTCAGCAACTACAGCCGAGGGAGTGGCCGCTGCATTCAGATGTGGTTTGACCCGGCCCAGGGCAATCCCAACGAGGAGGTGGCGAGGTTCTATGCTGAGACCATGAGTAGGGCTGGGTGCCATAGGACATGGTCTCTCCTGTTCATTTTATCCCTGGTGATGCTCTGGCTGCTCAGCTGAGTTCGTTCTACCTTGTGATATCTACACATCCCAGACCTATTCAGTCTCACATCTCCTAGGTACTCAGGTCCTGCTGCATGGTGGGGCCTCTGACAACCTGTTTAAATAAACACTCAAGACACTTCGTATACATCTTGTGAATTATTTGGGAGTAAATAGGAATGTGACTGTTTTGCTTCACAGATCCCAGTGGTTGAAGCCAGTCAGATTAAGTTGATTCCCAGTTCTGACACTTGTGTGAACTTAAGCCAAACACTTCACTAGCCTTCTGACTTAGGGTACATTCATAGCTCACAACTTCATTTTTCCCTGTAGCACTAATCTAGGAACAGGCCCTGGATATTATGATGCAAAATTGATCCCAAGTCTTCCAATGTTGACTATGTGCTCAGCTCCACAATAGAAGGGATGGGAATGGAAGTACCCAACATGTTTTGGAAGGGGGCCAGCAAGAGCCATACTCCACTAACAGCTGATACCACAAAGCGTTATATTTAAGCATTTAGATAGTGTTTTAAAAAGCTTATAAAGTATATTTATTCCTATGAGGTTAGATATTGTTATCTGCACTTTACATATGTGGAATTGGCACAAACGTTAAGAAATTTGGCCAAAGCTGCCCCCTCCTTAAGAACTGGGATTCCACTCCAGATGGTCTGGCTCTTAAGAGCTTGACTGAGTCAAGAGGAAGCTCTTTTCCTTTGACTAAGGCTGAGCTGGCTTCTGACAGAGCTAGGACTGGAACCCTAACCTTGACTCCTAGAATGGATCTCAAACTAGTGATCTGAGAGGTTTTTTAAAGGCATTGATACCACATTAAGTATAGTTTATAACCACTGGAATAAGCTAGGCTAATATCTCAGTGGCTTAATATAACAAGTGTTTCTTTTTGTTCAAGCTACAGTGTTTAATGTGGGTTATTAGTGGGATTTTGCTTCTCCCTCAGGGTCCCAGGCTGATGGAGGCTCCCTTTTATCACACACTTCCCTGAGACAGGAAAAGGGACCTTGATGAATTTCATATGGACTCTTAAAAATTCCATGGCTAAGAAACGATGATCATGCATCTATGTGATGATGTTAAGAATTACTGATTGCATATGTAGAATGGTATGATTTTAAATGTTGGGTTAATTTCTTTTTTTCCGTTAATTAAAAAAAAAAAAAATTCCATGGATTTCATTGCCCAAACCAAGTCATAGCCATGCCTAACTCCAAGAAGACCAGGAAAATTCAATCACATCATGTGCCTGGAAGGAGGGGAGAACTGGAATACTTTACCAACCTAACAACTACTACAGAGACCTTGTTAACTTAGGGTCAGTTCATATTTATGGAATGGCCATGCTTATACATTTTTCATTTAGATTGTAGTCAGAAGGAAGACCAAATCATTTAGACTATACACATGATACAACATGGAAAATGAAGCAGTCCACTGGCCACCATCCTAGGTAGCCTTGCAAACAAGGCCAATTGAGAAGCCAGTTGATAGGGTATATTCTCCTATGAAGTCAGTGGCACTATTTACAAATACGACTTGTTTACAGATATATTAGAATTAGTGAAATTTAAGATTAATGCTGTCTCAATCCAACTTACCTATTCAAAGGCCTGATGTGCTATTTCTGAACCATTTATAAAAGTACTTATCTGAATGCCATTTTTTTTGTAGTTGTCATCCTCAAGTTGAGAAGTCATTAGCTTGTAGAAAGTATTAATAATTTTCTATATTAAGAGCACCTACAGGTTTAATATCCAGAATAAAAAGAGATTCTACAACTCAACAAACAAAAAGACAATCCAATTAAAAAATGGGCAAAAGACATTAACAGACACTTTCCAAAGAGAAAATACATATGACTCAAGAACATATGAAAAGATGCTCAGCTTCACTGGGTATTAGAAAAATGCCAATCAAAACCACAATGAGGGTGGGCCACAGTGGCTCAGCAGGCAGAGTTCTTGCTTGCCATACAGAGACCCAGGTTTGATTCCCAGTGCCTGCCCATGCAAAACAAGAGAAAACAAAACAAAATAAAACACAGTGAGATAACAACTCATACCTACTAGAATGGCTAGTATTTTAAAAACAAAAGAAAACCACAAGTGCCAGAGAGGATGTGGAGAGACAGGCACACTTATGTACTGTTGAAGGGAATGCAGAATGGTGGAACTGCTCTGGAAGGTAGTTTGGCTGTTCCTCAGGAAGCTAAGTATAGAATTGATATACGATCCAGCAATCCCATTACTAGGTATTTATTTGGAGAAATTGAAGGCAAGGACACAAACAGACATTGCACATCAATGTTTATAGTGGCATTATTCACTAAGAAATGGAAACAGCCCAAATGTCCATCAACAAACAAGTGGCTAAACAAACTGTGGTATATATATATATGATGGAATATTATTATGCAGCTGTAAGACAGAATAAAATCATGTAGTATGTAACAACATGGATGAATCTTGAGAACATGCTGAGTGAAATTAGCGAGAAACATACTAAAAATATTGTATGGCTTCATTAATATGAACTAACACTAATGAGTAAACTTTGAGAGTTAAAGTTGAGAACACAGGTTAACAGGAGATAGAAAGAGGGTAGAAAATGGGCATTTGATGCTGATCGAGTACAGAATGTTCAACAGGATTTATTGTAAAGATCTAGAAATGGGTAACACAATATTATCTGATGGCAGCACAATATTCCAAGTATAGGGGAACTAAATCTAAACTAAGTCACCAAGTCTGAATGTGATTGAGGGAGGAGGGCTGGGGGCATTCATAACACCAGGAGGAAAGATAGATGAGAAAGACTGGGACCATGTAACTTAGCGATGCCTAGAATGAACAATGAGGGTGATTAAACGTACAGATATAAAAATATTTTTGCATGAGGGAGAACAAATGAACGTCAACATTGCAAGGTGTTTAAAATGGGATGTTATGTGGGGTGTTGGGAATATAATCAATGCAAACTAGTGTCTATAGTTAACAGTAACATTGTAATATGTTTCCATTGAATGTAACAAGGGTAATATGCCAAAGCTAAATGTCAATAAACTGGGGACAAAAGCATAAATTATCAGGTTGGGGCCTATTGTAAAGGTTACTAGATTATAAACTATTGTAAAGGTTACTAGATTATAAACTCTTACAGCAGTCACATCTATTCTTGAGTTGTAACTGTTTTTCTAAATTCTGACATACTGAGCTATGTTTTGGTAATGGATGGGAGTGATGGTAGCACAATATTGTAAACATAATTAACATCACTGAAATATACATCTGAGTGTGGCTAAAAGGGGAAATGTTATATTGTATATATGATAATAGGATAAAATTTTTTTTTAATTCATGAAACTTACTATACAAACAGTGAACTGTAAGTTAAACGATGGACACAGTACAATTATAAAAATGCGCTTTCACCAATCATAACAAATGTACCACAATCAATGCAAGGTGTTAATAGTACAGTGGTGTGCTGATTTGAATCTGTTGTGTATCCCAGAAAAGCCATGTCCTTTAATCCTCATTCAATATTCCTGGGTGGTATCTTCTTTTATCGTTTCCATGATGATGTGACCCACCCAATTGTGGGTGGTAACTTTTGATTAGATGGTTTCCATGGAGATGTGTCTCCACCCATTCAACGTGGGGTTGCTTCCTGGAGCCCTTTAAGAGGGAATAATTTTGGAAAAAGCTTTAGAGCCACGAGTGCCATGAGAGCCACCTGAACTGACAGAGCCAACAGAACAGACAGAGCCCCAGGGAAGCTGTCGAAGAGAAAGCTAGCAGATCTTCCTATGTGCCCTTCCAGCTGAGAGGGAAACCCTGAATGTCATCGGCCTTCTTGAGCCAAGGTATCTTTCCCTGGATGCCTTAGATGGGCATTTTCATAGCTTGCCTTAATTTGGACATTTTCACAGCCTTAGAACTGTAAACTTGCAACTTAATAAATTCCCCTTTTTAAAAGCTGTTCTGTTTCTGGTATATCGCATTCCAGCAGCTTTCAAGCTAGAACAGGTGGTATATGGAAATCCCGCATTTTATGCATGATTTTTCTGTAAACCCACAATTTTTCTAATAAAAATCTAATAAGAATGTTATACCTACAACACTGATACTGTCATAAGAACAGACATACAGATCAATGGGAGAGAACTGAGGGTCTAGAAATAATATTATATATATATATATATATATATATATATTCAACTGATTTTTAACAAAAGAGCTAAGGCAATTCATTGAGGAAAGTATGGTCAGTTTAACAAATAGTATTGGGACAACTGATTACCCATTTGTAAAAAGATGAACTTAACTCATGTAATTCACAAAAATTAACTCAAAATGAAAATGGATCATAGACCATTAAATGTAAGATCAAGACAATAAAACTTTTAGAAGAAAAAAAATCATCTTCCAGAGGCATTGTGTTAAGCAAGTATTTCTTAAATTAAAGCCTGCATCCATTGCTTATTTCTGTTTTAGACCAAAAGTGCAGTCCATAAATGAAAACACTGATAAACTGGATATCATTAAAATTCAAACTTTTGCTTGGGGTGATAGAAGTCTTGGTAATGAATGGTGTTGATGGTAGCTCAACATTGTGAATGTAATTACCACCACTGAATAGTATACCTAAAAGTGGTTAAAGTGGGATTTTTGATGTTTATATATGTAACCAAAATGAAAATTAAATTGCAAAATTCATAATTTTGCACTTAAAAAGATACCATCAAATGTGGGAAACCCAGGTTTGATTCCAGATCATGCACCTCTCTCCCCACCTCAAAAAGATACCATCAAAAAAATGAAAAGACAAACGGAGAAAATATTTCCAAAACACTTTGGATAAAAAACATGTAACCTTAAATCTCAACCAATAAACATCCATAATATACAAAGAACTTATAATTTAATAAGAAAAAAATCATAAGTGGGCAAAAGAACTAAACAGTTATTTCATCAAACAAGGTATGCAAATAGCTAGCTAATAAATACATGAAAACATTGTTAATCATTAGGAAATACAATGAGATACCGTTCTACAATCACTGGAATAGATATAAAGTAAATAAAACAATAACAAATGTTGGCAAGGATGCAGAGAAATTGGAGTCCTTATATATTGCTGGTGGGAACGTAAACGGGTTCTCAAAAAGTTAAATGTAAAAATGCCATATAAGCCAGCAATTTAACTTCTACATATCAGCCCAAGAGAAATGAAAATATATGTCCATAAAGACTTGCCCGTGAATGTTCAGAGCAGCATCATTCATAATAGCCAAAAATCTGGAAAAAAATTAAACATCCATCAACTGATGAGTGGATAGACAAAATGTAGTATATCCATAAAATGTAATACTTTTCAACAATAAAAAAGTAATGACCTGCTAACAAATGCTACACCACAGACAAATTTCAAAGACATTATGCTAAGTGAAAGAAGTGTGACACAAATGACCACATATGGTATGATTCCACTTATATGAAATTTCCAGAAAAGGGAAATTCATAGAAATGGAAAATAGATTAGTGGTTGTCTGGTGATAGGAATAGGAATAGGGATTAATTGTATATGAGTATGAGGGATCATATGAGGGGATGAAAATGTTCTAAAACTGATTTATGGTAAGTTCATACCATTTGATGAAATCATTGAATTTTACGGTATGTTAAATAAGATAAAAGAATATTGCCTATAGGATACTCTCCCTTGCCATGTTAGCTTGTAGGGAATTTTTTATGATTCTGAATTTCTATGACTCTGAATCACAATATGATTATGAAGTTCCAGTGTACACATGAGGGAAAGTATTTTAAAGAATGTAGTATATAACTTCATAAAAATCTATCATCTGTAGATCATTTAAACAATACAAACACAGGAAGCCCAGAATAAGAATGAGGGCCTTTAATCTTGTATAGCTTAATGTAATGCCTGGATACATCCCAGAGTATATTAAGCAGATAATCAAAAAGTATTAGCAAAAAAAAAAGTACTAGCAAAGTCCCTTGAGGGATGGGAGAAAACATATGAAACTATCAAACTTTACCACTGGGGAAACCCCTTATAAAAAATAATAAGGGGACTTCCGGGCCAAGATGGCAGCTTAGCAATGTGCGCATTTTAGTTCATCCTCCAGAGCAACTATTAAATAACCAGAAACAGTACAGAACAGTTCCTGGGGCCATGTCAGTGACCGGACACACAGCATACCCCAGTCTGAACCAGCTGGACTGGCTGCGAGCCCCCCCAGAACCGTGAGTTCCCCAAGCTACAGTGGCTGGCATCCCTCTCCCACAGGCTGCTTCCTAGAGGGGAAAGGAAAGGGAATTTATTAACAGCAGGGGCTGTGCCCAACTAAACGCCAATTGTGGAATTCACAAATTCTGACTTCTAAAAATAGGTCCCCAGCTCAGGTGAACCTGGTCAAAGCAGAGGTTGGTCATTTTTGCCCTGGTACCAAGGGGGCAGGGCTGATGGAAAAAGATGAAAAAAAAGGAAACAGAGGTTTTTGTGGCTATGTTTCTACAAAGGCTTGACTGCCTTTGGATATAGCAGGAGGGCTTCTCAGGCTGCAACTGCCCGAGGCATAGGCAGAAACAAGCTTATTCGAGGACTTGTCTGGAGGCTGTGCCTTCCCCAGGGGAGGGGTGAAGCCCAACTCAGGTGGAATTCCTCTCTCAAGGAAGTCAGACACCAAGGCTTGGTAATTTGAAGCCATTAAAATCATGTCCCCAGCAGGGAGAGTCTTCCAAAGTTAAGGGGCCACATAACTTACGCTGGTGGGACCTGCAAGCAGACAAGCACCACATACTGGGCAAGATAAGAAAAACAGAACCCAGAGACTTCACAGGAAAGTCTTTCAACCTGCTGGGTCTCACCCTCAGGGAAGACCGACACAGGTGACTCTTTCCTCCTGAAAGGAGGCCAGTTTGGTCTGGGAAAATCTGGCTGGGGTCTATAATACCTAAGTAGATCCTCCTAAGGGTGGGGGGAAAAAGACACCATACACGCAGGGCAAGAAACAAGAAAACAAGAACTGAAAAATTCTCCTCTGTTAAACAAAACCTAAGCTAGAGGTCCAGAAAAAGCTGAACTGAAGGTCAAAGAAAAGATAGACAAAAAATTCATCCAGCAAGAAAACCCTAGGTAAAAGAAGTGAAAGCAATCTCTAGAATAAACTAATTAAGGTAACTAAATGCCTAGATGCCAGCAAAAAATAACAAATCACACTAGGAAAATTGAAGATATGGCCCAGTCAAAGGAACAAACCAACAATTCAAATGAGACAAAGGAGCTGAAACAATTAATTCAGACTATACGAACAGACATGGAAAACCTCATCAAAAACCAAATCAATGACTTGAGGGAGGATATAAAGAAGGCAAGGAATGAACAAAAAGAAGAAATTGAAAGTCTGAAAAAACAAATCACAGAACTTATGGGAATGAAAGGCATGGTAGAAGAGATGAAATAAACAATGGAAACCTACAATGGTAGATTTCAAGAGCAGAACATAGGATTAGTGAACTGGAGGACGGAACATCTGAAATCTGACAAGAAAAAGAAAATATAGGGAAAATAATGGAAAAATATGAGCAGGGACTCAGGGAATTGAATGACAATATGAAGCACATGAATATACATGTTGTGGGTATCCCAGAAGGAGAAGAGAAGGGAAAAGGAGGAGAAAAACTACTGGAGGAAATTATCACTGAAAATCTCCCAACTCTTATGAAAGACTTAAAATTACAGATCCAAGAAGTGGCGCGTACCCCAAAAAGAATAGATCCAAATAGACGTTCTCCAAGACATTTACTAATCAGAATGTCAGAGGTCAAAGAGAAAGAGAGAATCTTGAAAGCAGCAAGAGAAAAGCAATCCATTACATACAACGGAAGCCCAATAAAATTATGCATAGAGCTCTCAGCAGAAACCATGGAGGCGAGAAGACAGTGGGATGATATATTTAAATTAAAAGAGAAAAACTGCCAACCAAGAATTCTATATCCAACAAATATGTCCTTCAAAAATGAGGGAAAAATTAAAACATTTTCACACAAAAAACCACTGAGAGAATTTGTGACCCAGAGACCATCTCTGCAAGAAATACTAAAGCGAACACTAGAGACAGGTACAAAAAGACAGATGAGAGAGGTGTGGAGAAGAGTGTAGAAAGGATGACTATGAGTAAAGGTAAAAAGAAGGAAAATTAGATATGACATATAAAATTAGATATGACATATAAAAACCAAAAAGCAAAATGGTAGAAGAAAGTACTACCAGTGCAGTAATAATACGAAATGTTAATGGATTAAACTCCCCAATCAAAAAACATAGACTGGCAGAATGGATTAAAAAACAGGACCCATCTATATGCTGTCTCTACTCAAAGGACATGAGGGCAAGGACACAAACGGACATTTGCACACCAATGTTTATAGCAGCATTATTTACAATTACCAAGAGATGGAAACAGCCAAAATGTCCATCAACAGATGGGTGGCTAAACAAACTGTGGCGTATACGTACGATGGAATATTATGCAGTTGTAAGACAGAATAAAGTCATGAAGTATGGATGGACCTTAAGGACATTATGCTGAGTGAGATTAGCCAGAAACAAAAGGACAATACTGTATGGTCTCACTGATATGAACTGACATTAGTGAACAAACTTGGAATATTTCGTTGGTAACAGAGACATCAGGAGATAGAAATAGGGTAAGATATTGGATAATTGGAGCTGAAGGGATACAGATTGTGCAACAGGACTGAATATAAAAACTCAGAAATGGACAGCACAATACTACCATAATAATACAATTATGTTACAACACTGAATGAAGCTGAATGTGAGAATGATAGAGGGAGGAGGGCTGGGGGCATAAATGAAATCACAAAGAAAGATAGATGATAAAGAATGAGATAGTATAATCTGGAAAAAAAAATAATAATAAGGGACGCTCAAATCAATAGGCCAAGCCCTTGATCTTTTTATTTATTTATTTATTAAAAAAATTAACAACAAACAAAAACATTAACATATCATTCCATTCTACATATATAATCAGTAATTCTTAATATCATCATAAAGTTGCATATTCATAATTTCTTAGAACATTTGCATCGATTTAGAAAAAGAAATAAAAAGACAAGAGAATAAGAAATAAAATGATAACAGAAAAAAAAAGATTATACATACTATACGCCTTACCCCTCGCTTTCATTTATCACTAGCATCTCAAACTAAATTTATTTTAACATTTGTTCCCCCTATTATTTATTTTTATTCCATATGTTCTACTCGTCTGTTGATATGGTAGATAAAAGGAGCATCAGACACAAGGTTTTCACAATCACAGAGTCACATTGTGAAAGCTATATCAGTATACAATCATCATCAAGAAACATGGCTACTGGAACACAGCTCTACATTTTCAGGCAGTTCCCTCCAGCCTCTCCGCTACATCTTGAACAACAAGGTGATATCTACTTAATGCGTAAGAATAACCTCCAAGATAACCTCTCGACTCTGTTTGGAATCTCTCAGCCATTGACACTTAGTCTCATTTCAGTCTTCCCCCTTTTGGTTGAGAAGGTTCTCTCAATCCCTTGATGTTAAGTCTCAGCTCATCTAGGGTTTTTCTCAATCCCTTGATGCTGAGTCTCAGCTCCTTCCCAAATCTCTGTCCCATGTTGCCAGGAAGGTCCACACCCCTGGGAGTCATGTCCCATGCAGAGAGGGGGAGGGTGGTGAGACTGCTTGTCATGTTGCAAGCCCTTGATCTTGAGGCTTTTTTTTAAGGTTTATGTATTTAGCAGAGAAGCTTAGCCTACCTATAGGTATGTCTTAAGAGTTACCTCCAGAGGACCTCTTTTGTTGCTCAGATGTAGCCTCTCTCTCTCTAAATCCAACTCTGTAAGAAAAATCATTGCCCTCCCCACTATGTGGGACATGACATCCAGGGGTAAAGTCTCCCTGGCAGCGTGGGACATGACTCCCAGGGATGAGTCTGGCCCTGGCACCATGGGATCAACAATGCCATCCTGACCAAAATGGGGAAAAGAAGTATAACAAATAAGGTATCAGTGGCTGAGAGAGTTCACATACAGTTGAGAGCCTTCTCTGCTACCTATCATAATTTGCCAACCCCCAACCAAAACCATTCCTGCCAATCCTAAAGAACATCTAGGGCATTATATAAGATTCTACAAAGGTTCCATGCACTGGGGTAACTTTCTAGTAACCTACAACCTCCAGATGTGTCCCCAGACCAGATAAGTCTTGAAATGCAAAGGGGCAAACCTCTCCAGAACATCAATTGGTTCCACCCCCCATCCCATATTAGTGACAGCCCCTTCCAACATGAAAAAGTTAGAATGGGCATAGCCCAAATAACCCTAAAGAGTGGGAGAAGGATCAAAGGTGATGGTGGAGTTATACAGAGAAGGTTGGGTTTAACAAATGAGTATGATTGCTGAATCATTATATTGATATTTCTTTTAGTCTCCAATACGTTAGAACAGCTAGAAGGAAAAACCTAAAATTGTGGAGTTGTAACCCATACCAAACTCTGAAATCTGTTCTGCAACTAATAGTTGCAATGTGCTTTGAAATTTATTGCTATTTTGTATATATGTTATTTTTCACAGAAAAGGAAAGTTGATTGTGATGATAAATTCAAAGGTATAAGATGATATTGTGAGCCATTGATTGTACACTTTGGATGAATACATGGTATGTGAATATATAATATATATCAATTTAGAAATATACCATCCGAGATAAATTCTATTCCACCATGAACTTGGAGAGACTGGTTAGAACAACATGGCAAGAAAGAAGGGAGCCTGTTCTTGGTGTAGATGTTGACAATGCCAGTAGAAACATTTAGGAGCATGGCCTATTGACTAAGGTTTTTTCAGAGAGAGAATTTTGTCCAGTTGGCACAAGCATGATCTGCTAAAGTGAGGGTTAGAGACCATATTAATATTTATAAAAAGAACATGAAGTACATTACCCAAAATACCAAGACAAATAACCACAATCAGATCTTTCCCAGTAAGTACCCTCATTCCTTTAAAATAATTTCTAATTTCATTCTCTTGGGTTAGCATTTCCCTCCATAGACATCTTCTGCTTTAGGGCTGGAAGTTTCTGGAAATTCCTATCAACTTCTCATAGGTTTAATCATCCAAATGTTAATTTATGATGACAATGTCAGATTCATGAGTCTATTTCCTGTCAGTAAATTATGGTAGGAAACCTTAGGCAAACAAGAGGAGAGACTAGAAATAACCTGTTGATAGTCCCAACTGGTCTGGTCTCTCTATTACTGTATAACTTCAATAGCAAAATGAAAGACAGATTAATTTTTGTTGGAGTGTAATACATTATAGCACAGACTTATTGGTGACTGCTCAGTTTTTTTTTAGGTCTCAGTTGATGACTGCTTTGAGGAGAACATATTATTAGAACCTGAGGCAGGAGAGGGGGATAGGAAGAGTTAGTCTTTTTAGCCAACTTAAAACACTATTACTACTTTGTATTAAGAACAGACTGTGTATTTAAAGACCATTTTTCTCATGACCACCAAAAGCTAGGAGAGAGGCAAGGAACAGATATTCCTTTAGGAGCCTCCAGAAAGAACCTTGTTGACAATTTGATTACAGACTTCCAGAACTATGAGAAAATAGATTCCTACCATTTCAAACCACCCAGTTTGTGGTAATTTGTTATGGCAGCCTTAGGAAACTAATACAGTACCCCAACATTATTTAAACTTTAAACCCTACTTCTTAAAATAGAAGTCATCTGAAGAAGCAATTCTGGAATGGAAAAATAAGGATATCTGAATATCTGCTCCCCCCTAAAAGCAATAAGAACACTGCAAAGTTGTCAAACTTTTCCACAACCTGGGAACCAACCAAAGGCTTTTAACAATCTGAGGAGCATTTATTCAAGAAAAATGCCCAAATACCAGTAAGAGCAGTGAGCTTTGTAGCATTTTAACTTGTTTCGCTTCCATCCTCCTCCCCACACCTTCTTGGTTGTCTTCAATGTCAGCACTTTCACAACTACAGCACATATGAAAGCCAGCAGCCTGGTAGCCACTGGAAGGGCTGTATGGGTTCCATCCTTAGAGAAGTGTCGTTCTTTGATCTATCTGGCAGCTTCCTGTAAGAGCCCAACCACAAGTCTAGTCTTTTATTGACCTGACTCAGAACTGTTCAGTGAGAAACTCTACCCTCAGGATGTTTGTCTAAACAATTAGTAGCAATTTAACATCACAGCTGCCTGAGGTGGGAAAACAAATCTGGGCAAACAAGATGCTGGCAAAAAAACTTAAATAAAGGGATATATGTGGAGTGAGACATTCACAAGGGGCTTTGAAAAGGTCTAACATATTCCTGAAGATCTATGTAGGAGTCTACACACAAGGGCAGGGCTGTGTTATGCCCAAAAAATATTTGAGAAGACCCCAATCTCTCAACTCTGATGATCTTGAAACCCTGCATTAGAATGAAGTAAGACTATAGCAAAGTAAACTGCCAGAGGATTGAAGGCTTAGACCAGTTAATACATAGGGCCTCTCTACAAGAAGTGGGAGACTTATTGGTTCAAGGCATTTAAGGAAACCTTTGCCCAATCATTAGCTGATCACTAAGGTAACTGGGAAGAGATTTTGGTGGCTTAATGCAACAAACAAAACAGACTTAAAAGAATTAGTCCATGTAAGTAACTAAACAAACAAACAGCAGTGGCAACAACAACAATATACAGCAAAAACAACAAACCCTGGAAGGGTGGGGGATCTCATTCCCAGAGTTGTCATGTTATATTATTTATAATATTCAGTCTTAAAAAAGAATTGTGAGATATGTGAAAAAACAGGAAAGTACAGCCCACATACAGGGAAAAAAGCAGTCAATAGAAACAGTTCCTGGGAAGCTCAAATGTTGGACTTGCTGGACAAAGACTTTAAATAAGCTATTGTACTATAAATAAAAACTAAAGAAGACTATGCCCAAAGAGTTAAAGGAAAATATGAAAATGATGTCTCACCAAAAATAAAATATCATTAAGGAGAAATTATTTAAAACGACCAAAGAAATTCTAGAGTTGAAAAGCAGACAAGTTAAAAATTTACAAGAGGGGTTCAACAGCAGATTTCACCTGGCAGAAGAAAGAATCTGGAACTTGAGAACAGAAATTGTCCAGGGGGACACTGCGCTTCAGCTGCGGGTTGAGGCGGCTTCCGGTGTGACCCGGTATTTGTACCACCCTTCAGCTCCTTTTTGGTGTAGAGATGCCTAAGAAAGCTGGTGCGACGAACAAGGGTAAAAGCCAGGGTAAGGAACCAGAGAGACCACTTTCTCGCTCTGGTCCTGTGGCAGTTGATCCTAAAGGTTGTGTCACCATAGCCATCCATGCCAAACCCGGCTCCAAGCAGCATGCTATGACAGATTTGACACCTGAAGCCATAAATGTAGCTATTGCATCACCTCCCTCAGAAAGAGAGGCTAATGCAGAGCTCTGTCAATACCTTTCCAAGGTCTTAGAACTCAGGAAGAGTGATGTGGTTTTGGATAAGGGTGGTAAATCTCGTGAGAAGATGGTGAAGCTTTTGGTCCCCACAACTTCAGAAGAGATCTTAGAGAAATTTAAAAAGCAAGCTGAAGACAAATAGAGGCCAGAAATGAAACATACATCCTTGAGAAACATTTTTACTGCTACCAATGAAGAGGCTGTTAAATAGGAAAACGTATTTAAGTGCAGAGAAAGAAAATATACATATATAGATATGGATATAGTTATTTATTAAGAACAAAACTAAAAATTTTTAAAGTACTATACACTGATTATAGGGCTTAAAATTCCTGACCCAAAACAGCTTGGAGCATGTAACTATGATCTCATGGCACACCAGAATTACAGAGCTGGAAAGGAAATCCAAGATGACCTCAGTTTACCCCTTTCATTTTAGGATGGAGATTCTAGTTTCCAGAGGTTGAGAGACTTAAGATCGCACAATGCAAGATGGTGACTAGAATCCAGATCCTTTAATTCCTAGTTGAATGCAGTTTATCCTGAGTGTAAATTAAAATATTTCTATTTGTGCTTCACTTGTTTAGAACATTTCTGGAATTCTAACAGTTTACAAGTAACAGAATACCTGTCACTACATTGTAGTCTTACCTTATATTTTAAAATGCTTATCTAAATGCAAAAAAAATGTTTTCTACACCTTTTTAAAATTATATTGAGGGTGCATGTGTAGTTCACTGGTAGAATTCTAGCCTGCCATGTGGGAGACAAGGGTTAAATTTCCAGCCTATGCACTCAAAAATATCGTCTACAGTCCATGGCTTAATTTAGGGTTTATGTCTAACGTTTTGAGAAACTCCCAAACTGTTTTCCAAAGTGGCTACACCATTTTACAACCCCACTAGCAGTATATGGGGGCTTCCAGTTTCTCCTCACCAACTCCTTTTATTGTCCAGCCTTTGATTATAGCAGTCCTAGGGGATATGAAGTAATATTTCATTCGGTTTTGGTTAGCCTTTCCATGATGGCTAATGATGTTGAGCATTTACTGGCCATTTGTTTATCTTCTTTGGAGAAAGTATTTTCTCCAAAGAAAAGAAAATAGGAGAAAGATAATAGGGTGGTATATGGGAATCCTGTGTTTTATTCATGATTGTTTTGTACACCCACAACTTCTCTAATAAGGAAAAAAAAGTTAAACATAGTCTATCCATATGACCTAGCAATTCTATCCTAGGTATGTGCCTAAGAGACATGAAAACAAATGTCCACACAAATCCTTATATGAATGTACATAGCAGTATTATTCATAACAGTCAAAAAGTGGAAACAGCACAAATGTCCTTCAAACAGATGAATGGATAACTAAATTTGGTAAATCCATACAGTGGAGTACCATTTGGCAAAAAGTACTGATACCTGCTACAGCATGGATGAATCTTGGAAACATGCTAAGTAAAAGAAGTCAGTCACAAAATACCACATGTTGAATAATTCCACTTATATGAAATATCTAGAATAGGAAAATCCATAGAGACAGAAAGTAGATTAGTGGTTGTCAGGGGTTGGGAGAAGGATGTAATGAGGAGTGATTGTTAATGGGCAGAGGATAAAACTAATATTACTTGCTGGTAACAGTTGCACCACTGTGTGAATGCACTAAAAGTCACTGAACTGTACATTTTAATAAAATAGGTCCTATAGAATGTGAATTATATCTCAGTAAAACTGTCATAAAGAATGAAATTATTTTTGTATCAAACATCCTATAATACAATGTTACTACCTTGTTTGACCCTGTTGAGTGTTATGAAGAATAAATATGTATATACAGACAGGAGTATGTAAATAAAAACTTTTCTGTGGCTACCAAGTACTTGAAAAAGTAGGTTTTAAAATTTCAATACATAAAAGTAATGAGAATATTCCTGGACCATGCACCACCACCACCCCAAAAAAATAGTGAGCTTAATACACTGATACTAATACTAATACTAATAAAATCATTATTATGGTTTGACATACTTATCTCATTGAGGCCTTTCTTTTCTCTTTCTGAAATATTTTAAAGCAAATTTCAAAAATCACTTCCATTGCAGAGAATTTAATCACTAGTCTCTTCAGAACTCTCGTTCCTCCCTGCCATGGTGACCAGGCAACATTAAAAATGGTGGCTACTCCTCCAGTTTGGATTTCAGAGTAGAGAGACATGGTCTAGGTCCCCAGTTGTTTAGAGTAAGCAAAACCAAACCAAAACAAAAACCTTATTGCTTTAAGCTATTTAGGATTATCGCTGTATTACCTATATCACACGCATACACCTTCTATCTTAAGACTTTTGACAAATACGCATCAGGTTTTAATATTACTTGATTTATCACTCAGAATTGCCAAGGGTATGTGTGGCAACAACAATAACGACAACAACAAATCCCAAATCTTAGTGGCTTAAAGAACAAAAGTTTCCTTCTCACTGATGCTTCCTGGACATTGTGGGTTGGCTGGGAGTTTCATTCCTCATAGTCGCTCAGAAACCCAGGAAGATGAAGCAGCTATGATCGTGAACACAGCACAATGGCCAAATAGCAGAAAATTTCCTCCTGTAGGTAGAAGACAAATACAGGTCATCACAATTTTGCAACGGTTATCTGCTTATCTAGCTTGTTTTTGTCCTCTAGGTACTTTAATAATCTCTCAGACATGTAACAAAGACAAATGTCTATGAGCTATGAATCTGCCTTCCACCCACGGAATTTCATAGTTCCTGGACCCCAGAATACTGACAGACACCTGCAAGTTGACACTCTATTCCACGTCCTGGAGCGTTCATAATCTCTCAGTCGTAAATCATCTTTGGTAACACAACCATCTCCCAAGTCCCTAAATGGTGAGGCTGATGTCAAATAACTGCTACAGATCCTTACCTTGTAGGGATGTGTCACCATGGTGACCCCATCATAAGGATACCTAGTTTTCTAGGAACTCAAAACGCCCCTTAAATTTTTCAACTCAGGTAGCAAGATGTCCTAATCAGAATAAAGGACGTTTAAATGGCCTGAACTGATCTTTAGAGGCTGGGCTGTTAATCAGATTAATATTTTAGTCATTCTAAGATGTACATTTTTTCACGTTTTATCTGCTAAAATTGGTATGCATCTTATAATCAGTGTAATAAAAAAGGTGATTTAATTGGCAGAAATTTTTTTTTCTGGTCATTCTTTGTGGTACATTACATAAAGGTGCATCCTTTCCAGTTACATCGGACATGACATCCGGGGGTAAAATCTCCCTGGCAGTGTGGGACATGACTCCCAGGGATGAGCCTGGCCCTAGCATCGTTGAATCAACAATGCCATCCTGACCAAAAGGGGAAAAGAAGTGTAACAAATAAGATATCAGTGGCTGAGAGAATTCAAGCAGAGTCAAGAGGCTACTCTGGAGGTCACTCTTTTTTGTTGGTTTTTTTTTTCGCATGGGCAGGCACCGGGAAGCTAACACGGGTCTCCGGTATGGCAGACAGTAACTCTGCCTGTTGAGCCACCGTGGCCCACCCTGGAGGTTACTCTTATGCAAGCTTTAGTTAGACATTGTTACCTATCATAATTTGCCAAACCCCAACCAAAACCATTCCTGCCAATCCTAAAGAACATCTAGGGCATTATATAAGATTCTACAAAGGTTCCATGCACCGGGGTAACTTTCTAGTAACCTACAACCTCCAGATGTGTCCCCAGACCAGATAAGTCTTGAAATGCAAAGGGGCAAACCTCTCCAGAACATCAATTGGTTCCATCCCCTATCCCATATTAGTGACAGCCCCTTCCAACATGAAAAAGTTAGAATGGGCTCAAATACCCCTAACGAATAGGAGAAAAATCAAAGGCGATGGTGGAGTTATACAGAGAAGGTTGGGTTTAACAAATGATTATGAGTGCTGAATCAGTATATTGATATTTCTTTTAGTCTCCAGTGTCTTGGAGCAGTTAGAATTAAAAACCTAAAATTCTGGAATTGTAATTCATACCAAACTCTGAAATCTGTTCCACAACTAATTGTTGTGGTATGCTTTCAAATTTATTGCTTCTTTGTATATATGTTATTTTTCACACACACACACACAAAAGTCAATTGTAATGATAAATACACAGCCATAAGATGATACTGTGAACCATCGATTGTATACTTTGGATAATTACATGGTATGTGAATATATAATATTATATCAATAAAATTTCTTTAAATTAAAAAAATAATGGTACATCTTTCAATAGACAGTGACTCAGATTTGATGATATATGGTGCTACCAATGGGTAGAAACTTCAAACATAAAAAAAGTTCTATTTAAAACAGGCCACAAAAATTGCTTAATTATGTTTTCAGAAATGCTGGGGAATGAGATATTGACATTTATCAGATTAGAGACAACTTTTTTGCTCTGTGATCCTCAACAAAACTCTTGACTTCTTTACCTCAACTTCCACCTCTGTCCTCTTGGCTGCTCACGAATTAACCTAACAGTTATCATTTAAGCCCACTCAGTATGTATCAGGCTTTTCCATACGTAATGTTCAATGATTTTCTGGCAAAGAAACCAAAACCTATCAAGGTTCAATAGTTTTTCCCAGTCATGAAAGGGATGGAGTAATCACTGGGTCTTGTTCACCTGAAACTAAAGCCTGGGTTCTTCTCCACCGGATCATATCTCTACCAAGCTAGCCTTATCCTAAGAACCACTTGAGGTACCTTAAAAATGCAGATTTCCCCTTGAAGAATGAATGAGTCCCTAAAATTTTGATGACTATTGAATGAGTGGATCCTGGAATGAGGGAATTAACAAGTAAAAGGATAGATTAAAACAGGAATGAATATGCTGACCTTGAAGAAGCAGTTTAGGGAAGGAAGAACAGAAGAGCTGAGTAGGGATTTAACATTCTGTGGTCACAGCTGACACTGCTTGTGCTGCTGAGGACAGACCAGTGGGGACAGCCCAGGAGCCTGGAGTTGTTGCCAGCCTGGAGAGAGATCAACCCAGACACAGCTGAGCAGGCTCAAGACAGCAAAGGAAGTCCAGGCAAGATGCCTTAAGCGGGGCTGAGGAGTAGGGTGGGGGATGGGGGGTGTGTGTGACACGCGCAATGGGGAAAATCAGCAGGTTTGTGCATAGGAGAGGAGCATATTTTTCTTTAGAAAGATCACTCTGACTCCTGTGGGGAAGGTGATCTGAAGGGGAAGGAATTGGAGGAGGAAAGACCTGAGCTCAAACAGGGCCATGGGAAGTTATTTCCAAAAAGATTTTTGGAGGGATCTTTGGCAGGGCTTGTTGACCAACTGCATGTGGGTAATGGTGAGGGAGAGAAAGGGTTTCCATTTTCAGCTCTTGGTACTATATTGAGAGAACCCAAAGGAACAGATCTGTAATGACAGGAATGGGGATGAGGGATGGTAATGAATAGAGAAGGGGGCCATCCCTTTTCTTCGGGTGTCTCCCATGACTCCAAGCGTTTGGTTGGCTGCTCCACTGTGGAGGACTTTTATGCTATCTGTCTGGCCCAAGGGTCTCTGCATTTGTTTTTTGGAAGATAGGATAGGGAGCTGCTGCATTACCCCAGAGAGGCTGAGGAGGTCAGCGTTAGGACAGGATGAGAAGGCGGAATGGATTTCAGAGACTAGGGAATGAAAAAGAGGAAACAAAACTGTTTCTCTTTTTTCCTATTTCTATATCATTTAACTAAATGGTATCCTGTGTATAATCTCATTTGATCCTCTGAATAGTGTGGAGAATTCAGCAGAGCTAAGTTGCTACCTTTCCTGGGGCTAACAGGATTTCTAAACGGGCATGGGAACCAGGTATTCCAGGATCTAATCACAGGGGACTTCCTGGGGCACAGGATGAGGACACTGTGAGTTCCCGCTCCAGGGGAGGAGGGATGGGCCTGAACTATTGAATTACTTTTCATAGATGAAGTCCAGAAGGAAGGTGTGGACAAAAGGGATCTCCTCCAGCTTGGGACTATTGCCCACCAACCCACCCAATTTCCCTTTTGAGAGGATAGGAGACCCTGCTTTGCCAGCCTTCTCTACCTCAGCCTCAGGGAGCCTCAGGGTTTGATCCCATCCATCACAGTGGAGCTGGAGAGACTGAGGCAGGCAGTGAAGTGGGGCCCCTGTGCGTGGCTCTTTTCCCTTAGGTCTTGCACACCCTAACCACAGCTCCTCCTGCAGGCACAGGAGTCATGGCCTGGAAACTGACACCGCTTGTGCTGCTTCTGGCCTGGGTAGTCGCCACGTGCAGTGCCAAGGACAGCACAGACCTGCTAAACGTCTGCATGGATGCCAAGCACCACAAGACAAAGCCTGGCCCTGAGGACAAGCTGCATGACCAGGTGTGGCTGGAGTGTGGCTCTGGGTCAAGGAGGCAGCTGACAGGGAAGAGGAAGTCAGGGTGGTTGAGGAGGGGTCAAAGGGTCAGACACTTCCTGAGTTATTATATTTTAACAGTTTTTTTTAATTGTGAAAAATAGCATATATACAAAAAAGCAATAAATTTCCAAGTACATTTTAACAAGTAGTTATAGAACAGATTTTAACATTTGGTATGGGTTACAGTTCCATGATTTTAGGTTTTCATTTCTAGGTTCTCTAAAGTACTGGAGGCAAAAAGAAAAATCAGTGTAATGATTCATTCATACTCATCTGCTAAACCCTACCTTCTCTGTATAACTCTACCATCATCTCTGGCCTTTCTCTCACTCTTTAGGGGTATTTGGTCTATGGCCATTCTTAATTTTTCATATTGGAAAGGCTGTCACTAATATGGGATAGGGGGATGGAACTAATTAATGTTCTGGAGAGGCTGGCCCCACTGCATTTCAAGACTTATCTGGTCCAGGGACTCATCTGGAGGTTGTTGGTTACTAGAAAGTTACCTGAGTGCATGGAACCTTTGTAGAATCCTTTATAATACCTTAGGTATTCTTTAGGATGGACAGGAATGGTTTTGGTTGGGATTTGGCAAATATGATAGGTAGCAATGTCTAGCTGAAGCTTGCATAAGAGTGACCTCCAGAGTAACCTCTTGACTCTATTTGAACTCTCTCAGCCACTGATACCTCATTTGTTACACTTCTTTTCCCCCTTTTGATTAGGATGGCATTGTTGATCCCACAGTGCCAGGGCCAGGCTCATCCCTGGGGGTCATCTCCCATGCTGCCAGGGAGACTTTCACCTCTGGATGTCATGTCCCACGTAGGGGGGAAGGCAATAGTTTCACTTGCAAAGTTGGGCTTAGAGAGAGGGAGGCCATATCTGAGCAACAAAAGAGGTCCTTCAGAGGTGACCCTTAGGCATGCCTATAGGTAGGCAAAGCTTCTCTGCTACATACATAAGCTTCACAAGAGCAAGCCTCAGATCAAGATTAGGTGATTTGGGTGTCCCTAATGTTTGACGCAGTAAGATCCTGAGTTATTGCTGTGGGAGAAAATAAAGGTGAGGTGGGGTGGGGGGAGGCTGAAGTGACCCTAGTGCTCCCCTTGAAAAAGACACCATGCCACCAATAATATGTGGTTATTTGTGAGTGCCACTAGGTACTATGTTTTCTGTACGTGATTTCATATTCCCAGTGGTGCTCTGTTGTAGATACAGTTCTCCTCCATATGACACAAATGAGGAAACTGAGGCCCAGAGAAGCACTCAGAGGAATTGGACATGACCAGCCCTTGTAGTAGGGCTGGGAAGGGCTTCTGTAGGGATTTGAAGATTGAGAAACTGTGGGGGAAGATGGCCATTTCTCTGTTCATGATGTGCCAGCCCCATGGAGTGCCGGGACTAGAAGAAGATAAAGTCCCTTATGACTGTGATAAAGGGTATAGTGTTTTTACATTCACACATTCTATAAAAATTTATGCCTGTGGATTGCAACCCTATGAGACTCAGTGTCTCCTTTTATGACAAATATTTTTATACTATCTTTACTATCTGGGAATGAAATTCAAAGCTAATATAACCAATCTGCACATGCAATTAAAAAATATCAACATTATATTCTATCTGCAATGCAGAGGAGAAGCAAACAGAAAGTAATTTGTAATAAAAGAATGTATATTTCAATATGTAAATTCTCTGGTGTGATTACATGAGAAAACATGAAATAGCACATACTTCCTTTTATTTGCAAAATCACTATGAAGGGGGCAGCTACAAATGAAGATTGATACAAGTGTATTCCACTCACATCTTAAATATTGTAAGATACTGTAAGGAGTATGGCCACTGATGACATGATTTTCTGAAACAGTGAATAATTTCAGTCATACAAAACATATAGTATAGACTTTGTAGTCCTGGAATTCCAGTCTATATTTAAAAACTTGCTAAAATATGGTATGTCTATATGTATGATGGAGTTAGGTTCCAGATTTAGGAAGTCATAGATAGGTTTTTCATTCATATTTTCAGCAAACATTTTTGAGGCCCTTCTATGTGTCTGATACTGGCCTAGCCCTGGGGGACACAGATCCTAATACTTGCCCAGAAGAATAACTGTATTCGACATACATTACTACATGGATCACTCCTTCTCCCCCTTTAAGACTTTGCTTAAATGTCATCTTTCAGTAAGGCTTTTCCCAATCACCCAATTTAAAATTTCAACAATCTCCCACTCCCTGCTTTAATTTTCTCCATATCATTTATCTTACCTTGACATATCATGCTCTTCTTTTAGTGTTTTATTGTCTGTTTTCCCTGACTATAATGTATTTCTGTCTGTTTCATTCTCTACTGTATTCTCAGCATCTAGAACACTGCCTGGCATACAGTAAGCATGCAATTATTATTATTTTTTTTTACAAATAAATAAATATAACTTTTTAGAAGTGTGAAGTACCATATAAATGATTGCTATTGCCCCCAAGACAGGGCTCTCTCTGGGCTCCCACAGCCCCCTGACCATACCGTTGTGACTATGTTTCCCCTGAGATGGGGTTCCTGGAGGCTCTCACAGTGAGCATTCCTCGGAAACACCTACTTGGGGGATGGGTGGGGAGCAAGAACCAAATGGGGAGAGGCTGGAGGTGTCAGACAGCTGCGGTGAGGGAAAGTTATTCCTGTGTCCGTCCCCCTCCCTCAAGTGCATACCTTGGAGGAAGAAGGCCTGCTGCTCAGTCAGCACCAGCCAGGAACTGCACAAGGACACCTCTGCCCTGTATAACTTCGACTGGGAACACTGCGGCAGGATGGAGCCTGTTTGTAAGCGCCACTTCATTCAGGACAACTGTCTCTACGAGTGCTCCCCCAACCTGGGGCCTTGGATCCAGCAGGTACTGGTATCTCCCTTACCCTGCCCCAGCAGGGTGCCTCCAGCTCAGTCCCCTTCAAGGCTGGCTGCCAACATCCCTGGCTGAGAGGAGCCCTTCCTTTCCGCCTCCCACCCAGGCGAACGAGAGCTGGCGCAAAGAGCGGATCCTGAATGTGCCCCTGTGCAAAGAGGACTGTGAGCTGTGGTGGGAGGACTGCCGCACCTCCTCCACCTGCAAAAGCAACTGGCACAAGGGCTGGGACTGGACCTCAGGTGAGAGCCTGGGGAGGGGGAGATGTTAGGGAGAGGTTAGGTTTCAAAAACGGGCTTTGAGGATTTAGAATTGGGTGAGAATTTCTAGGGGTACCAGCAATGAGTTTTGGGGCCTAGGGGCTAAAGGTCTATGTCCACTATTTTCTCCCCTTGCAGGAATCAACAAGTGTCCAGCCACGGCTACCTGCCGCACATTTGAGTCCTACTTCCCCACACCTACCGCCCTGTGTGAGGGTATCTGGAGTAACTCCTACAAGGTCAGCAACTACAGCCGAGGGAGTGGCCGCTGCATCCAGATGTGGTTCGACCCAGCCCATGGCAACCCCAACGAGGAGGTGGCCAAGTTCTATGCAGCTAATATAAAGGTTGCAGCAGTGAGTGCTGGGGCTGTGTTCCTTTGGACCCAGCCTCTCCTGCTCAGCCTGGCTCAGATGCTGTTACTCTGGCTCTCTGTCTGAGAACAGCCTGGCCTGGCCCTCCCCTCTGCCTGCCTGGGTGAGTAAACTGGGCTTAGCTCAGCTCTCACCAATGAGGGAGCCTTATGTATACCTCTGCCCATTACTCACCCCACTCTTCCATCACCCAGTTCTTGCTCCATGGGACTAGGGGTTGCTCTGATAGCCAGTTCTAATAAATAGATTGAGGCATCCTTATGTCCAATGAATTGTTTTGGTGTGAGTCTGTGGGTGGGTGAGGGACAGATTCCATCGCTTTTGGATTTCTTCAGATTAGAGTAACTAGATCTGGGTATGAATCCAGATCTTACTTATCATGCGAAAGTGAAATAGTCATTCCATACACAAGTAATGGCCTAATTGAGGAGACAACTAAGGAAAAAATTCCATTTAAAGTAGCAACTAAAGTAATCAAGTATCTAGGAATAAACTTAACTAGGGATGTAAAGGTGTACACAGAAAAATACAAAACATTGCTAAAAGAAATGAAAGAAGATCTAAATAGGTGGAAAGACCTTCCCTGCTCATGGATAGGAAGGTTAAGTGTAGTTAAGATGTCAATTCTACCCAAATTGATCTACCAATTCAACACAATACCAATAAAAATTCCAACACCTACTTTGAAGATTTGTAAAAGCTAGTTACAAAATTCATTTGGGGGTTTGGTTCCTGGTCCCTTCCCATGCCCCCAAAATTCATTTGTAAGGGGCAGTGCAAGGATAGCTCAGTAGTAGAGTTTCACCTGCCATGCTGAAGACCCAGGTTTGATTCTCGGAGCCTGCACATGCCAGAAAAAAAAAAAGAAAAAAGAAAAGAAAAAAGAAATTCATGTGGAAAGGAAAGAGACTTCTAATAGCTATAAATAAAAGAACAAAGTAGGAGGATTAACATGTCCTGATTTTAAACTATTACAAAGCCAAAGTGGTCAAAACAGCATGGTACTGGCACAGAAATAGAAGTATTGACCAATGAAATCAAATTGAGAGGGTGGAGAAAGATCACCAAAACTATGGTCAATTGATTTTTTTAATTTGGATTTGGTATTCTATTTTTTTAAATATATATATGTATTTTAATTAAAAAATTTTTTTAAACATAACAATATACAAACATGAACATTCTTACCATATGATCATTCCATTCTTGGTATATAATTAATAACTCACAATATCATCACATAGTTGTATATCCATCATCATGATAATTTCTTAGAACATTTGCATAAGTTCAGAAAAAGAAAAAAATTCATGCATACCATACCCCTTACCCCTCCCTTTCATTGATCACTAGCATTTCAAAAGACTAAATTTATTCTAACATTTGTCCACCTATTATTTATTTATTTTTAATCCATATGTTTTACTCGTCTGTTGATAAGGTAGATAGAAGGAGCATCAGATACAAGGTTTTCACAATCACACAAGCAAAGTCTTAAAGGGGGGAAGGAGTGATCCATGTAGTAATTTATGTTGAATACAGTTATTCTTCTGGGCATGTATTAGGATCTGTGTCCCCCAGGGCTAGGCCAGTATCAGACACATAGAAGGGCCTCAAAAATATTTGCTGAAACTATGAATGAAAAACCTATCTATGACTTCCTAAATCTGGAACCTAACTCCATCATACTTATGAGCAACAAAAGAGGCTCTCTGGGGGTGACTCTTGGGCCTAATTTTAAATAGACTGAGCCTATCCTTTCTGGGGATAAGTTTCATATGAACAAACCCCAAGATTGAGGGCTTGGCCTATTGCTTTGGTTGTCCCCACTGCTTGTGAGAATATCAGGAATTCTCCACATGGGGAAGTTGAATTTTCCCCCTTTCTCGCCATTCCCCCAAGGGGTCTTTGCAAATACTTTTTCATTCACTGTTCAACTCACTCTGGGATTTATCGAGGCATCACTCTGGACAAACCTAAAAAATCTCATGGTCAATTCATTTTTGACAAGGTCCCCAAATCCACTGAACTGGGATAGAATCGTCTTTTCAATAAATGGGCATGGGAGAACTGGATATCAATAGTCAAAAGAAGGAAAAAGGACCCTTTACCTTAAACCCTGTGCCAGTTCAAATCTGTTACGGACCTCAGAAAAATCATGTCCTTTAATCCTTATTCAATATTGCTGAGTGGGAACTTTTTGATTATCCATGGAGATGTGACCCACCCAATTATGGGTGGCAACTTTTGATTAGATGGTTTCCCTGGAGATGTGTCTCCACCCATTCAAGGTGGGTTTGCTTACTGGAGCACTTTAAGAGGGAACCATTCTGGGAAAAGCTTTAGAGCCCACACAGCCAGACACCTTTGGGGATGAAGAAGCTCCCCTGGGGAGCTTAATGAAACAAGAAGCTCTGAGAGAAATTTAGCAGATATCACCATGTCTGCCATGCACCTTTCCAGTTGAGAGAGAAACCCTGAACATCATCGGCCTTCTTGAACCAAGGTATCTTTCCCTGGTTGTCTTAGATTGGACATTTCTATAGCCTTGCTTTAATTTGGACATTTTCATGGCCTTAGAGCATGTAAACTTGAGACTTAATAAATTCCCCTTTTTAAAAAGCCATTCCGTCTCTGGTATATCACATTCCAACATCTTCCAAACTTGAGCAGATTTTGGTACTCAGAGTGGGGTGCTGTTGTGGTTTTCAAATACTAAACATGTTGGGATGGCTTTTTAAAGGGATAAGGGGACGATTCTGGAAGAGTTGTGAGGAGCTTGATGGAGAAGGCCTTTTTTAAAAATTTTTTTTTTATTTTATGTTTTTAAATACCAAAAAACACCAAGCAAATGCAAACATTCCTATTTTGATCATTCCGTTCTACATATATAATCAGTGATTCACGATATCGTCACACAGTTGTATATTCATCATCATGATCATTTCTTGGAACATTTGCATCTATTCAGAAAAAGAAATAAAACGAAAACAGAAAAAAAATTATATATACCATACCTCTTACCCTTCCCATTCATTGATCACTAACATTTCAAACTAAATTTATTTTAACATTTGTTCCCCCTATTATTTATTTTTATTCCATATGTTTTACTCGTCTGTTGACAAGGTAGATAAAAGGAGCATCAGACACAAGGTTTTCACAATCACACAGTCACATTGTGAAAGCTATATCATTATTCAATCATCTTCAAGAAACATGGCTACTGGAACACAGCTCCACATTTTCAGGCACTTCCCTCCAGCCTCTCCATTACATCTCGAATAACAAGGTGATATCTACTTAATGCATACGAATAACCTCCAGGATAACCTCTCAACTCTGGAATCTCTCAGCCAGTGACACTTTATTTTGTCTCATTTCACTCTTCCCCCTTTGGGTCAAGAAGGTTTTCTCAATCCCTTGATGCTGAGTCTCAGCTCATTCTAGGGTTTTTCTCAATCCCTTGATGCTGAATCTCAGCTCATTCTAGGATTTCTGTCCCACGTTGCCAGGAAGGTCCACACCCCTGGGAGTCATGTCCTATGCAGACAGGGGGAGGGTGGTGAGTTTGCTTGTTGTGTTGGCTGGAGAGAGAGGCCACATCTGAGCAACTAAAGAGGCTCTCTTGGGGGTGACTCTTAGGCCTAATTTTGTAGGCTTGACCTATCCTTTGTGGGGTTAAGTTTCGTATGAACAAACCCAAGACTGGGGGCTCAGCCTATAGCTTTGGTTATCCACACTGCTTGTGAGAATATCAAGAATTCAACTTGGGGAAGTTGAATTTTCCGTCGTTCTCACCACTCCCCGAAGGGGACTCTGCAAATACTTTTTTGTTCATTGTTCAAATCACTCTGGGATTTATGGGGGCATCTCTCTGGACAAACCAACAAAATCTCATGTCCTACTCAAGGTTCCATGTACTCATGGTGTTCAATTAAGCTGTATACATAAATTATATCAGGAAACGCACTAGTCAAAATATAAATTGTGTACCAAATAAACATTTTTTGCTTTAAGTCTCACACATAAGCTGAAAATTTAAAATATTAATTACCATCTATTTTTAGCACCCTGCAGTAATGACATTCCTTTGTTCTTCCTCATGCAAAAGCATTTTTTAAAATTTGTACATTCAGTCACTATCATTATACATTCTAGGCATTCCTAGATTATATCATCTCAATCTTTACCATTTCTTTCTTTCTGGTTTCATTTGTGCCCCCAGCCCTCCTTCCTCTATCATTCTCATATTCAGCTTCATTCAGTGTTTTAACATAACTGTATTACAGTTAGGTAGTATTGTGCTGTACATTTCTGAGTTTTTATATTCAGTCCTGTTGCACAATCTGTATCCCTTCAGCTCCAATTACCCAATATCTTACCCTATTTCTATCTCCTGATAGTCTCTGTTACCAACGAAATTCTCCAAGTTTATTCCCTAATGTCGGTTCATATCAGTGAGACCATACAGTATTTGTCCTTTTGTTTCTGGCTAATCTCATTCAGCATAATGCCCTTAGGGTCCATCTATGTTGTTACATACTTAATAACTTAATTCTGCCTTACAGCTGCATAATATTCCATCGTATATATATACCACAGTTTGTTTAGCCACTCTTCTGTTGATGGACATTTTGGCTGTTTCCATCTCTTCACAATTGTAAATAATGCTGCTATAAACATTGGTGTGCAAATGTCCATTTGTGTCCTTGCCCTCATGTCATCTGAGTAGATACCTATCAATGGTATTGCCAGCACATATGGCAATTCTATATTTAGCTTTTTGAGGAACCGGATGGAGAAGGCCTTGAATGCTTTGAAGAGACTGTTAGTAGAAATGTGGGTTCTAAAGATACTTTAGTGACAAGGCTCTACACAAAAATGAGGCCTGTGTGATTGCAAACTGGAAGGAAGGTGATCCTTGTTTTAAAATATCAGATAATCTGGCCAAATTGACTAGTGGCTTTGTCTGGAAGGCAGATTTTAAAAGCCATGAACTTGGATATTTAGCAGAAGATATTTCCAAATTAAATGTGGTAAGTGTGGCCTGGTTTCTCCTTGCAGCTTATAGTGAAATGCAATAGGAAAGAGATAAGCTGAGAACTGAACTCTTGGGTACAAAGAAACCAGAAGGTGATGTTCTAGAAAATTCTGGGCTTCCACATAGGGAGACCCCAGAGAATGGTGCTCCACGTGAGGATATGGAACCAGTTAGCTGTATTTCAGAGAAAGCCAGGACTGGAGATGGAGTTACCCAGGAAGGATCTGTGGAAACTCCTTGTCTGATGGGCATGATCCAAGCCTACTGCACAGAAAGGCAACAGAATGCTGTGGGATCTGTATAAACGCAACCACTGCAGTCTGAACTAAAAGTCCCGGGAAAGGGATAAAGTAAAGGTAAAATAACTTCAGAGGCAGAACTATGGACTCTGAAGTCTGAAGTTAAAAGAACTTGAGCCAGGAGAGCAGACCCACCCATGCATTTAGAGAGGTGAATATGCCCAGAAGGCAGAGGCTGGGCCTTCCATCTCCTTTTAGTAGAAGAGTTGTGCTGCCTCAAGCCTTGGAGAGGGTGGAGTACATTCCTTGGGGATTAAGGAGAACCTGGCTGCCACCACATGGAGGGGTTGAGCAAGTGCCCCACAGATGGCAGAGGGCCTGGGTGTGGCCCCATACTTGGAGAGGGTGGAGCCGAGAAAAAGGTTGTTCTAGTTTGCTAGCTGCCGGAATGCAATATACCAGAAACAGAATGACTTTAAAAAAGGGGAATTTAATAAATTGCTAGTTTACAGTTGTAAGGCCGAGAAAATGTCCCAATTAAAACAAGTCTATAGAAATGTTCAATCTAAGGCATCCAGTAAAAGATGCCAGTGAAGGCCAGTGAAGTTCAGGGTTTGTCTCTCAAGTGGAAGGGCACATGGCAAACACAGCCAGAGTCTCTCTTTCATCTGGAAAGGCACATGGTGAACACAGTCAGGGTTCCTCTCTCAGCTGGAAGGGCATATGGCGAGCACAGCGTCATCTGCTAGCTTCTTCTCCTGGCTTCCTGTTTCATGAAGCTCCCTGGGAGGCATTTTCCTTTTCCTTCTCCAAAGGTCGCTGGCTGGTGGACTCTGCTTCTCGTGGCTATGTCGTTCTGTTCTGCTCTCTCTGAATCCTTCATTCTCCAAAATGTTTCCTCTTTTATAGGACTTCAGAAACTAATCAAGACACACCCAAATGGGTGGAGACATACTTCCTCCAATTCAGTTTAAACAACCACTCCTGACTGGGTTACATCTCCAAGGAGATGATCTAACTACAGATTCAAACATACAGTATTGAATAGGGATTATACTGCCTTTCCGAAATGGGTTTAGATTAAAACATGGCCTTACTAGGGGACATACATCCTTTCAAACCAGCACAAAGGTATTCTCCCCAATGTCCCCCAAGGTTGCATTTAGAGAGAGGCGGGTCGCTGCATAGGCCCTTGGAAAGGGTGGGACTGCTGCTTTCTAAAACCCGGAAGATAAATGACACTCAGACTTTGAAATCTAATGGACTTTGCCCTGCAGTTTTTCGAAACTGCTTGGGTCAGGTAATCCCTGTGTTTCTTCCAATATCTCCCTATGAAAATGGGAAAATGTACGTTATAACTGTCCCTTTTTGTTATATGTTAGCAGCAAATAACTTGTTCTGACTTTTAAAGGTCCAGGGCCAGAGGAGAATTTGGGAATTAGGACAGACCATGCCTGTAGCTGATTTTGGTGAGATTCTGTACTGTTTCTGACTTTGTATTGCATAATGTTACAGAAATGGTTTAAGGCTTTCTGATACAGTGATGGGATGAATGTATTTTGCATCTGGAAAGAACATGTCTTTTGGGGAACCAAAGGGTGGAATGTGCTGGTTCAAATCTGTTGTAGACCACAGAAAAGCCATGTTCTTTTTTTTATTATTTTTTTTTATTTTTTGCATGTCTGTGTTTATTGTCTGGTTTCCTATCTATATGTATCTCTCACTGTATATCTCTATGTCCATCTGATAAAAAATAACAGCAGAGGGTGCGAAGGTAGTTCAATGGTAGAATTCTCACCTGCCAGGTAGGAGACCCAGGTTCGATTCACAGCCCATACACTTCCCCCAGAAAACAAACCAACCAACAAAAAAAAAAAACAGAACAAAACAAAATAATCCAACGAACGCTGTTGCAATGATGGGATACTCACATGGAAAAAGAATGAAATGTGACCCTCACTCTGCATCATACAAAATAAATAATAATAATAACAGCAGGTTTTTCTTTAAACATAGGCAGGCACTGGGAATTGAACTCAGGTCTCCAGCATGGCAGGTGAGAAATCTGCCACTGAGCCACTGTGGCCCACCCTAACAGCAGTTTTTCTTTTTTTTCTTTCACTTTTTTTTTTATTAAAAAAAATTAACTAACACAACATTTAGAAATCATTCCATTCTACATATGCAATCAGTGATTCTTAATATCATCACATAGATTTATGATCATCATTTCTTAGTACATTTTCATCGATTTAGAAAAAGAAATAGCAAGACAACAGAAAAAGAAATAAAATGATAATATAGAGAAAAAATAAAAATAAAAATACAAAAATATATAAAAAAACAAAAAAACAAAAATAAACAAAAAAAACTATAGCTCAGATGCAGCTTCATTCAGTGTTTTAACATAATTACATTAAAATTAGGTAGTATCGTGCTGTCCATTTTTGAGTTTTTGTATTCAGTCCTGTTGCACAGTCTGTACCCCTTCAGCTCCAATTACCCATTATCTTACCCTATTTCTAACTCCTGATGGTCTCTGTTACCAATGACATATTCCAAGTTTATTCTCGAATGTCGGTTCACATCAGTGGGACCATACAGTATTTGTCCTTTAGTTTTTGGCTAGTCTCACTCAGCATAATGTTCTCTAGGTCCATCCATGTTATTACATGCTTCATAAGTTTATTCTGTCTTAAAGCTGCATAATATTCCATCGTATGTATATACCACAGTTTGTTTAGCCACTCGTCTGTTGATGGACATTTTGCCTGTTTCCATCTCTTTGCAATTGTAAATAATGCTGCTACAAACACTGGTGTGCAAATGTCCGTTTGTGTCTTTGCCCTTAAGTCCTCTGAGTAGATACCTAGCAATGGTATTGCTGGGTCGTATGGCAATTCTATATTCAGCTTTTTGAGGAACCGCCAAACTGCCTTCCACAGTGGTTGCACCATTTGACATTTCCACCAACAATGGATAAGTGTGCCTCTTTCTCCGCATCCTCTCCAGCACTTGTCATTTTCTGTTTTGTTGATAATGGCCATTCTGGTGGGTGTGAGATGATATCTCATTGTGGTTTTGATTTGCATTTCTCTAATGGCCAGGGACATTGAGCATCTCTTCATGTGCCTTTTGGCCATTTGTATTTCCTCTTCTGAGAGGTATCTGTTCAAGTCTTTTTCCCATTTTGTAATTGGGTTGGCTGTCTTTTTGTTGTTGAGTTGAACAATCTCTTTATAAATTCTGGATACTAGACCTTTATCTGATATGTCATTTCCAAATATTGTCTCCCATTGTGTAGACTGTCTTTCTACTTTCTTGATGAAGTTCTTTGATGCACAAAAGTGTTTAATTTTGAAGAGCTCCCATTTCTTTCTTTCTTTCTTCAGTGCTCTTGCTTTAGGTTTAAGGTCCATAAAACCGCCTCCAATTGTAAGATTCATAAGATATCTCCCTACATTTTCCTCTAACTGTTTTATGGTCTTAGACCTAATGTTTAGATCTTTGATCCATTTTGAGTTAACTTTTGTATAGGGTGTGAGATACGGGTCCTCTTTCATTCTTTTGCATATGGATGTCCAGTTCTCTAGGCACCATTTATTGAAGAGACTGTTCTGTCCCAGGTGAGTTGGCTTGACTGCCTTATCAAAGATCAAATGTCCATAGATGAAAGGGTCTATATCTGAGCACTCTATTCGATTCCATTGGTCGATATATCTATCTTTATGCCAGTACCATGCTGTTTTGACCACTGTGGCTTCATAATATGCCTTAAAGTCTGGCAGCGTGAGACCTCCAGCTTCATTTTTTTCCCTCAAGGTACTTTTAGCAATTCGGGGAACCCTGCCCTTCCAGATAAATTTGCTTATTGGTTTTTCTATTTCTGAAAAATAAGTTGTTGGGATTTTGATTGGTATTGCATTGAATCTGTAAATCAATTTAGGTAGAATTGACATCTTAACTATATTTAGTCTTCCAATCCATGAACACCGTATGCCCTTCCATCTATTTAGGTCTTCTGTGATTTCTTTTAACAGTTTTTGTAGTTTTCTTTGTATAGGTCTTTTGTCTCTTTAGTTAAATTTATTCCTAAGTATTTTATCCTTTAGTTGCAATTGTAAATGGAATTCGTTTCTTGATTTCCCCCTCAGTTTGTTCATTGCTAGTGTATAGAAATGCTACAGATTTTTGAATGTTGATCTTGTAACCTGCTAAAAAGCCATGTTCTTTAATCCTCATTCAATACTGCTGGAAGGAAGCTTTTTTTATTATCCATGGAGATGTGACCCATCCAATTGTGGGTGGTAACTTTTTAGATAGTTTCCCTGGAGATGTGTCTCTACCCATGCAAGGTAGGGTTACTTACTGGAGCATTTTAAGAGGGAACCATTTTGGAAAAAGCATTAGAGCTCACACAGCCAGAGACCTTTGGAGATGAAGACGGAAAACGCCCCCTGGGAATCTTAATGAAACAAGAAGCTCTGAGAGAAAGCTAGCAATATGGCCATGTTTACCATGTGCCTTTCCAGTTGATACAGAAACCCTGAACATTATCAGCCTTCTTGAACCAAGGTGTCTTTCACTGGATGCTTTAGATTTTTGGACGTTTCTATAGACTTGCTTTAATTTGGACATTTTCATGGCCTTAGAGCATGTAAACTTGAGAGTTAATAAATTCCTCCTTTTAAAATCCTTCCACTTCTGGTATATCACATTCCCACAGCTAGCAAACAGGAACAGACCCTATATAAACATTAACTCAAAGTGGATCAAACACTTAAATATAAGAGCCAGTATCATAAAACTCCCCAAGGAAAATACAGAGAAACATCTTTAAGACCTAGTAATAGGAGGTAGATTCCTAAACTTTATACCCAACTCACAAACAACAAAAGAAAAAGTAGATAAATGGAAACTCCTCAAAATCAAATGCTTCTGAGCCTCAAAGGACTTTCTCAAAAAGGTGAAGAGGCAGCCAACTCAATGGGAGAAAGTATTTGGAAATCACATATCAGATAAAAGTTTGATATCCTGTATCATAAAGAAATCATACAATTTAACAACAAAGAACAAAAACCAAATCATAAAATGGCTAAAGATATGATAGACATTTTTTCTGAAGAGCAAATACAGATGGCTAAAAAGCACATGAAGAAATGCTCATTTTCATTAGCAATAAGGGAAATGCATATCAAGGCTACAATGAGATATCACCTCACACCTGTAAGAATGGCTGCTATTAAACAAACAGAAACTACAAATGTTAGAGGGGATGTGGCAAAATGGGAACACTTATGTACTGCTGGTGGGAATGTATAATGGTACAGCTGATATGGAAGACAGATTGGCAGTTGCTTAGAAAACTAAATATCTAGTTGCCCTATGACCTGGAAATACCCCTACTAGTTTATACCTAAAAGAGATGAAAATAGTGACAGAAACAAATATTTGCACACCACTGTTCATAGAGCATTATTCACAATTGCCAAAAGATGGAAACAATACATGTGCCTATCAACAGACGAGTGGATAAACAAAATGTGGTATGTATATATATGATGGAATATTATGCAGTAGTAAGGCAAAATGAGGTCCTAAAGCATATGACAACATGGATAAAACTTGAGGACATAATGCCGTGTGAAATAAGCCAAATACAAAGGGAGAGATACTGTTATGATTTCACTACTATGTAAAGGTAAAATCAGAGGCTCATGATAAAGAAAATAGGGGAAGTACAGATACATAGAAGCTAGAGATGGGTGAATAGGTTAGCTAATGAGGTTAAACTTAAATATAAGGGAATGGATAGAAGTGAAGGCAGTTCATTAGTGGGTTTATAAGTAACACTGCCATATTGAAGGTGAACATGATTGAGAGGGGTTGTATAGAACCATGTATCCTACTGATTAACACCACAAATATAAATGAACTACTTCAAAAGTATGAATATTGTACAAAGTCTCAATAATAGAGGGGTATGGAGAAAAACAACTATTGCATGCTATGGTCTATGTTTAATAGGAAGACATCAACAGTACCACAGTAAAACCAGGAGTAAATAATTGGGGGCAGGGGAAGGACAAGAGGTAAGGGGAGATTCGGATTTTCTATTTGGTGAGGGTGTGTTTTTCAGTTATTTTTCTCTTTGGAGCAATGAAAATTGTCTAAAATTGAGAGTGTTGATGATTGTACAATTAAGTGAGGATAATGTGAGACATGGATTGTTGACTTTGGACATTATACACAATGCCCAATAGATGGAGGGGCTGAAGGATACATTCATTGAGAAGTAGAATGGTGAACTGTGGTATAAACATATGATATAATATTGAACAGCTACAGAAAGCAACAACATCATGAGGCATCTAACAAGATAAATGAACCTTGGGGACATAATGTGGTACAAAATAAGCCAGAAACAAAAGAAAAAATGTTGTACGGTCTTTTTTAGAAAATACTGATAAGAAAATTGGGGCCTACATTGTAAGCTCACATAGCAGTTACATTCAGTCTGGAGCTATAAATGTTATTCCTAGATTTCGAGATGCTGTGTATAACGGAATATTTCCGTGGAACTTTGGCTACCTGTATGACACCTAAGACTCAGTGTTGGAGTTCGGCAGCTCTGAAAAGCCAACACGGCTACATAAAACAACTGTTAAAGACACCAAAAAAGAGATCAGGCTTCACTTAGCGATAAGGACAAAGTCAAACAGGTTGGGACTAAGGTAAATCAGAATACAGGGGTAAGGATGGCATTACTTAGAACTACACCTAATGTATAAGATCAAAGGAAGAGAGATTTATTCTGTCCAATATCTACATTTTCTGTAGCATATAATCAAACTCAACTTGTCTGGATAGCTCATTTAAACAACCCAAACACACGGAGCCCAGAGTGGGAATGAGGGCTTGTAATTCTGTGTAGCTTAATGTAATACCTGATATATCTCAGACTATGGTGGGCAGATAATTAAAAAGGACTGGCAAAGCACCCTGAAGGACTGGAGAAAAAATATTGAACTATTAAACTTTACCACCTGGGAAACTCCTGATACTGTGTCAAACATTAGGCACTCCCAAGTCAATAGGCGAAGTTGAGCGCTTGCTCCTATGAAGCCGAATCCTACAGAGGAGAAGCTAAACCTACCTATAGTTATGCCTAAAAGTTACTTCTAGAAACCTCTTTTATTGCTCAGATGTGGACTCTCTCACTCTAAGCCCAACTCTGTAAGTAAAATAATTACCCTCCCTCCTACGTGGGACATGTCATCCAGGTCTCCCTGGCAACGTGGAACATGACTGCCAGTGATGAGCTTGGCCCTGGAACTGTGGGATCGACATCGCCTTCCTGACTAAAAGGGGGGAAAATGCAACAAAATAAGGTATCTGGCTAAGAGTTTAAATGGAGTCAAAAGGCTATTCTGGAGGCTACTCTTATGCAAGCTTCAGCTAGATACCGCTAATTACCACGGTTTGCCAAACCCCAATGAAAACCATTCCTGTTAACCCTCAAGAACACCTAGGGCTCTATCTGAGGTTCCTCAAAAAAGTTTTACATACTACATTATGTATGTAAAAAGTTTTACATACTACAATTACTTTCAAGAAACCTACAACCTCCAAATGGTTCCTAGGCCAGATTAATCCTGAAACCCAGAGAGGCCAGCCTCTTCAAAAACATCAACTAGTTTCATCCCCCTATCCCATACTATTGACACCTCTTTCCAACATGAAAAAGAATAGGCAGAGCCCAGATACCCCTAAAAACTGGGAGAAGGATCAAAGGAGAAGAAGGTGTTATAACAGAGAAGATAGGATTTAACAAATGAGTATGACTGCTGAATCATTATATTGATAGTTCTTTTAGTCTCCAGTGTCTTGGAGCAGCTAGAAAGAAAAACCTAAAATTGTAGAACTGCAACCCATATCAAACTCTGAAATCTGTTTTATAACTACTTGTTACAATGTACTTTGAAACTTATTGTTTGTATGTATGTCATATTTCAAAACACAAAATATTTCAAAAAGAAAGAAAAAAAATTTGTCAAGTCATCGTTCTATTTCCTTGTGGTATAGGAAATAGAGAGGGAAATAGAGAGGGAAAGGAGCTGCTGCCTAGAAAGCATGGGAGCCCAGTGCCTGCACATTCCTAGTCCTTGTTCTGTCGCTCTTGCAGCACGAAGGCTTCATTATTTATATTGGTTCCAAAACCTCTCCTTTCCCCCAACCCTAGTCAGCCTGGCCCTGCACTCAGTCTGCAATAGCACAGCTGGGAATAGGAGTCCAGGGACGGATCTGAACTCCCAGTGGTGGTGAAAAAATTCACACTGCCCAACATGTAGACAGACTGAAGGGGCAGAGCTGGGGCTTGGGACCTTCAGAGGAGGGAGAGAGTGGACTGCGGAGGGAATATTCAAGAGTCTGGAACTGGTCCAGCCCTGCTAGGTCCTTCCCAGAGAGTTGGGAAGGCCTCCTTCCTGGACACCTTCTCCCCTTCTGGTTTCTGTAGATATACCTGTCTTGGAGAGTTGCTGCGTCTCTTCTCAGCCCCCAGGGGCTAGGCCTGAATTGGTCTCTGGAACTTCCATTTCCCTTTCTCCCCAGAGGAAGTCTTTGTCTCCACACCTTGACCACAGTTCTATGGGTGGAAAAGAGGCCCCGTGGAGCGCAGGGACCTGCTGAGGTGAGTGGCCATCTTAGGACACACGTTTCTAGTCCAGGTCTCTTGCCCCCGCACACCAGGCTCACCTTTCCTCATATGAAGAGGTGACTGACGAGGGAAGCCGGGTACTGATTGGTGGGGTCTGGAGACATTGCTGGGTGGGAGCGGAAATTTCTTACTTTATCATATTTATCTGGTCTGAACGGTTCCACAAAGCTCCCTCCACGTCGCAGGTTTTGTTCCCGCGGGTCTAACCCAATGGATATTTGAAATGGAGGAAGGATCTTGTCAGGACTGACCCGCACTCCGTCAACAGGTTTAATTTAGCAACAGGAAAGTTCTCTCAGACGTCGAAGGGTTCGGTGGACAAGGAGTTGGCTACTGAGCACGCGGCTGGGTGCCTGCGCCTTTAAGGAGCCAGGGGAGGAGGGGCGGGGCAGGAAGCGGACTCCCCTGAGACGCCGCCAAAGGCTAGGTCTTTTTTTGGGAAGGGGAGGGCTAGACCCTCCTATACGCCCCGCCCCCTCTCCGGCGGCCGCGTTCTCCCCCAGCCCGCCGCCAGAGGGGGCCGGGTAAGTCGGGGGGCGTCGGAGCGTGCCGAGTCCTGGGTGCAACCAGCTCGGCGTTCGGCCCACAGGGGAGCAAGTTTATTGACTTGGAGGGAGTAGCCGGGGTGGGGGTGGGTGCTAATAATACCCGTTCGTTCCGCAGCCGCGCTTTACAGTTTACACAGCTGTCACCTTCTTTACTCCTTAATTAATAATAAAAATAGCCGCCGCTCGGGAACGCCTGCTGGGTGCCAGGCCCTGTGCCGAGAGCTTTACAAGCACCGTCCCATTGAGTCTGCGCTCCTAACAGTTTCCCTATTTTAAAGAGCTGGAAGCCGAGTCTCGGAGAGGAGCGGTGACTTGCCCGAGGTCACTCGATCAGCGGCTCCGGGGCCGAGATCGCGACCCGGCTGAGGCGGAGCGAGCGTCCTACCCACAGTCTCCGCCGAGAGCCGCGGGGGCGGGGCAGCGGGCGGGGCGGAAGGCGGGGGGTGGGGGGTTGTGGCGGCGGCGGCGGCGGATGGCCATCTTAAGTGGCCGCTGAGAGTCCAGGGCCGCTTTCCCGGGGAAGGGGCACCGGAGAAGCCCGGAGGTGGGGGCCTGCGCGAGGTGGCCGGGTCTCTGGGGAGAGGTCGGGGATTTGGGGGAACTTTCTTCTAGTGGGATAAGGAGGGGCCTCCTCGTCTCGGACTGCTGAACCCCTCAAGGCTGGCCCTGCGGGCAAGGGGGAGTGATGCCAGGGAACTTGGCCGAGAGGGGGAAGGGCCCCTACCCTTGGCCGGGAAGGGCTGCGGGGACGGGGAGTGAGGGGTCCCAGGGCACAGGCCCTGGTCTGAGGGATTCGGATCTTTATGGTTAGCCCTGCGGGATTTCTTAGGGCCGGATCCAGTGGAGTTTAAGGTTCGGGGCCAAGAGGTGGCTGGATTTCTTGGGAGTTGGGGGTCTGGCCCCCTCGGTTGATGGGGAGACTGATGAAGGGAGGTTCATTCTTCGCAGGTTTTGGAACTCGATCCTGCGGTGCTGTAGGGGAGACGGATGAAAAGGATTTGGGGTAGAATCAGACCTTTATGGGGGTTGGAAGTGATAATATTAAGGGTATAGAAGGGAGGCTGAATTCTCGTGATAGGAGGAAACAGGGACGGTGCCCCGAAGGGTCTGGGTATAGGATGGGGAGACTCGGACTTCGATGGGGGATTTGGGGACTGGATTTCTGCGGAGCGCTGATTGGGGGTGGAGGCGGGGGAACGATCATTGTGGGGTTTGGGAAATCGGGTCCCCCTGCGGTTTGGGGGATCCCGGGTTCTGCAAGAATGTGGGGGACACGACTCTGTGGGTAAGAGGTTGGGAGCAGGGGCGATCTGGGTCGTGGGCCGAGCGGAGGGGGAGGGAGCCGGCCGCCCGGCTCTGCGCTCCGCTTGCGCCCCTCCCCCGCCGCCTCTGAACAAACTTTTCTTTCTCTTCAAGTTGTGGCCGGCGCTGCAGGCGGCGGCGGCTGCGCGGTGTCGAGGCGGCCCTCGCGGTGGGGCGCGGAGCCCGGATCCCCGGCCCAGGGTCGCTTGCGGATTCTCAGCCCCGGGACAGTGTCCCGGCCCCGACCCCAGCCCGAAGCGGCCGGGGGCGGATGGCGCGGAGCGGCTGGTGCCGGCAGCGCTGAGCCCTGACCGGGCCATGGCTTCCGCGTGCGGGGCGCCTGGCCCGGGAGGCGCCGGGTCCGGGGGCGCCCTGGGCTGTCCGGCTCCCGCGTGGTACCACAGTGACCTGAGCCGCGCCGCCGCCGAGGAACTGCTTGCCCGGGCGGGCCGCGATGGCAGCTTCCTGGTCCGCGACAGCGAGAGCGTGGCGGGGGCCTTCGCGCTCTGTGTCCTGTGAGTGGGGCGGGGGCTCCGGGCAGGCTGGGCTGGGGAGAAGGCGGGAGTGGATGGGATGCGGCCGGGTGACTGGGGCGGTGGGACGCCAGCGCCCCCCAGAGTAGGGGCTTTGGCATTATCCTGGGGCTGAAGAAGGATGCAGTGGCACTTCCTGCTGTGTGTCTGGGGACTCGAATTCAGAGTATGCGATGATGGGGGAAAATGCAGGCAGTCCCTGGTAGACTCTCCCAGGCATCTTGCATGTCCAAGGGGCAGTGGAGAGAGGATGTGTGTTCCAAGGTTGTGTCCAGTTCTGTTTATATAGGGATTGAGTGTCTGAGTAGTAAGCAGTAGAGGGAGTTGGGGATAGAGGGACTGATAGACTCTGTGAAGAGCCCCAGCAGCTTCTTTTCTGAGCACCTAGGACTGAGGTTGGACTGCCTGGCTGTTCATAGCTGGGGCTTGGGGGTTGCTGTTGAAAGGAAGGTTAGGGAAGAAGAGGAGCATGTGAGGCTGCATGGGGCTGTCTCATTATTGCATGAATCCATGAGCAGAGGTCTGTGCCCCTGGCTCCTGGTTTGAGTCCTGGGTGTAGCCCTGAGCAATGGGTGCTAACTGTGGGGCTAGACTTGGCAGTTGTTCAAGTAGTCCTGGTCCTGTGGGTCCACCACTTAGCTTTGTGTGGTAGTGGTGTTGGGGTGAGTTTACACATTCAGTTTTGGAGTCTTCTCCCTGATCTGCTCCCCTACCCCTTACTGCCAGCCCCACCCCCCCACCCCCAAACACACAGTCTGACACTGAGTGGGCTCCTGTGGGCCTCTGGAGTGGGATGCAGATGAATCGGAAGCTACAGAGGCTGCTTTGGTTAGATCGAGTTATGTTCCTCCTTAGCCCTGTGAACTTCCCTCTGAATCCTGCTGTCCCTGTGTTTCCTCCTTTCCCCTCTGTCACATTTGGTGACATTTGGGATGGTGTTACTGGCATAGCAGAAGCCAGGGATGGTGCAAACATCCTTCTGTTATGGACAGTCCTCCACAACAAAGAATTATCTGGTCCAAAATGTCAATAGTGCCGAGGTTGAGAAACCCTGGCCTGGGCAGTTAACTGGGCAGTTAACCTGAAGAGAAAGGGTCCCTATACATTTCAATTTCAGTTTGTGCCTCAAGTCTGAGGCCCAGTGTTGGGGGCTGAAGAGGGTCAGCTTAAGCAGATAAATGTCCTAGGAGTCCTGCCTCCCAGCCCCATTTGAGGTGTATCCCCTAAGTAGGGAGGGGAGGGAGGCAGGTGCTATGTCAGCTGTTGAGTGGGAGAGGGACAGCTGGGGCCTGTGTTTGGGTGAGGGACATTATTGTCCTAGGAGGGAGGGATTCTACTCCATTGCCAGGGGGTGGGGTGAGAGGCTGTTCTTTTGCCTCTCAGGAGCCTGAGGTAGAAATCAGAAACGAGTGATTTCTTATATTTCCCAAACAAATAGGTACTTGCTGATCTGTATACACACCCCATGTATACAGATAACATTCAGAAAACACCCCTGCCCTGACAGGCCCAGGCCCTAAGTTTAAATCCCAAAAAAGCTCTGCCTTTTGCTTGCTTGGTGACCTTTACGCAATCACTTTTCTGCTTTGAGCCTCCATTTCCTCATCTAGAAAATAATAATAATAATACTATCTGGCTCAAAATGTGAAGATTAAGTGAGATGAGCAGACAGGATTCAGTTAATGGGATACTGTTATTATTATAAATACGGACTCACAGCTCACAAGCCAACAAACCCAGCCACACAAATACTCACACAGCTTGTACTGGGTCCAGCCAGGAGAGCCCCAGAGTGTGGAGGGGGCTATGTGAGGGAGGAATTGGCCCTGTGACCCTCCCTGGTGCCTATGTTTCCTCCCACCCAACACACATGGGCTGGCCACTCCCTTGGGCAAGCCTACCTTGAGGTGTGTGAGACAGAGGGAGCCCTCCCCCTCCCAGTGAATATGCGCCTGTGGAAGGCGTGGCTCAGCTGTCACCTGCTCAGCTGTTGCTGCCATCTGTCAGCACCCTCTTGCCCCTTCTCAGCTTGGGGCTCCTAGAGGCCCAGGTCTCCCATAAGGGGATCCCCTTGGGTCATCTAGTTTCTTGGTTCCTGGGGGAAGTAGGCAGAGAAAGTCCTAGTTTGATGCCCCCTAACTCCCCCCAGTCAAACTCCCACAGACATACCCAGCTCCAGCAGAGCCAGGCACTAACATGAGCACACACAGCAGGCACACACGTGTTTGCACATTGCCCGTGTGCACAGACAAGGGCAACCAGACATCTGAAGACTCATACTCTGGCAGGGGGGCCCAGGCGTGTATCACAGCCCAGAAGGGCTGTTTAGACAGCTGTGCAGGCCACAAAAGAATGCCTGTTGCTTCCCAGGCCCTGCGGTGGGTGTGGAGTCTATGCAGGTCTTAAGGTGGTGAGGGGGGAGGAAGGTGGAAATAGACTGGCCCCATTGTTAACCCTTTGCAGTCTGGGTAAGCTCTCCTAGGGAAACCAAGCTGAGGGGCCATGGGGCTGAACCTGGTGGCAGGAGGAGGGGGTACCTTGGGGCTTGGAAGTGACAGGAGTCTGACCCGCCTTCCCATCAGGTATCAGAAGCATGTGCATACTTACCGCATTCTGCCTGATGGAGAAGACTTTCTGGCTGTGCAGGTGGGAGCTCTGACCCCTGGCCCCTAACCCCTGACCTTGATCCTAATTCTAGCCTGGGGCTTGGGACCCTCTGGCTGACTCCTCCTGCTCTTGTGACCTGCAGACCTCGCAGGGTGTGCCTGTGCGCCGCTTCCAGACCCTAGGTGAGCTCATCGGCCTGTATGCCCAGCCCAACCAAGGCCTCGTGTGCGCCCTGCTGCTGCCCGTGGAGCGGGAGCGGGAGCCAGACCCACCAGATGACCGTGATGTCTCAGGTACTGCCCAGTGCAGGGCCCTTTCCCTGCTCCAAACACTGCAGTGCCTCAGGCACCACCGACTTCTTCCCGTCCTCCTTTCTCACCCCCACCTCCCCTAAAGCCACCCTGCCTCCCTAACCATGGTGCCAGGGCACCTTGCTCCCTTCCCCTGGGTGTCTCTGACAGCTATGGCAAAGCCCCCGAACCCCACTGAGGGCAGGAAGCCCAAACTGCTGCCCCACTGACCCTGTTCACAGATGGGGAGGATGAGAAACCCCCACTGCCCCCGCGCTCTGGCTCCACCAGCATTTCTGCCCCCATGGGGCCCAGCAGCCCCCCGCCAGCCCCTGAGACCCCCACAACTCCAGCTGCTGAGAGGTGAGACCCCCCTACCCCTCCACTGAACAGGAAGTCCCTTTCTTGCCTGGGAACTGTGTCCCCACCAGTCGGGGAGGGGAGACCTTCTAAGCTCCTGCAACCGCAGGGATCCCCAAACCATCTCAGCCCCAGAGGCAGATACCCTGATCCATCCCATTCATTTACCACCAGTACTGTCTCCCACTAGAAGTGGGGTGGAGATGCTGGGACAGGGCTGGACAGGGCCTCCACTGACTTCTTAACCCCTCCCAAAAGTGCTCCCAATGGGCTGAGCACTGTCTCGCACGAGTACCTGAAGGGTAGCTACGGGCTGGATCTGGAGGCTGTGCGGGGCGGAGCCAGCAACCTGCCTCATCTCACCCGCACCCTCACCACCTCATGCCGGAGGCTGCACAGGTACCTGGGACATCCAACCCCATGCACTGAACCCTGACCTCTCATCAGTCCTTACCGACTCCCTTGCTGCACATGTGCCCTGACCTTTCACCTGTGACCCTAAACTGCCATTGCCTTTTGACTTTTCCTCATGTGTACCCTTGTTTCCTCCTGGTAGAGGCTGAGGCTACACTCTCAGTCCCAAGCCTCTGTACTTAAGCTGGGGTGGAGGTGTTATTCTGACCTGATGTCTCCCCTAGTGAGGTAGACAAGGTCCTGTCAGGTCTGGAGATCCTGTCCAAGGTGTTTGACCAGCAGAGCTCACCTATGGTGACCCGCCTGCTGCAGCAGCAGGTGAGATTGTAGGAAGACCTCAGGGGGACAGATTCATGCTTTCAGGCTGGGGGAGAGGTACCACTTGGTAGCCTCATGTACAAGCCTTATTCTTTCTCCCCACAGAGCACACCACAGACTGGGGAGCAGGAACTAGAAAGCCTAGTGCTGAAGCTGTCAGTGTTAAAGGATTTCCTGTCTGGTATCCAAAAGAAGGTGACCTGATCCTGACCTCTGTCCTCTGACTCTTCCAAATCCTGACCCCTCACATTGGCCTAACCCTGATCTCAGTCCTGACCCCCAGTATGAACCATACCACTTCCTTCCCCGGTCCTCAGCATGCCCCTGACCCAGCCCTGCCCCTGCCCCTTCCAGGCCCTGAAGGCTCTGCAGGACGTAAGCTCCACAGCACCCCCAGCTCCGCAGCAGCCATCCACACGGAAGGCCAAGACCATCCCTGTGCAGGCCTTTGAGGTACATGGTGGGGCATGTCAGGTGGGACAAAGGATAGTCGGAGATGAAGAGGTGCTGCTTACCCCAGGGTCTTTTCAGCAGCCTCCCTACTTCCTGCTTCTGGGTTGCAGGTGAAGCTGGATGTGATCCTGGGTGACCTGACCAAAATTGGGAAGTCACAGAAGTTCACGCTGAGCGTAGATGTGGAAGGTGGGCGGTTGGTGCTGCTGCGGAGACAGCGGGACTCGCAGGAGGATTGGACAACCTTCACGCATGACCGCAGTGAGCGAGGGCCAGGCCTGGGGAGGGTGGGCTGGGCGGGGCCCCCAGCTCTAGGGGTGCAGACCTATGTGACCCATCCTCTATTTCCTAGTTCGTCAGCTCATTAAGTCCCAGCGTGTCCAGAACAAACTAGGTGTTGTGTTTGAGAAGGAGAAGGACCGGACCCAGCGCAAGGACTTCATCTTTGTCAGTGCCAGGGTGAGTGGCAGGTGGGGCCAGGCCATTGGGGGCTGCAGGGGTCCCTGGATAGGCATTCTGGAAAGCATGATGTAGGTGTGTCATCCCTCCCGGCAGGGGTGGGTCTGACAGGGTAGACAGTATCTGTATTATGAGTGGATGGCCTAAAGGTGGATTTTAAGGAACATCTTCTGAGCACCTATGATGAGTTGAGTAATGGGTATACAGTGGTGAAATAGACAGGTATGCCTTTCTCCTCATGGTGCTTGCTATCTAGCAGGGTATCCCTGTGGGAGGTGGGGTTCCTGGCTGTCCCACCTGCCCCTGACTGGCTACTGTTCCCTAGAAGCGGGAGGCCTTCTGCCAGCTGTTGCAGCTCATGAAGAATAAGCACTCCAAGCAGGACGAGCCCGACATGATCTCTGTTTTCATAGGCACCTGGAACATGGGTCAGGCTCACACTAGGGGCTAGGGTGGGAGAGAGGGATGGCCCCAGGGTAGGGGTCTGACTCTACCCCTGCCTGTCCCTTCCACCTTAGGAAGTGTGCCACCTCCAAAAAATGTGACATCTTGGTTCACATCAAAGGGTCTGGGGAAGACCCTGGATGAGGTCACGGTGACCATACCCCATGACATCTACGTCTTTGGAACCCAGGAGAACTCAGTGGGCGACCGCGAGTGGCTGGACCTACTGCGCGGGGGTCTCAAGGAGCTCACAGATCTGGATTACCGCCCGGTGAGGGAGGTGTTGGGGGTATCTTGTCCAGTTCCCCATCCTCACATACCACCCTACACTATCCCACTTGGCTTTGCGGGCATCCCTGGGGTAACAGAGCTCAGCTGGCTTTCCCTCTGTTCCCTGAGCTCATCCCTTGGGAGATCTAACCTGAGTCCTCCATGTTGTGGAAAGGTCTGTTTCTCTCTGGCTCCTTATGGAAAAGGGGTGGCAGACATTCCTATCCTGTGACTGACAGCAGTCCATATTATGGACTGGGGGTAATAGGGCAGTGGCCCCAGGCAGGGCAGGTGTGACCCCACACCTTCTACCCAGATTGCCATGCAGTCCCTATGGAACATCAAGGTGGCTGTGCTGGTCAAGCCTGAGCACGAGAACCGCATCAGTCACGTCAGTACCTCCAGTGTGAAGACTGGCATCGCCAACACCCTGGGTGAGCAGGGCAGGCAGGGTCCCTCTGTCCATACCTCTTGCTGCCTCTAAGCCCAGGTTCTTCTCCCTTGGTGTGGTCTCAGTGTCCCCATATATAGGATACTTTCAACTTTGTACAGTGTATTTATATTCTAAACTTATTCCTGCCCCACCATGAAGGCAGGGCCAGGATTTTTACCTCTGTCTCATAAATGATAAAACTCAGGCCTAGAGAGGTTGAGTGACTTGTCCAAGGTCACACAGCAAGTAAGTGACGGAGCCAGACCGAGTGCCTAGGTCCCTCGATCTATAGCACAGTGCTTCCTCACGCCTGAGTCTGCTCAGAATCTGCAGGTCCTTTCAGCTTCACCCTTGGCATCTGCTCACACATGCAGAGAGTCAGGCCCTCCAGACAGACCCTTTGTGCCTTGTGTGGACCCAAGGGGAGGGTGTGGGTGTGTGTTCCGGGACCCTCCCACTGCTGCTTCAGGGGAGAGCTGGAGCCCTGCAGGGGTGACTGGGCCTTTCTCTCTTGCTCGCCCTGGCAGGGAACAAGGGGGCTGTGGGTGTCTCCTTCATGTTCAATGGTACCTCGTTTGGGTTTGTGAACTGCCACCTCACGTCAGGAAATGAGAAGACTGCCCGGTGAGGGAGCCCCTTTCCCATAGTTCTTCATCCCGTCCCTAGTCTCCTGAGACCTGATCCCTCTCCCACAGCCCAGCACATGCCCGTGGGACCTTCTTCTTCTCCCTTATTCCAACTCTAGACCCCTCTGGCCTTGTCTCTGGCTCCTCAGGGACCCCTATCCCTACCCCATCCCTATCCTGGAGAGGGGACTGCACCCCTCTCCTCGCCTCCTGACCCTGGGCTGCCACTGTAGGCGCAACCAGAACTACCTGGACATCCTGCGGCTGCTGTCGCTGGGCGATCGACAGCTCAGTGCCTTTGACATCTCCTTGCGCTTCACGCACCTGTTTTGGTTTGGGGACCTAAACTACCGCCTAGACATGGATATCCAGGTGTGAGCAGGGCCCGGCGGGCAGCTGGTGGGGAGGTTGGGCTGGCCTGGCTCGTGGGGGAACGTGGCCAGCCTCTGTGCCCCCAACCCCAGGAGATCCTGAACTACATCAGCCGGAAGGAGTTTGAGCCCTTGCTCAGGGTGGACCAGCTCAACTTGGAGCGGGAGAAACACAAGGTCTTCCTTCGATTCAGTGAGTGTGGAACCCAGCCAGGGTCCCTGAGGGAAGAGGGCTTGTGGGATCCTTGGATCTTTGGGAGCCTGCCTCCCACCTGCCCCCTGCTTTCTCTAGGTGAGGAGGAGATCTCCTTCCCACCCACCTACCGCTATGAGCGGGGTTCCCGAGACACGTATGCCTGGCACAAGCAGAAGCCAACTGGGGTGAGCAAGGAGAGTGGGGAGGGCCTTGGGAGGCCCCAGGCTACCGTGAATTAGTGCATGGAGGGTCACGGGTCTGGGCTTCTGCAGCTGCCACTCCAGCTCCTTTGGCCCCTCTGGGTCTTAGGTCTTGGGTGTTGGGAGGATTCAAGAAGGGAGGTGGGTGTGGGGGCCCAGTAAGGATAGTTTAGAGCTTCATTAACTCTGGAGTGGGGCCAGTGCCGAACAGTACCCAACTGTTGGTTCTGACCGTCCTGCTGTCCCCCTGCCCCAGGTCCGGACCAATGTGCCCTCATGGTGTGACCGGATTCTCTGGAAATCTTACCCTGAGACCCATATCATCTGCAATTCCTATGGTCAGAGCCTCCCGGACGGGGTGAGGGGGCATCCTGGGCAGTCACTGTCCCAGTTGTGCTCTAGCTTTTCCCGCTGAGCCCCCATTTCTGTCCCCTCTCAGGTTGCACCGATGATATTGTCACCAGTGACCACTCCCCTGTGTTTGGGACATTTGAGGTTGGAGTAACCTCTCAGTTCATCTCCAAGAAAGGTGACTATTCTGGATGTACTTGTAGGCACGGCATACATTAGGGTGGGTACAGGTCATGGCCTGAGATGTACATAGGTCTTGAGTACATGTGAGGAAGTGTATGTGTGTACTCGTGTGTGCTAGAGTGTCTGAATATGTGAGGGTGTCTGTGTGCCTGGATGATTGTATGAGGTGCGTACCCATGAGTGTGTGGATGTATGTGAGAGTTAACATATATATGTCTCTGACTGGGGTTCCCATGTGCCCATGAGTGTGCCCAGTGGATTGTTGGTGGGCAATTCCTGCAGGCATTCTGGTCCCCAGACCCCTCTGAGATGGGTCTTCACCCTTAGGTTGTCCATTTGCTCTGTCCAGGGTCTGGGCTTTCAGGTCTCCCAGCTGGTGGCCTAGGGTAGGGAAGAGCCCCCCAGGCTTCCCTCCCACTCTGCCAGAGTGCCTCATTTCCTGACTCAGGGCTCAGCTGCTCTGTCCTGCTCTTCCTGTGATCCTCTTATGCCCACTTGGCAGCCCTCCTGTCTGTCCCACAGGACTCTCGAAGACTTCAGACCAGGCCTACATTGAGTTTGAGAGCATCGAGGCCATTGTGAAGACTGCTAGCCGCACCAAGTTCTTCATCGAGTTCTATTCCACCTGCCTGGAGGGTCAGAGGCAGGACCCAGGGCTGGGTGTAGGCCAAGGGGGATGGGAGGCCAGAGGGTGCCAGAGCAGTCAGCCCCCAACTTAGGGGGAAGGAAACAGGGGAAGGTGGCACTCAATTGGATGTTCTCCCTCCCCACCCCAGAGTACAAGAAGAGCTTTGAGAACGATGCCCAGAGCAGTGATAACATCAACTTCCTCAAGGTGCAGTGGTCCTCACGCCAACTGCCCACGGTGAGGCTGCGGGCAGAGCCCAGGCTTATGGGAACTGGCACAGAGATGGGCATGGGATCAGAGCGGAGTGTGGGCACACTGGGGCACAGGTACTGGTAGGGGTGAACACAGAGAGGAGTGCAGAACACCTCAGAAGGAGGGCAGTTTGATGGAGCCTGTGTGTGTGTGTGGTTGGGCATGAGTGAGAATGAGGACATTTGCCCATATTTTGGGAGTGAGGACCAAGTTGCAGTTCCTTCCTTCATTTGATAAAACTTTCTTGAGCCTTTGCTAAATGTCAGGTCCTGTGTTGGACACTGAGGATGCAGATAAGTAATTAATTTCCATGTTGTTGAGTGCTGTGAAAGGCCCATACAGGGCTGTCTTCTATGCTAAGGATTTGGGATCTTTCCTTAAGAGTTGAGTGTGAGTGACCATGGAAGAGCTTGAGGGAGGGGGTGAGTAGAGCTAGGAGCCACATGCGGGTCCTTAGGAGTAGGAGGTGGTTGGGGTTTGTTCCTCACTGGGCCTCTCCTTCCCAGCTAAAGCCCATTCTGGCTGATATCGAGTACCTGCAGGATCAGCACCTCCTGCTCACGGTCAAGTCCATGGATGGCTACGAATCCTACGGTGAGGGATATGGGATGTCAAGGGGTACGGGAAGCTGGGCAAGAGTCTAGAAAGATTTGGCAATTGGCTATTCTGTTTCACTTGCCCTTCAGGGGAGTGTGTGGTTGCGCTCAAGTCCATGATTGGCAGCACAGCTCAGCAGTTCTTGACCTTCCTGTCCCACCGAGGCGAGGAGACAGGCAACATCCGTGGCTCCATGAAGGTGCGGGTGCCCACGGAGCGCCTGGGCACCCGTGAACGCCTCTACGGTGGGAGCTCTGTTGGGGAGGGTGTGGGGCATAGGATGGGGTGGTGTGGAAGGGTCTAGGAGGGGAGGACATGGGGGGCATATTGGGTTCCTCAGATACTTGAAAGTTTTGTAGCCAGAACTGGGAGTGGACTTGCCCTGGGGAGCAACTGGGAAAGGGCTAGCAGGCCCAGTGGGTGTCTGGGATCCAGGAGCCCAGATCCCCTCTGAGCCTCCCTTCCTCCCCCACCCAGAGTGGATCAGCATTGATAAAGACGAGGCAGGGGCAAAAAGCAAAGCCCCCTCCGTGTCGCGGGGTAGCCAGGAGCCCAGGTGAGCTGGGGCTCTGGTAGTGGTCGCGTGTATGTGAGGTGGTGCCCAGGGCTTTTGGTCAGCCCCGATTTATCTCTCCTCCCCTGTGCGTCCCTGGCAGGTCAGGAAGCCGCAAGCCAGCTCCTGCAGAGGCCTCCTGCCCGCTGTCCAAGTTATTTGAAGAACCAGAGAAACCACCACCAACCGGGCGGCCCCCAGCCCCACCCCGAGCAGCTCCCCGGGAGGAGCCCTTGACCTCCAGGTGAGAGGAGGAACCTGTCATTCCCCCACTTTAGCCATCGCTATGTTTGGCTTTCGGGACCAGGCTGGGCATTATCTGCCCTTTGGGTGCTCTGTCACCTTGTGACCAGAAGTGCCACTCTGGCAGGCTAGGCCTCCTTTAGCTGTAGTTCCCTGAGTCAGAGAACTCTGTCAGCTTTTCCTCTTTATTCTGCCTTAAAAAATAGAATCAGAAGTTGTTTTTAAAACAGCTTGCTTCATGTGAACAGACTTTACTTGAGCCTCCTGTCTGGAGAAAGCACATGGTGAGCCACGGGATTTCCCGAGGCATTTTCTATGGAACACTGACAAGATGCCCCACTAAAGGTTTGTGGTCCAATGAGTTTAGGAAATGCTTCTTGCTAGATTCTTTTCTTAGATATTCAGTGCGCATTAGTATTAGCCAAAGCTCTGAGCATGTGGGCAGGAAGGAAACTTTTTTCCAACTCTGTTTAATATAGCTTACCAAACTTAATGGGCCAGGAAACTTTTTTCCCCTACATAATACCTATTAATATTTCGTGAAACTGATGTTCCATGGGTCACACTTTGGGGAAGGGAGGCTTGCTATCTAATTACATCCAGCTGTCTCCTGAACTTAAATAAAAACTCCCAGGTACAGTTTGGTGCTTTTTCACTCATCTTCAGCTGTCGTCAGTGACCTTGGCTTTATTCCCAGGCTTCAGTGAAAGCTAACCTGAATCCTTGAGTAAGAGTCCTCAACTGGTAGACCCCGATGCCTCCAACTGGTACGCCTCCGGTCTTCCAATCTGGCCAGTCATTCTCATTAAAGGCCCTTAGTGCCCTGCTCTCTGACGCCCCTGTTTTGGTGCTCAGGTGTCAGTTACAAGGTCTTAAAAGATCCAAGACTCCTAGCAAATGAGACAAGTGGATTTAGGGATTATGCATTCTCACCCCTCTACCCAACTCCCAGATTTCAGAGATGAGGAAACCAAGGGTGGGATAGGGGAAGTGACTTCCTTGCTTAACATCCATGCAGAGGTCTGGGCCAGGGGCTCATTTCCTGACTCAGTCCAGTTCTTCCACTGTGCCCACTGCCTTCACCTTGGGTTTATGGGTCCTGACTCAGTTATCCTGCTCCCCAACCCAGGTCGAAGCCAGAGGGGGCTCCAGAGCCGGAAGGGGTGGTGGCCCCTCCACCCAAGAACAGCTTCAATAACCCTGCCTACTACGTCCTTGAGGGGGTCCCGCATCAGCTGCTACCCCCGGAGCCACCCTCACCTGCCAGGGCCCCAGTTCTGCCTGTTACCAAGAACAAAGTGGCCATCACCATGCCTGCGCCACAGCTTGGGTGCCACCGGCCCCCCCGCGTGGGAGAGGGGAGCTCATCAGATGAGGAGTCCGGGGGCACACTGCCCCCTCCAGACTTTCCACCCCCACCACTGCCAGACTCAGCCATCTTCCTGCCCCCCAGCCTGGATCCTCTGCCAGGCCCAGTAGTCCGGGGTCGCAGTGGGGGTGAGGCCCGGGGCCCACCACCTCCCAAGGCCCACCCAAGGCCCCCACTGCCTCCCGGCCCCTCCCCTGCCAGCACATTCCTGGGGGAGGTAGCTAGTGGGGATGACCGTTCCTGTTCCGTGTTGCAAATGGCCAAGACACTGAGTGAGGTGGACTACGCCCCGGCTGGGCCTGGCCGCTCAGTGCTCCTCCCAAGCCCCCTGGAGTTACAGCCATCCCGGGGTCTGCCCTTGGACTATGGCCGGCCCCTCAGCTTTCCTCCACCCCGTATCCGAGAGAGCATCCAGGAAGACCTGGCAGAGGAGGTGTGTGGGTCAGGGTGGCTGCCTGTGTGTATCGGAAGTGTGCCTGTGCTCCTGGTCTGCGGTAGCCTCTCTCTCCACCATGCAGCACTCACTGGTGCCCATTTTTCCCTGAACCTGGTGTGGGGGAGTTGGGGACTGATGAATCAGTCCCAGTCCTTGGCTTCCTTACTCCAGAGCATGCCCTAGAGTGTGGCTGTCTGCACGTGCCTCAGTGTGTCTATGTAATGGGCATCCGCAGTGCTCCCCTGACAGCCGTGTTCTCTCAGGCTCCGTGCCCGCAGGGCGGGCGGGTCGGCGGGCTGGGCGAGGCGGGCATGGGCGCCTGGCTGCGGGCCATCGGCTTGGAGCGCTATGAGGAGGGCCTGGTGCACAATGGCTGGGACGACCTGGAGTTTCTCAGGTGGGGGCGGGGCTGAAAGCGGATGGGGCGGGGCTGACCCTGGGGGCGGGGCCACGGACCCTTGAGGACCGTCTCGCCCACCATCCAGCTTGTTATCCCCACAGTGACATCACCGAGGAGGATCTGGAGGAAGCCGGGGTGCAGGACCCAGCTCACAAGCGCCTCCTTCTGGATACTCTTCAGCTCAGCAAGTGATGGCGAAGGCCAAGCGAAGCTGCGGGCTCAGCACCTCCGCCTACCCCAGGAAGGCCTAGCCTTAGCCCCGGGATTGAAAAGTTATGAGGGGCAGGGCAGTGCCTTTCTGCCTATTTATTGGGGAGCCGCGTTCCCCACCGCCCAATCAGATAGAGCGCCCTGATTGGGACATCCTGCCCCTCACCTTATAGGCCCGGGGCTCTGGAGATCACTTGCCACGGTTACCACGGAAGCTTGGTTACTTTGTTGGTGCTCTCCTCCCTTTTGTACCCCTCCTCCCGGCTCCAGGTGTGTCCGTGTGTGAGGAGATAAGTTGGGTACGTCCGGGGCCCCCCATTTTCACCGCTGTTTCTGCCGCCCTTCAAGGGACCTGAACCACAGGGGGGTGGGCTCCTCAGGGTCTCCCTCCGGTCCCTCCACTCTAGGGGTGTCCATCCGCAAATGACGGACGTTCAGATATGAAGGAAAAGCCCGGAGGGCCGGGCTGAGGTTTATTTAAACGTTTCAGCATGCAGTTGGGGTCGGGAGCAAGATCTCGGCCATATAATGGCAGTTTGCTTGGTTCTGCTGAGGCAGGTCTGTACCGCCCTGCGCTGCGTGGCAAGCGAGTCGGCGGCTCCTCGCTGGTGACAACTGGGGATAAGGTTCTTGCAGCGACCCTGTCCCCATCCTGGGCACGCAGAAGGCCGCCCGCATGATCTCTTCAATAAATTAAGTTTTATTTGAATTGATCAGAATTCACCTCAATAAATTACAGACAAGTTTTTCAAAGGAAAATTAAAAAAAAAAATCGGGAAAATGAGAACCCCCTCTGTCCCATAGCCTGGGCAGCCTCCCACCCTGCCCTCGGAGCCAGACTGGCTGGGGTGGGAGGGCGTATGTGAGGGAGCGGTCCCGGCAGCTATCCCAGCGGCGACCGAGGCCCTTGCATGGGTGGGGTCAGTGTACTTAGGCTGCAGACACAAGCCCCAGGGTAGGGAGCGAACACCGGGCTGCGAAGCCGCGGGAGGGAGCTGGGCCCCACCTCTTTAAGGACCTCCACGTTGGGGAACTGTTAGAGACAGGCGTCATTTGATCCCGGTGACAAGTATCCCGCACTGCCCAGTGAGGGTGAGTGAGGAGCAGAGTGGCCCTGACTCGTTCTCCAAAGCTAGGGCGGATACACCTAAGGGCCAGACACGGTGGGGGGGTGGGGGCAGATGGGAATGTCCTGGCGGGCAGCCAAGATGGGGAGGGATTCTCTCAGGTCGTGGAGGGGCAGGGGCGTCTCTGAGGGCTGGCCCGGAGCCTCTAGAGTCCGGTGGCTAGAAGAGGTTGGTCTTCAGGGCGGGGCCCGGCTTCCTATGGAAGGACGACAGAACCCCCGAGAAGGGTCCGGGCCCGGGCTCGGCCGGCTGCCAGGCCTTAAGTAGCTCCGCCGCTCCCGCGCCCGGTCCCCCGCCCCCACCGCCTGTCACGCCGGCCCATAGGGGGCCTTTGAGCGGCTGTGGACCCGGCCCGGAGCCTAGGGCGGCGGGCAGCGGGCTGGGGCTCAGGCGCGGGCTAGCCAGGCCGGGCGCGGGCGGCGGCGGCGGCAGCGAGGCGGTGCTGTCAGGCGTGGGGCTGCACGTGGATTCTTTGGAGTCGTCGTCCTCAGACGAGCAGCGCGCCTCGCCCTTTTTCGCGCCCGCCGCACCCGCCGCGCCTTTGGCGCTGGCCGCACGCTCCTGTTTGCGGAACTTGGCTCTGCGGTTCTGGAACCAGACCTGCGGGCACAGGGACCGGTCAGCCTGGCCGAGGGTCGGAGGGCGCGCGCATAGGGTCAGGCCCCGCCCGCAAGGCACGGGTGGAACCTCGGTCCGGCAGGGGCCGGGTCTTCGTTGAGGCCGTCCCCACGAGCTGGGGAGGCCCTTCCCACTTGGCCCTTTGACCTCAACGTCTCTCCACTCCCCTCCTACTGTGGCCCCTTCCTCCAAGTCCTGAGGATCTTACCCTTGGGATCTGCTTCCCGTTGGATCCAGGAGCCTCCCAGTATTGTTGACCTCCTGGAAGGGATTCTTTCTCCGTTCTTCGCATCACCCTAACCCCTTCCCCCCAAACCTCTCTTTTGGAAGCTCCGGGAATTCCCGCCTGGAGAATCCCAGGCCAGTGGGGAGAGTTTAGGGCCGCAGGGGAAACCATTTTTCTCCGGGCTTCCAGTAAAGTCGGGCTGGCCGAACAGCTATACTCCGGATTTGAACAGATAGAAAACAGAGTCTGTGCTGGCCCTGCGCTCGTCCGCCTTGCGCCTGTCCCAAGCTTCGGCTTCCCAGCCTGAGTGGTCTCACAGTTGTAGAGCGGGGGGGTGGGGGGGCCCTGGAGGCGCTGGTACGCCTGCCCCGCTCCCGCGCCGGGCTCAGTCCTGAGAACGCCTGGGGCTCCCCTTCTACCCGCTCGGCCTCTGTCCCGGCTTCTCAAGCATCACCCTACGCGCCCGCCCAATAGGAAAATTAAAGAGAAATCAAAGCGGAGGTAGTGTGAGGCGGAATAGCTCGGATCTTGAAGGTTTCGGCTCTGCCAAATCACGGCCAGCCTCCTCCCTCGGGCTGCCTGGCCTCTTCTTCCCACCCGGCCCGGGTAGGCGCCCTGGTCTCAGGCCCTGAGCTCCCCGCCCCCAGGCTGCATCTGCCGGCGGCCCAGGTCCCTCAGTCCCGCGCGGTCCGCCAGGTGTCCGGCACTAACCTCCCGAACCCCCAACCCTGCACGTACATTCCAATACACACGGGCGCGTACACGCACCTGCACGCGGGCTTCGGTGAGGTCGATCTTGAGCGCTAACTCCTCACGCGTGTAAATGTCGGGGTAGTGGGTCTCGGCGAAGACTCGCTCCAGCTCCTTGAGCTGCGCGCTCGTGAACGTGGTGCGGATGCGCCGCTGCTTGCGCTTTTCGTGCAGGCCCGACGGCTCCGGGAAGAACTTGTAGGGCACTGCGGATGTGCGCGGGGATGGACGGAGGGAACGTGGGTGGTGGAGCATGAGTGGGCCGAGCTCTGTCCGCCGGGTCCTGGCACTGCACCCCACCACCCCTGCCCCGCCCCTGGACTGGCCTCTCGACCCTGTCCTCTCAGACTCCTGCTGAAAGGCGTCTTTGACCTCCCTCAAACTGTTCATGAAGGGTGAAGGAGGACAGGGCAAGGGGAGACCTGGGGCCCAAGAGAGGTCGAACCAGCATCGGATAATCCAGTCAGGGCCCCGGACCTATTATCGCCCCGCCTGCTTTCCTGTCAGTCCACCTGGAGCCTTTCTATCCTTCCTTCCTTGTGTTTCTCTCTCTCTGGGTTCCAGTCGGCTAGTCCCATTTCAGGTCCTGCTCAGTCCACCCTAGTCTTGCCGTCCCATCTCATCAGCATCACAAGTCTCCCCAGTAGTCAGTCCTGGGCCTCGACTCTAAAGACTAAGACTCCCCTGCCCTGGATTACTTTTAGCCCTGCCATGGGCTCTCCGCTATTTGGTCCCCTTCTACCTTTCCCTCCATCTCTCTCCTTCCCAGATTTCATTTCCTCAGACCTATCTCACTCCCATTCCTGGTCCCCATTCTCCTCCAGGTGTCTCTCTCTCATCGTCCCCATCTTTCTCCATCCTCATCTCTCTTCAACCTTCCCTTTCTAGACCACTCTTCTCTTTCAGTCCATTGAGAAGTGTTCCTATTTCTCCCCACTCAGATCCGTCCATATTCTCTTCCCTCTCCTCCCTCCCAGGCCCTTCTCTCTGTCCTTTCTCTCCCCAAGCTGCCCCACCCCTCCCTCTCCTCCCACTCCTCACCCGTCTCCACTGCCCCCACAATAGTGTTTTTGATGCTATTTCTCCATCCGTTCGTGGCTTCATACTCTCCAGGGGACCCCACTCTCCTTCATCTTTGTTCTATCTCCCTAGGTCCCCATTTCCCCAATGCCTTGTCTCCAACACCTCATACCTACCTCCATCTACCCATCTCTGCCCCCAATTTTCCTAAGTCCCCATTTCCCATAATTCCTGTCCCTGTCACCAGGTTTTTATGTTCATCTCTCCAGCCCTGGGTCCTCATTTCTCTCAGGGTCCCCAATCTTCCTAGGTACCTATCCCCATCTCAGAATCCCTTCTCCCCAGGGTCCCATCTCCCCATTTCCTTTGCATCTCAATCCTGGCCCTCATCTGGCCCAGGGTCTTCAATCTCTCCATCTCTGTGCCAGTGTCTGTTCCCATCTTCCTGGTTTTTGTCTCTCCAAATCCAGACCCCTTTTTCACCCCCCTCTGTCTGCCCTAGTCTCTCTGGATCCAGGAGGAAATGGGTGGGGCAGGTTGGGACTCTTTGATCTATCTAAGTGATGGGGATAGCTGAGGGTTTGGTGATGACACGGAGTTGGGTCAAGGGATTTGGTGGTCACAGGGACTGCTTCTTGGTTCTGCAGGACTCTAGGTGGACAAGTCTCTGGGGGTAATGGGGAAATGAAAGTGGCTTAAAGACACGGCCCCCTTTTCTGCAAAGCAGGCCACACACATCATTTTGATGGAAAAGGAGGGTTTAGGCCCCAGCAGGATGGGGCCAGGGTCCAGCTGGGGGGAACTGGCTGGGCTCTAGGAAGGTTCCCATCTGGGCAGCCCAGCTGTCACAGGGGTCGTTGCTGTGGCTCTCTTATGAAGTGGGGTGGGGGTGTTAAGGATGGGGAACCTCTCATGAAAATAAAGAAGATGGAGAGGTTTGATAGTCTTTGCAGGAGGGGAGGGGAGGGCGTAGTGAGAGACTCAGGGTTGGCCAGGGGGCTCTATTCCCTTGACTTGTAGGGCACCGGATAGGGATATGGGATGAAAAAAGTCACTGGGAAGGGTGAGAGGCTGGGGCTCATTCCTGCTGAGGCGGAACCTGTTCTACAGGAGGACTGGGGGTCCCGTAGAGTGTGGAGAGTATGGCCAGCGCAGGGATAGGGGCGGCGGTAGGGGACGGTCGAGAAGGGCAGGGGCTAGGGGTTCCGCCGGATTTGTAGCGAGGATTGGGCCGGGGCTGCGCTCACCTGCCGAGTAGGGCGCGGGCTGGTGGTCCCGCAGGGCTCCAAGAGCGCAGTTCGAGGAGCCGAGCGCCGGGCAGGGCGGCCCCGCAGCGGGAAAGGCGGGCCGCAGGGGGCTGTACTGGAAGCCACCCGGCTGGCTGCAGGCGCCGAAGTCCCCGTAGGCGGACGCCTCCATGGCCGCCACGCACGAGTCGTACGAATTGAGGTAGGAGTAGTCCATCGGCCCAGGGAGCGCGGGCCGGTCCGGTCCGGGTCGGTTCGGGGTCCAGGGCCGGGTGGGAGTCAGGTTGGGGGTCCCGGCGCCAGGCACCGGCCTCTAGGGACGGGGCTGTGAGCGCCTGCGAGTCTGCCCGCCCCGTCGCGGCCGCACTCAGCCCCGGTGCAACGCAAGTGCGGCTCCGACCGGCCCGCGCGCCTTTTAACGCGCAGGACCCCGCGGAGGGGGCGGGGCGGGGCGAGCTCCAGAGGGGCGGGGCCTGGGCGGCCAAGGCCCCGCCCCCCGCTGCCCCCGACCCCACACCCCCACCCCAAAGGGTCTCCGCCCGCCTCTTAGGGCTCTTGAGGTGCCTGGCGGTGTTGCGCGGGGCCCCATCCCCATAGTTCACATCCCGCACCCAATCTGCATCACACCGTGGGTCTCTACTCATGGTGCCAGGCCGGAGGGTCCCGGCCGGCTCCCGGGCTTCCCCGCCTGCGGCCCGGCGGAAGGGTGGGGAGACAGGCCTGGCGGCGCTGGTGTTAAGAAGTTAATTCAATTCACCGTGATAACCAAGTTATTTCGATCCGGCCCCTCGGCCCCGCCCCCACCGAGGTCCCATCCCGGCGGGGGGCGCAGGGGCTGGCCCAGGAGAGGGGGTGAAGACAAGGGCGAGGAAGAGACTGAGCCTGGGATGGAGACGGGATGAAGAGAAGAGATCGGGACGGAGACGGAGACAAGAAGAGTAAGGAGAGAAACAGTGATGGAGAAAGACAAGAGGTCTTCCACACAGGTACAGCACACGAATGAGGAAACAGATGAAACAGCCAAGAGAGAGACATATGGAGACAGGGACAGAGATGGAAATAAGGAGGAAACATGGACAAGAGACAGGGATGAAGACAGGGACAAGACAGCGAAGGAGGCAAGGATAAAAGAGGGACAGAGAAGGAAATGGGGGCCGAGATGGGGCTGGAGACCGGAATAGAGAATCAGGTTGAGACGAAGCAGGAAGACGGAGAAGGCGCAGGGATGAGACGTGCATGGAAACGGAGTGCGAGTGAGACAAGGAGAGGGACGAGACAAAACAGGCATGATACTAGTGAGACAGACACGTATGCAGGGACCGTCTCAAAGAGGCAAGGCCAGAGACAGACACGCAGCGCACAGGCAGAGGAACAGAGGCCGAAAGGCGGAGAGAAAGCGCCCCTGGAGAGCTGAGACCCGCGGGCCGGAGCGCAGACGGGGGTGAGGAACGCTGGTGAGGCGCTGCGGGCGGCCGAAGTGGAGGGTCGCCGAGGAGCCGAGGTCCTTTCTGTCCCGGCTTCCGCAAAGGCCACACGACCCTGCCCGGCACTTCCCGGGCCCCGTCCGCCTCCCCCCTCCCCCCACCCCTCCCCCACTCAGTCCTCTTCCTCGCCGCCCGGGGTGACCCTCTGGTCCGCAGTGCCGGCGGCACTGGCAAAGCTGTGTGTGTGTGTGTGTGTGTGTGTGTGTGTGTGTGTGTGATATGAGTATCAGGATAGGAGCTAACCGCAAGACCCCTTCACTCTCCTTCAGTTTTTTACTTCTTCCCACCAGAGGCTCTTTTCTTCTTTAGGAAAACCACCCAGACTATCTCAACACCTGACTGCAGATGCAGCCTCCACAGTTCCAGCACCTGACCTCCACGCTGAGGGACAACTGGACACATTCAGAATCTTTACCAGGGAAACCAAGAGGGAGAACTCTTCTGTCCCTGAGGGGCCGTCATCAGCGTCCCACTGACGTCCACTGAGCCCTCAGCTTTTGGCACGCGTCTTTTGAGATTAGGATGGAACCAGAGGTCAGGGCATGGGCATGTCCTTATTATCAACCAGAGTCCCTGGGGGTAAGGGAGCTCCAGAGCCCCTTCCCAGGTTTACCAGCGCAGTGGGGGACACATCCCCTGCCGGCCACCCCTATCCTGGCCACTCATTCTTTGTTTCACACAGGACCACCACCCCCAACTTCTCTACTCCATACTAGGGGGAGCTCTTTGAGATGTTTTCAAATTACTTTTCAGGACTAAACTCAGCTCAGCCCCCTTCAAAAAATTCTCCCCACTGGTATGTGAGGGACACCTTCCCCCTCGACATACACTCTACAGGGAACACAAGGGATCTCAGAACTGGGAAATCGGACAGTGCCACCCTGCTCCTTAGAGTCTCCCAAGACTCTCCATTGCTCTTAGGATCAAGTTCATGTTCTTAGGCTGGCCCAATGTCCTTAGTGCCAGTGCCCCTGCTTACCTCCCCCTCGTCCTGGCATTCTTTGTACCTCCCACACGTCCATCTTCCTTCAGGTCAGAGTTGAGAATAAACATTTCTCGAGTCTGATCCATGATAGACCATCAAGAGACACTAGACACATGGGAATGAATTAATCTTAGATAGTTTCCTTAAGGATCTCCCAATCTGGTGGGCATATGGGCACTTGTGTATGGGGGAGAAGTTCTCCTTAGAATGTTTAATCATTTGAACAAGAGAATGGCACACACTTGAATTTTTAACAAAGAGGGAAGTAAAAAAAAAAGGATTTAATTTTACAAACCTTGCCACACATTGACAAGCTTACCCAAGTTATTCTTCATGGGAAGGCACCTGCCATCGTGGACATGTATGATATGATTGGCCCAGCACAACTCTTTTCTTTTGGGAACTGTCCCCTCCATCCACATGGCTACCCAGGGAGCCATTGTCCTTATATAATCTGCCCCCAGCCATGATTAGTTCAGGTGTGGACACCTGTCCGAAGATGGGCTAATAAAACCCTTCCTTGTTATTTTTTTCTTATTTGAACTGAGAAACAAGTAATCCTTTTTTGAATGGTCAAAATTAAAAAAAAAAATTAAAGCTCAGGAACTCTTCTCAGCCATGTTCCCCATTAAGATAAGGGAGTGTATCTTCTCCAGTTGTTTCAGTAATTTTCCAAGATACCTACTGTACCGGTTTGGTTCTGTGGTAGAGCCCAGAAAAACCATGTCCTTTAATCCCCACTCAATATTGCTGGCTGGGAGCATTTTGATTGTTCCCATGGAGACGTGACCCACCCATTGTGGGTAGTAACTTTTGATCAGATAGCTTCCATGGAGTTGAGACTCCACCCATTAATCCTTTAAAAAAAGAAACGTTTTGGAGAGAGTCCTTTTTTTGTTTTGTTTTGTTCATTGAGAGAGTCCCATTTTAGAGCCACGAGAAAGCCACAGCAGAGCCGAGCAGAACCATGAGAGAACCACAGAGTCCACTAGTCAGTAACCTTTGGAGATGAAGAAAGAGAACACCCCAGGGGGAGCTTCATGAAATAAGAAGCCTGGAGAGAAAGCTAGCAGATGCCACCATGTGCCCTTCTAGCCGAGAGAGAGACCCTGAATGTTGTTGGCCTCCATGAACCTAGGTATCTTTCCCTGGATGCCTTAGATTGGACATTTCTATAGACTTGTTTTGTTTGCACAGGCGGCAATCGAGGTGTTAGTCTGCTCTGTGGCCTCAGATGAAGACTTGACTGAGGAAGGAGCTGCTTCCAGCGTCACTCGTGCTTGCCAGGATTCAGTTTCTTGAGGGTTGTTGAACTGAGGGACTCGGTTCCTCACGGGAACTCAGTTGCTTGCCACATGGGCCCTTCCCTGAAGGTAAGCACACAAGACCCAGAGAGAGAATGCCAAGATGGAAGTCAATTTTCAATAACCTAATCCCAGAAATGATATCCCAGCACCCTTTTTTTTTTTTTTTTTTTTTCTGTAGAGGATTGATTTGGGACTTGAAGGGACTGGGAGACCATTGAAAGGTAAAGTAGGAGTAAAGGTGGTTTGTGTTTTTGAACGAGTGCTCCGGTTGTCGTGGGGGAAGATCTGTTTGGAGGAAGCAAAACCACGTGAGTGGTGTAGATGACTTGGACAAGGTGATGGCAGCAGGGACACGGCTTCCTCAAGCATGACTGAGTTTCTTAAAGTCCAGACCCATTAAGATGTGTTCAGTTCTATCTGGGCCTACAGTTCTCTGCCTGGGCACTGACACTGTGCCCTTAAAATTTCCTTTAGGTGAGGTCTTGTACTTGTCCACCCAGAGCCCAGGGCCATCTCTTGACTTTGTCGGGTGAGCGTCTGTGTGCCACAGGGAGCCTGACGTCCCCACAGGAGGTGTGCGCGCAGCGCCGCTGGGCTGGGGGAAGGCAGGCGGGTTCCTGGAGATGGACTGCATCCTGGAGGGTTTGGACGCTGGCCTCGGGTGTCCTGTAGGAAATGGTAAAGCCACGGGCTGAAATGTCACTCTGGATACATTGTGGGATTAGAGGGCTGAAACTAGGAGCAGAGTGGCTTTCAGGAGTCCAGGCAGGACTCTTATGAGGGCATTAAGGCTGTGGCAGAGGGTTGGATTAGAGGGAACTTCAGGATGGAAAACCTACAGGACTTTCTTTAGGTAAGGGAGAGGGAGACTCTAGCATAGCATTGCATAAGAGAACTTTCTTTGATGATGAACATGTTCTGTACCTGCTCAGTCACTACACTAGCCACGGGTACAGTGAGCACTTGGAATATGATTGGTATTACCAAGGAACTGATTTTGAAATTTTATTTAATTTTAATTATTAAAACTCAGTTAAGATATCCCCTTACATACCCAGGCATGTGTGTACATGTGTGTGTATAGGTGTATGTATATATGTATGTATTTACTGGAGAAGTTTTATACAATCATGCATAAAATACAGAATTTCCATAGACCACCCTATTGTCAACACCCTGTATTGATGTGGGGCATTTGTTACAATTGATGAAAACACATCTTTATAGTTGTACTGGTAACTGCAGCCCGTTCACTGTTTGTGTCGTGCAATTCTACATCCCATCACTTTTGGAGATTTTTCTAAACTTTTTAGACGCCAAGTGCTAGGTCCTGTCCACACTCAAGGGAGAGGGAATAACCCAGGGCATGGACACAAGCAGGCGGGGGCCATTGGGAGCCGTGTCTGAGGCTGCCCACCACAGCCGGCAACTGGCAACCGCTATCCCAACCCCAATCTCCCCCTGAAAATAGCTGGCCGATAGAGTCCCCGCCCCTGTCTAGTGAGACTGCTTCTCTCTTATTTGAAGGCCACATAAAAACGTCTCCACAAGGAGTTACTGGCAAGGGGAAGCCCGGTCTCCTCATACCCCATCTCCACTCATTTCATTATTTCTGCACTCACTCCTAGAATCAGACCCCAACGTGTCGCAGGACCAAACAGGAAGCCAAACTCATAAGGAGAAGAGTGAAAAGATTTTAAAGATTTATTATGAATAGAAGTCTGGCAAATACACATAGGAGTGGTTCTGAGGGTACTGGACCAGGGAGAAGGAACATAATTTAAAATTTGCATGTATTTATCAATACGGGTGCACTTACCTGAGAATCTGGATTCCTTGTGCCAGGTCTAATAGCTAGGAGTAGTTCTAATTGCTTTTTTTTAAAAGAGATGAATTTATTGTTCTCCCAGAGCCTATAATAGCATATTATTATAGTCTCTTTATCATTCATCCACTCATCCATCCATTCTTCTACCCATCTGTCAATCCATTGTATTTTTTTATTCATTTCAAAGTAAGTTGCAGATAGTCAGGCATTTCACCTCTGAACACGTCAGTGTACATATCATTAAGTAGAAAAATTTTATTTACAGTTTTAGGTAAAATTTTCATACAGTGAAATGCACAAATCTTAAGTGTCCTGGGTTGACACACACACACACACACACACGCACACACACACACACACACACCTATGTAACCCAACTCCCGGTCAAGACATAGGACCTTGATCATCCCAGAAAGTTCTTTCATGTCTTTTACTGGTCACTCTCAACTCCCACTCTCTCAGAGGTAACAATATTCTGATTATTTTCTGCAGTGGATTAGTTTCACCAGTTCTTAATTAGTTTATATATTTTGTGTAAGTCTTCTTTTATTCAACATAATGTTTTGAGATTCATCCAGGTCGCTGGGAGTATCAGTAGTTGATTATTTTTTATTGCCGATTAGTATTTCATTGGATGACTTTACTCACGGTAGGCAGAATTCTAAGACGTCCCCCAAGATGCCTGCTGCCTGGTGTACCTGCCCTGTATAATCTCCAATACAGACAGACCTTGGAGATATTGTGGGTTGGGTTCTAGGCAGATATTCAGTGAATATTGCAATAAAGCAAGTCACACGAATTTTTTTGGTTTCCCAGTGCATTACTATACGGTAGTCTATTAAGTGTGCCATAGCATTACATCTGAAAAATCAATGCGCACACACCTTAACTAAAATGTAACACAGGCATGCAATGAGCGCATACTGCAGGAAAAATGGCACAGAAGGACTTGCTCAATGCAGGATTGCCACAAACCTTCACTTTGTAAAAAAGTACTTATTTGTGAAGCACAATAAAATGAGGTATGCCTATAATGTGAATATGATGGGCTATCACTCCTTGATTAGATTATACCATCTAGCACAGTTGGCTCAAAACATGGAAGATTATCCAGGTGGGCCTGACCTAATCAGATGATATAAATCTGGGCTTGAGAGATCACAGATAGGGAAATGAGAGGAATTTGAATAAGCAGCGAGATTCTTCATTGCTGGATGGAGGGGGCCACATGGCAAAGAATGCAGTTGACCTCTAGGAGCTGAAAGTGGCCTCAGCTGACAGCCAGTTAGAAAACGAGGACCTCAGTCCTTCAACCACAAGGAACTGAATTAGACTAACAACCTGGACGAACTTGGAAGCAGATTCTTCCTGAGATTCTCCAGGAAGGAACGCAGCCTAGCTAACACCATGAGACACTGAGCATATAAGAATATAGCCATGCTGTACTACTTCGGACTTAGAGCTATGAGCTAAGAAATGGGTGTTGTTTTAAGCTCCTAAATGTTGGGATTATGTGATACACGGCAATAGAAAACCAATACAACACTGTAGTTTGTTTAGCTAGTCCCTTTTGACAGGCATGTGGGTTGTTTTTTGTGTTAGGCTATTAAGAATAAAGCTATTGTGGACATTTATTTGCAAGTCTTTTTTGTAGGGGATATCTGTTTTAGTTTCTCTTGAAATGGAATTGCTGGGTCATAGGGTAGGCATACGTTTAGTTTTATAAGAAAGTATTGGACCTTTTTCCAGGTGCTTTTGCCATCCATAACGTATGTGAATTCTGGTTGATCGACTTCAGCATCATTAGATATGGCCAGTCTTAAATTGTATCCATTCTGGTGGGTATGTATTGCATTTAACTGCTTTTTTTAGGGGGCTAACTGAAACCTGAATCATCAGTCCCCTTTTCTACCCCTTCCTGTCCTCAGAAAAGCACTCTCAAAACCATTTTTACTGTTTTTTTACTGTTTTCTTTTGGTTTTGATCTCCATATATTTAAATAAACAAATACAAATTATCGCTAACAGTTTTTGAGGGCTTACAATGTACAAGGTTTTGTCCTAAAAGTGCTTTGCATGCATGTGTTGGTCCTCATAATGAGCTTATACTGTAGACACTATTTCTCTTCCCACTTGAGAGATGAAGAAATTGAGATGCAGAGGGGTTATGGAAATCTGCATAAGGCCACATGGTTAGCAAATGGCAGAGCTGGGATTTGACCCTAGGCAGCATGTTCTCTCTGTATAATGTTTGCCCTGTTTCTTCTTGATTTATTGACTTCAGACTATTTATATAGGCTATTGACTTCCTCTAAGAATATTACAAGCCCCCAGTTTGTCTTTCTCTATTATCCCAATATGCCATATTTCACCGATTCTCAGACATACCTTTATGTACCACTAAGAAAGTAAAAGATGACCACACAATCACAGTGTTGTCTTATCACTTAGAATTCTTATACTTATTGAAAGAGATCCTGTGGAATTTAGATGTATAATTTATTATACATCACCCTTGTCCATGTACATAAAAAGGAAAATATAAACAAATAAATTGGTTAAGGTGTTTCTAAAGCCTCTTCACATTGAGAGTTCCATACTTGTGAATAATTTCTTTTTGCCTCAGATGTCAACTCCCATGTTTCCCACACAGCATCATCCTCTGTACCTTCAAGAGTATTGGGGTTCCAGCAGTTTTAAAAAGAGGCATCTACTATCATCAGTGGGAGTTCCTTTCAAACCAATGATATTCAATCTGCAAGTTTTTAAATTGGCATTTCCTTGATTTTCCAGGAAGCACAAATGAAAACTTTTTAGACAGCAATCGGGACTTAATATTCTTTCTTCAAATGGTTCTTAAATGGTTTGTGGACTGAAATGTCAAAGAACGGCATTTATTCAAACACACCTCTAGGAATAGCAATTATGTTTATACATAACAAAGGTACCTCTGTCATGACCAATTTTATAATGCATCTTGATTCCAAATTTACAGATTTCAATTTTGAAAACGTGCTTCTTGGAATTCATGAAAAACAGCAATTTTATAGAAATTTTAGTTATATCAACATTTAATGTGCATCTTATGTCTGAGTTATGTATAAATATCTTAACTTCCTTGTACAAATTTTTGCTTTCCCTAGAACTAATTTAATTTCATTTGCTTAGTTTCTAAACTTAGTTTCATTTACTTAGTTTCTAAGTCTTAGTTATCACTCTTTGAAGAAATTGCAAAACCCTTTGAGATACCTTTCCACACAATCAGATAACGTTAAGTGTTTTATGAGTTCCATTTTATTATTTTTTTTCTAGAGACATACTGCCATCTTTTCTGGGATGGATTGGATTATTGTGATCAGTTCTTGACTCCATACACCCATGCTTTTTGCTATATGACTTTGTAGTATCTCCCACTAGAGGGCCGGGAGGGCAGTGTATTTCCCAATTCCATTGATGCTGAGCCTGGCTGTATGACTTGTTTTAACCCAAGAATGTTAATACACATGAAAGGAATAGAGGCTTTAAATGTGATTGTGTAATTTGGCTTGCTTCTTGAGTTTCTGGCATCTACCATGAAAAGAACATGCCTTGGGTACCTGTTGGTTCAAGGAGAGTTAGAAAACACGGGAGAGGACCTGAACCTCAGTCTAGAGCCAAGTGCAGCTGGGCCCAGCCAGATCAGCTGAACCCCAGCCAATATGCAGGCTTCTAGACATAAAAAATAAACCTTTGTTGCAGTAAGTCACTGAGATTTTGAGGTTTTCTTTTATCACATAGAAAAAAACCGAATATACCTTCTCTCCTCCTGCACCAATCTGGATTTGTTGTTGCTCTGCATAGCTATTGTCCTGGGATATCTCTTTGTCTTTCTTAAATAAAGGCTGGATCCCCAATTTATTGGATTCTGTGATTTCTTCCTGTTTGATTTCCTTAGTTGTAATGGCTTATCCTCAAGCAACTTCCCGAGAATGGGTACACATATTTATTGTGCCACCACATTTGATTAATAATTCGCCTTATAGGTTGAAAATAATTTTCTTTCAGAAGTTTGAAGGCATTTCTTCATTGTCTTTCAGCTTTCTGTGTTGCTTTTGGGGGATATCATTATGAGTTCTTATTCTTTGTAGGTGACATTGATTTTTCCTTTGGAAGCTTTTCAGTTGATTGTCATATTCTGAAAGTTCTGATATTTCATGATGATATGCCTTAGGTGGGAACCTTTTTCTCAACCGCTGTTATCTGGTGGGCCCTTTCAGTCTTCAGTGAAATTTCAGTGCTGTGAAATTTCCTAGTGCTATTTCTGTTTTTTTTTTTTTTTTTTACATGGGCAGGCACTGGGAATCGAACCTGGGTCCTCGGGCATGGCAGGCAAGCACTCTTACCTGCTGAGCCACTGTGGCCCACCCTAGTGCTATTTCTTTGATAATATTTTCTTCTTTATTTTTGAAATTCCTATTAGGTGGATGTTTCTTTTCTAACTTTGTTCTCTCCTATTTTCCATTTATTTTTGTCCTATTTCCTGAGTGATTTTCTCAAGTTTATCTTCCAATTATTTTATGGATTTAGCTAATAATTTCGCTAACATATATTAAAATTCCCAGAGCTGCTTTGTTCTTTTACTATTACTTAAAAGAAAGCATCCTGTTTTTCTTTCATGGCTATATTATTTTCTCTTTTATCTCTCTAGATATAGATTTTTGGGGGTAACGTTTTCCTCTATTTCTTGTACTTTCTTTGCTCCCTATTAGTTTTTTCCCCACTAGTTATAATTTTGGTCTTTTGGGTTCAAGCTTCCCTCACATGTCTGGTGAGTGTTTGGTTTCCTTTCATATTTAAGTATGAGGTACCGAAAAGTTGGTTGGAAGCTCTGTTGGTGTGGGCTGAGCTTGTGAAATATAGTTTCACTGCATAGTGACTGGTCGGGGCTCAGCCCTATTTTGTTGGGAAACTAAAAATGTCAACATCTATAGATGTTTTCTCTAAGGTCATTTTAGTATCTCCAGAGACAAGTCTTTCAATGCCTTGCTTGGGAAGGAAATGTGCCTAGCTGCCACTGTTCTTGGAACTATATGCCAAAAGGGGCTGGGGTATGAGAGTAGACTTGCTTTACTTTCTGTTTTGGACAATGCTCTTCTTTCTCACTTTCTGCTGTTCCTGGTGGCCTGTTGCCTAGATATCTGGTTGAATTTTTTCCACAGGCTAAAGCTTCAGGAGGGGTAACTGCATAGGGTAGAGGTGGGGACCTGAAAGTGTTCCTGCATTAAAAAAAATAAACTTTTAACCATTTCCCCTAGCCCCATGTTTCATTCCAAATTCTCATAGCGTCTAGTGCTGCACATTACTGAGTTTTTCTGGAATTCTGTGGTATGGATTTGATTTTTTCTTTTTGACATCCCCTCTGTAGTTACTCTGTAGTTACTTCTCAGCTCTGCTAATGTCTCTAGTCAAGCAGTGCTATGGGGAGTTTGACAAGGAGAGGAACTGAGGGCTCCTACCAATAGCCAGGGAAGAAATGAGGCCTTCTTCTAACAGCCATGACATTTCTAACAGTCTTGGAAATGAATCTTCCAGCTGCAAACATTGAGATTATTGAAGACTGTGTAAGTTTGTAACTGTTGTGTACCCCAGAAAAGCCATGTTCTTTAATCCTGATTTAATACTGTTGGGGGGCGGAATCTTTTTAATTCAGTTGTCTCCATGGAGATGTGACCCACCCAATTGTGGATGAGAATTTTTGATTAGATGGCTTCCATGGAGATGTGTCTCCACCCATTCAAGGTGGGTCACTTGAATAGTCCTTTAAGAGGGAACAATTTTGGAAAACACTTCAGAGTTGACATAGAGAAATTTGGAGAAGCAGAAAGAAAACGCCCCAGGGTAAGCTGTTTGAAACGAGAAGCAAAGGACCAGCAAAAGCAGCCATAGGCCTTCCCAGATGGGTCTTTCTTGAATCAAAGTATCTTTCCCTGGATGCCTTCATTTGGACATTTTTATGGCTTTAGAACTGTAAACTTCTAACTTAATAAGTTCCCTATATAAAAGCCAACCTATTTCTGGAATATTGCATTCTGGCAGCATTAACAAACTAAAACAAAGCCCTGGCCCATGTCTTTTTTTTTTTAATTAAAAAAATTTTTTTTAAACATAACAACATACAAATATGAACATTCTTACCATATGGTCATTACATTCTTGGTATACAATCAATGACTCACAATATCATCACATAGTTGTATATTCATCACCATGATCATTTCTTAGAACATTTGCATCGATTCAGAAAAATAAATAAAAAGAAAAAAGAAAAAACTCATACATACCATACCCCTTACCCCTCCCTCTCATTGATTGCTAGTGTTTCCACCTACCCAATATATTTTAGTCTTTGTTTCCCCTATTTTTTTTCTATACCCTTATCACTCCCTTTCATTGATCACTAGCATTTCAATCTACTAAATTTATTTTAACATTTGTTCCCCCTATTACTTATTTATTTTTAATCCCTATATTTTACTCATCTGTCCATACCATAGATAAAAAGAGCATCAGACACAAGGTTTTCACAGTCACACAGTCACATTGTGAAAGCTTTATCATTATACAATCATCTTCAAGAAACATGGCTACTGGAACAGAGCTCTACATTTCCAGGCTTCCCTCCAGCCTCTCCAATATATCCTAACTAAAAAGGTGATATCAATATAATGTTTAAGAATAACCTCCAGGATAACCTCTCGGCTCTGTTTGAAATCCCTCAGCCACTGACATTTTATTTTGTCTCATTTATTTCTTCCCCCTTTCGGTCGAGAAGGTTTCTCAATCCCTTGATGCTGAGTCCCAGCTCATTCTAGGATTTTTGTCCATTTTGCCAGGGAGTTTTACACCCCTGGGAGTCATGTCCCATGTAGAGAAGGGGAGGGCAATGAGTTTGCTTGCCATGTTGGCTGAGAGAGAGAGGCCACATCTGAGCAATGAAAGAAGTTCTCTGGGTGGTGACTCTTAGGCCTAATTTTAAGAAGGTTTAGCCTATCCTTTCTCAGGGATCAAAGGATAAGTTCCATAGAAACAAACTCCAAGACTGAGGGCTTGGCCTGTTGATTTGGTTGTCCCCACTGCTTGCAAGAATATCAGGAATTCTCCAAATGGGAAAGTTGACTTTTCATCCCTTCTCTCCATCCCCACAGTGGGACTTTGTAAATACTTGTTTTTCACTGTTCAAATCACTCTGGGATTCAGGGCATCACACTAACCTGGATAAAGTACAAAATCTCATACCCTATTCCAGGTTGAAGGATGGCTATTTTGATACAGTTCTATTTTAGAATGTAATCCATTTGATACATTAAAAATGTTAAAGACACTTTCTAAAGCATTTTTAAAAATTGAGGTACTATATATTTTTCATTGAGATATAATTCTACATACCATAATATTTACCATTTAAAATATATAATGCAGTGGTTTTTATGTATTTACAAAGTTGTACAACCATCACCACTATGTAATTCCAAAATATTTTCACTATCCCCAAAAGAAATCTCATTCCCATTATCCACCATTCTCATCCCCTTCTTCCCTAGCCCAGCCGCTGGCCACCACTACTCTGCTTTTTTGTCTCAATAGATTTGCCTATTCTTGAGATTTCGTATAAATGAAATCATACAGTATGGAATCTTTTGTCTAGCTTCTTTTGTTTAGCATGTTTTCAAGATTCATCCATGTTGTAGCATGAACCAGTACTTCACTCTTTTTTTTTGGTGGGGGGGGGGGAACTGGTGCATGGTCAGGGAATTGAACCCGGGTCTCCCACATGGAAGGCAAGCATTCTACCACTGAACCACCATGCACCCAACTTTACTCTTTTTTTTTTTTTTTTTACATGGGCAGGCACTGGGAATCGAACCCGGGTCCTCGGGCATGGCAGGCAAGCATTCTTACCTGCTGAGCCACTGTGGCCCCCAACTTTACTCTTTTTATGGCTGAAATAATTCTATTGTATGGATATACAACATTTTGTTCATTCATTCATTAGTAGATGAACATGTGAGTTGCTTCCACCTTTTAGCGATTATGAATAATGTTGCTATGAACATTTCTGTAAAAGTTTTTTTGTGGATATGTATTTTCATGTCTCTTGGATGACACCTAGGATGGAATTGCTGAGTAATATGGTAACCCCACGTTTAAGTTCTTAAGGAACTGCTAGACTGTTTTCCAAAGGGGCTGCACCATTTTACATTCCTACCAGCAGTGTATGAGGGTTCCAGTTTCTCCCCATACTTTATAACACTTGTTATTGTTTAGCTTTTTGATTACAGCCATCCTGGTGGCTGTGAAGTGGTATTTCAATTGTGATTTTGATTTGTGTTTCCCTAATGATTAATGATATTGAGCATCTTTTCATGTACTTATTGGCCATTTATATATCTTCTTTGGAGAAAACGATATTCAAGTCCTTTACCCATTTAAAATTGGGTTATTTACATTTTATTGTTAAGCTGTAAGAGTTTCTAAAATATATTTTAAATACAAGTCCCTCCTCAGACATATGATTTTCAAGTATTTTCTCCCATTTTGTGAATTATCTTTTCACTTTCTTGACAGTGCCCTTTGAAACAGAAAAGTTTTTAATTTATCAAAGTCCAATTTACCTATCTTTAGTTTTGTTGTTTATGCGTTTACTTGTTTGTTTGTTTTGTTATTTTTTTACATGGGCAGGCACTGGGAATCGAACCCAGGTCTCGGGCATGGCAGGCAAGAACTCTGCCACTGAACCACCACTGCCCACCGTATGTGTTTGGTTTTATACCTAAGAAACCACTGGCAAATCCAAGGTCATAAAGAGTTTCCTCTTTGTTTTCTTCTAAGAATTTTATTTCAGATCTTAAATTTAGGCAATTGATCCATTTTGAGTTAATTTTTCTTTGTGATATCAGGTAAAGGTTCACATATATTCTTTTTTTTTTAAAGATATATTTTTATCGAGAAATCTTCACACATACACAGTCATTACCATGGTCATTTTTAGAACATTTGCATCACTGTAGAAAAAGAAAGAAAAAACTATTAATCCCATACCCCTTACCCCTCCCTCTCCTTGACCACTAATATTTCAATCTACCCAATTTAAAAAATTCCTTATCCACCCCTATGATTTATTTATTTTTTCCTCATTTTTTAACTCATCTGTCCATACCCTGGATAAAAGGAGCATCAGACACAGGATTTTAACAACCACATCACATATATTTTTGACTCTCTTTTTTTTTCATTGTGGATATTTACCTTAAAATTTTTCTTTTTCTATTTTTTGGGTGTTAAGAAGGGGTTAAGAAGGGGGCCTGTTCCTCCTTCGTCTGTTGGCCGCGTATGACTTGTCTTGGGTTTTTAGAGGTCCAAAGCCAGAGGATAATTTTGCCGTTCAGAGACCGTGCCATAACGAGCTTTGAAAGGACTTTGTTCATTTCTCACTTTGTGTTTCATGTCTGTTGCTCGCGAAGTGCTCTGAGGTTCCCTGATACGGTTATGGAATGCATGTATTTTGCACATGGGAGAAACAGGTCCTTTTTAGGGTCCAAACGGTGAAATGTGCCGATTTGAAGGGATGCGTGTCCCCTAGACGACCTGTGTTCTAATTTCAATCCCATTTGAAAAAGGCAGAATAATTCCCATCCAATACTGAATGTTTGAAAGTGGAATCAGATCATTGATCACTATATATATATAGTGATCAATGTGCTATACTTTTTCTTCTTTCCTACCCTTTATTCCCTTTGTTCTTTTATTTCATGTGTATTCCAATTCAGAATTGGATTTCATTTCAATTTTGCCTAGGTTACAGGACATCCAAATGAAGTGATGTCAGAATCAGAGGAAGGATATGTACCACACAGAGATCCTAGATGTGGAACAGGTGGCAGCAACTGGTAGAACTTTGTGATGTTCACTTTTGTAAGCGTTTGAACTGTGGAAGGGATGGGTGGCCTTATACAGAGTGTGAAGCACGTTTTCTAAAGTTTGAGTTTGGAAGATACACTGGTGTCAGGGACCCCAGATTCTGAGGGTGTTTGCAAGAGTGAGATTGTAATGATGAACCATGAGATCTGTGTAGACTCAGAAAGAAGTGGAAAAAGAGGGGGCAAATGACCAATGAGAAGTGGTGGGGTTAATAATGGACTGGAGGTTCCATTAGTGCAAAGGATTACAGCCAGGCGTACCAGAGTAAATGACTGGAAGGTGGGAGGTGTTGGCCAGAGAGATGGGGTTTTGGAGGAAGTAATGATAAAATTTCAGATGTGACCATGAGGTAGTTGCCCGAGGTGAGTAGGGGCAGAAAAGGGTCACTAAATGTGAGGAGAGCAGGATATTGGATTGGTCATCCATGGTGTGCTGGTGTGAAACTGTTACGTACCCCAGAAAAGCCATGTTCTTCTAATCACTCTTGTGGGTGTAGACTTACCGTGGGTGGGACCTTTGGATCAGGTTGTTTCCATGGAGATATGACCCACCCAATTCAAGGTGGGCCCTAATCATCTTTATTGGAGTCCTTTATGGGAGGGTACAAGGCAGAGACAATTCGAAGAGAGCTCGTAGACAGAAATGCCTTGGGGGCGGGGGTGGGGGGAGCCAGGACCTAGAGAAGTCCAGAGACACTCTGGAGAGAAAGGCCAGCAGACGTCACCATGTGCCTTCCCATGTAATAGAGGAGCCCCAGATGCTTTTGGCCTTTCTTCAGAGCCAAGGTATCTTTCCCTTGATGCCTTAATTTGGACATTTTCCTGGTATTAGAACTGTAAATTTGTAACCTTATAGAATCCCTTTGTAAAAGCCAATTCATTTTTGGTATATCACATTCTAGCAGCTTTAGCAAACTGAAACACACGGGAAAGGTGAAACTACCAAGAATGAGGCAGAAGGAGAAAAAGAGAAAGAAATGCAAGGACATCACTGTTCCACGTATGAGGAACAGTGACTGGGGGTTCAGTAAATAGGACAATGAGGGAAAGACTGGTATAGCTAAACCGCATAAATTAAAAAAAGCTGAGAGGATGGATGAGAAATTGAGAAGTGGGCATTCACTTCTCGAACCTGACAACAAAAATAACCTCTGTCTAAGAAGGCCACAGCACCTTAGAGGACAGCAAGAGGAAACGCTCTTTAGGAGACAGTTAAGGTGAAGAGATGAAGGAGACCTTGTAAAAAGACAGTGTTTAGAAGAATTTGCTGATTATAGAAAGGAAGACCTGGAGGGAAGTGGAAGGGTTGAAAAGGGGAGCACTATGTCATGAGGTGGTGATAGATCAGCCCTGAGGCTCAGACCTCTAGGGATCACTCTGACAAACCTGTTAGGGGTGGTGGGATTAGACTTGAATAACTCTCCGAGAATGGCAGGGAAGTGGTTTCAAGATTTTGGTCAGGACTACATTCTTTATTTCTGTAACTGACTCCTCCTCTAGTATCCCATACTCCCCTTGACCTAGGTCAGCTCCTTAGATTATTAGGGTTCTTTGCCCAGAAAAACAAATATTTGGTGAGTGATCCAAATTTTTGTTAAAGAACCTTTAGTGGTCTTGGTACTAATACACCAATTAGGCCACACCACTGGAAATTTAGAAATGAAAAATAAAATTCGTGAAACAAAAACCATGGAAATAAATCTGATGACATCACTCAGGATGAAGGTTTTTTTAAAAATCCACTTAAAAAAAACTTTTTAAATATTGTATAATATAGCATACACACAAAGCAAAAAAAAAAAAAAAAGCAAAAAGCAATAGTTTTCAAAGCACTCTTCAACAAGCAGTTATAGGACAGATTCCAGAGTTTGTCATGGCTATTCATACCATGATCTCAGATTTTTCCTTCTAGCTGCCCCAGAATATAGGAGGCTAGAAGGAATAAATATTTTATCATCACAATCGACTTTTTTTTCTGAAAAATAATATTTATATAAAAAAGCAATACATTTCAAGGCATAGCACAACAATTAGTTGTAGAACAGATTTCAAAGTTTGGCATGGGTTATGATTCCACAATTTTAGGTTTTTACTTCTAGCTGCTCTAAGATACTGGAGACTAAAAGAAATATCAATTTAATGATTCAGCAATCATATTTGTTTGTTAAACCCTACCTTCTCTGTATAACTCCACCATCACCTTTGATCTTTCTTTCCCACTCTTTAGGGGTATTTGGGCCCTTGGCCACTCTAACTTTTTCATGTTGGAAGGGGCTGTCAATAATATGGGGTAGGGAATGGAACTACCTGGTGGTCTGGAGAGGCTGGACCCTCTAGGTTTCAGGACTTATCTGGTCCAGGGACCCATCTGGAGGTTGTAGGTTTCTAGAAAGTCACCCTAGTGCATGGAATCTTTGTAGAATCTTATATATTGCCCTAGGTGTTCTTTAGGATTGGCTGGAATGGTTTTGGTTGGGGCACCTGCTCTTTTTTTCATACTGCCCTTTCTTGCTTTATGGTTTCTACTCCTTACTTAGGACATTTTAAACATACTTATTTTAAAACCAGATTATTTTATTCTTTTATTACCTACAAACTCTTTTATTATTTACAATTCTGGGAGTGCAAATTCAACGATTTCTTGCATCTGATGACTTTCCTTCATGGTGGTTTACTTTTTTTTTTTCTTTCTTCCAATAAGCTTATTTTCAGTAGGATTTGTTTTTCCACGTTCCTTTGTGAAAACTGGATTGTGGTAATATACATACAGAACATCTTTGTGTTTGGTTTTTATGGGATCTTATATGCTTCACAGGCTGAGGAAGATTTTTTTTTGTTCTTTATCTTGACATTCCAGCAACATTTGGGCATTGTGAATATGGACTACTCTTACAAATAAGCAAAGTCACTTGTCCGCTCTGTCTACTCACAACCCTTGCAATTCCCTACTGATTTCCAGGCCAATGAGGTGAAATTTCACAAGGAAGTGGTCTGTTGAGACACCCGAGTCAGTGTCATTGCTGAAGCCCTAGTCCCCACCCACACATCCTATATTAATCCCAAATCTCTATGAATTCCATGACCTCCACTTCCGTTCACCTTCCGGTTTTTGGGTTCTCCTTCATTTCTGGCACCTAGTGATTTCCTGTTCTTAATTCCAACCCCAGTTGTATTACATTTATTTATTTATTTGAGTACATGGGCCAGGAATCAAACCCAAGTCCTCCACATATTATTGAACCCAGGTCCTCTGCATTACATTTATTTATTTTTTATATACACACAATTATCTTATTTCATGGTTCACAATATATAGCATGTAATCACATAATTATATATATATATATTTCCACATTTTCAGTATTTTTGTGTTTGAGGTGGGAAGTTGGCTTGGAGCTACTCAGTATATTGTATACGGATAAGAAATGACCCCAAACCACCCTCCATACTACAATCAGAAGACCTTTTAAAAACACAAATTTGGTCATTTCATTCCCTTAACGTTGACATTCAAGGTACTTTGAAAGCAGGAAACTTGCCTCTCAAGTTTCATTTTCCAGCATTTTTTCCTCTTCTCCACACCCACATACAGCCTCTATATGTCAATCACAGCCAGTAACTCTTCTATTTCCTTTCTCTTATAATTGTATTTAGGGTGCATGTTGACAGTAGTTAAATTTACTTATTCTCTAGTTTGCAGAGTATTAAGTAGGGATTGTGACAGGAGTAGTAATGCTTATCTCCCAACAGCCTAGAACCAGAAAACAGTAGTTCCAGATAACATCATTTCTGAACGTAGTAGTGCAAAATGGCACTTTAATTTTAATTAAAAATGCTATCAAGTCTATTATATATTAATTCAAGAACTGACATTTTGATATTATTGATAGTCATCTTTTCCTGGTATATTTTTTGTCAGATCTTGTTTTATGCTCTTCAATGTTTTTTTTTCTTAGTATCTTATAGTTTTGAATAGGCAATGTGCTGCTTTGAATCTGTTGCATACCCCAGAAAAGCTAAGGTCTTTAATCCTCATTCAGTATTGCTGGGTGGGATCTTTTTGGTTATTTCCATGGAGATGTGACCCATCCAATTGTGGGTGGTAATTTTTGATTAGTTAGCTTCCATGGAGATATCTCCACCCGTTCAAGGTGGGGTTGCTTACTGGAGCTCTTTAGGGGGGAACCATTTTGGTAAAAGCTCGGAGCCTACAGAGCCAATAAAGCCCACATAGCTAGAGACCTTTGGAGCAGAAGGAAAATGCTCCCGGGGAAGCTTATGAAATGAGGAGAGAAAGTTAGCAGACATCTCTCCATGTGCCCTCCCAGCTGAGAGAGAAACCCTGAATTTCATAAGCCCTTTCTTTGGAGTTAAGGTATCTTTCCCTTGATGCTTTAATATGGACATTTTCGCAACCTTAGAAGTGTAAACTTGCAACCTAATAAATTCCTTTTTCAAAAGCTGTTCCTTCTCTGATATAGTGCATTCCAGCAGCTTATGAATTAAAATAGGTAACAGTAATACAGTTCAAAATTTAATAAAAAATGTATAAGGAGGACTATAGTGAAGTCTTCTCTGTGGCTCATTAGGATTTATGTACCCCAGAAAAACCAAGCTTTAATCCTAATCCAGTCTCATGGAGGCAGCCGTTTCTTTTAAACCCTATTCAGCACTGTATGGTGGGAACTTGATTATCTCCAGACATGTGACCTGCCCAACTGTGGGTGGTAACTTTTCATAAGATGGCTTTCATGGAGTTGTGACTCCACCCATTCCAGGTGGGGCTTGATTAGTTTACTGGAATCCTTTAAACGAGGAAACATTTTGGAGAGAGCCTCTGAGCCACGAGAAAGCAACAAGAGAGCAATGAGAACTACGAGAGCCCATGCAGCCAGATACCTTTGGAGAAGAAAACGCCCCTGGGGGAGCTTCATGAAACAAGAAGCCTGGAGAGAAAGCTAGCACACATAGCAGTGTTCTCCACGTGAGAACACTTCCCAGTTGAGAGAGAAACCCTGAACGTTACTGGCCTTTATAGAGTGAAGGTAACCTCTTGTTGGTGCCTTAATTTGGGCACTTCTATAGACTTGCTTTAATTTGGACATTTTCACAGCCTAGAACTGTTAACTTGCAACTTAATAAATTCCCCATTTTAAAAGCCATTCCATTTCTGGGATATTGCATTCTGGCAGCTAGAACATATTCCTTCCATTACTGTCTCTCAATCACCCAATTCCCATCCTTTCCAAAAGTATTTTATGAAGACATGACACATATTTGTTGCATGCGTGACTAGAATACTTTTCCTTTGTTACCATTTCTGGTTGATTATTGCTAGAATAGAAAAAACAATAGATTTTTGTATATTTAGCTTTTATTCAGCCATTTATACCAAATTTCATTATTTATGATGCTAGGTTTTATTATAGCCTCTTGGATTTTCTAGATCTATACAGTCATTTATCAGCAAAACAAGATAACTTATGTTCCAATACTTACAATACCTAATTGCTTTCATATAAACCTTCAAAACAATGTTAAACAACAAAGGTGTTAGCGGGCATCTTGTCTCATTTCAGACTTCAAAAGATAGAGCTTTAGTCTTTACAATTAAGTATGATATTTGCAATTGGTTTCTGAAATGGCAAATAGTTTCTTTTTCTTGTTTTACTTAGAGCTTTAATTGTATCAAGTTGTACTTTAATTAGACTTACAGAAAAGCTGCAAAAATGATACAAAAAAATTCCCATATACCCTTTGCATAGATTTCCCAAATAATAATACTACATGTTTGCTTTCTCATTCTCTCTCTATACAAAATTTAAAATCTCCTGAAATATTTGTAAATTGTCTTAACCTTTAACTTCTAATACTTCAATCACCATTTTCTAAAAATAAGGACATTCTCTTACACAATCACAGTATAATTAACAAAATCATAAAGCTAACGTTGATACTACTTCATAATTTAAGCATTTAAATAAACTTTAAGTTCTTGATGTAGTGAATTATGTTAATAGATTTTCTGATCTTGAATCTTGTATTACAGATGTAAATCTTATGTGATCATGATGTAGACTTTAACTTGATTTTGTTTGGAATGTTTGCATCTGTAGTCATAGGTGAGATTAGGCTACAGCATTCCTTTGGCACTTTATCAATTTTCAGTATTAATCTTACAATGTCTTTAAAAAATCAACTGGCCAACATTCCATCTTCTTTTATGATCCCAAACAATTTATATAATAGTTAAATTAAAAGTTATAATTCACTGATTTCTTGGGCTGAGTAATAGCTACGGGAGTGTATTCACTTTGCGATAATTCAGTGAATTGTATACTTGAGATTTTTGCATTTTTCTTTATACCTATATCAATAAAAGAGTTTAAATAAAAGTTAGAACAGTCTTTTTTTTTTTTTTTTTTGCATGGGCAGGCACCAGGAAATGAACAGAACACAGTCTTTTAAGAGAAATTTTAATCAACTTTCCAATTTCTTCTTTGGTAATCAGCTGGTCTATTTCTTGGGTCAGTGATTGCTAGGAAATTATCATTTCCTCTGTTTTTAAATTTGTTGCCATAGAGTTCTCTAGGATAATTTTCAATCCCTAATCTTGTATCTTTTTGCTTCTTTCCTCTTTATTAGGCTCAGGAGGTTTTATCTATTTTAGTGGTGTTTTCAGGAATAATTTTTCTATTTATTCTTTCTATGTTTTTTCCCCTAATTTCCTAAAATAATCAATACAGGTCTTTGAGTTTCTATTTTTGAACAATAAAGGCATTATACTTTCATTTCCAAGTCTGGCCTTACGCATTCCAGGATTTCTAACAAAGTATCTCAGTTTAATTTTGTGCCATTTACCCATTTGCTCCCCATCTTGGGAGGTAGTCCTACTGTCAGCTCACAAGCACATGCCAAATAAATGTGTGCTGAGCAAACAAATGATACTTCTCCATACTACAGTCAACTGAGAATATCTGTGGTTGTTGCAGGGTCCACCCATATACCCATTCATTCAAATATGCCTTGAGCGACCACTGTGCTAAGGTCTATAAATAGAATAGTGCACTGGACAGTTGGTTATCTACTCTCTTGGAATTTACATTTTAGGGACAAAGACAGACTTTGACCAAGTAATATAAAGATCTAAGTACTGCCTAAGTTGCTGTAGAAATTTCAGATATGGACCCATAATCTTGATGTATAAGAAAAAGAAGAGAAAAGTAAATCCAAAGTTGTAGCTGAAGAAAGGAAATAAATAAGATTAAAGCAGAGAGAAATGAAATAGAGAGTAACAAAACTGAGTGAATAAACAAAACAAAAAGCTAAAAATCGATGAAATCGACAAACTTAAGCTAGACTAACAAAGAAAAAAGAGAAAGGACTCAAGTAACTAAAATCAGAAAGGAAAACGATTATATCACTACTTATCTTACAGAAATAAAAATGATTATAAAATAATACTATGCGGCTCAGCAAGTAGAGTTCTTGCCTGCCATGTCAGAGACCTGGGTTTGATCCCCAATGCTTGCCTGCCATGCAAAAAAATAAAATAAAATAAAATAAATAATATTATGAACTGTACTCCAAAAAATAAGATAATGTGGAAGAAATAGAAAAATTCTTAGAAATATACCAGTTATCTAAATTCACTCAAGAAGAACCAGAAAATCTCAATAAACAAGTACAGAAATTGACTCAATAATCAAAACCTTCCACCAAAGAAAACTCCAGTATCAGATGGCTTCACTGGTGAATTTTAACAAACATTTAATAAGAATTAATGTCAAAACCTCTTCAACCTTTCAAAGAATTCAAGATGAGGGAACACTTTTCAATTCATTCTATGAGGTCAGTATTGCTATGATGCCAAAGACTGGTAAAGATATCACAAGAAAAAATCATAGACCAATTTCCATTATGAATATAGATGTGAAAATCCATAACAAAATACCAGTGAACCAAACCCAAGAGCATATTAGAAAGATTATACACTATGACTAAGTGGGATTTACCCCAGAAATGCAAGGGTAGCCAACATACCAAAAACCAATCAGTATAATATACTACATAAATAAAATTAAGGGGAAAAAACCACATGATTATTTTAATGAATGCAGATGTCATTCAACTAAAACCAGCACACTTTTTTGATTAAAAACACTTAGAAAACTAGGAATAGAAGGAATTTTTTTTTTGTAGAAAAACCTACAGCTAAGATCATATACAATGGTGAGAGACTTAAAAGCTTTACCCCTAACATCAAGAACAAGAAAAGAGGGCGGGCCGCGGTGGCTCAGCGGGCAAAGTGCTTGCCTGCTATGCCGGAGGACCTCGGTTCGATTCCCGGCCCCAGCCCGTGTAACAAAAACGGAGAAACAGAATACAATAAAACAAGAAAATGTTTAAAAATGTTTCCCTTTCTTCCTTCCTTCCTTCCTTCTATCCTTCCTTCCTTCTCTCTGTCTTTCCTTTAAAAAAAAAAAAAAAAAAAAAAAAGAACAAGAAAAGGATGCACACTTTCCCAAATGCTATTTGATATTGTATAAGCTCTAGTCAGAGAAATTAAGCAAAGAACAAAAACAAAAGCAAAAACAAAAAACAAAACAAAACAAAAAACTATCCAAACTGGAAAAGAAGATGTAAAACTATCTCTATTTGCATATGACATGATCTTATGTATACAAAATCAAAAGGAATCCACAAGAAAAGCATTAGAGCTAACAAATGAATTCAGCAAAGTTGCAGGGTATAAAGATCAACACACAAAATCAACTAGGCTCCTATACACTAGCAATGAACAACCCAAGGAGGAAATTAAGAAAACAATTCCATTTACAATAGCATCTAAAAAAATAAAACAGCAATAAATTTAACCAAGGACACAAAAGACTTGAACAGTGAAAACAACAAAACACCACTGAAAGAAATCAGAGGACCTAAATAAATGGCAAGACATCCATGTTCATGGATGGGAAGAGTTAATATTGTTAAGATGTCAGTATTACCCCAAATAAAGCAATCCTTATAAAAATTCCAGCAGCCTTTCTTTGCAGAAATGGAAAGACCGATCTCAAATTTATAAGGACCTACAAGCGCACTGGATAATTGTTCTGAAAAAAGAAGAATAAAGTTGGAAGACTTACACTTCCTGATTTCAAATTGCACTACAAAGCTAAACTAATCAAAATAGAGTGGTGCTAGCATAAAGGCAAAAAAAAAACACGTCAATGGACAGAAGTGAAATCCTAGAAACAGACCTCCACACCTAAAACCAGTTCATTTTTGACAAGGGTGCTAAGTATATGTAGTGGGTAAAGAAAAGACTCAACAAATGTACTAGGAAAACTGGATATCCACCTAAAAAAGAATGAATTTAGACTCATACCTCCAGGCAAGTCTTCTGACCTGGGATTCAATAATAGATTCTTAGATATGATACCAAAAGTACAGGCAACAAAAGAAATAATAAATAAATATGATTTCATAAAAATTAAAAACTTTTGTACACTGAAGGAAATTATCAAGAAAATGAAAAGACATCATACAGAATGGGAGAAAATTGTTGCAAATCGTATACAGGTATACCTTGTTATATTGTGCCTTGCTTTATTGCCTTTGTAGATACTGGTTTTTTTTTTTTTTTTAATTGAAGATTGTGGCAATCTTCCATTAAACCAGTCTACTGGCACCAATTTTCCAATAGCATATGTTCATTTTGTCTCTGTGCCACATTTTGATTAATGTATATATTGTTCTTTTAGACACAATGCTACTGTGCACAACAGACTACAGCACAGCTAAACATAACTTCTGTATGCATTGGAAAACCAAAAAATTCATGTGACTCGCTTTCCTGCAGTGGTGTCTGGAGCTGAATCTGCTATATCTCCTAGGTATGCTGGTTTCAGATAAGGGCTTACTATTCAGAATATATAAATAATTTTTACAAGTCAGCAACAAGAAGACAACACAATTAAAAAATGGGCAAAGGACTTGATTAGACATTTCTCCCAAGGCTTATGCAAATGACCAATAAACCTATGAACAGATGCTCAACCTCATTTGTCATTAAGGAAATGCAAATCAAAACTATAGTGAGATACTATTTCACACCAACAAGAACAACTATTACTAAAAAAACTGAAAATAAAATATGTTGGAGAGAACATGGAGAAAATTGGACCGCTAGTGCATTATTGGTGGGAATGTAACACGGTGCAACCACTGTGGAAAGCAATATGGCAGTTTCTCAAATACTTAAATATAAAATTACCATATGACCTGGCAATTCACTTTTCTCAAGAAAGTGAAAATGGGGTCTCAGATACTTGTATACCCATATTTTTAGCAACATTATTCACAATTGCCAAAAGGTGGAAACAACCCAGGTGTCCAACAACAAATGAATGGATAAGCAACATGGAAGAAACTTGAAAGCATTATGCTGTATGAAATAAGCAAGGTACATCTGCACAAATATTGCAGGATATCACTTACCATGACTAGAAATAGCAAATTAATAAGAGATTGAAAGCAGATTAGAGGTTATTGGGAGATGGGGGGAAGGGGAAAGGGCAAGAGTTTGTGAAAATTAAAAAAAAAGAAAAAGAAAAAGATATAGGTCCAGTATCACTGAGGAGGTCTGGCAGAGAATCCCTGGAAGAAGTGATATGCAAGTTCCTTAGAATCTGAGGGTCTATTCTGTCTCCTGCTCTCTTCTCAGGAAGACGGCAATCGAGTTTTCTTGTTTAAAGTTATCCAGATTTGAGTTATGTTTATTTCTCCTGGCTAGAGATGACAAAACCAAGGCATTGGCAGCCAGGCAGAACTTTATCCAATGGGAATATTCTATATATGATGATGACTGAACTAAGTTAAGTCTCAACACCAGAAAGGAGAAGAAATACAGATAGAAGAAGAGGAAGTAGAGAAAGAATAGTAAACTAATGAGAATGGTAGTCATGAACCTTGTGATTTGCTAGATCAGAAATGGAAGTATCAATATGAACTCATGGTTTTCAATACAGATAATAATAGGATCAGATGTGTGTATGTGTATATTAGTATTTATGCATGTATTTCTTGGCTTTGTTTACTGAGAGGGCCTAGAAGCAATGACAACCCAGTAGCAATGAGTATCCCTAGTATCCAGATCTTGATTTCTAAGTACTACTCTTGTTAAAACAAACAATCAGCTGCTTGGAGAAATGGCTGATATTAAGGCTGGGACAGGGAAAATAAAAGATGAGTGTGCTGATTTGAAAATATTATGCATCCCAGAAAAGCTATGTTTTATTCCTGATTCAATCTTGTGGAGCAGCCATTTCTTTTTTTTTTGACATGAACAGGTTCTAGGAATCGAACCTGGGCCTCTGACATGGCAGGCAAGAACTCTGCCACTGAGCCACCGTTGCCTGCCTACAGCCATTTCTTTTAATCCTGATCTAACACTGCAGGTTGGAAACTTGATTAGATTATCCCAGAGATATGACATGCCCAACTGTGGGTGTGACCTCTTGATTAGATGGAAACGTGACCCCACCCATTCAGGGTGAGTCCTGATTAGTTTACTGGAATCCTTTAAAAGAGGAAACATTTTGGAGAGAGCCAGAAATGACAGAACAACTGAGATGACAGCGAACTGACAAGAAACTTCAGAGCAGAGCTGACACAGATGCTGACACTTGGAGAACAAAGACACAGATGTCTGGAGATGCATGGAGCCCAGCAGACATCACCATGAGATGTTAAGCAACCCAGAACCTGGAGAGAGCCAAGCGAAGCCAAGAGATAAAAGCCAGCTCAGGAGAAGCAAAGTGAAGAAGCCTCATAGGAACAGAGGCTGAAAACAAAGGAGCCCAGGAGCAGGGGACCAGCAAGGAACCAGTGTGCCTTCTCAGCTAACAGAGGTGTTCCAGACATACTGGCCTTTCTTGAATTGAAGTATCTTTCCCTGGATGCCTTAGTTTGGGCACTTCTATAGGTTTAGAACTGTAAACCTGTAACTTAGTAAATGCCCCTTTATAAAAACCATTCCAGTTCTGGTATATCACATTTCAGCAGCTTGCAAACTAACACAATGAAGAAAATGGAACATTTTGTGGGAACAGAAAGTAAGGAAGTGCTCAAAACCGATAGGGACAATATTGAAAGAACACAAAAGCCAATCTGAAAAGAGTTTCCAATGGCCAAATCTGGGACAATGTGAGTAAGAAATGTTAGCGTTAGATTGTAAACCATAGAATACAACAAACTGATATAAATTATTAAATAAATAAATAAATAGGGGGAAAGGGATAGCTCTTCCTCACTGAATACTGATTAATAAATGCACAAGGAATATGGGGTATCAAAAATCATCATTAAGCAAATACAACGTTGTTTTATAAGTAGGAACCACTGATGGATGCTAAAATCAGTGGGCAAAATTCTAAGGATAAAAAAGGTATTTGTATAGTGTCAAAGTTACTTCCCCAAAGATTTTAATTAATTTAAAAGGGGAAATTAGTTAACTTTACACTACTGTTGCCATGTGATCAAAGTTAACATTCCTCCCTGCTATGAGGTACTGAAAAGGACACATTATTTCTGTGGTATTTGTGCCAAAAATCTAATACCTTCTATCTAATCATGTGTAAAAATTAGACAAACTCAAATTGAGAGACATTCTATAAAATAACTGGCCTGGACTCTTCAAAGCGTCAAGGTCATAAAAGACAAAAAAAGACAGGATAACTGTCACAGATTGAAGGAGATGAAGGAAAGACAACAATACAATGAAAGTGGCATCCTAGATTGGATTCTGGACCAAGGGACATCAATGGGGAAACTTGTAAAATTTAAATAAGGCCTATAGATTAGTTACTGGTATTCTATCAATGTTAATTTCCTCATTTTAAAAATTATACTATGGATATATAAAATGTTAATATCAGTGGAAGCTGGGTGAAGGGCATATGGGAACTCTCATATTACTTTTGCAACTTTCTGTAAGTCTAAAATTATTTCAAAGTAAAATGTCAAAAAAAAGAATGACGGTCACTGAGGTAAAGACAGCAGACCCAGCTCCCTGAGGGACTAAAGGGAGCAACTGCTGGAGCCCACCTCCTGGCTTGACTATCTCATATCCACCATACTGTTAGGATATTCCAAGGAAATTGTATTGCTGCCCTCACTTTCTGCCTCCTGAAAGAAACTGGAACAAGGGTTCTAAGAAGATCCTATAAGGGGAGGGTGGATGGGTGGTCATCAATAGTGGCTACTGCAAATGGTACCATGCCTTGCTGTGCCTTGCTAGGCTGATGCTGAAACATCATACAGAATGCATGGGTGAGGAGTTTATTCCAGGCTAACCTAGCTTGTATAGCAGTATAGACAGGGCTGGGGCAGACTCTATGGCTACCTGGATAGAGCCTGACCCCAGGATCTCTCTCCTTACAGCTTCCCCATGGCTATTTTGTTAGTCTCCTGAAGGAAGCCCCTGTAGAACTGAACTAGCTTTGTCATTTGGGCCAGTTGTCTGGTCCAAGAACTGGACAGGATAATGAACCAGTCAGCTTCCCTTCTGGAGGTGCCCTGTACTGGCCTAGTTCCAACACTGGAGAAACGTGATCTGGCCCCATTCCAGGACATGATGTGCTGAGGGACAGGAGGTATGATATAGCAATAGAAGGGGAAAGGGTCCTATGGACTCCTATCCCCTGGAATTTTAGGGCATGAGAAAGAGGTGGCTACAATCTAAACTGCAGAATCATCTGTGCCTGGGTCTCTGCATTCTTTCCCCACTCCCAGTGGAAGCATTCTGGGGACTGAGCCACAGAAGGGTCAGCAGAGGGTAGGCAGGTCACAGCCTGGTCCCTGTCTTCTTTTAACCAGATCTGTTCTTAGCTGCCATATTTCTGAGCTTCCTGGGAGCATGATAAAATTCCAGGTATAATGCTGAAGGAAAGATATGAGGCCTCCCCACCTTCAGGGAGGTGGAATGCTAGCTCCTCTCCTGGGGACTTGTTAGCAGATTATGGGCTCACAACAAAGGGGCTAGAGTAGTTAAAGATTCCTGCTCTAGGCTTTGGGGCACAGGAGGGGTCTTCCAGAGGCTATGAAGAAGTAGGCCTTAGGTTGGGTATAAAGGGAACAAGGCATGAGGGGAAGTTAGGTCAGTTGCCAGGCACAGCTGAGGGGCATTTATTGGATGTTGAGGGCACGTCTAGACAGGGAGGTAGATGCTAGAGAATGTAGCCCAGTTTCTCGGGGTGTAATGGTGCCTGGATGTCCAGTTTGCGGGTCTTGCTGTCCTTATCAACAATCTCCAGCCGCAGTTTGGGTGGGCGCTTCTCAGCTTGGGGTGAGGTCAGTTCAGGGCTCTTGAATAGCTGCTTATCTGAGTCCTCCACAGTAATGCGCAGAGTACAGCCTCCTGGCAGCAGGTCCTGCTCATAGGCTGCTGCCAGCTGGTTCACCACACGGCGCTCTACCTGCAGTTGGGCAAAGTGGTCGTCACTGCCCCAGCTTGGACACAGTCTGTGCCTGAGCTTTGAGGTCAGGTTCTATCACTTACCACTGAATCCCCTGGGATATTAGAAACCTTTCTGGAGCCTCAGCTGTCCCATATGCAAAGTGGGGCTAACAACACCTAGCTTGCAGAGCTGTGCTGAAGACAAATGATGTCAGTTTCTGAAGCTCTCAGCCCAGTTCCCATTCCTAGCATGGATTCATACAGGACAGGGGTTTTCCTTGATCTTCTTTGTGTTTTTGATTCTCAAGGGGCATCTACTTCGATATGTATTGTATGTATGTATTGTATGGACAATTTCAGCAACTAAACTACAGAAAGTCAGACTGGGAGCCCATGGATTGAGTCCGGGGGCTCTGGGGAGGGAGGTGTGGCAGTACCTCACTTTTCTCAGGCTCTTTTGCTCCCAGAGTTATGGCTCACCTCATGCTTGATGGAGCGGGCACCATAGTGCACATTGTAGCCGTCGACCAACACGTCTGCCACCTCGCGGTCCCAGAGCAGTGTAATGTTGTGCCTTTGCTTGGCCTAAGACAGGTCAGATAGGGGCAAACCCATATGTGGCTTAATGCTTTCTCACCACTTTGGCATGAGGCCTGGGCCTCCTGCACCACTGGCCCCACACTACAGGGCTCCACCTTTGGTGTGTGGGGTATACTCCCTGCCCGGTGTTCCCTGATTTCCAGTGGGCAGATGGCCCATCCCCACCCACTGGCAATGCCCACTCTTACTCTCTTTGCCCAGAAGTTCAGTTCCTTGTTGACTAGTTGGATGAGTTCCGAGTGGCAGAAGGGGAGGAAGTAGACGATTTCATTGATCCGTCCCAGAAACTCATCCCTCCGGAAGTGAGCCTGTAGGGCCAGGGTAGGGTGGGCCAAGTTCAGTGACCCAGAGTAGGCAAGCGGAATTACTAGACCCCAAGGGGACATACAGGGGAGCTTCCATGTTTTTACAATGGCTAAGGGGAACCCCCAACCCTAGGTTTCAGCAGTAAGGAAAAAAAAAAAGACCTCTTACTTTCAGGATGGGGCGAATGACATTCTCCTTGAAGTTCTTTGAGATGGTGATCTTGTCACTAATCTGGACATCCCCTGCAGAGACAGAGTTAGTTGTAAACTGCCTAGTCCCTATACCTAAGAAGCTTTGGGAATCATGCCTGCTCCTGTGTGATTCTGGTCAAAAGCCTAGGGCGCTATGGACCTCGGCCTGGTTTCCTTACCTGGGATTGGACTAATTCCTGAGGCCCTTCTAGCTCTCATGTGGTGCAAAGCCTGGGGTGCCTGAGGGTGGGAGTTGTGTGAGACAGGGGAGTGGAAAGAACAGCCAGGATTAAGATTTGAGTCCTCACTTGGACGAAGGAGGCTAGAGGGTTCAATTGTAAACTGGAAAGTGAGAGATAGCCTCTGGCCTGGTGTGCTCCTCCTCTGCAGCACTCTCCAAATCCCTGGCTGCTGTTTGGCACCCAACTCTGGGGTGGCTCTGTTCATCCCTCTGACTGGAGCCCTCTAATTACCCAACATACTCAGGACTTTCTTGAGGAAGTGGGGGTGGGGGTGGGGGTGTGGAGGACTGTTTCTCGTCTGTTTCCTTCCACTATCTGGTACGGTATCTGGTATCTGGTTAATGCCAGCTAAGGACAAAGTTACCTATCAGGATCCTCACCAAGACCCAGGACCCCAATCCTATCTTTGCTCTCAGGAGATGTGGCAGTGGCCTGGTCACCTGCCCAGGCATCTCAGGTCATATGCCATACCAAGGTTCTCAGCAAGACGGTTATGGGTCATCTCTAAAGCTTCCTGCCTCAGCTGCAAAGCGTGCTGTGCAATCTCATCACTGGCCACATTGGAGGTCATGATAAAGATGGCATCCTTACAGTCGATGGTCTTCCCTTTTCCATCTGTTAGCCGGCCCTGGGAAGAACAGTAACTGTATAGTCAGGGAGCTACCACCACAGGCAGGCTTTCACACCCTCAGTACTCACCTCCTTCAAGAGGCTTCCCCCAAATTATGTGTGCCTCCCCCTGCTCTGTCAGAATCAGTTGCTCCCTCCTCTAAGAAGCATACACACCTTGACTACAAACTCAGTCTCGGGCTGCAACTGCGCCACCTACTGAGATCACTTCCAGGTGAGACATCACCTGGTGTTTGCATTGCTCAGGCCACCCAATTATCCCTAGCACCCAGAAGCCAGTTTTATTTCCTACCCAGCTATCTATCCAACACATTTTCTTGAAGGCCCTCTCTGGGCCAGTCTCTGTATTGGGGCTCTAGGGATTCAATGAGCCTTCAACATACTCCCAAAGTGTCAGACCCAGTAATGAATTGTGTTAAGTGTTATGAAAAAGGCAAGCCCAGGCGCTGCAGGAGTTCACAGGGGGGTATTTTACAGGGCTATTGTGAGGACTAGCTGTGTCATGTTAGTGAAATACCCTTAGTAAACCAGGTTGTGTACTGGTTCAAATCTCTTATTACTGCAGCAGACACTTTATATTAGGATCAAAATGAATGAAATGAACTGAAACAGATAAAAGTCCTCTGGTCTGACAGAGGATGATAGAAAATAAGCCTTCACCTTTAAACAACTTGGGAAATTTCCCTGGATTCTTTAGTTCTTCTAGAAGTGACAGAGAAGAAAGCATCTATACTGGAGGCAGATATACCAAAGAAAGAGAAAAGGAGCAAACAGCAGAGGGAGGAGACAGAAGAATTATAAAACTATAGCTGCCTGAGACCAATCAGTTCAGGAGTGTCATGGTCAAGTTCATGTGTCAATTGGCCAAGTGGTGGTACCTGTTTGTCGGTTGGGCAAATGCCAGCCTGTCTGTTGCAATGAGGACATTTCACAGAATTAAATCATGATCACTTCAGCTGTATCCACAGCTGATTCCATTTGTAATCAGCCAAGGGGAGTGTCTTCTGCAATTAGTGATGCTCAATCTAATCACTGGAAGCCTTTTAAGAAGGATTCAGAGGAGACAGGCTCTCTTCCTGCTTCAGCCGGCGAGCCTCTCCTGTGGAGTTCATCCAGACCCTCCATCGGAATCGCCAGCTTCACAGCCTGGCCTGCAAATTTTGGACTCTGCACTTCCACGGTTACATGAGACACTTTTATAAATTTTATATTTGCAAGTGCTTCCTGTTGATTCTGTTTCTCTAGAGAACCCTAACTAATACAAGGAGTAAGGAGTTCCACCCAGTCAGCAAATCTCAAGAGTAACACTGTATGACAGCACTTTACAGTTATTTCTAACAAAAGCCACAATTGGGAATTCGTTGAGAAAAGCTAATGGAGTAACAATGGTCAATGTTTATAGGGCACTTTCACTCACAGGTGCTCTGCTTATTGTTTTCTAGTGCTTTTCATATACTATTTCACTCTGTCCACTAGAGAGTCACTCCATGAGGGCAGAGGATTAGTTTTGTTCCTCATGGTGTTCTACAACAGAGGCTGGTACATAATAGGTATTCAGTACTTTCTTGCTGAATGCCTGAATCCTCAACCAGAGGATTGTAGACGTAGGTGCAGTTATGACCCCTTAGAAGAGGTTGAGAGGTTAAGTAACTTGTTCAAGGTCTCACAGCTAGAAAAAAGTAGAGCTAAACTGTCTGACCCTGGAGCCCATAGCATTCCCTCTGCACCAGGCTATGAAGCACATACCAACAGTGCTCGATAAGTAAGGCCTCGTGCAAATTTCTTTCCCCAAATACATTTTTCATTCTTTGATCCTCACTAGAAGGAAGCAAATGGGACAAGTGCTAGGGAGAGGGAGACCTGCCTGGGATTTCCTCTGGTTGCTGACAAAGCAGAGCTCCTGCCAAGTCAGAAAACATGGCTCTGGGCATATCACTGACCTCAAGTCTTTCGGCTCCTGCCTAATACCAGAGATGCTGGGCTTGCCCCAGTTTCAGCCAGTATCAGTCCTCATCAAGCTTTTCCCTTTCCCTATTTTGTGCATCTGACTCAGGATTATCCTTTACTTATAAAGCCAATGCAATGGCAAACCCAGCCCTGCCCCTTAGAGGCAAAGATAGAAGGAATGTTCATTGAGCACCTACTGTGTGCTGGGCATGGGACCAGGTGCTTTGCAGTCTTGCTTTACACAGGCCCTTGCCTTGGCACAGGCCTTTGACATAATGTTAATTCCAAAGGGGCCTATCTAGAAGGGGCCTGGTGATGCAAATTCTGGGGCTGGTCATTTTCCCGTCCTTGCCTTGTGGTGGGAAAAGGGGAAAGAGAGAGTACAAGTGGATATTATTTTGCACTCTCATCCCTGTTTAGTGGTTTTATGAAAAAAGAACGCAATGAAGACATTTCTAGTTTTGGGGACCTGCGTGTCTATGTGTGTCTGTCTGTGATGTGCCCAAGCATGCGCAACTGATACTGTGTATTCCACACTCACCTCAGCAGTCATCCCTGAGGCCTGAGGCCACACACTGCTGAAATGGCTAGAGCAATAAGGCAGTGGCAATTTCACTCCAAGAGATCAAAGCTCTGCTCATAATTGGGCCTGAGGATGGGTCCCTGTGGGTGAAGGGAGCAGGTATAGTGTATGACTGACCCAAAGGGTGACTTACACAGTATTCATGTCTCCTTTTCTTCAGTTTCCCCGGCAATAAAGATCTGTCCCAAAGAAGGAGCTGTTATGGTCCCATCTCCCACTAGCTACCAGAGCACACACATCCCCAGTGAGGCTTGAATTGTTCACCCCAGGGTTACAGAGGTTGTTTCTCCACTGTCTAGTGTGTGAATCCTTGAAAGGAGGATGAGAAGGTGGGTTCCCTGGGGGCCAGTCACTTCCTTAGCCCCCTACCCTGAGCTGTGGGATAGGGGCTTCTGCTCCCTGTTAAGTAGTCCAGATTTCCAAATCCTTAGATATCCCCTCTTTGGGAACCTTCCCTCACACTCTGATTGGGTTAGGTGCCCTTACAACTACCTGTACTTGCTACTCATGCTCAGCAAAGCACTTCCATTGTGACAAACTGCTTTTTAGCTGCCTGGTTTCCTTACTATAATTTATGAGCACTGAGGCAGGAACAGTGTCTGTTTTGTTTAAGTCCCATTTGCCCTGCACAGTGCCTCATGAATAAACAAATGAACCACATCCTTTTGGTTTTCCTCCTACTGCTCTAGTGATTCCCACTTTGACTCTTTCATGATGGGTTCCCAAGGCTCTATTCTTCATCCTCTTTTCTTTCTCTCTGTAAACTCTCCTTAGGTGCAGATCTTACCCATTCCTGTTGCTTCAGTCACCCTCTCTGTGCTGAATGACTCCTGAAACTACTTCTAGTTCAGACATTTCTCCTAGCCCCAGACCCGTAACATATATCAATGGCCTTTTAGACATTTCCATTTGGCTGTCCCACAGGCATCTCATTTCACAATTTCAAAACTCAGCTCATCCCCTTCCTCATGGAACTGCTGCTCATCCTCCTGAGTTCCCTGCCTCAACCGGTGGTTACAGCAGCCATCCAGTCACCCAGGCCAGAAATCTGAGCACTGGGCATCCATGGCTCTTCCTTATCCCTTCTCTCCTCACATTTAATCACTGCAAGCCCTGCAGGGTCAAATTTTAATAGTTCTCTCCATCTCTAGCCTGGATTACTCAATCGTCTCCTTGCTGGTCCCCTTCTTTCTCTCAGTCTATTCTCTATACTGCTCCTACAGATCTTTATAAAGTGCGATTCTGCCCATGTTTCTTTCTTGCTTAAAGTCTTCCAATGGCTCCTTATTAGTGACTGGAAGACTCCATACCCCTTTGTCTGGTATCTTAACTGGCTCCTTCTACTTTGTCTGCCTCATCTCCATCACTCGTTCTCACTTTCCCTCTGCAGTTAAATGACACTGAACAGCTGTAGTTCCCTGAATGTACTGGGTTGTTTCATGCCCCTGTGCTTTTCACACATAGGTTTCTACTGCTGGTCTTTCTCTACTCCGTTCACCTAGGAAACACTTACCCATCCTTGCAAGGCTTGCTGAATTATTAAATTAAGTTAATCAGTATAATATTTCCCCTGACTTTGTGAGCTCTGGAGATAGCTGGAGTGAATAAGATAAAGTCCCTGTCCTCAAGGAGTGTACATGCAGAATTCAGGAGAAGTAAACTTAGATAGTATCTTTGGTCAATGGAACCAAGAGCATAAACATCAGAGAATGTACTGTGCTGGCTGGGGCTGCAGGAAGGAATCACATCAACTGTTCAAAGGCAGCCTGTGGAGGAACAGGATCAGGGGAGGGGTAGACAGGGCTTACACAGGGGAGAGGGGGCTGTATTTCAGCCAGCAATTGCCTTCCCTCTTTATGGGCCAAGGATGCCACCAGAGGTACCTCTTCAAGGAATGTTAGAGATTCAATAGGCTGCTATACCCACCCTCCCTGAGCTGTGCTTTCCCCTCTTTTGAGAGCCTCACTGCAGATTTACCTCTTTCTTTTGGGCCCAGATGCATGGTAACTTTTTACAATGCTCTGCAACTGGACCGTCTGGGTTCTAATCCTAGATTCCCCTTACTTTCCAGCTGTATGACCATGGGTGAATTACTTAATTTCATTTTACTTCGGTTTCCACATGTGATAAATGCAAGCAGCAATAACAACTATCTTCAAAGGTTGTTGGAAGGTTTAAATGAGATGATATATATGTAAATTTCTTAGAATAGTACCTGGCATAAAGAGCCAGGATGTCAATTATTGTTATGGCCCCTTTTCACCCTTCTAGTAGGCTGGGAATTCCCAGAGGGTAGGTTTGGGTATAGTCCATAGTAGTGTATGAATTCCATTAGGAGGCAGGAACAGAGTGGGAAGCTGAGAGAACACGTGTAACTGAATATGTGACCTTTGGAGATCTGGCCTCTTATATCTAGAAGGGTGTCTAGGGACCAGGGAACAGCTGAGGGGTTAGGAAGACAGCAGGAGAACTAGGGTAGAGGCAAGGATGCTGGGCTAGGTAGGGAAGGTAATAGGTAGTTGGTGAGGAGATTTGGATCTGGGTCCTCCTGGTTTGGTACTAGGTAGTTTGGTCCGGGGGAGTCCCTTCTTGCCACCCTATTGTGTGCATGTATGAGTTGGGAAGCAAAACTCCTTCTTATTTTCTCAGGCTGAAGGGGGCTAAGTAGAAAGGTGGGCTAGACTTTGTATCTGGACAGGTGTTGGCTAAGATAGCCCTTGTATAGAGGGGAGAAGAGAAGCCTCATCCCCCTGGAAAAGGTAGAAGTCATCCTCTCCACTGTCATAAATGGTCCCGCCCCTGGCAAGGTGAAGAGTGATAAGAACAGAAAGAACTAGGGTTCTGAGATCAGATATATTTGTAGTCCAATCCTGGCTCCTCCACTTAGAAGCCTGTGGCCTTGGAAAAGTCATCTGTAACCTCTCTGTACTTAATTTATTCATCCTTAAAAAAATAATAATTATTTATCTACTTGCCTGGCTATTGTAATGATTAGTGATAAGACCTGTAAAGTCTTTAGCAGAGGCCTATATTGAGAATTTGCTAAATAACAGGGAGTGTGTCTCTCCATTAGAGCTCACTTCCAATGGGGGACTGTTCAGTTTATGAAGAGCTTAGAGCTCGGTCAAAGAAAAGGCTCCATGAGCCAGAGTGTCATTAACTCATCGTCAGCAACACTGTCAGCATTGTAAAGAACTTGTGGAGACAATGTCTGACATACAGCAGGGACTGGGAGTCAGAAGGGTCCTTGAGCTTAACAGGTCCATTGTTTGTCACATGCATTCTCTAATGCCTAGAGATGGACAGTGATTTGCCAATGCTACAATTACAGCCAGGAGCAGATCTGGAACTAAAAATACAGGTCTCTTTCCTGACACCTCTGCCATACTCTCTCTCTCTAGGAGGTAGCCTGTGTAGCCATGAAATTTCAACTCTTGGGCAGTGCTGATCTTCCTTTGAGTGCCTGGCTAAGGCCATGGCCCAGAGAGGAGGTTAAGCCCTATCTTCTGACAATTACACACATGGGGAAGCAGCAAGCAGGTAGGCCCCTAGGCCCTTGATTCCTGCTATTCCCAGCACCCATGTCTCCAGGTGTTTCCCCACCCCATCCTGCTCCTAGTTCCCAAACTAACGTTTACCTCATCGAACAGCTGCAGCATGATGGTAAGCACATCTGGATGGGCCTTGTCTACCTCATCAAAGAGTACCACAGCATTGGGGCACTGCTTCAGTTTCTTGGTCAGCTGGCCACCCTCCTCGTGGCCGATGTAGCCTGGTGGGGACCCAATAAACTTGGCCACCTGGTGGAAGGAAGGAAACAAAACATGCTAGGAATACTTTCTAGGCTTTTAGTTCAATATGGGAATATGCTAGGGAAGATGGCTGTACACACTGGTAAGACTGCCTGTCACAATCAGGTTGGTTGGGCAGTCTCTTTCCTGGTGTGGCAAGGATGCTGTCATGATGGGAGGGCAGGCAGATCTCTAGATTTACTCCTTAGAGCAAATTCCATGCAAAATAGATCAGTGGCCCTTGCTGCACACATAGCCCCAAAGAACAAAGACTGAAGCTCCTGGAACTGTCTGAGGTCCAAAGGCCCAAATGACAAGATTAAGGCAGAATTGTGTTGACAGGCCCTCCCAACCATGCTTAACTGAGGCATTTCTCAGCAGGACTCTTACTCACCTCATGTCGCTCCTGGAACTCAGACATGTCCAGCCTAATGAAGCCCTGTATGGAAATGAGAAGGCACTGCATCCATTTGGAGGAAGGTAGAGGGAAGGAGTAAGGAGGAGAGCGTCTCAAATACCCTAGGAGGCTTTTATCGAAGACCTTCTATATCATTCTCATGACATTTTCTTCTGGCTTCCTGCCTCCTTTTCCATCCACTCACTCTCCCATATGATTTCCTCATTCCCTACCTTTCTAAACCCAAATCATGGCCTTGCCCTTCTAAGTCTGCTCATAATGACTCTTCATTCAGGCAGGCTTCTATTGGTCTGATCACCACATCATTCACCATCCATCCACCTTACATTTACTGAGTGCACCCTGTATGGGTACTGGAGCTACCAAGGTGAAGAAATCTTGGTCTCTGCCCTTAAGGAGCACCTCTTTGAGGCAGACAGGGACAAAGTAAGTCACAAACAGAATGGACAGTGATGAGATGGGAGGTAGCAGCAAATACCCAGAGAGCTCTGTACTGCCCTTCAGGTCTGTGTGGGCACATGTCCTGTGTTAAGTTTAATTTTTTTCTGAACTAATAGATCTTTCAATTTACTTACAGTGCTTCATTTCATTAAAAAAAAATCCATAATATAGATCTCAGCCCTTCTTTCTCTACCCTTGGGCTTGGGAGTGAATTTCAGGGACATGGGTGCCTGGGGTGGGGTCCCACCATGATTAGCCCTAGGAGACAGCAACTTGTAGTAAATGATTTGGAGAGTTAACATGGGTACAGTGTCCACTATTTTTCACAAATAATTAACCGATTTAGGGAGTTTGAGAGCAGCAAAGACATTCAAAGGTGCTTTCTCCACCCAGAACAGGGTTCCCCATGGCCTCCTCAGGCCTTTGCTCCTCTCCTACTGGTATGTGCTTCCATTCCAGAGATAGCATTCACTAAACACTCCTTTTCCAGACAGCTGGGGATAATGGGGTGCCAAGACCTTGAGAGGGCAAGTCATGTCTGATCCAGGGCTTCTTCCATGTCTGTCCTGGTCAGAAATTCACTCAGTGATGCTCTTTTGTTCTTCCTCTTTCCTGTAACTCTGCATCTGACTTACAGAGTGGGAGAAAGAGCCCAGGGCTGGAAGCCAAGGGGTTTGGTTTCCAGTCCTAGTTCTGTCACTGTCTGTGTGGCCTTGGACATGCTGCCTCCCCCTTTTGAGCTGCAGTTTCTACCTGTTATATGAGGACCTTGGCTCCTCTCTTTGCCTCACCAGGGATCTGTAGAGTGGACCTGGCCCAAGAGTTGGGAAAGGGCTTGGAGAAGTTTTTAAGGCCAAGTAGGGGGAATCACTGCTTCACTACTATCAGAGCACATAGGGTGTGTTGGTTTGAAACTGGTATATATCCCAGAAAAGCTATGTCCTTCTAATCCTAATTCAATATTGTAGGGTGAGACCTCTTGATTAGATTGCCTCCATGGAAATGTGACACACCCAATTACGGGCGCGGCCTTTTGATTAAATTATCTCCACGGAGGTGTGCCCCCCATTCAAGGTGGGTCTTGATGAGTTTACTGGAGCCTTTAAAAGGGGAAACATTTTGGAGAAAGCTCAGAGCTGACAGAGATGCAGACATGTGGAGTTGCTTAGAGTGCTGACAGAGATGCTTGGATAGTCAATATAGAGGGAGCCAACATAGATGCAGATGTTTGGAGATTGAAACAGCAAAAGCCTGGGTGCTAAGCAACGACTCACAGAAATAGCCAGAACCTGAAGAGAAGAAATCTCCGGCCCCGGCAGGTACTAAACTAAGAGATGAAGCCCAGAGTTTTACCCTGGAGCAGCTGAGGGACCACAGATGCTCAGACCACTGGAATCAGAAGCAGGAAGCAATGGAACCTGGAACCAGGACCAGCAGGTACCAGCCATATGCCTTCCCATGTGATAGAGACTGGCCTTTCTTTGGAGTCAATGTCTCCATTGACTTTGGAGACATTTCTCTGGATGCACCCAGTGAATGTCACCTACTAATCAGGTGCCCCTGTGGCTTCCAACCCTTTGCTCCTGGGCAGCCCTCCCAGCTTCCCTATATCCATCCTTCTATCCTTCCTGAAACCTGTGTTTCTCTTGACTGAGCTGCCTAGAGGCCCTTGCTGGCTCATGCCCTATGTTTTGGTTTGCTAAAGCTGCCAGAAAGTTTGCTAATATACCATAAATGGATATTTTTTTGTAAAGGGAATTTAAGTTTCAAGTTTATAGTCCTCAGGCCTTAAAAATGTCCGAACAAAGGCATCCAGAGAAAGATACCTTGACTCCAAAGAAAGGCCAGTCTCTATCACATGGGAAGGCATATGGCTGGTGTCTCCTGGTCCTGGTTCCAGGTTCCATTGCTTCCTGCTTCTGATTCCAGTGGTCTGAGCATCTGTGGTCCCTCAGTTAGCTGCTCCAGGGTAAAACTCTGGGCTTCATCTCTTAGTTTAGCACCTGCCGGGGCCGGAGACGTCTTCTCTTCAGGTTTTGGCTATTTCTGTGAGTCGTTGCTTAGCACCCAGGCTTTGGCTGTTTCGATCTCCAAACATCTGTATCTATGTTGGCTCCCTCTATATTGACTATCCAATATATAACATATAAGCCAGATATAAAGGGCTAAAAGCATGTACAAGTCTATGAGGTAAGTACTCTTGTTATCTTCACTTTACAGATGAGAAAACTGAGTCAAAGGCTACACTGAGTCATAGGTTAAAATAACTTGTCCAAGGTCAATACATAAGCTTGGCAATTTTGTTCCAAATCTGAGCTCTTAGCTATTAAGCTCTACTGCCTCATATTTTTCCCTCTGCCAATCAGCTGTGCTCTTGAAAGTCTTCATTTGAAGAGTTTTGAGCTTTGTGCCTGTAAGTTAATCAGTGTCCCAGGATATAGGAAATATATTCTAGTCTCTTTCCTTATGTCAAGAGACCTGGTTTCTTGTCCTAGTTCTACTGATTAGCTATGTAACAAGTTTCTGGACCTAAGTTTTTGAGCTGGAACAACTTTGGTTTCATATTATCATAGCATGGGATTATCTATAAAGTGAGGCAAATGATAATAATAGTTATATCCACCATGTATTGATTGCTCAACATGTGTCAGAATGGTGTTGAAATTTTACAACAGCTTATTTAATCTTTTTTTTTTTTTTTTTTAACATGGGCAGGCACCGGGAATCGAACCCGGGTCCTCGGGCTTGGCAGGCAAGCATTCTTACCTGCTGAGCCACCGTGGCCCGCCCAGCTTATTTAATCTTAACAATCCAATGATAAAGATCCTATTGAACCCATCTTAGAGATGAGAAAATGAATGTAAACAGAGATTCCAGCTAACTTCACTGAGGAGGGTAGAACAGGGATCTGAACCCAGGCAGTTGGACTCAGATTCTTGCTCTTAATCCTATGTCATACTACCACCCCAATGGGGCTATACCATTATGACTCATGGTGAAAACACAGAACACTATTAAGGTTCTTGCTCAAGTATTATTAACTCTATAATGTAAGCTAACAAAGCTGCTCAATTTGGGAGAAACAGCACAGAGGCCTAAAGAGAGAAAAAAAAATCTTTACCAGAGATAGAAGTAATAAAGAAATTATAGAAGTGTGAAAACTGTGCCTTGCAAGGCAGAAAGGTCCAGAGGTATTGTGTCTCTTTACAAATGAGGAAACTAAGGATCAGGGAGCCAGAACTAGAATTCAAGTCATTGGATTCCCACACCAGTGCTTTTTTCATGTAGTCGGTCATCTTGGGAGGTAAATGAAAGGGAACTCCCACTTGGCAAGGGCCTATTATATACTGGGCTGTGTTCATGATACTTTCTATACATCACTTCTTGGGTCTTGGAGGCAATATCAAGTATACTGGTCAGATAGTTTGCAGTCCAGGGACTCTAATTTTGAGAGCAGATCTCGAACATGCCTGTCATATGACCAGAAAACATCTGTGCTAAATAGATTCTGTAATGAGAGGACCCACTAGGACTGGTACAGGCACTAATATAGGCACCACCTGTGATTAAATAAAACATGGATGATTGTATTGGGCTTCTAATACATGTACTAGGCATCTCTATATGAAATGGGGACAAATTGGTTAAGTTTATAATAGCCTCCTAAAGTAGCGGAGAGCAATAGTATTTAGAGAGAAGTTGAGAGATTGGATTCTTTTACTTGTTTCCTAAAGAATGCCCTTGAACAAGCCCCTTAATGATGCAGGGCTTCAGTTTTCTCATCTGAAAAGTGGGCCTAATTTAGCATCTATGCTACTTTTCTCATAAGAACAAATAAGCAGATGGGCCGTGAAAAGTATGAAACGAACATATTTAAGACAAGGGAGTAGACACTTACAGAGTGCTAGAAGCTAGCTGCAATTCCTATGATCTCACTTTGATGCTCATGACAACCTTAGCATTTGATAGCTTCACTTTGAGGCAAGAAAGCTGAGACTTTGAGAGGTAGAGTAATCTGCCTAGGACCAGCAGAAAGTTGAAAGTGGAACTGAAACCTGAGCCAAGGAATAGCTGGCTCCAAAGCTTTGTCCACCATACCCCACTGCCTTCAAGGGGTGAGCATGTGATTTCCTTCTCTCTAGGATGAAGGTGTACTGAAGGATTCCATCATCATGCCTTCAGAACACCATGTACTGGTGTAAATCTGCTTCCTGTTTAGAGGCTTTAACTGAAAAATTATTTGCATCATCAGTCTTTTAGCAACCCCCTTTCCCTTTCTACACCAGCAAGTCAGCAGATATGTTCATTCTACTTCTACTGTATATGAAGACATATTAAGACAGCTTGGATAAGGAGATTATAATTTGTAATTAAATATTAACCTTTCTGACAGTATTAAAATTAAACCACCCAGAATTCTTCATCCCTAATCAGGTGGTTCCTGCCCGTAACTGCATCTTCTCTAATAGTCTTGCTAGTTTATGACCCTTTCCAGAGTGCTAATTGTTTCAAATGCTGCCAACCTGATGAATTGTCTTTAAAAACGTTATTTCTGTTGGAGCACATTATCATGTCATGTACTGCTTCTTGCTTGCTGCCTGTCAAGTGGGTCTGCTCTGGGTTTGGCTGAGACAGTGTACAGCTAACTGGCAGAGCTGGGGAAGCTTAGGAACCTCCATCCAGTTACTGAGAGGAAAGGGGTGATACTGAGGCTAGGAAGCGAAGCTTAGGAGGTCACAGCCTATACTACCTTGTTTCTGTGGCTGACAGGCTCTCAGGGAGGTGGCAAAGGGGCAGCTAAGCCAGAACTGGACTCTGTGCTACTGGTGCCTCTTGGCTGGCAGAGGCTTGGGCTACATCTCTTCACCTAGCTAGGGAGGCTTTCCCCTGGAAATGGGCACCTGGTGTCACAGGCAATGTCTGGTGATAGGCAGGGACACCGCTGGTATCAGCCCCCCAACACTGGGAAGGTTGGTAGGAGAATGTCTGGCTTTAGTTGAAATGTTTCTACACTTTCTGAGGATTGCTCTCTCTGACATTTCTCTCTGTAAGAAAGCATTTATTGTCAGCCTAGAAAGTCAAATTGATCAGCCCTTGGAAAACCAGAGTCTGAAAACACAGGGGATAGGGGAAGGCCCTCTCTTATGGAGAATTCAGGGCTCTGAACTATCTGGTGAGGTGGAAACTTAAAGCACCCCACAGCATAGGGCATAAGAAACCATGATTAAATTTTTTTTAATCATTATTAAGCCATTATAAGAAAGCTGATGGAGGATGGAGCGAAACAGTAAGGATCCTCTTATTCTCTTTTACAGCCCCTAAGACTCCCTCTAGTATAGTCTTCATTGTCCTGGACAATAATGATATGTTTCTGAAGTGGTCTCTCAGGTGCATGGGTAGTTCAGTGGTTAGAATGCTTGCCTTTCATGTGGGAGACCTGGGTTCAATTCCCAGACCATGCACCCAAAAAAAGAAAAATAAATAAAGTGGTCTCTCTTCAGACTGAGCTCCTCAGGACAGGGAGAGCATCTTAATTAAACACTCTATTATCAGCATCTAAGTAAAATACCTGGCACAGAGTTGATGCTTGAAAAATGTTATATGGATGAATCTCATTTGGTTCTCCTAAGAGCCCCAAGACATAGGCAGGGCAAGGATTATTATTCTTATTTGAACCTGAGAGGTTAGATAATCTGCCCAAATTCCTGAAGCAGTTAGAAGCCAAGTTGTGGCCAGAGCTGAGGCCTGCTTTCCAGCCCAGGGCCTATCTTTTTGATTGGATATTGACAGATTCAGCGATCCTAGGGTTTTCCGGGATAGCAAGAGTGGTGAGTTTTCCAAGGCCTGCAGATCAAGGGTAGGCCCCAGTCCTTACCTTTTTGGCATCTTTGTGCATATATTTGGCTGTCTGCTTGGCCAGCTCCGTTTTTCCTAAGTGAGAAAGAAGGGAGAAGAGTTGGGTGAGGAACAATGACTATCCCCTGGAATGAAAATGAGAAATACAGTATTGTATTGTATGGAAACAAAGTATTTTATGGATGGGAACACTAAGGCTCAGTGTCGCCTAGGGAATTAAGGGTGAATCTGGGACCAGAATCAAAGTCTGCACTACATCTTGCTTTTTCTGTGGATGAGGATAGAGTCTTCCTCTCTGTAGCAGCATTCTAAGAGTGGAAGGTTGACTTTTTGTTTTTTTTCTATCTTTATTGAGATATCTTCACATATATAGTCCACCCAATCAATGGACACAATCAATGGCTTACAATATCACACATTTGTGTATTTATCACCAAGATCATTTTTAGAACATCTACATCACTCCAAAAAAAGAAAGAAAAAGGAAAAAGAAAAAACTCATATAGCCCATATCCATTACCCCTCCCTCTCTTTGACCACTAGTATTTTAATCTATCTAATTTTTTTAATCTACCCCTATTATTTATTTATCTCCTTTTTTTTTTTTTTAATGTGGGCAGGCACCGGGAATCGAACCCGGGTCCTCGGGCATGACAGGCAAGCATTCTTACCTGCTGAGCCACCATGGCCCGCCCTCCATTTTTTTTTTTTTACTCATCTGCCCATACCCTGGGATAAAAGGAGCATCAGACACAGGGTTTTCAAAGTCACATTGTGAAAGCTATACAGTTTTACAATTGTGAAAGGTTGACTCTTATAATCTAGGCTGATTTGTTCTCTGAAGTCCAGCACAAACCTCATCCCTTCTAGGAACTCCCTGACCTCTTGGATCACTGTCCTGCATCTCTCTAGATACCCATGGTCCTGCCATCCAGCCAGTAATGGAGGTACATGCCAAAGAGAGGCTGCAAAGGGATGAAGAGTACCTCTCATTGGCTTTACACCCCTTCTTTGTAACATGAAGAAGGAATGACAGTACCAAAGTGGTGGCCTTGAAGGGCTGTTTGATTAAGATAAAGTCTTTGGAACCTACCATGCAGTGTAGGAAGTCAAGTTCTATTTATCATGATCAGGTGGTGGTAACTTTTTGGTACCCTTTTTGGGACCCTACATCTGAGGAACAGGTCTAGGCTCATGAGGATGTGGGGAGGGGAAGAGGAAGCAACTAAACTATGAAGCTCTCTATCAAGACAATGGTGGAGAGGTAGGGGTGGAGTGGAGGAAATCTTGAGGGGGTGAGAATGCTTCAGAAAATCCAGCTCAATTGGCTAGAAAACTAACCAATTTATTTGACTATGGCCCATTTTGCTATGTACCTGGCACTGTGCTGTTATTAAGGGCTTTATTTAGCTTTCTAAAGGGATATCTCCTGGGCTGTACTGAATATGGTTGATGTAGCTGGGTTGTGGAGGTGGTCCAATTGCTCCCAAAGGGGAGAAGAGTGGATGAATCAGAGTTAAAGGGCCCTGAAGGAGAAATAGTCCCTTGTATCACCAGCAAGTCAGCTTCCAGAGGGACGGGTGTAATTCCAGGTGTTCATAACATGACAAATGATCAAACATAGAAGGTCCCCTTGGTGGCTCTGTAATTTGGAGGCAGTTGTTTTGGGCCTAAATGCAGAGCTGGGATTTGAGCAAGAGGTGGGTCATGTGACCCCTGTCCATAGCAGCTGGGCTGTCAGAATTGAGCCGGCTCCTCCCCCAGCTCTCCTTTCCCACTGGCTGATCTGCCCCCAGTTACCTATTCCAGATGATCCCAAGAAGAGGAAGACCAGAGGGTGTTCTTCATCGTACCAGCCATTCTCCTTCCTCCGGATTGCTACAGCCAAACACACAAGACAGGGGGGACGGGGAGGGAGGCAGATAAATCAATGACACAAAAGGCAGGATAATTATCACTAAGTATACAATATGTTTTACTGCTCTGCGCCCACTCAAAGTCCTCACTACCATTAGTGCTACCTAATCTGATTAGCTGGCAAGGCCCCTAGAGACACCTAATCAGGTTAGCATGGATTTGGAAAGCTGCCCAGAGCAGATTTCGGATAAAGTTTTCCAGGATGAGCACTCAGCGTTGCCACGGAAACTGAAAGGCGGATGGATAGTGAATGAAGGTGAAAGGGGAGGGGGTTGGTAGGGAAAATTCAGGAGGAACTTAAACTCTCAGCTGGTTACCCCTCTACTCACCACTGGTGGGAAAGTGAGCCTGCTTCGTATGCAAATGGGAGAGTCAGAAGCCCATGGCAGGCCCTTGGGGATCTGGGATATGATCTGGGATCTGCATTCTTTTCCATTTGAGGAAACCAAATGGAAAATGGTCTGCTCTGCTGTCTGAATCAGGAAGTGCAAAAACATACAAATGCACTTTCTGGAAGTCAATCAAAGGTAGTGTGGAGCTCAGGGCATGGAAGGGATAAGCTGCTTGGTTAGCATCTTTGTTATCTATGGTCTCCAGTGGGGGGTGGGGGTATGAGAGGTGATATAGATCTATACTCGGTTCCTTGGGAGCTTAGCTCTGCTAGAGGGAGACTTGATTTCTCCTCTTTAAGAGGAATGCATAATCAAAGGCTATGCATTCAAGGTGAGGAAATTAAGTGCTCAAGAACTGAGTGGGAGAGATCAGGCTCAGAAGTACTGCTCAAGTTTAAGTCCAGGAGGTGGCAGTGAGGTAGAATCATCATAAGAATCACTTACTGAACATGCTATATGCTAGGTACAACTGGAAAGATTTATGCTACGTACAACTGGAAAAATCACCAACTTCCTATTTACTCAAAAATCACACAAACACCCTGAGAGGAAGGTATTATTCTCAATTCCATTACACTGAATGGGAAACTGAGGCAAAAAATAGACTTGCCCAAGCCACACAACTAGTAGATGATAGAATCTCTTCTTTCTCTAAACCTGCCTTCTTTTTAACACGTGCTGCTAGAAAAAAAATGAATGTCAATTTGGGTTATATTATCAGAAACACGGCAGTTAGGAGCAGGAAGGGGACAGAGCACTATATAATATCAAGATCAGTCTAGAGATGAAGAGCATGTCTGGTTTTCTCCCCATAATGGCAGGGGGAAGGTTAGCATAGGGATATATATGTCAGAGGACAAGGGACCCAGAAACAAGCTCAATCAAGAGAGTTCAGTCTTTGGAATGTTTCTGCCACTCTTGAGGTGCTAAGATCCTAATTGCTAGACTGTGATGCAGTCTGTGTGGTTGGGTTTCAAAGAAGTGGCTGCAGATGTCAGAGGAAGCTTTTTGGACAAAAACTTCCAAACAGCTGATGAATCATGAAGGCTGGACAGGATTTGGAGAGGCAAAGGTGGCCAGTATGACAGAGTTGAAGAGACAGGAATGGACACACTTAGCGGCAGGTAGGGGTAGGATCAGATTATGAGGGATCCGAATGCCTGTCTTGGAATTGAGCCCCACGTTTATGGTCTTTCTCACCTCAATATCTAATGCTGCTACCTACAACACTGTCTCTCTAGTTGTGGCCTCAATAGAAACAAACTGCAACGTCTCGGACATCAGACTAGCTACTTCTGCCCATCTAGGAGATTCTCCTTGCAAATCTGGAAAGGTGCTTCAGAAAATACTCAGTCCAACTCCCTCCCCAGATCTTCTCTCAGGCCTGGGTCCTCTGGAAGAGTTGGCTAAAAGGGGAACCCACAGGCCTCATAAGAAGTTGGCTGAACTGAGAATCTAAATTGAGAAGAAGCTAAGCATGAACTGGGTTCTGATTTCATGGGGTATTCAGGGAGGGATTGGTACCCAGGCATTAGCTAGATGGGTTCTGTCTTAGCTTCTTTCGGAGTAGCTTCTCAGCCCACTGAGAACTGCACGCTGCCAGACCATGCAGTACAAAAAAACACCATGGAGAATGTGGAATTGGATTATGCCTGGGGCCATCTTCCCCCCTCCCCTCTTTTCTAATAATGCACCTGGGAGAGAGCTCTTTATAATGCCAGGCAGACTCCACTGCACAGCTGTCCCTGGTCAATTTTGCCAGACACAGGGCACAAGTCTGGGGTGGGCTTGATCTGGGCCCCCCAAGAAACAGGTGAAATGCCAACCATTAAACAATTACAACTCTGGATATTTCTAATAATATCTGAAGAGAAAAACGGCCAAGCAGATGGAGTCCGACAGAATGAAATATGGAAGCAGCTAGGAGGGACTGGGGGAAGGAGAGCCCTCGTGTGTCTATGGTTGGCAGAGTGGCTGGGGACTAAGGCTGGGAGCCTTGAGAGTCCTGCTCAGGCCAGGGGACAGGGTGGACAGCAAGAGACCTTAATGAGCCCATCTGGGACGTGGCTGTAGGCATTGGTATTTTCACTGTGGACCACCAAATGCAGCAACTTACTCTGATAGCATTTTGCAATCTATAAAGAACTTTTGTTGGCATAATTTCATTTGAGCCTCATTAAGAATCTGTGAGGCAGGCAGGATAGGGAACTCGATTCCCAGTGAGGAAATACGTACAAAGAAGTTATGTAAACTCCTTGAGGTTATTTAGTAGGTTAACTAAGACACTGGACTTGAATTCCAGTCTGGCTGACACTTGAGCCTGAACTGGTACTTTCTCCCCCTATGGTTCCCCACAGCCAAGAGTACCTCTTGATATCCTTGCTCACCCAGAAAATAGTCCCTCCATGATCTCCTAATATGGTCTGTTCAGCCTTTCAATACATGGTTTTGGTAGTGCCTGACCCTAACCTTCTGACCACTGCTCTCTGGGTTCGCATTTGGGCCTTCTGAGGAGGCAGTCAGCCCCTTTCCCTGCCTGGGCCCAGTTCTGCAAGTTCCAGTTAGGCAACTCTGTCTTCCTACAAGCTGTGCCACTACCAGTGCTGACCTTGCTTGGATTCTTCCCCTATTAGAATACCTTCTCCTGACCATGTGCATCACTACTGGACCACCTTGAAATTCACTTGCAACAACTCTTTTTGATTAACTCTACCACACCACATCTATCATCATTTCTTTGACTCATGGGGTCTGTAGTCTCTGGTATGTCCTCATCTGCAGGGTGGTAGGGTGGAGAGGATAGGAGTAACAGGAGTTAGTTTTGAGTCCTGACTGCCACTTACTAGTTGATAGACCTTAATTAAATACGTAATCCTTTAAGAGCCTCGGTTTCTTCATCTATAAAATGGGAACAGTCATACAATGCTTAGTCAGTTTCACATGATGATTAAATGACTTAACAGACATGAAAGCATTTTGTAAGCTACAGAGTAGAATAGTAAGAATAATTAAAAAAAAAAGGTACCCACAACAGCCACAGTGGCAGCACCTATTAGATTCGGTATTTTACAGATATCTCTATCATGCTTATAATAATCCTGAAAAGTAATATCCCCATTTTACAGAGAAGACTGAGGACCAGAGAGGGACAGTAGAAGGGGTTTTGTCTGCCTCTGCCCTCATATCTGTGTGTGCCCCCTATCTGACTGCACTCAATGAGGGCAGGTGTGGGTATTCTGTTTCCTAAGGAATTTGTGAGATTAGTCAAACACTGGTTTAATGCTTGCTGACTAAATGAATTGATTTTTGGTATTCCTGGAATCACAAGCAGGAAAACAGCAGATACTTAAACTTCCATTTTACAGAGAACAGTGAGGCCCGGATCTAAGAATCTCTCAGTGTTCCAGGTGTATTGCCCTTCGGTAAAGATGGCTTCCACTCTTCCTAATCCCTTCTCCAGAGAGCCCTTGTGCATTTGGTCAGCAAACAAGTTCTGTGCCAGGTTCTGGGGCACACATAAAAAAGCCTAAAACAAAGTTTGTGCCTTTGAAGTAAATGCTGCTATGAAAACCCTGAATTCTAAATGGGATGGGAGCACTGAGAGGAGTATAGGAAAAGACATTTAGACCTAACTGACATTTGTGCTTGAAAGATAAGGTGGAGATTTCCAGGCAGTTGGGGTATGATGGAACAGTCCAGGAAGAAAAGACCTGGTGTATGCAAAACCAAGGAGAGGAAAGAGTTGCCTCTTCCTTCTAACCCAGGCCTTCTCTTTTGTCCAACTCCAGGTTCTAGGGGAATCTAGGAAAGCTAACTCACTTTTCTTGATAAGTTCTAGTGACTAGTGTGGGAGGTGTTTAAACCTAACCTGGAACATGTTTGTTCTATACCTGTGGCATCTCCTAGGGGAACCAATCCTTCGGAAGGATTCCAAAGGCTGGGAGTCACCCAAATGACTATCAGCAATTTCCTGTCTACTGCTTATATGTTCAAGGAACACAGCAAGTGCTCAATAAATGCCTACTGACTGAGTAGATATTGGTGCCTTGGGTTTGGAGATCATGAGAAAACAGCTCTTTTCTTAATCTCTAAGGATTATTCTTTCTGCAGGCAAACTATAGAATACTGGGTGATTAACATGGCAAAAGTGTAAAGAGAGCTTTTGCTAAGCCTTCCCACTGTGTGTGTGTGTGTGGTTACTGCAGGAAGGGGTCACCCGAGGGAAGAGCAATGCCCTTCTAGAAAGAGGCTAAGATAAGAATCTGTCTTGAGGAAAGGAAGAATGTAAAAATGGGCTCAGGCTTTAATCACATGAGTTCAACAAACTTTTTTACACACCCATGTTCCAACCCTAACAGCTGGATGAGAGGTAGTTCCTGACCTTTGGAGGCAGAAAGGCATACAAATATGTCAGATACTTTGTGCTAAGTGCAGTGACTGAAGGTATTTGTCAGAAGCCTAGAGAAAGGATCCTGAATCCAGATGGAGGACCAAGAACAGCTTTCCAGAGAAGGCCTAAGTGTCATGTGTCTTGGCAGTAAAAGTAGAAGGGCAGGGCAGTCCAGGCAATAAGAAGAGCAGGAGTAAAGGCAGGGAAGCCTGAAATGACACTGTGTGTGGGTGAAGCTGTGTGTGAAAAGAAAGAGGGAGTGCCAAGCTTAATTACTACATCAGTACAGTAATATTCCTAGTAGGACTGTGAACTACTTAGAGGGAAGGCTCTACAGCTTCTCTTCTTTCCTCACAGCATATGTAGGGATGGATAAGGGGTCATACCAGATTAATTAATTCAATAAACTGCACTAAGCACCTACTTTGTATAGGAAGCTATGCCAGGAACTTGGACAACAAAATGATTAAGCCATGGTCTCTGCTCTCAAGGAGCCTACAATCTATTGTTCCTGAACTGTGAGTTAGGCTGCATAAAAACTAGCCAGAATAAAGATAGGAAGGGTGAGGAAGAAGGGCCAAAAGATGACATTTCAAGCAGAGAGGATGGTATCAGAGAAGACAGGCAGGAAATCAACACATAGTGAGTGTAAGGAAGCAGAAGTAACCTGATGTTGCTGGTGTGTGCAGTGCAAAGCTGGAGGGCAGTGAATAATGGTGGAACAGCAGTTTGAGTGGGCCTTGAATACTATGTTGATGGAAGAAAGGATTACTAAAAGTTTCAAACAGGAGAGCAACATTGTTAGAGTTGTATTTTACGAAGATCACTCTAGCTGGCAAGGAAGACTGATTACAGAGGAAGGAAAAGAGGCAGGTAGACGAGTGAGGAGAGTACTGCTGTGCTTCAGATGAGAGATGCCCATGTCTTCAGCTAGGGCAGTGGTATTAGGAACAGTGAGGAGAGATCAGGTTTGAGAACCATCCGAGAATTAGAATGGTAGAACTTGACACTTGATGGGCAAAGTTTCTATGGCAGACCAATGAATGGAGGTGCCCTTTACTGAGATAAGAACACAGGAGGAGGGCAGGGGATGAGTCTAGTTCTGAATGTGCTGAATTGCTTGTTGCCTTTCTGGGAATGGTGGGGCATAGGGGCTGCTGAGCTACTGGGAATTCTGCCTGACAGGTAGAACTCTACCCTCTACCCTCTCCATAACCAATAGCAGTTATGGATTCTGGAGGAGAGCCTCACTTTTGATACCAAGGTTCAGGTCTGTGGTGTGTAGGTTGGTCCTGCTTTGCCTCCAGTGACACTAGGAAGAACAGAGAGGCCACGGGGGCGTGGGCTGTGGGGTTGGTGCTTTATCTCTTCCATTTGTGAGGCAGTAACTGTACGCAAACCTTGCTGAGAAGCCCTGCAGCTAGGGATCACACTGATAAATTCACTGTATTACTTTGCACAAATCAATATCCCAGCACTTACCAGGGGTTGATGTGACCGAAATTGGTTTCAGCCAATTCGTGAGGGTAATAAATGGCCATTTATCAAATCAATTCATTCTGCGGCACTTCTCTGGCTACCCATCCTCATGGTACCCATGGGGTGCCAGGCTCCATCCAGCTAGTCCCTAGCAGACATCTGACACTAGCCTAGAGGACTTGGAGGCCTGGCTTACTCTTTAGATCGGCCTCACTATCCTGTACTTGCTTCAGTTTTGAGGCCCTGAGGTACTAAGTGCTGTCTGCCTATTACATGATCTGGCTCTGGAGAGTACATCATGCTTCACCTGGGGTTGGTAGGTGCAACCACCAAGCAGCCTTAAGCTCTGATATTTGTGTCCATACATCTCCAGGAGCTGGCCACAGGGAAAGAACATGGTTCTGAACATCATCAGTGTGATCCCCATGGTAGGGTTTCTTGGTAAGGCAGACACACAGTTACCACCCTACAAACAGAAGTGATAAAGCACCAATTCCAAAGTCCTGGGCCCCATGGCCTCCCCATCTTTCACTGATCCATAACAAGGTCAACTTACATGCCACAGGACAAAGAGCAGGGTCTTCCAGGGCAGCCATTTTACCTCTGTCATGAGGCAGAGATCAGGGGAAAGAAGGGAAACTTTGGGTAGAAAGAAGTACTTAGGGCAGATATTCTGACAGCTCTTGGGAGGTGGAGCTGAATCATCTACAGGTGTTCCTGGTTAACAGCAAAGCTAAAGATGGAGGATGCAGACAGAGTAGGAGCAGGGGAAGAGGTGAGCCTGGGCAGGGATTAAGGATCAATCCCTGTTTGAAGGCTTGACCCAAAGAGCACAGTGCTCACCCATAGACTGTGAACATCTTGAGGACAGAGACTAGGTTTTATTCATTGTTGTCTGGCACATACTAGAAAAAGCATGAGCCTTATATTCAGTTCCAGAATTGTCTTTCCACTATGCAGGTGAGAAAACTGATGCTCAAAGAAGCTAAGTGATTAGCCTGAAGTCACATAGCTGCTAAGTGGCAGATGCGTTATTTGAGCCCAGGTTGGTTTAATTCTTTCCATCACAATGCTTTCCCTGACCCCCTACACTTCTGGGGAGCTTCACATCTTATCGGTTTGAGGATGTGAGATGTAGGAGGTCAGAGGGAGCAGTATGTTAGGAAAGGGCTGGGTAAGAACCGAAGGGAAAACACTATGATATCCCATGTGGACATGAAGCTTCAGCAGGAGATGACCTCCACTCAGGTAATCTGTCTCTCCCATGAACTATACCTCCTCTTTCTTCAACCCATGAGAGTTCCCAGAGTCTCTCCTCACTCCACCTCAGACCAGGACTTGGTGAAGGAGTCGGGGCAGCTCAGTATAGTTTTTACCTCAGCAGTGAAGCCTTGTGTATTCAAAAAAGCTTTCCCGAGCTTCTGTGTGTGCAGTAGGCAGCCTTTTGACCTCTAGCTGGTGAGGCAACTCTGGTCTATGGTCTCCTTTGATGGGGTCAGGCCCTGATGAGGGCTCACTGGACCCCATGAGTCCCACTGGTGTGTGAGGATGATGGAACTCAGGCTGGGCTTGCTAAGTCACAGGTGCTGCTATCTTCATTTTTTAATTACTCCTCTAATTGCTATCCTAGGGCTGGCAATACTGCCTTAGAATGTCCCAAAGGGGTAGCCACAATTTCAGTCTGATGGCTCCTCTTTCTTATCAGTGAGCAGAATCTGGTGTTGTCCTTGGCAGTTGCAAGACCACATCTAGTGGGACTACATGCTTGAAGAGAAGAGGTAGGACTGGCCGAGGACCTCAGGGCAGTAGTTTTTAAACTTTAGCTGAGCATCACAATTTCCTGGAGAGTTCGTTAAAACAGAAACAGTTTCTGCTTCCTTAGTTTTGGGAAAGGCCTGAGATTTTGCATTTCTAACAAGTTCCCAAAGGATGTTGATGCTGTTAGTTTGGGCAGCATGCTTTGACAACCACTTGGAGGATATCCCTTTGCCTAAGGAGGGCATAAGGTTCCTCTTTCCTTCCCTCACCATCTGAAAACACTCATAGGGAGACAGGCACCAGAGTCAGAGAACAAAGGTGACGTCACTGCCCCAGCAGATTCTTAGTTTTATGTATCAGTTCACTGGAGTCTGCCCGGGCAGGAGGGTCATTAGATTAGGGGTTATACTAGAGGCCAGTCTGGCTCTGAGGGGTCAAAATATGAGACATAAGAGCTTCAGAGGTACAGAAAAAGGCATCTGAATTGTGCAGGATGTTTTCCTAAAATTGGGCCACCTGCCAAGAAACTATACTCAAGTCCCGGAAAAGTCCCGGGCTAGAAGACAGACCTGAATTCTAGTTCTGGATTAGCTACTACCCTGCTGGTGACCACTGGCAAGCTCCTGCTCTTCTCTGAGTCTTGGTTTTCTCAAAAGTGGAGGGCAGGGGTAGTGCATCAGGTGAAGGTCAGGGCTAAAGTCTAAGCACAGACTGAGCAAATGATTTAACTGCTGTTTCTCAGCTTCATCACTAAAATGGGGATTTAATGGCACTGACCTCAAAGGGCTGTTGACACAATGCCTGGCATATAGAAAGTAATCAACAAGTGTTATTAATCACCTCTCTCCAGTTTGGTGGCAGTGGCCTATACACTTTATTGCAGTAGATCCTAAGGCCACAGGCTAATCCTGCCCTTTTTAGTACTGGGTAGCATCCTACATACTTACCAGCACCCACTGTTGCGATGGCATTCTCCTGGCCAATGATGTGCTCTTTCAGCCGCTGCTCCAGGGGGAAACGGCGCCGTTCTTCAGCTTCTCGTTTCCGTTGCTTCTCTTGATACTGTGGGGAGAGAGAGAAGGTGGCTCAGGGGCACCAGGTACTGGACTCTAGTTTCATTTGATCTCCCAAACCAGGGGCAAAATCACAGGTCTGGGTCTCTGGGAGTTCTACAGCACAGCTCTGGCTCATGACCACCAACCAAGGCTGGCCCAGTCTTTTCCACTCTACCTTTGTTCTGGCCCTCACATCATCTCCCCATTCTAGGTGACCAACACTCGGGGGTCCCAGCTCACCCTGCATAGCTGCCCATAAAGTAAGTACTCCTAGTAGATTGACCCCTGCCTCTGGAGACTAAGGGAAGACCTAGGTTCAAACCCCAGCTTTATTATTTACAAGATGTGCTTATCACCTGGAACAAGTTACTTCTCAGTGTTCGCATCTGTAAATTAGGGATTAAATAGGATGAGTTATATAAAGTGTTCAGTATCATGTCTGGCATGCAGTAAGTACTTAATAAATACAAGTTCCTTTCCCTTTCCCCTTGAAATCCTTTTTTGTTTTTAAACCAGGGTTATGAACACCCTCCACTTCAATGATTCTTCATTTCAATTAAACATACAATTATTCAGCAGTTGCTGCGTGTGTGACCCTGGGCATGGCCATGATGAAAGGATGATTAGTGGTAGGTGTAAAGAAGAAGGACTGTGTCCTGTCCCCTGGGAAATTCCAGTTGCTGGAACTAGTGTGTGTCTAACCCTGGGGTTGACTTGCTTTGGAAAAAGTACAAGGAGGAGGCCTGAGCTTAGTCATGTTGCAAAAGAGAAGCTAGGAGAGCCAGGTCTTGCCCACAGGAAGCTCAAAGTCAGGCAGGGAAGGCAGAACCTGCATAGAAATACTTTTCAGGCAGAACCAATCATTTTCCTCATGGTTCTAAAGTATGATTACCTATCTCTAGCACTGTACTTAGCACTAAAAAAAAAAACTACTTGAAAACAAGCTTGTTTCATGTTTGTGTATCTGCCCCTTAAATCAACTATGAGCTCTCTGAGGGGAGGCACTGTCTCTTATTCACTGTAGCTTCCAGCATGGGTCCTGGCACAGCGGAGGCACAGTTGAATTTTTGCAAAACTGAATTTGATGACAAAGAGGAGAGAATTAACAGTTAGACTGGCTGGTACAGGAGAGTCCAGAGACAGAAAGGATAAATAAAATGTGGAACTTTTTTTTTGGAAGCTTTCTGGGGTGAGACAAGAGGCTTGAAGAAGTCAGAGGGTTGGGCTAGGTGTGAGCTGTGGAATAATGTGGTGAACAGCTGGGAGAGGTAAGTGTGTGGGCCAGATTAAGAACTGAAGGAGGATGGCAGCTGGTGGGAAGAAAGTAGGTCTTGCAGCGGGAAAGAAAGACCTGGGTCTTCAGGAGGCTCCTTTCCTCTAAGACCCCAGAAACACTGACATCGTTCTAGAAAGAAAGCTGCCAATGTAAGGCCTTGTCACAAAAGTCGTGGCTGCAGATTGCTCTTGCAGACAGAGTAGATGAAAAATACCTGTGTTTAGGCAGTGTTTTCCTGTTATGGTAGTGGCCTTGACAGAAGTTAAAAAAAATAAATAGCAAACAATCCAATTTTGGCTGTTGCTATCAGTCTGTAACTGAAAGCTCCTATCAGTCCTGGGGTTTCATATGGAGCAATAATTTGGGACCAATCCCAATGGAGCCAGGCTTGCTGGTCGGAATCCAGAGTGTCACCGTGCAGTTCCCTCAGGCACCACATACATCACTTGGCTCTGATGACTCCAGCCATCTATCTGCCTCCTCCTCCTTTCTGCTCATCCAGCCTCGATCAGTACTCAGGTCCAATGGGCTAGTTAAGATGGTGAGATTTTCACAGCTCAGTCAGCAGTGATGGCTATTCACCCTGCTGGAAATGAGCTTGAAGGGATGGATGGACGTGGGGTTCCCAGGATTTGTGAGTTGGTTTTACTCACTTCCCCTCAGTGATGGGTCACAGAGTATTCTTGTTTCTGGGCCTTTGCTCCCACTGCTGCCCTGCCAGAGAAGACTTCTTGGTTCTCCCTACCTCTAGGTAACCTGTTGATCTCAGCTTAAATGCCATATTGTCTGAGAAGCCTTTCACAAAGCTTTGTACCTGCCCTCTGCCCCTGGGATCTCTGCTGCACTTATTTAACTACCTATTGGTCTCTCCTTCCTTGACCATGAGGTCCTTAGTTACAAAGACTAAATTGTATTTATCTCTATAGCTCCTGCACCGAGCACAGAGCCTGGCTCAGTAGAAGTCCATACATGGAATAGCTGCCATGTGCCAGGCACTACACTCAGCACTTTATCCAGACTATCTCATTTAATCCTTGTAGTCATCCTCCATCTGAAGTTTGGCTTCTATTTTGGCTCACAGCAAGGGAAGGTGGTGTGGCAGAAAGAGCAGAGCTTTATTCCAGAAAGGTCTGAGCTCCAACCTCATCTCATCCACTAACAATAGCTAGCTGATCTGAGCTAATTTAAGTGACCTCCCTGAATCTTAGTTTCCTCAACTCATGGGAGCCTTGTGAGGATTAACTGAGATAATGTACATAAAGTACTTAGCAGAGCCTGGCATATAGCAAATATATGTATGTTTAATAAATGGTAGTCTGAGCAACTCAAGTCACTAGCACAGTACCTGGTCCTTATCAGGCCTCTGATAAATGCTAGTTCCTTATTAGGCCTCTGATAAATGCTAGTTCCCTTTTCTTTCACTGGGTTCTGACAGATTACTTAATTCAGTACCTTTTTATATTTTTGGTATCATACTCCCTTTAACCAATTTAATCTTGTGTGGCGTTCCATAGATAAAAAGAAGAATTGCTCCATTTCAAGCAGAAGCCAGCAGCCAAGTCCATGTGTGTTCCCCCAACGCCCCAAAAGTGGCTCTTGAGGCTCCTTCCTTTAGGAACCCTAGTCTGCAGTGTACAGCCTCAACACTAATGGGGTTCTAGGGATGTTCCTACTGGCTAAAGTGGCATCTGTGGCTGTCAGTATTCCTTATACAGTAGATTATTCTGCCTCTAGGTACTTTCCATCTATTGGTCTATAGGACCCCAAAGAAAATAACTTTTTCCTTTGTCCCAGCAAAGCCTAACATGACTTTTCTCTCCACTTTTGTTGAGCTGGGTACGACCATGATGGCCTAAGTCTTCTCCCAGTTACATTTCCTGTAACTCTTCTTCAATGTCATGATTTTGGGTTGTCTTACTATTCTTATTTTCTTAGGCAAGGGGAAAGAGTCTTTGACTTCTTAGTGGATATGGGTAGGGGATAGGTTACACCACGACCTAGGTGGTTTCTCAGGAGTTTTCTAGATGGTTCTGGGAAAGGTACAAATTATAGTCTAAGTCACTGAGCATATCCTCATTCTCCCCAAATACTTTTGTCTGGAGCCCCAAACACTGATGTCTATTCAGAAAAATCTCTGAAAACAGACCAGAATCCTTTTTTTTTTTTCTTTTTGATCATTCCGTTCTATATATATAATCAGTAATTCACAATATCATCACATAGTTGCATATGCATCATCATGATCATTTCTTAGACTATTTGCATCAATTCAGAAAAATAAATAGACAACAGAAAAAGAAATAAAATGAAAACAGAAAAAAAAAATTATACAAACCATACCCCTAAGACCAGAATTCTTGATAAAATGTACAGGACACTGGGATTAAATTAGGTAGAAAGTTACTGCTTCATGCTGTTTTCCCAGTGCTGAACAGAGCTTGTACTAAAAAAAAAAATGCATTGAATGAATGAATGAATTTTAAGACATGAGCCATGAGCCAAGTCTTGTGAAAGGCTAGACAGTGGAGGGGTTTAGAGAAGGAAAATACTTGGACTCCATATTTGGAGGAGAGGAGAGAGAAGGATGGGAGGAAGTACTTGTAAGGGCTCCACAAATGTAGACTCCTATTACTCCTGGCTCTTGGAGGTGATGGGGAGAAAAACTATAGGAACTGCTTCAAAGCCCTACTCAGATGGGGTTCTGCTAGAGGGGAAGATAGGGCAGGTGACCCAGCCTGCAGAAGCAGGGGGCACTGGGAAGAGAGGCACTAGGAAAGCACCACCCAGGAGAACAGAAGTGATCATCTTAATAAAAGCCACATCCAATTAGCTTCAGAAGCCCTTACCTGGAGCCAGCAGCGACCAGCTTCTCATGCTGCATCTCAGCTGGATAATCACGGCCACTGGTTTCCATCAGTCTTGATTTGATATGGCACCCCTCCTGGCTGTGAGTGCATTTACAGGAAAGGGCTGGGAGGCTGAGGCAAAGCCTAGCAAGGCTCACTCAGAATAGGGTGGCTGGACTGAGTGACTCTGTGGGGGAGGGTTACAGGGAGAAGGGGAATGGCAGGCATCCCTATGTGGGACATCTCTCAGGGGCCAGATCTTACCCTGAACCTGGCAGTGTGTTCACTGAGAGGGCAGCTGGGATGGAGGTTGGGGTCGTAGGTAGGCAGAACAAGAGTTGGACAGTTATGAGGAAGGAAGAAAAGAGAGGCCATGGTGCAGTTCTCCTCTCATGGGGAGGATGGGCCTAGGAGTTCACCCCATTGCTCAAAGACAGCCTCAGATATGACCTGTACTCCTAACTCCCTGATTTAGACTCTAACTTACTTCATAGTCAGGGCTTCTACCATGTTGAGGACAACAGAGAGGACTGGGTGGGGAAGTCAATAAAGGGGACCAGGAGATAACAGATGAAATTAAGGGGGATAATGGAGAAAACCCAGAGTGGGACATGGGGCAGATTGAATTATGTACTCCAACAAAAGATGCGCTCTTAATATTAATCCATATCCTTGTGGGTATGAAACCATTGTAATTTGGACCGTTTGGAGATGATATTTTTAGTTAAGGTGTGGCCCAATTAAATCAGGGTGAGCCTTAATCTATATTACTAGAGGCCTTTAAAAAGCCAGATAACCCCACTTTTTACTTCCTACAGGGTTTAAAAGGCAAACATGTAAAATGTAATGATAAATCAATTATTTTGGACTTATCATGTATAAACATGCAAGTTGTGACAAGAACTACATAAAGGTGTGGGGTATAGGAACACAGTTTGTGTAAACTATTGAAAAGTTAAGTTGGTATCAAAGTAAACAAAAGTGTTACAGATTTAGGATGTTATATTTAAGCCCCATGGCAATTACAAAGAAAATATTGAAGAATATGCAAGCTTATAGAGACAGAATTTAGAATATAGGATGCCAGGAGTAGAAGGCCTGGGCAAGAGAGTGTTAATGCACAATGGATATAGGGCTTCTGTTTGGGGAGATGGGAAAGTTTTAGTAATGGAAAGTGGTGAGGGTACCAGAAGATTGTGAATGTGATTAATTCCACTCAATAGAATGCTTAGGAGTGGTTGAGAAGGGTAAATTTATATTGTATATATGTTCCCACAATTAAAAAAAAAAACAGCAACTAAAGAGACAATGAAAAATATAATACATGATCCTGGATGGGTTCTAACAAGGAAGGAGAAAATGCTCAAAAGAACATCATTGGGACCCATGACGAAACTGGAATATAGACTGTAAGCTTCATATCAATGTTAAATTTCTTGAACTCGATTACTGCACTTAAGGTGGTTATATAAGTGAATATCTTTGTTCTCAGGAAATGTATGGCAGTAATAAATGTTCAGGAAGCATGAGTATACAACCTACGCTCAAACGCTCAGAAAATGAACTGGAAGACAAACATATATAAAATGATATGGCATATGTGGCAAAATGTTACAATTGGTTGATCTGGGTATTGGGGGTACAGAGGTATGTTGGAGTCCTCAATATGGCATTTGAATTATTTTTGCAACTATCCTGTAAATTTGAAAATATTTCAAAATAAAAAGGTAAAAAAAAAAAAAAAGTCAGGGAAAACCACACAGGAAGAGACCAAGGACATTACCAAAGGATAGAAGGCAGAGAAGCAGGCCAAGGAGCTCTAAAGATTGTGGAAATCAGCACCAGAAGCCTACAGACTTTGGGGAGAAAGCATGGTCTTGCTCATGCTTTGATTTTGGACTTTTAGCCTCCGAAACTGTGAGATGATAAACTCCTATTAAGTCAACCAGTGTGTGGTATTTATCATAGCAGCTGGCAATACAGGAGATGAGAAAAGGAAACTGGGAGATGAGAGGCACTGAAGAGACTTGAAAGTCTCTTGAACTAAACCATAAAGTACACATACCTGTAGGAAAAGCTGATGATGACTTTCTGTCAAATCAGCCTGCTCACTCCCCAGTTCCTCCTATACTCGTAGAGCTAGGTGTCAACCCCACCAGACTTGGTAACTACTAGGTCAGCATCCCAGATTCCATTCTCTTCTCTTCCAATCCATTCTTCTTTTGTTGCCAGAGTGATACATATATATATATATAAAATATACATCTTTTTATATATATATATATAAAATATACATCTTTTAATATATATACATATATGCACATATACACATTTTTTTTTTTTACATGGGCAGGCACTGGGAACCAAACCCGGGTCTCTGGTATGGCAGGCAAAAATTCTGCCACTGAGCCACAGTTGCACCCCCCTGAGTGACATTTTTAACATGTAAATTTGATCATGTCACTCCACTGCAAATAGCTGGATTGATCCAGAGAGAAGATTGATGAGAGAAGCTAGAGGGGCAAGGAGTGGCTGAAGTGATGGGCCAAGGCATCTTAGCTAGAATGGGAAAGAGACAGGAAAGGGCTGATAAAGGGATCAAGGGCTGGAGTGCTCAGTGAGATGGAAGAATGGGTATAGGAGGAACTGGGGAGTGAGCAAGCGGATTTGATGGAAAGTTGTCATCAGAAAGAGAGATCACTGAATTTTAAGATTTCAGAGTGACCAGGTGATAACAAGGGCCAGGCAAGTGACCATGTGAATGGCTGAAGGTCCCTAGGATGAAGGCCAGGTTTGGGGTAGAGAAGATGGTCCAAGGGACAAGCTATCATGTGTAAGTGACAGTGACTAGGAAAAGAAGGCAAGAGAACCACTGTTAAGGAATTGAGATTCATTTGAATAGAGATAATGTTTGAAAAGCAGCAGTGGGGAACAAGGATGCAGAACTGTTCTTGGGAATGTGGGAGAACATGCAGCCAGCACTGGAGAGGCTGCAGAAGTGGGGTAAGTGGCAGTACTGGGGGAAGGCCAGGTTTCAGCTGAGGTTGGAGGTGAGAATGGTAAGAGGGTGAAGAGGGGGTGATTTTGTTTGTCATTTACTGAGGTTCTAGAGGCACAGTGGAGACAGTTGGGACCATATGGGAGCAGATGTGGAATGTGGGAATAAAGAAGAAGAAAGATGACCACATTTTAGATAACATCTAAGAATGACAGGAAGGTCTAGGGGCAGGGGTGAGGGGGACAGTTGGCAGGCAGCACAGGCCAAGAGAATTAGACCCAGAAATAAAAAAAATTCAACTTGAACTGGACTGACTGCATTTCCAAGGGAATCTGGTTCATATTCTGGACCAGGGGCTTAACTGGCTCCTGGGACTTTTCACACTCTGTTGAAAATAGCAGCCAAATTTGCAGTGTCTCCTACCCATCTTTTGAATGTCTTCATCCCTGCCTCTGCACCTTTGCCTATGCAATTCCCACTACCTTGAACATATATACTCTTTCCATTCTGCTTCTCTAAGTGAATGGCAACATCATCCATCCATTTGCACAAGTCCAAAATGTATATATCACCTCTGACATCTCTCTTTCCCTCATTCCTCCATCATCCAATTTATCACCAAAGCCCATCAGTTTTATCCCCTGAACATCTCTTCCATTCTTTCCCCGTATTCTTTTCTTCCACCACAACCACCTTAAAAATAACTACCATCACTGCATGCCTGGACTAAAGCAGACCTCTTGAATACTCTAAATACTCTCTTTCCCAAACAGTAGTCAGAACTATTGCTTCAAAATTCAAATTTCATCACCTATCTACTCAAAACAACTTATGACTTCTCACGGCTCTTACAAACAAAACTTGACTGTTATCTCACCTTACTGTCTCTCTTGCTTTGCTAGTTCTAGCCATACTAGCTGTCTTTCTGAGCTCCCTGATGCCACAGGGCCTTGGCACATGCTAGTACCTTTGTATGCAAAGCTCTTCCCTCCCTGGAGTTCCACTCTTCCTCCTCCCTCAGCTTTTAGTTCAATCATCACCTCCTCAGAGAGTCTTCTCCGACAGCCCTGGTCAGATCAAGGACCATTTTGTAAGTTCTCCTAGCACCATCCAACTGTCCTTTATAGCTATAATACGTGGTATATTTATCTGGGAGTCAATGGATTAATGTCCCCTTTCCCAAGATGTCAGGCTGGTAACAGTATTGATGACCTGTCTACTTGAGCCCAGCACAGAGCCTGCCACATAGTAAGCACTCAGGATCCTAACTGAAGTTTCATTCAAGCTATACTTCTAGGAGCTTTTCTCAAATAACTCCAACACAACTGATCGAATTTTATTTGTCTTGGCCTCATTTGTAGTATAGAAAATGTTTGGATTGTCCTATCATTGGTATAATCCTATCATTCATTAGGGTGTCCCTTTATCTCTGAGTTAGTAGTCCAATGCCAATAGTAGGAATATGAATTTGTGTCTTAATTCTCATCTCCCTAAACAAACTGAACTTCCTGAAGGTAGGGACCAGGTCTTTTCTTATCTCCAGGCAGACAGAGTATCACAGTAGTGAAATGTTCAGGTCGCCGTCAGACTGCACAGTTAGGTGTTCTGTCTCTTTTACTTGATAGTAGAACCTTGCTTTAATTTACTTAGTCTCTCTATAATGTGAATTATAATATAGTCAAGTTCTGAGGGGTGTGAGGATTAAACTATTCCCAACTCAGGTAAGAACCATCAATGGCTGCTAAAACTAGGGGTGAAAGTCTGAGGAGTAACAAGATACTAAGATGGTTTCAAAGTTTCTCTCCCTAAGATACTTATTAATTACAAAGGGAAAATGATAGTGGAGAAATGTGGCAGACATCAACTTAACCAAATGATTTGAGTTAACAACATTAGTTATGGGATAAATTGACATCACTTGTCCTGATATGACGCACTGAGAAAAACAAACTCATTTCTGGAGTGTTCCTGCTCTGAGTTAAGTCATAAGGAAACATTAAATGAATCCAAATTGAGGGATGTTCCTCTACTGGCCTGTACTCATTAAAATGTCAAGGTCATGAGGACAGGAAAGACTGAGGAACTGTTCCAGATTAAAGGAGACTAAAGAGACATGACAACTGAATGCAGTTTGGGATCTGGAATTTTCTTGTCCTGTAAAGGAAATTATTGTAATAACTGGCAAAAATGTTAATAACATCGATAGATTAGCTAATAGCAACATTAACATTCTTATTTTTGATAACTAAACTGAGGTTATGTATGAGAATGTCCTTGTTTTTTTCAGGAGATACATATAAATTTATTTCAGAGGCAAAGGGGCATCATGTGTATACCTTACTCTCAAATGATAAAAAAAAAAATTATATCTATGTCTACACATCTATTTATCTAAATGATAAAGCAAGTGTGATGAAATGTTTACATTTGGGGAATCTGAGGGGTTTTTAGGAATTCATTATACTATTCTTGAAATTATATCAAAATAAACATTAAAAAAAAATCAGGACAATGCTTACCCTTGGGGGATGGAGAGTGACTGCAAGGGAGCATGAGGTGGGCCTCTGAATACTTAAAATATTCTATTTCTTGATCAGGTTTCTTAAGTTTGTGAAAATACACTGAGCTACATTGTTATGATATGTACACTTTATATAAGTATATTTCAACCAATTTTTTTTAATCATTAAAAAAAAAGAGAGTGAGCTGGTCCACATAAAGCATTCTGCATGGTATATGGCCTGAAGTAAATCTGTGATATAGGTCAGGTGGTGTTATTTTCCCCACAGGGGCTTGCGCAGGGCCAGGCGCACAGCAAGATGGAACTTGCAATGGGATGCACAGCAGCAAAGAGGTTGAGCAAGACAGCAGAATGGGTCTGTCTTCACCCTAAGAATGGAAGAATATAACCCTCTTACCCTGTGTATACCTCATCCCTCCCCTCTGAGGGGAGCACCCAGTCTCTCGGCCTAAATGAGGGCTCAGGGGAGTATCACATCCCCAGCTACCCCTGCAGCAAATGAAAAAAACAGAGATACGAAATGTGCTTGTGATTCTGTCACTGGATATGCAAATAAAATATATATGATAGGCCTATCTGCCTAATATCCCTGCCAATTCATTCTCTGGGTGTGATTAAAATGAGCAATAAATTCCTCGTGAGCCTCGGTGGAGTGAGGATCTGGGAGTGGAGATGCAGGCTGGTGCCAGCACGTCCCCCTCAGCTGAAAATTCATCATGGAATAGCTCCCTATATTTTTGTTTTATCTGCCATCATCACAGAGATATATTTCTACCTCACCTTCGTCTCTTAGTTATGACATGAAAATGGTCTACGCTTTAAGTATTAAACTCTCCATCTATTGAAATTCTTCAAAGTGTGATCACAGGCTACTTCCTTTACAAAGCTTACCCCACTTGTTCTGCCTGGGGGGAATCCACACCTCAGAGCCCCCATCAATTCTGTGTGGACCCCCCTTGAAGTACAAGCCAGCCGATGGATATTATATTTGAAAACACCTGCCTTTCTCACAGCTGGATGAAAAGCTCAGGGGACAATGGCTGGGCTTTAATCACCTTTGGACATTCTGGGGGTGGGGTAGAGGGTGGGCTAAGGGCATACAGAGGAGACAGCATACAGGGAAAGTCAAAGTATGGAGGCAACCAGCAACAAGGAGAAAAATCATTTAAGACACTTCAGTCTGACAGAAGTTCTTAGGACAAGTGACAAAATTCTAAAAGGTAGAATGAAATAAAAACTTATGCTTATGGATAATTTTAAAACAGGAAAATCCTCAATAAATAATACTAAGTATAGAGAGCAGATTCCAAATATAAACATAGGCTCATAATTCAAATACTTTTAGGGCAAAGTAAGAAATATAAATGTCTTACAGGCTGGGTCATAATACAACAAGGAATTGTAGGGGCCTGTGGCTGAACAGTCCATGCCAAGGCACTAAACCAAAAACTTCGAAAAACTCTGGATTGGCAAAACAAAACATAGTGCCAGTTTGAGACACCTGGTACATACAGTAGGATATATATATATATATATATATATATATATATATATATATATATATACCCTTTTCTGAACCATTTATATACGCATGAAATATCTTGATTTTATTAAGTCACCACTTTTTTTTTCTCTTGAAGCTTCAGTTTTCCTTTTAATAACAGCTACTTCACAGAGTTGTTATAAGATTAGAAAAAAAAATATTAGAGGGCCTGGGACAAATGCCTAGATGCACTCAATAAATGATAGCTACTATTATAATTAAAAATATTAATAATGGTTTTATTTAGGTGGCAGGACTAAATGGCTTTTTACTGAGATTCAGCTTGGTTATCATCTCTTCCAGGAAGCTTTCCTTGAAAACCTGAAGGCAGGATGTCCCAGGTTGTCTCAGCCATACCACTGAGGACTCGGTGGTCTCATAGTTTACCTGCCTGTCTCCCCATTGGACTGTGAGCTCCTTGACTGTTTTCAACTATCTGTCTTCCATCTAGCCCAGAGCCTGGTACACAGATGTCATCAATAAATATATACTGAATTACTTAATTTCTTCTTTCTACTTTTCTCTATTTCCCAAATTTCGATGAGCATGTGACTTTTGCAAGAATAAAAAAGACATCTGACAACAGAGTGGTAGGTGAAGGGGTAAAGGCTGAGCTAGGTGACAGGGGGATGATGAATGGACAGATGGGGTGTAAGTGGCAGTAACCCAGGTTTAGACAAAGAGCCAGGAGATGAGGCTTCAGGCTGTGTCATTATGTCACAGACACAGGATCTGAACACAGAAAGGCAGCTGTTTGTTACCTATTGGCACAGTGGAGACAGAACCCAGGTCTAAAATAGTGTTCTTCCTATGAAACTGTCTCACAACTTTGAAGACGTAGTTTTTTGCAGCTTGGAGAAAAGAAAAAGTTGAACAGAAAGAATGGGTAATCAAGTAGATTGAGCAACTGAGAAACGATGTTGCTGATATCCAGCACAGAGCTGAGGTGTGGGTCACATGGATAGATTGTGATGGGAGCTATCAGGTGAAGATGCTCAGTAGACAGCTGGATATCCATGATGAAGTCCAGACTGCATGACAGGATCAAGTGAAGAGAGGTGACTTAGAAAGGCAATGGTCTTTCAGCTGAGAAGCTACAAAAAGTGGCCTTCTAGACTCTGTCTGTATTCCCACTAAAGGCAGCACCCTCCGCTGTAGGACAACTCTGTTAGGGAGCTCCTTCCTGCAGCTACCCCTCGATTCCTTGCTTTGCCACTGAATGAATCTCACCCCCTCTCATACAAAACCATTCTTGTGCCTAAATGTAGCGTCTCCTCTTTAGGCAAGATGCTTTTATTGTCTTCAGCTTTTTCTCATAGCACAGGGCTCTAGTTCCTTTTGTGACCCTTACTGCCTCATCTGCACAGATTCTGCACTTAGAATGTGGTGTCTGCAACTGCCCTCAGTGTTCAGACAGGGTCTTACTGTTACTGGGGACAGCAACTACTTTTGTTCACTCTGGTCACAGATTTATACTAATGTGGTCAATAGCAAACCACTTCTTGGGCAGCCAAATCTTGTTAAGGGTCTCTTAGTAGCCCTAACTCCTCCGCCTATGCTGGCACTAAGAGGCCTGTTCTCTTGCTTCATATAAGCAGATGAGCCCCTGCCCCATGTTACACAAGCTGACAAACTATGGGTACTCTTGGCAAGGCACAGTTAGCACTTGCCTCTCAGGGTATTGCAACTGGGCCTGAAAGGGGAGATGATGATGGGCATATAGTTCCAAGTTCAAAACAGTAGTTAAGGATTTCCTAAGGCACTTGGAGAGTCTGACCTGACTTTCAAGGCTGCTCCCAGGGGTGAAAATCTGCAGAGGACTTTACCTCTGGGATTTAATAAGCTTTTCCTGGTCCCAAAGGACAGAGGGAAAGTCCTTCCCTCTCTTCGTATAGAATTTCCACCCCAAGTAGCAGTCCTTCTTTGGAGGAAATTAACTAAGAATCCCAGAGAGACAAACTATTCTTGCTATCAAATATTTCCGGTTCTTCCCTTTCGAGGCACCCAGTAGGATTACTCTTCTTGGTGTGGCTTGATTGGATGGGAATATGGGATTAGGTTTGGTCCATGAACGGTGGAAGGGAACAGTTCCACTTCCAGGCTGAATATCTAACTTCAGGTGCAAGACCTTCCTGGGCATTCTCTTTTTCCTTTGGCAAGCAATCAGCAATATCTTGATGGTGGCTGCTCTGTCAGTTGGGGTCCCTGAGTCCCTGATATGAGAAGAGCTCCCCTGTTGTCCCATGATGGACATGGAGTGTAAGATAAAAATCAATTTTTGTTGTTTAAACTACTAAAATTTTGGGTTGTTCCTACAGCATATTCTAGTTGATTCTGACTGATACACAGATAGTTATATATTAAATGGAAACTTAGAAACCATTTAGTCCAATGTTTTAATATCACAGAGGAAAACTGAGGTTCAATGAGGGAAGTGCTAGCCCAAGATCATTCAGTCAGTGAATGTTGGAGCTAGGATCAGAACCCATGTCTCCTCTCAGTCCGGTGAGCTTAGTGCTCTTACTCAAGACATAGAGAATATTTGCCACTAGGTGGGACCTGCCACACTGAATAATCTCAAGACACTTTAGTCAATTCACCAACAAGGGACTACATGATGCTAGAAAAGTGCACAAAACTGAGAATCAGAAAACCAGGTTTTCCAGTCCCAGTCCTGCCACTAAAGCTACTAAACGACCTTGTGTTCAACTCTGTCAGTTTTCACTTTTGATGCTAACTCAATCTGAGACCAAAGGTAAACCATATCCCACCTCTGGGCTCTAGTTTCCCCAGCAGTAAAATGAATCAGATGATCTAGGGTTCAATGATTTAAAAATTATGCATCGTAACAGAGACTCTACAGACTGCTCTGGGGGAAGGGATGGGCCAAGGAGACAGGGCTATGGTGCATCTCCTCTTCAACCAGAACAGCTCTATTTTTATCTGACTTCTTTGTTTATTTTGGTAATTTTTCTAATCGCTGGACTTAATCATTTCTAAGGTTCCCGTCAGCTCTGAGACTCATATTTTAGTTCTTGGATTCTGCCGAGTATCTCCTAAGTTACAACTCTGCAGTTGAGAGAAGCAAAAGATTTAGCCCTGTTTCCAGAGAGTTTAAAGTTTGGTTGAGAAGATAAGATTAAGATGGAGACTTTTTGGCTCAGACCCTACAGCAGATTGTCTGGAGTGTGTACTGAGCAGGAGAGGAATTGATTCTAGAATGGTTCTAGAGGAATGATGATGAGATAGAATTGCCTGATGGGGCTGCAGAGTACATGAGGCCTGGAGGAAACACAGCTTGGCTTAAAGATTGTGTCTGGGTAGCCCTTCTCCTATGTAAAGGAGCTGGGAGGCCCATCACCTCAAAAACTGAATTCAGAAGTAGGCCAGGCCTCTTCTTGACAGAGGCAGCTTGCTGTTCTTAATGAGACTGGAGGTTGGATTTTTTTTTTTGCATGGGCAGGCACCGAGAATCGAACCTGGGTCTCTTGCATGGCCGGCGAGAACCCTGCCTGCTGAGCCACTGTGGCCCACCCTGGGTTATTTTAATAGACAATAATCACTTCAGGAGAAGGGTCCTTTTGGTGTGGAGCCTGACATAATTTAATGAGTGAAAGATTAAATGGTGCATGCAGAGTCCACAGGCCTACTTTCTTGGAGACTTACCTTGGCTTCAGAAGTCCTTAGTAGTTTCATCACCTCCCCTTCTCGGGCATAATCCAAGGGTGTATGCCCCATTTCATTCCTCTGCAGGGGGTTGGCTCCTGGCAGGAAGAGAGGAATAGTCAGAGGCTCCATGAATGATTCCCTTGAGGTGGTGTGGGGCCCCAATTTCAGTGTGAAGAATCTGTTTGAATCCATGAAAACATGGAACAACAAAAACCCAAGAGATTGCAGAATGATGGGAAAACACATTAAGCTCTACTCTGAGGGGAGAGTTCTTATTCCTCTCTGACACAGAGTTCAGGATATTGGGGTTCATACATGTGTAGACATACTACCCACATGGAAAGATACTACACACACATGTAGATGTGCCATATATACATACAAATACAAATATACCAAATACATAGATTAATATAACCCAGCACAAATACATGTGAACACAGAAATTTTCTTTTTAATGTGTCTCCCTACATATATATGTATTTCTATGTGCATACATAGACACACACAAAGGCAGATATGTAATATGTATATCATAGGGAATTTTGTTCACAACATTATGTCCCCCTTGGGGGGGGTGCATGGGCTAGGAATAGAAGCCAGGTCTCCTGCATGGCAGGTGAGAATTCTATCACTGAATTACCTGTGTACCCTGAAATTTATATATATATATTCATTAGAGTGCCCGACTTTACAAACATATTTATATACAAACATTCATTCACTAAGTCAGATAAAAGAGTTCTTTTCTAAAGCACAGATACCCCAAATAACAATTAAAAGGTCTCTTCTTTTGCTCCTTTCTCTCCTTTAATGCTCTTTTACCTCTGGATACTTCTGCCTGCCAGAGTCAACTGAGTTCCCTGGAATGGTGTGAGAATCACCAGTAACCTGACTCTGCTAGTCTCACAGTGTAATGCTAACTGTGAGCAAGTGAGAGAGAGAGAGAGAAGGAGAGAATGTGTGTGTTTAGTGGTCTTTCAATCATCAGTTCCTCTGATTTGATGCAAGAACTTTGACTATGATAAAAAGAAGAGGCTGTGTATCCACCATCTCTCACTTACATGCCTACAGCTGATAAGCCTACATTAAGTGTCTACTTGGTACAAAGCTTTGAAGTCATGGAGAAAAAGCTACTCTGCTCCTCCTCGATGTTAGAATCTCTGTCCCAAAGTCCAGGTCTGAGCACCTTGCTTTCCTCTTCAAAAACCACCCATTCTATGTATGGTCTCCTTTAGGAAATGCTTATAAGAAAACAGGGGCCTAGACTGTAAGCTGTTATAGCAGACATAGTTAGTCCGGAATGGTATTATTTCTGGATTCTGAGAGGCTGTTTTATATATCTATAACCTGGCATTTAGAGATAAGAATGAAGCCTATCAAGCTGGGATTAAGGTAATTCAGAACACACAGGTAAGGAAGACATTGTCTAAATTTTACAATCACACCTACTCTTTGAGACCAAATGAAGATTTATTTTGTCTGGAACTTAATTTTCTGTAGCACATACTCTAACTCAACCTGTCTGGATAGCTCATTTGAACAAACTGAAACACAGGGAGCTCAGAATAAGAATGAGGGCCTTTAATCCTGTATAGTTTAATGTAATACCTAGATACATCCTAGAATACAGTAAGCAGATAATCGGAAAGTATTGGGAAAGTCCCTTGAGGGATGGGAGAAAAAATATGGAACTATTAAACTTTACCATCAGGGTACTGATACTGTCAAACATTAGGGACACCCGAATTAATAGGCCAAGCCTTTGATCTTGAGGTTAACTCTTGTAAAGCTTAATGTATGTAGTAGAGAAGCTCAGCCTATCTATAGGTATGCCTAAGAGTTACTTCTGGAGAACCTTTTGTTGCTCATATGTGGCCCTACTCTCTCTAAACCCAACTCTGTAAATGAAATCATTTGCCCTCTCCCTTACATGGGACATAACATCCAGGGGTGAAAGTTTCCTTGGTGGTGTAGGAGATGACTTTCAGGGATGAGGCTGCCTCTGGCACCGTGGGATCAACAATTCCATCCTGACCAAAAGGGGGAATAGTAGTGTAACTTTTAATAAAATATCAGTGGCAGAGAGAGTTCAAATAGAGTCAGAGGCTACTCTGGAGGTCACTTTTACTCAAGCTTCAGTTAGACACTGCTACCTATCATAACTTGCCAAACTCCAACCAAAACCATTTCTGCCAATCCTAAAGAACACAGACGGCATTATATAAGATTCTACAAAGGTTCCATGCACTAGGGTAATTTTCCAGAAACCTATACCCTCCAGATGGGTGCCTGGACTACGTAAGTCCTGAAACCTAGAGGGGCCAGCCTCTCTAGAACACCAGCTAGTTCCATCTCCCTACCCCATATTACTGACAGCTACTTCCAACACGAAAAAGTTATAATGGACATAACCCAAATACCCCTAAAGAGTGGGATAGAAAGAGCAAAGGTGATAGTGGAGTTATACAGAGAAGGTAGGGTTTAACAAACGAATATGATTGCTGAATCATTAAATTGATATTTCTTTTAGTCTCCAAAATTTTAGAGCAGCTAGAAGTAAAATCTTAAAATTATGGAATCGTAACCCATACCAAACTCTGAAATCTGTTCTACAACAGAATTTTGTGCTGTGCTTTGAAATGTATTGCTTTTTTGTATATATGTTATTTTTCACAAAAAAGAAAAATAAAGTCAACTATGATGATAAAAAACTATTCATTCCTTCTAACCTCCTATATTCTGGAGCAGTTAGAAGGAAAAATCTGAGAGGATGGTATCGTAGCCCATGACAAACTCTGGGATCTGTCCTGTAACAATTTGTTGAAGAGTGCTCTGAAAATTATTGCTTTTTTCTTTCTTGCTTTGCATATATGTTATATTATACAATAAAAAGTTAAAAAAACAAAAACCACCCATTCTATTCAGTTTGGCAAATGCTGAATGAATAGGGCCTGGGGTCACAGAAGAATCAGATCTGGCCCTGTCCCAAAGGTACTCGTATCCTGGGAAGAAGACAGAAACACAAGAAGAAAGCTGTGCCTTGTGCACAGCATGTGCTCAATAAATGTGTTAAATGGAACATTAGTCAATTAGTCAATTGGCCTTCTTTCTTACTAGGGAAGTGTTTAGAAGTAAAGAAGGGTTAAGACTTCAGTTGCTGCCAAAGGAATGTAATAGGCTGGCTGGAGAAACTGAACACACAAACTGAACATGACCTGGCTGAGTAGGTGCCCCAACACCATTTGTTGATAGGCAATAGAAATCAGTTTCTCAATCAGAGTCTGTGGGACAATTTTTACGAGGATACAAAACTGTTCCTATTGAAGGTCTCTGCTCCTTAAAAAAAACTATAGGCTTAACAATAGTAAACATTCATTAAGTATTTACATGCAGCCGTCTCCCTGAGCTGCAAAGGAAGAAGCTAAACCTCCACGTATGTGAGGGAGGAAGAGGAGGAACAGGCAGTAGGAAGTAGGAAGTACAATCCAGGCAAAGGAAACTTTTATTATCAATAAGGAAAAATTAATGCTCTTATACACAATCATATTTTCTAATAAGAATTTAGTACACAATATTGATATGTAATATACTATTTTTTATGAGATATAATTCATAAGCCATAAAATTCAGCCTTTTAAAGTATACAGCTCAGAGGTTTTTAATGTATTTAGGTTGTACAACCATCACTATTATGTTAATTCCAGAATATATTCATTATGCCAAAAAGAAGCCTAATACCCATAATCAGTCATTTCCCATTCTCCTTTGTCCCAGCTCCCAACAATCAATAATCTACTCTCAGTTTCTATAGTTACTTACTGCAGCCATTTCATAAAAATGCAATATGTGGACTTTTGTGTCTGGCTTCTTACACTTAGTATAATATTTTTGAGGTTTATCCATGCTGTAGTGGGTATCAGTACTTCATTCCCTTTTATTGCCTAATATTCCATTGTATGGCTATACTACAAGTTTGTTTATTCACTTATCAGTTGATGGAAATTTGAGTTCTTTCTACTTTTTGGCTATTCTGAATAATGCTGCTATGAATATTCATGTACAAGTTTTTTATGTGGATGTATGTTTTTATTTCTTGTGGGTATGTATCTAGGAGTGGAATTGCTAGGTCATACGGTAACTATGTTTAACCTTCTGAGGAACTGCCACACTGTTTTCCAAAGTGGCCACATTTTACATTCCTGCCAGTAGTGTATGAAGGTTCCAATCTCTACACATCCTCATATATATTGTTAGCCATCCTAGAGGTGTGAAAGGCATTTCATTGTGGTTTTGATTTGCACTTCCCTAATGATCAGTGATGTTGAGCAACTTTTCACATGCTTATTGGCCACCTGCCTATCTTTGGAGAAATGTCTATTCGAGTCCTTTGCCCTTTTTAAACTGGGTTATCTGTCTTTTTATTGTTGAGTTGTAGAGCTTTTTCATCTTCTGGATACTAAACCCTTATCAGATATGTGATTTTCAAATATTTTCCTTCACTCTGTGGGTTGTCTTTTCACTTTCTTGATTGTGCCCTTTGAAGCATGCTATTTTATTTTTGCATGGGCAGGCACCGGTAATTGAACCTGGGTCTCCGGCATGGCAAGCGAGAATTCTGCCACTGAGCCATCATAGCACTGCCTGCTATTTGTTTTTTAAAAACTGTTCTCAGCCATTTAACAAATATATATTAAGCGCCTACCATATCCTGGACCCTACATTGGGCATTGGGGATCCAATAGAAAACAAGTCATTCTCATGGAGCTCACAGTCTAGAGGGGAGGTAGATAAGAGAATACTCATATAAAATCACATAAATAAATGTAAAGGTAGAACCTGATAAGTTCCTTGAAGAAATAATTCATGGGGCTGTGGAAGACATGACATGGGACAAAGCAAATGTAAAATAACCTTCCATGCAGACCCTATCTCTTCTTATCCTGCTTTCCATCTCAGGGACAAGGTGTCCCTACTTGCCTTTGAGGTGAATGGTACAATCTCATCAGATGCTCTGGAGCCAATGTTTCCCCAAATCCTCTGAGATTACCTGTCATTGAGGCTTCCTTTCCTTTCCTTTTTTTTTTACTTTTCTGTATCTTCAATCTCTCTTCTTCACTGGCTCTTTACTCTTGCTTCAAATAGATTCTTTTTTATTTTTCATGCTAAAAAACTTTCCTTTAAGTCTGCTTTCCCCTCAAATTTATTCACTTTATCACTAACTTCCTTGAGAATTGTTTATTGGTAGGCTCCTATTTACTTCTTTACTATCTTTAGCTCCTATTTACTTCTCAATCCACTCAACCTGGCTTCCACTCCCTTCTCTCCATTTGAATATGCTGTGGAAAATGCCTTCAATTATTTTTCAATGTCTTGATTGCCTGAAAAAGCCATTGATTAGGTCTCTCTTTTATATTACTTGACCTCTTGCAGCAGCTGATTCCCTGGCTACTCCTTCCTTTGAGTTCTATGATACCATACACTCCAGGTTTTCTTCCTACTTCTCTGCTTCTTGCAGACTCCTCTTCATCTGTCTGCCCCTTGAGTGTAGGTGCTACCTAGAGTTCAACCTCTGGCCTCTATTTTGGCTCCAGAGATAATTTTATCCACTTCTGTGGCTTCTTTTACCACATATGGACTGATGACTCCCAAATCCCTGTCTCCTGCCCATACCCTCTGTGCTCTTGACCTGTAAAATATAGGTATCTGCTAGCTAAACCTCAACATCTGATGGCTCATATATAGCCCTTACTCAACATATCCTGAACCAAAACTCATCACCAGCACTCATCATGATCTTCCTGAGTCCTTGTCTCAAACAACTAGACTGCCACCTAATACCTAGACATCTACATCCTCTTCATTCTCAACACTGTGGCTCTAGTTTAGGCTGTCACTGTATTCTATCTAGATCACTTTAATCGTCTTTTTTGGTTAAAGGAGTTTTATTGTGAGGCTATGCACAGGGGGGCTGATGATTAAAATGGCGACAGCACTGAGCAGGGGAAGGAGTATAGCTTACATAGGATGGTTGGCCTGGGTAAGGAAAAGAAGGTGGGTTTTCATTGTCTAACTTGGGAGCAAGAAATTGACAGGCTAAGTAGGGAGTTATCACAAGCTTGTAGCTGCCGGGGTTGTAACTGCTGGGGGGGGGGGGGGGGGATGTTGGATAAGGGGAGCTATTGCAGGAATGCAGCTGCCAGAGGAGGATGCAAGGACACTCATGTGACTGCTGTGTGGGCTGGGGCAGGTTTGGTTTTGCAAGGGGCCTCCTAGAAGTTATGGAAGGGGGGAGTTGGCCTAACATTCCAGCCTTTTCCCTTTAGTTTTCTTGAGAATCTGAAGGGTGAAGGTCTGTTTTCTGTATCTGCTTCTGGCTGCTGGTGGTGGTGGTGGTGGGGCATAGAGCTGTCCCTACATTTCAAAAGGGCAATGGCTGGTACTGATGTTCCTGCTGGAGGAGTAATACGCTGCTGATAGTCTGATTTGTTATTGTTCGGATAGTTCTGCGAATAAAATTGGTTAAGAGTTTTAAGAGACAGGGCCTAAAAACAAGGAGGGATATCTGGGCAACCGACTGTTTAACTGCTTCAAAGCTGAAAAGGGGCACAGTCATCAAGGGGCAAAGGGATGATAAAATGAAACTGGTTGTTGTTCTTGGAGAGTCCAGCATCTCTGCATTTCAGAGCTTCTCTGCCATTGGAATAATCTGGTGGTACGTTAATAGTTTTCTAATCAACATATCTAAGCACCTACTTATGTGTAATGTGTGAAAGGTTTCTTATTATTTGCTCTTGAGGAGCTCTTAATCAAAGGGGACAGACAAAGACAGATAATTACAGAGCTAGGTAATGGCAATGATAATGGTAATCATAGCTGCCTGCATTTCCTGAGCACTTATGTGCCAGGCATTGTGCTCTGTTCTTAATATACACTATATTATTTAACCCTCACAACTGCCCCGAGGGGTAGGAATTAAAATTCCCATGTTGAGATATGGAAACTGAGCTCAGAGAATGAAATGAGTAGCTCAAGGCTACAAAGTAGTTATATGCTTGTACCAAATTTTCCTAATTCCAATTCTCTACCCTCCCGCTACGGTAGCCATGACACACCCCTGCTGAAAAGCCCTTCAGTGGCTTTTTGCTGCTAACAGGACAAAGGGCAAACTCCTTACTAAGAAGGGTGTCTGTGGTCTTCCTAACTACTGGGTAACTCCTTAGAGGCTCAGAACCTTTTTTCATTAAATTCTGTTGGCATTTCCTGGACCCTTTATATCTGTATACAGGATAACAGGAGATTGGCAAAGCTGGTGAAGTTTTCTTTTTTGTATTTCTTGACCTTTCTCTAGCAAATAACATTTTGGACATTCTCTCTCTTGAGTTCCACAAAACCACCTGTCAGGTTTTCCTCTTACTCCGGTGACCATTCTTTCTCTGTCTTTTGCAGGTTTCTCTTCTTGTCTTTAAGAGTATACACTATCTAGAGTTTGAGTCTAGACATAGATTCCAGCTCTTCAGGAGCTAATGGGGGAGAGAGATGAATACACAGCTATATACAAGCCAAGTGTGACCAGTGTGCTGAAAGAGGGGCAGACAAGCATCACTGAGGGGGTTCAGGAAGGTACAGCATGCTAAACAGCTTGTTTGCCTGGCCGAGGCTTTCAGTTTGACCTCTGCTCTGTCTGGTGCTTAGCACTGAGGGAGTTCCGCAAGGGTCGAGGTGCCTGTGGAAGACAGCATCTTCCCTTTCTCCCAAAGCTTCTGGGGAAGAATAGACAGCCAGGGCAGAACGGGAGCCACAATTAAGTGGTGAAAAGACCTCTCCTTTCTTAGACAGCCTCAAAGGGTTCTCTATCACTGGATATGGGCTGGAGGAAGGGGAGATGAGGAACAGACCTCTGACAGAGAGAAATAAAAGGAAAAGCAAGGGGAAAAGAAAGGAGAAATAGATAGAGAAGAAAGAAAGAAATGGGAAGAGAGAAGGGGTGGGGGAAGAGGAAGAGAAGGTAAGAGACTAAGATAGTAAAAGAGAATGGAGGTTAGCTGCTTCAAACTAGTGCTGTCAGTGATCTATATTTGCTTACAGAATGAAAAATGTGTGCCATAAACATTGGCCACTAAGTAATTTCTAGCAGGAGTCATGTCACGTCTCATAAAGAATGGCATGGGGACAGGTAGGGCATCTCTGTGCCTGGGCCAGCCAGCACAGAGGCACCTTTTAAAGCAGTGGTGGGTCAATCTCCAGCTCAGAAGGCTCCAGCTCAGGCCCTGACACAACCATTCAAGAAAGGGGAAGTCAGCCAGGCTCTGCAAGGTTCTGGAGCCTCTGGGCGGCACGTCCGCTCTCGTTTTAGGAAGGATGAGGCAGGGGCTCTATGGATAATGTCCATCTAATATTAGTCCCCCAACCCCCAACTCTCACTCTGACTTGACTAATTGCTGTAATAATTGATAGAACCTGACTTCTACAACTGATCGATTTCACCTCCAGGACCAACGGCCACAAACCATTACACTCCAATAAATAACCATGCTGGCCCTCACTCGCCTGCCTTCTCTGGGGGCATCAGGATGGCCCATGCCCCGGCCTGACCTCCCCTTGCCTCCCACCCAGGGCCCCTCCAGGCCTAGCAGCTGGTCTAGAGGGTCAGGCCTCTCAGAGCAAGAGAGGGGCTGGGTGGAGGTGGGGAGTGCTAATCGCAGGCCATCCGTCACCTCCCACTGGTTGTCTGGGGCTGAGGCAAACACCTGGAGCACCCCAGGCAGTATGGTCTAGTTCCCCTCCCCTCCTGCCCCCATTCCAGATTAGTGTATCCCAGCTTATAATATTTGATAAATAGCAGACTGGCTTCCTGGCAGCACGGCTGCGGCTGTGGCTGCCTGCTACAGCTGTGGAAGGTCACTCATTGGGGAAATATGTTTCTGTCAGTGGTATTGAAAAAAGTTTAGTGGAGTGACAGGCCTCAATTTTTCAAATTTTATTAACTCCATCCTCTTAACCATTTGTCTTGAATTCCTTCAGATTCTGGGGATCTGTCAATAGGGCTTGGGCCAGGAAACTAGGGTGGGGGTCATGAGGCTGGTCCCGGTTGATGCCATGTGGCTAGCTGGAGCTCATCACTCAGGGCAGAGAAAGGTGGTAGAGATGGTGTTGGTGGGAGAGAAGGCCTGGCCCACCTGCACCCAGAGAGCCTGCTGCTGTTTTAAGGCTCAGCACCAGCCTTTGAATGACACATCATTTATACTCTAAGTGGAAAAAGAGCTTAATGGTGAGCTCTTCCAATTTCTTAACGAGATTCTTCTACTACAACAGGTGGTCACCTTGGCTTCCCTGAACATCCCTAGTACAGCTCTGACTCATGCCCTTGAAGGGTTCCCCTACTAAACTGAGGGCAGTTCCTTCTTATTCTGAGCCCCAACTTCTCCCTCCAACTGCACTCTCATCCTGGTTTTCCTGCAAACACCTGTTCATCTATTAAGACTGAGTCCATGCTTCTTCTAGAAACCCTTTCTTGTTTCCCGCCCAACCCAGGTTAGGTATCCTCCTTTGTGTTCCCACAGGCCTTTCTGCTTCTAACTTACTGCACTGATCACTATGCCTTAAAACTGCCTATCTCCCTCCACATCTGGAAGTTCTTAGAAGTCAGGGTCTATGTCTGATCTTCTGCTATAATCTTGAAACCCAGCACAGGACAAGGCACAGAAAAGGTGCTTAATAAATATTTGCCAAATGAATGAACAATCATCTCTCCAGGGTGCTATCACACCCTGTAAAAGCCATACAGTACATGGCTGTACTTTCTGACCCAGAATGACAGCAAGTCCATGACCTTGTCCCTTGCTTCTGCAGGCCAAAGCCACTTATCTCTTTGCTGGCCCTAGAATACTCTGGCTGGCAGAGTTTGAAAGTCAAGTCAGGCCCCAACACACTTCTCTGCTCTGTAGCTGGAAAACTGGGGAGGAAAGAGCTGAAGAGAGAAACTCATTTGCCCTGCCTGGGGAGAATTCTAAAAATTACAGAGGCATCTGGAGGGAGTGGGGATGTTCATATCTCTGTGCTGGCAGAAGAACTCACAAGCTCTGGGAGTGGAGTTGTAGGGGGTGGGGAGGAAGCTTGTCATTTCCTCCTCCCTTGCCACTACCCTATCTTGGCCCTCTGTGCCCACCTCTGTGAATATTAATGAAGATAATGTATATGAAGGCTATGAAAAAAAGTCAATTGCAAATGCCCTATACAAAAGTGTTACAGTGTTAAAAGAATTAACAGCTGGGGAGTCTGGGTTACTGGCTATGTGATCTGGGGCACTTTGCTTTACTTTTATGGGGGTAACAGTAGTTGCCCTTCCTACCTCTAGAAGTTTTGTGAGGTCTGAATAAGAATAAAAGTTTGAAAACGACTTGAAAAGAGGACAAGCTGTACAATATTCCTTGTAACAACTTATACATTCACTCTTTCCATTTTTACTGCCAGTTCCTTTACCATCTTCATCTTGATTTTTATCATTTCAGCAGTCTTTATTATGGAAGTGTTTTTTTTGTTGTTCAGTATAGGGGAAATCTTTCCCATGATCACAGATGTCAATGTGGATATATCAATTCTTTTTGATTGTTGGCTCCCCCTCAATGGAAGTATTCAAAGAAAGACAGATGACTACATCGGTGAAGCTATGTACCTTCTTTGTCCCATAATCATCTCCACACTGTTGTTTGAGCAGCTCCACATGCCTGAAACCCTGCTCCTTGTCTCTGGTTATCTTGATCCTACCCATTCTCCAAGGCCCAGTTCTGATGCTTCCCTCCCCAGGTAAGTCTTTCCCAACTCCTCCAGCTCTCAATGCTCTTCTCCCTGGGCTCCTGTTGTCCTCCTTTTTTACTCCTGTTCTTGGCCCTCAGCCTCAGAAGGTATTATCTTGCCGTTTTCATGTCTCTGTTTAATCTTCACAGCTCCTTATGTCAAAGACTGACTGAATTCCCTCTGCATTCCCAGAGGCTGAGTGTGTGAGAGAGAAGACTTGTCCAGAATGCTGCAGGAAGTGCAGCAGAACTGGGAATAGAGCCCTGGTCTCCCAATATTGTATCCTGAGCTCTTTCCATAAATGGCATCACTGGGCAGTATTTGGCATATGTCTGCATGCTGCATGTGCACCTGCTGATATGTCTTCCTCATAAACAAGAGGACATACTATGTGCTATACCCTGTGCTGACTACTTCTGGGTATTTACTTCTTTTTTTTTTTTAACTTTTTTTATTAATTAAAAAAATTAACATACAAAACATTAAGATATCATTCCATTCTACACATACAATCAGCAATTCTTAATATCATCACATAGTTGCATATTCATCATTTCTTAGAACATTTGCATCGATTTAGAAAAAGAAATAAAAAGACAACAGAAAAAGAAATAAAATGATAACAGAGAAAAAAAAAAGACTATACATACCATACCCCTTACCCCTTGCTTTCATTTGGTATTTACTTCTTAATAACAGTTTGGTGAAGAAGGGAAAAGAGGAATTATTTTTTCTATTTTACAGATGACTTAACTGAGTCTGGGGGGTGGGAAAGTAAGGGGAAAGGAAATAGGCTAACGTTTCTTGGGTATAGGCCTTTTTATACAGTGTCTGAATTAATCACCATATAGACTTGAAGAAAATAGAGGCCCAGAGAGCTGCTGAATTTGCCCATGGTCACCCAGCAGGTATATAGTAAAGCTGGGATCCTTTGTATAAATTTGAAATTTTACACAACAAAAATTTTTTTTGTTTTTTTTTTGTCTTTAAAAAAAGATGCCAGGCCTGGTGTCCTACCACACTCCAAAGGCCTGATGGCTCAAAAAGAGGAAAAAAATTATCTCGCCTCTTCCTTTCCAGTGTGTTCAGATGCTCCAAAGTTAATATAAGGATATCTCTAGTAGTAGGTTTTAGAAAGACAGTTTTGCAGAAAGGGTAGAAAAAGGTGTTCCCTTTTCTCATATTTAGGACTTACCTGTCTGGGGCCAGATGAATGGTGACCCACATTAAGTGACCTGCACAGAAGGACATCTGGAGGTCCTAACACGCTCCTTACAACCCCCAGTGGCTATCATCAGATGGATCCTTTGCCTTCAGGGAGGTAGATTCTAAAATTTAGGGAACAGAGGGCCGTGGCCTCAAGGCTGGATTTAGCCATTCCATTAAAACTCACCGAGCACTGAGTAGGCCAGAGGCTGGGCAGAGTGGTGAGAGAGTGACAGGGACAGAAACAATGACAATATAATGTGCTAAGTGTCAAGTGTAGTGGGGAATGAGGATGCTGACTCCCCAACACAAGTGAGTCCACATAGTATACCTGTGAAGATGGGACACCTCAGAATCAGCTGGAGAGAAGTAAAAAGTGCCATACTAAGAAAGCACTAAACCATGTTACAGAGTCTTGGAAGGCAGGAGAAGCCTGGAAAAATGAGAGTTATGGCCCAAGGTCACAAAGATTGCAATAGCAGAACCTGAGCTAGAATGCAGGACTTCCAGTCCCGGGTTCTTTTTACCTGATGTGCTGTTTCTGGACACCTCCCTTAGCTCTCATTTCTAGCACTGACTGGAAGGCTCAGTCACAGCTATCACTATTCTCTTTAGTGGTGTCAAACTCTTCTTTGCCCACCATTCAGACTCTTCATTCTGCAAGGCCGCCCAGTTTCATTTGCCCTGTTCTGAAGCTTTTCCAGACACTCTAGCCTACATGGACTACTTCGTCTTTTGAAGCCCAGATTTATTTGATCACATACTTTTCACATGTATACGTCTTTTTTTCAGAATCAGATATATTATTAAAGGGATGTTTTGTGACTGCCTAGAAAAGAAAATGCTGATGATCATTAGACACTAGAATAGGGTCATAGAAGCTAAGTCATGCCAGACTAACCTCATTTCCTTTCTACCTTGTCAGGATTCCCTGTTTTCTCAAACAGGTGGATTGAGGCTAAGTGTGGACTCTATCAGACATTTGATGGGATGTTTTAGGACAACCCTGTGGACATAATGGAGAAATGCGGCTGAATGCCAGTACAATTTGAAGGTTATTAAGTAACTGGTGGGCTAATCAGACCCAGGGGAGTGAGGGGGAACTGATGGGTCAGAGATGACCTGGAAGGATGTTTCCAGGGGCAACAAATAGGCTTCGTCCTGCCAGTATGTTTATTCCTGACATGGATGTCACAGGTATGGACTGTTCATCAAATCTGCAGAAATCATTAGGGTGGGAAGGGCACCAAATACCCGTGATGGGGGGCTAACATTAAGACCTGAACAACTGAGCTGAAAATTAATGAACATAAATGGAAAATCATAAGTTTTGAAAGAGATACAAAGTGGAGACTGTTCTGAGAAGAGAGACTAAAACAGCAAAAGGTTCACATGCCACTAAAGAATAATGGTTTGAAGAACTGGAAGGTTAGGCTGGAGAAGACAGCTCAGGAGAACATCCCAGCCACTTTCAGGTATTAAATTCATGCTACATGAACCACAGGGTAAACCCTGGAAAGCATGTGGATTTCAGTTGAAAATAAGAAATTTTTAATGATCAGAACATCCAAAGATAGAATATGAGCAGCCTCAGGAATAGTTCCTTGGCACAGGAAGTGTCCAAGCACTGAATGGACAATCACTTGGTAGGTTTACTACTTACACATTAGTTTACAGATATTTTCTCAAGGTTAATTGTTAATTTGTGTTCATTCATTCAAATATCTTTTTTGAGAGAATTTATGTGCTAGGTAGGCACTGTGCTAGATGCTAGAGACACACAGGTGAATAGAAAGATAATGATCTTCCTCTCGATCCTGCTAGGAAGAGGCAGACAAATTTATTTCTATAGTATTGTGCACCTTGATTACAGGCCTCAGCCCAGGGAAGCCTGGCTTTAGCTTAGGTTTAGCCAAAGAGTTCCTGATGCTAAAAAATTCAAATACATAGCTTGTTACTAAAGGCCATAAACAGTTTGCTCAAGGTCAGATCATTTGTTTAACAACTATAGATGTGAGAACAGAAATGTACAATGAAACACAATTAGTGAATTTTTGTGCATGATGTTTTTGCACTTACAGCCTGAGTTTGGTCTTTGGATACACTTGTTTATGTACCTACAGATTGTCTTACAAGTGGCTGTGGTGTCAGGGTGAAGTGATTTAGCCAGCAGGGCTACCCAACTCTCTTTTCTTACCCATTCTATGGGGACTGCTTCAGCACAGACATAAACATACTCCTGCCGTTACCTTATTGCACTCGTCACATGGGGAGGCTAGAAGCCTTGATTCAGGGATATGATTGGATTTTAAATCCCAGTCTCACAGGATTTTAATTACTGGTCTGGGGCAGCAGGGATAGGCGCTGGCTGCCTTTGGATTGAGAAGGTCGATACACCAGTCCACAACATATTGAGCCACAATGCCTGCAGACTCTATTGCTCTATTTAATCATCTTTTGCAAAATTTACAGTGGAACAGGAGGGATCAATACAGAATTTATCACATTCTCTTGTAAATATGAGCCAGGAAAGAGTTCCAGGCAGTTTGTTACTGAGTGGGAGGGGACATGTCTGTGTACAGCTGGGCATTAGGAGATGAGACAAAATCCATACTTCTTGGCATAAGCTATAGATGCTTCAGCCAGTCCCTCTTAAGCATGAAGGAAGGTTCAATGGGAAGAACACCGATTCATTCATTCATTCAATCAACCAACCAACATTCTAAAGTAGCCATTTTATGCCAGATCTTGTATAGGCTCTCTAGGGACACAGAAATTCTGGCCTTGAGATCATCATCAGAGATACACTCCAATGGCTCTGCCATTTATTATTGGGGGACACCCTGGGGAAGTTAACAGCCTGGCACCTTTGTTTATGCATATGGAAATTATAGTTAATAGTCTACCTACCTTACAAAATTATTATTATTATTATTATTTTTTACAAAATTATTTTAAGGATTAAAAGAGAAAAAAGCCTTATTCAAAAGTAGGTACCCAATATATGATAGCTGGTACTATATTTACTATAATTACCATTATTAAGCATTCCTTCTTCAGTGGGTCTCATCAATGGTACATGTGCAGAGATGCAGTGCTGAGCAGGGAACCAACCATCCCACCTGCTTAGGAGACAGAGGGGATATGGGGTGGCCTTTCCAGGTTAGAGACCTGCCAGAACTATTGGCAGCAGAATCAGAGGAGCAGTGGGGAGAGGATAAGTAAGGAGGAGATCCATGTTAAGCTCTAATTTTTTGAAGCTTCAATTGCAATCTTTCAAACATTAAAATAATCACCTAAAATGACTGGGGGTGGGGTGGGGTGGGGACAGAGTGAGAAGTGATTCACTATGTATAGATAAGCCAAGGAAAGTAACACAGGAGAGACTACATGATTTGGATCTTAAAGGCTAAGTAGGAATCTGATAGATGGAGAAGTAGGGGAAGGACATTATAGGCAGAGATTGTGAAGGACAAAAGGTATGGAATCAGGAAAGAATACCATGCTAGGGAAAGACGAGCAGCAGTTCAGTGAGCCTATGGCAGAGTCAGTTCCTATCTTTCCAGGCCCATTTGGCTGCAGACATCTTTCTGGTGGGCCCACCAAGCTCTGATTCCAACCCTGAGGCAAGCCAGCATCCCCATCCCCTCTTGGAGGCAGGGTGGCAGAAGATTTATGCTATACTGCAGAGTGTTTTGCATGCTGGATTAGACATTCAGGCTTCCTTTATAGGCACTGGGAATTGCTAAAGGTTTTAAAGCAGGGGAGAAGCAGGGTTTCACATTTGGAGAGGAGCTGGAACCAGGGAGACCAGCAAGAAGGTGAGAAATGATGAAGATTGAACTAGAGTAGGAGGGATAGAGAGGAGAAAATAGACTTGAGAGAAAACTGTAAGAAAGAGGGTTTAGTGTAAAGCGAGGGAGACGTCATCAGACTTATTTATAATAGTTTCTTATCTGCATGACCAGATAGATGATAACGCCATTCACTAGACAGGGAATACAGAAGAAAATATGAGGGGAATTGGATTTGGATACATTGAACATGAGCTGTCTATAGAATATTAAGCATCAGCAGAGCTACTGGAGACACAGAAATACCTGGTTTGTTCTAAGGAAAATCCATAGGTCTGGTTAGAAATAAGGAGATACAAAAGACATGGAAATGGATGTTAAATATACTTCACATATAGAACTAGGTAAGGAAGAGAAATTCTGCCAAGGATTTCTGCTCAGTGCAAAACTAAGGTAGGGGGTTTCTAGAGGGGTGATAATGCTCTGAATAGCATGTGACATATTAGAAGTGTGGGGAAGCTCAGCTCATTTCATATTGGGCAAGCGTCCTGAAAGAATACCAGCCTTATTCTCTCAATCCCCTCTTTCCCCACAATCCAGCACAGACTCCTCCTAGAGATGGCAGCAGGCTCTGTGGCCACAAGGCAGCTAGGAGCAACTGTTAATGGGTTGGGAAAGGCTCTGGATAAAGCAGAGTTCAAAGTGGACTATAATAAGAGCCTAGGTCCCTGGGCTTCTCCCCTCCCCCCTCCTGCAAATGACAGCTGAGACTGAGGCAGTTGAGCCTGGGGTCTGGGTTGAATTTAGCAGTCATAATTATACTGCTGACGTCTGGGGCACAGCCACAGTCTCTGCAGAAGGCGGCAGCTTTTGTTCATGCACTAAAAACACATCTTCAAACATGCTAATCGCATGTCTGTTTCCATCTAACAACATTGGAGAGACGCTGAGGAAAGGGCACACAATGCCCACACATCTGGCTAATTCAGTTAAAAGGCCAATCAATCTTGATGGTTTGTCTATAAAATACCAACCACCCCAAAGGACTGAGCTGACCAGGTGTTTAAGCGTCTGTTGACCAATCCTAGCCTAATGTCCATAACAGTGAAAAAGAGTTATCAAGAGATGGCCTGTGCTTTCACTCACATGTCTATTCTTAAAGTCAAGTAAAGCCTTCTGCTTGGAAGAGAAGTACTGACACATTAAAGTGGTGGCTGTGCCAGGCTAACTGGATGAGGTATATTCAAATATAGGGACTCACTCTGACCTTAAGGAAGATAGGTGGTCTATTTACAATTGACTTTGAGAACACGCGCATAAATAAAAACCAATGAAATATTTTTGCTAACTGCACTTCTCAGTATGGAAAGAATCAGGAATGTGATGGAGGTTATCTTTTACTGTGATGTCAAATGCCACGGGCTAAGGTTTTTAGATGTTCTGGGCACAAGAACTATTCATTTGCTGATGTCTACTTTTCAACTTCCCACTGAGGCTGAAGGTCTTACTCATCTCCCTCATAAGACTGTTGCTTTAAAAAAAAAAAAAAGCTGCTGCCAACAAAGTTTGTGCTCCTTCCTTTATGCCCAACCATGGTCGCCAGGCAACGGTTACCAAAAATAAAAGAGGCAGGGGGAGATGAGGGACAAGGAGAGGACATGAAACAGACCACAGATACCAAGAAGACCCTTGCTGGTGCTGGTGTTTACATTTGTTCCTGAGTTCTCTTTTTTTTTTTTTAATTTTTATTAATAAAACCAATCAACGTACAATATATAAGCATTCTTTTTTTCCACCACATAGTTGTATATTCATCATATGATCATTTCCTAGAACATTTGCATCAATTCAAAAAAAGAAATGAAAAGAAAACAGAAAAAAATTCATTCATCTCATACCTTTACCCCTTTCACTGATCACTAGCATTTCAATCTACTAAATTTACTTTAACATTTGTTCCCCTATTATTCATATTTTTTATTAATTTTTTAAAAAAATATAACAACAAATGTAAACATTCTTAATTTATGATCATTCCGTTCTACATATATAATCAGTAATTCACAATATCATCACATAGTTGCTTATTCATCATGGTTATTTCTTAGAATATTTGCATTAATTCAGAAAAAGAAATAAAAAGACAACAGAAAAAAATTCATACATACCATACCCCCTACCCCTCCCATTCACTGATCACTAGCATTTCAATCTAAATTTATTTTAACATTTGTTCCCCCTATTATTTATTTTTATTCCATATGTTTTACTGAGTGCTCTTTCTTAATTCTAAACGGTTTGCCAGGATTGTCCCATGATAAATCAGACATATGGACTCAAGTAAAGGATATTTCTAATTTTTTAGAAAATCGTGAAGGAGAAGCCTAAGTTAAAAATGGGGTCTCTGTTACTATATTTTGTGATTGGAACAGTGCTTGACACTTAGTAGGAGTTCAATATTTGTTGATTGAATAATTATGACTCAATTATGATACAGCTGGGTTATAGTCCTGTTTGCCAGGAAAGGCTTCTTACAGTTACTGACAATACTACTGGACAAAATCATTGCAAGATCGGGAGAATCTTCTCTCAGTCTGAACAAGCAGGGGTGAAGTGTTGGGAGGTAGGAACATGGACTTATTACCACATCTAGCAACAGTAATCAACACTGCTGACCAATCCTGCCTCCTTTCCATTCTTTTCTACGTTGATTTTCATGATATACAACATTCACGACTCTCTCCTTTGCAGGTTCCTGTATCAATTTATGAGTCTCCCCTAAGGCTGAGTCCTTGGTCCCTGTCCTTTTCTCTGTCTATGCATTCTCTTTTACAAAACAGTTCTAAATTGCACAGTTTAAACTACTCCAGTGGTTCTCAATCCTGGTTATATATGAGAACTATATGGGGAGTTTTAAAACTCTGTATCAATCCCAAGTAGGAGAAAATCTTTGCAATGTATATCACAAAGAGCTAATATCCCTAAAGCAAAAAGAACTTTAAAAAATCAAGACAGAAACAAAGACCAAAAACCTCTGGACAGATGGGCAAAGACATGAACAGACAATTCACAAAGGAGATATGAAATGGCCCTTAAATATGAAATGATGTTCAACCTCATGCACAATAAGCAAATCAAACTAAAGCTGTACTGTGATACTGTTTCTGACCGATCATACTGGCAAAAATCCAAAAACTTGAAAATATTTTCTATTACATTCTATTGGGGAGGCAGTGAAGAATCAGGCAATCTCATACTCTGCTGGTAGGTATGCAAAGTGGTAAACTTCTATGGAGGGGTAATTTGCAATATCTAACCAAACCATACATGCATTTATCATTTTACACATGAGTACCAGTTTCAGGACTTTACTATAAAAACGTATCTCCAACAATATGAAATATACATGTAAGAGGCTAATCCTTGTAGCATTATTATAATTGCAAAATACTGGAAGACTCAATGTCCAAGCACAAGATATATGGCGTGCACGTGTGCGCGCACCCACCCACACACATACACACCCCCCCCACACAGGGAGTACTATGGAGTGATGAAAAAGAATGAAGAAGATCTCCTCAATCCTGAGTGGATTCCAGGAAACACTGCTAAGTGAAAAAAACAAACTACAAAAGAGCATATATAGTATGCCACCTTTTGTTTAAGAAAAGGAGAAATAAGAAAACATACATATATCTACAAGAAGAAACACAAGAAGGATAAACCAGAAGATAATAAAACTGGTTACCTATGAGGGCTCAGGAGTGAAGGGGTTAGAAATATGGTAAAAGGAATATAGGAAAAAGTTTTGGTTTTTAGAAATAAATTAATGTACTGAATACACAAACAACAAAATTAAATCAATAAGGATAGGTAGGGGAGAAAATTCCTAAAAGTAAAAGCAAATTGTAACAAATGAACTCAACTGTACTTCAAATAAATAATAAACACACTGAAGCTGGGGGCAGGAGGGACAAAAAGAACTAACTCAAGTAATTTATAAACCCAGTATTTGATTATATGCCCTGAGTCTCAGAAAGAGTAGGGTGAGAATCGCAAATAAATCTTGACTTGAACTCTTTTTAGTAGGTTTTTTAACAGTGGTAGCTGGAGCAATTCTGAAATTATTTTAGATGTATTAGATGATTGAGCAAATGACTGTTTTATGCTGTTTGAGCCCAGGTTTCTCCTTATGGAAGAAGGGACAAATAAATATGAAATGTGGGAAGATAAGAAAGAATATTATAGGAATGGATTGGAATTGGTGGCATTGTGTTCTTAGAATTTCTGAAATATACATTTGTATATGCATATATATGTGTATATGTATGTATTTTGATGGATGTATATGTATGTGTACATATACTTGTATATATTTCTTGGCTCTGTCAACAGAAGGGACCCTGTAGCAACAGACATACCCTGGTACTCTAATCTTGGTCTTTCATGCAATTGTCCACTAAAAAATCCTATGGCTCCTCAGAAAAATAGCTGATTCCTGGGCAGTAGCAAGGTGGATGTAAGACGAGTTTGAAATGTCTTGTTATGCCAAAATTAAGCGCTCAAAAAAAAAAAAAGGCATGTCACACGGGCCAAATCTGGGACAATTTCAGCACCAACAAACTAAGAACAGAATGAATTATGGCACATTACAACTTTAATGAGAACTTTTTGACAATAAAAAGATAAATAAATGGGGAGAAGGAGCTCTTGCTTACAAAAAAATACCAAGTACTAACTGGTTTCTGTGGAGGGAGGGCTAGAGTTGAAAATATTAATTTTGCAACCATCATATAAAGACTGGTTCAAGCAAGAACCATCAATGGATGCTAAGTCTGGGGGGAAATTTTGATGAGAAGCAGGATATTTGCACGGTTTTAAAAGTGTCTCCCCAGGTCAGACTTAAAATGTACAGGGTTCTTTCTTATTTGGGATGTTAATGGTTTGGTAATGGATGGTGGTGATGGTAGCACAACATTGTGAACATAACTAACAGCACTGAGATATGTATCTCTGAATGTGATTGCGCTGGTTTGAAAGGATGTATGTCCCCTAGAAAAGCCATGTTTTAATCAAAATCACATTTTGTAAAGGCAGAATAGTCCCTATTCAATACCATATGTTTGAATTGTAATTAGATCATCTCCCTGGAGATGTAACCCAATCAAGAATTGTTCTTAAACTGGATTAGGGGAGATGTGTCTCCACCCATTTGGGTGGGTCTTGATTGGCTTAGTGGAGTACTATAAAAGAGGAAACATTTTGGAGAATGAAGGAGATTCAGAGATAGCATGGCAGAATGACATAGCCACGAGAAGCAGAGTCCATCAGCCAGCAATCTTTGGAGATGAAGAAATAAAATGCCTCCCGGGGAGCTTCATGAAACAAGAAGCCAGGAGAGGAAGCTAGCAAATGACACCATGTTTGCCATGTACCCTTCCAGATGAGAGAGAAATCCTGAACTTCATTGGCCTTCTTGAACCAAGGTATCTTTCCCTGGATGTCTTTAATTGGACATTTTTATGGACTTGTTTTAATTTAGGGAAATTTTCTTGGCTTTAGAACTGTACACTAGCAATTTATTAAATCCCCCTTTTTAAAAGCCATTCCGTTTCTGGTATATTGCACTCTGACAGCTAGCAAACTAGAACAGTGATTAAAAGGGGGAAATGTTAGTTGTATCTATGGTAATAGAAAAAAAAAATCCACAGAACTACAGTACACAAACAGTGAACCTTAAGTTAAACCACGGACTATAGTTAATAGTACAATTATAAAAATGTACTGTTATTAATTGTAACAAATGTTCCATACCAGTGCAAGTTGTTAATAATAGGGTGAAATAAAGGAATCCTATATTTAATGCATGATTATTCTGTAAACCCACAACTTCACTAGTAAAGAAAAAAAAAATTCAAACATAAAAAAACACACAACTTCCCACAGATTGCTAACTAATTGCAAGGGAAAAAGTAATACAAATACAGAGAAAAACTGCATGATTCTTTGATCAGGGATGGAATGGGAATAAGACTTTTCATGGAATCCCCCCCTTTTGTTTTTGTACCAAATGCAAACATTAACTATTCAAAATAGGAATAAAGTAAAACATGGATAAAATACCTCTGGGAGTGTGGTAGGAAATAATGGCTCCCCCCCAAAATGTCCCCATTCTAATCCCTAGAATCTGTGAATACTACAAAGGCAAATTAAGGTTGTAGACAGAATTAAGGTTGCTAATTAGTTGACTTTGGGATGGAATAGTACCCTGGATTATCCAGGTGGGCCTAATGTAAGAAAAACAGGGAAGTGAGAGTCAGTGTCAGAGTGATGAAATATGAAAAAGACTCGACTAATCACTGTGCCTTTTACAGTGAAAGGGGGCCATGGGCCCAGGAATGCAGGCAGCCTCTAGAAACTGGAAAAGGCAAGAAAACAGTTTCCCAAACAGCATCTCCAAAAAAGAACACGGCTTTGTGGACACCTGGATTATAGCCTAGTGAGATCAATTTACAACTTTGTATCTCTAGAACTGTAAGATAATAAATTAGTGTTGTTTTAAGCTGCTTTTTGTGATAATTTATTAGAGCAGCAATAGGGAGGATACATAAGAAAAGTTACACTGGTTGCTTCTGAGAACCAAGGATGCAGAAAGGAGCCTTCCTTTCCACTATATATTCTCTTATATTGCTAGAAATTTTCATTTTGTGCATTTTTTAACAGTAAAAATCGATATGTCATTAATGTAAGAAACAAACAATCATTTCAGGAGCTGTCCACTGACTATATTATTAAATACAAGTCTTCTGGCTTATCCCTATGGTCCTCTTCTACACTCAAGCCTCCCCACCCCATTATCCAGGTGAACAGCCAGTTTCTTGCCCCCTCATCCGAAAAGCTTTTCTTCTTCTCTCTACCTTTTTGAGTTCTATCTGACCTGCTGGTCTGACTACAGTCCCACATTTTCTGTGATGCCTTCCACAATGCCAAAATTGATCTTTCCCCTCCTCATTACTCATTACACTTTTCATTTATGGTAGATATTCTGGTCCTTGCTTACATGCTTTATATATGGGCCTTATTACCAAACATTACTCTATAGTGCGCAGTCTGAAGAAAGGAATGTAAATTTTTCTCTTGTTTCCTGCAATGTCTAATGTTCATTTATATATTTACATTCTCTGAAAGTAGGGTCTGGATCTTTAGTGTTTATATTCCCAGCATTTAGTACATTTACATTCAGGGAACTCACTGAATAGTGAAGGTGAGGTCTATTAATCAAATATCTATACAAATAACTATATAACTACATGTTGTGGTAAGTGCAATAAAGAAATTATACAGGATGCCTTAAGAGCATATTAGAGAAACCAGAAAAGGGATGATGGTGGTTCACCTGTCACCATTAATTAACTATTAATTAAAGTAATTAACAGTTGCTGAATAAACATGAATATTTAGGTTTACAATTAGATAAATCAGAGGATAGTTATTAATTAGAATTACAAAATATTAAAATGGAAGGGATCTTTGAGCTCACAGTTCAACTACCTCATTTGGGATAATGAGGGGATAATGAGGCTCAATGAGGGGAAAGAGACTTGTTCAAGGTCTCATGCAAGATAGACTAAGTACCAGAACCAAGTGCCAGGTCACCTGACCCCAATCAGTACTTCCCATCATACAGAGTTCTATGTCTTTAAAGAGAGCCCTTCAGGACTCTCCTTCTGCTACATTTAAAATAACTTATTTCCAAAATGATGTTGAAGGAGTTTGTGGTTGTAGTACAGACCCTCAGAGAATATTCCTGTCTCAGGACAGGAGGCTTCTGTGTAGAGAGAAAGAACCCATAAATACTAGAAGCAAACTCCTTTTGGGAAGGGAACCTTGGTTCTGGCCCACCCCACAGTGCGACTCTGAGATGGGGCCTCTGCTGCTATTTTGCAGGCTCGGACCTTCAGATTGACATTCCCCCTTTCTTAAACTACAGTAGTGCCCTTTTCCTCTATGCATTCTGTCTAAGAGTACATGCACTGGAGGAGGCACAAGAAAGCTGGCAAAGGGCAGATGGCCCTGCCTTGGGAAATCTGAGTCCCACCCAGCTCTGTTTCCAGGCTAAGTGCAAGTGGAGGGGAGCACAGGACACAGAACAGACCTGGCCCAGCCAAAGCTGACCTCTTTTTCACCCAGGAGATCCTGGCCTCCAGCTGCTGCTGTTGGCAATGATGAAGTCATACCGGATACCAGCCGGGCTCATCTGAGGACTGCTTGGAACCGATTAAGCCTTGATGAAATGTGGGCGCCTGGATGGCAGGTGGCTCTGGAGAGCATGGACTCTGGTGACCAGGCTTTCATCTCTAACTCAACCTGGCATGACTCCTCTGTGTCCATAGGAGCTAGGATACAGAAATACCTATTCCTGGGGGTGAGCAAGGACTGTTCTTTATTTTGTACTGGGTAAGAGGCTGACCGTGTCAAGGGCAGAGGTTAAGACACTGGGTTACACAGGGTCTCTTTTACTTGAACTCATGGTACCACAGGGGCCGCAATGACAATATCATAGAATTCCCTTCATTCCTCACCCAAGTGGATTGGTGGGTCCCTTTCGGATGACTAAGGGCTATCCCACAGGCTTTTCTCGTTAAATGACAGGCTGGCATCAAAATAAATGCCATATGCCCAGAGAAGACTTCCCTCAACCCATTCAAACTAGATTAGCTCCTGTTACATGCCTTCTACTCTTCCTTAGTAATATTTATCTCAATGGTAATTAGTCAATAATTTTATAATTATTTTCCTAATGTCTCTACTGTGCCAGACTTAAAGCTTTACAAGGATGGGGAGGTGTATGAAATAAATATTTGTTAAAGTAATAACAGGAAACCAATAAAAAGACTAATAAAAGCAAGAGAGGTTTATAGATAAGTTTTCAATAGTATTCTTTAAAAGGAAACTTTTTTTCCCCTTATACACAACAAAGGGGTTCTTCTTATCTAACACACTAGCTATGGGATCAACCAGTTCCTCTGCTTTATAGCCTGCTTTCTGACAACCAGTCTCCTATCTAAGCCTATCTTTTTGGTTCTGAGTGATGTGCTGGTTTGAAATGATACATGTACCCTAGAAAAGCCATGTTTTAATCCTAATCCCATTTTGTAAAGGCAGTCGTTTCTTCTAATCCCTATTGAATATTGTATGTTTGAAACTGTAATTAGATTCTCTCCCTGGAGATGTGATTTAATCAAAAGTGGCTGTTAAACTGGATTAGGTGACGACATGTCTCCACCCATTCTGGTGGGTCTTGATTATTTTCTGAAGCCCTATAAAAGAGGAAACATTTTGGAGAATGAGAGATTCTGAGAGAGCAGAACGACATAGCCACGAGAAGCAGAGAGCCCACTAGCCAGCGACCTCTGGAAATAAAGAAGGAAAACGCCTCCCGGAGCGCTTCATGAAAGGAAGCCAGGTGAGAATGCTAGCAGATAGAGAGAAACCCTGACCCTGTTCGCCATGTGCCTTCTCACTTAAGAGAGAGAGACCCCGAACTTCAGCTGCCTTCTTGAACCAAGCTATCTTTCCATGGATGCCTTTGATGGGGCATTTCTACAGACTTGTTTTAATTGAGATGTTGTCTTGGCCTTAGAACTGTAACCTAGCAACTTATTAAATTCCCCTTTTTAAAAGCTGTTCTGTTTCTGGTATATTGCGTTCCAGCAGCTAGTAAACTAGAACAAGTGTCATGGAGGATTTTCCTTTCTTTCATTCTTTTTAAAAAGCTTTACTGAGATACAATTTACATACTATAAAGTTCCCCCGTCTAAAGTGTACAATTCAATGTTTCTTAATATTTACACAGTTGGGTAACTACCATCATACTCTAATTTTAGAACATTTCAGCATCCCCCAAAGAAACACTGTACCCATTAGCAGTTACTCTCCATCCACATTCCCCCTGCTTCCCCCAGCACTGACTACCGATGACACAGAGGATTTTATCAACCGCATCCAAATAATAATAAGAAACCTTTAAAGTTCAAACATCTGACATGATCTCTTCATTTTATAGATGAAAAAGTGATGCCAAAGGTCCTTCAGGGATGAAACAGTGGCAAAGCTGGGGTGATTATAGTCCCTGGTACCTGCATGGTAGTGGCAATGCTTGACCCCTCTATCATGCAGTATGACTCTGTGTGTCTGGGACTGTCTACCCCACTGGGCTTTAAACTACTTGAGGGCAGATGCTGTGTTCTGCTCATTTGAATCCTTCCCTGTCCATGAGCACCACTAGAGCAGTATTGCTGAAACTGTGGTCTGTGAACTTGTTACCAGTCCTTGATGAGGTAGAACAGTACTTGAGAGTGTTCGGAAACTTATTTAGCAACTTGCCAGAGTGATTTTTCTATCTGTTGAATCTAATGACAAATTTGGATCTGTATTTTGTATGCCCCTTTAAATATCATTTTATTAATAATTCATTTTTATTATATTTTACAATAGTGGTGGTCCATGACATATCAGAAATTAAAACAAAAAGTAAAAAACAGGTCTTTCATAGAGTGTTGGAGAAGCACTGCTTTAAAGCAACCGCTCCCCACTTTCCCTGCTTCTCCTCTTACCTCCCTATTTCCTTAGTCTCCTGTACTGGGTCCTTTTCTCATGTTCACTCCTGACTGTAAGTTTTCTCAGAGTCATGTCCTTGGGCCTCTTCAGCTCTACAACTTTCCATGGACAATCCATGGACTCAACCAGTTTCAGCCATCCCCAAGAGATGATGCTTTTCAAATCTTCATCTCTGTCTTTTAAGGTCCTTTCTCTCCTGAGCTTCAAACCATCTTATCCTACTGCCTGATATACATCTCTACAAAGATGTCCCACAAGTTCCTCACAGTCAACAGCTATTTATTAATCACCTACCAAATGCCAGCTGTGAATTTTTTTTCCCCTAGGAGCTGTGAATATAGCAATAAAATAAAAAGAGGTTTCCATGATCACATGGCTTATTTTCTAGTGGGGAGAGATAGATAATAAACATAAAAACAAGTAAAATCATTTCAGGGACTGATAAGTGCTATGAAAAAGATAAAACAGGGTGACATGATAGAAAATGACAGGGGGAGCTACTTTTACTAGACGGTCAGGGAAGGCCATTCTAAGGAAGGGACATTTTGAGTTGAGACTTGAATGATGAGGCAGCCATCCACAAATGGAGAGTATTATAATAACTAGGAAAGGTAGGTGTAAAAGTTTTGAGATGGGAAGATGTTTAGTGTGTCTGAGGGATAACAGAAGGCTAATGACAAGAGAGAACAAGTGGGAGCGCAGATGAAGATGAAGTTTTGAAGAGGTGGGCAGGGACTAGGATATGTAGGGCCATAAGACTCTGGTAAGGAGTTTGGATTTCATTTTGGTTTCAAAGGGACGTCAAAAGAAGCTTTTAAGTAGGAGAATGACATGATTTATGTTTTATAAAACCCCTCTGGCTATTATTTGGAGGGTGGATTTAGGTGGACAAAAGTGGATATTGTGAGACTATGTAGGAAGCTGTGGTGGTAGTACAAAAGAGATGATGGTGGCCTGACCTAAATTATAGCAATGGAAATGGCAATAAGGGGATGGACTCAAGAGCTACTTCAGAGATAATACTGACAGGCCTCACTGGAGTAAAAGGGAAAAAGAATTCAAGGATGATGCCATGGTTTTTGGCCTGAAAAACCAAGTAGATGGTGATATCACTTACTGAAATGGGGAAGACTTGGAGCAAGCCAATTTTCTGGGAAAAACAAAAGTATATTTTGGCCATGTTAACACTGAAATTGAGGAAAGGAGTTGAGGAAATGGATATTAATTCTTTTGAAGATTTTTGCCATGCAGTGATTCAGAGAAGTGATGCAGAGAAATGAGGTGGTAACTGTAGGTGGACATGGAGTCAGGGGAAGTTTTTGACTTGCTTTGTTTTTTCAGTTACATCAAGGAGTGTTTTTATGCTGATGGGAATAAGCCAGGAGAGAGGAAAAGATAGACAATGCAGTTAAGCTAGTGGATAACTGAAGGGGCAAAGTTCTTGAGAAAGCGAGAGGAAACAGAAGTCAAAGCCCAAATGTAGGGGTTGTTCTTAGGAATTTCTTCTATTGTAGAGGCAGGAAGACAATGTACAGGGTTCCAGACATGGGTAGGCTGGTGGAAGTGACAGTGGGAAGATGAAATAATTCCCTTTTTACAGCAATCTATTTTCTGTGTGAGGTGGGATCATTAGCTTGGGAGCTAGGTGCTAGAGATTTGAGGAGAGGAGAAAGTAAAAAAAAAGTGTTGTCTCTGTCCAGAATAAGAAAGTGATTTTACTCATGAAGTATAGTGGGCTGGCTGGCAGGGTTGAGTATCTGGGATTCATAGTCGCAGACATGAAATAAGTTCAGTTGGCATAGCTGCATAATTTCCCCTCAGTAATATCCAGCTCTTTATATACAGACTGAAGTAAAAAAGAGAGTTGGGTTTAACTAGGGTCAGCATTTTGTCAGGTAAGTATAAAAAAGGGAAAAAGCAGCAAAGGAGTGGTCATTATGCTGAACCATGGAATCTAAAAGGGGAAGGAAGGGAGGGAGGGAGAATATATTCAAAACAGAACCAACCATCCCCCTACCACTGACCCACACCTCCTTCTAGTTTTCATCTCAGTAAAAGACACCACCATCAACCTGGCCATCTAATCCAGAAATGGCACCTCATTTTGACGACTTCTCTCTCACCATCTGATCCTCCTGAGTCAACTGAGTAAGGTCAGTCCCTTTCTCTCCTTTCCCACTGTAACTGCCTTAGTTCAGGCTTCACCTAGATACCTTTCAAATGAAATATTTTCCCTTTCTCCACTTGTGTCCCTTCTGATCTATTTTTTCTACTTTTTCAAACTTTTATTTCATATATAAAACATATAACATATATACAGAGAAGTACAAAATGAACTTAAGGGTACAGATCAGTGAATTTTCACAAGGTAAATATACTCGAGTAACTAGCACCAAGATAAGGAGAACATTATAGCACCTCAGAAGCCCCATGCCTTTTGCTAATCTCTACCCAGCCCCCCTTCGATGGTAACCAGTACCCTGATTTCTTATACCTTGATTGGTTTTGTTGATTTTTGAACTTTATATAAATGCAGTCATACAGTAAGTACTCTTCTATTTCTGGCTTATGACTAGAATGTTAGGTTTGTGAGATTCATCCATGTTGTACATTTATTCCCAATGCTACATATTATTCCAATGCATGAATAGTCCAGTTTATCCATTCAACTACTGATAAACATTTTGGAACTTCTAAACCTTCATTCGCATTAAACATAAATCCAATCCTGTCCCTCCCCTAAATCCTTTTTTTTTTTTTTTTTCACGGGCAGGCACTAGGAATTGAACCTGGGTCTCTGGCATGGCAGGTGAAAACTCTGCCTGCTGAGCCACAGTGGTCTGCCCGCTCCCCTAAATCTTAATGGTTTCCCACTATGGGGATAAGTCCAATTTCCTTATATAACAGGACTTATTGGCTCCTGCTTTCCGTTCTTGGCTTCTGACCATTCATACCCTATAAATTCAGCTTTTCTGAACTACTTACAATGTACTGACTAAAGTAAGCTGCTTCACACTCCATGCCTTTGAAAATGCTATTCCCCTACCTTTCTCCCTCATCCATGTGGTAAACTTGGATTCATCCTTCAAGATTAAATGCAAACACCATCTCCTGCATCCTGCTTTCCCTACCTTCCAGAGATTTAAAAGGTCTTTTCTTAGTGATTATACCTTACTTTCTATATATCTCCATTAACACACCACATAGATATGTTTTGTTAAAATGTCTGATTTCTTCACTGAACTATGAGTTCCTTAAGGGCAAAGACCACATCGGGATCATCTTTATTTATTTCCCTGGTGCCTAGGGTAGTGTCTATGACAGGTGAGATGCTTAGTAAGTGTGTGATAAATCAAAGAAAAGACCTGCCCAAGGGTTACATGGGGTGCTGGAGCTGGAAGGGGTCTTTGGGATGGCTATCCCAATTGCTTTATTTTACTGAGGAAGAGAAAGGACTTGCCTAAAGTCACACTGTTTGTTAAAGTCCTGTCCCCAGCCCGGGGCTTATATCCTCTTCTTTGCATTGTTGCCAATATTTGTGAGTGTGAAGTTACACTGGAGGACAGCCTGAGGCAAAGCTGATTCCTTTAACATCTGGCAATGCCACCAGATGGACAAACAGTGAAGTGGAACAAGAAATGAAACTTTAAGATTAGAATCCTGACAATAAGATAACAGGCTGTTAAAGGGAGATTGTAAGGTCTTTCCCTCAGGCAGAGATGGTGGCTAAGTAAGGAGTCATTTGATGATGTCTGGTTAACTGACAAGTGAGCCATTCGCTTGGATGGGGGCAAGGAAGAACCTTTAGAGTAGGTAGGAAAAAGGCTAAAGGAGGCCCTGGCAAAGGTGATATTAGGTTTCATAATGCTCATGTGTTTTTAAGGTGATGGGTACTGGTGGCTGAAAAGGAAGCACACTGTGACTACCATGAGAGGAGAAGACAGTTAGACAGGGGCAACTAATATGTAATGCTCTAAAAAGCCAGATCATTATGACACTAAGAGAAAACCTACAGTAGTTCTGGCAATTTATCAACACTTCCAAAACTGCTGAACTATGTGTGGGGCATTGTGACAAAGGAGACAGAGACCATCTAAGATAAAGTCCTTGCCCTTAATCTACCTTCGTCTAGTAGGTGGGACTGGACTCAAATCCTGGGGAACAAAGAAGATTTCAGAGGGGATTTGGCATTATAGCTGGAAGTGACTGGTGGAAGGAATTCTAGCAGGCTAAAAAACGTAGTCTTTAAGGGAAATGAGAAACAGAAAGAAAAAGTAAAGGCACTGAGGTAAAAACACTGAATTGGCAATACAATGCAGCTGGAGTATTAGAGCAACAGTGGGGGAAAAAATTTAGGTGAGGGTCAGATTAGGGCAACTGCGGAACCAGATTGAAAAGTTAGGATGGACAGAACTTTTTTTTTTTTTAAAGTGAGCACTGAATGTTATTTTTAAAGTTAACAATAACAGATATGATACATAAAGTACTTTCTCTATAGAAGGCATTGTTCTACCACAGGCTCTTCACCTAATCCTTACAAAACCTTAGAAGGTAAGTGGCATCACCATTTCTAGATGAAGAAAAAAGAACCTTAGTTAGTTAGTAACTTGGCCAGGATTTCACAGCTATTAAGCGGCAGGGCTGGTATTCAGATCTTGACTATTTCCTTATAGGCTTTCTCACCTGAGAGTTCTCCTGTGAGCTACATAAAAAAACTGAGTAATGATTTTCTAAACTTTCCCAAGAATGGTACAGAAATAGGACCACTTAAGATGCCTGGGACAGAAGTTAATTCCTTATGTACAACGGATGCTTTAGGGCATTAGGGCTCAGTTCTCAAGAGGAACCCAGGTTAAGAAAGGATACCATGACTAGGGGCATGTTGCAGGAAGACAGCCCTGGCAGTGGGATCACAGACCTGAGAGGAAATGGCTGCTAAAGTACCTTCATAGCCCTGAAAATATTGGGATAAGTCAGCTTCAAGGGCTTGAGGGAGGAGGTCCAATCTTTTCTACTATTTGTAGTCAAGTTTGAAGCAAAGCCTTCCTGTTCATAAGCCATCAATACAGCCAGAAGCAACATCTTCAAAGATGGAAAACAGGGGCTTGTGTACCTACTTTTCTGTGGATGTCAGAGACAGAAAATTGGCATTAGTTAATTCAAAACTCTTCCATAAAAATCTGTCTAGAAAACTCCCACTACCTTTCTTGACCTGGCTTAAGCAACTCCCCTAGCCTTGGAAGCTTTCTGTAAATGACTCCTTCCCGTTCCCCAGTCAGAATCAAATATTTCCTCTTTTATATATCCCCAGAATCCCCTGTCCAGCCCTCTGCCAGAGCCCCTACCTCACTGCAATTGCCTGTTTGTATATCTTTTCCTTTGCCAGTCTGACAGTCTCAAGGTCAGGGATAGTTTGCCTGATCATCTTAGTCTGCCTTGAGTTCCATGGTCTCAGAGACGGTAAAGGGCTTGCCCAGAGTCACATGACAGAGCTAAGATTTAAACCTAGGCTTGTGCTCGTCACGCTATGCTATGAGGCCTCCTGAAGTTGAGAGAAATGGCCTTTAGCAGCTATGCTAAGCACCCACTCCAATGCTATGAGTTCAGAGGAGGAGGTATTAGAGGCGTTCAGACAATCAGGAGAGGCTTCCTGAGAGAGGGAGACCTTCAGGGTAACATGATTCTAGGCAGGAATGTTGTAGGTAGAGACAGAATTAAGAAGCCTTTTAGGTTGGAGTACAGTTCCACATTGGGGAGGAAAGGGATGATTGTTGCTGGGGTAAGAGTTTGGTTTCTTTATGTAACAAGTCATAATGATAACTTCCAATCACAGAGCACCTAACATATGTCAGGAGCTTTTATAAATGTTATCACTAATCCTCACACCATCCCAGTGAAATGGGTGTGATTTTACAGATTAGAAAATTGAGGCTTAGAGAGGTGAGGTAATATGCCCAAGGCAATACAGTTAGTAGGTGGAGGAGCTGGGATTCAAACCCAAGTTCACCTGACTCTGACACCCAAGGTGACTTTTCTATTACTACATGCTGCCTCCTAATGGGCCAGAGAGCGTCCCTCATTGTCAAACTGATGCTGCTGTCTGAGCCTCCTCTCAGCTCTCAAATAGGAACTGCTGGTCAGAGGACAACAGTAGCTGCCTATGACCCACTCTATGTGTAACCCTGTAAGGTATGGGGAGGAACCCTAAATCTCTGTGAACTGAGCAAACTCAAAGAAAACGGTTCTGTGTGGTTCTCTGTGCATAGGTTTGCCTTGGATCTTGCAGAGAAAGCTTCTCTCTAAGTCGCTGCAGCAAAGCTGGTACCAAGTATAGAGTATACTTCTATCTTCCCAGAAGACCTCTGAAGAAGGTCAGCTGAGGTCAGAGACTTCGGAAATGTTACTAGCAACAGCCCTATGACAAGGGAGCAGGATCCTGCCTCTCGGTTGGCTAGTCATACACACAGGCAGACCAAGAGAGGTCAAGTGGGGGAGGGAGGTCAGAGGTTGGCAAGCCTGCAGGCCCTGGATGAGGGCCACTTGTTCAGGTTGGGGAGGGAGAATCAAGTGAGTTAATGGTTTTAGCCCTTGAGGGCAGGGGGTATAAATGGATGCTGGGTAAAAAGGCAGGTGGAAGAAATGTTAAGGTGGGGGCTAAGGGCATCTGTTCCAAGTCAACAGGCAGGAATCATGCTCCTGGAATGGCTCAAAGGACCAGCCGTGGCCTGGGGGAGGGAGCATCACAAAAGGCCTGCAGCCACTTCTGTTCAAAGGTGTTCGATCTAGAAGGCTGGGGAGGGGGCTCTTTTAGAGTGTGTTCTGTTTGTTTGGGGGTTGGAGAGAAGGGGGAAATGTAAATGACTAGACAATGGCTGGTGGTATCGACTGATTTTTAAAGCATGGCAGCAAGAGGCCCCATGGTAAATGCTCATTCTTAGCTATAAATGTTTTGCTAAAGAGCTCTCCAAGTGAGAAGTATCCTGCTTGGGGACATTTTCTAAGTCTGTGCTTCTGAAAACCCACGATAAGCATTTCTAGCTCTGGGAGGCGAAGGGGACACTGGGCAAGCCAAGTACCCTCTCTTTGTGCCAACCCACCATTCCCAGCAGCCATTCCACACACTCACCTCCATCAAGCAGCTCCTTGACGGTGCGGTAGTCATCGGCAAGGACAGCATAGTGCAGGGCAGTACAGCCCTTAAAGCTGGCGCGGTTGTTCAACCGGTTGTTGAAGTCATCCTCTCGGGTGACCAGGACTAGGGGGACAGCAAACAAAGCCTGCCATTAGCAATAAATGCCATGAGTTAGCAATCTCACCTTCTTTCTCTTGGCATTTTAATTTACTCACTCATCTACACACTTTTCAAACACATGATGACATTTCTGTGTGTCTGACCCTCTGTGCTGGGCAAGAGGGGGTAAAACTGAAGTCAGTTAATTTAACAAATATTTACTGATATTACGTGTTAAGATTCATCCTGGGCCAGGAACAAGGACCAGTAGATGCCAGCCACATGCTTTTCCATGTGACAGACATCGGCCATTCTTGAGTTAAGGCATTTTTTTGTGGATGCCTTAGTTTAGATATTTTTATAGCCTTAGAACTGTAAGCTAGCAACTTAATAAATTTCCTTTTTAAAAGCCAAATAAACAAACAAATAAAAAGATTTGTCCTGGGGACACAGAAATGAATCAGATATGGTCCCTGACTTAATTTGACAAGGGAGAAAGACCCAAAGAAGATGTCTACAGTATTGCTAGAGATAAATGCTATGTTAAAGTATAACAGGATGATACAGGAAGCCAGGGAGGGGCATGAAGAGAGGGTCCTAAAAGATGAATCTTGAAGGCTGAAGAGCAATTATCCAGATGAAGAAAGAAGGTTGGGGTAGGATGGGGAGGAGAGGGGAGATAGACAGAAGGCTGCTTTTAGCAGAAAAGTAAGATACCTCTCTGCTCTCAAGATACGTAAAATCTAATGAGTACGTACTTTTAATTTTAAAAGGAATTTATTAAATTTATAAAATAAATTCTTCAAACTACAGAAAAGTACAAAGAAGAAAATGAAAGGTACCACTAATCTCAACTTGAGAAATTACATATATTTTGATATATATATATAATATATAATATCATGTATTAGCATATATATCCTACAAAACTGGAATTTACTGTATAGGGAAATTTGCAATCTCTTTTACCTTTAATAAATATATTATGAACAGTTTTTTTTGAGCTAAGAAGAATAAGCATTTTATATGGTCAAAGAACCAAAATCCCCAGGCTCACTCTAGTCCTAATATTTCCTGACCTTCTCTCTCTCTTTTGACATGAGAGTCTAAAACCAGGTCTATCACTTCTCCAAGTCCCGAGGACCTGGTTTACATCTGTTGTACTAGGGAGTTCCAGTTTGGACGATAAATTGGAATGCTACCTTAACCTTTGGGGCCCTCCCTGGGGAACTGACACCCTACAGAACAGTATCTATTTTGCTCAGATTAAAAGGGTTTGTTTCTGCCTCACATAGAAATAAGCTGAGTGTCTCATGCTCTCTTTTGAGCTGGAGTTTGTTGAGATAAAGTCCTGCCTACCTACATCTCCCTTTTCCCCTAGACCATGACATAGGGCCTGCAAAGGGTAGGTTCCTCTTACCCGCTACGAGATAATGAGGTGACTTTACCTAGGTAGTCAGAAGTACCAAGCAATTCCTACACCATTCTTTTCTAAATGATCTTGGCATGGAGCCTATGAAATTTCCCCTCCTGCAAAAATGAACTTCTTACTTAAAATTCCAAAAGCCAGAAGACTATCATGCCTCTTCTTTCTTCTAATAATAATAGATTTCAGTTATTGATCTTCTCCTTTGCCTGGCATAGTCACTCACAAAATTAATCCTATTTATTTCTCATTAACTACTTTACATAGCAGGCATTATTATTCCCATTTTAAAAATGAGGAAACTGAAGCAAAGAGGTCACACAGCTAATGAGTGGCTGAGTGAAATTTAGAACTCAGGTCTAATCGGTTTGAGTACTCATACTTTCTTTCCATCATATCATGCTGTCACCATCATTTTGAAAATGAGGGAATCACCCACTGGGAATCCCTCTTGCTTCACTGCTCAGGTGAAGGTGGAATCACAGTCTCTGTGGAATTTGCCCTCAATAGAGAATGGCTGAGGTTTGTAGATAGCACCTGGATAAATTAGCTCACTAGAAGCATTTCAAGTATTTGAAAAAAAATGAAGTTGGTGTAGTAAGTAGCTGGAGAAGAGACTACATTTTCTTGAACTATGGAGTCAATGGTCAATCAGCTCTTCTACTCTGGACAGGGGCTCTCCAGACTGATGATCCCCTCAAGTATCAACTGACCTTCTCTGCAGGAGGGGGAAGAAGAAGTAAGAATGCCTCTGAGCAGCTAACATACAAGTCCCATGTGCACTAGCACCTATATTTTTCCCTTAAGAGAGCCCTTTAGGACTCAACTCAAGAGATTACTAACTCTCAGTCAACAAACAGTCTTTTCAAATCATGCTAGGTGATCTTGTTTCCAGTCCTCTGCAAATTACGAGAAAGAAATAAAAAGGCTAAGAAGAAGGCTTTAGGAATCAAGCAGATTAATATAATCAAATGCTGGCTGGGCAGCACCACAAGAGCCCCAAAGGTCATCACTGAATTGTCACATAGGACATTAACTGCTGACTATACTGATGACCCAGAGGAAAAGTGATTTGGTCCAAGAAAGCTGGGGGGTGCTATTCATTTGCAAAGGAAATAAATCATTCATTCAATAAACAACATTTAAGGAGCACCAATGCATGGTGTGCTTCTGGAGATATAATAATGAATAAGACACAACTCTTGACATTAAGAAGTTAATAGTCTAATGTAAGAATAGGACCTCTGAAAGACAATTATAAACAGTTTCACAAGTGCAGTGAAAGAGCTATCCAAAAGGGTGTTCAAATAAAGAGCAGACAAACTCAAGGAACACAGCTAACTGAGGCTATTTGGTTCCAGGGTGAATATCAGCAGAGTGCTGGTTTCACATCCCCGCCAGTAAGGAATGTCCACAAGAAGGGCCTTTGCTCACTTCTGAGGTCTCATCTCTCACCATCCCCTTCCTAATGCTCTTTCTTGCTTCTGAGCTTTTGCAAATACTATTACACTGCCTGGAATATTTTCTCTTCTTCGATACCTTCAGGTGCCTAACTCCAGTTCATTTTCAGACCACCAATTATAAGTCACTTTCTCTAGTGACTTCTCCTAAGTTGGGGTAGGTAGTGCTTTTAAGAGCTAGTTCTTCTAGCACCATAGGCATCTCTCAATTATAGTATTTATTATTCTGTTCAATCACTCGCTTACTTGACTATGCTCCCCACTGGTCTAAAGGCTCAATGAGGAGGGGAAGAGTGACTGCTTTCACTACAATTGTATTCCCAGGGCCCAGCAATGTCTGGCTATAAATACATGCTTGACAAATAAATACCTGTGGTATTAACAAACAAATAGATGTATGCAAAGATAAATAAGGTCTTGGGATCATCTTTGTTTCTGGAAGCATATTAATAGTATAATACCACCCAACAAGTATTTAGTGGAGGCAAGTATAGTTGTTAATAAATGAATTCTGGAGCCAGACCACTTAGATTTGAATCTCAGTTTTGAATTTACTGACTTGGACAAATTACATGACTCTGTGTGCCAAGTTTTCTTATCTGTAAATGGAGATAATAACAGTATCTCCTCATGGAGTAATGTAAGGATTAAATGAGACACTGTGTAAAGGGGCTCCCAATATCAGCTATTATCATTACTGTCTAGTTTCATAATTTCAAAAGCGCAATTTCTCTGTGAAAAAAAGGTTTCCTTTAGGGAATGCTGCATACACTTTTTCCCTCAGAAAGGCACAGTGCACATGAAGACGTTAAAAGTTCTGAGTTAAGAACTATTTGCTTAATTTGGTGTCACTCAGCAGTTTTCCAAATTGTTTGACAACCCCTTTTCACCTGACTTTTGTTAAAATCCTGCAGTATTGGTGTTCTATAGAACACTTTTCAGAACTAAGTAGTGCTTAAAGATCTGGAAAGTACTTTCATTTACTTATTTCAGTATAACCCTGTGAGGTATATGATCATGCTCCCCATTTTATCGTGGTAGAGCTGGAACCCAGTCCAGTTCAGGTAGGACCACTTCCCTGGGCCTGGCATTAATACCGCGATCTCCCACATCACACAATATTAGGTGACCTGTCTCAGAAGATGTTGCTGAAGTCATTGGCTCATCGGATCTCAAACTCTTCCCTATCCAAAAAAAGTGGCAAAAGGTGGGAAGGAGGTGAGGTGGGGTACAGTACACATCCACACTGCTCCCACCCACTACTGAGAAAGAGTAAACAAATCCATAGAAGCTACAGTGATTCATCCAAGATCATCTCACCATCTCACCCAAGGTGGTCTTTTAAGGCCCCATGTTTACAGCTGGTGCTCAGCAAATGAACCATCCCCTTCTCAACAAAGACATCTATTAGCCTTCTCCAGCATGGGTTCAGGCTCCTGCTTCTCCTCTAAGTGAGCCATTCCTGTCCCTGTAGCTGGCCATACACTCCTCTGACCCCCAAGGAATGTGACAGCATCACTTTGGCATCCTTCTGGTCCTACTTATACCTTTCATATAGAAAAGTCTACGTTTGAGTGCTGTGGCCAGTCATCTGGGACCTTTTGGCAGATATGTGCCAGATGTATACTCTGTGGGACTTCTGGCCTCATCAGTCCCAAAGGATAAGCAGAGGTAGAAAGTAGTCCCTGAGGCCCTCCAGGTGGTGCTGGTCACTCCCTAGCACTGCTTAAACTGCAAAAAAATACTGCCTCCCAAGCCGAGAAACAGTTATTTAAGGTAAAGAGCAATTTAAGGTCAAGCAGTCATACAGATCTGAACCTTAGTTCTGCCATTTACTAAGTTCTTCTATCTGTAAAATGGGTATGATAAACAATAATTTGAGGAATACTATATATTGGAGTATTGTGAGAATAAAATCTGATAATAGTTTTTCTAGAAATACCACAAATGTTTACTGATGCTAGTTTTTTCCCTGTAGTAGGCACTAGGGATGCAGAGATTAATCAGCAAGGCTCCTGCCCTTACACTGCTGAGCTGACTAGAGGAGATTTTGAAAAAGGAGGTATAAGAGGCAAGATGGGTGGTTTCCACATAACAAAAGTTTTATTTACCATTAACTTATGCAGAGGAAAAGATAGCTATGAGTCCCTCTACCTCAGGCTTAGCTTGCATCCTCCACTCTACTCTTTTGGTGTCTAGCAGTGCCCTTGTCTTTAACAATGTGAGCCTGTCTCCATAAGGAGTACTCCCTATGACTAATATGACAAACACAAGAATAACCCTTTATGTTTGTACAACATTTCAAAATTTATAGACACTTCAAAGTGATCATACCCCCACCTTCAGAGCAACCCATGAAGGGTAGATAGGTTACGTACTATATTATCAGATGAGGAAACAGAGGCTTAAAGAGGGTTAGGTGGCTTGCTCAACTCGCACTGCTAGGCGGTGGTGAGCTAGTACTAGATAGAGCCTGTCTGGCTCCCAGGCTTATTATGCTCTCTAGCATGCAGCACAGTGTCTGCAGATGCCTACAGGTGCAACCCTCACATAACCCAGGGTCAGATCAGCTGACCTGGTTCTTATCAACAGTCCCTAAGAGGAAGTCTCTGGGTCTTCAACTCCTTCCCACCTCAAGGCTCTCACCTTCAAGGCAAAGTAAGACAGGAGAAGGCATCATTAGCACTGCAGTTGGAATCAGAGCACCTGTTTCCTCAAGCCACTGCTCAGGAGCTCCACTACATTGAGGTATTGTTTAAAACCCATCAGAGAGGCCTGGGACTTCCCAAAGTACAGGAGCTATACCATTTCATCCTTTTAATCTTTTCCACACAGAAAAAGTGTGAGGAGCTTCAGCCTAAGGTAAATTCAAATTATCTTTTTTTTTGGCAATTCATACTATTTGAGATAAATGGAGCCTTTTTATGATAAGTGTTTTATATATAGTATTTCATTAAATCCTCACTGTTACCTGAGAGACAGCTGTCCTCCAGCCAGGATCAGCAGGCTGCCTCCTAAGCCTCTGTGGGAACTATTAATTCTGCTTCCTGCACATATCTTCAGCCAGGTGATGGGGCAAGAGAGCGACTGGAGAGGACAAGTCCCTTCAGGTCCTTACATGGCCTTCCTGCCCTGGAAGGCCCTCCTGCCTCTCAAAATCCTACCTGCTCTTTAAAGCCCAATTCAAGTCTTCCTCTTCCAGGAAGTCCTCTACTCCTAGCTCTGTCCTAAGTACCTATAACATGGTGTGTACCCATTTAGCAAACCCTTTCTTTCTTGTGTTAAACTTCCCCCCTGCTCTGATTTTCCAACTATATCTTAGACAACTCATGGATACAGTAATTATTTCATAATACTTTCTATATGTCACACAGCATCACTTCAGTATTCCATGCAGCATGAGCTGAACACACAACAAGCTGTCCCTTCATCCATCCACATAACCACAAGCATACCATTACTGAGTACCTACAGTTCAGTAAGTGCTATGGGAGAGACATTTATGCAGAGGGCCTGATAATAGCACTCATCAGGAGTTTGGAGAGGAATCTCCAGAATAAGTATCCTGAGGACGACGAAAGCTTGCCAGATGAGAGAGAAAGGGCATTCCAGTACAGGAAGAGGCATTTAGGCCAGAGGTTGAAAAACTGTATTACCTGTTCATTCAAAAAGCTGTGAGTTCTTCAGTGAGTCTGGAATGAGGAGTGAAGTTGGGTAGAGCAGTGTGCAGAAATGAGGCTGTTGATGTAGATAGGGGCTTGAACGTTTATCCTGAAAGCTATGGACACCTGATGATTTTTGTTAATTAATTAGCAGTATGGGGAACAGCAAGAATAAAGGACTTAGGAGACAAGAGAACCGAGTTAAAAAACGGATAAAAAATGATAATGTGTCTCGACTGCTCTGTGCCTCAGAGTCTCTATTTGTAAAGTAGAAATTTTCTATATCAGTAATTCTCAAACTTCAGTGGAACAGAATCACCTGGGGACCTTGTAATGCTACCTCCACCAGCACCACCCTGCTCTAGGGAGGAAAAGATGCCTGGGCACCAGAAATGCTCTTCACAAGCCCCATGTTTAGAGAGTTAGAGCAAAGCGCACAGGGTACATGCCTTGAGATGAGGTCCCTAATGCCCCTGCCATATCTCTCCCACCACACACACACAAAAACTCAAACAGAAAAACAAAAACAAAAACAAAAAACCCAGTTCCAGATGGAATTAGGTCATTCTATAGCACATACTCAAGTCTGTCTTCTCATTCATCCACTAAATATGTATTAAGTACTTTTCAGGGGCAGAGCAATGGGAATAGCGGGTGGCCCCTGCCCTTGAGAGCTTATAAATGCTACAAATGACATAAAAAATAGTCTTCTATCTTTTACCGAATATCTCTGAAAGGAAAGACTCCAGAATCTGGCGTCTCAGAGATCTGGATTCTAATCCTGGCTCAATTAAGTGAGTGGAAAATTACTTCATCTCTCAGGTTTTTAAATTTCTCATGGGTAAAATGAGGACATTAATACCTATTATTGGGTTTCTGTGAGGATAAGAGATAGTTCAGTTTATAAGGGGCACAGAAAATGACTGGCACCTAGGGAATGGCAGTTTTTAAATTAACATAACCCTCCTCTATCCTGGAACCCAGCAATACATCCATATTCCTCTGTTTGACCGTCAGAGGCTTCTTTTACCTGATCCCAGTTAATCTCTCCAAACAGACTTCCTTCTCCTCCCTTTCTGCTGGTTAAGATTTTCATAAGGGGGCCCTGGTGATTGATCCTCACGACAAATTCTCAGTTCACAGCATGGTGTATCAGAAGGGGCATGGGGACTGGACTCAGATCAGCAAGCAAAACACACTGACTCTGATCAAAATACTTAACATCTCTGAGGTTCTGTTACCTCATCTTCAAGACAGGGATAATATCACCTTCCTCACAAGACTCAGTGGAAAACCCAATTAAAAAAATGACAAGATTCTGATTAGATAATCTCCAAATAAGATATACAAATGACAAAAAAAAAAAAAAAAGCACATGAAAAGATGCTCAACATCATTAGTCATCAGGGAAATGAAAATCAAAGCTATAATGAGATACCGCTTTGCAGCTACTAGGATGGCTAATGTCAAGAAGACAGACAATAACAAGTACTGGTGAGGATGTGGAGAAACTGGGACCCTAAAACATAGCTGGTGGGAATGGGAAATTGTGCAGTCATTTTGGAAAGCAGTCTGGCAATTCCTGAAAAGGCTAAACAAAATGACCTAGCACTTTCACTTCTCGGAATATACCCAAGAGAAATGAAAACATACGTTCACACAAAATCTTGTACACGACTGTTCATAGCAACATTATTCATAATAGCCAAAAAGGGAAAACAATTCAAATGACCATCAACTGATGCATAGATAAATAAAATATGGTATAGCCATAAAATGGAAAATTATTCAGCCATAAAAGAAACAAAGTACTGATACATGCTACACCATGGATGAAACATTGTATTAAGTGAAAGAACAGTCACAAAGACCACATATTATTATTCCATTTATATGAACTATGCAGAATAGGCAAATCTATGGAGAAAGAAAGCAAATTAATGGCTGTGCAGGGCTGGGGAATTTTCACAGGAAATGGGAAGTGATGATAATGCGTACAGGTTTCTTTCTAGGTGATGAAAATGTTCTAAAATTGATTTTGGTACACAACTCTGAATATATTAAAAATCACTGGATTGTATACTTGAAATGGGTGAATTGTATGCTATGTGAATTACATCTCAATAAGCTCTCGTGGTAAAAAATTTATGTGAAGTTGAGCATATTACCTGGCATATAGTAAGGACTCAATAAATGGTAGCAATAAATTTATTATTGTTGTACCCTTTCCTTTTTCTGATGCAACCCTAACTCTAGCAAGAATATGTCAAGCTAAGAATTCACAGCTTGCCCCTGTGAAGCTTATTCGTACAAATAAGAAGCTAAGCTTACTGATAATTATGTCTAGGAGTCACCCCCAGAGAACCTCTTTTGTTGCTCTGATGTGGTCCCTCTCTAAACCAACTTGGCAGATGAACTCACTGCCCTCCCCTCTATGTGGGTCAGAACTCCCGGAGGTGTCAATCTCCTAGGCAATGTGGTACTTGACTCCCAAGGATGAGCTGGGACACAGCATCATGGGAATGAGAAAGGCTTCTTGCCAAAATGGGGAAGAAAGAAATGAGAAAAAATAAAGTCTTAGTGGCTGAGAGGTTTCAAACAGAGTCAAGAGGTTACCTTACAGGTTATTCTTATGCAGTATACAGATAACATTTTTTCATTTAAGGTGTATTGGAGTGGTTAGAGGAAAGTACCTGAAACTGTTGAACTATGTTCCGGTAGCCTTGATTCTTGAAGAAGACTGTATAACTGTACAGCTTTTACAATGTGACTGTGTGACTATGAAAACCTGTGTTTGATGTTCCTTTTATCAAAGGCATGGACAGATGAGAGAAAAAAAAAGGATTAAAAAAACAAGTAACAGGGGGAGATAAAGGGTAAAAACTGGGTAGACGGAAATACTGTGGGTTAGTGAGAGGGAGGGGTAAGGGGTATGGGATATATAAGGTTTTTTCCTTCTTTTTATTGCTTTTTGGGAACGATGCAAATGTTCTAAAAATGATCATGAAGAAGAATACACAACTATGTGATGATATTGTAAGCCTTGTTTGTATAATATAGTTGGATTGCATGTGTGTGGATATTTCTCAATAAAATTATTAAAAAGAAAAAAAAAAGACAAGCCAGGATTTTCATTACCTTGAAATGAAATGAAATCCCTTAACAGGGATGAAGGCTTAACTGGTATAGAATTTCTGTTTGGAGTGACTGGAAAAGTTTTGGTCATGTATAGTGGTGGGGACAGAACATTGTGAAGGTGGTTGATAGCATTGAATTATATACTTGAAAGTGATTAAAATGGGAAATTCCATGTTGTATATGTTACCAGACTAATAATAAATATAATAATAAACCACAGAACTGTACAACACAGAGAGTGAACCATAATGTAAGCTATGGGCTATAGTTCATAAGTAAACTATAATAATAATAATAATAATAATAATATAATATTGTTTCACCAATTGTAACAAAGGTACCACACTAATGTGTGATGTTAATAATAAGGAAAACTGTGTGTGGGGGGCTATAAAGGAACTCTGTACTTCCTGAATATTTTTTTGTAAACCTACAACTGCTCTAATAAAAAAATAACAAAAAAAGAAAGAAAAAAGGAATGTGTCAAGCTTATTGCAGGAGACCCATCTCATAATCAGTGGAGGGTCACAGGTCAGTTCTGATGGCTAATATCCTGGGACTAAGAATCTCCTTCTAATATTCAGATGACTAAATATGTGTTAGATAATAAGAAAATAATGACCATCATTTAATGAGCACTCACTGTGTGGCAGGTATTGTGCTATTTTACACACAAGAACTATATTGTTATTATTACTCCTACTTAGTAAGGGAGAAACTGAAACTCAGAGGGGTTATATAACTTAAGGTCCCATCAGCAGGCAATGACCAAACTGGTATGTTCACTCCAAAGACCATACTCTTTTCTCTATGTGATTAAATGCTTCGCTATTCCTTCCTTTTATTTATCTATGCTTTACCCATCCTTTACAACTGCAGCAGCCTCATTTTCACTGATCTCCCTTGTTCCTATGTATTCTAGCAATGCTAACTAATCAAATTAGTTATTTTCTTTTATATAGTATTGTGTATTCTCAAATTGCTTCATATGTATACTCTTGAATATGGCAGGTAGTCAATAACTACCTCTTCAGTGAATGGATGTTAGTTAATCTTGTCTTCCCGAGCAGAAAATAGTTTATTCCCCACCCCTGCCCCCACTGGAGAGCTTGACTTCAATGTGGGCATTTCTACAATGGATATTATTTCTTGTGTTTTTCATGAATAACAAAAGTTAGATAAAGATGGCACAGATTAGCAGTCTGATGCATCCCCCAAAGCATGAAATGAACTCTATTTTTTGACCCTAAGATACTGGTTCCTTGTTTCTTCTGCTAGGTGTTCCATGGCTGCTAGCCTCTGACTTCCTTCTTTTCCTGAAAGCAAAGGTCACTAGGTCCTTTCCTCACCGTGAATATGAAGAGCAGCCCACACTCCAGCCTTAAGAGTCAATGCTGCCTTTGGAGAAAGAGTTCTGAGAAGATTATGCAAAACTCAGACAAAGGGCTAGTATGTCTCTGACTGTTGTGAAAACCTTGAAGGGGAATACACAAACATATACAGGGGTCTTTCTGGAGATGAGACCATTAATACAAAAGTCAACCTTGGATGTCTCAAATCTGTCTAAACAATTTGTCAAGATCTTGAGGATCACAAAATAGGTTCTTGAAGGACAGAGACTGTCTTACTTATATTTTTAATCTTTCTTACAGAGAAGGCATTTGTGGTCATTGGGTTGGTCTATGGCTAGAGGACTAGATATCACTAGTCACCATCCTCTCTGCCCATGGATTAGACGGTTTTTCCTTAAGAACAAGACTCTGTCTACCTCATTATTACCCTATCATAGTGTAGCATGGGAAATGGCACAAAGTAGAAGCTCAAAAAAGATTTGATGCATTACAGAAATGACTGGGTCAGCATTTTTTCTACTGAAGATACATCAAGGGCAGTCTTCCCATAGGGACCCCAAGCCTATATTCTCTCATTCCCATGATAGGGAAGGGAAAGATCAGGAAGACTGTCCTGGAACTTTAAGGAGATAGGCTGTCAACTCTGCCTGCGGCCTCAAACACTTGGTGTGGCATCCTTTCTGGTCCAGATCTTGCCTCTGACCATAGACCTAGAGCCCGTGCCTCACCTTCATATCATCAAGTTCAAAGGGTGGGATAAACTCTTTTAAGATTCTGTAAAATCAATTATCTATAGAAAATCCATCAAAACACTGAACCTCCTCTACTTCTCACCCCTCCTAACTCTCAGAGTAGTAACATGCTCATAGGTTCTAGATTTCCTTTGATTTGTCCTATAATTACTCTGAGTTCATCCTCTCCTCATCTCCCTCCTCCCATCCTCATCCTAACCAAAGCAGTGTTCTCTGTGTTTCAGGGATCCTTCGTAATAGGGCTGGCAACAGGAGGAAAGAGCCTACCCTTTTTGCCTCTTAGCCAGCAATGTTACTTGGTTGGTCAAACTTGATACCTCTGTGCTCCCCATCTCTATACTAGCTTGCTTCTCCCTCTGCCTTTTCTTCAAGATGTTAAAAACTCACAATAAAAAACAAATACAAAATGCTGTAATTAATAGCCAATTCCAAGCCGACCCAGCATCTCTACTAATAAACCTCAACACTTGCAAAAAGAACAATAAATTCTGCCCCTCTCTGGTTCTGAGGTGGTCTCTTTTATATACTCCGTGTGTGTGTGTATGTATGTGGGTAAGTGTGTCTACATATATATTTATTTTCCTTTATTTCCCATCCAGGGAGGGGCAGAATAATGAACTGCGTGCGTCAGGGAAGATGAATCTGAGATACTAGGGAGCAGTGCAGTAAAAAGATTAAAGTGTTATTATTGTTGGGTTTTTTTCCCCCATGGTCCATTGTGACAGCTCGACCGTCATCTGTAAAAAATGTCTCAGCGAGAGATAATCATCGGAAACTCAATAAAGCGTCAGGGGGAGCCTCAGCCCCCATCAATCACTGTGTGCCTGGAAAATTTCAGCCCTCTGTCTCCCTTCCTGCTATCCATATAAATGTCTCTAATATATTTTGTGTGTTGTGTGGGACCCATCCCTGATCTGGAACTTTTGATGAAAAAATATTTATATACAATATATGTAAATCAGTTAAAAACCACAAGATCAGTTCTTCACCAGCCCATTCCACCTTTTTTTTTATTTTATAAATGCAACAGAATTTATTCTTTTTAATAAAACATGTCAACTAGTCTATCTCTCTCTCCTAGTCAAATATATGAATAGGTTTGGAGGGCTAGAAGGATGGAAACAATTAACATAACTGGGTGACACACTTTGTCTTAGTCGACCAAAATGTCTGATGGATCGACAGTGTGTTGTCCATCCTGGTGACTCTATAATGGTCAACACTGCTGAGAAATGACATGTAGAGCCTCTGGCCCTGGAGATGCAACAAGGCTCTAAGCGGGCCTGGATAATGATGAAGAAAATACAGCTCATTTATTAGAAATAATAACTTGCCAAACAGCTTTTGCACAGCAGGTTCCTAAGCCAGAGGTTCTGAAAAGTGTGAGGCATATTCAGGCTGATAGGGTTGCTGGGTTCTATACAAGACCAGTAGACAGTTCTGCTGGCATAACATCAAGTCTCTGCCTCAGTCTCCTTTAGCAACTTCATCATAGGATTGCTATGAGTTCATAAATACCAACAAATGTTATTTGCTATTGCTGCTACTATCATTATCATCGTCTCATCATCTCCCCTTGCTTCTCAACCCTGGAAGTAATCAGCTCCTGCAATGCTCTTTCCTCCAGAACCTTCAATTTTCCTCTCTGTCTAAAGGATAAATTCCAAGTATCCTGATCTGGACCCAGTCTATTACTGCTTCATTTTTACTGTTCATTATTCTTTAAAATGAATCTTTTGCTATGTGGATGCTTTCCCCTAACAAGTCCCCTTGCACAGGCCTGAAACTTTTTTTCTGTTCTCCATCTCTGAGCATTCTGGACATAGCTATCACCTCCCTACTCGGATCCAAACGCTGGCCCTCCATAAACCTTTCCAATATCTTCTCATACTTTGAAGCTCAAATTCCATTTTATTTCCTTGACTGCTTCAGTCATAGAAATTCACTTCTCTTTGAGCTCTGATAGTCCTTGTTATCTGTACTTCTAACTAGACCTTTGTCAAACTGCTTTGATCATGTCTTCAAGCTTTATTAACTACTGTTATTGCTAGTACCCTAAATTTATATAATGTCTTCTATTTTCTCAAGTGTTTTCTTACAAGTACTTCAATTTGATCCTCACAAGCTAATGGGATAGGAAATACTGTTCTCTACAAATGAGAAAATGAAGGCTCAGAGAGATAAAGAAAGCCACCGAAGGTAACACAGCTACATAATGGGCAAGCCACTTCTTGGGCTCTAAATAGTATTCGGCTCTTTGCTGATAACAGTTTGCTACCACAGAAAAGCATTCAGAAAGCTGTATCAAAGACTCTGAATGAAGTTCCATAAGAGTTTGATGAGGATAATGATGCTAATGTAAAAACAGAAGCTTACATTAATGGACTCTTATGTTCTAGGCTTTAAGTAAGGGATAAATATCGTAACTCTAACTCTCCAACTTTTATTTTACAAATAAAAAGACAAAATCTCTGAGAGATGCAGGAAATTGCTCAAAGTGTCACAGCCCTTCAGCATTCTGCAATCCAAAATACCATGGCTTAAGCACACATCAGCTTAAGGGGGGAAAATAAGGTCTCTTCAAGGAAGGTGTAGGCCCATTTGAATTTTTAAGCAGTTCAAGCACAAGGCCATAACTAACACCTGTAGTCTAGATCATGCTACTCAGAGTGGGAAATGTAAATTCTCAGTCCCCATCCTAAATCTACTGTATCAGAATCTCTGGGGATGGAACCCAGAAATCTGTTTCAACAAACCCTCTAAGCAATTTGTAGGCATGCTACCCATCTAGTCTTATTTCCTTGGGAACCTTATTACTTCCATGTGACTAAGTTTGAGCTGTCCAAGGGCATATATTCTCTATGTTGAGCCTGGGCAGGGCTGGGCATGCAGTGGGTGCTGGGTTCACTCACACAGCAATCAACTGAGTAGCTGAGCTGGGATAAACCCACTCCTGGGCACTGACCTGGGTAGGGGAAGAAATATTATAGAGAGTAGTTCCATTACCGCCAGTGGGGACTCCTAGCCACCTCCTGAACTCCAGGGCACTTGTCCACTGGTTAGTGATGCACCAGCATGTACCATCTTGTCCCCCATCTGAAGACACAGAGATGGGGAGGTCAGTTAGAGCAAGCCAGCACCTGCAGCCCCTGGAGCTAGGGGTCTAAGGAAGGGGGCCACCGGGGTTGGTAGAGTTGGCTCTGAAAGGTCCAGCTGGCAAGCCAGGCCCTATACTCCCAGAGGGCCCTGTGCCCACCTAGCTTTTACACAACTCATCTTTATTCTGCTGTTACTTGGAGCTGAGAAGAAAAGCTGATTTACAGCCCTGCTCTGGCCACATTTCTACCGTGTTTTATTGTTTTAATTGTACATATGAGAGGCGCTCAGAGTGCTCGCTTGCATTTCTGACAGCCCCAGACACCCAATGTTTATAACAGTTACTTAAACAAGCAGCCAGCGGCATCCTGGGCTAGGCGATTTGTTTACTGGTACCATTAATTTATTGCCTCCTCCACCTGAGGATTGGGGTCCACCACCCATCAGCCAGCCACAAGTGGAACTCTCCTGGAGTGGCAGGGGTGGGCCTCAGGACACTGAATGGAATGTGGCCAAGATCAGGCAATGAGTTGGAAGAGGAGCAGCAGTGATCTCCATGCTCCCCTCCACAATTTGTCCCATCTCTGTCTGCTGAAGCTGTATCCCCTGTTTAAAGTATCTTTCCCCCTTCTCTTCCTGTCTAAAGCCAACTCAAATTCCACTTCTTTCAAGTATACTACTCGTTTCGATGCTAAGTCTAGTAACTTCTAGAACCTCAGAAATCACAGGGCTGACAGAGATCTTGGAGGCACCCAGCCTTTGTTATACTCCTTTAGTGGTGAGATGCCTAGTACCTCATGAGGCCAGCTTCCTGCCTTAAACTGAGCCAAATTCACCATCACAGAGAAATTTTTCATTCCTGTCCCTGTCCTTTATACAGGATTGTCTCTAATTACCATAACAACCCTGTAAGATGGGTATTATTATCCCTAGGTTATGGATGAGAAAACTGAAATTCAGGAACCTTAAGTCACTTGCTCAAGATCACACAGCTAGTCAGTGACAGTACTTAGTTGCACTATGACTGGCCAGCACAGGAGCCTGATCTTCCCCTAGGGTACACAGTGCCTCTAAAGATGCAACTCTGAGGGCTGGAGAGTTCACACAGAGCAGATGGGCCAACAACGCATCCATACCAAGTTTACCTGGGTCACCTGCACCAGTGGGCCTATACTCTCTCTACCCAAAAACACCAATCTTGACAGGGATGGAAGATGCTATAAGGCATTCAGCTGGGCAGACTTCTTGCTAAGGGGCAATGCGCATATGTAAAATATTAGAAGGTTTTCCCTAGCAATGGGGCAACTGATGACAAAGTCTCAGCAAGGAAGGCAGAGAAGTTTCTTTCCTCCCTAAGCTTTTCTGTTCTGAGTAGGTAGTAGTGATATAAAACTTCCCTGAAGGAGAACAGTTCAACTTCTTTGATACCTTTTACCTCCTTGCCTGAATCTTCTTTCCTCTTTAAACCCTAAATGTTAGTATTTCTGAGTGAGGAACATATCCTCAGCTTGTGCCACAAACCCCTCATTTAAAATTCTTTCTTTAGGCAAATTGTTTTAACTATCAAGCAAACGCTAGTGACTCCCAAATCCCTATTTCCTGCCAGACTTCTTTGAGCTCCAGGTCCACACATCCCACTGTTTATCCAAATCAGAAACTCGGCTATCACCATGGATGCCTCCTTTTCCATCAATTCTCACATTCCACTAAGTACTCAACTTCCTTCGAATGTTTTTCTAACATTTGTTTTCTCCATTCCCAAAGCTCACCTTTAGGAATTCTCAGAAATTATAAGTACTTTTAGGGAAGAGGAATATTTCTTCTCATGAGTCTCAAAGTTTCATTACCTCCCAAAAAGTCAAGAACCACTGCTAATCTCTTCCCTCCAATTTCATCCTCCACTTGGCCAGAATGGTCCATCTAAAATGCAAATGTGAAATTTTAATGACCTTCAGGATATAGTATGCACTTCCTAGAACTGCCTTACAAAGTCCATTCCTGCGTAAGCCTGCTTACCTCACTAGTCTTAACTTCTTTTATTTTTTATTGTGTGTATTAGTTAGGGTTCTCTAGAGAAACAGAATCAACAGGGAACACTTGCAAATATAAAATTCATGAAAGTGTCTCACGTGACCGTAGGAACGCAGAGTCCAAAATCCACAGGGCAGGCTGCGAAGCCAATGACTCCAATGGATGGCCTGGATGAACTCCACAGGAGAGGCTCACCAGCCAAAGCAGGAATGCCACCTGTCTCCTCTGAGTCCTCCTTAAAAGGCTTCCCATGATTGCATTTAGCATCATTAATTGCAGAAGACACTCCCCTTTGGCTGATTACAAATGGAATCAGCTGTGGATGTAGCTAACGTGATCATGACCTAATCCTATGAAATGTCCTCATTGCAACTGACAGGCCAGCGCTTGCCCAATCAGATGAACAGGTACCACAACTTGGCCAAGTTGACACCTGTCCCTAACCATGACATTGTGAAAAATAACATATATACAAAAAAAGTAATAAATTCAAAGCACACCATAACAATTAGTTATAGAACAGATTTCAGAGTTTGGTATGGGTTGCAATTCCACAATTTTAGGTTTTTCCTCTTAGTTGTTCCAAGACGCTGGAGACTAAAAGAAATGTCAATATAATGATTTAGCAGTCATACTCATTTGTTAAATCCTATCTTCTCTATTGTAACTCCATATCCTACCTTTGATTTTTCTCCCAATCTTTAGGGGTATTGGGGCTATGCCCATTCTAAATGTTTCATGTTGGAAAGGACTGTTGATAATATGGGATAGGGGGATGAAACTAGTTGATGTTCTGGAGAGGCTGGCCCCTTTGGGTTTCAGGACTTATTTGGCCTAGGAACCATTTGGAGGTTGTAGCTTTCCGGAAAGTAATCATAGTGCATGCAACATCTGTAGAATCTCAAATAGAACCCTAGGTATTCTTTAGGGCTGGTAGGAATGGTTTTGGTTGGTGTTTGGCTGATCATGGTAAATAGCAATATCTAGCTGAAGCGTGCATTAAGAGTAGCCTCTAAAATAGTCTCTCAACTCTATTTGAACTCTCTCAGCCACTGATATCTTATTTTGTTGCAATTCTTTTCCCCATTTTGGGCATTATCGATCCCATGGTGCCAGGGCCTGGCTCATCCCTGGAAGTCATATCCCATGTTGCCAGGGAGACATTCACTTCTGGATGTCAAGTCTTAACTTCTTGTTACTCTCCTCAACACCGCGGCAGATGATTCCATTCACCGTCTTCCCACCCCTCCATGTTTCTTTATGTGTTGTTCCTTCTGCTTGGAAGTTCCATCTCTGTAAGCCTGACTGGCCATTTTCAACTTAACCTTAAGATCCAATTTAAAGTCACTTACCCTTTGAAACTTCCCAGACATCAGCATGCTCCCAGCAGAGTCCATTACTCTCATTTTAGTGCTACCTACATCCTTTGTACATGCACCTTTGCATCCACCACTTTGTTCTGTAAGTCCCTGTTCAGAGTTTGGTAAGTGTTCTAAGTCTTACTTGACTTAGAACACTGTGAGAACTTAAGCTATCTAGACTACATATATAAACATGCATTTTTACATTCCCACCATTTGGTAGGGTGACTGACACTCAGTAAATGCATGTTGAAGTATAAATAAATGGAACTAATAAGCAGTTACAACCACAGAACACTATAGAATTCATAAATCAGGTATTTATCTATTGATCTTTACAACAATACTGTTAAGGTTGACCAGGAATATTTATTTTATTAGAGTTTAAGGAGGGCTTGCCAAAGTATCTTCCATCAGTACTGAGAACAGGCTGAGGCCCACAGAAATATCTATTAAAAACTGAATGAGGGGGTGCAAGGGTAGTTCAGTGGTAAAATTCTCGCCTGCCATGTGGGAGACCTGGACTCAATTCCCAGTCCATGCACCCCTCCCCCCAAACAAACAAATAAACAAAAAAGAAACAAGCAAAACTTCAACAAATGATGGTGCAATAATGGGATACTCACATGAAAAAACAATGAAATGTGGCCCCCGCCATACAGCATACAAAAAAAACCCAAAAAACTGAGTGAACTTGATGGGCTTTGACACTGACTTTATGCTCCAATATAAAGGATTGTCCAACTTTTCTGAGCCTATGACATTCCTGTGAATTTGCCTAGGCACAGTCCAGGCAAGGGGAGTTTTTCTTTGTTTTTGGAGAACAAAAGAATTTATTCACGATCTTGCAAGAACAGGTGCATAACCAAAATATGGCTGGTGCATCAAGCAATAAAATGCCACAGGTTTTATACCCTAAGCTTAGCATGTAGGCCCCTCCCCTGTTTCTTCACTGACTGGATACTCCAGAGGGTACAGCCTATCAGGATAATCCAACTAATTCAAATTTCCCACCGAAGGTTCCTGCTTTTGATTACACTTCACATTTCGGTGACCCCTGGCTGCTACTTATTTAAACTTGTTTTTACCTATATGAGGATTTAGTGCCAATTCTAGGCTTGCGTCAGAGGCCCTCTCCTTTCCTGGCTTGCAGGACCAGTCTGAGCCGTTTTGCAGTCCTTTGTTTAGTGAGTTCCATTTCTCTCATTTTGCCCCATCTTGTGTGAAAGCTAAACTTAATTTTATTCTTACAAATTCCCCCTCTTTCTTTCTGAACTCTTTTAGTTTTCACATATAAGTTTTTTTTTTTTTGTTTTTTGGTTACGGCAGCTTCAGTGAGTCTCTGAGCTAGCCTTCAGGTACATGGGAAAATGTAACACCCTAGTGCTGTGAGTGCCCCAGTTATGATGATTAAAGAAGTTAACATGGAAGGGGAGTTGTCATTTACAGCATGGTCTACTCTATCCTCCTTATAGACCCCTACCTGTCAGATAACTGCCCCTGAAAAAGTCAACTTAATTCAATTCAAAGAAAGGAGAGCCACAGCACTTGCTTCTAATTCATCAATAAACACGAACTAGATAGAGCTGGGTCCTCTGCCTTGTATACAGTGGCACTCAATAAATAATGGATGAATGGGTAAAAGAAAAAGGAAAGAAAAGCATGGATATAAAGGAGCTAAAGGTTTAGACTGGTAAGGTGAGAGGAGAGCCCTGAGATGATTCTAACAGTGTCACTCTCCAGGCCCCCCGAGTCAGAAAGAAGAGTGGTGCATGAACTTGCAAAGTAGAGCACATCCAAACTGATACATTAGGGAGAGTAAGATAAGCTTCCAGAAAACCAGTAGACAAAGCGAGTCTGGAATTTAAAATTCTAGAATGTATTTTCCTAAATGGTTCTTAAATACCTAGGCACTTACTGGGCACCAATATGGGTTCCCTCAGGACAAGACATGAACATGCCAGAATAACTAAATTCCCTTTTCAGAAAGGATTACTAGGTAAGAAAATCAGACAAATGCTAGACACATTTTGATTTTAGTATGAAATTTTAGAAAATCTATTACAATTTTGTGGACAAGATGGAGAAATAGAGGTTGGAAAAGAACAAAATTTCAATGCTGGCTTAACAAAAAAATCCTGTGAATGTTGAATAATGCAACCAAATTGTTGTAAAGGGCAATTTCTGATTATGTGCTCCAGAATTCTGCAATTAATAATGTCCTAATGAGCATTTTAACCAAAGACTAGCACGTAAAGTATTTGACAGCAGGGATCTTATTTGGTCTAACTCACTAGCACTAGTACATACATACAGGACTGGGATCAGTAACATTTATTGAATAATAAGTGAATCCACAGAAAGTTATAAATAAATTTGTAGATTATACAAAATAAGAAGAGACAGTGTTTTTACCTTCATGAAGGATATCATAGCCTTTCCCAATATTTTTGTAGCCTATCTATCATCTAGAATATAGGCTGGCTGGTATAAAAGTCAAAAGATTTAGAGGAGGCTAACAAAAAAAAAGAAAGAACGAAGGAGAGAGATAGAGAAAGAGAAAGAAAGAAAGAAAGAAGGAAGGAAAGAAGGAAGAGAAAGGGGGAGGGAGAAGAAAAGGACAGGAAAATAAAAAGAGATCTAGAACAGGTATTGGCAAACTATAGCTTATGGGCCAGACCCAGGCTGCCACCTGTTTTTATAAATAAAGTTTTATTGGAACACAGTCACGGCCATTCATTTATGTATTGTTTATGACACTTTTGCACTACAATGGCACAGACCATCTGACCCACAAAGCCTAAGATATTTACTATATGGCTCTTTCCAGAAAAAGTTTGCCTACCTACCACTGATCAAGCATGTTGCATATGAGCATCAACCTAGATAGAACCATTGGAACACAAAGCTACAAAATCTGAGTGCAGATATGGTCTGCATTGGGAGAAGCATAGATAGCAAATCAAGAGACATATTCTCTGGTCTGGAATGATCCTGTGAAAGTAGTTTATCTGGAGGATGGGAAGAGAACAGAATGAAAATAACACCATTTGAAAATCAATCAAAAGAACTGTAAAATAGAAGAGGGTAAGGAAATGGTTACTGTCTTAAAACAGCTGAACCATGGGGCAAAGGGAAGCCTCAAGTTCAATACAAATGAAACATAAGACAGACTTTGAAAAATAAAAATCAGGATCTTCTAAACAATTAGAGCTAAGAATGAAATGGGCTTTGTTAGAAGGTACTGATTTGCCCACCACGCAAATAAAAGGCATGTTGCAGCAGGGATTCCTACCCATGGGGATGGGGATTGGAGTGATAGCAGAGGCTGGACAAGATGGCCTTCCAGCTCTGAGATTCGACGAAATAAAAAATGTTTACTAAGCCCTACTGGCATTCTTGGAGCAGAAGAAAAGTTACCCAAGTAATTCCCTCCTCCTCCTTGGCCCTGTCCTCTAAACAAATGCTCGTCCTCGCTTTCTGGGCAGAGCAGCTGAACAGAAGACAAAGCTGAGGGTGGTGATGCTATGTTTGAGTGAGGAGAGGATAGTTCATAAACTGAGTCTCCACATCAGGCTGCAAACATAGGACAACTCTGGTACTCAAGAAATTTTTCTGTGTTTGAAACATAAAATGAACATAATTCCTTCAGGCTCAGTGGAGAATCCATGGAGGGATAGGGCATGGCCTGCACATGTAAGGAACTGTCAGCTGAGGCGAGAAAAAGACATATGAGCAGATGAGAGTTCAAATAACTACCTAAGAGGCCAAAATTTAAAGAACATTCAAAAGAGCAGCTGAGGGCAGGCTGCAATTATTGCCAATTGTTCAGGGAACAATTCAGGGAAGGCTTTGTGGAGGATAAAGCCATAGCAATGGAGCCTTGACAGAAGGACTAGGTTTAGAGAGGTGGAAAGGTAGGCAGAAGGCAACTTCATACTTCACCTGGGCAGCAATTACCTTATGTTCCTGGACACTACCCTCATGTCAATGATTTGAGAAACTTTCTCCCAAGTGTAGCCACAACACCTCCACTCAGGCTATTACAACCCAGCTGTCAGTCTGGGCAGCTTCACTGACAGCTCTGAGGGCTGAGTGCATTGCTCTCCTCAGCTGAAACTCCCTCCAGGTCAATTTCCTGACCCTCACCTCAGGCAATCACAGCAAGGCTGTCTGTCTTCCTGGAATTATTGTCAATCCTCAAACTGTCACTGCTCAAATGCACTATGGCTGGAAATCTGAGGGTATCTCAGCCTCTGTGAGTGATCCAGGTTAATGGGAAGGCAGTGGGGACAGTTTAGACAAGTAAAGCTCAAATGCAAAATACTCATTTCTGTCCATTTTCTCAACTTCACTTAAAAAAAACTGCTCAATAGAGACGACACGGAATGACTTGTCCTGGCACCCTCTAGCAGACATGTGACTGAGGTGTTCACCCCTCTTTCTACTACAGAACTCCAATCACCCATACAACATTCTGGAGGAGGCAATGATGACTACCCTGTTTATAAAGCAGACATCAAGGCACAGAGAGGTGGACTGCTTCTCCTGGACCAAACTGTAAGTTAAGGAGCCAGTCTCAGAGAAAGGAATGTATTTTACATATGGGGGAGGAAAAAAAAAGCCAGCATTCTCAGCAGTGCTGAGGAACTTCCTAAGGCTGAGGAAATCATTGAGGCTGTTTTCTAGTTCTAGAGCAAGGTAAGCCTGCAGGAAGTAGAAGAGGAATGAATCTGCATTCCATGCAGCTGACTTAATTATTTTGTTGAATCCTGCTAAATGTCCCACTATTTGAGGCTCTACTGGCTGAGATGCCTTTGGGAGAATACCAGTTGAAATCAGTGTCTCCCCCACTTCCCACCGATCACAAAATCAGACCTTTATCCATTGCCCAAGTCTTCTGAAGTGACATAAATTATAGAAGGAAAAGATACTGTAAGGCCATTTCCCCAAGCCCTCTGGGTTATACATGATTTGCAAAGAAGGGACTTGGAGGTTCTCCCTTGGAGTTGATGGTAGAAGTGGCAGAGAGCAAGGCTACCTGAAAGCCACAGTGAGGAGAGCTCCCAGGGTTGCAGGGTAGCCCATGTTTACCTTCCAAAGAATGGATTCCCTGTTCCTTCGCGGTCTTGTAAACACTGCTGAAATCGTCTCCAAGGTTTGGGTCAGCCCCAGCGGCAAGCAGGACCTGCACCACTCTGGAAGAAATCAGAAAGGCAGAAATGTCAAAGACAGTAAAGGTGCAGGAAGCTGAGACCCAGACTGTAAAGCACGTTAGGGTTGGATCTACCTCTGCTCACGTGTGTGGTATAGTGTAAAACACAAAGGTAGGAAAGATAGCTCTGAAACTTACTAGCTGAGAGGCTCTGGAGAAATTATTTAATCTCTTCAAGGCTCAGTTTCCACTATAAAATACAAACTATTTATACAAGGATTATTTATTAAATGCCTACTATGTGCTAATCACTGTTTTAGGGCCTGGGGTCTATGCAGTCTTGGAACTTTCAGTTTGCTGAGAAGGACAACAATGAAGCACAAAATTACAGCAAAGTGTGATGAAGGTTATGATGGGAGAGGTACCATGAACAGTGAAAGAACAAAGAAGGGGAGGAGGCAAGGGCTCCCAGAGGAAATGGTATTTAAGACCTAAGGGCTGAGTAGCCACAGCTGGGATGGTAAAGTGGAAGGACCCAGTGGATTTATAATACTGGAGACAAACAAACACAGTCCTTCAGGAAAGAAATAAACTAGAGTAGAGAATGTAAGGGGAAAAAGAGAGGGAGATAAGGTAAACCACTGAGGGGTTTAAAGGGCAAATGGCTTGACTGGATATGCTTCTCCTGCCCTTTACAAAAGACACATGTGCTTTTAAAGAAATTCAGATTATACAGAAATAAATAAAAAAATTAAAGTCTCCCTTTATATGCACCTCCTTACCATAAAGTCCAACAGTAACTACTATTTATAGTTTGGTAAGTTTCTTCCCAGACCTTCATAATTAGAAAAATCACTCCCACAGCTTTGTGAGAATGGATTGGCAGGAGCATGGCCTGAGACAGAGCCATCCAAAGGGTTGTTCTGAGGTTAAATTATGTAAGTTTACAAAGCAGCAAGCACAAGTTTGACATGATAACTCCATGTACATTAGCTTCCCTTGTTCTTCTTTCTTCTCTTATGTAATGCTCTGCTAATATTTTCCTTTTCTCTCTAATTAAAACGAGACACATTCACTAAAGAAAATTCAGGAAATACAAATAATCAAAGAGAAGAATATGTTTTAGTATATTTAACATCCTCCTATTATTTTTCAATGAATATATGCATATTTTTATTTACAAAAATGAGTTCGTAAATAAACTCTCCCTCTCTCTCTCCACACACACACTTCCACATAATTATTCAGCAACAAAAATTGTTTTTAATGGCTGCACAGTATTTCACTATAAGAGCTATTCCATACTTTATTTAACCGATCTCCTATTGTAAAATAATTAGATTGCTTTTAATATTTCAATATTATAAATAACACAATATCCCTGATTATTTTCTTTGGATAAATTCCTAGACAATGAAGTTCTAGGTCAAAAAGTATAAGCAACTTAAGGGTTTTGATAAATATTATTAAAGCCTTTTAGAAAAGTTGTACCAATTTTTATTTTCACTAGCAAAGTATGAAGTATGAGAGTAACTGGTGTGTTTTCCCGTTAGTAAAATGGGGTGTTTATTATTCTTCTTCAGAATGCATTAATCTGGTAAACAGTAAATGATATCACACTGCTGTCTCAATGTACATTTCTCTGATTATCAGGGAGGCTGAACTTTAGTTATGTTTAAAGGTCTGTTGTATTTCTTTTCTCATGACTCTCTTATTCATATCCTATGTCCACTTTTCTCTTAGCATGCTTATCTTTTTTTTAAATACATGGGCAGGCAATGGAAATCAAACATGGGTCCCCAGCACAGTAGGTGAGAATTCTACCACTGTGCCACAACTGCATGCCTATAATGCTTATCTTTTGCTGTTCACCTTCAATCAAAACTGTTATTGTTTTTGAAGGCATAAATGGCAAATATTCAAGACAATCATAACTACTAAAAATCACACTAAATTTTTAGTTTTTCTCCTCTCTGCTAGTTTTTCAATATTGAGAACCAGCAGTGTTGATGGTTTTCCCTGTATCAATGGTTTGATGATCATTAGCTTCAAAAGGCAGAGTACCTGGGATAATTATCTGCGGAATGGATGAATGAATTTCACTAACTTCCTTGCTCACACACAATCCTTACAGGCATGTCAAAAAAAAAAACAGATTCCAAGGGATGAGGGGAGCTGCAGGCTTATCCTTCCCCATCATACCTGCCCACCTGGTCTCACCAGCAGCCTTGCAAGGGGCATGTGGCCCATGGGGATGCCTTCACTGCCTGGCAAACCAAGAGGGTATTCTCCATTCTTATAAAAACCTCTAAGCAGGATAGGTTCAAGATGGCAGCTTAGTGAGCTGTGGAATTTAGTTTGTCCTCCAGAAGAGCTAGTAGATAGCCAGGAACAGAACAGAACAACTGCTGGCGCCACATCAGTGACCGGACACACAGCGTGCACCAGTCTGGACAAGCTGGACCAGCTGTGATCCCACCTAGAACTGTGAGTTCCCCAAGCTGCAGAGGACTGCATGCCTCCCGCACAGGCTGGTTCCAACAGGGGAAAGGAAAGAGACTTTAATAACAGCAAGGGGCTAAGCTCAACGAAACTCCAGTTGTGGCATTAATTAGCAAATTCTGACTACTAAAGATAAACCCCAGCTCAGGTGAACCTTGAGTAATTACAACCTGAGATTGCTGGGTTTTGCCCAGTGCAGAGGGGGCACAGCTGATGGAAAAATAAAAAGGAAAAAAAACCCCAAAAACAAAAAACAGAGATTTTTTTGATCAGACAGCATAAAATACTTGAAAAGGTCTGGGCCCTGAAGGAAAGGAGGGGGCACAAAGGGTCTGGAGATACACAGAGCAACATACCAACTTCAGCTCCTGACTGGCAAACCCGAGGTACAGAGGTCCTGCTCCAAAAACGATTTTGGGGGGTAGGGGGGTGGGGTCTGTGTTTCTATGGCTTGACTACTCTTTGGATACAAGGCAAGGCTTCTCAGGCTCCAACTGCCCCAGGCAAGGGTGCAATTAAGCTTGTCTGAAAGACAGACGCTGGTCAGGTGAAAGGAAGAAATTTCCTGGAGGCTATGCATTTCCCAGGACAGGGCTGGGGCCCAACTCAGGTGGAATACCACCCCCTCAAAGAATTCAGACCCTAGGGTGTGGAAAACTGAAGTGATTAAAGCCAGCCTACAGCTTCAACCCGGTCTCAACCACGCCCCCAGCAGGGAGAGTCTGATGAAGTTAAAGGCACCGCATCACCTTATGCTGGTGGGAAACCACAGACAGACGAGCACCATATACAGGGCAGGACAGGAAAAACAGTCTAGAGGCTTCATAGGGAAGTCTTGTCAACCGGGTCTCACCCTCAGGGAAAACTGATGCAGGTGACTTTTTCCTCCTGAAAGGAGGCCAGTCTGGTCTGGAAAATCTGACCGGAGTCTATAATACTTAAGTAGACCCTTCTAAGGAAAAAAAAAGGCACCATACAGGCAGGGCAAGAAACAAGAAAAATTCTGATCTGTTAAACAAAACCTAAGCTAGAGGTCTAGAATAAGCTGAATTGAATGTCAAAGAACAGATAGACAACAAAGTCATTCAGCAAGAAAATCCTAGGTAAAAAAGTGAAAACAATCTCCAGAATAAACTAATTAAGGAAATTAAATGTCTAGACACCAGCAAAAAATAATAAACCATTCAAGAAAAATTGAAGATATGGCCCAGTCAAAGGAACAAGCCAACAATTCAAAAGAGATACAGGAGCTGAAACAATTAATTCAGGATGTTCGAACAGACATGGAAAATCTCACCAAAAATCAAATCAATGAATTGAGGTAGGTTATAATGCAAGGGACAAACAAAAAGAAGAAATCAAAAGTCTGAAAAAAACACATCACAGTACTTATCGGAATGAAAGGCACAGTAGAAGAGATGAAAAAAAAAACAATGGAAACATCTACAATGTTAGATTTCAAAAGGCAGAAGACAGGATTAGTGAACTGGAGGACAGGACATCTGAAATCTGACAAGCAAAAGAAAATATAGGGAAAAGAATGGAAAAATAAGATCATGGACTCAGGGAACTGAATGAAAACATGAAACGCACAAATATACGTGTTGTGGGTGTCTCAGAAGAAGAAGAAAAGGGAAAAGGAGGAGAAAAACCAATGGAGGAAATTATCACTGAAAATTTCCCAACTCTTATGAAAGACTTAAAATTACAGATCCAAGAAGTGCAGTGTATCCCAAACAGAATAGATCCAAATAAATGTACTCCAAGACACTTACTAATCAGAATGTCAGATGTCAAAGAGAAGAAGAGAAATTTGAAAGCAGCAAGAGAAAAGCAATCCATCACATTCAAGGGAAGCCCAATAAGACTATGCATAAATTTCTTAGCAGAAACCACGGAGGTGAGAAGACAGTGGTATGATATATTTAAGATACTAAAAAAAGAAAAACTGCCAACCAAGAATTCTATATCCAGCAAAATTGTCCTTCAAAAATGAGGGGAAATAAAAACATTTTCAGACAAAAAAATCACTGGGAGAATTTGTGACCAAGAGACTGGCTCTGTAAGAAATACTAAAGGGAGCACTAGAGACAGATAGGAAAAGACAGGAGAGAGAGGTGTGGAGAAGAGTATAAAAATGAAGACTTATAAGTAAAAGCAAAAAGAAGAAAAATTAGATATGACATGTAAAATCCAAAAGACAAAATGGTAGAAAAAAGTACTGCCCTTACTGTTAATATATTAAACTCCCCAATCAAAAGACACAGACTGGCAGAATGGATTAAAAAACAGGACCCATCTATATGCTGTCTACATGAGACACATTTTAGACCCAAGGAAAAACATAGGTTGAAAGTAAAAGGTTGAGAAAAGATATTTCATACAAAGAACAATTCAGAAAAGAGCAAGAGTAGCTATACTAATATTCAACAAATCAGACTTCAGATGTAAAACAATTAAAAGAGACAATGAAGGACACTATGTATTCATAAAAGGAACAATTCAACAAGAAGACATAATCAAATATTTATACACCGAGCCAGAGTGCTCCATCTACCATAATAGTTGGGGACTTCAATTCCCCGCTCTCATCAATGGACAGAACATCTAGACAGAGGACCAAGAGAGAAACAGAGAATTTGAATAATACAATAAACAAACTAGACTTAATAGACATTTATAGAACATTACACCCCACAACAGCAGGATACACCTTTTTCTCAAGAGCTCATGGATCATTCTCAAGGATAGACCATATGCTGGGTTACAAAGCAACTCTCAATAAATTTTAAAAGATTGAAATCATACAAAACACTTTCTCAGATTATAAAGGAATGAAGCTTGAAATCAATAATAGGCAGAGTGCCAGAGTGCTCAACAACACACTCTTAAACAACCAGTGGGTCAGGAAGAAATTACAAGAGAAATCAGTAAATATCTTGAGGAAATTGAAACTGAAAACACAAAATATCAAAATTTATGGGAGGCAGCAAAAGCAGTGCTAAGAGGGAAATATATTGCCCTAAATGCCTATATCAAGAAAGAAGAAAGGGGCAACAATCGAGGAATTAACTGTCCATTTGGAAGAACTAGAGAAAGAACAGCAAACTAACCACAAACAAGAAATAGGAAAGATTAGAGTAGAAATAAATGAAATTGAGAACATGAAAACAATCAAGAAAATCAACAAAACCAGAAGTTGGTTCTATGAGAAACTCAAGACTGATGGACCCTCAGTAAGGTTGACCAAAAAAAAAAAAAAACAGAGAGAGAGAAAAGATGCAAATAAATAAAATCAGAAATGAAAGAGGACACATAACCACTGCAGCTGCAAAAATAAAGGAGGTAATGAGAGAATACTATGAACAACTTTATGCTAATAAACTAGACAATGTAGATGAAATGGACAACTTCCTAGAAAGGCATGAACAACCAACACTGACTCGAGAAGAAACAGATGACCTCAACAAACCAATCACAAGAAACTGAATTTGTCATTAAGAAGCCCCCCCAAAAAGAAAAGTCCAGGACCAGATGACTTCACATGTGAATTCTACCAAACATTCAAGAAAGAATTAGTACCAATTCTGCTCAAACTCTTCAAAAAAATTGAAGAGGAGGGAAGGCTACCAAACTCATTCTATGAAGCCAACATCACCCTCATACCAAAGCCAGACAAACCTACTACAAGAAAAGAAAATTACTGACCAATCTCTAATGAATATAGATGCAAAAATCCTCAACAAAATTCATACAAATTGAATCCAGTTGCACATTAAAAGAATTATATACCAGAGTGCACAGACGGTTCAGTGGTAGAATGCTCGCCTTTCATGTGGGAGACCTGGGTTCGATTCCTGGACCATGCACCGCCCCATCCCCCCCTAATTTTTGCACCATGACCAAGTAGGATTCATCCCAGGTATGCAAGAATGGTTCAACATAAGAAAAGCAATTAATCTAATACACCATATCAACAAATCAAAGCAGAAAAAACACATGATCATCTTGATTGAGGCAGAAAAGGCATCTGACAAAATTCAACATCCTTTCTTGTTGAAAACACTTCAAAGAATAGGAATAGGTGTTCTAGTTTGCTAGCTGCCAGAATGCAACACATCAGAGACGGACTGGCTTTTAATAAAGGGGGATTTATTTCATTAGTTCTTCAGAGGAAAGGTAGTTAAGTTTGATCTGAGGTTCTTTCTTATGTGGGAAGGCTCAGGATAATCACTGCTGGCCTACTCTCCAGGCCTCTGGGTTCCAACAACTTTCCCCAGGGTGATTCCTCTCTGCATCTCCAAAGTCCAAGGCTGAGCTGCGAGTGCAGAGATGACGAATGCTGAGCTCCTTAGGCTGTGCTACATTGTGCTCTCTCATTTACGCACCAGCCAACTAAGTCAAACGTCATTCATTGCAGCAGGCATGCCTCCTAGCCGACTGCAGACGTAATCAGCAACAGATGAGGTTCATGTACCATTGGCTCATGTCTGCAGCAGCAAAACCAGGTGCCTTCACCTGGCCAAGTTGACAACTGAATCTAACTACCACATGTCCACCCCTTGTCAACTCGGCAACTATACGCATCACCTTAAACAATATTAAGGTACAAAAAATTCTCTTCTGGCTGTGGACCTGTGAATCTCAAAACAAGCTGTCTGGTGCTAATATGCAAAAGAGGATTTTCACAGGATACAGGTTTTCATTTCCATAGGGAGAAATTGGAAGAAACACAGATGTAAAACCTGCAGGGCAAGCGCCATGGGATTTCAAAATCTGAAAGTCATTCATCCTTCAGTTTTAGAAAGTGGCAGTCCCACCCTTTCCAAGGGCCTATGCAGTGGCCCACCTCTTTCCAAATTAACCTCAGGGAACACTGAGGAGATCACCTTTTTCTCGGCTCCACTCTCTCTAGGCATCAGGGTCACCCCTGTGCTCTTTGCCATTTCTGGGGCACACGCTCAACCCCTCCATGTGGTGGCAGCCAGGCTCTCCCCAGTTCCCCAAGGAGTGTGCCCTACCTTCTTCAAGGCCTGAGGCTGCATGACTCTTCCACTGCAGTAAGGTGGGAGGCTCATCCTCACCCTTCAGGGTAAACTAACTCTCTCCATGTGTATGGGTGGGTCCACTCTCCTGGCTGAGGTTTCTTGGCTTCAGACCCAAGCTTCCATGGTTCTCATTCTGCAAACTCCAATTTGTCCCTTTGTGTCCCCCTTTGTCCAGATTGGCAGTAGTTCCGTTTACACCAACAGTCTCTTCAAGTACTCCAGGACTTCTCTTCACAGTTCCTCCAAAATCTTCCCCTTAGCCATCCAAAACACCATTCCAACAGATCTGGTATTTGCAAACTGCAGCAGCACCCCACTCTCCGGTACCAAATCTGTTCTAGTTTGCTAGCTGCCAGAATGCAACACACCAGAGACGGACTGGCTTTTAATAAAAGAGGATTTATTTCATTAGTTCTTCAGAGGGAAGGCAGTTAACTTTCATCTGAGGTTCTTTCTTACATGAGAAAGCTCAGGATAATCTCTGCTGGCCTTCTCTCCAGGCCTCTGGGTTCCAACAACTTTCCCCAGGGTGATTCCTTTCTGCATCTCCAAAGTCCAGGGCTGAGCTGGGAGTGTTGAGATAAGGTATGCCAACCTGCTTGGGCTGTGCTACATTGCGCTCTCTCATTTAAGCACCAGCCAATTAAGTCAAATGTCATTCATTGCAGCAGGCACACCTCCTAGCCCACTGCAGATGTAATTAGCAACAGAGGAGGTTCACGTACCATTGGCTCATGTCCGCAGCAGCAAAACTAAATACCTTCACCTGGCCAAGTTGACAACTGAATCTAACTACCACAGAAGGGAACTTTCTCAACATGATAAAGGGAATATATGAAAAACCCACAGCTAACATCATCCTCAATGGGGAAAAATTGAAAACTTTCCCTCTAAGATCAGGAACAAGACAAGGATGTCCACTATCACCACTGTTACTCAACATTGTGTTGGAAGTTCTAGCCAGAGCAATCAGACAAGAAAAAGAAATACAAGGCATCAAAATTGGAAAGGAAGAAGTAAAACTCTCTCTGTTTACAGATGATATGATACTATATGTAGAAAACCCTTAAAAATCCACAGCAAAACTACTAGAGCTAATAAATGAGTATAGTAAAGTGTCAGGTTACAAGAACAACACTCAAAAATCTGTAGTATTTCTATATACCAGTAATGAGCAATCTGAGGGGGAAATCATATTAAAAATTCCATTTACAATTGCAACCAAAAGAATACAATATTTAGGAATAAATTTAACTAAGGATACAAAAGACCTGTACAAAGAAAACTATAAGAAATTGCTAAAAGAAATCACAGAAGACCTAAATAAATGGAAGGGCATACTGTGTTCATGGACTAGAAGACTGAATATAGTTAAGATGTTACTTCTACCCAAACTGATTTATAGATTCAATACAATATCAATTGAAATACCACAAATTTACTTTTCAGAAATAGAAAAACCAATAATCAAATTTATTTGGATGGGCAGGGTGCCCTGAATAGTTAAAAATATCCTGAGAAAGAACAATGAAGTCAGAGGTCTCACACTACCTGACTTTAAAGCGTATTACAAAGCTACAGTGGTCAACACAGCATGGTACTGGCATAAAGATAGCTATACTGACCAACAGAATTGAATAGAGTGTTCAGATATAGACCCTCTCATCTATGGACAACTGATCTTTGATAAGGCAGTCAAGCCAACTCACCTGGGACAGAACAGTCTCTTCAATAAATGGTGCCTAGAGAATTGGATATCCACACGTAAAAGAATGAAAGAGGATCCATATCTCACACCTTATACAAAAATTAACTCAAACTGGATCAAAAACTTAAACATTAGATCTAAGATCATAAAACTGTTAGAAGAAAATGTAGGAAAATATAAATCTTATAATAGGAGGTGGTTTCCTAGATCTTACACTCAAAGCATGAACATTGAAGAAAGAAACAGATAAATGGGAACGCCTCAAAATTAAACACTTTTGTGCATCAAAGAACTTCGTCAAGAAAGTAAAAAGAGCGGTCCAGCGTCCGCCGCCATGGGAGTGCATGTGGAGACAATCTCCCCCGGAGACGGGCGCACCTTCCCGAAGCGCGGCCAGACTTGCGTGGTGCACTACACGGTTTCTTCTCCAGGACACCTACTAGGGGAGTAGAAACGATACAGAAAGCGCCCAAAGCCACAACAGAGATAAAAAAGACAGCGTACCCCATCCTGGAACGGCTGGCTGGCTGAGAGAAGCAGCTCGGGTGAGATCGCCGAGGCGCGCGGGCCTTACCGGGCGGGGTGGCAAGCGGCCGGAGTTACTCCCTTCCCCCTTCCCGGGCCGGCTGGGAGAATTGGAGAGGTGGTCCCCTGAAACCAAGGCGACTGGCGCCCACACCACGCGCAACCCCCGGACCAACTGAGAGAATTGGATCGGAAACCCCCAGGCCGCGGAGAACGGTGACCCCGTGACTCCCGGGTACGTGCACTCTCTCGGGCGGGCCGCTGCCGCTGCCGCCCTCCCGCCACGCTTGTTGCCCAGGGCCGACTAGGAAATTCGGACGGGCTCTTTCCCTGGCTGCGGCGACCAGCAACCCTCCCTGCGTTCGGACACCCTCCCTGCGTTCGGACTCCGGGCCGGCTCAAGCCGCTTCGGCTAGCGAACCCCCAGGACGGCGAGAGTTTTCCAAAGTTTAAGGTCCCACAGCACCTTTTACTGGTGGGACCCGCAGACAAACGTGTGCCACGAGCGCCACCTACTGGGCAGGATAAGAAAAACAGAACCCAGAGATTTCACAGAAAAATATTACAACCTTGCTGGGTCCAACACCAAGAGAAATCTGAATAAATGCCCAGACGCCAGCAGCAGAAGATAACTGTCCACGCTCAAAAGATTGAGAATATGGCTCAGTCAAAGGAACAAACCAATAGCTCAAATGAGACACAAGAGCTGAGACAACTAATGCTGAATATACGAACAGAAATGGAAAACCTCTTCAAAAATGAAATCGATAAATTGAGGGAGGACATGAAGAGGACATGGGCTGAACATAAAGAAGAAATAGAAAAACTAAAAAAACAAATCGCAGAACTTATGGAAGTGAAGGATAAAGTAGCAAACATAGAAAAAATAATGGATAGCTACAATGATAGATTTAAAGAGACAGAAGATAGAATTAGTGATTTGGAGGATGGAACATCTGAATTCCATAAAGAAACAGAAACTATAGGGAAAAGAATGGAAAAATTTGAACAGGGTATCAGGGAACTCAAGGACAATATGAACCGCACAAATATACGTGTTGTGGGTGTCCCAGAAGGAGAAGAGAAGGGAAAAGGAGGAGAAAAACTAATGGAAGAAATTATCACTGAAAATTTCCCAACTCTTATGAAAGACCTAAAATTACAGATCCAAGAAGTGCAGCGCACCCCAAAGAGATTAGACCCAAATAGGCGTTCTCCAAGACACTTACTAGTTAGAATGTCAGAGGTCAAAGAGAAAGAGAAGATCTTGAAAGCAGCAAGAGAAAAACAATCCATTACATACAAGGGAAACCCAATAAGACTTTGTGTAGATTTCTCAGCAGAAACCATGGAAGCTAGAAGACAGTGGGATGATATATTTAAAATACTAAAAGAGAAAAACTGCCAACCAAGACTCCTATATCCAGCAAAATTATCCTTCAAAAATGAGGGAGAAATTAAAACATTCTCAGACAAAAAGTCACTGAAAGAATTTGTGACCAAGAGACCAGCTCTGCAAGAAATACTAAAGGGAGCACTAGAGTCAGATACAAAAAGACAGAAGAGAGAGATATGGAAAAGAGTGTAGAAAGAAGGAAAATCAGATATGATATATATAATACAAAAGGCAAAATGTTAGAGGAAAATATTATCCAAACAGTAATAACACTAAATGTCAATGGACTGAATTCCCCAATCAAAAGACATAGATTGGCAGAATGGATTAAAAACCAGGATCCTTCTATATGCTGTCTACAGGAAACACATCTTAGACCCAAAGATAAACATAGGTTGAAAGTGAAAGGTTGGGAAAAGATATTTCATGCAAATAACAACCAGAAGAGAGCAGGAGTGGCTATACTAATATCCAACAAATTAGACTTCAAATGTAAAACAGTTAAAAGAGACAAAGAAGGACACTATATACTAATAAAAGGAACAATTAAACAAGAAGACATAACAATCATAAATATTTACGCACCGAATCAGAATGCCCCAAAATACGTGAGGAATATACTGCAAACACTGAAAAGGGAAATAGACTCATATACCATAATAGTTGGAGACTTCAACTCACCACTCTCATCAAGGGACAGAACATCTAGACAGAGGATCAACAAAGAAATAGAGAATCTGAATATTACTATAAATGAGCTAGACTTAACAGACATTTATAGGACATTACATCCCACAACAGCAGGATACACCTTTTTCTCAAGTGCTCATGGATCATTCTCAAAGATAGACCATATGCTGGGTCACAAAGCAAGTCTCAACAAATTTAAAAAGATTGAAATCTTACACAACACTTTCTCGGACCATAAAGGAATGATGTTGGAAATCAATAATAGGCAGAGTGCCAGAAAATTCACAAATACGTGGAGGCTCAACAACACACTCCTAAACAACGACTGGGTCAAAGAAGAAATTGCAAGAGAAATTAGCAAATACCTCGAGGCGAATGAAAATGAAAACACAACATATCAAAACTTATGGGACGCAGCAAAGGCAGTGCTAAGAGGGAAATTTATTGCTCTAAATGCCTATATCAGAAAAGAAGAAAAGGCAAAAATTCAGGAATTAACTATCCATTTGGAAGAACTGGAGAAAGAACAGCAAGCTAACCCCAAAGCAAGCAAAAGGAAAGAAATAACAAAGATTAGAGCACAAATAAATGAAATTGAAAACATGAAAACAATAGAGAAAATCAATAAGGCCAGAAGTTGGTTCTATGAGAAAATCAATAAGATTGATGGGCCCTTAGCAAGATTGACAAAAAGAAGAAGAGAGAGGATGCAAATAAATAAGATCAGAAATGGAAGAGGAGACATAACTACTGACCTCACAGAAATAAAGGAGGTAATAACAGGATACTATGAACAACTTTACGCTAATAAATACAACAATTTAGAGGAAATGGACGGGTTCCTGGAAAGACATGAACAACCAACTTTGACTCAAGAAGACATAGATGACCTCAACAAACGAATCACAAGTAAAGAAATTGAATTAGTCATTCAAAAGCTTCCTAAAAAGAAAAGTCCAGGACCAGATGGCTTCACATGTGAATTCTACCAAAGGTTCCAGAAAGAATTAGTACCAATTCTCTTCAAACTCTTCAAAAAAATCGAAGTGGAGGGAAAACTACCTAATTCATTCTATGAAGCCAACATCACCCTCATACCAAAACCAGGCAAAGATATTACAAAAAAAGAAAACTACAGACCAATCTCTCTAATGAATACAGATGCAAAAATCCTCAATAAAATTCTAGCAAATCGTATCCAACAACACATTAAAAGAATTATACATCATGACCAAGTAGGATTCATCCCAGGTATGCAAGGATGGTTCAACATAAGAAAATCAATTAATGTAATACACCATATCAACAAATCAAAGCAGAAAAATCACATGATCATCTCAATTGATGCAGAGAAGGCATTCGACAAGATTCAACATCCTTTCCTGTTGAAAACACTTCAAAAGATAGGAATACAAGGGAACTTCCTTAAAATGATAGAGGGAATATATGAAAAACCCACAGCTAATATCATCCTCAATGGGGAAAAATTGAAAACTTTTCCCCTAAGATCAGGAACAAGACAAGGATGTCCACTATCACCACTATTATTCAACATTGTGTTGGAGGTTCTAGCCAGAGCAATTAGACAAGAAAAAGAAATATAAGGCATCAAAATTGGAAAGGAAGAAGTAAAACTATCACTGTTTGCAGACGATATGATACTATACGTCGAAAACCCGGAAAAATCCACAACAAAACTACTAGAGCTAATAAATGAGTACAGCAAAGTAGCAGGTTACAAGATCAACATTCAAAAATCTGTAGCATTTCTATACACTAGTAATGAACAAGCTGAGGGGGAAATCAAGAAACGAATCCCATTTACAATTGCAACTAAAAGAATAAAATACCTAGGAATAAATTTAACTAAAGAGACAAAAAACCTATATAAAGAAAACTACAAAAAACTGCTAAAAGAAATCACAGAAGACCTAAATAGATGGAAGGGCATACCGTGTTCATGGATTGGAAGACTAAATATAGTTAAGATGTCAATCCTACCTAAATTGATTTACAGATTCAATGCAATACCAATCAAAATCCCAACAACTTATTTTTCAGAAATAGAAAAACCAATAAGCAAATTTATCTGGAAGGGCAGGGTGCCCCGAATTGCTAAAAACATCTTGAGGAAAAAAAACGAAGCTGGAGGTCTCGCGCTGCCTGACTTTAAGGCATATTATGAAGCCACAGTGGTCAAAACAGCATGGTATTGGCATAAAGATAGATATATCGACCAATGGAATCGAATAGAGTGCTCAGATATAGACCCTCTCATCTATGGACATTTGATCTTTGATAAGGCAGTCAAGCCAACTCACCTGGGACAGAGCAGTCTCTTCAATAAATGGTGCCTAGAGAACTGGATATCCATATGCAAAAGAATGAAAGAAGACCCATCTCTCACACCCTATACAAAAGTTAACTCAAAATGGATCAAAGATCTAAACATTAGGTCTAAGACCATAAAACAGTTAGAGGAAAATGTTGGGAGATATCTTATGGATCTTACAACTGGAGGCGGTTTTATGGACCTTAAACCTAAAGCAAGAGCACTGAAGAAGGAAATAAATAAATGGGAACTCCTCAAAATTAAACACTTTTGTGCATCAAAGAACTTCATCAAGAAAGTAGAAAGACAGCCTTCACAATGGGAGACAATATTTGGAAATGATATATCAGATAAAGGTCTAGTATCCAGAATTTATAAAGAGATTGTTCATCTCAACAACAAAAAGACAGCCAACCCAATTACAAAATGGGAAAAAGACTTGAACAGACACCTCTCAGAAGAGGAAATACGGATGGCCAAGAGGCACATGAAGAGATGCTCAATGTCCCTGGCCATTAGAGAAATGCAAATCAAAACCACAATGAGATATCATCTCACACCCACCAGAATGGCCATTATCAACAAAACAGAAAATGACAAGTGCTGGAGAGGATGCGGAGAAAGAGGCACACTTATCCACTGTTGGTGGGAATGTCAAAGGGTGCAACCACTGTGGAAGGCAGTTTGGCGGTTCCTCAAAAAGCTGAATATAGAATTGCCATACGACCCAGCAATACCATTGCTAGGTATCTACTCAAAGGACTTAAGGGCAAAGACACAAACGGACATTTGCACACCAATGTTTATAGCAGCATTATTTACAATTGCAAAGAGATGGAAACAGCCAAAATCTCCATCAACAGAAGAGTGGCTAAACAAACTGTGGTATATACATACGATGGAATATTATGCAGCTTTAAGACAAGATAAACTTATGAACCATGTAATAACATGGATGGACCTAGAGAATATTATGCTGAGTGAATCCAGCCAAAAACTAAAGGACAAATACTGTATGGTCCCACTGATGTGAACGGACATTCGAGAATAAACTTGAAATATGTCATTGGTAACAGAGTTCAGCAGGAGTTAGAAACAGGGTAAGACAATGGGTAATTGAAGCTGAAGGGATACAGACTGTGCAACAGGACTAGATACAAAAACTCAAAAATGGACAGCACAATAATACCTAATTGTAAAGTAATCATGTTAAAACACTGAATGAAGCTGCATCTGAGCTATAGGTTTTTGTTTTGTTTTGTGTTGTTTTGTTTTGATTTTACTATTATTACTTTTATTTTTTTCTCTATATTAACATTCTATATCTTTTTCGGTTATGTTGCTAGTTCTTCTAAACCAATGCAAATGTACTAAGAAATGATGATCATGCATCTATGTGATGATGTTAAGAATTAATGATTGCATGTGTAGAATGGTATGATCTCTAAATGTTGGGTTAATTTCTTTTTTTCCGTTAATTAAAAAAAAAAAAAAAAGAGAAGGGATAATTGGAGATGAAGGGATACAGACTGTACAACGCGACTGGATATAAAAACTCAGAAATGGACAGCACAATACTACCCAATTGTAATGCAATTATGTTAAAACACTGAATGAAGCTGCATGTGAGGTATAGGTTTTTTGTTTTTGTTTTTTTTGTTTTTTTTTCTTTCTATTATTGTTTTAATTCTTATTCTGTTGTCTTTTTATTTCTTTTTCTAAATCGATGCAAATGTACTAAGAAATGATGAATATGCAACTATGTGATGTTATTAAGAATTACTGATTGTACATGTAGATTGGAATGATTTCTAATTGTTTTGTTAATTCTTTTTTTAATTAATAAAAAAAAAATTCAAAAAAAAAAAAAAAAAAAAAAAGAAAGTAAAAAGACAGCCTATACAATGGGAGTCAATATTTGGAAATGATATATCAGACAAGGGTCTAGTATCCAGAATATATAAAGAGATTGTTCAACTCCACAACAAAAAGACAAACAACCAAATTACAAAATGGGCAAAAGACATGAACAGACACTTCTCAGAAGAGGAAATACAAGTGGCTAAAAGGCACATGAAAAGATGCTCAACTTCCCTGTCTATTAGGGAAATGCAAATCAAAACCACAATGAGATATCACCTCACACCCACTAGAATGGCCATTATCAACAAAACAGAAAACGACAAGTGCTGGAGAGGATGTGGAGAAAGAGGCATACTTATCCACTGCTGGTAGGAATGGAAAATGGTACAACCACTGTGGGAGGCAGTTTGGCGGTTCCTCAGGAAGCTAAGTATAAAATTTCCATGTAATCCGGCAATACCATTGCTAGGTATCTATTCAGGGGACATGAGGGCAAGGACACAAACAGACATGTGCACATCAATGTTTATAGCAGCATTATTTACAACTGCCAAGAGATGCAATCAGCCTAAATGTCCATCAACAGATGAGTAGCTAAACAAGCTGTGGTATATACATATAATGGAATATTAGGCCACTGTAAGACAGAATAAAGTCATGAAGCAGGTAACAACATGGATGGACTTTGAGGACATTATGCTGAGTGAGATTAGCCAGGAACAAAAGGACAGATAATGTATGGCTTCACTGACATGAACCAACATTAATGAATGAACTTGGAGAATTTCAGTTAAGAACAGAGGGCACCCCCAAGAGAACCTCTTCTGTTGCTCAAATGTGGCCTCTCTCTCCAGCCAACACAACAAGCAAACTCACTGCCCTCCCCCTGTCTACGTGGGACATGACTCCCAGGGGTGTGAACCTTCCTAGCAACATGGGACAGAAATCCCAGAATGAGCTGAGACTCAGCATCAAGGGATTGAGAAAACCTTCTCGACAAGCGAAGAGTGGAATGAGACAAAGTGTCAATGGCTGAGAGATTCCAAACAGAGGCGAGAGGTTATCCCGGAGGCTATTCTTAACGCATTAAGTAGATACCACCTTGTTATCCAAGATGTAATGGAGAGGCTGGAGGGAACTGCCTGAAAATGTAGAGCTGTGTTCCAGTAGCCATGTTTCTTGATGATGATTCAACGATACAGCTTTCACAATGTGACTCTGTGATTGTGAAAACTTTGTGTCTGATGCTCCTTTTATCTACCCTTGTCAACAGATGAGTAGAACATATGGAATAAAAATAAATAATAGGGGGAACAAATGTTAAAATAAATTTAGTTTGAAATGCTAGTGATCAATGAAAGGGGTATGGTATGTAAAATTTTTTTTTCTGTTTTCTTCTTATTTTTCTGTTGTCTTTTTATTTCTTTTTCTGAATTGGTGCAAATGTTCTAAGAAATGATCATGATAATGAATATGCAACAATGTGATAATATTGTGAATTACTGATGATATATGTAGAACAGAATGAGCATATATTCAGAACGTTTGTGTTTCTTTCTTGTTTTTTTTTTAAATTAAAAAAAATTAAAAAAAAAAAAAGGAACAGAGGGCATCAGGAGATAGAAAAAAGGTAGACATTGGGTAACTGGAGCTGAAGAGATACTGATTGTGTGACAGGACTGATTGTAAAAATCCAGAAATGGATACACAATACTTCCTAATTGTAGCACAGTAATGTTAGTAAACAGAATGAAGCTGAATGTGAGAATGATAGAGGGCGAAGGACTGGGGGCACAAATGAAACCGGAAGGAAAGATAGACGATAAAGACTGAGATGGTATATTCTAGGAATGCTAGAGTGTACAATGATAGTGACTAAATGTACAAATTAAAAAATGTTTTTGCATGAGGAAGAACAAAGGAATGTCAATATTGCAGGGTGCTGAAAATAGATGGTAATTCATATTTTGAAACTTTAACTTATGTGTGCGGCTAAAGCAAAAAGTGTTTATTTGGTACAAAATTTATATTTAGAGTAGCATATTTCCTGATATAACTTATACGGACAGTTTAATTGAATACTATAAGTACACAGAACCTTGAATAGGGCATGAGATTTTGTAGGTTTGTCCAGAAGATGTCCCATTAAATCCCAAAGTGATTTGAACAGTGAATAAAAAAGTATGCGCAAAGTTCCCTTGGGGGAATGGCGAGAAAGGGGGAAAATTCAACTTTCCCATTTGGAGAACTTCTGATATTCTCACAAGCAGTGGAGACAACCAAATCAATAGGCCAAGTCCTCAGTCTTGGGAATTGTTCACATGAAACTTAACCCCACAAAGGATAGACTAAACCTACTCAAAATTAGGCTTAATTCGGGGATGGGAGAGGTTTGCAAAGGCAACTGGTGGATCGGGATGAGACAAAGAACAAACACTGAAACCTCCTGGGTGCCTGGGCTCCCCTGCATGTTTTCCCAGCCGCCCACAGCCTGTCTGGGCTGGGGGCGACCAGCACCCCAGGGGACCGAGGGGCCCAGCAGTGCCTGAGCTGGCTAAGCAGCAGCACAACCCCAGAGAACCTCTTTTGTTGCTAAGATATGGCCTATCTCTCTCTCAGCCAACACAGCAAGCAAACTCACTGTCCTCCCCCTCTCTACATGGGACATGGCTTCCAGTGGTGTAAACCTCCCTGGCAATGTGGGACAGAAATCCTAGAATGAGCTGGGACTCAGCATCAAGGGACTGAGAAAACCTTCTTGACCAAAATGGGGAAGAGAGAAATGAGACAAAATAAAGTGCCTGACTGAGAGATTTCAAACAAAGTCAAGAGGTTATCCTGGAGGTTATTCTTACGTATTATATAGATATCCCCTTTTTAGATTAAGTTACATGAGGCTAGGGGAGGTGCCTGAAATTGAAGAGCTATGTTCCAGTAGCCATGTTTCTTGAAGATGATTGTATAATGTATAGCTTTCGCAGTGTGACTGTGAAAATCTTGTGTCTGATGCTGCTTTTATCTACGGTATGGACAGATGAGTAAAATATACGAATTAAAAATGAATAATAGGGGGAACAAATGTTAAAATTAAAAATATATATATATTGGATAGATGGAAATACTAGTGGTCAATGAGAGGGAGGGGTAAGGGGTAAGGTATGTATGAGTTTCTCCTTTTTCTTTTTATGTCTTTTTCTGGAGTGATACAAATGTTCTAAAAAATGATTAAGGTGAGGAATGTACAACAATGTGATGATTGTGAGCCACTGACTGTATACCATGTATGGAATGTTTGTATGTTAAGAATGTATGTACTTGACGTTGTATAAATTAAAATTTAAAAACAAAACCTCTAAGGACAGAGAAAAAGAAAAACCAACCAGATTCCATTTCCCATTTAGCTGGGGCTCCTCAACATTTGATCTAACATAGCTGGGTGAGTTGCCTGTGTCGATTTACCTTAGCTAAAAGGATTTTAAAAAGTACTTTCCACAGGTAATTCATCCAGAATATGGATTAAGATTTTAAAGAGCTACAAGAAGGGGCTCTGAGCAGCTAAAATACACGTTTAAAACTCATATATTTAATTCATAGCAGAGTACTTCAGGTTTTCATTTGCAGAGTATTTACTTTTATTGTACACACAATTTAGATAGGACTGGCATTAGTCGTCCTGTTTCCCAGAAGATTAAAAGCTAAGAGGGTACAAAAGGGCTGTTACTGATAGGCACACTAATTGAAGGAAGTGAGAAATCACATATAAAGAAAGGTAGTAGTACAGAGGTTAGGAACACTGGCTCTACAGTCTGGGATAATCCAAGTACCAAAATGAATGGCAGTAATGGATTATCACCCACTGCATAAAATAAGATTCCACAAGTCCATATAGAAAATTAATAAGTGAATGGGTGGGGGGTGAAGAAAGGAAAGCTCTTCTTAATTGAGGAAAGACAACCAATAAATGTAGAAGGAACAATGAAATTAGAAAAATTACCATTCTGCTACCTCATAGTAATTAACAGGGATAAGAGTAGTTCATATGGCTGTTAAGACATGTAAAGTGCTTAGAACACTGCCTTGAAAAACATTAGTTATTATTATAATATCCCTGATCTTGTGGTCAGGCTGTGAGGAAGTCAAAGAAGTACGACCTATGACAAATTGGGAAGAAAGCATGGCATTTGTAACAAATACAGAGAAATCTGAGTTCAAGTCAAAGTTCCACCATTTTCTAACTATGTGGTGACCTTGGACAAATTTCTACATCTCTGAATCTCCACTCCTCACAGAATAATGGGATTAAGGATGCCTACACCTTGCAGGTTATGAGATAAGTATGTAAAACTCCAGAGTGTCTGGCACATAGTGCACCAGGAATAGGAGCTCTTTTTCCTTTGTCCATATAAGCTTGGTGATAATATATGACCATTGCCAGGTCTCATCTAGCACAACTCTCTGTAACAAGAAGGCAGCTCTTCTATATTCTGCCCAAGTCACTATTTTTTAAAATCCAAGTCAATCTAAACTCAAAAGGACAATAATGTGGTTAATGCTCAGCTGCTGTGTTCAATCGCTATTCAATCACACTCCCTCCCATGGCAGGCTGTCCCTTCAGGCAGCTAGTGTCTCTAACTCTGCTACCTTAGCCTCTCCTGGTTTGTGAGTATTGATTCTATCTGTCCAATTTGCAGGCTGCAAGATGTGTCTAAGCAACCAAGTACGCTGCCCTTGGCCAAAGGTCTGGCAGGATGGGGAGAGGAGAGTGACCAGGTTCAGTCCTAGGATTGCTAACCCAATCAGAGGGAATGGGCAATTCACAAACTTGGAGGTTAAAGAGGGTGAGCATCCAAGCTAATAACTTATCCTACAATCTCAGAGTAGATTTCTTTCACTTAATACAAGTCAAAAGCAAGCCACCCCACAGCTAGGACTAGAGGAATCATGCCTGCACAGTGGCCAACAGTGTCATCAAACAACTCGCTGGATGACTAGTAGGCTTTTGGTCCAGGAGCCACCACACACTTATAAATCATGTAACCTAAGATCCACAGGGGTCAGGCCCTTCTTGGAAAAGCTAGCCCAGATCAGGCTAGAGGGCTAGATGAGTGATGAGTGTGGCTAATACTAGTTTTGATGACCCCAAAAAACCTTGCTGCAACTGTTGGTGGCAGCAGTGGCAGACAGGTTAGGAAGCTAGCCAGGTCAGAGAAAGCTAAGGTAAGGCTGGTGAGGACCAGGCTCAGCAGTAGGCCAGGCCTAGGGAATGCCAAGGAGCTTGTAGTCAATAATGACCTAAGAGCCAGAGACCAGGCAGCAGATCAAAGTCAGAGGTACATGTGAGGGAGAAAGTCAAAAGCCACATTAGAGGTCAGAGATTAGAGGTCAAGGTAGAAGAGTAGTCACAAAACCATAGAAGCAGCCAGAAAGCAAGAAATATATTAGTACGAGAGGTCAAGTAAAGCAAAGGAAGCAAAAACCAGGAGCAGCAGTGAGGAAACTTTGGAAATGAGGGTTTACTGCCTTTGTTGTTTTTTTTTTTAATTGTGAAAAATGACATATATACAAAAAAGCAATAAATTTCAAAGCACAGCACAACAATTAAAGTTAAAGAACATTTCACAATTTGGTATTGGTTACAGTTCCACGATTTTAGGTTTTTCCTTCTAACTGCTCCAAGATACCAGAGACCAAAAGAAATAGCAATATAATGATTCAGCAGTTATTTGTTAAATCCTATCTCCTCTTTTATAATTCTATCTTTCCTTTGATCTTTCTCCCAATCTTTAGGGGTATTTGGGCTATAATCATTCTAACTTTTTCATATTGGAATGGGCTCTTGATAATATGGGATAGGGGGATGGAACTAGTTGATGCTCTGGAGAGGCAGGCGCCTTTGGGTTTCAGGACTTATCCGACGGAACCCATCTGGAGGTTGTAGGTCTCTGGAAAGTAATCACACAGTGCACAGAAACCTTTGTAGAGTCTCAGGTAAAGTCTTGGTGTTCTTCAGGGTTGGCAGGAATGATTTTGGTTGATCTGCCTTAGTTTCTGATGAAGCAGAAATAAACTACCAAATTGTGGCCTTTATTTGAAAGAAGGTGACTTAACACAGGGAGATGGTGAGTTGGCCCACCAACTCACTGATGAGAAGTATACAGGATCAGCAGTAAGAATGGAATCAGGTAGGCACAAAGGAAGGCAGCCACCACTACAAAGAGGTGATTCACCAAAGGACAACTGCAAAATCCCCTCTGTTCTGGTACCAGCATACTGGCTTGCCATACTGTAAGTTTAGGTATTACAGCCTTATATTTGAGGAGCTGACACCAAATGGTTTGTGGTGGATGGGCCAGGCCTTCATGGTCTTACTAGCTGGATTAAAGGGGACAGAGTAAACCAGTATGTTTTTCTATAGCGTGACACATCTCTATTCAAAGGAACTTCAATGACTACCTCACAGGTACTCACTGGGCAAAGGTTCAAGAATATCAGCAATTTTCCCATACAACATTTGGCCTCTGGTGGTAGGAGGAAAGACATGCCCACCAATGTCAATTACCAACTTCAAAGGCTACAGATACTCTCCAGATACTCTATTTTCCTTATTTATTTAGGATCTCAGAGAATGTCTATAGTATATGAGGATGGGGGGTTGCAGTTATCTTTTAGTGATTTGGGTAGAGAAGCCTTCCTATGTGTCTACCAGAATCAGTTCTGTTTTTATTTCTGTCCAAGTGAGCTGAGTCACCAAAGAGACTGGGCCTTGCAAAAACTGAAGGTGAAAGTTGTAAGGGATGTCATCAAGCTGACCCACTGGCACAGGAGCAGCAATGGTAGAGAACTAGCCATGTCAGGGAGGGGTGTGGGAATGGGCACAGTAGGCCTGGTAATTTACCTAATCAGAAGTGGTCAGGCCTTGAAAGTTGGCCTGGGGCAGAAATGAGAAGGAAGGTCCAGAGTTCAAGATCCTGGCAAGAGTTACACAAGTGGCAAGGTGTTGAGAGCTATTTTCTCTTTGTTTTGATTCTACTGCCTGCTAATAAAAAGTACCTATTTTCTCAAGGGTGCAGAGTATGGCTAAGCAGGAGGAAGACAGCAGTCTAATAATAATAGTTAACGTGTATATACTTCCTACAAGCCAGGCACAATTTTAAGCACTTTATATGTATTAACTTGTTCAACCCTCATAACAACCCTATAAAGTGGCTACACATAAGAAAGCTGAGGACTGAGGGGTTAAGAAATGTGTCCATGGTCACACAGCTGCACCCAGGAGTAAGTGGGATTGGAACCAAGGCAGTCTGGTTACAAAGTCCATGTCCTTATCACTACACTCAACTGCCTCTCACTTTCCCATATTGACCCTCAGGTATCTAATGCTCTCAGGTTTTAATATAAATGCAAGGATCAGGAAGCCCAACAGAAAAAAGAGTCAAGGATATAAATAGGAGGAAACCTGAAAAAAAAAAAAAGATTAAGTATGTGAAGAGATCCTTAGGCTGCTCTTTTATTATTAGAAAAATGCAAATTAAAGTGACAATGAGAAATCACTTTAAATCCAAAATGCTGACAAAAGTTAGCAAGCTGCAAAACGCCAAGTGTTCATGAGGACATGTGGATCTGGGACTCTTCATGTACCGTCAAGGTATATATTGGTGCAGCCATTCTGGAAACCAATCTCGTAGTACTCTGTCAAACTAAGGTACCCTACGACCCAGCACCTCTGCCTCTGAGTATATTCCAGAGAAATTCTCACAAAGGTCCATAAAGGGACACTTGGGAGAAGCTCATCGCAGCTTCTGCAACAGTGGGGAGTTTCAGATGATAAAAGTGTCCCTCACTAGGGGATAGATAAGTTAAATGTGGTAGATATATACTATGAAACATTGCACCAGCAGGCTGAATATCTGTGCAGCAACATGGACAGATATCTATTTATGCAGACTGTTGAGCTTTTGTTCCAAAAGTTTATTTCTTCCAGGGAGTCTGTAATTTGCAGAACTTCTCATTCTTATGCTGATCTAATTCTTTAGTGATTTTGAGGACTGGAGAACCAGTGAACACACTGAACACCCTGAAGTTCACTAAAGGCCATCACATATGCCATACGCTCAGTTGGAAGTGTCTCCCCTGCTTCAAATGGTTAGTGCTCATTCATCTTTGGGCTCCTCCTCAGCAACAGTGTCACCAATGCCACTGAATCTTCTGACTCCCAGCTTGGGTCCATGTCTTTCCTCCTCTGCACAGCACCCAGTACTCACCTTCACGACAGGTAGCCCTTGTCATCTTGTACCCTGACTGCCTGTTCACTTTTTTTTTTGCTTGGGCAGGCATGAACCTGGGAATTGAACTCGGGTCTCCGGCATGGCAGGTGAGAACACTGCCTGGTGAGCCACCTTGGCCTGCCCTGCCTGTTCACTTTCATTTGCCTTTTTTACTAGACTATGAGGCAAGGGCTGTATCTCAACTTAATTTCCCAGCTCCTAGCCCATTGCCAGGATCACAACAAGCAACAGATGTTTTCTGAATGAGGTACATAAATAAATAAATGAATGATGACTAAATGAAATGACTATCTTATTTGGTGGGAAATGGGGAAAAAAGGTAGAAGGCAACTGTCTCAACCCTCTTCAGTCTTCTCCCTCCTGAGGGTCTAAACTAGGCCACAGGTTAAGCTGTGGAAAACTTCTATCTTCCTCTCCTAAGCAATGGGCCCTTCTTGAGCTCAAGGCAGTTCTTAGATAAGCAGAGGAAATGAACAGGAGGGTGGCTCCTATGTGGCAGCTCTTAGAACGTACAAAACTTCCTCCAGAGCCACAGACCCCAAAAGACATGTTTAATTTGCTGATCAGGTTGTAATTAGATTATTGGTGGAAGCACATGTAGGACGGGTGGCTTGCACTGACCTTGATGAGTACTGGGTAGTCACAATGCATGGGTGAGCACTTGAATTCAGTGTTGTTAAAGTTTTTTGCTCTCAGTGGCCAGAGGGGCTGGGGTCATCACATTGTTTAGGGAAAAGCGAGGAAACCTCTGGTGTGAACTGAAGCCTAGGCTGGCCAGACACAGCAAAGACAGCTAGCGAGCAGCTGGAGTTGGTGAAGCAAGAAAGGCAGTGAACCAAGCTCCAGGTCACCCCAAACAATTTCAGACTTCAAGAGGAACTACGCCACCCCAGCCGCCCATTTACCCTCTCCCCTGCTAAATTTAAAGCATGGGGCGACTATGATGAGTGTCATGGGTCCCAAGGAAAAGATAAAGAGGAGATAAATCTATTCTCCACCCAGTACACACCTTGCTGAAAGGCAGGAGGTTTGCTGGAAAGTTGAATGAGCTGTGGCTCATTCAGCACCCTGGTCTATCCGCTGCTCAGGAAAGCAGGGTGGCCTGACCAAAGGGACTGGCATTTGTTAAATCTCAAGGTCCTTGTCATGGGGGCATGGGTTGGGGGGTGGTGAGGGTGGGGACAGCAATTTTCTTTTTTAAAATTAGCTTCCTTATGAATGAATTAAAGATTAGGTAGGAAGTAAGGTAATTATGTAGAAAATGTGTCCCAATCTTAGCAAATGAGGATAATAATCTCTTGTTTACTTACCTCAAAAGGTAAAGATCAATAATCATAATAAAGCAGCTATAGCATGTTAAGCATTGTACATTCATTACTTAAGATCCTTATAACAACCCTGCAGAGATGTACTAGTCCTATTTTATAAGTGAGTAAACTGAGGCTCAATAAGATAACATGAATTGCCTAAGTGTACACATTAAATAAGCAAAGGAATCAAGATTTAAAAACCAGGTCTGTCTGGGTCCAAAACTGGTGCATGTTTCTTTCTTCCATACTGGCTCTCACCCATCTGACCTTTCCTTAATTTGTCATACCATCTTGTAGTAACTGAGCCCTATTATTTATTACCAGGGACAGTGATATTTTCAGATGGTAGGTAAAGCAAAGCAGGTCACAGCAGCTAGCTGCTGGGGGAGTACAATTCAGCTGAACAAGCATCAAAATTAGTGGTGGGCTCAGACACAGGTTAGATTATTAGTGGGTAAGGCTCAAGGAAGACATGGCACATTAAGCAGAGGACAAGGAAACAAGATTATCCATCACATGGTTTTCCAGCCTCGTCATTTCTGACAATTTCACAAAGTCTATTCTAAGTACATGCCCATGTCTTTCAAACTATGGTTCATAATATAGTTGCAAAAACATTGGGGCAATGTGGCCAAATTCTGGTTGTTAGGGCTTCATGTTACAGTATGGGCCTGAATGTACTTTTCCTAGGCAAATAACCCATAAGAACACAATGGGACTGGTATAATTCTGAGACTTCAGATGAAAATAAGAACAATAAGGAAAACAATAATATTAATAACAGCAGAGTCGATACCTATTGTACACTTGCTATGCGCTAGGCACTGTACTAAAGCAGTTTTATGTGTTTTAACTTAATCTTCACAACCGCCTTTTCCAGAGGAAGGTGCTATTATTATTTCTATTCTGCAGATGAGGAAACTGAGAGCTAGTAAGAAGGAGGGCTAGGTTTTAAACTCAGGCAGTCTCATTCCAGAGCTTGGGTGCTTCATCCCAATGTTATACAAAACTACACTCTGTGCTCCCCAAAGATGGCACTGTGCCTTGACCATCTATCTGGGCTTCCTTGCATATAGGGCCTAGCACACACTGAGTTTTTATTTACCCCCTAGAATTAATTTCTTGGTGCTGCTAAGTAGGGCATCCCTCACCCTGAATTTCAGAGTTAGTTTTTTAGTTTTAGGTATATACATTCATCACCATTAATTTTTCTTTTTCTGTTATTGTTGTTTTTTCCATCACCATTAATTTTTATCACCATAGATTTAACCATTGCTCTAGTTCATTGAGATCTTTTTTATGCCCCCAATTCTTCCCCCAACATCTGGCATTTATGAATGACCTCAATGAAATCAGTGATAAAACTATTTAATAGGACAGAGCCCTGTGGCTCACCACTAGAACCTGCTTTCCAGTCTGATATCATTCATATATAAACAATGAATCAGATCATTCACCATATTTACTTGTTTGACTATACTATTTATATTAGCTTACTAGAGCTGCCCTAATAAGATGCCACAAAATGAGTGAATTAAAACAATATAAATTTATTTTTCTCACCATTCTGAAATCAAGGTGTCAGAAGGGCTATGATCTCTCTGAAGGCACTAGGGAAAACTTTTTCCTTGCCTCTAGTTGTGGCAAACCTTGGCAGTTCCTTTGCTGGTAGTGGCAACATTTTAAGCCCTGCCTCTGTTTTGACATGGCCTTCCCTCTGAGTCTTTCTGTATCTCTGCAGCTCTAAATCTCCCTTCTGTTCTACAGAGACCACGCTGGATTTCTGTATGTAATTCAGTATGACTTCATTTTAAATTGATTACATCTACAAAGACCCTATTTCTAAATAAGGTAACATTCACAGGTACAGGAAGTTTAGGCTACGATATATCTTTTTGAACACAATTTAAGCTACAACACTATTCTCCACATGATATGTTGTTCATGTGGATATAGTGACAGACAGCCAAATATCTTGCTGAAAGCCAGACACACCCACCCATCTAGACTGACAGCTATATATGACAGCAATAATAATTAATAATTATTAATTAATAATGTGTGCAACACATGGCTCACAGTGGGTCCAGCATCTTTTAAAGAAAAGATGTAGAACTGGGCCATATCATAGTCCCTAAAATGAAAGAGGGCACTTACAAAGTAGCTAAACTGGATGAGTGCTGGCTGCTCTCCTATCCCCAAGTGACATAATTCATAGAGACAGAGCACAGGACACAGGACCTCAGGATGGTATGTGGCATTGGAGATGCCAATCTGGATGGGGATGGAGGAGGAGGTATTACTCTGAGACTGTCACGTTAGGCAAATGAGCTGGCACTGCTTTCCAGGGAGGAATATCTTGGGTTGCCTGAGGTCGAGGTGTGCGTCTGCCAAACTGGAAACGGGTGCATGCTGGAATTGGAATATCATTACTATGAAACAGGATTATCTTGAGCAATGATTCCAAATGGGATTAGAAATGACTCTTTGTTACTTAGAGATAATCAGCCACAGCAGCAGTTGTGGGAGCAACGTCAAGCCCTGCACACTTTTCTGAGGGCACTGTGCTGACATTCCCGGCACCTGGCCAGCACCTCCACCCACCCTTCCTTGCTGGGAAATACTGGGCACTGAACTGGGTCAGGAAGATGGCCTCCTGGGATAAGAGCCAATTCTGCATCAAAGCACCCTGCTCTGGGGTTCCATGTTCAGGACCCAGCCTCTTGTCTAAAAATAACTTCCTCCTGAGAAGTTCACTAACTTCCTTCTGGGGTTACCCACAATCAGCAGCAAGAGGAGAGTATTTGTAATAATTATAATTAAGGTATTACTACTACTATTAACTGAAGTAGCAAACCCTTATTGAATAATGTAACTCAAACGCTTACTACATGGCAGGTATTGTTCTTAAGCACTTTACATGTAGTTACACATTTAAACCTCAGAAAGTCCTTTTCAGATAGATATGCATATTGTCCCCATTTTTTTGGCTGAGGAAACAATTACAGAAAAGTGAAAAAACTTGCTAAAGTACATAACTAATAAGAGACAGAGTTTGGACTTGAACCCACAGTCAACCACATATCTAAAAGGATCCTTTCACACCGTGAAAGGGTCATACATGGCCAGTCCTTTTGGTTAAGGCCTTTCCTTCACACTCTCTGGTCTTCAGACCCTGCCAGTTCCTCCCTTTAGCTCTGGCTATGCTCACAACGGTCCTTCCAGAAATGCTGTCCTTCTACTTTCTACCTCTGCCAATCAAACTTCTGTCTATCTTTCAAGTCCAACTCACGTGAAAGAGCCTCCTTTCAAGATCTAGCCTCTAAATAATTTGATCTCCCCCATCTAGCACTTCATGGTTTTCTCTACTGACCTCATTTTGCCTTGTTCTATAGTCCAAGTGGAAGTCAGTTTATTGACTGTCAGCTTCTATTAAGTATGTTTGTTTATTTTTACATTTCTTGAAATCAACCAACACACAATAGGTCATTAAGAAGCCCTGACTGTACTTATTTGACTCCTGGTCCCAGACCCCCCAATCCATCTCCATGATCTTGTTTCTTGCCCCATCCCTCCAGAGGCAGTGTAAGTCCAGTAAGAATAAAGATTTTGGGTTAGGAAAGAGTCAGATTCAAATCCCAGCTTGCCTTCTCACTAACTGCACAATCTTGGGCATCCTTGAGCTTCATTTTCCCTATCTGTAAAATAGAAATAATAATCCCTTCCTTTCAGGATTGCATTGAGAATTAGAGCCAATATAGAAGTGCTCAACATGGGCCTGGCAAACAGAAGGCGCCCAAACATCTATAGCCAAAATCATCACACAGGTGATGAAACAGCACAGAGCCCAGCCTCTTTGGAAAGAAGGGAGCCCCACTCAGCAGCATGAAGCCAGGCCAAGAATAGCCTGGTGATCCTGAAAAGGGGCTCTAGGTCCTTTAAGCAGGGGAGACCTCCTTGTGGTCAGAAGCCCTACAGAGCTGCATTCAAGCACAGATGCAGGAGTGCTACACCTGCTCTCGAGTGCTACACCTGCTCTCTTTGGCCAGCCAGCAAACAGTCTCCCAGAAAGGCTGCCATTGGCTCTACCCTGCTGTAAGAATGTCAAATCTCTGCTCTAAGAACACCTGTGGAGCTGTTGTGGCCCACAGAGATAGGCATATAAAACTTCTGTAGGACAGCAATCTAGCTTGGACTGTTGGTTTCTTGGAGATAGAGTTTAAGCATATCCCCCTCCCCTACAAAGTAAGGTAGGGGGAAATAAACAAATGCTTAAAATAAATGACCTCTGTGAGAGGGAATTAAATGGTCTTCAGCCAAGGATGGTGGCATTTAAAAATTAGCAAAGCCCAGGTACCACATCCAGGAAGGCCTTGGCAAATGCATGGTATCCACTCATTAGCTCAGCTCCTCAGGGATCCTGGCCAAGCAGCAAAGGCAGTGCCGGGAACCAGTCCTTCCGATGCTGATGAAATGCACTCCAGGAGAAAAGGCAGAGGGAGGGAGACTCTTGTGGGGAATTTCAAACAGTTCTGCTGGAGCTTTGAGCTATGCCTTGTGATTCTCACCTTCTCCTCTGAGGCAGGAGCTTGCTTAAGCAACCAGCAGGCCCAAGTAGATTCAAATCTGCATTTGCCCCTTCTACTTTCTCTTCTTTAGGATCTTTGGTTTCTGAAGTACCACAATGGCCTCAATATATAGGTGGTCTCCTTGTATGGCAGTCCAGGGACAAGGAGTCCAAGCACAGTGTGGGATGCAAGCTCTCAATACTGTTCTCTGGACCTTCTCTTTTTTTTTTTTTTTTTTTTTTTTTTTTTTAAGGAAAGACAGAGAGAAGGAAGGAAGGATAGAAGGAAGGAAGGAAGGAAGAAAGGGAAACATTTTTAAACATTTTCTTGTTTTATTGTATTCTGTTTCTCCGTTTTTGTTACATGGGCTGGGGCCGGGAATCGAACCGAGGTCCTCCGGCATAGCAGGCAAGCACTTTGCCCGCTGAGCCACCGCGGCCCGCCCCTGGACCTTCTCTTTGCTATAAAGAAGAATCATATATATTTTGTGAACTTATATGAGCACATTAGATACCATTTGTAAGGTGAATTTATCACTGTATCATTAGTTATTATACTTCATGACATCACTGACGGTATAAATTCACAAATCTTCATTCTCTACTAACAATCAGAATATGCAATACTCTAATGAGACGTATATACTATCAACAAGAACCAAAAACATTCCAGGTGACCATTACAATATGAATTCATTTAAACACTGCAAACATTAATTGTTAGTATGTTACTGTACACAATTATAGTGAAAATTACAGAGACACGATATTACCATATCAAGATACTTCCATCACCCCCCAAATTTCTTGGTGCCCTTCCTCCTATACCCAAGCCCCGGCAACCACTGATCTGATTTCTGTTCTTATAGTTTTGCCTTTTCTAGAATGTCAGATAAATGAAAACACACAGTAGATAGATTTTTGTGTTTGGCATCTTTCACTTAGCATGCTTGCTTTGAGATTTAACCATGGTGCTGCATGTATCAGTAATTTGTCCTTTTTTATTGCTGAGTAGTAGTACAGCCATCATATAGATGCACCACAATTTGTTTTCCATTCACCAGTTGATGGACATTTGAGTTATTTCTAGCTTTTAGTGATTATGAATAAAAGCTGCTATAGACATTTGCACACAGATTTTTTTGCTGACATATGTTTTCATTTATCTTGTATACATACCTAAGAGTTGGGATTGCTGGATTGTATGGTAAATGTGCTTCAAATTTATAAGAAAGTTCCAAAGTGTTTTCTAAAGCAGCTATTTCACATTTCTGTCAGCAATGCATGAGAATTATTCTGCAACCTTGTTAGCACTTGGTATTGTCAATTTTTCTAAATTTTAGCCATTGTAATAGGTGTGCAATGGTATCTGTCATTTTAATTTGTATTTCTCTAATAACTAATAAAGCTGAGTATCTTTTCTTTATTTGCCATCTATCTCTTCTTTAAAGTGTCTGCTCAAATTTTTTGACCTTTTTTTTAAAAATTCAGATACCTTATAACTGAGTTGTAAAAGTTCTTTATATGTTCTGAATACGCAACTTTTTCTATCAGACGTGTATTTAGACAACATCTTTTTTGAGGAATTAGAAATTATAAGGATCTAAATCATACAACTTTTCTTCTAAACCATTATCCCTTGCCCATACACTCTGATAAAAGGACCAGGAAAGGCTTAAACTTTCAATTTACAAATACCTTAGTGCTAATGGACAGAAGATCAAGCAGTAGATATCTGCTATAAGTCAAGAGACTATTTTACCTCCATTATAAGTACCCAACCAACACTAGGACTTTAAGGAAAACTACATCTGGAGAAATGGCTGTCTAATGAACAGTTTTTGGCCTCCCAGGCTCTGCACCGCCCAAAGCCCTGTTCTGGCCCACCAGGCTTCTGGAATGGTCAACAGTCGTCACACTCCATTGCTGGCCATTGTCCACTGGGGAAGGTAGGAGGCTCCCAATCCATCCTTCAGTGAATGGGCAAACAGTGGAGCCTGTGGCTCCATGGACATCAAAGTTGAGCAAACAAGCCTGGCAGCGCTGCCTCTCTGCCTACACATCCTGCAAATGCCATCTGAAGGGGTTTCCCCGAGGGGGTCATGACTTTCAGCTTGTCATAGCACACATCAAAGTTTGCACCACACACGAACTGGGTGCATGGGTTCGAATCAAGTCGCCCGAGAACGGATACGCAGCCATTGTGTCCAATTTTAATCCTGTGTTTTCCCAAGTAATTAAGCCTTCTTGCTTATGAACTTGTGACTAAGTAAAGCATCACCAAGAGGTTGTAACATCAAAGTGTCTTCCACCGTCTGTCCGCGTTTGGTAAAATTGGATTTCTTTCCCTTCTTAAAGAAAAACTAATTGAATTTAGCTGAAGGCTGAGTATATTTGCACGAGCCAGTTGAAGGCTATGCTAAATCAGAGTGATCATGATGGGATCCTGTGGCTTAGTCTTTAGATGGGCTGGGTCAGAGTGCAATACAGAATGCGGCACCCAGACTCAGGCTGAACAAGTGCCTTGTGGCACGGGGCTCACAGAGGGCTCACTATGGAGAAGTCCTAAAGCCAATACTATACCCCAAGCTGTTTCTAGGGCTGGCAAAAGGACTGTCCCAGTTAAATGCTGGTAAATATTTGGCAGAACGGCTGCTGAAGACAATGGCCATTGCATTACTCAAGCCCACAACGTCATCAGTCCAAGTGAGGTTCTAAAGGCAAAGGCCATTACCGCTTATTCTATAAATCCCCATAGCCTAGCACAGCAGTGCCTGAATCATAATATAGTTTTAAAAAAATGCTTGCCAGATGCATAAAATTATAATATAAAGGGATGCTAGAACACAGTTTCTGAAGAATCAAAACTTTCTGGACAACTCCCCCTCTATCTTTTTTTTCACTTTGTCAGGAAACTTCAATCTAAATTAATACTCAATTTCAAAAATTACTCATTACAGTAAGTACAGCATGGTCCCATATATGTCAAATTATAAGCAAACACAAATGTAGATACATGTATAATGATTAATCTCTGGATAGAGGGATTTTAAGTGATTGCTGCTTTTTTCTATTATTTTTACAAAAATAATAAATCTATTTTCAGAAAAGAAAATCTGTGGTTCAATTCTAATACAATTATCTTTCCTTTTACCAATGTGATTTCTGATCTGGATATAGTTTTCACTCTCCTGTGTACAATTTATACATGTATTTTAATTTAAGTTACCTTAAACCCTTTTTAGAAATAAGGGAATAAGTTTTTAAGCTATATTCCTATGTATACCTTTTGCATTTTTTACTACAGTATTATATTTCACAAGAAGTTAAGCACCCTAAGGACAGAGACTACTGTACTGTTAATCTCTAAGACTTAACACAGTAACCAGCCCATTAGGCAAGTGAAGGTATGAAATGATTGGGCTATTCTCAAGATCTCACTCTTAAGTTTGTAAGCTACCAACATTTTAAAGGAGGTAAAGATTCTCTACTTTTAGCCTTGAACCAAGGGATGCTGCCCCTCTACCTTTCCTTACTCTAAATCAAATTCAAACGCCATGGTGGTATCTAAGACCTTGCCAATATAATTCCAGAAGGGTATGCTGATTGATTCTATCAGATTCAACACAATTTTAAAAAGACAAAACTTACTGGTAGCCCGTGCTGGTACAGACACTGTTAACCTGTCAAGGCTCTACTTACATAGCACCTTTCAAACGAGGCCTACGTACTCATCCTCACCAATGTACTCCTGGTACTCCCTTTCACCAGATTTGACTTTTCCTTTTTTCCCATAGTACTTCTTATCTTCTAATATATAGTTTATTTACATGTTTTAATTACTGTTTATTGTTTATACTTGTCTACCAATCCCCAACCCCACTAGTACATAAGCAAGCTCTATGAAGGCAAGGATTTTTGTCTATCATGGATGTATTCCAAGTACCTAGAACAATGCCTGGCAAATGGCAGGTGCCAAAAACATACTTGTGAAATGAGTAAATTAACTCAAACTGAGAGTGTGTTATTTTCAATAAGAATCTGTCCTCCTTGAAACTGGAAGGAAGACGGAGCTTAAAATGGATGCTTAAAAGCCAACAGTTAAATTGGAACTCTTGTGTATTACTGGTAGAAATGAGAAATAGTACAGTCACTGTGAAAACAGTTTGGCAGTTCCTCAAAGAGTTAAAAAGAATTACCATATGATCCAGCAATTCCACTCTTAAGTATATATCCAAAATAATTGAAAGCAGGGACTCAAACAGATACTTTTACACCTATATTCATGGTAGTATAATTCACAATAGCGAAAAGGTGCAAACAACTCAAGTGTTGGAGAATAATGGATAAACAAAATATGGTATATCACTTCCAGGAGGACGGTGGAACAGGATAAGCAGAGTTCTTCCCTGCACCATGGAACAATGAGAGAAGGGGCAGAAAAATGACTGGGATTGAAGTTTCTGGATGACAGTTACCAGAGAAGGTCACTACATTACATAGGGATGAAAAAGTGGAGAAATTGAAGTGGATAGAACAGGGTAAGTGAACTTGGGCTTGACCAACCAGGGGCAAAGAGCAGGGTGTGGGGAAGTACACGTCTGAAGGAGTAGATCACCCCTTCACTCCAGTCTATCACCACAGCAAATTTGGGAAATCTTCACAGGCAGCTCTGTACCCAGGAGCTCCCATGGGGAACCCAGATGTGCATGAAGTTTCCCACTGCAAACAGCCACCCCAATGGGTGCTACAAACAGCGCTCTACTGTGCGCCAGGGCCAACCGCCTGCTGTGCACTGGGACCAATGGCCTGGCATTTCCAAGAATGGGTGTGGGCAGGGGCAACTGAAATACCCAGCCACATAAAGCAAGGTCATCCCAAGTGGGAACATGGGGGCCACTAGACCCATGAGGCCCATAAGGGGAGTCTCCACTGAAGTATGCACTGCTCACTTCCCAGGCCCGGCGTTGGTGGCTCTTAGTGCACACGGAGATCAGTGGCCCTGGAGGGAATTACACTGGTCTCCATCTTGCTCAAATGGCTGCAAGAGGTGGGGAGAGGCAGGCTTGAGAGCAATAGGTAGCTCAAGAGTGCCATCTGTTGAGAAGTCACAAGTAGATGCATCCATTCCATGAGATCTGGGCCTTGGTTTGGCGGGGAATTACTGACAAACCAAGTACAAATGGGGATGTTTAGTGCATACTGAAGCAAATCCAAAACCTTAGGCGAATAAAGGAAACCAACTTATAAAACAACCTTATCAAGATATTCAAAAGCAACAGAAAATCACAAAGCATGTGAAGATCCAGGCAGGTATGACACAGTCAAATAACCAAATTAGAACAGCAGAGGGGATCCGAATTTGGAACAACTAATCAAGGATGTTCATACATAGCATAAAAGATATCAAGAAGACACTGGAAGACCATAAAGAAGCTAAGACCATAAAGAATAAATAGAAAAATAGCAGATCTCACAGAGATGAAAGATATTGTAGACTAAATTAAAAATATACCAGCAACACACAGCAACAGATTTGAAGAGGTAGAAGAATGAAAATGTGAGCTAGAAGACAGGACAATTGAACTCAAGTGCACAACAGAACAAATGGCAAGAAAGATGGGAAAAACGGAAAATTTCAAGGAAAACAATCGGCAACACAAAGTGCACAAACATAAGAATCATCAGTGTCCCAGAAGGAAAAGAGAAGGGTAAAGGGTTAGGAAGGTTAGTTGAAGAGATAATGGGGGAAAACTTCCCAACTATCAAAAGAGACTTAAATATGCAAATCAAGAAGACAAAGAGCCCCAAATAGAATAAATCCAAATAGGCCTACTCCAAGACAAATATTAATCAGATTGTCAAATGGTGAAGAGAAACACAGGGTCATGAAAGCAGCAAAAGAAAAGTGATTCACTAAATACAAGAGAAACCAAGTAAGACTGAGTTTAGACTACTTAATAGGCACCATGGAGGTGAGAAGGCAGTGGTATGATATATTTAAGATCTTGAATGAGAAGGATTTCCTGCTAAGAATTCTGTATCCACCTAAGCTGTCCTTCAAAACTGAGGGAGTAAAATCTTCTCAGACAAACAAAGGCTAAGGGAATTTGTCAACAAGAGACCTGCTGTATAAGAAATACGAAAGGGAGTTCTGTCAGCTGAAAAAAAGAGACAGGAGAGGGAGGTCTGGAGACAGAGGACCTCTCCCTCTGGAGAGGGAGGTCTATAATACAGAATTAAAGAGTATCAGTAAGGGTAACTTAAAGTATAAAAAGAGAGAGAGAAAGGGATACGCAGATCTGACGAATTAAAAACTCAAGGATAAGATGGTGAACTCAAGGACTGTTCTTACAGTAATAACTTTGAAATGTTAACAGATTTAACTTCCCAATTAAAAGATAAAGATTGGCAGATTAAAAACCATGATCCATCTATATGCTGCTTACAAGAGACTCATCTTAGATCTTGTATCTATTAGATATAAATAGACTGAAAGTGAAAGGATGGAAAAAGATCTTCTATTCTAGCCATAATCAAAAGAAAGTAGGAGTAGCTATACTAATGTCAGATAAAATAGACTTTAAATGTAAGGACATCATAAGAGACAAGGAAGGACATTACATATTAATAAAAAGGACAATTCACCAAGAAGAAATAACAACCACAAATGTGTTATGCTCCCAATCAAGGAGCTTCAAAGTACAAAAGACAAACAGTGGTGAAAAAGGGGAACAATAGACATTTCAACAGTAATAGTGGGAGACTTCAACACACCACTTTCCTCTATAGATGAACAACCAGACAGAGGATCAACGGGGAAATACAGAACTTAAACAATTTGATAAAGGATTTAGACCTTAAAGACATATATAGATTGTTATACTCCAAAAGACCAGGATATACATTCTTTTCTAGTGCTCATGGAATGTTCTCCAGGATAGATCATATGCTGGGACACAAAACAAGTCTTTATAAATTTAATAAGACTGAAATTATTCAAAGCACTTTCGCTGACCACAATGGAAAGAAGGTGGATATTAATAACCACCAAAGAACTACAACTTTCACAATTACATGGAGACTAAACAACACACTCTTAAATAATCAGTAGGTCAAAGAAGAAATTCCTAGAGAAACTGGTAAATATCTGGAGATGAATGAAAATAAGAATATAACATATGATTGTCTTTTTATTTCTTTTTCTAAATCGATGCAAATGTTCTAAGAAATGATGAATATGCAACTATGTGATGATATTAAGAATTACTGATTGTATATGTAGAATGGAATGATATCTTAATGTTTTGTTTGTTAATTTTTTTTAATTAATAAAAAAAGTTAAAAAAAAAAAAAAGGAAACAATTCCTACATGATGTATATTGTTTGGTAAAGTAATTCACAGAACAAGTTCATTACTGCCAAAAGTAAAGGCTTTCTTAAAAGGCTCTTTGCTGAAAGGTAATATCATTTAGTACTATCTTCTTCATGTTTGGGCAACCTCCCTTTTTACTCATTTTGAAAATATGTGAGTCTCTATTGGGATGACAAAAATAAAACTATAAATACTTTATCACAGAATACACTGGGGAAAAAAAAAGAGATTTTCAGAGATCTATACATAGTTGATTTCTAAATACCCCAAGGAGACAAAACTGACTGAAAAAAAAGCTTATTATTTTAAAAAATCATCCAAAGATACAGTCTACTCCCAGTAAACCCAGTTTCTTCCTCATAGTACTTCAGGATAAGATACAATTAAAAGAATCCCTTAAGAAATAATAATGTGACTTCAGTAGCTCAGATAATTAAGGGAAAAAGTGCTAAAACAGATTCATTTTAAAATCCTCTGAGGTATGGAAAAAATCAAAGGTGATGGTGGAATTATACATAGAAGACAGGACTTAACAAATGAAAATAGGACTTAACAAATGAATATGATTGCTGAATCATTAAATTGATATCTCTTTTAGTCTTCAGTATTTTAGAGCAGCTAAAAGTAAAAACCTAAAATTGTGAAATTGTAACCCAAGTCAAAGTCTGAAATATGTTCTATAACTAACTGTGGTACTGTGCTTTGAAATTTATAGCTTTTTTGTATATATATTATTTTTCACAAAATAAGAAGGGAAAAAAGTTGTTGTGATGATAAATAACTATTTAAGTCCTCTAGCCTCCTAAATTTTAGAGCAGCTAGAAGGAAAAATATGAGAGGATCGTATGGTAGCCATGACAAACTCTGGGATTTCTCCTGTACCACCTGCTGAAGAGTGCTTTGAAAAACTATTGCTTTTTTTTAATTTCTTTGCTTTGTATATATGTTATACTATATAATAAAAAAAAAAGTTTAAAAAAAAAAAGAATATAACATATGAGAACTTATGGGATGTGGCAAAGGCAGTGCTGAGAGGGAAATTTATTGCCCTAAATGCCGATATTAAAAAAGAAGGAGAAAAATCAAGGACTTCATTGCTCACCTGGGGGAACTAGAGAAAGAATGGCAAACTAATCCCAAAGCAAACAGAAGAAGAGAAATAACAAAGATCAAGGCAGAAATAAATGAAATGGACAACAAAAAAGCAACAGAAAGAATCAACCAAAAATTGCCGGGATGAGCCTGGCCCTGACACCATGGGATCAACAATGCCATCTGTATTAGTCAGGGTTCTCTAGAGAAACAGAATCAACAGGAAATATTCGTAAATATAAAATTTATAAAAGTGTCTCACGTAACCGTGGGAACGTAGAGTCCCCCCAAAATCTGTAGGGCAGGCTGTGAAGCTGACAACTCTAATGGAGGGTCTGGACGAACTCCACAAGAGAGACTCACCGGCCCAAGCAGAAAAAGAGCCTATCTCTTCTGAATCCTCCTTAAAAGGCTTCGGGTGATTAGATTAAGCATCACTCATTAAAGAAGACACTCCCCTTGGCTGATTACAATTGGAATCAGCTGTGGATGTATCTGACATGATCATGATTTAATTCTATGAAATGCCCTCAAAGCAAAAGACAGGCCAGCACTTGCCCAGCCAGACAAACAGGTACCACCACCTGGCCAAGTTGATACATGAACCTGATCATGACACCATCCTAACCAAAAGGGGAAAAAGAAGTGTAACAAATAAGATATCAGTGGCTGAGAGAGTTCAAACAGAGTTGAGAGGCTACTCTGGAGGTCAGTTAGACAATGCTACCTATCATAGCTTGCCAAACTCCAACCAAAACTAATCCTGCCAATCCTAAAGAACACCTAGGGTGTCAAATCTTTGTTAAGATTTGACAAAGGTTCTATGAACTAGGGTAACTTTGCAGAAAACTACAACTTCCAAATGGGTCCCTGGACCAGATAAGTCCTGAAATGCAGAGGGTCCAGCCTCTCCAGAACATCAACTAGTTCCATCTTCCTATCCCATATTATCAACAACCCTTTCAACAACAAAAAATTAAGACTGGGGCGGGCCGCGGTGGCTCAGCGGGCAAAGTGCTTGCCTGCCATGCCGGAGGACCTCGGTTCGATTCCCGGCCCCAGCCCATGTAAAAAACAAACAAACAAACAAAATACAATAAAACAAGAAAATGTTTAAAGATGTTTCCCTTTCTTCCTTCCTTCCTTCCTTCTCTCTGTCTTTCCTTCCCTTCCTCCCTCTTTCTTTAAAAAAAAAAAAAAATTAAGACTGGGCATAGCCCAAATATCCCTAAAGAGTGAAAGAAAGATCAAAGGTGATAGATTTACGCAGAGACGGTAGGGTTTAACAAGTGAGTACGACTGCTGAATCATTATATTGATATTTCTTTTAGTCTCCAGTATCCTAGAGCATCTAGAAGTAAAAACTTAAAATTGTGGAATTATAACCCATACCAAACTCTGGAATGTGTTCTACAGCTAATTGTTGCAATGTGCTTTGAGATTCATTGTTTTTTTGTACATGTTCTTTTTCACAAAAAAGAAAAAAAGTCAATTGCAATAATTAAAAAAAAACCCTAAAGTCATTATTATGTCCTATAAGGACCTATATGATCTAATACTTACAACAACAACAAAACAAAATAAAACAAAAAACAAAAGCCTGAAGTTGGTTCCTTTAGAAAATCAAAAAAATCAGTGGATCCCTTGCTAGACAAATAAGAAAAGAGAAAGGATGCAAATATACAAAACGAGATATCAGAGGGGGTTGTTACCATGGATCCTGAAGAAATAAAAAAAATCATAAGAGGATAATATGAACAATAATACACCAAAAAATTAGACAACTTAGATGAAATGGACAAATTTCTAGAAACACATGAACAACCTACCCTGACTCTAGAAGAAACAAATATTTCAATAAACCAACTGCAAGTAAAGAGATTCAATCAGTCACCAAAAATCTTCCTACAAAGAAAAGCCCAGAGCAGATGACCTCAGGAATGCTGCATAACTCATTTTATGATGCTAACATCACTCTAACACCAAAACTCAATAAAGATGCTACAAGAAAGGAAAACTACAGGCCTATCTCCCTAATGAACACAGATGCAAACATTCTCAACAAAACACTAGGAAATCGAATCCAACGACACATCAAATAATTATTCATTCGACCAACTGGGGTTTAAACCAGGAATGTAAGGGTGGTTCACCACAAGAAAATTAATCAATGTGGCACAGCAATTAACAAATCAAAAGGGAAAAATCACATGATCATATCAATTGATGCAGAAAAAGCATTAGACAAAATTAAGCACAGTTTTTTTGATAAAAACACTTCAAAAGGTGGGGGAATCAAGGGAAATTTCTTCAATATCATAAAAGGCATATATGGAAAACCCATGGCCAGCATCAAACCTAACAAGGAGAGACTGAAAGCATTCCCCTAAAGATTGGAAATCAGACATGGATGCCCACTGTCACCACTAATTTCCATATTGTACTTCTAGTTCTTCTTAGAGTGATCAGGCAGGAGAAAGGAATAAAAGGCATCCAAATAGGAAAGAAAAAGTAAAACTTTATTTGCAGATGACATGATCCTATATGTGGAAAATCCTGAGAAATCAATGACAAAGCTACTTGAACTAATAATTTCAGCAAAGTTATGGGATATAAAATTAATATGCAAAATATAATCAGTAATATTTCTATATACAAGCAATGACGCAAAAACAAGGAAACAATTAAGGAAAAATCCCATTGAAAATATTTTGCAACTAAAAGAATCAAGTTTCTAGGAATAAGCCTAACCGAGGTTGTTAAGGATCTATGCACAGAAAACTACAAAACTTTGTTAAAAGAAATCAAAGAAGATCTAAATAGGTGGTAAGACATTCTGTACTCATGGATAGGAAGACTGAATGTTATTAAGATATCAATTCTACCCAAATTGATCTACAGATTCAATGCAATACCAATTAAAATTCCAACAACCTACTTTGAAGACTTGGAAAAGATTGTCTTCAAATTTATTTAGATGGGAAAGAGACTCGAATAACTGAAAATACCCTAAAAAAAAAAAAAAAAAAAGAACAAAGTGGGAGGACTAACACTTCCTGACTTTAAAGCTTATTATAAAGCCACAGCAGTCAAAAGACCATGTACTGCCAGAAAGACAGAAATATTGACCAATGGAATCAAATTTAGAGTGTGGAGACAGACCACCAAATCTATGGTAAACTGGTCTTCAACAAAAGCCCCAAATCCCTACTGAACTGAGACAGAATAGTCTTTCCAATAAATGGGCATGGGATAGTTGGATATCAATACTCAAAAGAATGAATGAGGACCCGTACCTCACATCCTATACAAAAATTAAATCAATATTAATCAAAGACCTAAATCTAAGAGACAGCACCACAAAGCTCCTAGGAGAAAATATAGGGAAACATCTTCAAGACATAGTAATAGGAGGTTGCATCTTAAACTTTACATCTAAAGCACAAGCAACGAAAAAAAACATAGATCAATGGGAACTTCTCAAAATCAAAAGCTTCTGTGCCTCAAAGGACTTTGTCAAAAAGGTGAAGAAGCAGCCAACTCTATGGGGAGAAAATATTTGGAAACCACATATCCGACAAAAGTTTGATATCCTGTGTACATAAAGAGATTATACAACTCAACAAAGCAACCAACAACCCAATTATAAAATGCACAAAGGCTAGGAATAGATATTTTTCCGAAGAGAAAGTATAAATAGCTAAAAAGCACATGAAGAGATGCTCCTTCTCATTAGCTATAAGGGAAATGCAGATCAAGACTACAATGAGCTATCACCTCACACTTATAGGAATGGTTGCTATTAAACGAAAAGAAAACTACAGATGTTGGAGAGGATATGGAGAAACTGGAACACTTATTTATTGCTGGTGGCAATGTATAATGGTACAGGTGTTATAGAAGACAGTTTGGCAGTTCCTCAGAAAACTAAATAATCCAGTTGCCCTATGACCTGGTAATTCCAATACTCAGTATATAGTGAGACGAGCTAAAAGCAGTGACATGAACAGACATTTCCACACTGATGTTCATAATGGCATTATTTACAATTGTCAAAAGATGGAAACAATCCAAGTGCCCATCAACAATGAGGGGATAAACAATATGTGTTATATACATATGATGGAATATTAAGCAGCAGTTAGATGAAACTAACTGGTTTCATCTGAGGTCCTAAAGCATAGGACAACATAGACAAACCTATGGGCAGAATGCTGAGTGAAAAAGGCTGACGCAAAGGGATAGACAGCATATGATTTCTCTATTATGACTCTGGAAAAGGTAAACTCAGAGGCTTACAATGTAGAATATAGGGGACCTAGAGGTACACAGAAGCTGGAGATGGGTGAACGGTTACCCAATGAGGCTGAACTGAAATGTAAGGGAATGGAGAGAAGTGAAGGGAGTTCATTAGTGTGGTTATGAGTAACACTGCCATATTGAAGGTGAAGAGGATTGAAAGAGGTTGTACAGAGTCACATATTCTACTGATTAGCTCTACAATTATAAATAAGTTCTTGCATGAACTACTTCAAAAGTTTGATCTTGTACAAAGTAAAAACAACAGAGGGGTATGGGGGAAAATTAATATTGCATGCTACGGCCTATGGTTAACAGGATGGCATTAACAACAGCATAGTACCACCAGGGGTAAATAATTTGAGGGGAGGGACAAGTGATAAGGAGAGGTTTAGATCTGATATTTGGTAAGGCTAGGTTTATCGGTTCTTTGTCTCTCTGAATCAATCAAAGTTGTCTAAAGTTGAGAGTGTTGATGACTGTATAACTAAGTGAGGATACTTTAAGACATGTATTGTTTATTAGGGACATTATCCAAGATACCCAATAGATGGAGGAGGCTGAAAGGGACAATGACTGAGAAGAAAATCGCAAATTGAAAAACACACATGATGGAATACTGTGCAGCTAACAAAGGAACAGTCATGAGGCATGCAACGAAATGAATGAATCTTGTGTTGTGCAAAATCAGGCAGAAACAAAAGAACAAATATGGTATGGTCTCTTTTAGAAAATGCTTGCAAGAAAATGGGAGCATAGTTATAAGCTGTTATAGCAGTCACACTTAGCTTGGAGTTGTATGTGTATTTATGTGTATAAGATGCTGTGCTGACTTCCGGAGAAGATGGCGGCTTAGTAAGACGCGCGGGTCTTAGTTCCTCCTCCAGAAAAGCAACTAAAGAAACAGAAACAATACGAAACAGCTCCTGGAGTCACGACAGAGACCAAAAAGACAGCGTACCCCATTCTGGAACAGCTGAACGGGCAGGGAGAATCTGCTGCGGTGAGATACCCGAGGGGCGCGCGTCTTCCCGGCCCGGGCGGCTGGCGACTGGGGTCCCCTCCACGCACGTGGCTCCCCGGTCTGACTGGGAACGTTGGATAGCGGGGCCCTCCCGTCACGCTTGGCGTTTCGGGCCAGCTGGGCAATTAGGACCGGCACTGTCCCAAGCCGCGGCGGCCAGCGACCCCCGCCTCCACGCGCGGTTTCCCGGGCCAACTGCCGTGCAGACAGACGAGCGCCATGAGCGCCACCTACTGGGCAGGAAAAGAAAAACAGAGCCCAGAGATTTCACAGAAAAAGCTTTCAACCAGCTGGGTCCCACACCCAGGGAAATCTGATCAAATGCCCAGACACCAGCAGAAAATAATGGATGACGCTCGAAAAATTGAAGATATGGCCCAGTCAAAGGAACAAACCAATAGTTCAAATGAGATACAGGAGCTGAGACAACTAATGCTGAATATACGAAAAGAAATGGAAAAACTCTTCAAAAACCAAATCAATAAATTGAGGGAGGACATGAAGAAGACATGGGCTGAACAAAAAGAAGAAATAGAAAATCTGAAAAAACAAATCACAGAACTTATGGGAGTGAAGGACAAAGAAGAAAAAATGGAAAAAACAATGGATACCTACAATGGTAGATCTAAAGAGACAGAAGCTACAATTAGTGAACTGGAGGATGGAACATCTGAATTCCAAAAAGAAACAGAAACTATAGGGAAAAGAATGGAAAAACTTGAGCAGGGGATCAGGGAACTGAATGACAATATGAAGCGCACAAATATACGTGTTGTGGGTGTCCCAGAAGGAGAGGAGAAGGGAAAAGGAGGAGAAAAACTAATGGAAGAAATTATCACTGAAAATTTCCCAACTCTTATGAAAGACCTAAATTTGCAGATCCAAGAAGTGCAGCGCACCCCAAAGAGAATAGACCCAAATAGGCGTTCTCCAAGACACTTACTAGTTAGAATGTCAGAGGTCAAAGAGAAAGAGAGGATCTTGAAAGCAGCAAGAGAAAAACAATCTGTCACATACAAGGGAAACCCAATAAGACTATGTGTAGATTTCTCAGCAGAAACCATGGAAGCTAGAAGACAGTGGGATGATATATTTAAATTACTAAAAGAGAAAAACTGCCAACCAAGACTCCTATATCCAGCAAAATTGTCCTTCAAAAATGAAGGAGAAATTAAAACATTTATAGACAAAAAGTCACTGAGAGAATTTGTGACCAAGAGACCAGCTCTGCAAGAAATACTAAAGGGAGCACTAGAGTCAGATACGAAAAGACAGAAGAGAGAGGTATGGAGTAAAGTGTAGAAAGAAGGAAAATCAGATATGATATATATAATACAAAAGCCAAAATGGTAGAGGAAAATATTATCCAAACAGTAATAATACTAAAAGTTAATGGACTGAATTTCCCAATCAAAAGACATAGAATGGCAGAATGGATTACGACCCAGCAATACCACTGCTAGGTATCTACTCAAGGGACTTAAGGGCAAAGACACAGACGGACATTTGCACACCAGTGTTTATAGCAGCATTATCTACAATTGCAAAGAGATGGAAACAGCCAAAATGTTCATCAACAGACGAGTGGCTAAACAAACTGTGGCGTATACCTACGATGGAATATTATGCAGCTTTAAGACAGACTAAACTTATGAAGCATGTAATAACATGGATGGACCTAGAGAACATTATGCTGAGTGAGTCTAGTCCAAAACTAAAGGACAAATACTGTAAGGTCCCACTGATGTGAACCGACATTTGAGAATCAGCTTGGAATATATCATTGGTAACAGAGACCAGCAGGAGTTAGAAACAGGGTAAGATAATGGGTAATTGGAGCTGAAGGGATACAGACTGTGCCACAGGACTAGATACAAAAACTCAAAAATGGACAGCACAATAATACCTAAGTGTAATGTAACTAGGTTGGAACACTGAATGAAGCTGCACCTGAAATATGGTTTTTTGTTTGTTTGTTTGTGTGTTTGTATCTTTTGTTTTTGTTTTTTTTCTTTTTCCTTTATATATATATATTATTAGTATTATTATTTTAATTCTCTTCTCTATATTAACATTCTATATCTTTTTCTGCTGTTTTGCTAGTTCTTTTCCTAAATCGATGCAAATGTACAAGAAATGATGATCATACATCTATGTGATGATACTAAGAATTACTGAGTGCATTTGTAGAATGGAATGATTTCTAAATGTTGTGTTAATTTCTTTTCTTTTTTTTGATTAATAAAAAAATTAAAAAAAAAAAAAAAGATGCTGTGCTATAAGCTGGTATTTCCCTGGAACTTGGTACTTCTGTGACACTTAAGACTCAGAGCTGGAGTTCTGCAGCTTTGGAAGTCAGAATTGCTACATACAACAAATGCCAAAGTAACCAAAAAAAGAAGTCAGTCTTCAATTAGAGATAAAAATGAAGCTGATTTGGTCGGGACTAAAATAAATCAGAATATAGGTCAAAGGATGATAGTTCACGTATTTTAGAGTTTTACCTATTATATGAGTCCAAAGGCAGCGAAGTTTATTGTGTCTAGATCTTAAATCTTCTGTAACACACCATCTAAATCAACTTGCCTGGAGAGCTCATTCAAACAACTCAAACACATGGAGCCCAGAATGGGAATGAGGCCTGGTAATTCTGTATAGCTTTAATGTTAATACCCAGCTATATTCCAGATTATGGTGGGCTGATAATTTAAAAGTATTGGTACAGTCCCCTAAGGGACTGGAGAAAAAAATATGGAGCTACCATACTTTTTCACTTGGGAAACTCCCAGTACGCTTGTAAACATTAGGGACTCCTAAGAAAATAGGCCAAGCCCTTGATTTTAAATTTGTTCTTATGAAACTTATTTCTGTGGCAGAGAAGCTAAGACTACCTACAATTATGTCTAAGAGTTGCTTTTGGGAAACTCTTTTGTTGGTTAAAGGCAGCCTTTCTCTCTCTAAGCCCAATTCAGCAGGGAAAATCATTATCCTGCCTCCTACGTGGGACATGATATTCAGGGGTGAAAGACTTTCTGATAAAAGTGGGACATGACTCCCAGGGATGAGCCTGGCCCTGGCACAGTGGAACTGACAACACCTTCTGGACCAAAAAGGGGCAAAGAAATGTAGCAAAATAAGCTATCAGTGGCTAGCAGAGTTCAAATGGAGTCGGAGGTTATTCTGAAGGCTATTCTTATGCAAGCTTATGTTAGATATTGCTAACTGCCACAGTTTGCCAAATCCCAACCAACATCATTCCTGTTAACCCTAAGGAATACCAGGGCTCCGAGATTCTACAAAAGTTTCACACACTAAGTTCACTTTTCAGAAACCTAAAACCTTCAGACGGTTCCTAGGTACTTCTGTGACACCTAAGACTCAGAGCTGGAGTTCTGTAGATTTGGAAGTCAGAATTGCTACATACAACAAATGTCAAAGTAACCAAAAAACTAGTTTTTTGACTACTTTTTTTTTTTCACTTTCAATACTTTATTTGAAAATTTTCTTAACTAAATATTCATATAAAGACTTTGTATATAATAATTTGTAGCAGCTTTATTTTTAATAGCCCAAACTGGAAAAACAGACAAGTGGATAAATTTTGGCAGATCCATACAATAGAATACATTAGCAATAAAGACAATGAGCTATTCAAATTCACAACTTGTTAGTGAAAGGCAGCAGACAACATAAACACTTTATGGTTTTCCTTATATAAAATGCTGGAAAAGGCAAATTTAACTTTATTCAAAATAAATCAATGGTTACCTAGGGATGAAGCATCAAGAAGGGCAGAAAGGGATTACAAGAGGGCACGAGGTAATTTTGGAGATGATACATATGTTCATTACAGTGTATAGGGTAATAGTTTCATAGGTGAACACATGAATCAACAACACTTAGCTAACTGTACACTTTAGAATGTGCAGTTTATTGCATGTTGTCCTCAATAAAGCTTTAACAAAATGATTCCACACAAAATACTTTCTTTTAGAAAACCAGTTCAGGTAACTATATAGTAACTCCACCATTCCACTCCTCATGCCTTGGGAAAGTTACCTTTTCCTCAGTGGCAGGAAAAAACTGGCAGGCAAAAAGGCCATTTCCCCGAGTCACCAGGAACTCTGGCTAGCTATAAAAGTGACATTCCTGGTCTATATGATCTCTTCTGTCAGGGAGAGGAGAAATTTCTTTCTCACAGGGTTCCTATCAGTGCAGCAAAGACATGAGGTAAACACCCCAGGAAAGTGACAGGAATCCAAGAAACCTTTATATTCTTGGTTCTGCCAGGGATCCTGAGAATCTCTGTACACCCTCACCCTGTACAGCCATCACAACTAGAGTATTTGTGGATGTGCTTTAGAATGGGCATATCCTCTCTATTCACACCTATTATTTCTGTACCAATTTAGGTTCCTTCCTGGACACTCGGAGTCTGACAATCACCAATTACATACCAGATTCTAGCCATCAGGGCACATGGCACCTTGGCAGATCCCAAAAACAGCTACCTCAGTACCATGACAAATGGAACATCCTTTTGAAACAAAAAACCCAAATAATGCTGCTTTCCAACAAAACTAAAGGTATTCACAACTGACTCTTCCTCAAAGTGCTATCTGGGACTTCAAGTAACTTTGGAATCCAGACAAGATTAGGTCCACAAAGCCCTCCATTCTTGCCTAAGAAGATTTTGTGAGAAACAGAAATTAACACCAAAACTGGACTGAGAACTCTTTCTCTATCAACCTGCTCTCCCATCTGAGGTTCACAATGCTGGAAAACCTCTTCAGTTGGTCAGAGCATTATTCTGTACTCAAATTAAAGAATCCCCAATACTAAAAGGGACTTGAACAACAAATAAGTCCAACAGAACACAAACCAGAGCAATATGAGGCAAGAAGTTTCCAGACAGGGTGATTGGAAGCTGGAAATAGTCATTGTAAGCATCACTTGAGGCCAACAATGTCCATGAAGAAAGTAAGCCTCTGCAAAGCACCACCAGAACACAGTTCAGATCCTCTTGGCCAAAAATGAGTCATGTCCACACTCACAGCAATCAGAGGATAGGAAATGAAAATCACTATCAAACTCAAGTTTCTCAAGATTCCCTCCAGGCATTGGTGAGAGAATGTACAGAGTTCTGCCTTCCTGAGGATGCTGGGGTGAGTAATGTCACAATAACTGGTAAAGTTGAAATGGGTTCACCCACAGGTACTGGCAGTGACACTCCTAGCAAGGAGCCTGAGCAAGTTAGAGAAAGTGCTACTTATTTACTGAAAGTACACCATACCTGACACTTATTAGATATCTCCCCAGTGTGGATTGCTGATACATGAGGTTCAGTATCAGACTGATGGTTCCCTCTCAAAGGCCAGCCACAGAACTTCTGTGTGTTCCCTGTTGTGTTGATCAAGAAGATAAAGCACTTCTAATCCTAGCACTTCTAATGCCTTCTTACAGCATGAATTTTCTGGTGCCGAACAAGGTGGGAGTTTAAGCTGAAGGCTTTTCCACATTCACTGCACTCATATGGCCTTTCTCCAGTGCGTACTTTTTTGTGCCGAACAAGATGAGAGCTTCTGATAAAGTCTTTCCCACATTCACTGCACACATAAGGCCTTTCACCAGTGTGAACCCTCTGGTGTGCCATAAGATCAGAGCTTTGGCTAAAGAATTTCCCACATTCAACACACTCATAATGCTTTGCCTCAGAGTGAATCCTTTGATGTTTAATAAGACTGTATTTGTGGCTAAATGATTTCCCACATTCACTGTGTGTATAAGGATTTTCTTCAGTATGAATACTCTCATGCTGAACAAGTGTAGATTTGTGTCTGAAGACTTTCCCACATTCACTGCACTTGTAAGGCCTTGCTCCAGTGTGAACTCTCTGGTGTACAATTAGGTTGGAGTGATGGCTAAAATATTTCCCACATTCACCACACTTATAAGGCATTTCTCCAGTGTGGATTCTCTTGTGCTGGACAAGGTTGTCTTTGCGGCTGAAGGCTTTCCCACATTCACCACATTCATAAGGTCTTTCTCCAGTGTGAATTCTCTGGTGCTGAATAAGTGTGTCTTTGCGACTGAAAGCTTTGCCACATTCACTGCACTTGTAATGCATTTGTCCTGTTTGAAAGGCCTTCCCAATCTTGGTGGTCCTGGGTATCTTCCTCTCGCTTGTGGTTGGGCTCTGGCTGGAGACTCCCTGAGCTGGCAAAGAAGTTCTATTCCACGTCATATGTGGTGTTTTCCTGATGTGAGAGTTCTTCACAAACTCTGCAGTTCTTCAAAACGAGGCCTTGTCTTCCTTCCTTCTTAAGGATTTCTCTACATTATACTGCTTCTGGTGGTGGTGAAGGATTGCCCTGAACAGGAACTTTTTTCTACATGCCCCACACATATAAAGTTTCAGTACATGGTATACACCCTGGTGTTCAGCCAGGTACAAAATATGTTTTAAGATGGGGCTACATATGTCACGAGGGTGGACTGTCTGGGTGGATGAACTTTCCTTGGTAGTACTAATCTGTGATACGTCTTCTACAGAAGATGCCTCTTCATCCTCTCCATGCCAACCACCTGGGTAGTGAGAGGCCAGGCAGGTTGGAATCCACCGGGCTGATTGAAAGACTCCTGAAAATCTGGCTGGTTCTGCCTGGGGACAGTGCGGGGCAGCCGGGCCACGGCGGGGTCACCACAAGCGCGGGCGCCGCCCCCACCAAGCCTCTGACCCGCCTCCGTGTAGTGGGAACACAGCCTCCTCCCGCGTCTTCCCGGTTCCCCTACATCAGGTCCAATGCAGCGTTCCGAGCCTCCGCTAGGTGCATCCAACCAAGAGCAGACAAAATGTCCGCGGCGAGGAAGACCTGACTACTTTTTTTTTTATGACTACTTTTAAATTATCAGCCCACCATAATCTGGGATATAGCTGGGTATTAACATTAAAGTTATACAGAATTACCAGGCCTCATTCCCATTCTGGGCTCCATGTGTTTGAGTTGTTTGAATGAGCTCTCCAGGCAAGTTGATTTAGATGGTGTGTTACAGAAGATTTAAGATCTAGACGCAATAAACTTCTCTGCCTTTGGACTCATATAATAGGTAAAACTCTAAAATACGTGAACTATCATCCTTTGACCTATATTCTGATTTATCTTAGTCCCGACCAAATCAGCTTCATTTTTATCTCTAATTGAAGTCCTGAAACCTAGAGGGTACCAGTCTTTCCACAAACATTACCCAGTTCTATCCCCCTACCCCATATTGTTAACACCCCTGTTTAACATGAAAATTTTAGAATGGGCATAGCCCAAATATTCCTAAACACTGAGAAAAGGATCAAAGGACAAGGAGGAGGTATAAGAGAAGTTAGGATATAACAAATGAGTTTGACTACTGAATCATACTGATATTTCTTTTTAGTGCTCAGTGTCTTGGAGCAGCTACAAGGAAAAACCTGAAATTATGGAACTGTAACCCACATCAAACCTTGATATCTGTTTTATAACTATTTGTTAAAATGTAGTTTAAAATTTATTATTGCATTTTTGGGTGGGCCACAGTAGCTCAGCAGGCAGAGTTCTTGCCTGCCATTCCAGAGACCCAGGTTTTATTCCCAGTGCCTGCCCATGCAAAAAAAAAAATTACTGCTTTCTTTGTATATACGTTATATCTCACCAAGGAAAAATGTTTAAAAAATTGGTATATCCATACAATGGAATATTATTCAGACATAAAAAGGAATGAAGTCCTGATACATGCTACAACATGGATAAACCTTGAAAACATTATGCCAAATAAAATAAGCCAGCCATAAAAGGACAAATAATGTATGATTCTACCTATATGAAATATCTATTATAAGTTAATCAGAGAGATAGAAAGAAGATTAGACGTTACCAGAGAATAGGGAAGGGAGAATTGAGAGTTACTGCTTAGTGGGTCAAAAGTTTCTGTTTTGGGCAATGAAAATTTGTTTTAATAATGGAAGATGGTGATGGTAGCACAACATTGTAAAAATAATATCACTGAATTGTACAGATATAAATGGTTAAAATAGCACATTTTATGTTACACATTACCACAATAAAAAACTTTTACTTTTAAAAAATAAAAAGACAGAGACCAAATAAACAAAAACCAAAACCAACAACCAATAATTGGCCCTAGGAACCAAAGCAAGTAAGTATAAGCCTACACTCTCACTTTGCTCAACAAGCATCACTAATTTGCTGATAGTCCGGATAAAGACAGAGCAATGAGTTAAACTAAACAACTCATTAGATTCACAGAGGTGTCCCCAAAATCATATTTACTTGCTATCTGATCAGTAATTGATAATACTCTTAAGTACTGCGTTATTTCCCATTCAGTCTCAATCCTGAAAATACTACACACAAAATGAACATAACCCTCTTCTCCAGCACTATTTCTTGCAGGTGGACACACCCGAAAGCTGGAAAGAAGACTGGTGGGTGGGGGTGGAGTATTGGTAGGCATAGAGGAAAGGGCACAAACTTTGGCATCAGATGACAGGCATGCTATTCCTGGAGGAGTCACAATCAGCTTAAATAAAACTCCAGCTAAGGGTAGAGAGAGCACAAGCTAAAAGCTATCACCCAGCCTTCCCTCAATGGAGAGAGTAGTGCCCAAAGTGGACAAGGTAACGTCTGCAGAAACATTCAGCAGCTTTAGCAAACAGGGCTGATGTTACCTCCTGGCTGCCAGCACTATGAGACGTGGATATCTTCAATAAATATATATATACTTTTTAACATGGGCAGGCAATGGGAATCGAACCCGGGTCTCCAATAAATATTTCTTGATTAGATTTTTGAACATTTAAAACTTTGAACTTAAAAGTTATTGAATCAACTGATAATTTTTTAATCATTTGCTCATTTATTCATAAATATGCTGTCAAATTCAATTTTTACACACTATAGTGTTTATTCCATTTTCTGTCCTCAGTATTTTTAAATAATTTATTTTTATGGAGAAATTGAATATTTTCTGATTGATAATTGCTTTGAAGAACTAAGAGCAAAGTGCTAGATCACTTTACCAGGTGCTGCAGGGGATGCAAAAGGTAAGGATATCAGATAAGGATCTGCTTCAAAATACTCTCAGGGAGAACTTTATGAACTAAGATTGGCTGTGAGCTGATAATTGTTGAAGATGGTGATGGGGTACTTGGAGGTTCATTATGCTATTTTTTCTGTATGTTTGAAATTATAATTAAATCATAACATAAAGTTAAGAAAGAAGGATTTAAAAAATATAAATTAGATATGTTACCCATTCTCAAGGACCTTACTGCCTGATAGGAAGTGGTCATGTACACATATAACCATAAGAAAAGCAGAAGGCAAGTGCTCCAGGAGCAGAGAGGTGGGACATGGCATCAGAAAAAGCAAATGGGCTAAGGAGAGCAAAAACTTGAGCTGGGACTTGGGTACAGATGGGGGGAAAAGAAGAGTGTACAAGGAAAAATGATAAAAAGGTCTATTGATTCTAAAGTTTTCAAAGGACCTCCAACTTGTCAACCTCTGAATTTTCAGAACTAAAACACCATATTCTCAATTCTGGGGATTTTTAAGAAAACAAACACACTCAAACTCTTCCCTTTGAAGCAAAAAAAAAAAAAAAAAAATGTTTGAAAATTTTGACTGTCTCCTAGTGCAAAGGAAAACCAATCTGGATGCTGAAGAATAATGCCTCAGTGCCTGGCTCAGTGCTGGCATATAACAGACACCCAGAAAATAGAATTTGAATGAATGGATGTCTGAATCCTGGCTACATGCATGGGCACAGGTATTTGTGTAAAGAGAGATCTTGGAGCATCAGGGAATAACAACTCACTATTTATAACCTGCAGCACATACTTTATCTTATTTGATTCTCACAAGGACATAGCAAGAATCCATTCTGCCTCTGCTCCAGATTCAGTCTCCTCAAATCCTTTGCTTCTATAACATCCTGTACACACTGCTCTTATAGCACAATTACACTACGTTGTGTCTCTTTCCCTGCCTTTCTTTTCCATATGAGATTAGGAACTCCCCAAGGCCTCCGATTCCTCAAAGATGAGCACAAAAACTACTTAGAGCAGATATTTTCTAAAGAGTGGAGAAATGATTGATTCATTTCAGATGAAGAAACAGGTTTCCACCACATTCATGACCCTTCCAAAGGTGGTGAGTACTAGCAGATAAAAGCCTCAAAGACCTACTTGAAGGGAGAATTAAAATTGGTGCCTCTATTAATTTCAGCGACCAACTACTAAAGTGCTCAAAGTCTGTTTTCTTAAAGAGGTTAAAGAATCCTTTTTTTCCCTTTTATTTAATCAATTCTTTTGCATAATCACAGCTAGAACAAATGTATACCTCATCCCAGAACTTTCAGAAGTGTACAGATTCCAGAGCAAAAATCAGAACAGATTGGGATGGAAAAGGAGCATCCAGCAATAGCACAGGATCTGGAATACAGACACATCAATGAGGTGTAATAAAAAACACTAAATTTGCAGGCAGTCAGACCAGGTTCTAAATTCTGCCCACTGTGACCTTAGACAAATCACTTTATCTCTTTGGGTTTCAGTTTTCTCAGCTCAAGATAAGAATAATATATACCTTATGGAGTAGTTGTGAGAATGAGAGATAACTCTTTACATAAAGTGGACTATTTCTATCTTTACACTCAGCTTCAACCCTGAGGGAATTGGTGAGTAGATAGGGAAATAGCAGGGTCTCCAATGGGGAGTGAACACCCCTACCTTCTCTAGTTTCTATCAGAACCTCCAAAGAAGTAGGCAAGCCCCAGTGAAGCTTTCACTGAGGACAGTGATTGTTGACTTCTCATCATGGATAGACAGTGGATGGTGAAAACATGATAAAACCCACAAATGTACCCTTTGCCATTTCAACAAGCTTCCAAATATTTAGCTGGCAATAACGCAAATGAGTTGCCTAAGGTCACAAAGCCAGTAAATGATCGACCTGGGACTCAAAGCCATATCTTCTCTCTCCACATCCTTCACACTTTCAACTATACCAGATGTCCAATACTTTAGGCTGAGTTCATCCTCTGCCTCTGGAGGAGACAGTAGGGAGGGCAGGCAAAATAAGGTTCAAGAACAGTTGTCTACAGGAATGTGGCTAAGGGACTGCTATATGGAAGATCTCTCACCTGTCATTTCGGCTGATGGCTGCCACCATGAGTGCTGTCCAGCCAAGTCTGTGCCTTGCATTGACATCTGCACCTTCCGATAATAGCCTAAAGAGACAAAGAAATATTTGTGTGGTTTACCATAGACAGAAGAGTGGAATGAAATAGTCAATAAACAGGATGGCTGAATGACTCTGGAAGTAGTTAGAGGACTATGAGAACTAAATTCTCCATCCCAGCAAATATGGCCACTCTCCCCTGAAGGAAGGCATCCCCCCATATCTCTTCTTCCCATAAATGAGTTTGCTCCCTGCTGTTGTCTTCCCAGCCTTCTGAGGACAGAAGGCCTTCTCTACCTAATATACCGACACTCACTACTTCCTTGTTCTAGAATGCTCTCTCTCCCTGCCTCTTTGCCTATTTCATGCTATGGGATACCATCCTGGTTTGTGGACATTCCCAAGAAGCTTTCTTGACTCATCCCATCACACAGGTCTCTCCCTTCCTTAGAATTTCCTAGTGCTTAGCACATTTCATGCGTAATGACACTTCTTATCTAGGTAAACCCCATTTACAAAAGGATCACATTCCCCAAGTTTATCTATTTGTTGGCTGTTTGGAAATTGGAAAGCCTTTAATCCAAGGAAAGAATATTAAAAATGCTAGATTAGGTTCCTAGGAGAGTCCCTATGGCCTATTTAAATCTATATGCCAGGGCCTAGTGTGTATGTATATGCTTAGCATATATGCAATAGGAGCTCAATAATTGTTATTTGTTGAATAAATAGACAAATACAAGGCTTAAAGAACAGCACTAAAAGCCTGAATTCTAGGTCCTAGGAACAAAGAAGCTTTATGAGGTAGGGATGGATAGAGGGAAGGGAACAAACAGTACCAAGAAACACTGAGCACCTATACAAGCAGGAACTGCCCTACATACTTTACATATATGTTATCATTTACTCTTCACACAACTTTAAGAAGCTGATATTAATCTCTTCCTTCCATGGATGAGATAAGAGGCTCAGTGAGGTAAAATGACTTTCTTAGGGTGACACAGCTAATTAAGGGGCAGTACAGTGACAAAAACCCTGGTTGTTATCCTGAATCCTTTCTCTAAATCGAACCTGGCTCCATGTAACATGAAAGACAAAATACTAAATTTGTTTCAGCAAATCAGTATCATATGTGCTTGATTCTATAAAGGCAGAGGACCTATCCTAGAGAAACATTCAATGTAGTTGTGGAGAAAGGACTCAGACAAGGAATAATTAGAGGACAACAGGACAGTTTTCTACCGTAACTGCTGCAGGAGGCCAAAGAGGGAGGAGATCAAAAATTGGGAAAGTGATTCATCAAAAGGCTAGATCTGTTTGGGGCACTGCTGGGTTACTCTTCACGACTGGGAGGCTGTCTACTCGTCAGGTGGTTCTAGCAGAAAGGGTGCTTGGCAGACAACCCAGAGACTTGGGTTTGAGTCCTAGTGCCATTCTTGTGCCACAATTCATAGCAAATGCTCCCCTGAACCAAGCCAAATGAAATCTCTGTGCAGCTGAAGTAAACAATAACTAGGAGTTGGAGAATGGTGTTACATGGCATGTACTTATTCATTCATTCAGCCATAACATCTAAATGCTTTTTACTATGCTGATGTAGTGAACAAGATGTTAAAGGGGAAGACAGACTACCAAATACATAACTACACATGTGATGAGTGCTAAAATGGGGACCACAGGTTAAAGGGCACAACAAGGAATCTAACACAGTCTTAGGGAGCTGGGAAGGCCGTTCTAAGGAGGTGATGATTAAGGAGAGTTCATCAGAGAAAAGGGGAGGAGGTGTTTCAAGCAGAGGTAAAGCCTCTTTCTTTACCCAGAGGGGAAGCAAGCATGGTACATAAGCAGCTCTCAAAGTTTAGTGTGAATGGGGTACAAAATGTGAGGGGAGAGTATCGAGACAGGTGGTTAGGAAATCTTCATCTCTTACCTCTAGTTCAGGAGATTTCTTTCGGTAAAAGTCTTGGGTCTTTTACATATGCATTATTAAACTTCTTTCATGCAGAAACACTTTTCCATGGCCAAGAATGTTAAAGATGCTAAGAATTCTGGGGGTGAACTTTCTGTGACACAAAAATCTCTTTTTGTACAAAACCTTCTTCCTAATTTAAAAATCTCCTTCCTGGCGATTCTAACTGTAATTTTGATTTAAAGACCTCATTTCTCTGGCCCTCAGTCCAGAAGGGCTAGAAAATCAGGGGACCCAAAAATTAGGGTGTGCTGAAGCAAACCAAAGAGATTTCTGAGAGAAAAGATTGAACCATGCCCTGAAGAACTAAATGGTTCTTCAAGAAGAGGGAGGAAGCACACACCAGTCAAGGCAAAATGAACAGCATAAGATTCAGAAGCAAGGAAGGAACTGCAAGGTATATTCAGTGCTCACCAACTAGATCTATCTGGGTGACAGTTCGGAGCAGAGAAACATACAGCTATCAAGGTATGCAGGGCCCACACAGGGCCTCAAATGCCTGGCTAAAAGGCCAAGGCAGTGGGAATGAGCCTTTTTGGGCCAATGATTCCTTTGAGAATATGATCAAAGTTGAAGACACTCTCCATAAAAGGGTATAAAAGTGCATACACACTTAAAAAAATTTATTTAATATATAACGTCTAGGGGTTCACATGGCCCCATGAAATCAACAATGGACCCTATGTTAAAAACTCTCCGTAAGAGCTGGCAAATGCCTGGAAAGCGTACAACTGCCCTGCACTCCTGCACCCAAGGCAGACAGCATGAAATCTTGCACAGCAGCTCTTTTTCTTGTGAAGCCTTTGAAAGAGCCCCAGAATCTTCCTTAATATAGGTTCCAATAAACCTATAGGTACCATCAATAACCTGAAGATAGCATCGGAGAAGAAGTCTATTTGCCACTCAGACTTTTATTACAGATAGCAAGATTTGAGGGTAAAATAAATGATAAAATTAACCTAACAGCTTAAGCGGGATGATTTTGAAAGGAGAGGGAGTGTAAAGTGGGAGCAAGGAGACCAGCAAGGAAGCTGCTATAATGTAGATCAGGGGAGGTGAACTAGGACAGGGAACTGAGACAGAAGGAATGACTATGAGAAACTCAGTGGACCAAGGATCCCTCAAGTCTTCAGTGGGTCAATGACCCAAGTTTCCTTGCATGGGTTCTGGGAATTCTGAAAGCAGCTTTACTCTGATAGAAGGACTACCCCTCTCCCTGCCCTTTGAGGGCACTACAGTGTAGTACAACGAAAAGAGAAGGGACAGTAAAAGGCTTCGGAGAAAGTTAGACCTGGATATAAACTCTGGACTATCTAGAAAACCCTGAGCAAATCAATTCTCAGCCTCTCATTCTTCTCCTCTATGTAAGAGGGATAATCATTTCTAATTTGCAGGGAGATCCCAGCCCAGCGCCTGGCATATGACAGGTATTCAATTCAGAGTGTCACCCTATCCCACTTTATTCACTATGGGGGAATAAAGTGTTTTGGTATCAAGCTGTTAGTGGCGAGATGGTCACTCTCCAGGGATTTTAAAACATACAGGATGACCTGGATAATCCATCCGGGCTGACTCTAGGCATCCCTTTGTTCATTTAGCCAACAAACATGTACACATCTATCCTGTGCTAGGCCATGCTGGCTACCAAGAAGGAGACAGATGGAGGTCCTTGCTTTCCAGGATGTAGGAAGGTTTTTTTTTTTTTAATTTTTCAAAAATAGTTATATTCACATACCATATAATCCATCCTAAGAGTACAATCAATGCTCTTGGTATAATCACATAGTTATGCATTCACCACCACTAATAACATGAGAATATTCTCATTTCTTCTGAAAAAAAATTCCATACCCCTTATATCCCCCTATTATTGACATTTAGCTTTGGCATAGTGTTTTTGTGAAAGAATTAAAGAATTAATAAAAGGATATTCAATGTTACTGTTAACTATAGACTTAACTTTCCATTAATTGTATTTTATCCCAAATACCACCCTATTACTAACACCCTGTAATAGCGACATACATGTGTCCTAGTTCATATAAGAACTTTCTTATATCTGTATAATTAACTGCCCTCATTTGTCCACTCTAGGTTTCACTAAGTTATACAGTCCTAGTTTTTATCCTCTACCTTTCCTTCTGGTGACACACACAACGCTAGCCTTCCTTTCAACCATATTCACACTCACCTTTGTTAATTACACTAACAACTTACAGTATCATTCTACCATCATGCAGTGTTGTGTTACCCATTTCTGAACACTTAATCAACTTTATTAAATATTCTGTATTCCTTAAGCATCAGTTGTGTCCTCTATCTCCTGATAACCTATGTTCACAAATTTAACTCTCTGAGTTTGCTCATTATAGTTAGTTCATACTATTGAGACCATACAGCATTTGTCCTTTTGTTTCCGGCTTATTTCACACAACATAATGTCCTCGAGATTCATTCACTTCATTGCGTGTATCACGACTTCACTCAGAAGGGTTTTCTTTTGAGATGACATTCTCAAAAGAATCTAAACTTGATATCGTCTCAATGAATAGAGTAGAAAAAGCTCAGGGCAGAGTGAAGAGACCCAGTTCTAGTCCCAGTTCTGCCACCTACCATTTCTAACACCATAGGGAAGGTGTGGCATCTCATTAAGTTTTATGTAGTTTCTTCATAGGTCCAGAGATCACAATCCCTGATAGCTTTACAGGGTATTTAGGTAGCTACATGGAAATATGAAGGAAAGGTTCTATGAATCTTTAGGGATATTTTTAGAGGGCAAATCCCTGCCCAGCTTTCTGACTAAGCATCATTCTTTGCAGCCTCTAGGGTTAGAGGTGTAACAGAAAAACAATAACCCTGGAATACAAAGGCCAGAGTCCAGATTCTGGCCCTACCAGTTAACTAGCTGTGAAACAGGTGATATCACTCCCTATAGTACAAGGGGGTTGTAAGGATTAAAGGGGATATCACAAAGTAGGACTCTACAAGGAGTGGTGACACCTGGTATGTCAAGGAAAGACTAGAACTAACTTAACACCACAAACAAAACCAATCATAAACAACTTTTCCTCTTTCAGAGCTGGTGGGCCCCTCCCCCACTTCCCTTCTGTGTGTAGAATAGCTTCCAAAGTTAGGATTTCACAAATCAGGTCTCCTCCATTTCATTTTGTTGCTTTGCAAGTGAAAGCTCAGCGGGCAGTCATTTCAAAGTCTCAGGCCAGCTGGGCGGGTGGCTGCCTGCTGAGAGTAGCTGAAAGAGCCTCTAAGGCCTTAGAAAGCCACCCTTGCTTTCCCCTGTGATTTTCACCAACAGACAAAATGCAGCAAGTGAATTAATCTCTTTTAAAAAGAGCAATGCTTGTGACAGAGCATGGTGTCTCTGAAAAGGTTAGGATTCCATCATCCCTGAGATGATGAGTAGAATGCTTAATGCATGCTGCCACTCAGGACAGAGCAGCTGTGTCCGGAGGCTGGGGAAAGGCGGTACACAAGGCAGGCCTGGCAGGGCTCACTCAGACCCTGTGGATGGCCCTTTACTAATGAACCAGGTAACTAGGTCTCCTGCTTGTCAGGGCAGTGGTGGGTGATACTAATTAGGTAAGTGGCCAAAGACAGAAGATAAAAGTCCAGAGTTGAAGCCCAGCTCTTACACAATTTTCAAGCAGGAGTGTGTAGTAGGAGAAGAAGCCAAAAAAAACCCAATTCAAATCTAAGCTCTGCTACTCTTCCTCTCTGTGCCTGCTTCCCTATCTGTTAAAATGGAGAGGATCTCAGTAGCTCGAGTATGCATATTACATAGTGGATGCAAGGAAGAGAGAATGAGATTGAATATATAAACATACTATAAGTCCCTGTATTTATACAAGAGCCTATGAAATTATTGTCACTATCATTTGCTAGTTAGTGCTTACCCATTTTAAAGAAGAAATATTGAGTAAAGTAGGATGATATATGAAAAGTGTGTGCAGAATTTGGAACACAATAAGCTCTTAAAATTACCTGTTGATAGAAAAGTGAAAGAACAGTCTAAACTGCCCAGGCAAAGACAGTAGTAGGATAAGGGTTCCTTCCAGAGACAAAGATTACCACAGGACAGCAATAAGCCAAAGGGAAAAACAAAGCCTCTTCTCAACCCTCAGGGATCCAGAAGAGTTCAGAAGGCTAGAGACCAAACAGGTGAAAGTGTTTACCTTGATAACTGGGGAAGGGAGGATGAGGGAGTCAAAGTTCCACCTTTTCCTGTAACCACTTCTGTATAGTTTGAAGGTTTTTTTAAAACAATGAGCATATATTACTTTTTTTTAAATACAACTATCTAAAGGGGGAGAAGATCCTATACTTTCTTCTCACAAGAAACCTTCGCTAAAACAACCTTGATGCTGTCACATTCTCCTGTACTCACCTGTACAGTATATCAATACAGTTACACTATTTGCTTGTCCAACTCCCCCAATAGCTAGTACTTTTCTCTAGAAATGAAAAGGTGTCTTCAGCTCTTTAGTCCTGGTGCCTGGCATAGCAGCTGGCACACAGCAAGATTCTGGGACTGAACAAATGAACGTATACATCATTTACATACATGAGTCTCTCTAAACGCCAATACTTCTGTCTTAGGTAGGTTCTCTGTTTCATACCTGAGCACCTGTCTTTTTCAAGTAACTTAGGCTCCTTCCTACATGTGGGCAGATATGGGTGTGGCTCCTTAGTTTTAGAGCTGAGGACACTGGAGATACAGTTGGAGGTTGGAGGTCATGGATTCCAGGCATGGCTCTATCACAAACCAGCTATGTGACCCTGGATAAACCTCCCTATTGGGAATCTCACTTTTCACTGCAGTAAAAAGAAGGGAATCGAATTAAGTGATTTCTAAAATCCCTGCCAGTTCTAAAATCTTATGATTCTAAATTTATGTATCTTTAAAGTGAAAACGGAAAAGTGGATTCCTAGCAGATGTGGGCACTCAACAAGACTTCCCAAAAAGGACACCTCCTTGGGCTTGCAGTTTGTAAGAGGGACGGGACGCGACGGAGAGAGTCCCAGACAGGGACACAGGGACAGCTTGGAGTTGTTCTGGTTAACCAGCTCTCCCACTCAGTGGAGGGAGGTGCCACTCAATTTTTCTTCCACCTTTTCTATGACCAATCAATACAAAGCGGCCACTGAACTACAATCATGCATTGTTCCAACAGATTTCCGGATCCTCTACATGAACAGGCCCTCAGCTGCAGCTGGGGAGGGGGCTGGCGGGTGGGGAGCCCTGACCCACCTGCATCAGGGGTCTGGAAGCAGTGAGCCATGCAGACCCAATCATGATTGCTATCTGGGCAATGGGGCCCTGGCTGGAGCCTCACAGAAGGCCCTGTTTACAGTAATAACACCACCAGGCTGGGCTGTCTGCAAGGTGCCTGGGGCTAGAATCCACAGGCAGCCTCCATCTGTGCCTTATCTACCCAGCCTGCCTCCACAAGGGGATAGAGGTGGTGTGCGTGTGGGAGGGGAATTTGAAAGGACAGGGTGAGGGTGGGGGAGAAGGAAGAAAGGCTGTTCTCAGAAGGGCCAGCAGGCTTCAGGCAGAGTCCTAGTGCTCTAACTCCACATACAAGGCTACTCTGGCATCTTGAACTGGAGCACCCTCCTTTAAGGCCCAGCTCAGGGCCCTTCCTCTAGGAAGCTCTTCAGGAGCTCTCAATCCCAGTGAGACAGCCCATCCCAGCATGCTGTCATGCCCGGTTACTTTGAAGTTTTGGAAGGAGTGGACAGTGAAGGAAGTGAGGGACTGGCATTTGTCCCTACAACACCTACAACGAATGTTGTATACTGTGCAATGTGTCTGCAGGCTTCATAATGGTTTATTTCCTATTACACCAAATATAAAAATTCCTGGAATTAAATAATTATCTGCAAAGATTGGCCCAATCCTTTCTTTTAATACACACAGATACGGAGACTCAGAAAACATCACCCATGGAATAGACTGACCTGGATATGAGCCTGCATCTGTCTCTTTCAGGCTGTGTGACCCTGTGTAGGACAAGTTAACCTCTCTGAGCCTCAGTTATATTATTAGCCCACCAGATCTATCTAATAGGAATGGAGAGCCAACCAAAGGAGTTAGGAAAGCACATAGCATTTCCAAATGTTGGTTGCTGTTATTACAATTGTTCTATTTGTTCAAGAGTACACAGAGAAGTTGTATCAGAACCTCAATGAATACTTCTGGATGAAACAGAATGAAGTCCAATGCTGGTGCCACCATTTTTTTCCCCATTTCTCTTATAGTTTCTAGCAGGGAACTTGGCATACATTAAGGTGCACAAATTATTATTTCTTTTAAGTTTTTTATTTCAAAATAGTTTCAGTTTACAGAGCAGTTACAAAAACAGTATAAAAACACCTTTGCTCAGAGTCTCTACATTTTGTCTCATTTGTTTTATCACTCCTTTTCTCAGTATTTTTTCTGAACCATGTGAGAATTAGTTTCAGACACGTCCTTTTCCTCTAAATATTATTTTCGCATGTTTCTTAGTACAATGACATTCTCTTATTTAGCCACTAAATTATCAAAGTTAAGACATTCAACATTGATACAATGTTTTTATTTAACAGACAGCCCATATTCAAATTTCTACAATTATCCCAATAATAGCCTTTATAGCAATTTTCGCCACAGTGATCCAGAAGGCAAGTCAGGACCAGCGTCAGGATCAAGCATGTGTGTTTTCAGTTATTCCTTTCATGAGAAGAATTCCTCAGCCTTTCTTTGATTTTCATATTGACATTCTGAAGAGTAAAGCTTCAATTTGGATAGCAATATTTTAAGGTATTATTCATAATTATTCCTATTATTCATCCATTTGTTTCACATATCTTTCTGAGAAACGGTTATTACAGGACTCTGAGCAGGGTGCTGAGGGTACTTTGATGAATTCTGCAGTATCCTTGCCTTCATGGTGTTCACTAGACAGTTACACATCTGATTAACAGCTAAAATACAGGCAAAGACCTCGGGGGAAGATACCATGGGATTGTAGGTGAGAGCAAAAGAACAGGAATGAGTTCCTGGAGGCAGAGGTTGGTGCTGTGCCAGAAAGGTTGGGCAGAAGCACAGATTCTCCTAATGAATCGGAATCTTCTATAGAGGATCCCAACAGTGCACGCTGTGGCTAGTACTGAATAAAACACAAAAATCCAATGATATAAGGCCAAAAAGGAGAGAGGGTGGCCCAAGGCACCCTCATCTGGGGACCTCTGTGAGGGTTATAGGTTAGATCCTAGAGAGTCAGTAGATGCCTCTGTGGTCAAGTGAAAAGAAGGAAAGGCCTGGCCAGGGAGCTGAGATGCCAGAAAGGGCCATGGGCGCCACCTACTGGCATGACAGCAGGGCTCTAGGCTGTTATAAAGGACAGCCAGGCAGCTGGCTATTTGCCATGAAGTTTGTCACAGAAGTGAGATGCAGAAGTAGCTCATACTTCTCAAACAGGACTGGCACTTGAGCCAAACTGACAAGCTCCAGAACCCCAGGAGACTTTCAGTGAAGAATGGACTGGGCAAGGCAAACCACAATACTTGGCGCACTAGAAGAACGAAGGTTTGACCTTCATGCAATCAGATTCATCACTATAAAAAACTTAAGTAACATCTTCTCCACATCAGGCCTGTCCTGGGCACTGAGGGCCCCCAAACCAATCAGACATGGACTTTGCTCACAAAGAGCTCCCAGTCTGAACTGGGGATAAGAAAAAGGGCAAGTAGACTAATAGATACTCTAGGGGTTTAACTAATGCAAGTGCTCTAAAGATGTTTATAGAAGGTCAGGGAGTGCTAAGAGCCCGCTTCATATCTTCCAAAGCTCTTGAATGGTGGGGTAAAAAAGAACTCACATTTCTTGAGCAGCCTACTCCACATCAGGCCCTTGACATTAATGATCTGTGGCATTAAGATCCTATAATTAGAGAAGGAGCCTGAAGCCCACAGAAGGTAGGTAAGCCACTTGCTTAAGATTACATGCCAGTAAGTGGCAGTATTGAAATGGAAGCCTGTGCTGGTTTGAAGCTACTATATACCCCCAGAAAAGCCATGTCCTTTAACTCTCATTCAATACTGCTGGGTGGAATCTTTTTTATTGTTCCCATGGAGACACAATCTATCCAATTGTGGGTGTTAACTTTTGATTAGATGGTTTCCATGGAGATGTGTCTCCACCCATTCAAGGTGGGGTTTCTTACTGGAACCCTTTACGAGGGAACCAATTTGGAAAGAGCTACCAGTACCAACAGAGCCTACAAAGCCAGAGACCTTTGGAGCAGAAGGAAAATATCCCCAGAGAAGCCTTATGAAATGAGGAGAGAAAGCTAGGCATGTGTCCTCCCAGCTGAGAGAGAAACCCTGAACTTCACTAGCCTTTTATTGGAGTTAAGGTATCTTTCTCTAGATGCCTCAATTTGGACATTTTCATGGTTTTAGAACTGTAAACTTGCAACTTAATAAATTCCCTTTTTAAAAGCCTTTCCATTTCAGGTATATCACATTCCGGCACCTTGCAAAGTAGAACAGAGTCCATGCTCTCTATTGAGTCACACTGCCTTTCAGTGCATGCATCTCATCTCCAATTTCCCTTTTTTCCCCACAACATTTAGCATGGGGCCAACACACCATAGGTGTCTGATGGGACTAATCAGCTGATAGAACATGATTAAAGAAGGAAAAGCCTTATATGGAAAGGTAATTTATCTGAGGGATGGAGATATTATCTGCTGTGTCTGGCTTTCCAGAACCTTCTCCCTTGGGAAAGACATTTTTCTCCTACTCTCAGGCTCTCAGGCTGAGAAAGCCCCAATCCAACCCTTCTTCTTATGGTAGTCTCTATATTACCACCACCACTTTCACAGTCACATGGCAACACAATGTTTTAAAGTGGTCTTGCCTTTAGGTTAAAAATGAGCTTGACAAGTCCAATCAAAAGGTTATATACAGAAATACAGGCAACCCTGGTTCTCAGGAGACTGGGCTGACTGCAAACTTAAGAGAACCTATGAGTGCACTGCAGCTTCCAAGAAAGCTAATGCAAACTCAGGTCAATTAACAGAAGCATAAAATGTCTAACGAAGAGAATGAACATCCTGCTTCTCACAATAATGATCGCACGACACTAGAATTCAGAAGGGTCACCAAAACTTTGTGCACACTTCATAAGAAAATGACTAGGATGAGGAGCTGTCTTTAAGGCAGTTTAGGGAATCAAAACTTATTTAGCCTGGAGTTGTTTCCTCATATTTAAAAATCTGGAAGAGGAAAACGGAGCACATGGATTCTGTGTAGTCCTAGAAGATAGAGTTGGGAACAAAGGAAGTAGAGTCACAGCGGGAGCTGACATGTAATGATAGCCTATCACATGTAAGCGCTACGTTAGGTGCTTCCATACATAGTATTTCAAAATTCACTGCAATGAAAATATTACGAAATATCTTTGCTTACATTATTCCAACTGTTAAGAAAGTCTTTTCACTAAGTTTTTTGTATCCAAGCCCATCCTAAATGCCGCCTAGTTTATGAGTCTTAACTTTTCATATGAACTCATTACAATTCTCTTACCAGACTACATGTTTTTTGAAAGGCAAAGGTCATAATGATATAATTTTATGCTCCTCCTCAACGATTAATGAGGCATTTTGCTCATAATGGACCTTAAGAATGAATTAATGGCAAAGAAAATACACAAATAATCAATAAAACATATGAAAAGATGCTCAACATCATTAGTCTTTAGGGAAAAGCTAATCAAAACAACAACAGATACCATTTCATACCACTAGGATGGCTATAAAAAATAAAAAAGACAATAACAAGTATTGGCCAGGATGGAAAGAGACTGGAACCCTCAAAAATGGTGGGAATGCAAAACGGTGAAATGGCTTTGGAAAACAGTTTGGCAGTTCCTCAAAATCTTAAATAGTTGCCATATGACCCATCAATTCAACTTCTAGGTATATACCCCAGAAAAACAAAAACATACTTTCAGACAAAGACTTGTACATGCATGCTCCTAACAGCATTATTCATAATAGCCAAAAAGTGGAAACAACTAAAATGATCAACTGATGACTGAACAAACAAAATGTAGTTTACCCATACAATGGAATACTATTCAGCCACAAAAAGGATGAAATACTGACACACGCTACATCTGAACCTTGAAACCATACTAAAATAAAAGGAGCCAGACACAAAAGGCTGCATATTTTATGATCCCATTTACATGAAATGTCCAGAATAGACAAATGCATAGACAGGAAGTAGATTAGTGGTTGCTAGGACTTGAGGGGTAGGGGAAGTGGGGAATGACTGCTAGTATGTTAGGGGTTTCTTGTTGGAAAGAAATGTTCTGGAATTAGCTGTTATGGTTGCTAAATGTTCTGGAATTAGCTGTTATGGTTGCTAAAACCACTGAGCTGTACACTTTAAAAGAGTGAATTCTTACGTGAATTGCATCTTTAAAATAAAAAAAAAAGAAAGAAAGAATGAATGCATGCCTATTCAATCAGTGCACCCAAACTTCAGGAGGCAAGGAGTAGCTTTATGCCTAGAAGTATTCAACTGAGGGGTAGATATTGTCTAACAGAGAAGCTAAAGAGAGGATTTGAATATTGGAGAGGAAGTAAGGCCAGAAACAAAAGTTCCTTGGATCCCGAATGACCCATCCAGTGCTGTGACTAAGCCCCAAATCTGCCCAGTCTGGGAAGGATCCTGCACTCCCTGGCTGGACTCTGAGCCACTGGAAATTCCGAAGGCCTCCCCCAATTGTGTGTGCTTTGTATCCTTTCCCTGCTCATGGTCCATCTCCAAAGGCTGTTCAAACACACACACTGCCTGGGAGGCCTGGGTGCTATTCCCCAAACAAAAGGGTATTGAGATGGAAGCCACCTCTCAGCCTCAGAGAGGATTCTTATGCAGCTTTCCTGGGCCTCCCATCCACATGAATGGAGGATCTTGGAGACTGGTCAGCAGGCCCAGCTGCTGAGTAGAGCTGTACCCTCCTGCTGAGTAGCCTTTGGAGAATAAACAGGGTTTCAGTCAACCAATCAATCAAACAGCCAGTCTGTATCCATACTGTGTGCCTTCTGAGTGCCCAGCCAGCCTTGTAGGGCTAGCTATGGTGGAAGCAAAAGGAGGCACTATCCACCTCGCTGTGTGGTAGGAGTCACAGACTGGGTGAATAGAAGCAACTGAGAAGAAAGGTAAGAGGATGGATCACTAAATATATTGTATGGGTTGAACTTTAAGGCCTGTGTGATCAACATGGACTACAATGAGAAAAGCATATACTCTGGACTCATGTGGACCTTGGTTTAAATCACAGCTTTAACATTAAGTGGCTGCGGGGACTCGAGTAGTCACTAAATCTTGTCTGGCCTCAAGTTTTCTCTCTGGAAAATGAATGTAACACTGAGGTGAAAAATAACACACACACACACACACACACACTTGGCACTGCCTTGTGTATAGTAGTTTTTCTGTGTGTATAGTAGTTTTTAGTAAACAACAGCCATTAATATTAGTCAAGGAGAGCTTTCTTGACAAGGAAGGGCAATGGAGCATGTGTAGCATAGGGTTGGAAAGCAAAGGCTCATAGGTAGGAATAGGTAAGGCCTATGTTTGGGACAACAAGAAGCCAAGTCTGACCAGGATGGGGTTTTTTTTTCTGGGAAGGGATAGAAGGGGAGGGAAGGGGAAGGAAGGTGAAGGGGAGAGAAGGGACCATCTCCTAAATGGGGAACTTTGAGCAAATTACTTCAGCACCTCAAACTTATTCCATCATCTGTGAAATGGGGATGTATTACTCGTAGACTGGTGCAAAATTTAGTGACTAAAGTCTCATGCAATGCCTGTCACAAAAAAGGGATTCAATGAACACTAGCCATTATTAGCAATACTAACAATAACAATTAAAGTAATATGCTATAAACATTAAATAGCATTCTGAATTTCTGGAGCCTCAAAAAAAAAAAAAGATGGTAAAACTAATCATATTTGTCAGTTTTTTCCCCCACCTTACTATTCCTTTCCATCAAGCTCTGGAGTCTCTAAATGCTCATATTAATGGTAATGAGAGCATAAGAAAAAATCATATAGGGTAAAAATTGAATACTGAGAAAATTCTACTCACACCTTAATTAATTTTGTTAATTAGGGAGGATAAAACCTTAGGTAATTAACAACACTCCTTAATAATACCTGCTATGTATTAAGTGCACTGTTAAGTGCTAGGCATGGTACTAAGTGGATACAAGCATTTTCTCATTTAATACAGCAGTAGTATGAGGTAGGTCAAATGTCATCCCCACTTTGCAGATAAAAATCTAAGACTCAGAGAGGTTAAGCAACTTTCTTAAGGTTGCAGAGTTAATAAGTGGTACAACTGGGTTCAAACCTTGTTTTGACATATTTCAAAGCCCTTATCATGATTCTTGCCAATAATACAAAAGCATCTGGGGCAGATGCATAGAGTCACAGAGCCACAGGAGAGAACCATTCATTGTCTTAGGAAGATTTTGGGCCTACGGTCCCTGCTCAGAAGGGAGAAGAATGAAGAGGAAAGCATGATGTAAAAGAGCTTCAAAGTTCCAAAGTGAGATTTTCTGAGGCTTTCCAAACAGAACAGGCACGGTGAGGCAGGAAACTAAAGCAGATACCATAAGCCTAGCAACGTTAGCTTGATTGTTTCCAACATTCCTGGATTCTCTCTCTTGTTCCTCAGATTCCAGGAAAATTCCCTGTGAAAAAACACAAATGGTTCTAGCCATGCTGATAGAATATGCATTATGGTTATACCTGAGCTTGAATTTTAAAGCAGAAGCAGCATTTGGGCCACAGTAATGGTGGTGCGGAGACAGCCTGACAGCTGACCTTGCTAATAAAACTCTTCCTGCTGCTGGGCCCTGGGGGACTGCAGATTTGTGTCCTGCACCCGCCTCAAGGGGCTGAAATGAGGGCTAGATTACTGCTCACCAGGATGCTCGGCACACACAAGGTAGGCAGACAGACACTCAAATTGGTTCTTAATGCTTCTCAGCAATCAGAATGGTTGCTCCTCTAAATCCCCCATATCCACCCCACTTCTGCTGCCACAGCTCTTAGAGTACAAACAAAGCTCCTTAAAGTGGCTTCAGATGGCCTGCAATGTCTGCTTATTCTCTAGACTCCTTCTGGCTTCTTCCTTCTGAGCTCCAGTCCCATCAGCCTTCTCACACTTGCCATGCTTCCTCCTCCCACAGGGTTTAGTAAACAAAAATCTCTTCTGCCAGGAAAGCCCTTTCCACCCTTCTTCACTTAGGTAGCTCTTTTTCATCCTTCAACTTGGAGCTCAAGGTTCCTCTGGGAAACTTTCCTTGACCAGAAAAAATCTCTATTATAGGCTCTCATGATTCCCAACTTTCTCCTTTGCAGCATCAATCACAGTTGCAATCTCACATTGTATGATTAATGTTTGACTGGACTTTAAGCTCCATGAGGCAAGGCCTGCACCTATTACCACCTATTACCATGGAGCTTACCATGGAGCCACTAGGGCCTATAGTAAGCACTATTTGTTGAATAAATGATTGAACTAATTCTGCATTTTTACTTCATTTTTGTTTTTTCCAAAGGGAGGTCAAGCCTCTGTTTATAGGTTAATGTGACTATAATATCTACTAACATTTGCTTAACTCTTCACTTATCAAACACTTCCAGCAATATTCAATAAGTATTCATTGAATATTTAAATGAACAATACAGCAATGATCTGCCACCTTTAAAACTCACAGTATTGCACAAGAGAAAGATAACTGAACAGATAATCCCAACAGAGTGTGGTAAGCGCTATCACAGGGGAAGTACAGGGTGCTTGGAGGGGGACTTTACAGTGCCCTTGGAGGGTCAGGAAAGGCCTCCTGCAAAATGTCACACTGATTACCCTAGGGTTAAGTAATTTCCATACAACAAGGGTTCATCTGCGTAGAACTCTCAAAGGTATCAACAAAGCTATTTCACAGTCCAAGCAGGAAGTTGACTAGACCAAGGCCACACAGCCAAGAAGCAGTAGGGTCAACACTGGAGGATCTATTTCAGGGCTGGGTTCCTTTTTAGGGATATCCTCCCAACTCCCAACAGCTCCATCCTAGGAGGCCCTACTTCTCTGATAATGGGGTTTTCCAACTGCCTGACTCTGCTGGACTTCTGGGCAGTTGACCGGCTGCTTCCACAATTCATGTAACCATAAATTTTGGGAAAAACTGCCAATCCAGCTTCCACTAACTGCCTTCCCTCACCAGGGAGCAAGCAAGTTAAGACTTAGCAGGTCACACATCTAAGAAAAGTTGCCAAGCCCTGGGCCACTCTGCAGGACTGCCTGCCAGGCAATGGTCTACTCATAGCAAAGCCCTAGTGTTGGGCCCTTCCAGAGGGATTTAGGTTTGGAAACTAAGGCTCAGAAAGAGAGGTTATATGACTCATTAAGGGTCACAGAACCAGTTAGTAAGTACATCAGAAGAGGAACCTCGGTCTTCTAATTCCAAAATTTTGTATTCTTTCTGAAACATTATGCTGCCTTCCAACATCATAGTACTAAAAAGACCTATGTGGGTTTCACCCTATCATTTAAAAAACTGTAATGGTCTTAGGGAGTTTTTACTACTAGCATCAAATTACAAAAGTCAATGCTCCTGAGGTCCTCACCTTTTGTCTAGGATAAAGCTTCTGTCTCAATCCACTGCAAGCCCCAAAAGAATATTTACATATTTACTGATTAACAAAGCTAGATGTTTTGGTTGCTCTGATGCCATCATTAATATCTTCCCATCCAACCAAAATGATACAACAATCGATAAACAGACAGTCTCTGTGAGGCCCCGAGACAGCCAAATGTACTTAGCAGCCAGGGATTTTTTTCTAATTAGATAAAATCCCTGGATCAATGCGCAAAACATTTACCTATGCTGTAGTTCAGCACATTCTGGACACCTCAATCTTGGCAACTGGACAACAAGTGCCTCAAGCCCCAAGCTGGGACATCCAGGGACAAGAACTAAACTAAGCCACCATTGCAAAGCTTGAATAAATGTGTTTACTCCCAAACAAAACCCAATCCTTTTTTCCTTCTTGAATTGAAACCAAATCAGACTTTTTCCAAGGCCATCTAGTAAACCAGTTTGAGCTGGTATGAATTCCTTTATCAAAAGAAAATGAACTATAACTGAGATTTTTTTGAGAGGCAACATGGTATGGATAGTGGGAAGAGTCAGAAACACCTATACACTCAACTGTCTAGCTGACGTGCCAAATTCAGCATGTTCAAAACTGAACTCAAAATCTTTCTCCCCTGACTATGTCTTCTTCTAGCATCCCATCTCAGTAAATGGTAATCATCCACACAGGTGATCAAGCAAGAAACCTGAAATTCATCCTTTTTTTTTAGGTAGTTTTACTGAGAAATATCCACACATATACTGTCCAACCATATTATGCAATAAATGGCTCACAAAATCATCACATAGTTATGTTTTCCTTACTACCATTATTTTTAGAATATTTGCTTCACTCTAGAAAAAGAAAGAAAAAGAACTCATACATTCTATACCCGTACCCCCCCCTCTCATTGACCACTAGTATTTTAATCTACCCAATTTTTAAACCTTTATTCTCCCATCGTTTATTTTTTATCCTTATTTTTTTTACTCATCTGTCCATACCCTGGATAAAAAGAGCACCAGACACAAAGTTTTCACAATCACACAGGCACGCTGTAAAAGTTATATAGATATGCAGTCTTCTTCAAGAATCACAGCTACTGGAACACAGTTTAACAGTTTCAGGTACTTTCCTCTAGCCACCAAAACACCATAAACTAAAAAGGAATATCTATATAATGCATAAGAATAACCTCCAGGATAACTCTCAACTCTGTCTGAAATCTCTCAGCCATTAAAGATTTTATTTTGTCTCATTTTTCTCTTCCCACTTTTGGTCAACAAGGCTTTCTCATTTCCAGGATACCAGGTCCTGATTCATCCCCAGGAGTGAGGTCTCAGGTTGCCAGGGAGATTTACACCCTTGGGACTCATGTCTCACGTAGGGGGGCAGGCAGTGTGTTCACCTGCCAAGATGGCTTAGAGAGAGGTCGCATCTGAGCAACAGAAGAGGGTCTCTGGGGGTGACTCCTAAGCATAATTATCAGTAGGCATGGCTTCTCCTTTGCAGGAATAAGCTTCATAGGGGAGAGTTCCAAGATTGAGGGCTCAGCCTATCGAATGTTGTCTCCACTGCTCGCAAGAATCTCAGGAATTCCCCACATGTGGAAGTTGAATATTTCCTCCTTTCTCCCTGGTCCTCCAAGGGAATTCTGCAAATACTTCTTTATTCTCTGCCCAAATTACTCTGGAATATATCGGGAAATCACACTAACCTGTACAAACCAACAATATCTCATGCCCTATTCAAGATTCCATGCACTTATGGTGTTCAACTAAACTGACAATAGAAATTAAATTAGATAATGTGCTACCAAAAATATAAATTTTGCACCAAATAAACATCTCTCCCTTTGGTCTTTGGTCTTGCACAGAGGTTGAAGTTTGAAAATATGGGCCCTATCTTCCTTTACCTAGTATTCTGATTTACCTTAGTACTATCCAGATCAGTTTCATTCATAGTGTAAGGGATCAGGAGCTCAACCCCAGCCAAGTGGAAAGTCCCCCCCAGACCCATGAAGAACACCCGGTAATGGGGTCAGGATGTGGGAATCACACAAACCTGTTTTTGCAAAAGCTAATAGCCTTCTTTGCTTCTGTAGATAAGCTTGCTTGCTTACAGCTGCAAAACCAGGATGTGGGTCTGTGAAACTAACGCCACTTCTCTGCTTCTGTGAATAAGCTTGCGGTTTCACCCTTTATAAGCCCACCCTGCAAGCCCCACGGGGCTGCTCTCTGAATCCTTCTTCTTGGGATTTCTGAGGCAGTCGCCGGCCGGCTAATAAAGACTCCAAATTGGCTTGCAGTTTTAAAATTTGTGGTCTCTCTTTTGGTGCGCCCCACAACAATAACTCTAGATGAAGTCTGATCACTTTTTCAGCTTTTTAAAGTTGCCAAATGGTGGTAATGCTGTCTTTCGTAGCTTCAGTGCTCTAACTCTGAGTTTCAGGTGTCACATAAATACCCCAACTTTCAAGAAACGACCAGGTTTCTTGAAACTAGTTCAGTATCTCAGAATTTAGAAATAACAGTTACAACTTCTAAATATATGTGACTGCTGTAAGAGCTTACAACCTAGGAAACTTAACAAAAGGCCCCAACCTGATAACCCATGCTTCCGACTTCAATTCTCGGAGTTTGCATATTACAATTAATCCATATGAGTGAGGCAGAATAATATTTGTCTTTTTGTTTCCAACATTTTATTCAACATACTGTCCTTGAAGTTCATTCACCTAGTTGAATATCTCACAACTTCATTCCTTCTTGCAGCCGCTTTAGTCTCTTACATGTAAACACCACAGTTCCCCCTTCCATTCCTCAGTCATTGTACCCTTAGGCCACCTTCATCGATTGCCTCTGAACACTGTTGCCAAAAAAGCCAGTGTGCAAATATCCATTTGTGTTCCCACTCTCAGTTTCTCCATGTATATGTCTAAAAACAGGGTTGCAAGATCATATGGCAACCCCATCCCTAGCCTCTTGGGGAACCGCCACTGTCTCCCAGAGGGGCTACAACAATCAGATTCCCTACCACCAGAGAATAGGTATATCTCTTTCCCCACATTTTTTCTAGCACTTGTTTCTCTGCTCTTTTTAAACAATTTTATTCGCACATCATACAATCCAACCTAAGTAAACAGACATGCCTTCGCCACTATAATCTACATGAAGACACTTTCTTTTCTTCCACATAGAATCTATACCCATACCTCATGCCCCACCTTGTTGACATTTAGTTCTGGCATAATACTTTTGTTACATTCAGTGGAAGCATATTACAATGTTACTGTTTACTATAGACCCTAGCTTATAATGATTGTACCTTTTCCTCTATACTATTCATTTTCAACCCCTTGCAATGTTGACATTCACTTTAATTCATTCTTAACCTCTTCTGCTCCCTAACTGACCATATCCAATTCTATCCATTCATTCAACATACATTTATTAAGTACTCACTGTGTCAGGCACTGTACCAGGCACTGATATTGTTCTAACCTTCACCAAAGTTCTTTCTTGCTTACTTCTTCTGTCTCTGTTAATGACATCTTAGCTCAAGTCACCGCCTATTGTTGCTCTCTCGTCTAAATCACTGCAGTTACTTTCCAGCCAGTCTCGCTGCATTCACCATAGCTCTCTACCAATCTTGTCCACTGAGCAACCACAGCAATCTTTTAAAAATACAGATGTTTATCATGTCGTCAAGTCTGTTCTATACATACATCTGATTAAAATCCTTCAAAGGTTGCTCACTGCTCTTAAGACAAAAATGAAAATTATTAACATGGCCTACCTACCCAGTGTAGTATGGTTTAAGTCACCAAATCCATTTCATGCCACTCTTTCCTTTGCTCTCTAGAGTCCAACCATATTGTTTTTCTCTCAATTCCTCAATTTGCCCACATTTTTACTTAACCCAGGGCCTTCTACCTGCTATTCCCTCTAACTGGAACTTGCTTCCACCTTTCTCTTCATCTTTAATTTGGTGTCATATCTAAGAAGGTTTTGCCTAATTCAAGCTCACAAAGACTTACTCCTGTTTTTTCTCTAAGAGTTTTATAGCTGTAGTTCTTGTATTTAGTTCTATAATGCATTCTTAGTTAATTTTTGTGTATGGTGTAAGGAAGGAGACCAGCTTCCTTCTCTTGCATGTGGATATCCAACTGTTCCACCACCATTTGTTGAAAAGCCAAACTGTACTTCACTTTTGAAATACCTGATTATAAGTGCACAATTAGTTATCTAAAAAATGCAGTTAGTTCCATGCAAGTACCAAGAGGGCAGGGACTGTACCTATCTAGTTTACTTCTTTGATTCCTAGCTTCTCATAAATATTGGTTGAATGAATAAATAATTTTATTATCATTTCCATGTTGCTTGGGCTCACAGAAATTAAGCTTTTTGTTCCTTGCTCCGCTGGTTGTCAATTTTTGACTAATGTCCTCCTTCCTCACCTGGGAGGGGAAAATGAGCTCTTTCAAAGTAGGAATTGCTTCTCCTTTCTCACTGAGTTGCTTTCCCCCCATCCCACCCCACCCCCACCCCCAATTCAGCTCAGTACAGTCACTGGGTACAGGCTGTACAGATGGATAGCTGAGTGAAAAAGGATCAATGCCCTACACATGATCAGGACCCTGTTTTTAGTCCTTCCCAGCCTCAGACTGTGATCAAATCAAATAGTGTATAATTTCCCTACCCCACCATACACCCCAGACTGTTCTTGCCTTGGTACCACTATTTAAGCTGTCACCTTTGCTTGGAAAACCTCTCCTTTCTACTGGCTAAGCCTTATTGATCTTTTACGACTCTGATTAGGGACCATCTCCTCTAGGGCATTTTCTCTGATTCCCCAAGCTGGTGGGGGCAGCCTCTGTATTCTAATGCCTCACAGCGTTGACTACACTGTGTTGTCACAGTCTGCCTTGGACTCCTTCATTGAGGGCTGGAACCATGACTGGTCAGGTGTCCTCTGTACCAAGCATAGGACCTAGCACATGGCAGGTACTTGGTAAATGTTAAAATGTACAAATAATCTCGGAGAGACAGGGTAGGAAGCCTCAGGTGCAAGATTTATATCATCATGCTCCCTTTATTAGAAAACATTTGGGCTGATGAATGATTGAACTAAGTACTCAGCAGAGAGGCCCGGTCCTTTGCTAGGAGTAGGGAAATGGGTAGAGGTGTTGTCTTTCACACAGTATGTTCTGAAGGAAATGTGATCTCCACGGGAGAACAGGAGGCCTCATGTCTCCTCACATGGCTCAGCCTCAGCCTGGACAGATGTGCCATCAGTCCACCCCGTGTCCTAGGTTTCAGGTGAGTGGTTTCAGTCTAAAAACCAGCCCTGGGTTTGGGATGAGCCCAGGAACAGGGCCACCTGCTCACACACTGACAGATGGGATAGGGGCCCCGGGGTTGGGCTTTTGCTCCTGAAGAGCCAGAGCTGAATGCATTTACAAGGTTTAAGTGCCTTGGGGCAGAAGGGAGGAAATATTTGCCAAACTAGGAGAAAAGAAGAGTAAAGAAAGGAAAAGAGAAAGGGACCCATCTGTCCTCTGACATAGCCAATGGAAATATGGAAAATAAGATGCTGGCCTGCCTCAGGTTTGCTGAAAAGTAACTTTCCCCAAGTTCCCACTGTGTTTGGGAACAGGGTAAGAGACAGTGGAGAACCAGACCTTGTCCCTGCCCTTGAGGAGAGAGGAAATCCAGTGGCTTAAGGTAAAGTCAAGCCCACAAACTTCTAATATAAAGGATAGAGTGTAGTGAGTGGCAGATCCAGCCCTGCCTTGGTCAGGCAATACTACACACCAGTTCCACACAGAGGAGGTCAACAGTACCCACATATCCACTGTCCAGAGCTGCTGGTTTGATCATCTCAACTGCATGAGGATTCTTGATCAATTCGTGATGAGGTCTGCATCTGAACCTAGATGGTATTCCTGTTCATGGACTGACTCTCCTCAGTCCTAACATTCAGCTTCACTTCTCTCACCTGCCCTCCAGATTCTCTTTCAGAAGAGTCCTCTCCAGCTACAGCCTGGCATGGCCCTTCCTAGATAACCTTTATACCTTCACAGATCAGAAAGGAGGTTGGGAGGCAGAGGCAGGGAAGAAGGAAGGGGAGATCACACCCAGGTAGGAGGAGACAAGGAAAGCTTCACTAGGAGGTACCACTTGAACTGAGCTTTAAAGGCTGACAGGATTTAAGCAGAGGGTGATAAGCACAGGTATGGTAGATTGAATTATGCATGCCAGAAAAACATGTTCTTAATCTTAATCCATTTCTGTGGGTGTGAACCCACTGTAAATAAGATCTTTCAAAGATGCTATTTTAGGTTAAGATGTGGCCAAGTGAATCAGTTTGGGCTTTAATCTGAATTTACAAGCAGAATGAAACTCAGACACAGAAACAGAAAGGCCACAGAGGTTGGAAGTCAATGGAATCTGGAAGAGAAAGAAGACATTGCCATGTGCTAGAAAAGCCAAGGACCCAAGGACTGTCAGCAGTCAGCCCCAGAGCACCACAGTCTTCCAAGAGAAAGCACCATCTGGTTGACAACTTGATTTTGGACTTCTAGTCTCAAAAGCCTGAGCCAATAAATTCTCATTCTTTAAGCCAACCACTGAATGGTATTCATTTTAACAGCTACGAAACTAAGACAACAGCGTATAGAAGGCGGTCTATATGGAGAGCCCACATCCAGGGGCCCAGGAACTACAGACTCCACAGTATCTTAAAGAGGAGGATAAAGTTTCTACTCTCTGAGGAGAAGAGCCTCAGGGTGTTGCCCTTCACTATTCAGAGTTCTCCCAAGGTTCTGGGGGAAACCAGTTTAGGCAGGTCAAGGCAGAAACACACATAGCATACATGAAGGCAAGAGGAAAAGAAGGGGAAAGGATAATATTATTTACCAGGTCTGAGTTTTGTTCCAAATATGAATATCACTGACTGAACTGGTGATATAGATGGTGGTCCAACCATGAGAAAACTATGTGTTAATTTAAATTATTGAGGATGGGTCTCTATCCTGCTATAGGCAGGTCTCCTGAGTAGAACTAAGGGCAGGACACACAGAGGAAGAAATAAAGAAGTATGATGCACCCACGCAGAGGTCCAGGGAGTAGAAAGGCTAAAGTACCTATTGTAGGAATTCAGGAGTTTCCTTTTAGAAAGGACAGTCAGGCTCTCCTTATCCCCTCTACATTCATAGGTCTAGCTCTGTTTGCAAGAAGAAATGTAATCGGTGGGGTACACCTGATCCTCGAGATCAGAGCCTGAGTTCACCTTTCTATCTCTACTGTCCAGTACTTCCCACTCATTCATTCATAAGTGGGAAACGTTTTTGGATTGATAATAGATTGGGGAGAGAGAGGGAAGAATGGTCTAGTTCAGGCCTTCATCACCTTGAATTTGGTTTACTCCCTTCCCCAGTTCAGTTCATCCTTCACCCTTCTGAAACACAGCTCTAACTGAGTTGTTCCCTTGTTCAACGACGTCTCATGTCACTCCACTACCAACAGGATAAGAATTCAACACTCCTTTCCCTAGCATTCCTGGCTTGTACATTCTAGCCTCACCTTCCCTCATTCCCCATATCCTGCAGCCCTGCACAAGTACCACCACGGTAACATCAATATGTTCTCTGAACCTATAGCCAGCTGGCATCTGCTGCCACCTGCCTTTAGCTTGCCCCACTGCTCTTCAGTTCTGTATGAGGTTATGGTGGAAGCTGTTGTGCTGAAAAGCAGGGTCTGCACCTTGCTCATCTCTGACTCCCTCACAAGGTAGTGAAGAGACATTCTGACTGACTCATCATGACTAAGGAAGACAGGACAAGAAAGGAGGCACGAGAAAAGCAAGAGAACACACATGAAGGACTCCTACAGACACTGTCCACACGGACAAGGATGAATATTCAGAACAATTCCTTGAGTCTCACACACATGCACAGCTAAATCACTTTCTGTGTTCTCTGGGCAGGTATTTGTTATTAGAAAACTGTGTATTCAAAAGAGCTAAAATAGTCAATATTTGGAGGCTCAATGGAATTGGGTAAACTCAGCCTCTCCTGGGTGAAGGAAAGATAGATTCACAGTGCTGCTGCTCTTTGAATATCCTGCCTACACCAGGTTAGCCAGGCAAAAACAGCAGCCTGAGAGCCTTTGGCAATTACCAACAGGTGATCCCAGGTCCGGCAAGGGTCTGAATGGCTAGGATATAGCTGCTTCCACCCCCTCACTCTCTTGCACTACAGCAGATGGAAATGAGGCTCATCTGTTTCTGGAGGAATGAAGATGCCATGCACAGCCTGAAGTTATGAATGGCTCTTATAACAAGAAGCTGACATCTGTGCTTGGTTTCTAAGATGCATCATTGTATGTTTATTAAACCATTGCTCTATCATATTTATTTGGCTACAAAACAACTCCCAGTCCGTATTTTCAAAAGTGGTTTATTAAAAACTAAGCCTTGAACATTAATACTCAAAAGCACTCTTGAGAATCAATAATAATGCTGCAGATAAAATGAAAGGGAATCAAAGCAGTAAGTCTTGGTGGGGGCTGTGATTGCCTTTCAACACCTTTTTGCATGTTCAGGCATCTGGACTGGGGAAGAACACCAAGGGCCCCTGGCACTTGGTGCAGGGATAACCAGCCCAAACACCTGACTTCCTGTCTAAAATATGGATATGGCTGCAGGGAAGAGAGGGTGTTCTATGGCCACCAAGCTCCATTCAAAGGGCCAACAAAGTTCAGGCCAGCCCAATAGGGGCCACTAGTTAGACCAAGAATAAAACTTCTGCCTCTAACCAATAGCCCCATAGTGAGGCCTTATGCTGGCACCTCTCCTAGACCAGACTCTGTGTCCCACCCCTGGTATCAGGCTGAACCTTGAGTTGAATCCTATATCTGCCCAAGAACAAGCCTCAAATCCAACTGGCAGTGGTCATACAGAGACAAGGTGAGCCAGTGAGACTGGAGAAATGCAGTTTGCTCCCAGGTAGGAGTCCAGCATGTGCTCCCCAACCCTACAGACAGGTCTCTCTAGCCCCAGAAGACCTTCTGGCTGCAAGGTCTCTTTTAGCTCCCTCCTGAAACCCCAAGCCTCTCCATGAGTGCCTACTTACACCCCTTCCCAGGCAGCAACGAATAACACAGAGAAACAAGGACAAATTGGAAGATTCAAAGAAGAACCCACAGGATCTGGAGGGGATTCTAAACCATGCCCTGTGAAGAAAACAACGGCTGAGGAATTTAGGGATATTTGGCGTAAGATCTCACCTTAATATATCTAAGGTTTCACCTCAGTCAAGGGAGACAACAAGCTCTGTAACTACAGGAAAGACACAGGGGCAGTTCCCAGCTTAGTTCAAGGAAGGATTTCCTCCAAGGAAGAGTGAGGAAAGGGCTCACTCCCTCATGTCAGGTGAAGACAAGGCCTAGAGTTAGACACTCACCTGCTGACTTCTTGGACATTGTTGGCACGAGCAGCTTCCATCAGGGCTGCATCTGAAGAGAGAGGGAGCAGTGGTCAGATCCCTGGCCAGGACCTACCCCTTAGAGCTGCTTGCAGGACCCCAGTAAGAGCGTGGAAAAGGAAGCACTTCAGAAATATGGGCTTTATATATACACGAAGCTAATCATCTTCTCCTGCCCTCTTCATAAGCTATAAAGTTCTGTAGATGTACAACAGGCTTACGTTACTGTCATTATTATTAAAAACCATTTCCCTATCTTTCCCTGCTTTCTTCCCCAACTGCAGTTACTCAACCAAATTCTCAATCGACATCACAGGTCACAATCCTGAAGAAGGGACGGGATGGGGAGAAGGAGGCAGGGGTGTGACTCCTCTGAGAGTGGAGAGGGCCTAATTAAGTCCCAGGAGACCTAGCTCCAGTCCACTCCGTCACCTACTCACTATGTGACTGTGGTAGCCCTTTGCCTCCTCAAACCTAGCTTCCTTGACTAAAAAAACCAGAATCAATAATCCTTGCCCTGCTAGCCTCACAAGGCTGCCGAGAAGATGGAATGATGGATGAAAATTTTGCAAACTCCTGGTGCCAAGTCCAGCGAGTGAAGACACAAGGTAGAGGGTTCAGATAACCCTTAGGGATCATCAAGCCTAGCAGAAAAGCAATGTTAAGCAAGGCTTGACCTGGAGAGCCTGCTGTCACCACCTCATGGCCAGAAAAAGAAAAACTGCTGACTTAGAAAAATGCAAAATCAACAGAAGAGGCACAATTCTTCAAATAGTCAAATACCAAATACCCATGGAACCTTCTGTGCCCAGCGTGGTTCTGAACTATATCACTGGGCACCAGACAGAATCATACCCATCCCTGCCTCAGGGAGCTCTCAGTCTAGCCAAGCGACATACAGTGAAACATGAGAAGGCAGTAGAGCAGGGTGGAAAGACCATCTGGAAGCACATATTCCAGCGTTTCAATCCCAGCTCTGCCACTTACCTAGGATATGTCGTAGTTGACAAGTCAGAAGAGGCTCCTACCTCAGGACCTAAGATTGTGTCTGGTCACGGTTTTGAATGCTATCCTTTTTGGTAGAGACCTTGGTCTCCTTGTTGGAGCTCATATAACACCATTTCAATGAAAAATGTAGTCTGGAGCCACCAGAAGCCTTTAAGACCAGAACTTGGACAGTCCAGGTTCTCTGAAAGTCAGGGTCCCAAGCTCTAGGCCAGTGGGTCTCAACCCCGACGGCAATTAGAATTACCTCCAATGCTTTAAAAACATGCTGATGCTCAGGCCGTACATAGGTCAATTAAATCAGAATCTCTGGGGTTGAGACCCAGGCATCAGTGAAGTTTTAAAAGCTTTCCAGGTGATTCTAACCAGAGTTAAGGACCACTGCTCTGGCCCAAGCCAGGTAATACAAAAGGGAAGGGGCATTCTTCTCTCACAGAGCCAAGTCTCTCAGGGCCAAACCCCCAAACCACCTTCTCCCCAATGTTGTCATATTCTCTCCAGGTTTAGTCTTCCCATAAGCACAGTGGCCTCAGCACATTCCCTACATGTGAACATTCCATGGCTCTCCACTGCCTAGAGTAGAAATCCCAATCCCTTCAAATCCTTCAGCCTGGCATCTAGGCCCCACTCTATCTGCTCTCATCTTATTCCAAGACTTATTATCCTCTGACCAGGCTGGCCATTCTGCTATGCCCTGGACACACCAAGCTAATCTGTAACTCCCATATTTTCTTCCCTGAAGCCTTTTCAAGGAATAAAATCCAATTCAAGATACTAAGCACATGCTAAGTTCCAGAATCGAAGGTGAACAAATGATGTATACATATTGGGGAAGGGGACCGGTACCAACCAGCAAAAAAGATAAGATGCACTTCCTGCTCTCATAGGGCTCATAATCCCATCCTTCTCTCCTTTTCATCTATTGCCTCATCCTTCAGAATTGAAGTTCAAATTCCCTATCCTCCAGGGGTCTCCAAACTTTTAGAAAGTTTATCTTAACCCTGCTGCCCTAAACAACACATAGTCACCACCACCCACCAGACCTGCAGTTCTAACTCCCCTGCACTGTCCCCTTAACTGATTTTGCATTAAGTTAGGAGTTCCACCAATACCTAAGCTCAAATTAGGTACACAGAGAGGTTTGTGTGTGTGTGTGTGTGTGTGTGTGTGTTTTAATGCTGAAAGTTACAGAATCACAGCATGCATAAGTTAGGAGAGCACTTATGGTTTCTATGTCAACACCCTCATCCTGTAGATGAGAAAACTGAGGGCCAAAGAGGAGCAAGAGTCCAAAATCACAATAGGAGTTAGACGTGAACCAAACAAGATCTCAGGTATCCTGATTCCCAATCCAAGGCCCTACCTTTACAGATGTCATATCTGTTAAATAAACAAATGAATATGAAGACAGTGCCACTCCTGTTCCCAAAGTCTCAGAACTTGGGATAAGCTCTTATAGAAAACACCATGTCTGAGTTTTCCCCCAAAAGGAACCTGTATGGTTGGACTCGTGTGGCCAGAAGTCTGGCTCTCTCTCCACTCTTATAGCTCCTGCACAGGGACATGTATCCAGATGAGATGCCAATCCTGCTTCTGCTGCCTGGCCCCAGTGGTTGCCTTAGGTCTCCAGGGATCCAACTTCCTTTTCCTACCTACTGCTCCCACATAGCAATTTCACCCAGTGCTTGAGCCCAACCCAGCAAAACTCTGGGAGACTGATGGACAGGCTTAGGCTGCTGAACACTGACAAATTATTCATCACTGTATAAATGAGAAAACTGAGGCCAAAGAGGAACAAGCGGTCACATAATGAGTGGTGACAAAGCTGGCACTGAAACCAAGTCTCTTCTTTCCTTAGGCCACCTTAGTGGGGCAACTTCTATAAACACCCCCCCTCCAGATTCCTGGAGATCTCTTAAAAGAACTGGACCATACAGAATATTAGATGCTTAGTCCGATGCCCTCATTGTATAGATCAAAGTGAGGTGCAAAAAATGGGAGCTGAACACTGGGAGATTACCCAGCTCAAAGACAGTGAGCTTCCCACTACAAATGCATTGACCCAGTGACCACATGTCTGGGTTTCTCCAGAAATAAAGCTCTGAGGCTCTAAATCTGTAAGCATGTCCCACCCTCCAAAAACGGGGAATGAGGACACTCCTCCCGCCTCTCTCTTTCTCGAACGCGGACTGTCCCGATAATCACCTTTGTTGGACGGGTTCTTGCTGTAGCAATGAACCACCAGCGCCGTAGCGAGGGCCCATATGCCTAGTCCCGCACCGCCGGGGACCCCATTCCAGCTGTCCTGTCCCGGTAGGGTTTCTTCGGGGTTGGGAAGGTGTCCCCACGTGGCGGACACAAGGCACGGGGCCTTTGCGCATCCTCCTCGGCGCCCCGGGGTGGTTGCCCCTCGTCCGGTGAGCAAGGCTGGCGATGTTCCAGGGCGCCCCCCGGCGGCCGCCCTCAGCCACTGCGGCTCCCCGTTGCCTCCGGTAGTTACCCTCAGGTTCGCGGCACCTCCGTGGTTCGGAGGCATTGGTAACCTAAGCAGCCGGAGGAGGAGCCGCGGCGCCGGCGTTGTTCTCTTCAACACCAAGGACCCCAGCATCGTGACAGCTGCTTCTATAACCCCCTGGTGCCGGCCCCTGTGCCGACCACGTCCAACATGGCTGCCGCGGCGCGTTCGAAGACGCCGCGAATGGGGTGAATCGCGCACTACCTCACGGGAATAGTAGTCCACAGCCCTAGAGCTTCCCGCAGCTGGAGAACAAATAATCCACACTTCCCAGAAGACTGTAGAACTGTGTCACAATGACTGTCGACCTATAGGATCCCGGGGCATATTGGGAAATGGAGTTCGGGCGGGAGCGAGCGTGCGCGCGCGCGCGTGTGTGTTTATGAAACCTAGACCTATTTCGTTTAGCCTGTATCACTTCTTAGTCTGGTACAGCTTTACAAAAAGGATGTATATAGGGTAACTGGTGTAGCTGAAGTAGAAATACCTTCCTTCCCTCCTCCCTCCTTCCCACCCCTCTCTTCCCTTCCTTTCTTTTCTTTTAAACATTATTTATTGTGAGATATATATATATATATATATATATATATATATATATATATATACACAAAAAAAAAAGCAATAAATTTTCAAGTACATTTTAACAAATAGTTAAAGAACAGATTTCAAAGTTTGGTATAGGTTACAATCCCGTAATTCCAGGTTTTTACTTCTAGCTGCTCCAAGATACTGAAGACTAAAAAGAAATATCAATACAATGATTCAGCAGTCATACTCATTCGTTACATCCTAACTTCTCTGTTATAACCCTTCTTTCTCCTTTGAACCTTCTCCCAGTCTTTAAGGATATTTGGGCTATGCCCATTTCAACTTTTTCATGTTGAAAAGGGGTGTGCACAATATGGGATAGGGGGAATGAAACTGGTTGATGTTCTGGGAGAGACTGGTCCCTCTGGAATTCAGTACTTACATGGCCTAGGAACCCTCTGAAGGTTTTAGGTTTCTGAAAAGTAAACTTAATGCATGAAAATTTGTAGAATCTCAGAAAGATCCCTGGGTGTTCTTTAGTGTTAACAGGAATGATGCTGGTCAGGTTTGGCAAACAGTTGCAATTACCAATATCTAGCTGAAGCTTGCCTAAGAGAAGCCTCCTGACTCCATTTGAACTCTCTTAGCCACTGATAGTTTATTTTGTAACATTTCTTTTCCCCCTATTGGTCTGGAAGGTATTACTAATCCCACAGTGCCAGGGCCAGGCTCATCCCTTGGAGTAATGTCACACGTTGTCAGGGAAACTTTCATCCCTGACTGTCACATCCCACATGGGGGAGGGAGTAATGGCTTTCCTTGTAGAGTTGGGCTTAGAGAGAGAGAAGCCAACTTGAATCAACAAAAGAGATTTCCCGAAAAGCAACTCTTAGACATAATTATAGGTAGTTTTAGCTTCTCCACTACTAAAATAAGTTTCGTTTAAGGGCAGGTCTCAAAATCAAGGGCTTGGCCTATTTTCTTAGGAGTCCTTAAATGTTTGAGAAAGAACCAGGGGTTTCTCAGATGGGAAAGGTTAGTAATTCCATATATTTTTTCCAGTCTCTCAAGAGACACTACCAAATACTTTCAAATTATCATCCCACCGCAGTCTGGGATGTATCCGGGTATTATATTAAGTTATACAGAATTACCAGACTTCATTTCCATTCTGGGCTCCATGTGTTTGTGTTGTTTAACTGAACTGTCCAAACAGGTTGATTTAGATTGTGTGTTACAGAAGATTTAGGCTCTAGACACAATAAACTTCTCTGCTTTTGGTCTCATACAGTAGGTAAAGCTCCAGACTACATACAGTATCATCCTTTGTCCTATATTCTGATATATCTTAGCCCCAACTAGATCAGCTTTTTTTTTTTTTTTTTACCAAGGAAATATTCCAAGTTTATTCACTAATGTCAGTTCATATCAATGAGACCATACAGTATTTGTCTTTTTGTTTCTGGCTAATCACACTCAGCATAATGTCCTTAAGGTCCATTCATGTTGTTACATACTTCATAACTTAATTCTGTCTTACAGCTGCATAATATTCCATCTTATGTAAATGTCACAGTTTGTTTAGCCACTCGTCTGTTGATGGACATTTTGGCTGTTTCCATCTCTTGGTAATTGTTAATAATGCTACTATAAACATTGGTGTGTAAATGTCCATTTGTGTCCTTGGCCTTGTGTCCTTTGAGTAGAGACAGCATATAGATGGGTCCTGTTTTTTAATCCATTCTGCCAGACTATGTCTTTTGATTGGAGAGTTTAATCCATTAACATTCAGTGTTATTACTGCATGGGTGGTACTTTCTTCTACTATTTTGCCTTCTGAATTTTATATGTCATATCTAATTTTCCTTCTTTTTACCTTTACTCATAGTCTTCCTTTCTACACTCTTCTCCACACCTCTCTCTTCTGTCTTCGTATCTGTCTCTAGTGTTCCCTTTAGTATTTCTTGCAGAGCTGGTCTCTTTGTCACAAATTCTCTCAGTGATTTTTTGTCTGAAAATGTTTTAATTTTTCCCTCATTTTTGAAGGACAATTTTGCTGGATATAGAATTCTTGGTTGGCAGTTTTTCTCTTTTAATAATTTAAATATATTATCCCACTGTCTTCTCGCCTCCATGGTTTCTGCTGAGAGATCTGCACATAGTCTTATTGGGCTTCCCTTGTATGTGATGGATTGTTTTTCTCTTGCTGCTTTCAAGATCCTCTCTTTCTCTTTGACCTCTGACATTCTGATTGTTAAATGTCTTGGAGTATGTCTATTTGGATCTATTCTCTTTGGGGTACGCTGCACTTCCTGGATCTGTAATTTTAAGTCTTTCATAAGAGTTGGGAAATTTTCAGTGATAATTTCCTCCATTAGTTTTTCTCCTCCTTTTCCCTTCTCTTCTCCTTCTGGGACACCCACAACACGTATATTCATGCACTTCATATTGTCTTTCAATTCCCTGAGTCCCTACTCATATTTTTCCATTTTTTCCCCTATAGTTTCTGTTTCTTGTTGGATTTCAGATGTTCCATCCTCCAGTTCAGAAATCCTATGTTCTGTCTCTCGAAATCTACCATTGTAGGTTTCCATTGTTTTTTTCATCTCTTCTACTGTGTCTTTCATTCCCATAAGTTCTGTGATTTTGTTTTTTCAGACTTTCAGTTTCTTCTTTTTGTTCTTTCCTTGCCTTCTTTATATCCTCCCTCAATTCATTGATTTGATTTTTGATGAGGTTTTCCATGTCTGATCGTACATTCTGGGTTAATTGTTTCAGCTCCTGTATGTCATTAAATTGTTGGTTTGTTCCTTTGACTGGGCCATATCTTCAATTTTCCTAGTGTGATTTGTTATTTTTTGCTGGCATCTAGGCATTTAGTTACCTTAATTAGTTTATTCTGGAGATTGCTTTCACTTCTTTTATCTAGGGTTTTCTTGCTGGATGAATTTGTTGTCTATCTGTTCTTTGACATTCTGTTCAGCTTTATCTGGACCTTTACTTAAGTTATGTTTAACAGAGGAGAATTTTTCAGTTCTTGTTTTCTTGTTTCTTGCCCTGCTTGTGTAGTGCCTTTCCCCCACACACACTTAGGAGGGTCTACTTAGATATTATAGACCCCAGCCAGATTTTCCCAGACCAAACTGGCCTCCTGTCAGGAGGAAAGAGTCACCTGCGTCGGTTTTCCCTGAGGGTGAGACCCAGCAGGTTGAAAGACTTTCCTGTGAAGTCTCTGGACTCTGTTTTTCTTATCCTGCCCTGTGTGTGGCACTTGTCTGACTGCAGGTCCCACCAGCATAAGATGATGCGGTACCTTTAACTTTGGCAGACTCTCCCTGCTGGGGGCATGGTAGAGACAGAGGAGAGGTTGTAGGCTGGTTTTAATGGCTTCAAATTACCAAGTCCTGGTGTCTGAATTCCTTGATGGGGGGATTCCACCTGGGTGGGGCTTCACCCCTCCCCTGGGGAAGGCACAAGTTCCAGATAAGCCCCCAAAAGAGTTCACTTCTGCCTATGCCTGGGGCAGTTGCAGCCTGAAAAGTCCTGCCGCTGTATCCAGAGGCAGTCAAGCCTTTGTAGATACACAATCACAAAAACCTCTGTTTCCTTCTTTCCTCCCCCCCCCCCCTTTTTCTGTCAGTCCTGCCCCCTTGGCACCGGGGCAAAAATGAGCAACCTCCGCTTTGATCAGGTTTACCTAAGCTGGGGGCCTACTTTTAGGTGTCAGAATTTGTTAATTAGTTCCACAATTGGCGTTTGATTGTGCCCAGTCCCTGCTGCTGGTAAAGTCCTTTCCTTTCCCCTCTGGGAAGCGGCCTGTGGGGGAGGGGCGCTGGCTGCTGCAGCTTTGGGAACTCACGGTTCTGTGGGGACTCGCAGCCAGTTCAGCTGGTCCAGACTGGGGTACGCTGTGTGTTTGGTCACTATCGTGGCTCCGGGAGCTGTTCTATACTGTTTCTGGTTATTTAGTAGTTGTTCTGGAGGACGAACTAAAATGCGCACGTTGTTAAGCCACCATCTTGACCTGGAAGTCTACAATTAGTAGATCAGCTATTTTTTTGTAAAATTTTTATTCTATAATATATACACAAGCCAAAGAAAGAAAAAAGCAATAATTTTCAAAGCACTCTTCAACAAGTAGTTACCAGAGTTTGTCATGGGCTACCATGCTATCCTCTCAGATTTTTCTTTCTAACTAATCCCGAATATAGTAGGCTGGAAGGAATAAATATTTTTTATCATCACAATCAACATTTTTTTTTCTATTTTGTAAAAAACAACATATATACAAAAAAGCAATACATTTCAAACCACAGCACCACAATTCAGAGTTTGGCATGGGTTGCAATTCCATAATTTTAGCTTTTTACTTCTTGCTGCTCTAAGATACTGGAGACTAAAAGAGATATCAATTTAATGATTCAGCAATCATATTCATTTGTTAAATCCTACCTTCTCTGTATAACTCCACCATCACAATTGATCCTTCTATCCTGCTTTTTTAGGGGTGTTTGGGGTATGACCATTCTAATTTTCATGTTGGACTGGTCTGTTAGTAATGTGGGATAGGGAAATGGAACTATCTGATGTTCTGGAGAGGCTGGGCCTTCTAGTTTTCAGGCCTAATCTAGTCCAGGGATCCATCTGAAGGTTGCAGATTTCTGAAAAGTTACTCTAGTGCATGGAACCCTTGTGGAATCTTATAGATTGCCTTAGGTGTTTTTTCAGATTGCCTATAATGGTCCTTGGGGATTGGCAGGTTATAATAGGTAGCAACATCTAACTGAAGCTTACATGAAAGCAACCTCCAGAGTAGTGTCTCGACTCTATTTGAACTCTCTCAGCCACTGATAATTTATTTGTTACACTTCTTTTCCACCTTTAGGTCAGAATGGAATTGTTGATCCCACAGTGCCAGGGCTGGACTCATTCCAGCATGTCATCTCATATGCTGCCAGGGAGACTTTAATCCCTCAATATCATGTCCCATAGAGGGAGGCGAGCAATGATTTCACTTTCAGAGTTGGGCTTAGAGAGAGTGAGGCAACATCTGAATCAGCTTCATTTTTATATCTAATTGAAGACAGATTTCTTTTGTGGTTACTTTAACAGTTGTATGTAGCAATTCTGACTTTGAGAGCTGCAAAACCCCAGCTCTGAGTCTTAGATGTCACAGAGGTACCCAAAGTTCCAGGGAAATACCAGCCTATACACATATAGCACAGCATCTCAGAATCTAGAAATACAACTCTGAACTAAGTGTGACTGCTATAAGAGCTTACAATGTAGGCTTCAATTTTCTTATAAGTATTTTCTAAAAAGAGACCATACCATATTTATTCTTTTCTTTCTGGCTTATTTTGCAGAACACAATGTCCACAAGGTTCATTCGCTTCGTTGTGTGTTTCACGACTTTGTTCCTTTTGTCAGTCACACAGTATTCCGTCATGTGTATTCATCACAGTTTGCCATTCTGCTTCTCAGTCTTTGTACTTTTCGGCCACCTCCATCTATTGGGCATCATGGGAAATGCCCCAAATAAACAAACACGGTGTCCTCACTTAGTTTTACAGTTATCGGCACTCTCAATTTTAGACAACTTTCATTGGTCCAAAGAGACAACTGATAAATCCCGCTTCACCAAATGTCAAATCTATACCTCCCCTTATCACTTGTCCCTACCTCCAAATTTACTCCTGGTATTACTGTGGTACTGTTGATGCTGTTCTGTTCATTACAGGCAATAGCATGCAATATTAATTTCCCCCCATACCCCTCTGTTGTTGATTATTTGTACAAGATCAAACCTTTGAACTAGTTCATGTAAGAACTTATTTATAATTGTAGAGCTAATCGGTGGAATACATGACTGTATATAACCTCTTTCAATCCTGTTCACCTTCAATATGGCAACGTTACTTTTAACCCCACTAATAAACTCCCTTCACTTCTACCCATTCCCTTACATTTAAGTTCAGCTTCATTGGGTAACCATTCACCCATCTCTAGCTTCTGTGTACCTCTAGGTCCCCTATATTTCACATTGTAAGCCTCTGAGTTTACCTTTACAAGAGTCATAATAGATAAATCATATGCTATCTATCCCTTTGCGTCTGCCTTTTCCACTCAGAATTATGCCCTCTAGGTTCATCCATGTTGTCATATGATTCCTGACCTCATTTCATCTAACTGCTGCATAATATTCCATCGTATGTATACACCACATATTGTTTATGCATTCATTGATGGGCACTTAGATTGTTTCCATCTTTTGGCACTTGTAAAAATGCCACTATGAACATTTTTTTTGCAAATGTCTGTTCATGTTATGCTTTTAGCTCTTCTGGCTACACACCAAGTATTGGTATTTCCAGGTCATAGGGCAACTAGATATTTAGCTTTCTGAGGAACTGCCAAACTGTCTTCCACAGCAGCTGTTCTCACCAGCAGGGAACAATTTCTCCACATCGTCTCCAACATTAGTATCTTTCTGTTTGTTTAATAGTAGCCATTCTTATAGGTATGAGGTGATACCTCATTGTAGTCTTACATTTCCCTTATAGCTAATGAAGATGAGCATCTCTTCATGTGCTTTTGGCTATTTTTATTTGCTCTTCAGGAAAATGTCTATTCAAAGCCTTTGCCCATTTTATAATTAGGTTGTTTGTTCTTTTGTTGTTGAGTTGTGTAAGATCTTTACATACACAGGATATCAAACTGTTGTCTGATATGTGGTTTCCAAATATTTCCTCCCATAGAGTTGGCTGCCTCTTCACCTTTTTGACAAAGTCCTTTGAGGCACAGAAGCTTTTGATTTTAAGGATTTCCCATTTACCTATGCTTTCTTTCTTTGCTTGTGCATTAGGTGTGAAGTTTAAAAAGCGACCTCCTATTACTATGTCTTGAAGATGTTTCCCTATATTTTCTCCTAGGAGTTTTATGATGCTGTCTCCTATATTTAGGTCTTTGATCCATTTTGACTTACTTTGTCTAATGGGTGTAAGGTCATTCTTTTGGCTATTGATATCCAGCTCTCCTATGCCCATTTATTGAAAAGTCTATTCTGTCCCAGTTCAGTGGATTTGGGAACTTTGTTGAAGATCAATTCACCATAGATTTGGTGGTCATTTTCTGCACTTGCAATTCAATTCCATTGATCAATATTTCTATCTATGTGACAGTACCATGCTGTTTTGATCACTGTGACTTTATAATAAGTTTTAAAATCAGGAAGTGTTAGTCCTCCCACTTTGCTGTTTTTGTTTGTTTGTTTGTTTTGTTTTAGGATATTTTCAGCTATTCATGGTCTCTTTTCCTTCCAAATAAATTTGAAAACAAGCTTTTCCAGTTCTTCAAAATAGGTTGTTGGAATTTTAATTGGCATTGCTTTGAATATGTAGATCAATCTTAATTACATTCAACTTTCCTATCCATGAGCACAGAATGTCTTACCACCTATTTAGATCTTCCTTGATTTCTTTTAGCAATGTTTTGTAGTTTTCTGTGTACAAGTCCTTAACATCCTTGGTTAAGCTTATTTTTAGATACTCGATTCTTTTAGTTGCTATTTTCAATGGAATATTCCCCTTAATTGTCTCCTCGGTTACATCATTACTTGTGTATAGAAACATTACTGATATTTGTACATTAATTGTACAAATTGATTTTGGTACCAGAGAGTAGGGTGCTGCTGCTGCAGTTTGCAAATACCAAACATGTTGGAACAGCTTTTTAAATGGATAAGGGGAAGAATCTGGAGGAGTTGTGAGCAGCTTGGTAGAGAAGGCCTAGAATGTTTTGAAGAGAATCTTGGTAGAAATGTGGACTCTAAAGATACCTGTGATGAAGCTCCAGACAGAAATGAGGCATGTGTTGTTATAGACTGGAGGGAAGATGAGCCTTGTTTTAAAATGGCAGATAATCTGGCAAAATTGACTAGTGTCTTTAGCTGGAAAGCAGATTTAAAAAGCCATGAACTTAGATACTTAGCAGAAGAGATCTCCAAATTAAAATGTAGAAAGTGCAACCTGGTTTCTCCTCACAGCTCATAGTGAAATGAGACAGGAGAGAGATAAGCTGCGAAGTGAACTCTTGGGTACAAAGAAACCAGAAATTGATGTCCTAGAAAATCCTGGACCTCCAGAAATGGAGACCCCAGAGAACAGTGCTCCACATGAGGATTTGACCAGATGTGGAACCAGTCAGCCATCTCAGAGAAAGCCAGGATTGGACATGAAGTTATCCAGGAAGGATTTGTGGAAACTCCTTACGTCTGACGGGCATGATCCAAGGCTACTGCATAGAAAGCCAACGAGAGTGCTGTGGGACCTGTATAAACAGAGCCGCTGCCAGTCTGGACTGGGGGATTCAGAGAAGGGACACATTGGAGGAAAAATAACTTCAGAGGCAAAACCATGGAAGCCAGGGTCTGGAGTCAAGAAGCCTCAGGCCAGGAGAGTGGACCCACCCAAGCCCGTGAAGAGGGTGAGTTTGCCCCGAAGGCAGAGGATGGGCCTTCCACCTTGTTGCAGTGGAACAGTCATGCTGCCTCAGGCCTTGGAGAGAGTGAAGCACATTCCTTGGGATTTGGGGAGAGCCTGGCTGCCACCACATGGAGGGGTTGAGCTTGTACACCGGAGATGGCAGAGAGCCGGGGTGCAGCCCCAATGCTTGGAGAGGGTGGAGCCTAGAAAAAGGTGGTCTCCTCAATGTCCCCCAAGGTTGTATTCAGAGAGAGGCAGGCCTCTGTGTAAGTCCTTGGAAAGGGTGGGACTGCTGCATTCTAAAGCCCTGAGGATAAATGACTCTCAGACTTTAAATTCTAATGGAGTTTGCCCTGCAGGTTTTCGAAACTGTATGGGTCTGGTGACCCCTGTGTTCCTTCCTCCCTATGGAAATATGTACATGTATCCTATGAATGTTCCTCCTTTGTATGTTGGCAGCAAATAATGTGTTATGAGTTTTCGAAGGTCCAGAGTAAATGGAGAAAATTTTGCCTTAGGACAGACCATGCCTGTAACTGACTTGATGAGATTTTATACTGCCTCTAATTTTGTACTTCATATGTATTGCTACTGAAAGGTTTAAGGTTTTCTGACATTGTTATGGAATGAATGTATTTTGCATTTGGAAAGAGCATGTCTTTTTGGAGTCCAAAGGGTGTAATGTGCCAGTTTGAATTTGTTATGAACCCCAGAAAAACCATGCCATTTAATCCTCATTCAGTATTGCTGGATGGGAGCATTTTGATTGTTTCCATGAAGATGTGACCCACCCAATTGTGAGTGGTAACTTTTGATTAGATGATTTCCATGGAGGTGTGCCTCTGCCCACTGAAGGTGGAGTTGCTTGCTGGAATCTTTTAAAAGAGGAAATATTTGGGAGAGAGTCTCCCTTTTTGGTAGAGCCACGTGAAAGCCAGCAGATGCCACCATGTTCGACATGTGCCCTTCCACCTGAGACAGAAATGTTGAACGCTGTTGGTCTTCTTCAACCAAGATATCTTTCCCCGGATGCCTTAAATTGGACATGTCTATATACTTGTTTTATTTATTTATTTATTTTTATTTTTTATTTTTTAATTTATTTATTTTTATTAATTAAAGAAAAAAGACATTAACACAACATTTAGAAATCATTCCATTCTACATATGCAATCAGTAATTCTTAACATCATCACATAGATGCATGATCATCATTTCTTAGTACATTTGCATCGATTTAGGAAAAGAACTAGCAAAACAACAGAAAAAGATATAGAATGTTAATATAGAGAAAAAATAAAAATAATAATAATAGTAAAAAAAAGACACAAATAAACAAACAAACAGACAAACAAAAAAAAAACCTATAGCTCAGATGCAGCTTCATTCAGTGTTTTAACATGATTACTTTACAATTAGGTATTATTGTGCTGTCCATTTTTGAGTTTTTGTATCTAGTCCTGTTGCACAGTCTGTATCCCTTCAGATCCAATTACCCATTATCTTACCCTGTTTCTAACTCCTGCTGGTCTCTGTTACCAATGACATATTCCAGGTTTATTCTCGAATGTCGGTTCACATCAGTGGGACCATACAGTATTTGTCCTTTAGTTTTTGGCTAGACTCACTCAGCATAATGTTCTCTAGGTCCATCCATGTTATTACATGCTTCATAAGTTTATCTTGTCTTAAAGCTGCATAATATTCCATCGTATGTATATACCACAGTTTGTTTAGCCACTCGTCTGTTGATGGACATTTTGGCTGTTTCCATCTCTTTGCAATTGTAAATAATGCTGCTATAAACATTGGTGTGCAAATGTCCGTTTGTGTCTTTGCCCTTAAGTCCTTTGAGTAGATACCTAGCAATGGTATTGCTGGGTCGTATGGCAATTCTATATTCAGCTTTTTGAGGAACCGCCAAACTGCCTTCCACAGTGGTTGCACCATTTGACATTCCCACTAACAGTGGATAAGTGTGCCTCTTTCTCCGCATCCTCTCCAGCACTTGCCATTTTCTGTTTTGTTGATAATGGCCATTCTGGTGGGTGTGAGATGATATCTCATTGTGGTTTTGATTTGCATTTCTCTAATGGCCAGGGACATTGAGCATCTCTTCATGTGCCTTTTGGCTATTTGTGTTTCCTCTTCTGAGAGGTGTCTGTTCAAATCTTTTTCCCATTTTGTAATTGGGTTGGCTGTCTTTTTGTTGTTGAGTTGGACAATCTCTTTATAAATTCTGGTTACTAGACCTTTATCTGATACGTCATTTCCAAATATTGTCTCCCATTGTGTAGGCTGTCTTTCTACTTTCTTGATGAAGTTCTTTGATACACAAAAGTGTTTAATTTTGAGGAGCTCCCATTTATTTATTTATTTCCTCACTGCTCTTGCTTTAGGTTTAAGGTCCATAAAACCGCCTCCAATTGTAAGTTTCATGAGATATCTCCCTACATTTTCCTCTAACTGTTTTATGGTCTTAGACCTAATGTTTAGATCTTTGATCCATTTTGAGTTAACTTTTGTATAGGGTGTGAGATACGGGTCTTCTTTCATTTTTTTGCATATGGATATCCAGTTCTCTAGGCACCATTTATTGAAGAGACTGTTCTGTCCCAGGTGAGTTGGCTTGACTGCCTTATCAAAGATCAAATGTCCATAGATGAATGGGTCTATATCTGAGCACTCTATTCGATTCCATTGGTCGATACATCTATCTTTATGCCAATACCATGCTGTTTTGACCACTGTGGCTTCATAATATGCCTTAAAGTCAGGCAGCGCGAGACCTCCAGCTTCGTTTTTTTTCCTCAAGATACTTTTAGCAATTCGGGGCACCCTGCCCTTCCAGATAAATTTGCTTATTGGTTTTTCTATTTCTGAAAAATAAGTTGTTGGGATTTTGATTGGTATTGCATTGAATCTGTAAATCAATTTAGGTAGTATTGACATCTTAACTATATTTAGTCTTCCAATCCATGAACACGGTATGCCCTTCCATCTATGTAGGTCTTCTGTGATTTCTTTTAACAGTTTTTTGTAGTTTTCTTTGTATAGGTTTTCTGTCTCTTTAGTTAAATTTATTCCTAGGTATTTTATTCTTTTAGTTGCAATTGTAAATGGGATTCGTTTCTTGATTTCCCCCTCAGCTTGTTCATTACTAGTGTATAGAAATGCTACAGATTTTTGAATGTTGATCTTGTAACCTGCTACTTTGCTGTACTCATTTACTAGCTCTAATAGTTTTGTTGTGGATTTTTCCGGGTTTTCGATGTATGGTATCATATCGTCTGCAAACAGTGATAGTTTTACTTCTTCCTTTCCAATTTTGATGCCTTGTATTTCTTTTTCTTGTCTAATTGCTCTGGCTAGAACCTCCAACACGATGTTGAATAATAGTGGTGATAATGGACATCCTTGTCTTGTTCCTGATCTTAGGGGGAAAGTTTTCAATTTTTCCCCATTGAGGATGATATTAGCTGTGGGTTTTTCATATATTCCCTTTATCATTTTAAGGAAGTTCCCTTGTATTCCTATCTTTTGAAGTGTTTTCAACAGGAAAGGATGTTGAATCTTGTCAAATGCCTTCTCGGCATCAATTGAGATGATCATGTGATTTTTCTGCTTTGATTTGTTGATATGGTGTATTACATTAATTGATTTTCTTATGTTGAACCATCCTTGCATACCTGGGATGAATCCTACTTGGTCATGATGTATAATTCTCTTAATGTGTTGTTGGATTCGATTTGCTAGAATTTTGTTGAGGATTTTTGCATCTATATTCATTAGAGAGATTGGTCTGTAGTTTTCTTTTTTTGTAATATCTTTGCCTGGTTTTGGTATGAGGGTGATGTTGGCTTCATAGAATGAATTAGGTAACTTTCCCTCCACTTCAATTTTTTCGAAGAGTTTGAGGAGAGTTGGTACTAATTCTTTCTGGAATGTTTGATAAAATTCACATGTGAAGCCGTCTGGTCCTGGACTTTTCTTTTTAGGAATCTTTTCAATGACTGATTCAATTTCTTTACTTGTGATTGGTTTGTTGAGGTCATCTATTTCTTCTTGATTCAAAGTTGGTTGTTCATGTCTTTTCAGGAACCCATCCATTTCATCTAAATTGTTGTATTTATTAGCGTAAAGTTGTTCATAGTATCCTGTTATTACCTCCTTTATTTCTGTGAGGTCAGTAGTTATGTCTCCTCTTCCATTTCTGATCTTATTTATTTGCATCCTCTCTCTTCTTCTTTTTGTCAATCTTGCTAAGGGCCCATCAATCTTATTGATTTTCTCATAGAACCAACTTCTGGTCTTATTGATTTTCTCTATTGTTTTCATGTTTTCAATTTCATTTATTTCTGCTCTAATCTTTGTTATTTCTTTCCTTTTGCTTGCTTTGGGGTTAGTTTGCTGTTCTTTCTCCAGTTCTTCCAAGTGGACAGTTAATTCCTGCATTTTTGCCTTTTCTTCTTTTCTGATATAGGCATTTAGGGCAATAAATTTCCCTCTTAGCACTGCCTTTGCTGCGTCCCATAGGTTTTGATATGTTGTGTTTTCGTTTTCCTTCGCCTCGAGGTATTTACTAATTTCTCTTGCAATTTCTTCTTTGACCCACTCGTTGTTTAAGAGTGTGTTGTTGAGCCTCCACATATTTGTGAATTTTCTGGCACTCCATCTATTATTGATTTCCAACTTCATTCCTTTATGATCCGAGAAAGTGTTGTGTATGATTTCAGTCTTTTTAAATTTGTTAAGACTTGCTTTGTGACCCAGCATATGGTCTATCTTTGAGAATGATCAATGTGCACTTGAGAAAAGGTGTATCCTGCTGTTGCGGGATGTAATGTCCTATAAATGTCTGTTAAGTCTAGCTCATTTATAGTAATATTCAGATTCTCTATTTCTTTATTGATCTTGTGTCTAGATGTTCTGTCCATTGATGAGAGTGGTGAATTGAAGTCTCCAACTATTATGGTATATGTGTCTATTTCCCTTTTCAGTGTTTGCAGTGTATTCCTCACGGATTTTGGGGCATTCCGGTTCGGTGCATAAATATTTATGATTGTTATGTCTTCTTGTTTAATTGTTCCTTTTATTAGTAGATAGTGTCCTTCTTTGTCTCTTTTAACTGTTTTACATTTGAAGTCTAATTTGTTGGATATTAGTATAGCCACTCCTCCTCTTTTCTGGTTGTTATTTGCATGAAATATCTTTTCCCAACCTTTCACTTTCACTTTCAACCTATGTTTATCTTTGGGTCTAAGATGTATTTCCTGTAGACAGCATATAGAAGGATCCTGTTTTTTAATCCATTCTGCCAGTCTATGTCTTTTGATTGGGGAATTCAGTCCATTAACTTTTAGTGTTATTACTGTTTGGATAATAGTTCCCTCTACCATTTTGCCTTTTGTATTATATATATCATATCTGATTTTCCTTCTTTCTACACTCTTCTCCATACCTCTCTCTTCTGTCTTTTCGTATCTGACTCTAGTGCTCCCTTTAGTATTTCTTGCAGAGCTGGTCTATTGGTCACAAATTCTCTCAGTGACTTTTTGTCTGAGAATGTTTTAATTTCTCCCTCATTTTTGACGGACAATTTTGCTGAATATAGGAGTCTTGGTTGGCAGTTTTTCTCTTTTAGTAATTTAAATATATCATCCCACTGTCTTCTAGCTTCCATGGTTTCTGCTGAGAAATCTACACATAGTCTTATTGGGTTTCCCTTGTATGTGATGGATTGTTTTTCTCTTGCTGCTTTCAAGATCCTCTCTTTCTCTTTGACCTCTGACATTCTAACTAGCAAGTGTCTTGGAGAACGCCTATTTGGGTCTATTCTCTTTGGGGTGCGCTGCACTTCTTGGATCGGTAATTTTAGGTCTTTCATAAGAGTTGGGAAATTTTCAGTGATAATTTCTTCCATTAGTTTTTCTCCTCCTTTTCCCTTCTCTTCTCCTTCTGGGACACCCACAACACGTATATTTGTGCGCTTCATCTTGTCATTCAGTTCCCTGATCCCCTGTTCAAATTTTTCCATTCTTTTCCCTATAGTTTCTGTTTCTTTTTGGAATTCAGATGTTCCATCCTCCAATTCACTAATTCTAGCTTCTGTCTCTTTAAATCTACTATTGTAGGTATCCATTGTTTTTTCCGGCTTTTCTACTTTGTCCTTCACTCCCATAAGTTCTGTGATTTGTTTTTTCAGTTTTTCTATTTCTTCTTTTTGTTCAGCCCATGTCTTCTTCATGTCCTCCCTCAATTTATCAATTTGGTTTTTGAAGAGGTTTTCCATTTCTGTTCGTATATTCAGCATTAGTTGTCTCAGCTCCTGTATCTCATTTGAACTATTGGTTTGTTCCTTTGACTGGGCCATATTTTCAATTTTCTGAGCGTGATCCGTTATCTTCTGCTGGCGTCTGGGCATTTAATCAGATTTCCCTGGGTGTAAGACCCCGCAGGTTGAAAGATTTTTCTGTGAAATCTCTGGGTTCTGTTTTTCTTATCCTGCCCAGTAGGTGGCGCTCATGGTGCTCTTCTTTCTGTGGGTCCCACCAGTAAAAGATGCTGTGGCTCCTTTAACTTTGGAAAACTCTCGCTGTAGGGGAGGTTCGCCAGCCGAAGCGGCTTGGGGGAGTGCCAATCTGAATCTCCCAGCCGGCCCGGGGATCCGCGCGCAGGGAGGGTTGCCGGCCTCCGCGGCTTGGGGGAGCCCTTGTCCAAATTTCCCAGCCGGCCCGGGGTGCCAAGCGTGGTGGTGGGGCGCCAGCTGCCGCGGCTTGGGGGAATGCCTATCCACCGTTCCCAGCCGGACCGGGAAGCCACGTGTTTGGAAGGGACCCCGGTCGCCGTTCTCCGTGGCTTGCAGATCTCTAATCCAATTCTCCCAGCTGGTCCAGGGGGTCGCATGTGGGGGGGCGCCAGCCGCCATGGCTTGAGGGGACCGCCTGTCCAATTCTCCCAGCCGGCCCGGGAAGGAAGGAGGGAGGGACTCCGGCCGCCTGCCACCCCGGCCCAGGGAAGCCCGTGCCCCTCGGCGATCTCACCGGAGCGGGTTCTCCCAACCAGTCAGCCATTCCAGAATGGGGTACGCTGTCTTCTTGGTCTCTGTCATGGCTCCGGGAGCTGTTCTGTATCGTTTGTACTTCTCTAGTAGCTGTTGTAGAGGAGGAACTAAGACCCGCGCGTCTTACTAAGCCGCCATCTTCTCCGGAAGTCCCTCTACTTGTTTTAATTAGGATATTTTCTTGGCCTTAGAACTGTAAACCAGCAACTCATTAAATTCCCCTTGTTAAAAGCTGTTCTGTTTCTGGTATATTGCATTCTGGCAGCTAGCAAACTAGAACAATCTTGTTTCCCCTGACTTTGCTGAGATTGTTTATTAGCTCAGGTAGTCTTGTCATAGATTTCTCAGGATTTTCCACATATAGGATTGTGTCATCTGCAAATAATGAAAGTTTTATTTCTTCCTTTCCAACGTGAGTGCCTTTTATTTCTTTGTCCTGCCTGATTGCTCTGGCAAGAACGTCTAGTACAATGTTGAATAATAGTAGTGACAGAGGGCATCCTTGTCTTGTTCCTAATTTTAGGGGGAATGCTTTCAATCTCTCACTGTTGAGTATGATGCTGGTTATGGGTTTTACATATATGCCCTCAATTCCCATCTTTTGAAGTGTTTTTATCAGGAAAGGATGCTGACTTTTGTTGAATGCTTTTTCAGCATCAATCGATATGATCATGTACTTTCCCTTTTGCTTTGTTAATGTGCTGTATTACATTTTTTATTTTCTTGTGTTGAACTAGCCTTACATTCCTGGTATAAATCCCACTGGGTCGTGGTATATAATTCTTTTAATATGTCATTGGATTTGATTTGCTAGTATTTTGTTGAGAATGTTTGCATTTATATTCATTAGGAAGATTGGCCTATAGTTTCCTTTCTTGTAGAATCTCTATTCAGTTTTGCTATTAGAATGATGTTAGCGCCATAAAATGAGTTATATAGCGTTTCTTTTTCCTCAGTTTTTTGGAAGAGTTTGAGCAGGATTGGTGATAGCTCTTTTTGAAATGTTTAATGAATTCCGCTGTGAAGCCATATGGCCCTGGGCTTTTCTTTGTAGGAAGATTCGTGATTACTGATTGAATCTCTTTACTTGTAATTGGTTTGTTGAGATCTTCTATTTCTTCTCAAGTCAGTGTAGACTTTTTGTGTGTTTCTAGGAATTTGTCCATTTCATCTAGGTTGTCTAGTTTGTTGGCATATAGTTGATCATAGTATCTTATGATTTTTAAAATTTCTTCAAGATCCGTGGTAATGACACATTTTTCGTTTCTGATTTTGTTGATTTGTGTACTCTTTTTTTTTGCCAGCATAGCAAGTGGTCCATTGATTTCATTAATTTTCTTAAGGAACCAACTTTTGGTTTTGTTGGTTCTTTCATTGTTTTTTGTTCTCCAGTTCATTTATTTCTGATTTAATCGTTGTTATTTTTATTCTCTTTGCTTTGGGGTGTTCGTTTGCTGTTCTTTCTCTAGTTTCTCCAGGTGACCATTGTGATCAGCGAAAGTGCTTTGAATAATTTTAGTCTTATTAAATTTATAAAGACTTGTTTTGTGTCCCAGCATATGATCTATGCTGGAGAACATTCCATGAGCACTAGAAAAGAATGTATATCCTGGTCTTTTGGGGTGTAACAATCTATATATGCCTATTAGGTCTAAATCCTTATCACAATGTTTAAGTTCTCTATTTCCTTGTTGATCCTCTGTCTGGTTGTTCAACTATAGAGGAGAGTGGTGTGTTGAAGTCTCCCAATATTATTGTTGAAACGTCTGTTGCTCCCTTCAGTTTTGTTGGTTCTTTCATTGTTTTTTGTTCTCCAGTTCATTTATTTCTGATTTAATCGTTGTTATTTTTCTTCTCTTTGCTTTGCCAATGTTTGTCTTTTGTTCTTTGGAGCTCCTTGATTGGGAGCATACACATTTATGATTATTATTTCTTCTTAGTGAACTGTCCCTTTTATTAATATGTAGTGTCCTTCCTTGTCTCTTATGACATCTTTACACTTGAAGTCTATTTTATCTGACATTACTATAGCTAATCCCGCTTCCTTTTGGTTACATCTTGCATAGAAGATCTTTCTCCATCCTTTCACTTTCAATCTATTTGTATCCTTGGTTCTAAGATGAATCTCTTGTAAGCAGTATATAGATCGAACATGTTTTTTAATCCATTCTGCCAAATCTGTATCTTTTAATTGGTGATTTAATTTGTCAACATTCAAAGTCATTTCTGTAAGAGCAGTTGAATCTACCATCTTATCCTTTAGTTTTTATTTGTCTGACCTGTATATTCTTTTCACTCTCTCTCTTTCTACCCTTTAAGTTTCCCATATGGATACTCTTCAATTCTGTGCACTCCTTCAGACCTCCAGCTCCTGTCTCTTTTTTTCAGCCAACAGAACTCCTTTAGTATTTCTTGTAGAACCAGGTTATTTTGGACAAATTCTCTTAGCCTTCATTTGTCTGAGAAGATTTTAATCTCTCCCTCGATTATGAAGGACAATTTAGCTGAATAAAGAATCTTGGCTGAAAACAAACAAACAAACAAAACAAAAACAAATGGGGAAAAAAAAGAATCTTGGCTGGAAGTCTTTCTCATTCAAGATCTTAGCTATATCTTACCACTGCCTTCTCACCTCCATGGTGCCTATTGAGTAGTCCAAACTCAGTCCCTTGTATGCAGTGAATCACTTTTGTTTTGGTGTTTTCAGGACTTTCTGCTTCTGTTCAACATTTGACAATCTGATTAATATGTCTTAACATAGGCCTATTTGGATTTATTCTCTTGGGATTCATTGGCATTCTTTGATTTGCACATTTGTGTCTTTTATAATAGTTGGAACGTTTCCCCCCATTATCTCTTCAACTAACCTCCTATTATTGACCTCATATTGAGGTCAATAATTGATTGACCTCATATTGTCAATCATTTCCCTTTTCAAATCCATTCCATTTTTTTCCGTCTTTCTTGCCATTTGTTCTTTTATGCACTTGAGTTCAATTGCCCTGTGCCTATCCAAATAGGCCTACGCTAAGACACATACTAATCACTGTTCTAGTTTGTAAGCTGCCAGAATGCAATATACCAGGAATGGAATGGCTTTCAAAAAGGGGAATTTATTAAGTAGCAAGCTTACAGTTCAAAGGCTGTGAAAATGTCCAAATTAGGCATTGCTATAAAAATGTCCAAAATTAAGGCATCCAAGAAGATTCCTTGGTTCAAGAAGGCTAATGATGTTTGGGGCTTCACTCTCAGCTGAAAACGCACATGGTAATGTTTGCTAGCTTTCTCTCCAGGCTTCCCTGGGGGCATTTTCTTTCTTCATCTCCAACAGTCTCTGGATGTATGTGTGGGCTCTGTTGGCTCTAAAGCTTTTTCTGAAAAGGTTCATACTTAAAGGACTCCAGTAAGCTACTCCACCTTGAATGGGTGGAGACACATCTCCATGGAAACCATTTAATCAAAAGTTACCACCCACAATTAGGTGGGCCATATATCCATGGAAACAATCAGAAAGATCCCACCCAGCAATACTGAATGAGGATTTAAAGGACATGGCTTTTCTGGGGTACATAATAGCTTCAAACTGGCACACTCACTTATTCTTTCTTTCACCTCTTCAAATATGATGTTGTGTGCCTCTGGTACATTTTTAATTTGTTCTACAGAGTCTTTCATCTCTGTGAGATCTGCTGTTTTCCTATTTATTATTTCAAAATATTCTTTATGCCCTTCCAGTGTCTTCTTCATATCCTTTGTGTCCTTATGAACATCCTCGATTAGGTTTTCCACATTCTAGGTCCCCTCCAGTGTTTTAATTTGGTCCTTTGGCTGGGCTGTATCTGCCTGAATCTTTGTGTGCTTTGTGATTTTCTGTTGTACTCAGGGCATTTGAATATCTTGATAAGGTTGTTTAGCAAGTTGATTTCCTTCAGTAGTCTAAGGTTTTGCATTTGCTTAGGTTTACATTGACAGTCCCCTTTTGCACTTGGCTTGTCAGTAATTCCCTGCCAAAACAAGGCCTAGATCTCATGGAGGGAATATAATTCTATTTGAGGCTTCCCAACAGATGGTGCCCTTGAGCTAGCTTTTCCTCTCAGGCCTGCCTCTCCCTGACAGCGATAGCCATCTGAGGAAATAACCAGCTGAATTCTAGCCAGGGCCACTGATCTTGGTGCACACTGAGAGCTGCCAACCTTGAGCCGGGTGGGGGGAGGGATGGGGGAGGGGAGGTGGGGAGTGGGGGGGATGGGGGTGTGAGCAGTGTCCACCTCAACAGAGACTCCACTATGGGCTTAAGGAGTCTGGTGGCCTTGGGATGATCTTGAGGTGTGCGGCTGGGTATTTCAGCTACCCCAGCGCACAGCCATTCCAGAAATGCCTGGCAGCTGGTCCTGGCATGTGGTAGGGCCACCAGTCCTGGTGCAGGGCGGAGTGGCCCTACTCAGTGCCTGGCAGGGTGGCTGGTCAAGTGGGCAGCTGAGCGTACTTCTCGGTTCCCCATGGGAGTTCCTGGCTGCAGAGCTACATGGGAGGATCTCCCAGGCCAGCTGCGGTGTGGGCTGGAGTGGAGAGACGGTTCTCGCCTTCAGACACATACTTCCTCACATGCTGCCATTTGGCCTGGTTGGGTCATGCCTGAGCTCACTTACCCCATTTCTCCATCTCAATTAATCTACTTTTTCTTCCAGGACCTCCTATATAATGTAGAAGAACTGCTCTGGTCACCCACACCCTGGAAATGACCACACCCAGGTCATTTTTCTGTCCCTTTTCGCATTGTTCTATAGAGCAGGGGTGAACTCAGCCTATCCTATTTCACCATCTTTCCGGATTTTTTTTTTTCTTTGCACAGATCTCCTTTTGGTTGAAGAACTGACTATTGGTCTTACTTCCCACTTGCATTCTTTTCAAAGGTCTTTCATGTGTCTATCTTATTTGATCCTCATTGACAACTGCATGTTGGAAGATGGCAAGGACTATTATTTCCATCTACAGAGAAGGGAATTTGGGCCCCAAAGGTGGAATGACTTACCAATAGATTACCTGGACTAAAGATCAGTTCTTTTGACTCCAAGATACTACTTTCCATCACCACTTCTGCTACCACCCTTACCTGTCCCCTCAGGCAAGTAAAGAAGGAAATTCCTCTTCACGTTAGTCCTGTCACTTCTTCCTGAACTTCTTTCAGGTTTCCACTCAACCTTTACAGTATCAGAAGCCTTCTTTATCTTAGTTTCAATAGAAAATCCCCTCCCCCTCCTTATCCTGCTTAATTTTTCTTCACAGCATTTATCACCACTTGACAGAATTGGATCTTCTCATTTCTGCATCCCTAAGTGTGATGGTTTGAAGCTATTTGTACAACAAAAAAACATGTTCTTAAATTCAATTCATTTCTGTGGGTGTAAACTCATTGTAAGTAGGACCTTTTGAATGAGGCTACTTCAGTTAAGGTATGACCCACCTAAATCAGGATGGGTCTTAATCCTGTTACTGGAGTACTTTATAAGAGAATGAAATTCAGACACACAGAGAGAAAGCCACAGGAAACAAGAAGAAGAGAACCCAGAAGAGAAGGAAGAAACCAGGAGATCTGCCATGTGCCTTGCCTTGCCATGTGACAAGCTAAGGACCAAGGGCCACCAGCAGCCAGCCCCAAAACACCACAGACTTGGGGAGAAAGCATCACATTGATAATGCCTTGATTTGACATTTTCCTGTTTCCAATTAGCTAGTAATTCCCATTGTTAAAGCCTACCCATTTCATAGTATTTGCTTAAGCAGTCTCTGAAAGCCTCTAAAATACTTAATAAGGCATTTACCAAATAGTTGCTGAAAGAATAAATGAACATATTAAAAATGTTGCTTGATTTTGGCTTCCAGGTTCTTGGCCATGCCACTAGAAAGAACTCAAGGGCACAGCACAACATAGAGTAAGCAGATGAAAAGTTTATTGAATACGTATGTGAGAAGACATGCAGGCCCTCTTGGAAGAAAGGAAAGATGGCAAGAGGCAAGAGGCAATGTGAGGCCTTTTGCTTTTATAGATTAGCTTTACTTACTCCCCCTTCCTCTTCCTGGTTGGGGCTTTCTCCTACCCTCCCTTCTCTCCAGGGCAGTGACTGGTGGTAGATTGTTTGGCTCCACCTTTCTCTGTAGGTGCCTCACTCGGGTGTGGGTTATTTGGCTCCAGATGGGTTGGTTGCTGCCAGGTGGGTAGCCCTCAGGCAGGATGTCGGTGGAGACATGGTCCTCCTGGCCTTGATTAACTGTCCTAGCATTTTGACCTTTCTGGGTCAACATAGAGATTCTCAGGATATCCTCTCTTGTTAGCAACCCCATTCACTATAGCAGCCTTACCCTTCCTACATTCTTGGGATATTTCTGCTTTTCCCACATATCCTCAACTTAGGACAATCATAGCAGGAAGAGTGATCTCTGAGCTACCATTACTGGGTAGGTCACAAGGCAGAGTGCATCTGAGAGTATGGAGGGCTCAAGGAAACTACCTCTTTTCTACAGACATATCCCAGGGCCTTTTTAGTTCACCAAGCATTGTATAATTTTCAAAGCATTTCCTCATATATTCTCTCATTTGATTTTCACAAATAACATTGTGAGGGGTGCAAGGCAGAGTTGAATTACTATCAGCATTTGGTGGGGAGATATTGAGAAGGTTAGATGATCAATGGCTGTCTGAGTGAGAAGTTGTGGAGGAGAGTGGAGACACCCATTAGGGTAAGCCCAGACTGAGTGAATTCCCTTCAGTCACAGTCTAACCTTTTAAAGGAATTTCAACCCAGAATGGCTTCCTTTTGATTGTCTCAGAAAGCAGGTATTATATCAGGTTCTAGTTACTCTAATTCAGTTCTGAAGTTCCTGGCTCTTGGACTGGGGACAGAGAGTTCCAGCTCTTTTTAGTTTGTGATGAGGTGGGTGACGGATAGTGAAGTGGAATTGAGGACAAGGCAGAAAGTAAAGAAAAAGCCAATTGTTGTGGTCACCTATCTCTGGAAATGGGGTTGGAGGCCATCTCGTGCGTCTGCACTATAGATTTCCAAGGAAAGTGCTTTCTGAAATATATATATATATATATATATATATATATATATATATATATATACAAATAAGTAAATTGATTATAGGTAATGAAAGCCAGGCTAATATGAACCCTGTGGTATTGAACAAGAAAGAAGTATCAGCATAAGTTCATGGCTTTAAAAAATATATACAGGGCGGGCCACCGTAGCTTAGCAGGCAGAGTTCTTGCCTGCCATGCCAGAGACCTGGGTTTGAATCCCGGTGCCTGCCCATGCTCCTCCACCCCTAAAATATATATATATATATATATATATATATATATATATATATACTTATATATATACAGATGTAGGTAGTGGAGAAGCTTAGACTTCTCTTAAGTGTGCCTAAGAGGTACTTTTACTTTTGTTGCTCAGCTGTGGCTTCACTCTCTCTAAGCCCAACTCTGCAAGTGAAATCACTGCCCTCCCCTGCTATGTGGGACATGACATCCAGGGGTGAAAGTCTCCCTCGTGACGTGAGAGATGACTCCCAGGGATGAATATGGCCCTGGCACTGTGGGATCAACAATTCCATAATGACCAAAAGTGGGGAAAGAAGTGTAATTAATAAAGTATCAATGGAAGAGAGAGTTCAAATAGAATCAAGAGGTTACTCTGGAGATTGCTCTCACGCAAGCTTCAGTTAGACATTGCTACCCATCATAACTTGCCAAACCCCAACCAGAACCATTCCAGCCAATCCTAAAGAACACTTAGGGCAATATATATAAGATTTCACAAGAGTACCATGTACTAGAGCAACTTTCCAGAAACTACAACTTCCAGATGGGTCCCTGGACCAGATAAATCCTGAAACCTTGAGGGCCCAGTCTTTCCCGATCATCAGATAATTCCATCTCCCTACCCCATATTAGTGACAGACCCTCCCAACATGAAAAAGTTAGAATGGCCACAGCCCAAATAGCCCTAAAGAGAGGGATGGAAAGATCAAAGGTGATGGTGGAGTTATACAGAAAAGATAGGATTAACAAATGAATATGAATGCTGAATCATTAAATTAGTGTCTCTTTTAGTCTCCAGTATCATAGAGCAACTAGAAGTAAAAACCTAAAGTGGGGAATTGTAACCCACGTCAAACTCTGAAATATGTTCTACAACTAATTGTGCTGTTGTGCTTTGAAATTTATAGCTTTTTTGTATATATGTCATTTTTTTACAAAAAAAGAAAAAAAATCGACTGTGATGATAAAAAAATTTTAAGTCTTCTAGCTTCCTAATTCTGGAGCAGATGGAAGGAAAAATGTGAGAGGATCATATGGTAGTTCATGACAAACTCTGGGATCTGTCCTGTAACTACTTGTTGAAGAGTGCTTTGAAAGCTATTGCTTTTTTATTTCTTTGCTTAGTATATATGTTATACTATACAATAAAAAAGTTAAAAATATATATACAGATAGATCTATACAAAATAATAAATTGTGAATATGTTTGTAAGTATAATACATCTATTACCTACTTCTGATCTCTGAGAAGATCTAGAAGCATTGACACCTCAGTAACTGAGCACACCTAGTATCCTGATATAATCACCATTCTCCGATAAAAAGAACCATCCCCCCCAGAGAAGTAGTTGATTTTAGCACAGGGGCAGGGAAAATACAAGATATACCTGGAAAGTAAGGAAAGGCTCAAAACAGGATACAGCCTTTTCCAAAGAACACAGGAGTCAATCTGAAGGAACTCTTAATGACCCAAACTGAAACAATTTAAGCAAATAATAATAATAATAGTATTGGAGTTTTACCCACAGGAAAAAAAATATCCATGATGCCATATTGATATAATCAATCAAACAAACAAACAATAAAAAGGGGGGTGGGAGATAGCTCTTTCTTATAGTAGAAGTTCAAATAATAAATGTAGAAGGAAAGAGGGACATAGAGACTCATCACTAAGCAAACATCACAATAATAAATATTTCACACAAGATCCATAGATGATGCTAAAATTAGAGTAGAAATTTGAGGAAAACATTTTTCTCATAGTTTCAAAGTATCTTCGGCAAGATGCTTATCAACTACAACTGGAAAGAACTTTACAGTGGAGAAACCTAGCAGATATCAACTTAACCAATATCCCAGGGCTGGAATATTTTACAGAATCCTCTCCACTCAACTCTTCCATTCTACCCCACTACTCCTAAACATTTAAGCAGATCTATTTCTCACTGTTCTCTCTTTTCCATCAGAAGAGGGGAGCTTATGTCGTTCAATGGCTTATTTCTCTTAAGATTTAGTCACAGTCTAATATTCATTTGATATAGTGATTTAATTTTGTTTAGCGTCACAAATTTAATAAATTGAAATATTCTTCTATCATGTTGACTGGCACAAAATGACTTTGCATTCTTGATACATCAGAGCCAAAACATATTCACTCTTTAGATTTTGAGCATTACTTTTATACTAATGAGAAGGAAAACTACCTGAAGGAAAGATTCCCATACATGGAACATAACTGGACTCCCCCTTTTAAATGCCAATTCTCAAGTTTAGACAACCACAGGCAAAACTTTATTCTTACCCTAAGTGAAGTGGATATTTGCCACAGGGAGCTGTTGTTTAGCAACATGCCTGTCACATTGTAGGTACTCGATGAAGTTTGCTGGATCAATGACTATCCGGCTGGAATTGTTTAAATACCTTTTGCTTAATTCTGGATTCATTTCAATGAATAGAATGGTATTCATTATACAGGTAGCATTAAGTACCAGAGCTACAGGGAGATGGGATCCAAAAAACTGAAAAATAGGGGAAACCAGTTGCTAAGTGTTTGGAAGAGGAGGAAGAGCAATTGTTAGAATGTCTTTACTTCTTAGATCTATCTGAAGCTGATTCTGGTTCTGAATTCATTTAAAAGGTCACTGTACAAGCTGTTTATAGAGCATTATTTTTAACAGTGGAAAACCAGAAACAGCATGACTGTCTAGCATTAGAAAAACAGTTAGTGGCTGGAACAATAATGTAGTCTTTTTAAAAATATAGGCTTATTTTTTAAAACAGTTTTAGATTTACAGAAAAGTTGAGAAGATAGTATAGATTCTCGTATACGCTGCACACAGTTCCTCTATTATTGACATCTTACATCAATATGGCATATTTGTTATCATTAATGAACAAATATTGATAGCTTTTTAATTTACTGACACGTTTACTTTATTCAGAGTATCTTTGTATCCTCTTTCTTTTTCAAAACCCCATCCGGGATATCATATTATATTTAGTTGTCATGTCTCTTTAGACCCCTCTTGACTGTGACAAATTATAATGTAGTCTTTTAACTGATTAAAAGACTTTTTTTTTACATAACTTTTTTTTTTACATAACTTTTTACATAAAAGCTATGTAAGTGTATTTCTATATAGAAATATATAAATGAATAAGCACAAGGAAATAAAAAGTTTGTACTAGGATGCTAAAATTAGGGTAGAAATTTATATATTTACATTATTTTATTTTTGTCACATTCTAAAGTTGGTTCAATTATAAATTCTGAACTCTTCACCTTTACCTCTCTCATCACATTTTTTATTACAGTTTCTGACTCACAGATAAACAGGCTACAGGCCTGAATTCCAAAACCACAGATGGGGACCCATAAGCAGGCATCTGACTTCTCTGAAGTCAGAACTGGGAGTAGAAAGACATTTCTTCTGAACTCCTCATCTCCTCTTCTCATTTTGAGGCTGAAAGAAAAATAGACATTTGGTACCTCAAGTTTAGACAGGAAACCTTATTTTCAATTTCTGAGCCTGGAAGTCTAATTCTTTACCAGCCTGAGAAGAGAGATTCCTTGATCTAGTTGGGGAACAGACTCTATGGGGTTCTTCATTTCTCTATTTTCCTTTTCTTTCTTTCCTGAGTACTGACCTTTTCCCCTTTTTCTAACAACAAAAAAGAACCAGTTCATCTACATAGATGAGTGCAAGAGAGTTTTAAGCCTCACGTGTCCAGGCTGTGCTTACTTAGATATTGCTGGGACACTCTGCTATCTAGAAAATGGAGAAAAGATGCAGAGAAAGAGGGGAGAGCTGGCTGGGTTTATCATATGAGGAGTTTAAAGTGTGTTTAAGTCATTTTGTAGAAGCAGAAGAACTTAGTGGCAGAGGTGGCCAGATTCTCACCGAACTTCTTTCCTCTCTCCTGGGCACATATCTGAAGTACATTTCGCAGCCTCCCTTGAAAATGGGTGTGGTCTTATGATTCAGTTCCAGCCAGTGAAATGTGGGCAGAAGTGATATATGTCACCTTAACGTCTGCCCCAGAAAATCTTACCAAGGGCAACATAGAGAAATAGCCCCAGAGAGTGATTATACACAGAATTTTGATGAAATGTTCCTGAAGTCCTGATTGCCTTTTGGATCAGAAAGCCCCACTGACCTATATTAGATTGTGATATAAGCAAGAAAATTATCTTTTACTGTGCTATGTCACTGACATTTGGGTTTTTGTTTGTTTCTTTTTTTTATTTGGGCTTTTTTTTTTTTGGTCACAGCAACTTGCCTACTCTTATTAATTCAGGGATGGGTTTTAGAGAAAAGCAATGAAAATCCTTATTTAGGGCAGGGTAGAGAATCAGACTGTACAACTGGGATATGAGAGTTAAATATTTAAACTGGAGAGAGAAGGCCTAGAAGCCAATCTTGATTTGGAACCACTGAAGTTGCTGGATTGAACAGATAGGGATTTATTAATAAATAATTAACACCAGGTGGTATTTATTGGGAGCTCTTTGTATTCAAGGCCATGCTGTGTGGGTACAGTAAGGAAAAAGGCAGGATCTCTCTTCTCACAGGAATTACAATCTTATTTGAGAAGCTGAGGAGAAATATATGATTGACAGATAAATGGAGGGCATTGGCCAATGTGAAATTGTATCATTGATGGAGAAGGCTTGCTCCCCCCTTAATGTGGTGTTATTTGACCTTGGCGTTGTTCCTACAAGACTGGCTTTGGCATATGGCCCCAGATGTTATGGTATAACTAGTAGAAATGTGTCTTGATGCATATTTCAATGGGAGTTTACCTTATAGTGGATCCCTAGTATATCAGAGGGATATATGCAAGCTCTCATTGTACAATGTTCTGTTGTTCTATTCCAATATTCTCCAGAGTAATACATGAAAAGAATTTTTATTTAAATAGAAAAAGCCTATGTTAAGTAAATTAAATTAGAGAAGAATAGTGATATATCACCTATGGCATCTTTAACATTGTTTTAAATTACTGGCATATAGCATATTCACATGCAAAATCTAGGGAATTTATCATTATAAATTTCTAGGATGATAAATTTATCCTGCCCTTTCTTTAATAAGAGTGAGCCATTATTGCTAAAGAAAAAGTCCTAATTTCAGTCCAAAGAGATATTAGAGAAATGGTGGGTCAGATATTGTTCTGATTATAAATTCCTGTGTAACAAATAACCATACCGCTTATTGACTTGAAACAACAATGTATTATTATATTTCACATTTCCATGGGTCAGAAATTGGATGGCATACAGCGAGGCTAGCTCTATGGAATCTGGAGTAAATATCTATCTTGAGACTTAATGAAACTCCTCAAGTGGCACATATCCCTTGATAAAACAAACACATGCCAGAGAGGAAGGTACAGATACTTGCATGTCAAGAATGTCTATGAAGGGAATAGAAATCAAATTTCCTGTAGAAGAATTCTTAGCCAAACTAATTCACATTGAGAGGATTTTGGAGGTTAAGGATAGACAGCAACAAGTAAGAAACGGTAATCAAATGTACAAGAAAATAATCATCAAATTCATTTTGATAGTGAAAATGTATTTTTCCTCAAGATAAAAGGAGTTGGAGCCCCCAAGGGATCAGGGTCCCCAGAACTAAATTGTTTTCTGGGGAATTTGTGGGTTCTATGAATAAGAAATTAGGATCTAAGGGAAACAAAGTCCTCTTCTGCAAAGTGAAGATTTAGGGAAGTCGACAGAAGAGTTGAGCATCGATGGGGGGGTGGGGGGTGGTAGTAATTGTGAGGTGGTGTGGGAATGAAGAACCAAATTACATATTTGGCAGGAATTATTCAAGGTGGGAAAGTAACATACCTTTAGGAATTCCGAAATGTAACCATATCAAGTAATTGTCCTGCCAGTTGCCTGAATCTCGCATGGTCTCTTATCAGAACAGTGGGACCTAGTTCTTCAGGGCAGATGATGAGCAGAAATATTCTATTTTCCCGCCTTTCTTTCAATTCCCATTCAGGCATCCCTGTGTCAACCACTCCCCTTGACCATTAGTGAGACTTTTATTGGAAAAATACTCCTGTGTAGTCAACTTATTAAAATAGATGCATAGGTAGAGAGTAGTTTATAGAGGAAGGTCATTGTTCTAATACTTCCTGATGTCCATTTAAGCTCTGAAGGAACATTCCGTTGCAGTTTTAATGATTGTTTTATTGGGTTCAACATGATGGGTCTGAACCAGAGCACTCAGAATTCCAGATGAGGTAAGAATCAGGAGAAAGAATCTATCGCATTCCTCTTTGTAATTCCCTGGGCTTAGGCTAGCGTCTAGTACATAGAAGGTACCAAAGCAGTAACTGCAGTGCCAATGAAGACCAGGCTAGAAGTGTCTAACTGTCACCTGCCTAAGGCAAGACTCATCCTAGAGCCTGGAGCAGGGCTGAAAATTCAAGTGAGATGAACTGGGCTGTGGGGAAGAGGCTGCCAAAGCTAGAAACCAAGAAGACCTATCTGACTTTCTAGGTTTGGAGTATGGAGAACGGCCAGTGATTGTTAACTCCCCAATTTGTTGTAGAAAAATATCTATAAACAAGATGTTGTTAGAAAATTGCTTATGAGAGTGAAAAACAAGCAGCAGATTAGAAAAAACAGTCAGGGCCTGGAACAGTACGTTGCTACTAAAATGATAACTATGTAAGAACTATGTGCATATTAATGAATAAGAATACACACTAAAAAGAAACACAGGAAACTAAAATAGTTTCTGTGATATATTGAAGGAATGTTAGGCGGAATTTTAATTTTTTGATAATGTTATAAATGATCTAATTGTAAATGCTTATAAGAGACAAAAATCATCCACTGAACTTTTCACATTGTACATAATCATTGAACAGATGTGAGCTTGAGAACCACGTTTATGATTGCTACTCATTTTTAGGTTTGACTACATGGTCTGAACAGTGGGTAGAGCATTTCCTCTGAATTTTTATCTTTTTCCTACATCATCTGAAGGTATTTTACATGTCAAGTTTAGACAGGGATGCTGTTCCATCTTACTGGAAGTTAGGTGCAAGATAGTTTACAGGCCCCAGGGAGACAGTTGAAGCACAGGCAATATATAATTTTCAATTTTCTGGTTTTCCTCTGTCTCTTCCCCTAAATGGTTCCAGACTATCTACTTTCTCCTTTCCTTTAGTCACAAAGCTGCTTGAGAAGCTGCTGCCAAGGGCATACCCTCCATATAAGTTCTGGGATGCTGTGGAGGAAAGGAGTAATCAGAATAGGTAGTGCTGCCGTGTACTGTTGTACAAAATTATAATCAAAAGTTTGTTTGGTATGCATAAAACTGAAACAGAGGGAGACTGATTATTTGAATGTTTAATGGCTTTATGCTAAGTTACGGTGATTTGCCCATATCCGGCACATCTTTATACCCAGGACAGACACATTTGATGGATTCCTTGATTCTGAGTCCTCTCTCCCAGGGATGGTAGTTAAATGGACATTGCTAGTCTATGTCACTGTGACTCTTTCTTTATTCTACACTCATGCCTAATCAACATATCCCCTTCTGATGGATATGGTCTTTCCATAGCTATTTTTAATGTATTGAAACAGTTCAGAAAGGCATGGGCTCTTAACTGTGAGTTTATGAATAGAACAACTAGAGATCCTCGAGTATCTGAAAACTGAGTACATTCTATTGTACTTAAGATCGAAGGTATGCAGGATACAGGTGGAAATACATGTCTGGAGTTCTGGATCCTAGAATGGAGGTTGCAAATCATGAGTTCAGAAATGACATTGTGATACATTCAGGATGAAGCTAATGCTCATGCCTCATTTTTATTTCTTATGCTTCTTTGCAGTCCCTGTTCAACTTGGAGGTATCAGTTTTAGACACACAGTTCACCTTTTGATCCCAAAGTGGTGGCTAACATACAGTTAAGGTTTCCCACTCTTGGGTGTGTGTCTTATTGACAGCTACATTCCATTCATACCTTATGGGACAGGAAGACCCCTTAGGTGGAAATATAACTAAAGTGTTGTTCTGGTTTGCTAGCTGCTGGGATGCAATATGCCAGAAATGGAGTGGCTTTTAAAAGGGGGAATTAATAAGTTGCTAGTTTACAGTTCTAAGACTGAGAAAATGTCCCAATTAAAACAAGTCTATAGAAATGTCCAATCTAAGGCATTCAGGGAAAGATACCTTGGTTCAAGAAGGCCGATGAAGTTCAGGGTTTCTCTCTCAAGTGAGAAGGCACATGGCGAACACAATCAGCATTCTCTCTCAGCTGGAAGGGCACATGGCGAACACAGAGTCATCTGCTAGCTTTCTCTCCTGGCTTCCGGTTTCATGAAGCTCCCCAGGAGGCGTTTTCCTTCTTCATCTCCAAAGATCACTGGCTAGTGTTCTCTCTGCTTCGTGGTGCTGCAGCATTCTCTGCTCTCACTGAATCTCTTTCTCCAAAATGTTTCCTCTTTTATAGGACTCCAGTAAACCAATCAAGACCACCCAAATGGTGGGTGTCATCAACTAACCCAGTTTAACAACCACTCTTGATTAAATCACACCATACAGGGAGATTAGGGAGATGATCCAATCACAGTTTCAAACATACAATATTGAACAGAGATTATTCTACTTTTATGAAATGGGATTTTGATTAAAATATGGCTTTTCTAGGGGCATACACCCTTTTAAACCAGCACAAGTGTATTAGAGATTGTGGCTCCTAAATAAGAAGACATTTAAAAAAAAAATCATAAAGCTAAATAGAAGCCATAAAATTCAGTTCTTCATAGGGCAGTTATAGATGTGTATCATCCATTATACATGCTTCATACATGAGCCCTGTGCAGAAACATGGGAAATTTCTCACTGAGCAAGAAGCACCTACTGGGGGCTCCATGTAACACGCTGATTCCTCTACGATCAGATCAAATGTCCCTACTCCTCTTTACAGGTGACTGGCCAGGTAGGCCTAAACATGGTCAATAATGCGTTTGATGATCAATATGGGCTGTACTGAAGAGATGGAGAAAAAGGCACCCAGTTATTAAACATGGAACTGAAAGCAGATGAAAAATTTTAAAGTGAATGGAAAGAGGCAAAGGATAAATGGAAGCAAAAAGAAAAACAAACAAACAAAAAAGAAAAACAAGAATAGAGAAAGGGGGAAGAGAGGTGGGAGGAAGGGAGAGATGGAAAAGAATAAGAGGTTTAATGATTTCCACGCAAGAGCTCTAGTGGCCTGTAGTGGGCACGTTGCGACAGAATTATACAAAGCTGTCAGAAATTTTGTCAGAATTCATACAGCTTTCAATTCAAAGTCTTCTATTATCATTTGAGAAGAGCTCTTCAGCTTCTCAATTCAAGGAAGTGTTACACGGTTTGTAGAGGCTCTCACACCGAATGTTATTCAGTGGCAGCTGAGATGTACATTTTGGGCAATTTGCCTCACAAGTTTTTCTCAGCAGTTACTCACACTGTTACTCCATATTTTAATGGAAAAGGCTCGTTTTTCATCATCAGAACTTGCTTAGGAGTTTCTATTAATGGATATGCTTTTTATCTACGTGAAGATGAAGTATTGATTCCAGACTATGAGGTGTTTTAGAATGACACTATTAAAAAAAGAGAGAGAGAAAGGGAAATAGAACAATATGAACCTTGAAAATTCCCCCCAAAACATGACAATACTTTCAGCAGCTTCTCCAGTAGCTTAGATCAGTTTGGGTCTTGAGGCAGGAGTATGTGGGTCATGAAATAGAAGAAGGGGTGTGTGGTAGTTAGATTCAGTTGTCAACTTGGCCAGGTGAAGGCACCTAGTTCTATTGCTGCAGACATGAGCCAATGGTATGTGAACCTCATCTGTTGCTAATTACATCTGCAGTCGGCTAGGAGTTGTGCCTGCTGCCATGAATGACGTTTGATTTAACTGGCTGGTGCTTAAATGAGACAGCACGATGTAGCACAGCCCAAGCAGCTCAGCATACCTCATCTCAGCACTCGCAGCTCAGCCCAGGTTTTGGAGCTGCAGCAAGGAATCACCCTGGGGAAAGCTGTTGGAACCCAGAGGCCTGGAGAGAAGGCCCGCAGAGACCACCCTGTGCTTTCCCACGTAAGAAAGAACCTCAGATGAAAGTTAGCTGCCTTTCCTCTAAAGAACAAACAAAATAAATCCCCTTTTATTAAAAGCCAATCTGTCTCTGGCATTCTGTTACATTCTGGCAGCTAGCAAACTAGAACAGGGTGCTCTCAGGGCAGAGCCCAGTGGGACTTCCAATCAACTACTGAAGAATATTAGATTCCTTAACAATATGGTTGCTGCCCTGGATGAGAGATCAGAGCCCAGGCTCAGAGACACACGGCAGTTTTCAATCCATCCAAACTCCCCACACTCCAACTGTGCAGAGAGATCAGAAAGACCTCCTGAGCACAAGGTAAAATGAGTCATGGACAATACCCGTATGTGTGACAATAGAAAGGGTTGAGGCATTGGTAGATCTGGTTCCAGGCAGAATTGCATGGTTACTGCAGTAATCTTGGCAAGAGATAGTGGTGCCTGAACTGAGGAGGTAGCCATGGTGATGAAGAGAGGTCTGGGGACCAATGTTCTCTATGAGGTGTCCTAGATGAAGAGAGTGAGAGCTGGATGGATTGAGGGGTGTGGTCAGAAAACAAGATAGTGGGCCTGGAGATTTCAAAGGTGGAATAATTTTAAGTTCTGGTTAGAGTCTATGATATTTCCATGGAACTGTGCTCTGAAATTTCTTTGGAAAATAGAAGTATTCTAGACACAGAACAGAGAATGATTGCAGGGAAACTTTAAGCTCTTTTTTTTTGCATGGGCAGGCACCAGGAATCGAACTCAGATCACCGGCATGGCAGGTGAGAATTCTGGTGAGCCACTGTCGCACCGCCCAACTTTAAGCTTTTGCAAGGAGACATTTTTAGTTCCACATCAGCCCTTAACAGAAGCAAGATGATCAGGTAAATAGGCCAGCAGAGGAAAAATGCACCCCAACATCTTGGACCAAATGCTTACTACCAGGTACTGGTAAAAAAAAGTCATATTTCATCATGAGTCAGAATACCAGTTAACATGTAGGTAGTACAAATACTTCAAAAGGTCATACTGGGCAATGAAAGGACTTGTTGCAAAAAAATAGAACTCAATGTGGTCCAGAGCCAGGGGTACCATTGGGGTGGAGAAAGGCAAGCAGAGAGGGTCTCCCGTGATGGTCAGAGGAGCTCCAGGCCCCACAGAGGCTTCTCTCACACAGGGGGCAGCACCCAGGGTGCCATGAAAGCTCTGAACTGAGGATCAAGTCTGAAGCACAAAGACCTGGAAGTAGGAGGCACGAGGTTGCCCATCTGGCTTGGCAGCTGCCATAGTCTGAGGCTTTCTCAGGTTGGAATGAGACTTCAGTAGAGAGGAAAGGAACTAAAGGAATGGGTCCTAGCAACCTCCTCTCTCTGGGTGATGCAGGAATTCCTGGTAAATAAGAAGGGGATTCCAGCTGGGAGTCTGGAGAAGGGGACCAGAAAGCCCCTCTCCCCAGCTGACTGATTGAAAAGTGGCTCCGGAAAGGTCTAAAAAGTGCATGTTCTGAAATATTCCTTCCTTCCTTTCCCCAGGCACCAGAGAAGTCCCTGCGTCCCTGGTTTTCCTACCTGGTCTCCTGGTCCTGCTGCTTCCTGTTAAGTAGTTGCTTTTACCTGGTTCCTGATGTTACATCCTCTTCAGTGGAGATCAGATCCAAAAGGGAAAGGCAAGAGTCTGACTGCTTCCCAAGTTTATTATGGCAAATATTGAGGAGCATGAGAAGTGTTTCCTTTGGTTCACACTTAGTGCTTTTTTCTGCACAGAAATCCAAAAGATCTCCTACTTAAACTATAATAATATGTGATTTATTTAGAGAATTTCTAGCTAACATGACATTTTATGCTTATGTCCTTCAGTGTCATTAATAACTGTCTAGCATTTAAAGATATTTGTTGTAATCATAAATAGTCTAAGCTGAAAAAATAAATGGTCTAATATAATGGTTTTCCTTCTGTGACTTTAGAGAATTCTACAGACTATGTTAGTTCCCAGGGTCTCCCTCAGACTTACCTGGTCTTTGAGCTTTGCACTATAGTGATAGCTCACGTGGCTGGCTTTCTGGCTTTTCTTGCTCTCCTGTATGCCCGGGTAAGACTCTAAGACTCATACTCGGCCAGGACTTCCTGACCTTGGCACCATTTGACATTTTGGGTCAGATGATTCTTCATCGTTGAGGGTTGTCTTGTACAATAGGATATTTGGCAGCATGAATGGTCTCTACCCACCAGATGCTAGTAGCATCCTCCAGCTGTGACAACCAGACATTGCCAAATGTCTCCCTGGGTGTGGAGATGGGGCCGGGGGAGACAGCACCCCTGATTGAGAACCACTGTCCCAGGCAAATCTATCTCTCCCTTCCCCACTGGACATCTAATTGGTCACAGAGTCCTTTAAAACCCATCTTTCTGAGTTTTTCTTAAATCTTTCCTCTCTGCTCTGTTTGATCTCCTAAGGACACGAACAGTGGAGTTCTTAAGGTGTGGATGGAGCTAAGAAGGATCAGCAGTAGCTGAGGCTGAGGCTGAGGCTGCAGTAGCCGATGGCGGCCACAGGGTGGTGCCTGAGAAACACTAACCCTGTTTTGCTCTAAGAGTAGAAGGACGTGACTCTGCTCAGGCCTTCAGTAACACTAGCCGGCATCTATTTGCTAAGTTCCCACTGTGTGCGGGGGGGCGCTGCAGCAGCAGTTTTACCCATAATGGTAACAACCAGAGCTAACCTTTGTTGAGCATTTACTCCATGCCAGAATTTTCCAGAACTGCTGTGCACTGCGGTGGATTATCTCCTTTAATTCTCACAGCAATCCTAAATCATAGATAGACAATTTATTCCCTCATTGTATAGATAAGAAAACATAGGTCCAGAAAAGTTTAAAAACTTGAGAATTTTCACCTTTGGTTCTTCCAAAAATACTCAACAACTTCATTTCATTATTGAGCAGCGTACTGTGTGTCAGGTACTGATGTTGGGGCGAGGTGATGCTATTAACCCACTATTATAGAAGAGAAGGCAGGTTTCAGAGGTGTGAGTTCCCTGGATTGGCTTTTTGCGTCCTATAGCTCAGATTTGGAAACACCAACAGGAGCAGAGAACAAAAGCTCCAAAAAAGCCTATTCTCCCTAGCCCAAAGATCAGGAAAGGGACAGACTAACAAGAAAAAAATAAATATCACAGAAAAAAAAACTGGTCTTACCTTTTCCCATGACAGCAAAGGCTGAGTGGGAAGTATAGATTTCCATGCTTGCCCGTACTGAGTCACCCAACCCTCCCTGCCAGGGTCATGTCAGAGAAGGCCAAGAAGGGAACCAGGACTGACCCCCTCCCCACCCCCAACCCGAGTATCAGTGGGGAGCACATGGGGAGCCTGGGCTTCAACTCCCATTTGACCCTAACAAGGAAACGCTGCTCCTTATGTGTCAGTGGAGGTTGGGGGGGAACTTGACACCTGTCAGTAATGAGGTGGTATGTTCCTTTCTCCTCCTAGAGCAGCGTTACAGAAAGCCAGCTAAAACAGAATGTTTAAATAAGATCTGAAGTCTCATAACATAACCCCCCAAATTTCCAGGGTTAAGTAGAAAATCACTTGTCATACCCAAAACCCAGGAAGTTCATAAATTGAATGAAAAAGGACAACCCACAGAGGCTGATTTGGTTTGCTATCGCTGACGAAATGCAATGTACTAGAGATGGACTGGCTTTTTAACAATGCGGATTTATTAGTTTACAAGTTATAATTCTTAGGCCATGGAATTGTCCAACTCAAGTTATCAATAGGACAGACTTGGATTCTGAAGATAGGCTACCGGCATCCAGGACACTCTGTCACATTTGAAGGCATGTGGCCAGCATCTGCTGGTCCTTTCCTCCCAGGTTTCATTGCTTTCAGCTTCTGAGTTCAGTGGCTTCCTTTCTCAGCTTCTCTGGGTGTGTCCTTGTCTCTCAGCTTCTTTCTGAGGATTTTTCTATATGAGCTTCTCTTAGTTTCATCTTTCTTCTTCTGCATGTGTTTTATCCTCTTACAAAGGAACTTGAATGAGGTGGGTCCCATCTCAATTGAAATAGCCTAATCAAAATGTCCCACCTATAACAGGTCTGTACCCACAGAAATGGATTAAGTGAACAAGGCCTTTTCTGGGGTCTGTAACAGCTTCAAACGACCACAGAGGCCAACACAGAGATAACCGAGATGCTAGAATCATCTAACAAAGATTTTAAAGCAGTCATCATAATAATGCTTTAAGGAGTAATTACGAATACACTTGAAGCAAATGAAATAATAGAAAGCCTCAGCAAAGAAATGAAGATATAAAGAAGTATCAAACGGAAACTTTAAAACTGAAAAAAAAAACCCAATAACAAATAAAAATACTCACTAGATGAGTTCAACAGCAGAATGAAGGATATAGAGGGCAGAGAAATAAATCAATGAACTGGAAGACAGAACAAAGAAATTATTCAATTTAAACAACAAAGAGAAAATAAACGGAAAAAAGTAAAAGCCTCAGAGACCTGCAAACCTACAACTGCTTTAATAAAAAAATAATAAAATTTAAAAACCCAACAAAACCAGTGAGATACCATTGCACAACTACTAGAATGGCTGAAATCTAGAAAACTGATCCTGGTAGATTAAATTATGTACCACAGCAAAGGCATATTCTTAATCTTAGTCTATGCGCCTATGGGTATAGCTCATATGTAAATTGGACTTTTTGAAGATATTATTTTTAGTTAAGGTGTAGCCAACTGAATCAGGGTGAGTTATTTAAAAAATATATTTTTACTGAGACACTTCATACACCATACAGTTTATCCAAAGTATACAATCAATGACTTACAGTATTATCACATAATTATATATTCATCACCATGATCATTTTTAGGACATTTGTATCATCCAGAAAAAGAAATAAAACTCCCATACATCGTATACCCCTCCTTCTCATTGACCACTAGTATTGCAATCTACCCATTTTTTTTTTACTCCTTATGCCCCTTTATTATTTATTTATTTTATCCTTATTTTTTCACTCATTTGTCCATACCCTGGATAAAGGGAGCGTCAGCCACAAGGTTTTCACATACACACGGTCACATTGTAAAAGCTACATAGTTATACAATCATTTTCAAGAAACGTGGCTGCTGGAATACAGTTCAACAATTCCAGGTACTTCCCTCCAGCCACTCCAATACACCATAAACTAAAAAGGGAGAGCTATATAATGCATAAAAATAACCTCCAGGATAACCTTATGACTGTTTAAAATTTCTCAGCCGCTGAAATGTTATTTTGTCTCATTTCTCTCTCCCTGCTTTTGGTCAAGAAGGGTTTCTCGTTCCCAGCATGCTGGGTCCCAGCTCATCCCCAGGAGTTCTGTCCCACATTGCCAGAGAGAGCTACCCCTCTGGAAATCACATCCCATGAAGGGGGAGAACATTGAGTTCACTTGCCAGTGTAGAGAGAGAGGGGGCAGTATAAATCTTACTCCACATTACTGAAAGCTTTATAAAAAGAAGAACCTGGAAACCAGGAGTCAAATAAAGGCACCGAGAGGATACAGAAGCTAGAAGTTAGTGGAAACTGGAAGAGCAGACACAAGGAAAGGATTTGTCATGTGACAGAAGGCATAGATACAAGCCAAGGAACCCCAAGGATTGCAGCAAACCAGCAACAGATGCCACACACTCCCAGGAGAAAGCAGAGTCTTGCTAATGTAGTGATTTTGAACTTCTATCCTCCAAAACCATGAGTCAATTAATGCTTGTTATTTAATTTAAGCCAACCAATTTTGTGGTATTTGTCATAGCAGCCTGGCAAACTAAGACACTGAAACCAAATGCTAGTGAGGATATTGAGCAAAAGGAACTCTCATACATTGCTGGAGGGAATGCAGAATGGAACATTCACGTTGGAAGGCAGTTTGGCAGTTTCTTACAAAGCTAAACATAGACTTACTATATGACCCAGAAATTGTATGCCTAGGTTTTTAAGCAAATCAGTGGAAAAATATGTCCATGTAAAAACCTGCATGTTTATAGCAGCTTTATTCATAACTAACAAAAATTGGAAGCAACCAAGGTATCCTTCAATAGGTGAATGGATTAACAAACTGTGGTGCATCATACAATGGAATAGCTAAAACAGATAAGGAGTACAGATGGCAGAGTAGGGAGAGGCAGGGTTCACTGCTCGTCCAAAATAGCTAGATAGGCAGAAACTATCCAAAACCAATCCAGGACTCTAGAAACCAGGGGAATACTGTACAGCATCTAGGGAAGAGTAAGACAGACTGCTTTGAAGAACTATGAGTAACTCACTCAGCCATGAATCCTGCTGCCCATCCCTCACTCCCAAGGTAAGTAGCTTCTGGTCTGTTCGGTCCCTGCCTGATGTGCTGTGGACTGGGAGGTGCACAAAAGTCCTCCTTCTGAAGAACAGAGGTGGGGGACAGCCCAGGACTGATCCAGCTACTGGCCAGAAAATTTAGACTGCTGGGTACTACTGCTTTAGCCTGATTCAGACAGGTGCTGCCTTGCTATTGTTTTGACACATGTTCTAGTTTGCTAGCTGCCAGAATGCAATATACCAGAAACAGAATGGCTTTTAAAAAGGAGAATTTAATAAGTTGCTAGCTTACAGTTCTAAGGCCAAGAAAATGCCCCAGTTAAAACAAGTCTATAGAAATGTCCAATCAAAGGCATCCAGAGAAAGATACCTTGGTTCAAGAAGGCCAATGAAGTTCAGGGTCTCTCTTTCAAGTGAGAAGGCACATGGCAAACACAGTCAGGGCTTCTCTCTCAGCTGGAAGGGCACATGGCAAACAGGGTGTCAGCTGCTAGCTTTCTCTCCTGGCTTCCAGTTTCATGAAGCTCCCAGGGAGGCATTTTCCTTCTTCATCTCCAAAGGTCGCTGGCTCATGGACTCTGCTTCGTGGTGCTGCAGCATTCTCTACTCTCTCTCTGAATCTCTCATTCTCCAAAATGTTTCCTCTTTTATAGTACTCCAGAAACTAATCAAGACCCACCCAAATGGGTGGAGACACGCCTCAACCTAATCCAGTTTAACAACCGCTCTTGATTAAATCACATCTCCAGGGAGATGATCTGATTACAGTTTCAAACATACAATCCTGAATAGGGATTAAAGGAATGGTTGCCTTTACAAAATGGGATTAGGATTAAAACATGGTTTTTTTAGGGGAATACACATCCTTTCAAACTGGCACAACACACATCAGAGGCAGAGCTGGTAAAGAGCTAAAACTACCCTGCCTTCTTAGGACTGTGGGGAAGGGGTTGCTGAAAAGCACCATCTACTTGGCAAGCCAGGAAAGTGCAGCCCTGGGGAGCTCAAAAAAAAAAAAAAAAAAGCTTTTGGCATCTTTCCTGACTGTCTCCCTAGGGTCCACTGGAAATGGTCTGTGCCCCCTGAGTGAGTTCCTGGCCATGTTTTGGTTCAGATATACTGACAAGCCAAATGTGAAAGAAGAGCTTTAATGCAAACCCAGTTGTGCCAGTTTGAGTCTGTTATATACCCCAGAAAAGTCAAATTCTTTAATCCTCATTCAATATTACTGGGTAGGAGCTTTTTGACTGTTTCCATGGAGATGTGATCCACCCAATTGTGGGTGGAAACTTTTGATTAGATGGTTTCCATGGAGATGTATCTCCACCCATTCACGGTGGGGTTGCTTACTGGAGTCATTTTGGAAAAAAGCTTTAGAGCCAACAGAGGCCACACAACCAGACACTTCTGGAGATGAAGAAAGAAAATGCCCCTGGGGAAGCTTCATGAAACAGGATTCCTGGAGAGAAAGCTGACAGACATTGCCATGTGCCTTTCCAACTGAGAGAGAAACCCCGAACATCATCGGCTTTCTTGAGCCAAGGTAGCTTTCCTTGGATGCCTTAATTTGGACATCTTCATAGCCTTGCCTTAATTTGGAAATTTTCACAGGCTTAGAATTGTAAAGCTACAACTTAATAAATTCCCCTTTTCGGGTATATCACATTCCTGCAGTTTGAAAATTAGAACACCAGTCAAGAGCAAAATTCTAGATAAGAGAGAGAAACTGACATTTAGAATAATCTCAACAAAATAATCAGATGCCAAGATATCAGCAAAAAGTTATAAGCCATACTAAGAAACAGGAAGATATGGCCTGTATTAGTTAGGGTTCTCTAGATAAACAGAAACACTTTTATAAAATTTATAAAAGTGTCTCACGTGACCACAGGAACGCAGAGTCCAAATCTACAGGGCAGGCTGTGAAGCCGACAACTCCGATGGAGGGTCTGGATGAACTCCGCAGGAGAGGCTCACCAGCCAAAGCAGGAATGGGGCCTGTCTCCTCTGAGTCCTCCTTAAAAGGCTTCCCGTGATTAGATTTAGCATCACTAATTGTAGAAGAAACTCCCCTTTGGCTGATTACAAATGGAATCAGCTGTGGATGCAGCTGACCTGATCATGACCTAATCCTATGAAATGTCCTCATTGCAACAGACAGGCCAGTACTGGGCCAATCAGATAAGCGGCTACCACAACTTGGCCGAGTTGACACATGTCCCTAACCATGACATGGCCCAAAGGAGCAAATTAAAAAGTTGGAGGGAATACAGAATTTAGAACAACTAATCAAAGATATTAAAGCAAATCTCCTAAATCAATTCAAAGAGATGAAGGAAAATATGGCTAAAGAGATAAAGGACAGTAAGAAGACATGGGGGAGCATACAGAAGAATTTGAAAGCCTGCAAAGAAAAATAACAGAACTTATGGGAGTAAAAGTCACAATATAAGAGACTGAAAATACACTAGAGGCATGCATCAGCAGATATGAATAGGCAGAAGAAAGGAACAGTGAGGTATAAGACAGGACGTCTGAAATTGAATGGATTGAAGAACAGATAAAGAAAAGAATGAAAAAAATTGAGCAGGATCTCAGGGAACTGAATGACAGCACAAAGCATGCAAACACACACATCATGAGTGTCACAGAAGGAGAAGAGAAGGGAAAGGGGGCAGGAAGAATACATAAGAAAATAATGGCCAAAAATTTCCCAAATCTTATAAAATATATAAATATGCATATTCAAGAAGCACAACATACTCCAAACAGAATAAATCCAAATAAACCTATTCTAAAACACATACTAATCAGACTGTCAATTTCCAAAGATAAAGAATTCTGAAAGCAGCAAGAGAAAAACAACTCATCATTTATAAGGGACAATCAATAAGACAAGTTCCAATTTCTGATCAGAAAGCATGGGTGTGAGAAAATAGTGGTATGATACATTCAAGATACTGAAAGAGAAAACCTCCCAGCCAAGAATTATCTGGCTAAACTGTCTTTCAAAAATGAGGGAGGGTTTAAAACATTCACAATTAAACAAACGCTGAGAGAGTTTACTAACAAGAGACTTATCCTAAGAAATACTAAAGGGAGTTTGGCAGGTTGAAAAGAAAAGACAGGAAAGAGAGGCTTGGAGGAGAGTGTAGAAATGAAGATTATCAGTAGGGGAAACTTAAATGTTAAAAGAGAAAAAAAATAAGAGATGGCATATAAAACTCAAAGGATAAAATGGTTGAAGTACTGCTTTTAGAGTAATAGCATTGAATATCAATGGATTAAACTCCCCAGTCAAAAGATACTGATTGGCAGAATGGATAAAAATATATATGATCTATCTATAAGAGACTCACCTTAGACCCAAGGATGCAAATAGTCTGAAAGTGAAAAGTTGGAAAAAGATATTCCATGGAAACAGTAACCAAAAAAGAACTGGGTGGCTATGCTGTAGATGCAAAAACTGCTATAAGAGACAAAGACAGGCACTGTGTATTAATAAAAGGGACAAGCCACTAACAAAATAACAATCATACATATTTGCACATCTAATCAGGGTGCCCCAAAATACTTGAGGCAAACACTGGCAAAACTGAAGGGAGAAAGAGATGTCTTTACAATAATAGTGAGATTTCGATACATCACTCTCATCAACACATAGACATCTAGACAGAGGATCAGTACGGAAACAGAACTTGAATTATATGATAAATGAAATAGACCTAACAGACATGTACAGAACATTGTACCCCCAAACAGCAGGATACACATTCTTCTCAAGTATCATGGATAATTCTCCAGGGTAGACCACATGTTGGGTCACAAAACATGTCTCAATAAATTTAAAAAGACTGAAATTATACAGAGCAGCTTCATTGACCATAATGGGTTGAAGCTGGAAATCAATGACATGAAGGGAACTGGAAAATTCGCAAATATGTGGAGGGTTAACAACACACTCTTAAACAATCAATGAGTCAAAAAGGAAGTTGCAAGGGAAATCAGAAAATATCTCAAGATGAACGAAGAAGAGGACACAACATAGCAAAACTTACGGGATGCAGCAAAGGCAATGCTGAGAGGGAAATTTATAGACCTAAATGCCCACATTAAAAAGGAAGAAAGAGCTAAAATCAGAGTACTAACAGCACACCTGGAGGAACTAGAGATAAAAGAGCTAACTAATTTTCCTTCTGCCTGCCTCAAAGCAGGCAGAAGGAAAGAAATTATAAAAATTAGAGCATAAATAAATGAAAAAGAGAATATAAAAATAATAGAGAGAATTAACAGAATCCAAAGTTGGTTCTTTGAGGATCAATAAGATTAACAAACCCTCAGCTAGTCTGACATAAAATAAGAATAAAAGAAAGAAGATAGAAATAAATAAAATCCGAAATGAGAGGGGTGCATTACTACCGACCCCACAGAAACAAACAAACGCAAGGATCTAAGATTATATACAACTGCAGTCCAACAAACTAGACAATTTAGAGGAAATGGACAATTTCCTAGAGACACACAAATAACCTTCACTGACTTTAGAAGAAATAGAAGACCTCAACAAACCAATCACAAGAGATGGAATCAGTCATCAAAAACCTCCCAACAAAGAAAAATGCTGGGCCAGATGGCTTCACAGGTAAATTTTACCAATTATTCCAAGAAGAATTAATACCAATTCTTCTCAAACTCTTCCAAAAAACTGAAGAGGAGGGAATACTGCATAACTTATTCTATGCAGCCAATATCACCCTAATAACAAAGCCATATGAAGATATTACAAGAAAAGAACATTACAGACCAATTTCACTAATGAATATAGATGCAAAAATCCTCAAAAAAAATACCTGCAAATAGAATCCATCAGCACATTAAAAAATTATACACCATGATCGAGTGGGATTGATCCCAAGTGTGCAAAGGTGGTTCAACACAAGAAAATTAGCAAATCAAAGGGGAAAAGCCACATGATCATCTCAATTGGTGCAGAAAAGGCATTTGACAAATATCTAGGATCTTTTCTTTTTAAATTTTTTATTATTTTTTTTAATTGTAAAATCTTAAATGAACATACAAACATTCGTGACATACAAACATTCTATACATGGTATACAATCAACGGCTCACAATATCATTGCATAGTTGTATATTCATCACCATGATCATATTTTTGAAAATTTGTATCATTCCAGAAAAAGAAATAAAAAAGAAACAAGAAAAAACTCATACATACCATATCCCTTACACCTCCCTCTCATTGACCACTAGTATTTCAATCTACTCAATTTATTTTAACCTTTGTTCACCTTATTATTTGTTTATGTTTTATCCATGTTTTTACTCATCTGTCCATACTCTAGATAAAAGGACCATCAGACACAAGGTTTTCATGATCACACAATCACATTGTAAAAGCTATATCATTATACAATCACCTTCAAGAAACAAAACATAGTTCTACAGTTTCAGGTACTTCCCTCTAGCCACTCCAATACACCGCAAAATAAAAAGGGGATATCTATATAATGTATAAGAATAACCTCTCAACTCTGTTTGAAATCTCTCAGCCACTGACACTTTATTTTGTATCATTTCTCTCCTTCCCCTTTTGGTCAAGAAGGTTTTCTCAATCCCTTGATGCCAGGTCCTAGCTCATCCCAGGATTTCTGTCCCACGTTGCCAAGGAGATTTACACCCCTGGGAGTCATGTCCCATGTAGGAGGCAGGGCAGTGAATTCACTTGCCATGTTGGGTTAGAGAGAAAGAAGCCACATCTGAGCAACAAAAGAGGTTCTCTGGGGGTGACTTTTAGGCCTAATTTTAAGTAGGCTTGGCCTATCCTTTGCAGGGATAAGTTTCATAGAGGTGAACCCCAATATCAAGGGCTCAGCCTGTTGATTTGATTGTCCCCATCACTTGCAAGAATATCAGAAGTTCTCCAAATGGGGAAGTTGAATATTTCCCCCTTTCTCCCTATTCTCCCAGGGGGACTTTTCAAATACTTCTTTATTCACTGTCCAAATCAATCTGGGATTTATCGGGGCATCACACTATCTGGACAAACTAACAAAATCTCCTGGCCTATTCAAGAGTCCATGTACTTTTGATGTTCAGTTAAATTGACCATACAAGTTAAATTAGGAAATGCACTACCCAAAATAGAAATTTTTGCACCAAATCAACATTTCTCCCTTTAGTCTCACACAGAAGTTGAAGTTTTAAAATATGGATGAAGTTTAAAATATGGATTAAAGACCCAGTCTTCTGATATACTTAGTCCTATCCAGATCAGATTTATTCATATCTCTACATGATGTACTTTTTAAACAGCTTCTATATGGGATACTGTTGACTTTCATAGCTTCAGACTCTAACTCTGAGTCTCAGGTATCACATAAATACCCAAAGTTTCTTGGAAAGACCATGTTATATCCAAAATAAATTCTCAGTATCTGAGAATTTAGAATTAACAGTTACACCTCCTGAATATATATGACTGCTGTAAGAGCTTACAATCTAGGGCACTTTACAATATGCTCCAACCTGATATCCCATGCTCTCAACTTTAGTTCACTGATCTTTTATATTATAATTAATCTACATGATTGAGGCATGATAACATTTGTCTTTTTGACCCTGGTATTTCATTCAACATGCACTAACATCTTTTCTTGATAAAAGCACTTCAGAAGATAGGAATAGAAGAGAAGTTCCTCAACATGATAAAGGGCATATATGAAAAATCCATGGTTAACATCATACTCAATGGTAAAAGACTGAGTGCTTTTCTTCTATGATCAAGAACAAGGCAGGGATGCCCACTATCACCACTGTTATTCAACATTGTGCTAGAAGTTCTAACCAGAGCAATTAGGCAAGAAAAAGAAATAAAAGAAATCCAAATCAGGAAGGAAAAAAATAAAATTTTCTTTATTTGCAGATGACATGACCCTAAATTTAGAAAGTCCCCCAAATCTACAACAAAGCTAATAGAGTTAAAAGAACAAGTTCATCAAAATTGTGGGTACAAGATCAACAAATAAAAATCAGTTGTGTTCGCCTGCCATGCAGGAGACCCAGGTTTGATTCCTAGCCCATGCACTTCCCAAACATACAAGCAAACAAGCGAAAAAACAAACAAACAAAACAAAAATTCAACAAATGGTCCCGCAATAAAGGGATACTCACATGGAAAAAGAATGAAATGTGACCCCCCACCATATAGCATACAAAGAAATAAAAAAAATAATAATCAGTTGTGTTTTATACACTAGTAATGGACAATCAGGGGAAGCTATCAAGGGAAAAATTCCACTTATAATGGAAACTAAAAGAATCAAATCATTAGGAATAGACTTAACCAAGTAATAAAGGACCTGTATTCAATTCAGATAACTATAAAACATTGCTAAATAAATAATAGAAGACCTAAATAAGCAGAAGGACTTTCTGTGTTCATGGACTGGAAGACTAAATATCATTAAGCTGTCAATTCTACCCAAATTGATTTACAGATTAAATGCAATGCCAATAAGAATTCCAAAGGCTTACTTTGCAGAAATGGAAAAGAAAATTATCAAATCTATATGGATCAAATATATATATATCAGGTTGGGGCAAATTTATATAAGGGGCCCCAAATAGCCAAAAACATCTTGTAAATGAAGGATGAAGTAGGAGGACTCACACTTCCTAATTTTAAAGCATATTATATAGCTGGAATGGTCAAAATAGCATGATACTGGCATAAAGTAGGAATACCGATCAATGAAATCGAACAGAGTTCAGCACATTTATTGTCTATTTATTTAGTTATTTTTAATTGATATATATTATATATTCACATACCATGTAATCATCCAAAATGTACAATCAATGGTTCACAATATCATCATATAGCTGTACATTTATCATCACAATTGACTTTTTTTCTTTTTGTGAAAAATAATACATATATAAAAAGCAATACATTTCAAAGCACATCGTGACAATTAGTTGTAGGACAGATTTCAGAGTTTGGTATGGCTTACAATTCCACAGTTTTAGGTTTTTACTTCTAGCTGCTCTAAGATACTGGCGTCTAAAAGAAATATCAATATATAATGATTGAGCAATCATTACCATTTGTTAAACCCTACCTTCTCTGTAAAACTCCACCATCACGTTTGATCTTTACTCCACTATTTGGGGTATTTGGCAACATTTTCATACTGAAAGGGGCAGTTGATAATATGGGATGGGGGATGGAACTAACTAGCTGATGTTCTAGAGAGGCTGGTCTTTCTGCATTTCAGGACTTATCTGGTCCAGGGACCCATCTGGAGGTTGTAGGTTTCTGGAAAGTTACCCTATTGCATGGAAATTTTGTAGAATCTTATATAATGCCCTATGTATACTTTAGGATTGGCAGGAATGGTTTTGGTTGGGGTTTGGCAAGCTATGATAGGTAGCAATGTCTAATTGAAGTTAGCATAAGAGTGGCCTCCAGAGTAGCCTCTCCACTCTATTTGAACTCTCTCAGTCACCAATACCTTATTTGTTATACTTCTTTCCCCCCTTTTGGTCAAGATGGAATTGTTGATCCTATGGTGCCAGGGCCAGGCTCAGCGCTGGGAGTCATTTCCCATGCTGCCAGGGAGAATTTCACCCCTGGATGTCATATCCCACGTAGTGGGGAGGGCAATGATTTCACTTACAGAGTTGAACTTTGAGAGAGAGAGGCCACATCTGAGCAACAAAAAAAAAGTCTTCCAGAAGTAATTCTTAGGCATATCTACAGGTAGGCTAAGCTTCTCTGCTATATACATAAACTTCACAAGAGCACGCCTCAAAATCAAGGGGTTGGCCTATTGATTTGGGTGTCCCTAATATTTGATACCGTATCACAGGTTTCTCCCATGGTAAAGTTTAATAGTTCCATATATTTTCTCCCATCCCTCAAGGGACTTTGCTAGTACTTTTTGATTATTTGTTTAATATACTCTGGGATCTATCCAGGTATTACATTAAGCTATACAGGATTAAAGGCCCTCATTCTTTTATTTTATTTATTTATTTATTTATTTAAAAAATTAACAACAAGCGTACTAAAACATTAACATGTGATCATTCTGTTCTACATATATAATCAGTAATTCACAATATCATCACTTAGTTGCATATTCATCATTTCTTAGAACATTTGCATCAATTCAGAAACAGAAATAAAGAGACAACAGAAAAAGAAATAAAATGAAAACAGAAAAAAAGATTATACATAACATACTCCTTACTCTCCCTCGCTTTCTTTGATCACTAGCATTTCAAACTAAATTTATTTTAACATTTGTTCCCCCTATTATTTATTTTTATTCCACTTGTTCTACACATCTGTTGACAAGGTATATAAAAGGAGCATCAGACGCAAGGTTTTCACCACACAGTCACATTGTGAAAGCTATATCATTATTCAATCATCATCAAGAAACATGGCATTTTCAGGCAGTTCCCTCCAGCCTCTCCATTACATCTTGGATAACAAGGTGATATCTACTTAATGCGTAAGAATAACCTCCAGGATAACCTCTCGACTCTGTTTGGAATCTCTCAGCCATTGACACTTTGTCTCATTTCACTCTTCCCCCTTTTGGTGGAGAAGGTTTTCTCAATCCCTTGATGCTGAGTCTCGGTTCATTCTAGGATTTCTGTCCCACGTTGCCGGGAAGGTCCACAACCCTGGGAGTCATGTCCTATGTAGACAGGGGGAGGGTAGTGAGTTTGCTTGTTGTGTTGGCTGGAGAGAGAGGCCACATCTGAGCAACAAAAGAGGTTCTCTTGGGGGTGACTCTTAGGCCTAAATTTTAAGTAGACTTGACCTATCCTTTGTGGGGTTAAGTTTCATATGAACAAACCCCAAGACTGGGGGCTCAGCCTATAGCTTTGGTTGTCCACACTGTAAAGGCCCTCATTCTTATTCTGAATTCCATGTTTGGATTGTTTAAATGAGTTATCCAGATAGGTTGAGTTAGATTACGTGCTACAGAAAATTTCCATTCTGGACAAAATAAACCTTTCTCCTTTTGGTCTAAAAGAGTATTTGAAGTTCTAAAATATAGACAATGTCTTCCTTACCTCTGTATTCTGGATTACCTTAATCCAGACCTGATCAGCTTCATTCTTAACTCTAAATACCAGATTATACATAGATAAACAGCTTCTCAAAATCCAGAAATAAAAATTACTGCTCTGGGCTAAATGTGACTGCTATAAGAGATTACAATCTAGGTTCCTGGTTTCTTGTAAGTGTTTTCTAAATGAAACCATACAATATTTGTTCTTTTGTTTCTGGCTTATTTTGCCTTACCACATGTTCCACAGGTTCATTCACAATGTTACATGCCTCACAACTTCATCCTTTTTTGTAGCAGCACAATATTTGTTCATATGTATACACCATCATTTGCCAATCTACTTCTCAGTTAGTGCATCCTTCAGTCACCTCCATTCATTGGGCATCGTGTATATGTCAATTGATTTTTTATTTTTGACAAGGCTGCCAAGTCCACTCAACTGGAATAGAAAAGTATTATCAACAAATGGTGCTGTAAGAACTGGACATCCATATACCAAAGAATGAAAGAGGATCCCTATATCATACCTCATGCAAAAATTAACTCAAAATGTAACAAAACCTAAATATAAGAGCTAAGACAATAAAACTCCTAGAAGAAAATATAAGGAAACATATTAAAGATCTGGTGGTAGGCAATGATTTCTTAGACTTTACACTGAAAGCACAAGTAACGAAAGAAAAACAGGTACATGGGACATCCTCAAAATTGAATACTTTTGTCCTTTGACAAAAAAGTGAAAAGGAAGCCTACTCAATGGAAGAAAATAGTTTGAGACCACATATCTGATAAGGGTTTAATTTCCACACTATGTAAAGAAATCCTACAGCCAAACAACCCAATTTAAAAATAGGTAAAAAAAAAACTTGATTAGACATTTTTTCAAAGAGGAAATACAAATGGCTAAAAAGCAATGAAAAGATGCTCAACATCATAGCTGTTAGGAAAATACAAGTCAAAACCACCATGAGATATCATTTCATACCAACTAGAATGGCCACTGTTGTAGTTTGCTAGCTGCCAGAATGCAATATGCCAGAAACAGAATGGCTTTTAACAAGGGGAATTTAATAAGTTGCTAGTTTATAGTTCTAAGGCCGAGAAAATGTCTCAATCAAAACAAGTCTATAGAAATGTCCAATTTAAGGTATCCAGGGAAAGATACCTTGATTCAAGGAGGCCAGTGATGTTCAACATTTCTCTCTCAGCTGGAAGGCCACATGGTGAACGTGGCGGCCTCTGCTGGCTTTCACGTGGCTCTACCAAAATGGACTCTTTCCAAAATGTTTCCTCTTTTAAAGGATTCCAGCAAGCAACTCCACTTTCAGTGGGTGGAAACACACCTCCATGGAAATGATCTAATCAAAAGTTACCACCCACAATTGGGTGGGTCACATCTTCACAGAAACAATCAAAATGCTCCCACCCAGCAATATTTAATGAGGCTCAAAAGGCATGGCTTTTCTGGGGTCCACCACAGATTCAGACTGGCACAGCCACTTAAAAAAAAAATAGAAAACAACAGGTGTTGGAGAAATGTAGAGAAAGAGGAACTTTCATCCACTGCTGGTGGAAATGTGAATTGTGCAGCCACTGTGGAAGACATTTAGGAGGTTCTTCAGGAAGCAAAGTATAAAACTGCCATTTGACTCAGAAATCCTGTTACTAGGTATACACTCAGAAGAACTGAGAGCAGGAGTTAGATAGACATCTGCACACCAAGGTTCATACTAGCATTATTCACAATTGCTAAAAGATGGCAACAACCCTGTTCTGGTTTGTTAGCTGCCGGAATGCAATATACCAGAAACAGAATGGCTTTTAAAAAGGGGAATTTAATAGGTTGCTAGTTTACAGTTCTAAGGCTGAGAAAATATTCCAGTTAAAGCAAGTCTATAGAAATGCCCAATCTAAGGCATCCAGGGAAAGATACCTTGGTTCAATAAGGCTGATGAAGTTCAGGGTTTCTCTCTCAAGTGGAAGGGCACACGGTGAACACAATCAGAGTTTCTCTCTCATCTAGAAAGGCACATGGTGAACACAGTCGGGTTCCTTTCTCATCTGGAAGGGCACATGGTGAACATGGCAACATGGTATCATCTGCTAGCTTCTTCTCCTGGCTTCCTGTTTCATGAAGCTCCCCAGGAGACATTTTCCTTCTTCATCTCCAAAGGTCGCTGGCTGGTGGACTTTGCTTCTCATGGCTATGTTGTTCTGCTCTGCTCTCTCTGAATCGCCTCATTCTCCAAAATGTTTCCTCTTCTATAGGACTCCAGAAACTTATTAAGACCCACCCAAATGGGTGGAGACATGTCATCACCTAATCCAATTTAACAACCACTCGTGATTGGGTTACATCTCCATGGAGATGACCTAATTACAGATTCAAACATACAGTACTGAATAGGGATTATTCTGCCTTTATGAAATGGGATTTTGATTAAAACATGGCTTTTCTAGGGTACATACATCCTTTCAAACCACCACAAACCCAAATGTCCATCAACTAATGAGTGAATGTTCTAGTTTGCTAGCTGCTGGAATGCAATATACCAGAAATGGAGTGGCTTTTTAAAAAGGGGAATTTAATAAGTTGCAAGTTTATAGTTCCAAGGCCATGAAAATGTCCCAATTAAAGCAAGTTTATAGAAACGTCCAAATTAAGGCATCCAGGAAAAGATACCTTCATTCAAGAAGGCCAATGACGTTCAGGGTTTCTCTAAGTGGAAAGGCATATAGTAAACATGGTCAGGGCTTCTCTCTCATTGGGAAAGGAACATGGCGAACACGGCATCATCTGCTAGCTTCCTCTCCAGGCCTCTTGCTTCATGAAGCTCCCCCGGGGGCATTCTTCTTCATCTCCAAAGGTTGCTGGCTGGTGGACTCTCTACCTTGTGGTTCTGCAGCGTTCTGAGGCTTTCTCCATACTTCTTCTTTTATAGGATTCCAGTAAACTAATCAAGACCCACCTAGAATGAGTGGAGGCATTTCTGCATCTAATCAAGTTTAATACCCACAACTGATTGAGTCACAAGTCTGTGGAGATAACCTAATCCAATTTCCATCCTATGATGCTGAATAGGGATTAGGAGAGACCATTGCTCCAAAAAGATTGATTAGGGTTAAAACATGGCTTTCTAGGGTATATAAATCCTTTCAAACTGGCACAATATATAAACAAAATGTGGTATATATACACAATGGAATATTATTTAGCTGTAAGAAAGGAATGAAGTACTGATGGATGTGACAACATGGATGAACTCTGAGGACATTATGGTGAATGAAATAAGTAGACAAAAAAGGAAAAATATTGTATGATCTTATTAATATGAACTAAATATAATGAGCAATCTCATAGAATTAATATCTAGAATATAGGTTACCAGAAGGTAGAATGAAGTTAGAGTTTGGGAAACTGATGCTTAATTTGTGCAGAATATTTAATAAGCTTGATTGTAAATGTTTGGAAATGGATAGAATTAATGGTAGACCATTATTGTGAATATAAATCATAGCACTCATTCAAGTGTGTGATTGTGGTTGAAAGGGGAAGTTTAGAGTCATGTATGTCACTAGAAGGAAAGCTACAGGATGAAATATTGGACGGTATAACATAATGAACCCTGTTGTGGACAATGAATATGGTTAATAGTACAAATATAAGAATGTTCTCCCACAAACTAAAACATATGTCACTATTACAAAGTGTTAATAATAGGGTGGTGTGCCAGTCTGAAACTGTTGTGCACTCCAGAAAAGCCATGTTCTTTAATCCACACTCAATATTGTTGGGTGGAAATTTATTGATTAAGTTATCTCCATGGAGATGTGGTACTCCCAGTCATGGGTGTGATGTTTTGATTAGATTATTTCCATGGAGGTGTGGCATGCCCAGTTGTGGGTGTGTTTTTTGCTTAGATGGAGATGTGACTCCACCCATTCAAGTTGGGTCTTAATAAGTTTACTGGAGCCCTTTAAAAGGGGAAACATTTTTGGTAAACCTCAGATGCAGAAACTTGGAGAGCTGACAGAGTCAATACGAGACCCAGACATTTGGAGATGCAGAAGGAAAATGCCCATAGGGAGGCTGCTTGAAACCAAAAGCCAAAGACCCGGTAGATGCCAGCCACATGCCTTTGCAGCTGACAGAGGTGTTCTGGACCCATTGGATTTTCTTTTTTTTTAATGTGCTTTTTTTTTTTTAATAGAGTTGTATTGAGAAATCTTCACATACATACAGTCCACCCATAGTATACAATGAATGGTTCACAATATCACCACAAAGTTGTGTATTCATTATCATGATCATTTTTAGAGCCTTTGCATCACTCCAGAAAAAAAGAAATGAAAAGAAAAAAACCCATATCCCTTACCCTTCCCTCTCATTAACCTCCAGTATTTAAACTACCCAATTTTTTACCTTTTATTCCCCCCCATTATTTATTTATACTATACGCTTTTCTTAAGTCAAGGTATCTTTCCATGGATATCTTAGTTTGGACATTGTGTTAGTTAGATTCAGTTGTCAACTTGGCCAGGTGAGCATACCTAATCTTGTTGCTGAGGACATAAGCCAACGGTACGTGAACCTCATCTGTTGCCAATTACATCTGCAGTCAGCTAGGAGGCGTGTCTGCTGCAATGAGTGACGTTTGACTTAATTGGCTGGTGCTTAAATGAGAGAGCACAACGTAGCACAGCCTAGCAGCTTGGCATTCCTCATCTCAGCACTTGCAGCTCAGCCCGGGCCCTTGGAGATGGAGAAAGAAATCACCCCGGGGAAAGTTGTTGGAACCCAGGGGCCTGGAGAGAAGACCAGCAGAGACCACCCTGTGCCTTCCACATAAGAAAGAACCTCAGTGGAAAGTTAGCTGCCTTTCCTCTGAAGAACCAACAAAATAAATCCCCTTTTATTAAAAGCCAATCCGTCTCTGGTGTGTTGCATTCCGGCAGCTAGCAAACTAGAACAGACATTTTTATAGGCTTAGGACTGTAAACTTGCAACTTAATAAATTTCCTTTCTAAAAATTGTTTCGTTTCTGGTATATTGCATTCTGACAGGTTTAACAAACCAATACAGGCAGCATATGGGGAAAAAATACACCTAATGCAAACTACGGACCATAGTTAACAGTAATATTTTAACATTATTCATCAATTGTAACAAAGGTTCTACACCAATGCTAAGTTTCAATAATAAGAGGGTATAGGGAGTATGGAGTTTTTCTTCTTGGAGCAATGAAAATATAAAATTGATTGTGGTGATGAAACCAACTACAATCAACTCTGTAATTATACTGAGAGTCACTGATTGTACATGTTGGATGGACAGTGTGTGAATAGAACTGATTAAAAAATATTACATGCCTTAAAATCTTAAAAAAAAAATCTAGTCCAACTTTTGCTTTCAGAGAAGGAAACCAATCTCAAAACAGTAAGTAATTTAAGCAAGCTATCCAATTAATTAATGGCTAAGGTAATATAAAAACTTGGATCCTCTGACATTTAACTCATTGCCTTTTCACACTACAATTAATTTTTCATTGATGATAGGGTAATTGTTCAAATTTCATCATTTTCTCAGAGAAATATCTTAATTTTGTCTCCTACTGAAACCGTTTTATGCCATGAACTGCTCAAAATATGATTCCTGAAATTCAGATTATTTTGATTTATAAAGATAATCACAATACTCAAAACATAAAATTATCAAGTTAACCAGCTTGATATAAGAAATATTAGTGACATAGAAAGAATAAAAATTATGGAGCATTTAAACAAAATAATTTCATAATTATTTCTAACTATATAAGTCCAACCAAATAACTGACCTAAAACATGCTAATTAAGTTCTCTGGGCCTCACTGTGTACATTTAAGAAAATCTTCAAATATGCAGAGGTACTAAAATATTACATTACTAATTGTACTTATCTAAAAAGATTATTTTATTAGGCTTCTGAAATAGTCTAAGTAGATAATACACTTTTAATCTTTTCCCTCTAAAAATCTATCCAATATCATTTAGTTTACTTTTTTTCATATTGGAAGAAAGTTACACCAAATACTGTTAACTCACTTTATATATTAATTTATAATTTTACCTACCAATCTCTTATGAAAATATTTGCCATTCAGGTCAGATTAAGAAGCACTCTGAAAAGATTAAATATTTATATCTATTTAACAACTTTTCCTTCACTGACACTAAGCAAGGTAAAAATGTGAATAACATAATGTTTTTATTTAACTACTTCATACATATATCCCAATCAGTTAGAGGTCTTAAGTAGGAATTGAGGATTTCAATAGTCAGAAGGAAAAAATGTCTGTTTTATTTTTTAGTTTTATTTAACTACAGTATGTACTTATGTCACAAAAGGATGTTATTTTTTATGTACTGTTTGTTCATTCAACAAGTATTTATTATTCAGATGTTCTTGGTATTACTTTAGGCACTAGGAATAAAATAAAGCGCCAAAGTTCCTACCCTCATGGAACTTGTATTAGCTTTACAATCAGAATGACAAATATGTTTTCTTTATGAAAAAAATAAAATGAGATGATATCACAAAATTAAAAAAAAGATAATGAGCTATCAAATTACTGATAAGTAAAAGAAGCCAGTCTGAAAAGGCGACAAACTGCATGATTCCAATTATATTGACATTTTGAATAGAGGAAGCACAGGTGATTTTTAGGGTGGTGAAATTATTCTGTATGTAATTGTAACGGGGGTGGATACATGACACAGAGTGACCTGTGACAAGAGAATCTAACATATATTTACAAACCTATGAAACATACTCACTGAAGTAGGTGGACAAAAGTTGCTGACTGTGATGGTTAATTTCATGTGCTGGTTTGGCAGGGTTATATTATTCAGTTGTTTGGTCAAGCAAGCACTGGCCTGAGGGTATTTCATAGATGGATTAGCATCTACAGTCAGCTGATTGCATCTACTGATTGCAACTATGATCACTAAAGGAGATTGCCCTCAGTAATGAAGGACATCTCCTTGCCCAATCAGTTAGAGGTCTTAAGGAGGAATTGAGGATTTTGTCAGTCAGAAGGAAAAATATCTGCCTCTTCTTCAGCCAAAACAGTTCTCTGGGGAATATAACTTTACCTTCACTGGGGTTTCCAGCTTGCAGCTTTCCCTGTGGAATTTGGACTTGCTAATTCCCACAGTCACATGAACCAATTCCTATATTAAATCTCTTAATACAGATATCCCATTGATTCTGTTTCTCTAGAATATCCTGGCTAACATACTATCTAAGTAATTTTGGATATAAATGGACTCTGTCAGACTTAAAGCAAAATGAATTGTACTGGACTCTAGTTGATAAAGTTGTTTCCCATAGTGGGTGTGGGTTAATAGTTCTGCTACTACTATTAATGTATACTAGAATTGAACAATTAAGTAAATGGATGGCAGGTGGTGGGAGTCATGTTTCTCACTTTTAGAGTAGGAGTTTATAGATAAGCAAGGAAGGGAGGACAGAATAATCCATGTGGTAATAGGTTAGAGTTGGAGACATCAGTATGATCTCACATTTAACTTAATATAGATATAAATAGCTAATGTAGAAATAGTTATAGATTGGTGTATATACATGGGCTATATACATACATATATTTCTTTGCCCTGTCAGCTGACAGGGTCTAGATACAATAACATCATAGAAGCAATGAGTACAATTAGTTCTTGGTTTCTAATCCCATTTTCTAGTAAAAGGACCAGGGTTCTTTGGAGAAATGGCTATTTCTATTATGCAGGCAGGATCATGATCCTAGAGCATTTCAATGTACAACATGATCCTGGAGCATTTGGAATGTCAGAAAGCAAGGAAGTGCTAAAGAAAGTGTTCGTTTCTTGTAATTTTTTTTAATTAATAAAAAAATTAAAAAAAAAAAAGAAAGAACAAAAAACAAACAACAACAACAACAAAAAAAAAACAACCCGGGCGGGCCACGGTGGCTCAGCAGGCAAGAATGCTTGCCTGCCATGCCAGAGGACCCGGGTTTGATTCCCGTGCCTGCCCATGTTAAAAAAAACAACAACAACAACAAAAAACCCAACACATTGATGTGGGTATGGCGGGGCATAGGAGTCCACTGAAAGAGCTCCCAATGGCTAAAGATGGAACAATTTGGATAACAAAATAATAATGTAGTATTAGATAATAATCCAAAATATAAAATAAATATTCATGAGTCCATACTGACATAAATTAATGTTCGAAGAAATTAATAAATGGGAGAAAAGAGACAATCTCTGATACAGAAAAATTAAAAAGAAATGATATACAAACTCTATTCTAAAAGAGGGCGAACACAACTTCCCCCTCCTAAGTGTGGGCTGGGTATAGTGACTTCATTCCAAAGTGAAGGTATGTGTTTTGGTTTGCAAGCTGCTGGAATACGATATACCAGAACTGGAATGACTTTTAAAGAGGGGAATTTAATGAGTTACAAGTTTACAGTTCTAAGCCTATGGAAATGGTTCAAACTAAGGCATCCAAGGAAAGATACCTTAACTCAAGAAAGGCCGATGCATCTGGAACATCTCTATCAGCTGAGTAGCCATGTGGCTGGCATCTGCTGGTCCCATGTTCCTGGGCTCTGTTGCTTTTAGCCTCTGTTCATGTGGGGTTCTTCACTTTGCTTCTCCAGAGCTGGCCTTCATCCCTTGGCTTCTCTTGGCTCTCTCCAGGTTCTGTGTTGCTTAACATCTCATGGCGACGTCTGCTGGGCTCCAAGCATCTCCAAACATCTGTGTCTCTGTTCTCCAAATGTCGGCATATGTGTCAGCTCTGCTCTGAAGTTTCTGTCATCTCTCTCTCTCTGTTGACTCTGAGATTTCTGTCATTTCTGACTCCCTCTCCAAAATGTTTCCTCTTTTAAAGGATTCCAGTAAACCAAACAAGACCCCCCTGGAATGAGTGGAGTCTCATCTCCATCTAAATCAAATGTCACACCCACAGCTGGGGTATCACATCTCTGTGGAGATAATCTAGTCAAAGGATTCCAACCCACAGTATTGAATCAAGCTGGAAAGAAATGGCTGCTCCCACAAGATTGGATCAGGATTAAAACATGGCTTTTCTAGAGTACGTAATACATTTAAACCCGCACAGTATGGAAAGGGGAGGAAAAAGTAACATTACGGTGGAAAAACCTAACACACACTCCCACAGCCAGATGGCCGAGGTCAACAGCAACAACCATAAATCATGTTGAGAGCATGTAAGTGTGACAGGTTGTGATGAAAATGGCACTGCACCTCTGTGATCTTCCTCCCCCCAAACTCATAAACCCAGTCTAATCAAGAGAAGAACATCAGACAAATTCCAGTACAGGGACACCTTACAATAAACCTGACCAGTACTAAACTGCCAAGGTCATCAAAAACAAGGAAGCTCTGAGAACCGACAGAGCTAAGAGGAGCCTAAGGAGACATGACGACCAAATGTAATATGACATCCTGGGTGGTATCCTGGAACAGAAAAAGGACGTTAGCTAGGTAAAAACTAGAGAAATCTGAATAAACTATTGACTTAACTAAACCATGTATCAATATTGATTCGTTAATTGCAACAAATATACCATACTAATATAAGATGTTAATAATAGGGAAACTGTGCAGAGGATATATAAGAACTTTCTGTACTATCGTTTCAATTTTTCTGTAAATCAAAAACTAATCTAAGAATAAAGTCTATTAATAAAAAATAACAAGCAGTTTCTTGGATATTAAATGAACTAATGTCCTACAGAAAAGTAATCAATAATAATGTCAAAATAAGGGCCATTATCTCATAAAGTTGAATATTCATGTGCTTCAAGATAAAGCTGTTATATTCCTATATATTTACCAGGATTCAGGTACAGAATGTTTATAGCAGAAAAATCCTGAATGCAAACAGATACCCATCAAGAGGAGAATGAATGAATAAGTCATGGTATACCAAGTCAGGCAAAGACATTTTAAGAAAGAAAATCACAAGGCCATTTCATTCATGAATATGGATGCAAAAAAATCCTTAAAATATTAGCAAATCTAAATCAAGAGTATATTAAAAAGCAATCACATCATTAACCAGGTAAGCAAAGCTGATTTAATATTAGAAAAATCTGCAAATGTATATCATTAACTGATTAAATGAGAAAAATAAATTATCATGTCAATTGATTCAGAAAAATCTTTTGCTAAAAATCCAACTCTCATTCATGATGAAGACTTATAGCAAGTTAGGATTAGAAAAGAAATTCTCAACCTAATGATGAGTATCTATTTGAACAAAGAAACTAGAGGAACATTATCCTAAAAGGGGGAACTTTGAAAGCATTCCTCTGAAATAAGGAAAGATACACAAAAATGCTCATCACCCCTTTTATTTTATGTGATATTGAGACTCTAGCCAGTACAATATGATAAAGAGAAAGGATATTATGGTATCAGTATTGAAAGGAAGACATAAAGGTGCCATTGTTTGAAAATAAACCCAAACAACTGTAAGAAAAAATATTGGAAATATTCTATAGCTGGTTATAGATATGACATTAATGAAGTTATTCTCATTTCTATATAATGTCGTTAAAATGAAAACATACTTACAATTATATCAGAGAATATCAAATTCCTAGGAATAAATCTACCAAAAGGTCTTCAAGGCTTCTACAGAGAAAATTATATAAATTCTCCCCAAACTGATCTGCAAATTCAATGTGATTCCAGGGTTTTCATGGAACTTGATAAGAGTTTAAAACTTATATGAAAGAGAAAAAGACAGATTTAGTCAGGACATTTCTGTAACTAAAAGAAGGGACAAGATGGTGAGAAGGAAATAGAAGGATGAGAGAACCAAAGATTCACGTAGTATCCATTGCCAGGCCATCCGAGGAATTCTGTCAGCTGACCAGATTAGCAGACTTCTGGATTGGAAACCAAGATGATATTTCCCTTTCTAGCATGGAAGCACTAAATAGTAATTTCATTTCATTCTAAGAATTAAGTTGAGGAAGGAGAGAAAGAGTTCAGAAGAAATGTCATTCTACCCACTGTTTAAAGCATGCAGCCAAATCTCAAATGAGCTAAACCCCCCTGCTGTGTGCTCCCGTCTGCTGTTTTGGAGTTAATGTTTGCTGGCTCTCTATCTATCACAAATTTTGTGCAAGTGTGGGAGAGAGATAAAGGCTAAGCCTTCAGTATTTATAACAGAACCAGTTTAGATCATAAAAAAGAAAATAATTTAAATTTCACTCATAAGGTCAAGTATCTTTTTATTTCCTTATGCTTCTTTTTCTATATATAAATGTATGCACACATTTTTCACAGCCATCATTTTAAATACCACATAATATTCATCCACTAACCATTTCCCTGGTTTTTAGACATTCAGCTGTTTCTGATTTTTATTCATTACTATAAATAATGTTCCATAAACATTCTGTGCAGTTATTTGCTACATCATTTCGGAACCAGGGTCAGAGAGCTTGAGAAGTAGGCAAGGTTTCTAGTAATTGCTTTTCCTCTTTTCCAAATATTCAGCACAAGAGGCTCTATTTCTCAACCTCTATAGAAACCATCTACTACTGGTTGCTTAATGGTATCTGCATAATGGCCCATACACACTCTGGGCTCTGTTTTGTAACCTGTTGGGTGTGCTTTGAAAATTATTGTTTTTTGGATTAAAAATAAATAAATAATAGGAGGGACAAAGGGTAAAATAATTGGGTAGATGGAAATACTAGTAGTCAATGAGAGGGAGGGGTAAGATTGTATGGTATGTATAAGTATTTTCTTTTTATTTCTTTTTCTGGAGTGATACAAATATTCTTTAAAAATGATCGTGGTGATGAATACACAACTATGTGATGATATTGTGTTCCAGCCTCTAGAATGATTCCTTGCCTTTAATAAGGGTTATTTAAGCAGCTCCAGTCCAGTAATAAAAGATAAAACAAACATCTAATGTGGATCAACTATGTAATAGCCCTCCACTGAAGAGGGCTTCTCCATGGTCAAGCTCTTGATTACTTAAGGTAATATTTTATAAACTTTTGTCTGTGATTATGTGCATTGACTTAATGGGAGATACTTACTCTGAGACTAAATCTTCAAAGAAAAAGGGCAAAGCCTAATAAACCACCTCTTCCGTTTTAAACAGTTTTTATTGCATAATATGACACACATACAAAACAAAGAGAGAAAAAAAAGATACTTTAAAAAATATATTTTTATTGAGAAATCTTCACATACATACATTCCATACATGATATACAATCAATGGTCCACAATATCATCACGTAGTTGTGTATTCATCACCACGATCATTTTTAAAGAATATTTGTATCATTCCAGAAAAAGAAATAAAAAGAAAACACTCATACATACCATACAATCTTACCCCTCCCTCTCATTGACCACTAGTATTTCCATCTACCCAATTTATTTTACCCTTTGTCCCTCCTATTATTTATTTATTTTTAATCCAAAAAACAATAATTTTCAAAGCACACCCCAACAGATTACAAAACAGAGTCCAGGGTGTGTCGTGGGCCATCATTCCACCTCCTCAGATTTCTCCCTCTAGCTGCTCCAAAACACCAGAAGCTAGAAGGAATAACAATACAGTGATTCAGCAGCCACACTCACCTGCCAAATCCCACCCTTTCTGTCATACCTCCTCCCTCTCCTTCACTCCCCCTCTCAATCCACAGAGATCTCTAGGCAATGCCTGCTCCGACCCCCTCATATTGAGAAGGGGTGTCATACTAGAGAACAGGGCAATGTAATTAATTGATAATCCCAGAGAGGCTGCTTCCTCTGAGTCTCAGATCTTAACTCACCTTGGAACCCTCTGGAAATTATATGTTCCAGGAAGGCAAACTTACTGCATGGAACCTTTATAGAGTCTCAGTTTGAGCCCTAGGTGTTCTTAAGAGTCAATAGGAATGATGTTGATTGGGGTTTAGCAAACCATAAGCCACCCTTTTTTGATAGAAAAACTTTGAGAGCAATACTAGAGATAAAAAGACATCCATTCTTCAATGGATAAGAGTAGTAGGGGTGGTACGATGGAGTATGGTGCAGAGGATTCCTCAAAATATTTGACCTCTGGTCATGTACTGGGCCTAATGTGACTAATATCATGTCTGTCCCATTGAAGAGGTCACTTTTGATCTAACTCTTCTCCTCTGATGCTCTCCAGGGCAGGAAATTTGAGGCCTGTTTAGCTGAGCCAGAACCACAGACACTAATTAGCATGCATTGACACTAGGGGAAATATCTGCATTCTGGCCAGCTGGCTACTAGAACACATCAAGACAAAGTATAGATAAATAAGCCAGTACATATACCAAGAGTTCCTAGTCAGGTCTTAATGGCCTTATTCTTAAATATAAATAAATGAGAAAGATAACCAGACATTTGAGGAAACTCTGCAAGATAAAAGAGAATGACCATGATAAAATAAGAAAAAGGTATTATGAAAAAAATGAATAATCAAATGACACTTGCTTTCGGGTATTAAACATATATTTGCCAAATTTTTTTAAAAAACATTTTTTATTGTGCAACATAACATACGCAGAAAATTGATACATTTCAAAGTACAGTTTAACAAGTAGTAATACAGAAAATTTCAAAGTATGGTATGGGCTAGAGTTGAACAATTTCAGGTTATTTCTTTCTGGTTGTTCTAATACATTAGAAAATATAAAGAAATATCTATATAACGATTCAGTAGTCATAATCATATGTTACCTCCTATCTTCTCTGTTACAATTCCTCCCTCTTATTTGATCATTCTCTCAATCTTCAGGAATATTTAGGCAATGATCATTGTAACTTCTTCATGTTGAAAAGTGATGTCAACATTATGGGGTAGGGGCATGCAACTGGTTGACGTTTTTAGAGAGAATGGTACCTCTGGGTTTCAGGATTTATCTGGGATAGGAACAATCTGAACGTTTTAAGTTTCTGAAAAATAAACTTAATAAGTAAAAGTTTTATAGAGTCTGAGATGGAACCCTGGATATTCTTTAGGGTTTTCAGGAATAGCATTGGTTGGGGCTTGGTATACTGTGGCAATTTGCAATTACTGGCTGAAGCTTGCATTAAGAGTAGCCTTGAGAATAGCCTCTCAACTCTATTTGAAATCTCTTGCCACTGAAACTTTATTTTGTTACATTTCTTTATTACTTTTTAGTCAAGAATACATTGTTGATCCCATGATGCCAGGGCCAAGCTCATCCCTACCACCCAGTCATTGTTTAAAAAATGTGTCTCCCTACATATATGTATATGTATATTTGTCAAATTTTTTTTTATTAATTAAAAAAAGAATTAACAAAACAATTAGAAATCATTCCAATCTACATGTACAATCAGTAATTCTTAATAACATCACATAGTTGCATATTCATCATTTCTTAGTACATTTGCATCGATTTAGAAAAAGAAATAAAAAGACAACAGAATAAGAATTAAAACAATAATAGAAAGAAAAAAAAACAAAAAAAACAAAAACAAAAAACCTATACCTCACATGCAGCTTCATTCAGTGTTTTAACATAATTGCATTACAATTGGGTAGTATTGTGCTGTCCATTTCTGAGTTTTTATATCCAGTCCCGTTGTACAGTCTGTATCCCTTCATCTCCAATTATCCCTTCTCTTTTTTTTTTTTTTAATTAACGGAAAAAAAGAAATTAACCCAACATTTAGAGATCATACCATTCTACACATGCAATCATTAATTCTTAACATCATCACATAGATGCATGATCATCATTTCTTAGTACATTTGCATTGGTTTAGAAGAACTAGCAACATAACCGAAAAAGATATAGAATGTTAATATAGAGAAAAAAATAAAAGTAATAATAGTAAAATCAAAACAAAACAAAACAAAAACATATAGCTCAGATGCAGCTTCATTCAGTGTTTTAACATGATTACTTTACAATTAGGTATTATTGTGCTGTCCATTTTTGAGTTTTTGTATCTAGTCCTGTTGCACAGTCTGTATCCCTTCAGCTTCAATTACCCATTGTCTTACCCTGTTTCTAACTCCTGCTGAACTCTGTTACCAATGACATATTTCAAGTTTATTCTCGAATGTCCGTTCACATCAGTGGGACCATACAGTATTTGTCCTTTAGTTTTTGGCTGGATTCACTCAGCATAATATTCTCTAGGTCCATCCATGTTATTACATGGTTCATAAGTTTATCTTGTCTTAAAGCTGCATAATATTCCATCGTATGTATATACCACAGTTTGTTTAGCCACTCTTCTGTTGATGGAGATTTTGGCTGTTTCCATCTCTTTGCAATTGTAAATAATGCTGCTATAAACATTGGTGTGCAAATGTCCGTTTGTGTCTTTGCCCTTAAGTCCTTTGAGTAGATACCTAGCAATGGTATTGCTGGGTCGTATGGCAATTCTATATTCAGCTTTTTGAGGAACCGCCAAACTGCCTTCCACAGTGGTTGCACCCTTTGACATTCCCACCAACAGTGGATAAGTGTGCCTCTTTCTCCGCATCCTCTCCAGCACTTGTCATTTTCTGTTTTGTTGATAATGGCCATTCTGGTGGGTGTGAGATGATATCTCATTGTGGTTTTGATTTGCATTTCTCTAATGGCCAGGGACATTGAGCATCTCTTCATGTGCCTCTTGGCCATCCGTATTTCCTCCTCTGAGAGGTGTCTGTTCAAGTCTTTTTCCCATTTTGTAATTGGGTTGGCTGTCTTTTTGTTGTTGAGATGAACAATCTCTTTATAAATTCTGGATACTAGACCTTTATCTGATATATCATTTCCAAATATTGTCTCCCATTGTGAAGGCTGTCTTTCTACTTTCTTGATGAAGTTCTTTGATGCACAAAAGTGTTTAATTTTGAGGAGTTCCCATTTATTTATTTCCTTCTTCAGTGCTCTTGCTTTAGGTTTAAGGTCCATAAGACCGCCTCCAATTGTAAGATCCATAAGATATCTCCCAACATTTTCCTCTAACTGTTTTATGGTCTTAGACCTAATGTTTAGATCTTTGATCCATTTTGAGTTAACTTTTGTATAGGGTGTGAGAGATGGGTCTTCTTTCATTCTTTTGCATATGGATATCCAGTTCTCTAGGCACCATTTATTGAAGAGACTGCTCTGTCCCAGGTGAGTTGGCTTGACTGCCTTATCAAAGATCAAATGTCCATAGATGAGAGGGTCTATATCTGAGGACTCTATTCGATTCCATTGGTCGATATATCTATCTTTATGCCAATACCATGCTGTTTTGACCACTGTGGCTTCATAATATGCCTTAAAGTCAGGCAGCGCGAGACCTCCAGCTTCGTTTTTTTTCCTCAAGATGTTTTTAGCAATTCGGGGCACCCTGCCCTTCCAGATAAATTTGCTTATTGGTTTTTCTATTTCTGAAAAATAAGTTGTTGGGATTTTGATTGGTATTGCATTGAATCTGTAAATCAATTTAGGTAGGATTGACATCTTAACTATATTTAGTCTTCCAATCCATGAACACGGTATGCCCTTCCATCTATTTAGGTCTTCTGTGATTTCTTTTAGCAGTTTTTTGTAGTTTTCTTTATATAGGTTTTTTGTCTCTTTAGTTAAATTTATTCCTAGGTATTTTATTCTTTTAGTTGCAATTGTAAATGGGATTCGTTTCTTGATTTCCCCCTCAGCTTGTTTATTACTAGTGTATGGAAATGCTACAGATTTTTGAATGTTGATCTTGTAACCTGCTACTTTGCTGTACTCATTTATTAGCTCTAGTAGTTTTGTTGTGGATTTTTCCGGGTTTTCGACGTATAGTATCATATCGTCTGCAAACAGTGATAGTTTTACTTCTTCCTTTCCAATTTTGATGCCTTGTATTTCTTTTTCTTGTCTAATTGCTCTGGCTAGAACCTCCAACACAATGTTGAATAATAGTGGTGATAGTGGACATCCTTGTCTTGTTCCTGATCTTAGGGGGAAAGTTTTCAATTTTTCCCCATTGAGGATGATATTAGCTGTGGGTTTTTCATATATTCCCTCTATCATTTTAAGGAAGTTCCCTTGTATTCCTATCTTTTGAAGTGTTTTCAACAGGAAAGGATGTTGAATCTTGTCGAATGCCTTCTCTGCATCAATTGAGATGATCATGTGATTTTTCTGCTTTGATTTGTTGATATGGTGTATTACATTAATTGATTTTCTTATGTTGAACCATCCTTGCATACCTGGGATGAATCCTACTTGGTCATGATGTATAATTCTTTTAATGTGTTGTTGGATACGATTTGCTAGAATTTTATTGAGGATTTTTGCATCTGTATTCATTAGAGAGATTGGTCTGTAGTTTTCTTTTTTTGTAATATCTTTGCCTGGTTTTGGTATGAGGGTGATGTTGGCTTCATAGAATGAATTAGGTAGTTTTCCCTCCACTTCGATTTTTTTGAAGAGTTTGAAGAGAATTGGTACTAATTCTTTCTGGAACGTTTGGTAGAATTCACATGTGAAGCCATCTGGTCCTGGACTTTTCTTTTTAGGAAGCTTTTGAATGACTAATTCAATTTCTTTGCTTGTGATTGGTTTGTTGAGGTCATCTATGTCTTCTTGAGTCAAAGTTGGTTGTTCATGTCTTTCCAGGAACCCGTCCATTTCCTCTAAATTGTTGTATTTATTAGCATAAAGTTGTTCATAGTATCCTGTTATTACCTCCTTTATTTCTGTGAGGTCAGTAGTTATGTCTCCTCTTCCATTTCTGATCTTATTTATTTGCATCCTCTCTCTTCTTCTTTTTGTCAATCTTGCTAAGGGCCCATCAATCTTATTGATTTTCTCATAGAACCAACTTCTGGCCTTATTGATTTTTTCTATTGTTTTCATGTTTTCAATTTCATTTATTTGTGCTCTAATCTTTGTTATTTCTTTCCTTTTGCTTGCTTTGGGGTTAGCTTGCTGTTCTTTCTCCAGTTCTTCCAAATGGATAGTTAATTCCTGAATTTTTGCCTTTTCTTCTTTTCTGATATAGGCATTTAGAGCAATAAATTTCCCTCTTAGCACTGCCTTTGCTGCGTCCCATAAGTTTTGATATGTTGTGTTTTCATTTTCATTCGCCTCGAGGTATTTGCTAATTTCTCTTGCAATTTCTTCTTTGACCCAGTCGTTGTTTAGGAGTGTGTTGTTGAGCCTCCACGTATTTGTGAATTTTCTGGCACTCTGCCTATTATTGATTTCCAACATCATTCCTTTATGGTCCGAGAAAGTGTTGTGTAAGATTTCAATCTTTTTAAATTTGTTAAGACTTGCTTTGTGACCCAGCATATGGTCTATCTTTGAGAATGATCCATGAGCACTTGAGAAAAAGGTGTATCCTGCTGTTGTGGGATGTAATGTCCTATAAATGTCTATTAAGTCTAGTTCATTTATAGTAATATTCAGATTCTCTATTTCTTTGTTGATCCTCTGTCTAGATGTTCTGTTCCTTGATGAGAGTGGTGAGTTGAAGTCTCCAACTATTATGGTATATGAGTCTATTTCCCTTTTCAGTGTTTGCAGTATATTCCTCACGTATTTTGGGGCATTCTGATTCGGTGCGTAAATATTTATGATTGTTATGTCTTCTTGTTTAATTGTTCCTTTTATTAGTATATAGTGTCCTTCTTTGTCTCTTTTAACTGTTTTACATTTGAAGTCTAATTTGTTGGATATTAGTATAGCCACTCCTGCTCTTTTCTGGTTGTTATTTGCATGAAATATCTTTTCCCAACCTTTCACTTTCAACCTATGTTTATCTTTGGGTCTAAGATGTGTTTCCTGTAGACAGCATATCGAAGGATCCTGTTTTTTAATCCATTCTGCCAATCTATGTCTTTTGATTGGGGAATTCAGTCCATTGACATTTAGTGTTATTACTGTTTGGATAATATTTTCCTCTACCATTTTGCCTTTTGTATTATATATATCATATCTGATTTTCCTTCTTTCTACACTCTTTTCCATATCTCTCTCTTCTGTCTTTTTGTATCTGACTCTAGTGCTCCCTTTAGTATTTCTTGCAGAGCTGGTCTCTTGGTCACAAATTCTTTCAGTGACTTTTTGTCTGCGAATGTTTTAATTTCTCCCTCATTTTTGAAGGATAATTTTGCTGGATATAGGAGTCTTGGTTGGCAGTTTTTCTCTTTTAGTATTTTAAATATATCATCCCACTGTCTTCTAGCTTCCATGGTTTCTGCTGAGAAATCTACACAAAGTCTTATTGGGTTTCCCTTGTATGTAATGGATTGTTTTTCTCTTGCTGCTTTCAAGATCTTCTCTTTCTCTTTGACCTCTGACATTCTAACTAGTAAGTGTCTTGGAGAACGCCTATTTGGGTCTAATCTCTTTGGGGTGCGCTGCACTTCTTGGATCTGTAATTTTAGGTCTTTCATAAGAGTTGGGAAATTTTCAGTGATAATTTCTTCCATTAGTTTTTCTCCTCCTTTTCCCTTCTCTTCTCCTTCTGGGACACCCACAACACGTATATTTGTGCGGTTCATATTGTCCTTGAGTTCCCTGATACCCTGTTCAAATTTTTCCATTCTTTTCCCTATAGTTTCTGTTTCTTTTTGGAATTCAGATGTTCCATCCTCCAAATCACTAATTCTATCTTCTGTCTCTTTAAATCTATCATTGTAGCTATCCATTATTTTTTCTATGTTTGCTACTTTATCCTTCACTTCCATAAGTTCTGCGATTTGTTTTTTCAGTTTTTCTATTTCTTCTTTATGTTCAGCCCATGTCCTCTTCATGTCCTCCCTCAATTTATCGATTTCATTTTTGAAGAGGTTTTCCATTTCTGTTCGTATATTCAGCATTAGTTGTCTCAGCTCTTGTGTCTCATTTGAGCTATTGGTTTGTTCCTTTGACTGAGCCATATTCTCAATCTTTTGAGCGTGGACACTTATCTTCTGCTGCTGGCGTCTGGGCATTTATTCAGATTTCTCTTGGAGTTGGACCCAGCAAGGTTGTAATATTTTTCTGTGAAATCTCTGGGTTCTGTTTTTCTTATCCTGCCCAGTAGGTGGCGCTCGTGGCACACGTTTGTCTGCGGGTCCCACCAGTAAAAGGTGCTGTGGGACCTTAAACTTTGGAAAACTCTCGCCGTCCTGGGGGTTCGCTAGCCGAAGCGGCTTGAGCCGGCCCGGAGTCCGAACGCAGGGAGGGTTGCTGGTCGCCGCAGCCAGGGAAAGAGCCCGTCCGAATTTCCTAGTCAGCCCTGGGCAACAAGCGTGGCGGGAGGGCGCCAGCGGCAGCGGCCCGCCCGAGAGAGTGCACGTTCCCCGGGAGTCATGGGTTTGGAAGGGGCCTCCCCCACCGGTCACCGTTCTCCGCGGCCTGGGGGTTTCCGATCCAATTCTCTCAGTTGGTCCGGGGGCTGCGCGTGGTGTGGGCGCCAGTCGCCTTGGTTTCAGGGGACCACCTCTCCAATTCTCCCAGCTGGCCCGGGAAGGGGGAAGGGAGTAACTCCGGCCGCTTGCCACCCCGCCCGGTAAGGCCTGCGCGCCTCGGCGATCTCACCCGAGCTGCTTCTCTCAGCCAGCCAGCCGTTCCAGGATGGGGTACGCTGTCTTTTTTATCTCTGTTGTGGCTTTGGGCGCTTTCTGTATCGTTTCTACTCCCCTAGTAGGTGTCCCGGAGAAGAAACTAAGATCCGCGCGTCTTACTAAGCCGCCATCTTCCAGGAAGTCGCCTATTTGTCAAATTTTTAATGAGCTCTATAAAAAAGTAAAAGATAAATTCATGTGAATCTTCCAAGAGCTAGAACAAAGACAAGGAATAAGAAAATATGAGAAAATGATAATAGAAATAGAGGATAAATCCAGGAGGTACAACCTCTAATAAACAGAAATTCTTTGAAAGAGAAAACAAAGGGCAAGAAATCATAAAACAAGAGATTTTCCTAGAAGTAAAGATCAAGTCTCCACAATAAAATGGTCCACCAATTTCTAAGAACAGAGCATTGAAAGAAGATTTACATCCAGATACATGGTTGTGAAATTTCAGAAATCCAAGGATATAAAAAGAGATCCTTGAAGCTCCTAGAAAGTTGTGAAATTTCAGAAATCCAAGGATAAAAAAAGAGATCCTTGAAGCTCCCAGAGAGGAGGGAGAGTAGAAGAAACTGATGACATCATAGGATGTAAATAAGACTGGGATTAGATTAAGATTTTTCATTAGCAGCACTAGAAATTAGAAGAAAACTTCAAGAACTTCTAGGGGAGATGTTGGAGTAGGGAGTTGCAGTGCTCATTCTCCCTCAAAACAACACCTAGTTGTTCTAATTTGCCAGCTGCAGGAATGCAATATACCAGAAATGGAATGGCTTTTAAAAAGAGGAATTTAATAAGTTGCTAGTTTACTGTTCTAAGGCTGAGAAAATGTCCCAATTAAAACAAGTCTACAGAAATGTCTAATAAAAGGCATCCAGGGAAAGATACCTTGGTTCAAGAAGGCCAATGAAGTTCAGGGTTTCTTTCTCAAGTGGAAGGCACAAAGCGAACACAGTCAGTTTCTCTCTCATCTGGAAAGGCACATGGTGAACATGGTCAGGGTTTCTCTCTCATCTGGAGGGGCACATGGTGAACACGGTGTCATCTGCTAGCTTCTTCTCCTGACTTCCTGTCTCATGAAGCTCCCTGGGAGGCATTTTCCTTCTTCATCTCCAAAGGTTGCTGGCTCATGGACTCTCTGCTTTGTGATGCTGCAGCATTCTCTGCTGTCTCCAAATCTCTTTCATTCTCCAAAATGTTTCCTCTTTTTTTATTAATTAAAAAAAAGAAAAGAAATTAACACAACATTTAGAAATCATTCCATTCTACATATGCACTCAGTAATTCTTAGTATCATCACATAGATGCATGATCATCATTTCCTAGTACATTTGCATCGATTTAGGAAAAGAACTAGCAAAACAGCAGAAAAAGATATAGAATGTCAATATAGAGAAGAAAATTAAAATAATAATAATAATAAAAAATATATATATATAAAAAGAAAAAGAAAAAACAAAAACAAAAGATACAAACAAACAAACAAACAAAAAAACTATAGTTCAGGTGCAGCTTCATTCAGTGTTTTAACATAGTTACATTACAATTAGGTATTATTGTGCTGTCCATTTTTGAGTTTTTGTATCTAGTCCTGTTGCACAGTCTGTATCCCTTCAGCTTCAATTACCCATTATCTTACCCTGTTTCTAACTCCTGCTGGTCTCTGTTACCAATGATATATTCCAAGCTGATTCTCGAATGTCGGTTCACATCAGTGGGACCATACAGTATTTGTCCTTTAGTTTTTGGCTAGACTCACTCAGCATAATGTTCTCTAGGTCCATCCATGTTATTACATGCTTCATAAGTTTAGTCTGTCTTAAAGCTGCATAATATTCCATCGTAGGTACACACCACAGTTCGCTTAGCCACTCGTCCGTCGACGGACACTTTGGCCGTCTCCATCTCTTTGCAACTGTAAACAATGCTGCTATAAACACTGGTGTGCAAATGTCCGTCTGTGTCTTTGCCCCTAAGTCCTTTGAGTAGATACCTAGCAGTGGTATTGCTGGGTCGTAATCCATTCTGCCAGTCTATGTCTTTTGATTGGGGAATTCAGTCCATTAACGTTTAGTGTTATTACTGTTTGGATAATATTTTCCTCTACCATTTTGGATTTTGTATTATATATATCATATCTGATTTTCCTTCTTTCTACACTTTACTCCATACCTCTCTCTTCTGTCTTTTTGTATCTGACTCTAGTGCTCCCTTTAGTATTTCTTGCAGAGCTGGTCTCTTGGTCACAAATTCTCTCAGTGACTTTTTGTCTATAAATGTTTTAATTTCTCCTTCATTTTTGAAGGACAATTTTGCTGGATATAGGAGTCTTGGTTGGCAGTTTTTCTCTTTTAGTATTTTAAATATATCATCCCACTGTCTTCTAGCTTCCATGGTTTCTGCTGAGAAATCTACACATAGTCTTATTGGGTTTCCCTTGTATGTGACAGATTGTTTTTCTCTTGCTGCTTTCAAGATCCTCTCTTTCTCTTTGACCTCTGACATTCTAACTAGTAAGTGTCTTGGAGAACGCCTATTTGGGTCTAATCTCTTTGGGGTGTGCTGCACTTCTTGGATCTGTAATTTTAGGTCTTTCATAAGAGTTGGGAAATTTTCAGTGATAATTTCTTCCATTAGTTTTTCTCCTCCTTTTCCCTTCTCTTCTCCTTCTGGGACACCCACAACACGTATATTTGTACGCTTCATATTGTCATTCAGTTCCCTGATCCCCTGCTCAAGTTTTTCCATTCTTTTCCCTATAGTTTCTGTTTCTTTTTGGGATTCAGATGTTCCATTCTCCAGTTCACTAATTGTAGCTTCTGTCTCTTTAAATCTACCATTGTAGGTATCCATTGTTTTTTCTGGCTTTTCTACTTTGTCCTTCACTCCCATAAGTTCTGTGATTTGATTTTTCAGTTTTTCTATTTCTTCTTTTTGTTCAGCCCATGTCTTCTTCATGTCCTCCCTCAATTTATTGATTTGGTTTTTGAAGAGGTTTTCCATTTCTGTTCGTATATTCAGCATTAGTTGTCTCAGCTCCTGTATCTCATTTGAACTGTTGGTTTGTTCCTTTGACTGGGCCATATCTTCAATTTCCCGAGCATGATCCATTATTTTCTGCTGGTGTCTGGGCATTTGATCAGATTTCCCTGGGTGTGGGACCCAGCTGGTTGAAAGGTTTTTCTGTGAAATCTCTGGGCTCTGTTTTTCTTTTCCCGCCCAGTAGGTGGCGCTCGTGGCACTCGTCTGTCTGCGGGTCCCACCAGTAAAAGATGCTATGGCTCCTTTAACTTGCCAATCCGAATCTCGCAGTCGGCCCGGGAAACCGCGCGTGGAGTGGGGATCGCCGGCCACCGTGGCTTGGGGGAGTACCGGTCCAAATTGCCCAGCTGGCCCGAGATGCCAAGCGTGGTGGGAGGGCCCCACTATCCAACGTTCCCAGTCAGACCGGGAAGCCACGTGTGTGGAAGGGACCCCGGTCGCCAGCCGCCCCGGCCCGGGAAAGAGCACGCCCCTCGGGTATCTCACCGCAGCGGATTCTCCCTGCCCGTTCAGCCCTTCCAGAATGGGGTACGCTGTCTTTTTGGTCTCTGTCGTGGCTCCGGAAGCTGTTTCGTGTTGTTTCTGTTTCTTTAGTTGCTGTTCTGGAGGAGGAACTAAGACCCGCGCGTCTTACTAAGCCGCCATCTTATCCGGAAGTCCCAAAATGTTTCCTCTTTTATAGGACTCCAGAAATTTATCAAGACCCACCCAAATGGGTGGAGATATGTCATCACCTAATCCAGCTTAATAGCCACTCTTGACTAAATCATATCATCCAGGGAGATGATCTGATTACAGTTTCAAACATACAATATTGAATAGGGATTATTCTACCTTTATGAAATGGGATTTTTGATTAAAACATGGCTTTTCTAGGGGATATGCATCCTTTCAAACCAGCACACTAGTGGACAGCAGAAACTGTCTGCAACAACTGTTCTGGGTCTCTGGAGGCCAGGGGAGCCCTTAACAGCATCCAGGGAAGAATAGGGTGAAGAGGCCAAGACACTATGGCAAAAAACTGAGTAAATCCCTTAGCAGTGACTCCTGGCACCCACTTCCCACTCTTGAGGCAAGACAGCTCAGGTCCAGTTCCTGGCTATCTGCTGTGGACAGAGAGGGATATGGAGGCCCTTTCCCCAAGAATGGGAAAGAGAGGTATAGCCAAGTACATATCACAGCTTTTGATTGGCAAATTTGAATCACTGGGTTCCTGCATTGAACTACAGTTTTGGCCAGCCCAGACAGGGACCACCTCAGCCATTGTTTCAGCCTTTTCCCAAGAGGGGTGAAGGTAGTAAAGGTTCAAAGAAGCAGGGCCTCCAGGGCTGTGGAGATAAGTTTGTTGAAGAGTACCTTCTGTTGGGAAGGCCAAGAAAGCACAGCTTGGGGAGCTGTCAAAAGGCTTTTTTGATGTCTTTCCCGACCCTCTTCCCAGGGTCAGGAAAGGTTCCTCTTTATAACTGGTCTGTGTTCCTTTCATTGGTCCCTGGTCCTGTTTTGACTGTGAAATACTGACTTTGGAAAGTCCTCTCTGGTGTGACCCTCCTCCCAGAATTTGCCCTCCAAGCAAAAGCAGCTGGAGGCAATGAAAGGTGAGTAAAAAACAAAACAAACAAACAAAAAAAACTAGAGAGGCAGCACAAAAATAAATAAAGCAGATCAAGATTCCTAGAGAAAGAACAGAGGAAAATAAGCTTTCCCTGGGGGTGAAACAACTGCACAAATAGTGCAATCTTAAAAATTGTACTACAGGCCCTTTAAGAGGAAACCATTTTCAAAAAAGCATTAGAGCCACCAGAACTGACAGAGCCAACAGAACAGACAGAGCCCTGGGGAAGCCATTGAAGATTCCTGGAGAGAAAGCTAGCAGACGTCACCATGTGCCTTTCTAGCTGAGAGAGAAACCCTGAACATCATCAGCCTTCTTGAACCAAGTCTTATGCCTTGGTTTTGACCAATAAAATATGGTGGAAATGTGTGTTAATTTCAAGAATGAACCTTAAGAGATCTATAGATGCTGCTTTTGCAGGTTTGGAGCCCACCCTCATGGAATGCTGTGAGGAAGCCCAAGTAGCCATGTGGAGGAGAACTGAGATGTCCTGGCCAATAGCCCTAGCTGATTGTCCAGCTGACACCCAGTACTATCTGCCAACCATTTGGGTGAGGCCATCTAGGAGAGTCCAGGTCAGCCCAGGCTCCAGGTGACTGCAGCACCAGCTGAATCCACTTGGAGCAGAAGAACCACCCAGCTGAGCTTGGTCAACCTGCAGACCATGAGATAAATGTTTTGTGATGGTTTGTTACACAGTCACAGACAACTGATGCAGGGTAGATCTCCCAAATGAAAATCAGGACCATTTCCTAGAAGTTGGATAAGTGGATGCTAGATGAACAACCAAACAAGAGCCCAATCTAACCACCTACTCTGGGTAGCCAACTCTGCCTGCCAACTAATGAGCTCAAGAACACATGGGGTTTTCTGTAGCAGCATTTCTGGTGTCCATTCATCAGTTTTGTGAGTGCGCAGAGACAGTTGCTGCTGCAACAGAGACAGCTCCCTGATTTTGGGCTCACTGCTCCAGCAGTGTGTTCTTTAAAACTCAATTTCTCCATTTGAGGGCTCCTTGGCTCTTGACCTTCCTGTGGGTGGCAAAGATGGTGGCTCCCCTCATCAGCCCTGCAGCATTCTGTGTCATTCCTGGAGACCCAGCCTAGATTTTTCCACAATAGCCCTTCCAAGGATTCAGTGAGCACTGGCTTCCCTGTACTCAATCCCTTCTTGCTTAAAATACCTGGAACACCTTCTATTTTTCACCCGGAACCCTGACTGGTAAGATTCCTTTTCAATCCTGGAAAAGGAAGATTAATCAAGCCAAGACACATATTATGAGTAGGACTCCAGAGCTGAGGCTGAACAAACTTAGACTTGAGGCTCATGAAATGGTAACATCCCTGACACTGCCGTTCCTTCATAGGCAGGTGCGTTTCTCCCAGTTTGGTGGAAGCGTTGGTCCCATAGAGTCCTTTTCTTATTGCTAGTTTTGTAATAAGAGTTTAATTTTATTTCAAATTGCAGCCAGCACCCAGGCTCACCTCAGCTGAGAGCCCCAACATTGCCTCAGTCTTGGAACAAGTAGTCAGGCAGGGCTTCTACAATATCTGTCTTGCTTGCCTTTTATCCCACAGAGTTCAATAAAGAACTGGAAACCACTAAAAAAAAATTGTACTGCATACCCAGGGCAAGAATCAGATGAGAAAGAGATGAATAAAAACGGATTAGGAATTCTAAAAGTGTAGAGTAAATTGAACTAAATATCAAAGAACAGACTTACCACAAATCCAATAAACAAAAACTCCAGGCCAGAGAGAGAAACTGACCTTCAGAGTAAACTCATCAAGATAAGCAGATACTTAGACATCAGCAAAAAATTACAAGCTATACTAAGAAACAGGAATATATGGCCCAGTCAAAGGAACAAATTAAAACCTTGGAACAACTAATTAAAAGTGTTCAAACAAATCTCCTAAATCAATTCCAGGAGATGAAGGAAAATATGGCTAAAGAGATAAGGGATCTTTTTTAAAAAAATTTATTTATTAATTAAAAAAATAAAGAAACAAAATAAAACAATATACATAATCAGTAATTCACAATATCATCACTTAGTTGCATATTCATCATTTCTTAGAACATTTGCATCAATTTAGAAAAAGAAATAAAAAGATAACAGAATAAGAAATAAAACGATAACAGAGAAAAAAAGTTATACATACCATAACCCTTACCCCTCGCTGTCATTGGTCATCAGCATTTAAACTAAATTTATTTTAGTATTTGTTCCCCCTATTATTTGTTTTTATTCCATATGTTCTACTCCTTTGTTGACAAGGTAGATAAAAGGAGCATCAGACACAAGGTTTTCACAATCACACAGTCACATTGTGACAGCTGTATCATTTATTCAATCATCTTCAAGAAACATGGCTACTGGAACACAGCTCTACATTTTCAGGCAGTTCTCTCCAGCCTCTCCATAACATCTTGAATAACAAGATGATATCTACTTGATCCATCTCGACTCTGTTTGGAACATCCAGGACATCCAGGATAACCTCTCGACTCTGTTTGGAATCTCTCAGCCATTGATACTTTTTCTCATTTCCCTCTTTCCCCTTTTGGTGGAGAAGGTTTTCTCAATCCCTTGATGATAAGTCTCAGCTCATTCTAGGGTTTTTCTCAATCCCTTGATGCTAAGTCTCAGCTCATTCCCAGATCTCTGTCCCACATTGCCAGGAAGGTCCACACCCCTGGATGTCATGTCCCATGTAGAGAGGGATAGGTGGTGAGACTGCTCGTCGTGTTGGCTGGAGAGAGGGGCCACATCTGAGCAACAAAAGAGGCTCTGTTGGGGGTGACTCTTAGGCCTAAATTTTAAGTAGACTTGACCTATCCTTTGTGGGGTTAAGTTTCATATGAACAAACCCCAAGACTGTGGGCTCAGCCTATAGCTTTGGTTGTCCACACTGCTTGTGAGAATATCAAGAATTCAACTTGGGGAAGTTGAATTTCTCCCCATTCTCACCACTCCCCAAAGGGGGCTTTGCAGATACTTTTCCACTGACTGATCGAATCACTCTGGGATTCACTGGGGCATCACTCTGGACAAACCAGCAAAATCTCATGTCCTACCTGAGATTCCAAGTACTTATGGTGTTCAATCAAACTATCTACATAAGTTATATTAGGAAATGCACTAGTCAAAATATAAATTTTGTAAGAAATAAACATTTTTTGCTTTAGTCTCACACAGAAGGTGACATTTTAAAACATTAATTACCATCTATTTTCAGTACCCTGCAATAATGACATTCCTTTGTTCTTCCACATGCAAAAACATTTTTAAAATTGTACCTTGTACATTTCACTATTATTATATACTCTAGGCATTACTAGATTATACGATCTCAATCTTTAACATCTATCTTTCTTTCTGATTTTATTTATGTCCTCAGACCTCCTCCCTCTATCATTCTCACATGCAGCTTCATCAGTGTTTTAACATAATTGTATTACAGTTAGGTAGTATTGTGCTGTCCATTTCTGAGTTTTTGTATCCAGTCCTGTTGCACAGTCTGTATCCCTTCAGCTCCAATTACCCAATATCTTACCCTATTTCTATCTCCTGACGGTCTCTGTTACGAACAAAATATTCCAAGTTTATTCACTAATGTCAGTTCATATCAATGAGACCATACAGTATTTGTCCTTTAGTTTTTGGCTAGTCTCACTCAGCATAATGTTCTCAAGGTCCATCCATGTTGTTACATACTTCATAAGTTTATTCTGTCTTAAAGCTGCATAATATTCCATCGTATGTATATACCACAGTTTGTATAGCCACTCGTCAGTTAATGGACATTTTGGCTGTTTCCGTCTCCTTGCAATTGTAAATAATGCTGCTATAAACATTGGTGTGCAAATGTCCGTTTGTGTCTTTGCCCTTAAGTCCTTTGAGTAGATACCTAGCAATGGTATTGCTGGGTCGTATGGCAGTTCTATATTCAGCTTTTTGAGGAACCGCCAAACTGCCTTCCACAGTGGTTGCACCATTTGACATTCCCACCAACAGTGGATAAGTGTGCCTCTTTCTCCGCATCCTCTCCAGCACTTGTCATTTTCTGTTTTGTTGATAATGGCCATTCTGGTGGGTGTGAGATGATATCTCATTGTGGTTTTGATTTGCATTTCTCTAATGGCCAGGGACGTTGAACATCTCTTCATGTGCCTTTTGGCCATTTGTATTTCCTCTTCTGAGAGGTGTCTGTTCAAGTCTTTTTTCCCATTTTGTAATTGGGTTGGCTGTCTTTTTGTTGTTGAGTTGGACAATCTCTTTATAAATTCTGGATACTAGACCTTTACCTGATATGTCATTTCCAAATATTGTCTCCCATTGTGTAGGCTGTCTTTTTACTTTTTGATGAAGTTCTTTGATGCACAAAAGTGTTTAATTTTGAGTAGTTCCCATTTATTTATTTATTTCTTCAGTGCTCTTGCTTTAGGTGTAAGGTCTAATAAACCGCCTCCAATTATAAGATTTATAAGATATTTCCCTACATTTTAATCTAACTGTTTTATGGTCTTAGACCTGATGTTTAGATCTTTGATCCATTTTGAATTAACTTTTGTATAGGGTCTAAGATATGGGTCCTCTTTCATTCTTTTGCATATGGATATCCAGTTCTCTAGGCACCATTTATTGAAGAGACTGTTCTGTCCCAGGTGAGTTGGCTTGACTGCCTTATCAAAGATCAAATGTCCATAGATGAGAGGGTCTATATCTGAGCACTCTATTCAATTCCATTGGTCAATATATCTACCTTTATGCCAGTACCATGCTGTTTTGACCACTGTGGCTTCATAATATACCTTAAAGTCAGGCAGTGTGAGACCTGCAGCTTCGTTTTTTTTTTCCTCAAGATACTTTTAGCAATTCGGGGCACCCTGCCCTTCCAGATAAATTTGCTTATTGGTTTTTCTATTTCTGAAAAGTAAGTTGTTGGGATTTTGATTGGTATTGCGTTGAATCTGTAAATCAATTTAGGTAGAATTGACATCTTTACCATATTTAGTCTTCCAAACCATGAACACAGTATGCCCTTCCATCTATTTATGTCTTCTGTGATTTCTTTTAACAGCTTCTTGTAGTTTTCTTTGTATAGGTCTTTTGTCTCTTTAGTTAAATTTATTCCTAAGTATTTTATTCTTTTAGTTGCAATTGTAAATGGAATTCTTTTCTTGATTTCCCCCTCAGCTTGTTTATTACTAGTGTATAGAAACACTACAGATTTTTGAATGTTGATCTTGTAACCTGCCACTTTGCTGTACTCGTTTATTAGCTCTAGTAGTTTTGCTGTGGATTCTTCAGGGTTTTCAACATATAGTATCATATCATCTGCAAACAGTGATAGTTTTACTTCTTCCTTTCCAATTTTGATGCCTTGTATTTCTTTTTCTTGTCTAATTGCTCTGGATAGAACTTCCAACACAATGTTGAATAACAGTGGTGATAGAAGACATCCTTGTCTTGTTCCTGATCTTAGGGGGAAAGTTTTCAGTTTTTCCCCATTGAGGATGATATTAGTTGTGGGTTTTTCATATATTCCCTTTATCATTTTAAGGAAATTCCCTTGCATTCCTATCATTTGAAGTGTTTTCAACAGGAAAGGATGTTGAATTTTGTCAAATGTCTTCTCTGCATCGATTGAGATGATCATGTGATTTTTCTGCTTTGATTTGTTGATATGGTGTATTATATTAATTGATTTTCTTATGTTGAACCATCCTTGCATACCTGGGATGAATCCTACTTGGTCATGATGTATAATTCTTTTAATGTGTTGTTGGATACGATTTGCTAGAATTTTGTGGAGGATTTTTGCATCTATATTCATTAGAGAGATTGGTCTGTAGTTTTCTTTTTTTGTAATATCTTTGCCTGGTTTTGGTATGAGGGTGATGTTGGCTTCATAGAATGAATTAGGTAGCTTCCCCTCCACTTCAATTTTTTTGAAGAGTTTGAGCAGGATTGGTACTAATTCTTTCTGGAATGCTTGGTAGAATTCACATGTGAAGCCGTCAGGTCCTGGACTTTTCTTTTTGGGAAGCTTTTTAATGACTGATTCAATTTCTTTACTTGTGATTGGTTTGTTGAGGTCATCTATTTCATCTTGAGTCAAAGTTGGTTGTTCATGCCTTTCTAGGAAGTTGTCCATTTCATCTACATTGTTGTATTTATTGGCATAAAGTTGTTCATAGTATCCTGTTATTACCTCCTTTATTTCTGTGGGGTCAGTGGTTATGTCTCCTCTTCCATTTCTGATCTTATTTATTTGCATCCTCTCTCTTCTTCTCTTTGTCAATCTTGCTAAGGGCCCATCAATCTTGTTGATTTTCTCATAGAACCAACTTCTGGTTTTATTGATTTTCTCAATTGTTTTCATGTTCTCAATTTCATTTATTTCTGCTCTAATCTTTGTTATTTCTTTCCTTTTGCTTGCTTTGGGGTTAGTTTGCTGTTCTTTCTCCAGTTCTTCCAAGTGGACAGTTAATTCCTGTATTTTTGCCCTTTCTTCTTTTTTGATATAGGCATTTAGGGCAATAAATTTCCCTCTAAGCACTGCCTTTGCTGCATCCCAGAAGTTTTGTTATGTTGTGTGTTCATTTTCATTTGCCTCGAGATATTTACTGATTTCTCTTGTAATTTCTTCCTTGATCCACTGGTTGTTTAAGAGTGTGTTGTTGAGCCTCTACATATTTGTGAATTTTCTGGTGCTTTGCCTATTATTGGTTTCCAACTTCATTCCCTTATGATCTGAGAAAGTGTTTTGTGTGATTTCAATTTTTTTAAATTTGTTAAGACTTGCTTTGTGACCCAGCATATGGTCTATCTTTGAGAATGATCCATGAGCACTTGAGAAAAAGGTGTATCCTGCTGTTGTGGGGTGTAATGTCCTATAAATTTCTGTTAAGTCTAGCTCATTTATTATAATATTCAAATTCTCTGTTTCTGTATTGATCCTCTGTCTAGATGTTCTGTCCATTGATGAGAATGGGGAATTGAAATCTCCAACTATTGTGGTAGATGTGTCTATTTCCCTTTTAAGTGTTTGCAGTGTTTGCCTCATGTATTTTGGGGCATTCCAGTTCGGTGCATAAACATTTATGATTGTTATGTCTTCTTGTTTAATTGTTCCTTTTATTAGTAGATAGTATCCTTCTTTGTCTCTTTTAACTGTTTTACATTTGAAGTCTAATTTGTTGGATATTAGTATAGCTACTCCTGCTCTTTTCTGGTTGTTATTTGCATGAAATATCTTTTCCCAACCTTTTACTTTCAATCTATGTTTATCTTTGGGTCTAAGATGTGTTTCCGGTAGACAGCATGTAGAAGGATCCTGTTTTTTAATCCATTCTGCCAGTCTATGTCTTTTGATTGGGGAGTTCAATCCATTAACATTTAGTGTTATTACTGTTTGGGTAGTACTTTCCTCTACCATTTTGCCTTTTGTATTTTATATGTCATATGTAAATTTCCTTCTTTCTACATTCTCCTCCACACCTCTCTCTTCTGTCTTTTTGTATCTGTCTCTAGTGCTCCCTTTAGTGTTTCTTGCAGAGCTGGTCTCTTGGTCATAAATTCTCTCAGTGATTTTTTTGTCTGAAAATGTTTTAATATCTCCCTCATTTTTGAAGGACAATTTTGCTGGGTATAGAATTCTTGTTTGGCAGTTTTTCTCTTTTAGTAATTTAAATATATCATCCCACTGTCTTCTAGCTTCCATGGTTTCTGCTGAGAAATCTACACATAGTCTTATTGGGTTTCCCTTGTATGTGATGGATTGTTTTTCTCTTGCTGCTTTCAAGATCCTCTCTTTCTCTTTGACCTTTGACATTCTGACTAGTCAGTGTCTTGGAGAACGTCTATTTGGATCTATTCTCTTTGGGGTACGCTGCACTTCTTGGATCTGTAATTTTAGGTCTTTCATAAGAGTTGGGAAATTTTCAGTGATAATTTCTTCCATTAGTTTTTCTCCTCCTTTTCCCTTCTCTTCTCCTTCCGGGACACCCACAACACGTATATTTGTGCGCTTCATATTATCATTCAGTTCTCTGAGTCCCTGCTCATATTTTTCCATTTCTTCCCCTATAGTTTCTGTATCTTGTTGGATTTCAGATGTTCCGTCCTCCAGTTCACTAATCCTAACCTCTGTCTCTTGAAATCTACCATTGTAGGTTTCCATTGTGTTTTTCATCTCTTCTACTGTACCATTCATCCCCATAAGTTCCGTGATTTGTTTTTTCAGACTTTCCATTTCTTATTTTTGTTCATTCCTTGCCTTCTTCATATCCTCCCTCAATTCACTGATTTGGTTTTTGATGAGGTTTTCCATGTCTGTTCGTACATTCTCAATTAGTTGTTTCAGCTCTTGTATCTCATTTGAACTATTGTTTTGTTCCTTTGACTGGGCCATATCTTCAATTTTCCTGGTGTGATTTTGTTATTTTTTGCTGACGTCTACACATTTAATTACCTTGATTAGTTTATTCTGGAGATTGCTTTCACTTCTCTTACCTAGGGTTTTCTTTCTAGATGAATTTGTTTTCTGTCTGTTCTTTGACCTTCAGTTCAGCTTTTTCCAGACCTCTAGCTTAGGTTTTGTTTAACAGAGGATAATTTTTCAGTTCTTCTTTTCTTGTTTCTTTTCCTGCTTGTATGGTGCCTTTTCTCTCCCCACCCTTAGGAGGGTCTACATAGGTATTATAGGCTCCAGTCGGATTTTCTCAGACTAAACTGGCCTCCTATCAGGGGGAAGGAGTCACCTGTGTCAGTTTTCCCTGAGGGTGAGACCCAGCAGGTTAAAAGACTTTCCTGTGAAGTCTCTGGGTTCTGTTTTTCTTATCCTGCCCAGTATGTGGCACGTCTGCCTGTGGGTCGCACCAGCAAAAGATGTTGCAGCACTTTTCACTTTGGAAGACTCTCCCTGCTGGGGGTGTGGTGGAGATGGAGGAGACGTTGTAGGCTGGTTTTAATAGCTTCAAATTGCCAAGACCTGAGGTCTGAATTCCTTGAGAGAGGGCTTCCACCTGAGTTGGGCTTCACCCCTCCCCTGGGGAAGGCGCAGGTGGGAGACAGCCCTGAAAACAGCCTGGTTCTGCCTATGCCTGGGGCAGTTGCAGCCCGAGAAGTCCCACCATTGAATCCAGAGGCTGCCAAGTCTCCGTAGAAACGCAGCCACTAAAACTTCTGTTTCCTCCCCTTTCCTCTTTTTCTGAAGCCCAATAAGCGAACTCTACCTTGATCAGGTTTAGAGTCTCTTTCCTTTCCCTCTGGGAAGCTGCCTGTGGGGGAGGGGCGCCGGGCGCCAGGCACCGCAGCTTGGGGAACTCACAGTTTTGGGGAGGCTTGTAGCCGGTGCAGCTGGTCCAGACTGGGGTACACTGTGTGTCTGGTCACTAATGTGGCTCCGGGAGCTGTTATGTACTGTTTCTGATTATTTAGTAGTTGTTCTGGAGGATGAACTAAAACGCGCACATTGCTAAGCCGCCATCTTGACCTGAACCATTTTTTAGATGAGATAAAGGATCTTAAGAAGATACTGAGTGAACAGAAAGAAGAATTTGGAAGTATGAAAAGAAAAATAACAGTACTTATGGGAATGAAAGGCACAACAGAAGAGATTTTTTAAATACTAAAGGCATACAACAGCAGATTTGAACAGGCAGAAGAAAGAACTGTAAACTAGAAGAGCAGACAGTCAAAATCTCACAGATATTTTGAGATAGAAAAATATGATAGAAAAAGAACAGAAAAAAATTGAGCAGGCTCTCAGGGAACTGAATGACAGCATGAAGCATACAGACATATGTATCATGGGTGTCCTAAAAGGAGAAGAGAAGGGGAAAAGGAAAGAAAGAGTATTTAAGGAAACAATGATCCCAAATTTCCTAACTCTATGAAAGACAAATATACATGTCCAAGAATCACAACGTCCTACAAACAGAATAAATCCTAATAGACGTACTTGGAGACACATACTATTCCGAATGTCAAATTCCAAAGATAAAGAGAGAATCCTAAAAGCAGCAAGATAAAAGTGATTTTTCACATACAAGGGATCCACAATAAAATTTCTCATCAGAAGCCATGGAGATGACAAGGCAGTGATATGATGTATTTAAGGTACTGAAAGAGAAAAACTGCCAGCCAAGAACTCGCTATGCAGCAAAGCTGTCCTTCTAAAAGGAGGGAGAGTTTAAAACATTCACAGATAAACAGAAACTGAGTGAGTTTGCAAACAAGAGACCTGCCCTACAAGAAATACTAAAGGGAGTTTTGCTTGTTGGAAGGAAAAGACAGGAGAGATAGGCTTGGAGGAGATATAGAAATGAAGTGTATCAGTAAGGGTAATAAAGAGGGTGAAAAGAGAGACAAAAATAAGATATGACATATAAAAACCAAAGGAAAAAATGGTTGAAGTAAATGCTGTCCTTATAGTAATAACACTGAATGATAATGGATTAAACTATCTAACCAAAAGACACAGTTTAGCAGAATGAGTAAAAAAGAAAAAGTATGATCTATCTATATGCTGTCTACAAGAGACTCACCTTAGACCCAAGGATACAAATAGGTTGAAATGAAAGGCTGGAAATAGATATTTCATACAAACAGTAACCAAAAAAAGAGCTGAGATGGTTGTACTAATAATGGACAAAATAGACTTTAATTGCAAAAAAAATTATAAGAGACAAAGAAGGACACTATACATTAATAAAAGGGGCAAGCCACCAAGAAGTTATGCATCTAATCAGGGTGCCTCAAAATACATGAGAAAAATACTGGCAAAACTGAAGGGAGAAAGAGACATCTCTACCATTACAAATAGAAACTTCAATACACCACTCTCATCAATAGATTCACCATCTAGAAAGAGGATTAATAAGGAAACAAAGTTTTAATAAAATGGTAAATGGACTAGACCTAACAGAAATACAGAACACCGCACCCCAAAACAGCAAGATATACATTCTTCTCAAGTCCTTGCTCATGGATCATTCTCCAAGATAGACCACATATTGAATCTCAAAGGAGTCTCAGTAAATTTAAAAAGACTGAAATTATACAGACCAGCTTCATTGACCATCATGGAATGTGGCTGGGAATCAATAACAGGAAGAGAACTGGAAAATTCACAAATATGTGGAAGGTAAGCAATACACTCTTAAACAATCAGTGGGTGAAAGAGAAAATTGCAAGGGAAATCAGAAAATATCTCAAGGTGAATAAAAAAGAGGACATGTATCAAAAAAGGCAATGCTGGGAGGGAAATTTATAGACCTAAATGCCCACATTAAAATGGAAGAAAGAGCTAAAATTAAAGATTTAACTGCACACATGGACGAACTAGAGATAGAAGAGCAAACTAATCCCAAAGCAAGAATAAGGAAAGAAATAATAAAGGTTAGAGCATAAATAAATGAAATAGACAATATAATAGTAATAGAGAGAATTAACAAACCAAAAGTTGGTTCTTTGAGGATCAATAAGATTAACAAACCTTTAGTCTGTCTGACATAAATAAGAATAAAAGAAAGATACAAATAAATAAAATCAGAGATGAGAGGAGGTACATTACTATTGACTCCACAGAAACAAACAAATAAGAAGGATCATAAGAGGATACTATGAACAACTGTAGGCCAACAAATTAGACAACTGAGATGAGGTAAACAATTTCCTACAAATACACGAACAATCTACAATGACTCTAGAAAAAAATAGAGGACCTTAACAGACCAATTACACGTAAAGAGAGCTGAATCGTTATCAAAAACTCCCATGAAAGAAAAACACAGGACCAGATGGCTTCACAGGTAAATTCTACCAATCACTCCAAGAAGAACTAATACCAATCCTGCTGGAACTCTTCCAAGAAATTGAAGAGAAGGGGACAATGCCTTACTCACTCCATGAAGCAAACATCACACTAATGCCAAAGCCAGATGAAGATACTACAAGGAAAGAAAACTACAGCCCAATTTCTCTAATAATTATAGACCCCAAAATCATCAACAAAATGCTTACAAATAAAATCCAACAGTACATTAAAGACTCATACATCATGATCAAGTGGGATTTATCCCAGGTATGCAAGGTTGGTTCAACATAAGATAATTAATTAATATAATATACTACATTAACAAATTGAAGGGGAAGGAACACATGATCATCTCAATTGATGCAGAAAAGGCATTTGATAAAATACAGCATCTTCTGTTGATTAAAAAAATACTTCAGAGCTCCCGGAGCCACGACAGAGATCAAGAAGACAGCGTACCCCATTCTGGAACGGCTGACTGGCTGGGAGAACCCGCTCTGGTGAGATCGACGAGGGGCGCGGGCTTCCCCGGGCCGGGGCAGCAAGCAGCCGGAGTCCCTCCCTTCCTCCCTCCTGGGCCAGCTGGGAGAATTGGACAGGCAGTCCCCTCAAGCCACGGCGGCTGGCACCCCCCCCAATGCGTGCCCCCCTGGACCAACTGGGAGAATTGGATCAGAGATCCCCAGGCCGCAGAGAACAGTGACCAGGGTCCCTTCCAAACACGTGGCTTCCCGGTCCAGCTGGGAACAGTGCACTCTCCTGGGCCACGGCGGCTGGCGCCCTCCCGCCACGCTTGGTGCCCCGGGCTGGCTAGGAGATTCGGACGGGCGCTCTCCCAGGCTGCGGTGGCCGGCGACCTACCCGCGTTTGGATCCCCGGGCCGGCTGGCACTCTTCCAAGCCGCTTCGGCTGGCGAACCTCCTCCACGGCGAGAGTTTTCCAAAGTTAAAGGACCCACAGCACCTTTTACTGGTAGGACCCGCAGACAAATGAGTGCCACAAGCGCCACCTACTGGGCAGGATAAGAAAAACAGAACCCAGAGATTTCACAGAAAAACCTTTCAACCTGTGGGGTCCAACACCCAGGGGAATCTGACTAAATGCCCAGACGCCAGCAGAAGATAACGGATCATGCTCAGAAAATTGAAAATATGGCCCAGTCAAAGGAACAAACCAACAGTTCAAATGAGATACAGGAGCTGAGACAACTAATGCTGAATATACGAACAGAACTGGAAAACCTCTTCAAAAACCAAACTGATAAATTGAGGGAGGACATGAAGAAGACATGGGCTGAACAAAAAGAAGAAATAGAAAAACTGAAAAAACAAATCACAGAACTTATGGGAGTGAAGGACAAAGTAGAAAAGATGGAAAAAACAATGGATACCTACAATGGTAGATTTAAAGAGACAGAAGCTACAATTAGTGAACTGGAGGATGGAACATCTGAATTCCAAAAAGAAACAGAAACTACAGGGAAAAGAATGGAAAAATTTGAACAGGGGATCAGGGAACTGAAGGACAATATGAAGCGCACAAATATACGTGTTGTGGGTGTCCCAGAAGGAGAAGAGAAGGGAAAAGGAGGAGAAAAACTAATGGAAGAAATTATCACTGAAAATTTCCCAACTCTTATGAAAGACCTAAAATTACAGATCCAATAAGTGCAGCGCACCCCAAAGAGAATAGACCCAAATAGGCGTTCTCCAAGACACTTGCTAGTTAGAATGTCAGAGGTCAAAGAGAAAGAGAGGATCTTGAAAGCAGCAAGAGAAAAACAATCCATCACATACAAGGGAAACCCAATAAGATTATGTGTAGATTTCTCAGCAGAAACCATGGAAGCTAGAAGACAGTGGGATGATATATTTAAATTACTAAAAGAGAAAAACTGCCAACCAAGACTCCTATATCCAGCAAAATTGTCCTTCAAAAATGAGGGAGAAATTAAAACATTCTCAGACAAAAAGTCACTGAGAGAATTTGTGACCAAGAGACCAGCTCTGCTAGAAATACTAAAAGGAACACTAGAGTCAGATACGAAAAGACAGAAGAGAGAGGTATGGAGAAGAGTGTAGAAAGAAGGAAAATCAGATTATACAAAAGGCAAAATGGCAGAGGAAAGTATTACCCAAACAGTAATAACACTAAATGTTAATGGACTGAATTCCCCAATCAAAAGACATAGACTGGCAGAATGGATTAAAAAACAGGATCCTTCTATATGCTGTCTACAGGAAACACATCTTAGACCCAAAGATAAACATAGGTTGAAAGTGAAAGTGAAAGGTTGGTAAAGATATTTCATGCAATTAACAACCAGAAAAGAGCAGGAGTAGCTATACTAATATCCAACAAATTAGACTTCAAATGTAAAACAGTTAAAAGAGACAAAGAAGGACACTATCTACTAATAAAAGGAACAATTAAACAAGAAGACATAACAATCATAAATATTTATGCACCGAACTGGAATGCCCCAAAATACATGAGGAATACACTGCAAACACTGAAAAGGGAAATAGACACATATACCATAATAGCTGGAGACTTCAATTCACCACTCTCATCAATGGACAGAACATCTAGACAGAGGACCAATAAAGAAATATAGAATCTGAATATTACTATAAATGAGCTAGACTTAACAGACATTTATAGGACATTACATCCCACAACAGCAGGATACACCTTTTTCTCAAGTGCTCATGGATCATTCTCAAAGATAGACCATATGCTGGGTCACAAAGCAAGTCTTAACAAATTTAAAAAGATTGAAATCTTACACAACACTTTCTCGGACCATAAAGGAATGATGTTGGAAATCAATAATAGGCAGAGTGCCAGAAAATTCACAAATACGTGGAGGCTCAACAACACACTCTTAAACAACGAGTGGGTCAAAGAAGAAATTGCAAGAGAAATTAGTAAATACCTCGAGGAGAATGAAAACGAAAACACAACATATCAAAACCTATGGCACGCAGCAAAGGCAGTGCTAAGAGGGAAATTTATTGCCCTAAATGCCTATATCAGAAAAGAAGAAAAGGCAAAAATGCAGGAATTAACTGTCCACTTGGAAGAACTGGAGAAAGAACAGCAAACTAACCCCAAAGCAAGCAAAAGGAAAGAAATAACAAAGATTAGAGCAGAAATAAATGAAATTGAAAACATGAAAACAATAGAGAAAATCAATAAGACCAGAAGTTGGTTCTATGAGAAAATCAATAAGATTGATGGGCCCTTAGCAAGATTGACAAAAAGAAGAGAGAGGATGCAAATAAATAAGATCAGAAATGGAAGAGGAGACATAACCACTGACCTCACAGAAATAAAGGAGGTAATAACAGGATACTATGAACAACTTTATGCTAATAAATACAACAATTTAGATGAAATGGATGGGTTCCTGGAAAGACATGAACAACCAACTTTGACTCAAGATGAAATAGATGACCTCAACAAACCAATCACAAGTAAAGAAATTGAATCAGTCATTCAGAAGATTCCTAAAAAGAAAAGTCCAGGACCAGACGGCTTCACATGTGAATTTTATCAAACATTCCAGAAAGAATTAGTACCAACTCTCCTCAAACTCTTCAAAAAAATTGAAGTGGAGGGAAAACTACCTAATTCATTCTATGAAGCCAACATCACCCTCATACCAAAACCAGGCAAAGATATTGCAAAAAAAGAAAACTACAGACCAATCTCTCTAATGAATATAGATGCAAAAATCCTCCACAAAATTCTAGCAAATCGTATCCAACAACACATTAAAAGAATTATACATCATGACCAAGTAGGATTCATCCCAGGTATGCAAGGATGGTTCAACATAAGAAAATCAATTAATATAATACACCATATCAACAAATCAAAGCAGAAAAATCACATGATCATCTCAATTGATGCAGAGAAGGCATTCGACAAGATTCAACATCCTTTCCTGTTGAAAACACTTCAAAAGATAGGAATACAAGGGAACTTCCTTAAAATGATAGAGGGAATATATGAAAAACCCACAGCTAATATCATCCTCAATGGGGAAAAACTGAAAACTTTTCCCCTAAGATCAGGAACAAGACAAGGATGTCCATTATCACCACTGTTATTCAACATCATGTTGGAGGTTCTAGCCAGAGCAATTAGACAAGAAAAGGAAATACAAGGCATCAAAATTGGAAAGGAAGAAGTAACTATCACTGTTTGCAGACGATATGATACTATACATCGAAAACCCGGAAAAATCCACAACAAAACTACTAGAGCTAATAAATGAGTACAGCAAAGTAGCAGGTTACAAGATCAACATTCAAAAATCTGTAGCATTTCCATACACTAGTAATAAACAAGCTGAGGGGGAAATCAAGAAACGAATCCCATTTACAATTGCAACTAAAAGAATAAAATACCTAGGAATAAATTTAACTAAAGAGACAAAAAACCTATACAAAGAAAACTACAAAAAACTGTTAAAAGAAATCACAGAAGACCTAAATAGATGGAAGGGCACACCGTGTTCATGGATTGGAAGACTAAATATAGTTAAGATGTCAATCCTAACTAAATTGATTTACAGATTCAATGCAATAACAATCAAAATCCCAACAACTTATTTTTCAGAAATAGAAAAACCAATAAGCAAATTTATCTGGAAGGGCAGGGTGCCCTGAATTGCTAAAAACATCTTGAGGAAAAAAAACGAAGCTGGAGGTCTCGCGCTGCCCGACTTTAAGGCATATTATGAAGCCACAGTGGTCAAAACAGCATGGTATTGGCATAAAGATAGATATATCGACCAATGGAATCGAATAGAGTGCTCAGATATAGACCCTCTCATCTGTGGACATTTGATCTTTGATAAGGCAGTCAAGCCAACTCACCTGGGACAGAACAGTCTCTTCAATAAATGGTGCCTAGAGAACTGGATATCCATATGCAAAAGAATGAAAGAAGACCCATATCTCACACACTATACAAAAGTTAACTCAAAATGGATCAAAGATCTAAACATTAGGTCTAAGACCATAAAACAGTTAGAGGAAAATGTAGGGAGATATCTTATGAAATTTACAATTGGAGGCGGTTTTATGGACCTTAAACCTAAAGCAAGAGCACTGAAGAAGGAAATAAATAAATGGGAGCTCCTCAAAATTAAACACTTTTGTGCATCAAAGAACTTCATCAAGAAAGTAGAAAGACAGCCTACACAATGGGAGACAATATTTGGAAATGACGTATCAGATAAAGGTCTAGTATCCAGAATTTATAAAGAGATTGTCCAACTCAACAACAAAAAGACAGCCAACCCAATTACAAAATGGGAAAAAGACTTGAACAGACACCTCTCAGAAGAGAAAATACAAATGGCCAAAAGGCACATGAACAGATGCTCAATGTCCCTGGCTATTAGAGAAATGCAAATCAAAACCACAATGAGATATCATCTCACACCCACCAGAATGGCCATTATCAACAAAACAGAAAATGACAAGTGCTGGAGAGGATGCGGAGAAAGAGGCACACTTATCCACTGTTGGTGGGAATGTCAAATGGTGCAACCACTGTGGAAGGCAGTTTGGCGGTTCCTCAAAAAGCTGAATATAGAACTGCCATACGACCCAGCAATACCATTGCTAGGTATCTACTCAAAGGACTTAAGGGCAAAGACACAAACGGACATTTGCACACCAATGTTTATAGCAGCGTTATTTACAATTGCAAAGAGATGGAAACAGCCAAAATGTCCATCAACAGAAGAATGGCTAAACAAACTGTGGTATATACATATGATGGAATATTATGCAGCTTTAAGACAGGATAAACTTATGAAGCATGTAATAACATGGATGGACCTAGAGAACATTATGCTGAGTGAGTCTAGCCAAAAACTAAAGGACAAATACTGTATGGTCCCACTGATGTGAACCGACATTCGAGAATAAACTTGGAATATGTCATCGGTAACAGAGTCCAGCAGGAGTTAGAAACAGGGTAAGATAATGGAGCTTACCCTGAAGCTCAGGGTAATTGGAGCTGAAGGGATACAGACTGTGCAACAGGACTAGATACAAAAACTCAAAAATGGACAGCACAAGAATACCTAATTGTAAAGTAATCATGTTAAAACACTGAATGAAGCTGCATCTGAGCTATAGGTTTTTTTTTTTGTCTGTTTGTTTGTTTGTCTTTTTTTTTCTTTTCCTTTTCTTCTTTTTTTTACTATTATTATTATTTTTATTTTTCTCTATATTAACATTCTGTATCTTTTTCTGTTGTTTTGCTAGTTCTTTTCCTAAATCGATGCAAATGTACTAAGAAATGATGATCATGCATCTATGTGATGATGTTAAGAATTACTGATTGCATATGTAGAATGGAATGATTTCTAAATGTTGGGTTAATTTCTTTTTTTTTCTTTAATTAATAAAAAAATACTTCAAAAGATTGGAACAGAAGGAAAGTTCTTCAACATGATAAAGGGCATACATAAAAACCCACAGTTATCATGATATTCAGTGGTGAAAGACTGAAAGCTTTCCCTCTAAGATTTGAAACAAGACAAGTTTGCCCACCGTTACCACTATTATTCAACATTGTACTAGAAGTTAAAGCTAGATCAATTAGGCAAGAAAAAGAAATAAGAAGCATCCAAATTGGAAAAGAGGAAGTAAAACTTACTTGATTTGCAGATGAAATGATTCTGTATATAGACAGTCCTGAGAAATCTACAACAAAGCTACTAGAGCTAATAAATTAATCCAGCAAACTGGCAGTGGAGAAGATCAACACACAAAAATCAGTAGTATTTCTGTAAACTAGTAATGAATGATCTGAGGAGAAAATCTAAGAAAAAAATTACATTTACAGTAGCAGCAAAAAGAATAGAAAATGAAGGAAGAAATTAAACCAAGAATGTAAAGCACTTGTACATAGAAAACTACAAAACATTGCTAAAAGAAATCAAGGGAAAACTAAATAAATGAAAGGACATTCCGTGTTCATGGATTGGAAGGCTAAATACTGTTAAGATGTCAAGTCTATGCAAATGGATTTACAGATTCAATGCAATCTTAATCAAAATACCGGCAGCCTACTTTGCAGAAATGGAAAAGCCAATTATCGACTTTATTTGTAAGGATAAGGGGCCCCGGATAGCCAAAAACATCTTGAAAAAGAATAAGGAAGTTGGAGGACTCACAGTTCTTGACTTTAAAGCTATGGTGATCAAAACAGAATGGTCCAGGCATAAAGATAGATATACTGATCAATGGAATCAAATGGAAAGTTCAGAAATAGACCCTCACATCTATTACAAATTGATATTTGACAAGGCTGTCAAATCCATTCAACTGAGAACAGAATAGTTTCTTCAACAAATGATGCTGTGAGAATTGGATATTCATATGCAAAAGAATGAAAAAGGACTCCTATCTCACACATTATACAAAAATTAACTCAAAGTGGATCAAAGACCTTAAAAAAGGAGCCAGGACCATAAAACTCTTAGAAGGATGCATTTTCAAGACCCGCAGTAGGAAATAGTTCCTCAGATTTTAACCCAAAGCACAAACAATGAAAAAAGAAATAGATAAAGGGGAACTGCTTAAAATTAAAAACTTCTTTGCTTCAAAGGACTTTATTAAGAAAATGAAAAGGCAGACTACTCAATGGGAGAAAGTATTTGGAAACCACTTACCCCTTAAGGGTTTAATATTCAGAAAATGTAAAGAAATCTTACAAACCAACAAGACAAACAACCCAATTTAAAAATGGACAGTGGATTTGAATAGACATTTTTCTAAAGAGGACATTCAAATGGCTAAAAGGCACATGAAAAGATGCTCAACATCATTAGCTATTAAGGAAATGCAATCAAAGCCACAATGAGATATCATTTCACATCAACTGGAATAGCAACTAATTAAAAAACAAAACTACAAGTGTTGAACCATTATGGTGTAATAGGAACACTCATTCACTGTTGGTGGAAATGTAAAATAGCACAGCCACTGTGGAAGACAGGTTGGCGGTTCCTCAGGATGCTAAGCATGGAATTGCCATATGACACTGCAACCCTGCTGCTAGGTATAGACCCAGAAGAGCTGAAAGCAGGGATGTGAACAGACTTTTGTATAACAATGTTAATAGTGATGTTTTTCACAATTGCAAACAATGGAAGCAATCCAAATGTCTACCAACTGATGAATGGATAAACAAAATGTGGTATATACATGCCATGTAATATTATTCAGCTGTAAGAAAGAATGAAGTCCTGATGAATGCAACAACATGGTTGAACCTTGAGGACAAACTGTTGAGTGAAAGAAGCCAGACACAAAAGAACAAATATTGTATGGCCTCATTGATATGAACTAACTATAATAAGCAAACTATAGAGTTAGAATCTAGAATATGTTACCAGGGGGTGGAATGGAGGTAGACAATGGGGAGCATTTGCTTAATTCGTGCAAAATTTCTATTTAGGTTGACTGTTGATGTTTAGACATGGACAGTGGTGATAGCAGCACATTATTGTGAGTGTAATTAATAGTGATAAATTATGTTGGTGAATGAGGTTGAAAGGGGAAATTTGGGGTTGTATATGTTTCTAGAAAGAAAGAAGACAAAACATGGGACTGTGTAAAACAGTGAATTCTGTTTTGGACAGTGGACTGTGGTTAATAGTACAAATATAAGAATGTTCTTACTTGAATTATAACAAATATACGACACTTTTACAATGTGTTGATAATAGGATAGTATATGGGAAAATGCCCTAATGTAAAGTATAGGTTGTAGTTAATAGTAATATTTTAATATTCTTTCATCGATTGTAGCCAAGGTGCCACACTAAAGCAAACTGTCAACAAGAGGTTGGTATATGGGAATGCTGTATTTTTTGCATAACTTTTCTGTAAACCTACAACCGCTCTGATTTAAAATAAAACAACAATTAAAAAATTATACTAAATAAAAGAAACCATACACAAAGTGCTACATATGGTATGATTCCATTTATACAAAATGTAAATATAAATAAATTTATAGAGACAGAATTAGACTAGTGGTAATGCAAGGCTGGGAAAGGATAGCAGGATTGGAAGGTGACTGCTAAGGAGAATGGGGTATTTCTATCTGAAGTAATGAAAATGCTCTAAAATTGACTGTGGTGATGAATGCACAACTCTATAAGCCAGTGATCATATACTTTGGATGGATTGTATGGTATGTGGATATATCTCAATAAAATGGCTTTTAAGAAAAAGAAAACTGCATAGTTCCCTCAAAGTTTGGAGAGGAATTTATTTTTAATCCATAAGTTTATACCCAATCAACCAAAGTCAAATGTGGGGGAGAAAAGAAAGATATACAAGGAATGTAAGAAAGTAACCCAAAAATATGCTTTAATAAAACAATTGAATTGTCTGGCTTGGATTTCCTGAAAGCAGAGCTTAAATCAAAGATTTATACACAAATAATTTATTTGGAAGTATGATGCCAGGGGGGCAGGTGTGAGAGATAGAGTAAAACAGAGAAGATGGAAAAGCCAATACAAGGATGCATTATCGAGATGGTCAACACCATTCTGCGTAGCCATCTTAGAACTCTTATGAAACACATCTCAATATTAGGAACCCAAAGGAAAAAAAGAGAAAGCATTTCTCTATTGGATCCTACCCTCCACTAGTCAAAAATGTGCCATTAACTTCTCTGCGCTTCCAGACAGATGTATGAATGAAAGTATCAATCAAGTATGGGGAGGATTCCAGAGCATCAGCTAATATAAGGTGCTATCAGCTTTTGCCTGCAAGGAACCAGTCAAAGTTGCACAGAACTAGTCACTAAAGCAGAAACTCTGATATGAAATTAGGGTGAGAGGATCTGAAAGAGGACATAAGAGTTCATGGAATGCTTCTTGAATAGCATATCAGATCCCCTCATACCCTCCATTATGGAGTCTTTGAAGCTGCCATTTCTGCAAAGATTTAATGCAAGAGGCTTAGTGAAAGAAGCAACAATTCCTGCTGCTGCAGCTGGATCCAGAGCCATAATTGGTATTCATCATCGCCCTCTAACACGTAACAATGCAGTGTTGTAATTATTGCTTTATGCAATCTTATGTCTTTATAGAAGCTAAAAGGAAATATTATATATATTTATAAAGTATTTATTCTAGTTTGCTAGCTGCCGGAATGCAATATACCAGAAACAGAATGGCTTTTAAAAGGGGGAATTTAATAACTTTCTTGTTTACAGTTCTAAGGCCGAGAAAATGTCCCAATTAAAACAAGTCTATAGAAATGTCCAATCTAAGGCATCCAGAGAAAGATACCTTGATTCAAGAAGGTCGAGGAAGTTCAGGGTTTCTCTCTCAAGTGAGAAGGCACATGGCGAATATAGTCAGGGCTTCTCTCTCATCTGGAAGGGCACATGGCCAACACAGCATCATCTGCTAGCTTTCTCTCCTGGCTTCTGGTTTCATGAAGCTCCCTGGGAGGCATTTTCCTTCTTCATCTCCAAAGGTCGCTGGCTCATGGACTTTCTGCTTCGTGGTACTGTAGCATTCTCTGCTGTCTCCGAAACTCTTTCATTCTCCAAAATGTTTCCTCTTTTATAGGACTCCAGAAACTTATCAAGACCCACCCAAATGGGTAGAGACATGTCATCACCTAATCTAGTTTAACAACCACTCTTGATTAAATCAAATCTCCAGGGAGATGATCTGATTACAGTTTCAAACATACAATATTGAATAGGGATTATTCTGCCTTTACAAAATGGGATTTTGATTAAAACATGGCTTTTCTAGGGTCCATACATCCTTTCAGACCAGCACAGTATTTCTTTAGATTCAAATTACCATCCTGTTTCATTTCTTTGCTGAAATATACCTTCATTCCCTCTCCCATCCTTGTACTATTATTACATACATTTCATATTTATATGTCAAACAACAGAATTTTATCATTATTGTTTATGCACGTGCCTTTTAAATTAGTAAAGAAAAGAAAAGAGAAAAATACTGTTTTATATTTACCTATATAATCACCTGATCCAGGGCTCTTTTTTTCTATGTGGATTTGTGTTTCTGTCTGGTGTGACTTCTTTTCATCCTCAAGAACATCCTTTAGTATTTCTTGTTAAGACAGGTCTAAAAAGAAAGTCAATCTTTGTTTATTTGAAGATTTATTTTTATTTATTAATTTTTAGCAGCTTTGTTGAGATATAATTCATATAACATACAATTCACACATTAAAGTATACATTCAATTATTTTTAATATACTCACAATTATGTGCAACCATAACCACAGTCAATTTTAAAACATATTTCATCAAGAGAAACCCTATTAGCTACCACCCTTCATTCCCTCATCACCCTCTTCTAAACAAGCATTCATCTATTTTCTATCCGATTGGCTTATTCTGTGCATTTCATATAAATGGAATAATAAAATATGTGGTCTTTTGTGACTGGCTCCTTTCATTTAGCATTCTATGTCTATAGGTCATCCATGTTGCAGCATGTATCACTACTTCATTCTTTTTTATTGCCAAATAATATTCCATTGTATGGATATACCACATTTTTTAATCCATTAACTGGGTGATAGGCATGTGGGTTGTTTCAATCTTTTGGCTATTATGAATAATGTTGCTATTAGTATATGTGTACAAGTTTTTGTGTGGGTAGGTTTTCATATATTTTCATTTCTCTTGGGTATTCACCCAGGAATGATATTGCTGAATACTGTGGGAATTTTGTTTAACTTTCTGCAGAACTACCACACTGTTTTCCACAGTGGCTACACCATTTTATATTCCCAGAACAAAGTACAAGAGTTCCTATTTCTCCACATTCTAGTCATGACTTATTACTTGCCTTTTAAATAACGGCTATCCCAGTGCGTATGAAGTAATATCTCATGTTTGTTTCTTTTTTATTTATTAAAGTCCATGGTTTAACTTAGGGTTCACTGTTTGTGTAGTGTAATTCCATGTGCATGTTTAACAAATTTTTATTTTGTTACCATATATACAGTCTAACATTTTCTCTTTTAATTATATTCAGATGTGTATTTCAGTGCTGATAATTGTATTCACAATGTTGTGTTACCATCCCCAGCATCCAGTACCAAAACCCTTCCATTACTCCAAATAGGAACTCCGTACATATTAAACCTTAACTTCCCATTCCCTATCCCCACTCCATCCCGATAGTCTGTATTCTGGATTCTGACTCTGTGAGTTTGCTTATTCTCATTATTTCAAATCAGTGAGCTCATACAGTATTGTCCTTTTGTGTCTGGTTCATTTCACCCAACATGATGTTTCCAAGGGGAGCCATCAGTTTTTTGCACCTTCCTGATCCCCTCTGCAGGCACTTTGGAGCTGATCTGTGTCCCCTGTATGGGGCCCTGGAGCAGCTTTGGCTGGGAAAAAATCAACTTGGGAAAATCCTCCAAATCTTAAAACACATTTACTAAGCCATAGTAATAATAATAATAATAATAATAATAAAAGCATGGTACTGGCACAAGGACAGACATATAGACCAATGGAACAGAATTGAGAGCTCAGAAATCAGCCCTCTCACGTTTACGGCTAACTGATTTTTAATAAGGTGGCAAATATGACTCAATTGGGAAAGAATGGTCTCTTCAACAAATAATGCTGGGAAAACTGGCTCTCCACTTACCAAAAACAGGAGTAGGCTTTGTTCATTTATGTTTATCATTTTTCTGTTCTATTCTTCATATTGGAAAATCTATATTGATCTGTCTTTGAATTCACTTATTCTTCCTTCTGGCAGCTCAAATGTGCTAATTCACTTTTTAGAGAAATTTTCATTTCAGTTATTGTACTTTTCAATTCCAGAATTTCTATACTGTTCTTTCAAAAATAATTTTATCTCTTTATTGATATTCTTAGTGAGAGTGTTCTCATACTTTTTTAAAGCTCTTTGAACAAATTTATAATAGCTTCTTTCCAGTTTTTTACTGCTAAGCCCGACATTTGTGTGCTCTCAAAGACAGTTTATATGGTCTCATTTTCCTGTTTCTCTGCATGCCATATAATTTTTTTTTTGCTGAAAACTGGACATTTCAGGTAATATATTGCAACAACTCTGGTTTTTATTCCTCTTCCTGGAGTTTACTGCTGTTGTGCTTTGTTTGTTTGTTTACCTAGACTAATTTTGTGGTGTCTCCACTGCAGAGTGTGGCCTCTGAGGTCCTATTTAGAGTTATTTTTTTCTCTTTTATTTTTAATCCTGGCTTCCTATGGGTTTTCCCAAGGTCAGTATAGCTTAATGGTCACCAATTATTAGTCAGAGGTTATGCTTAAATACCCTGAAATGGAAAGACTTCCATTTTTTTTTTTTGCAGTTGATTCTGTGTGTGGCTTAGGAAATGCTTTTATATTTCAGGGTATATAGGTCTGCCCACATGTTCAGCGATGGACTAGCAGCTTTCAAGGACCCTTCCTGGTCTTTCTTGAGCTAGCACAGCTTTTTACATGTGAATAGTCTCCTAAATCAATGAAGATAAGTGTAATTTTAACAGAGCCCTCTTTAGCTATCGTCTTCTCTGGATTTGCCTGCTAAATTTCTGGCTCATATGCTGGCTTTGTTGTTTGCCCCAATTACTATCCCTGTGATTTTAGTCTTCCCTGATTTTTTGCCACTGAGAGCTCTACTATTTTTGATAATGCCAATGGCATGGATGTTTCCATTTTCTACTTTAAATAAAGTCAGCCCTTGGGCGGCAGAGTTACTGGTCCTCATGGTCTGCCCTGCCAGCCTAGGATAGAACATCCCATACCAAGGAGATGGGGCGCAGGGAATGAATGAGCAGCCCCTGGCTAAAATGTCACGGTCTTTCACTATTCTTATCAAGATAAAGAAGATTTTCTTGAGTAAATGCTTCAAAATTTGTTTTAGTTTTTTGGTAAATTTAAATGGTTATTTTTTTTTACTATTTTGCCTAGTTTCATCATTGACTTTTTTTCTTTTATCATTGATTTTTTTTTGGGGGGGGGAGGATTTATTAATCACATGACCAGTCCAAACATGAAATAAATGTTTACATGAAACAAGTAAAGAAGTAAGAGAATGATAGAAAATAAAAAAGAATCTAAATATTTGTTCAAGGTAAAAAACAGTCTTCAAAATAAGTACACTTAAGGTCAAACAAAGCCAAGACAAACAGTCCTCTGTAAAATGCAGAACCAAAAGTACAAGGTCAGGGCAAAAATAAGGTAGGTCAGCTGAATCCTAAGTAATATCTGCAGAATAAAATTGTGATATTCTCATTAAACTCTTACTAATGTCGATCACAGAAGCATAATATCGTGTACAATTATTTAAAACATTTCACCAAAGGAGGATGAGGATGCTAGGCCACCAGATCATCCACAATACAGTGACAAGGACAATGGATGGGACTGAAAGGCAGACCTACTATGGCTTGGGGATGGGTCACTGTTCTAGTTTGCTAGCTGCCGGAATGCAATATACCAGACACAGAATGGTTTTTAAAAAGGGGAATTTAATATATTGATAGTTTACAGTTCTAAGGCCAAGAAAATGTCCCAGTTAAAGCAAGTCTATAGAAATGTCCAATCAAAGGCATCCATGGAAAGATACCTTGGTTCAAGAAGGTTGCTGAAGTTCAGGGTCTCTCTCTCAAGTGAGAAGGCACATAGCAAACAGGGTCAGGGTTTCTCTCTCATCTGGAAAGGCATATGGTAAACATGGTGCCATCTGCTAGCTTTCTCTCCTGGCTTCCTTTCATGAAGCTCCCTGGGAGGCATTTTCCTTCTTCATCTCCAAAGGTCGCTGGCTCGTGGACTCTGCTTATTGTGGCTATGTCATTCTGATCTGCTCTCTCTGAATTGCTCTCAGTCTCCAAAATTTTTCCTCTTTTATAGAACTTCAGAAACTAATCAAGACCAACCCAAATGGGTGGAGACATGTCGTCACCTAATCCAGTTTAACAACCACTCTTGATTAAATCACATCTCCAGGGAGATGATCTAATTACAGTTCCAAACATACAATATTGGACAGGGATTAGAAGAGACAGTTGCCTTTACAAAATGAGATTAAGATTAAAACATGGCTTTTCTAGGGTACATACATCATTTCAAACCAGCACAGTCACACTCTAAGACCAGCCAGAATGAGGTACTAAGCAGGAGCTGATGGAACAAAGAGGTGGGACATAGGAATAAGAATTTTATATTGTGTATACCTGTAGAATTTCAGGTCTGTGGGCTTGAGAAATTCCTAAGTATGGGCATGCCTGCCTGTTCTTTCATGGTACAAATAAACCAATATAAGTAAAGATCTTGGTGCCAGGTCTACTCTTTCTGTTAGCATCGTTGCATGTACAGGTCTATGGAACAGGAAGATGGAAAACTCATTCTCTTGAAGTTTTTCTGAATCAGATTAAAATTGTAATGGTTATGAAAGCATTTTTCTGCCCCTTATACCAAGAAGAGTGAGAGGGGTTGTAAAGATTAGTCATAACACATGGGTGGTGTGACAGTGGCTCAGTGGCAGAATTTTCACCTGCCATGTCGAAGACCTGGGTTTGATTCCTTTTTTGCCCATGCAAAAAAAAATATATATATATATATATATATATGATAAAAAAAGATTAGCCATAATACAGAGTGAGATCTTGTGACTAAAAGCCAAGCCAATTTTATTATTATATCTCCCTAACACAGTGATCATTCCTTGAGGACACAGGACCAAAGCAGAAATAATCACTGTTCTTCCACAGACATAGTATATGGAAACACAACTCTGTTTCCTCTTGGGATGTTAAGTTGTGTCACTGTACTCTGGTGGTACTGGTGGTAATGTTCTCAGATTGCTTAGAGTAAGCTCATTTGCAGTAGGAGGAAATGAAACCAATATATAAAATGAAGAAGAATGACGAGATAGCAAGAAAGCAATCCAATGATGACCTTTGAACTTCTGTATCTATAAATGCCCAAAGCCAGAGGATCAATAATCAAAGAAGTGCAAACTAAGACAATAATGATATTTCAATTTTACCCAGAAAACTTTCCAAGTTAAAAATCTGATAACACCCAATGCTGGCAACACACACTATTGGGGAGAAAGAATGGAACAATTTTTGTGGAAGATAACTTAACTATATATTAAAATTTTAAAAACAAATGTGACCTCATTTAACCTCTCATATTTCTGCAAATTCATTTCAAAGAAAAAAAATTTCATAAATACACATATACAAAGATTTTCCTTGAGGACACACAGACTCAAAAGCAACCTGTTCATGAATATTGTAGAAAGAGATTTCATGCCTCATATTCCCTTTATTAAAATCTCTCTTTTATCCTTTTCTTTCTCTATACCATAAATTTTAGGGTTCTCAGTTCTGCTCTTTACATTTTGAGAGCTAACTTGAATTTCTAGTACCTAGTTCTTGAAAATGCTGGCCTTTCTGATAACAATTGTTAGTAAAACAAATCTCAGAAAAATAAGATGAAAATTTTCCTTTCTCCCTTATAGTTGCAGAAAAGCAGATATTGCTATGCATCATGAAGCCAGTTTTGACAAGGCTGGAAAAATTTACAAAACTGTCCATCTTATTCTCTGTTAAGAGACTTATTTCTAGACATTTAACTGTAATCATTCTGCCCTGTTTACTGCTCAAGAAAGGAGGTTTTTGTTTGCTTGCTTGTTTGTTTAATTTGCCACACTGAGTTTAACAGAGTTTCTCATAATTACATATCTTTAAATTTCAGTCTTTACACAATATCCCTTCTGGGGAGAGAGGGCCTGGTGTGGGGGTTGAGCACAAAGATGCTGGTGCCAGATTACCTGGGTTCAAATCCCAATGCTAACATTTACCAGCTATGTGTCTTTGGGTCTCATTTTCCTCAACTGTAAACAGATATAATAATGATTCCTATCCTATCTGGGTGTGTTTCAGTTTGCTAATACTGCTAGAATGTAATACACTAGAAATGGATTGGCTTTTACAAAGGGGATTTATTAAATTACAATTTTTTACAGTTCTGAGGCCACAAATATGTCTAAATTAAGGCATTAGCAAGAAGATATTGTCACAGAAGAAAGGCCGGCCATATTCAGGGTTTCTCTGTCAGAGAAGAAGGCACGTGGCTGGCATTTCCTGGTCCTTTGCTACCTGGTTGCCTTACTTTCTGATTCCAGCAGCTTTCTATGCCAGCATTCAAAGTATTTCCAAATGTCTAGGCTTCTGCTCTCCGTAATCGGCTTTAAGCTCTCTTTATGTTTTCTGCCTTTTGTTCTCTTCATACAGGAGAAGGCTTAAGGCCCACTTTGAATGGGTGGGGTCACATTTCCACCTAATCAAAAGGTCCCACCCAAACAGTAGGTCTGCCCCCACAAGACTGGATTAGGATTAAGGGGGCACGGCTTTTCTGGGGTACATGATAGCTTCAGAGCAGCACAGGGTATCTGAGAACTGAGTGATCTATTGCTTGTAAGCCATTTGGGACAATGCCTGGTCTATGATACACTCTCTCTATACATTATATAAAAACAGACTAGGATTTTTTAAGCAAACAGTTCCTCTTTCCTCTGGCCTTTTATATTGTAGGCCAGAGGGAAGAATCTCTCTTTTTGATACATTTCTAATTTTAAAATGCCTTGCCTTTAAATGGCGAGCTAAATTCTATTATCTTTGAATATTCTTTTCTATACACAAAACACCTTTTTTTTTTCTTTCCTCTTTTTGGACATTCCATCTTCAATGCATGTTAATGTGAGTGTCTTGTGTCTTTGAGGGTGACTATCGTATGAAAAAAAGAGAGACTGTTCTGAAGTTTAAAATGTTTAAACAATTATTCAGGATTTTATTATGGCATTTAATAATTCTTTCATATCCTGAGCTACCCTAAAGGAGATATGGTCTCCTCCAAGGTATAAACCTTCATGGATATTATTTTATTTGCCTTATGAGATACCTCATGGATTTTATATTTTCAAATACAAAAACCTGGTGGTTGGTTTATATTTTCAAAAAAGGAAAGTGAAAGGTAATGGACTCTCTTGAGGTGCAAGGCAATTGGACGAAAGCAGAAGAAACATCACTGATAAACACTCTAAGTCCATTATATTTTAGTGTATGCCTTTCAAAGTGCTCATGGAATTGGGTGATACTGTCACCCAATTACAGGGTTTCCTGGCATCCCAGATGTGGAAAATTGAGACCTAAAACAAGGATGGCTTTAGGTCATTCCAAAGACAGGGAAGAGGAAGAACCGGCCATCCTAGAGATGTTAGGACTTTTGAAGTGGAGAGATTAGAATATAGTCTTGGGGGCCCATATTCAGAAAGGGCAGTGGGGAATGTACAACCTTAGAAGATTTCAATTTAATTTATTTTTCTTGAAGTCCATGCTGTGATTTTGTGACCTCTCCTAGGTATTTATAGGGGTAGTAATGAAGATTTGGCCTATCTTTCCCACAAACATCATGATTCCATCTCATCAATATGCCAAGATAGAATATTCCAGCTTTTCTTATTTTTCAGGAATCATAGTTCCAGGAACAAGGGGATTTATTCTAATTTGGATCATCCTTAGTATTCTACTATTTTAGCATCTTTTACAGACCAAAGACCAAACTGACCAATATAAATCCACACCCCACCATTATTTTCATGACATAATAGAGGAAAGATCTAAAGTGTGCAGAGACTCAGTTCACAATCCCTACTGAAGATGACAAAGCCCTCAGAGGCGGGGTGGGGTGGGACAATAGTTAGGAACAAAGTCCAACACATTGGGAGGAACCAAAGTTCAGAAAGCAAAAAGGTTTGATGTGCTTATTAGGTCCTTTTTCTACAGACTTCCTCTGCTAACCATAGGCTCAGTGTTGTTTCAGTTCCTGCCAAGGATATTCCAGATTGTTGTGGAAAATAAGATCACAGACGAAAGGTAAGCTAAGAATGTGTTGTCTGTTAAGAACGACAAGCAGGACAGAATGAGGTATGGGCTCACCAGGAGGAAGCTGGTGACTCTCACCCCTCATATCCTTGACTCACGTTGCTAGGTATGTAGTTTTTGTCCTCAAAAGAGGTTAAAAAAAAAAAAGATTTTACGTAGGTGTAGTTAATATCACAAGGCAGTTTGGATCAAGGCAAAAGAGATGACATCGAGACATTTTCCACTGTGTTGTCTTAAATTTAGGTTAGCAAACATTTAGAATTATTTGTAACGAATACTAATAACATATCTTTGAAAGGGGTCACAGTATTTGCTATGAGGAGAAAATGGAAGCCTCAGTTTTTGATCCCTGCTTGAAACAACAAAACCCCATCTGTGGTAATTAGATTCAGTTGTCAACTTGGCCAGGTGAAGGCACCTAGTTCTGTTGCTGTGGCCATGAGCCAATGGTACATGAATCTCATCTGTCGCTGATTACATCTGCACTCGGCTAGGAGGCGTGCCTGCTGCAGTGAATGATGTTTGACTTAATTGGCTGGTGCTTTAAATGAGAGAGCACAACGTAGCACAGCCCAGCAGCTCAGCATACCTCATCTCAGCACTCACAGCTCAGCCCTGGCCTTTGGAGATACAGAAAGGAATCACCCCGGGGAACGTTGTTGGAACCCAGAGGCCTGGAGAGAAGGCCAGCAGAGATCACCCTGTGCTTTCCCACATAAGAAAGAACCTCAGTTGAAAGTTAGCTGCCTTTCCTCTGAAGAACTAATGAAATAAATCCCCTTTTATTAAAAGCCAGTCCGTCTCTGGTGTGTTGCATTCCAGCAGCCAGCAAACAAGAACACCTTCGGAACCAAAAACAGGTCACAGATAGGGTTCCCCGTGGCAACCCCACCCAGTGGACAGGAGCTAAGTTGAATAAATCATCCTGCCTGCACCCTTCTCTGAGTTTCTCAGTTCTGGGTTGCTCCATTTTCTGCTAAGGCCAGACCACATTTCTATGGGAAGAAACCAAACAGATTCACAATTAAGATCTTGTTGTGTAATAAGAGCTGCATGCAAACATGACTGATAACTCACTCACCTTAGCTTCTTGACTAGTCTTGCTAATGCTCTTTATATAACCAAAGGAGGAAAGTGAAATATAATGCCTTTGCTGTGCTTTAAAAGTAATGAAACCAGTTGATCATGGTGAAACTTTGTAACTCTGAGACCTGTTTGGAAGTCCTAAGTTAATTTTAGCCCTAGGTTAGCAAATTTCAAGAACTTCTGGTAAAGAACATACTTTAGAAATGGGTTGCAGTATTTGTCTAAGGGGAGAAAACATAAAGAGGCTAGCAAAGGCCTGTAAGATCTTACCTTCTTCTCTAACTGGCAGTCTGCAAGACAAGAAGCTGTTTACTTGGAGATTCTTTTCTTCATCAAGGAACCTCTCCAACAGGGTCAATGCTAGGTTCACCCCATCACTCTGTGCAAAATGGAGGTGTGGTTTCCAGTGTCTCCAGGTTAGCAGTCCAGGCAGGATTGATGAAGATAAGAGTCTAGAGAACCTGACCATAGATTCGAAGTTGGAATTCATTAGCACTCAAGTGATGCACTGACATAAATTTTCATGCTTTGCTTTCACACTCTTATGTTTCTCTGCAGTCCTTACCAAACTTGAAGATGGTATCTGTTCTGAGTGCAGTGGTTCACTTCTTGATCCTAACTTGGTGTCTAAAAGTACAGGTAATGTTCCCTGCCCCTGAACCCCATCCTGATGACACCTTGTATTAATCAGGGTTCTCCAGAGAAACAGAACTAACAGGATCCATGTATACACATGCATACATACATACATACACACACACATACACATATTAAAAGATTTATTTTAAGGAATTGACTTATGTGATTGTGAGGGCTGTCAAATCCAAAATCTGTAAGGCAGGCCACAGGCTTGAAATTCTGCTAAGCGTTAATGTTGAAGTTTTGAGACCAAATTTGCTGGAAACTCAGAGAGGAGTAGAGGATATAGTTGTGAGGCAGTATTTCTTCTTTTAAGTGATTAGATGAAGCCCCTCACATAATCAAAAGTAACTGCCTTTATTTTAAAGTCAACTGATTGTATATACTCATCACATCTACAACATAATTCGCAGCAACATCTAGGCCAGAGTTTAACCAAACAACTGGACGCCATAACCTAGCCTAGTTGACTCAACTAACCATCACATATCTGCTCTCCCTATATATCTATGGAAGCAAGATGACCATCAAGACTTGCGATAAATTGTAAAACTCAAAAAGAATTTTAAAGATTAAAAAAAGTGAAATCAAAATGACAGAGCTTGGTTTTTGTTCTAGTTTGTTAGCTGCCAGAATGCAGCATACCGGAGACGGATTGGCTTTCATAAAAGGGGATTTATTTAGTTGACATATAGTTCTTCAGAGGAAAGGCAGTTAACTTTCAACTGAGGTTCTTTCTTATGTGGGAAAGCACAGGGTGATCTCTGCTGGCCTTCTCTCCAGGCCTCTGGGTTCCAACAACGTTCCCCAGGGTGATTCCTTTCTGCATCTCCAAAGGCCAGGGCTGGGCTGCGAGTGCTGAGTTGAGGTATGCTGAGTTGCTGGGCTGTGCTACGTTGTGCTCTCTCATTTAAGCACCAGCCAATTAAGTCAAACATCATTCACTGCAGCAGGCACGCCTCCTAGCCGAGTGCAGATGTAATCAGCGACAGATGAGATTCATGTACCATTGGCTCATGGCCACAGCAACAGAACTAGGTGCCTTCACCTGGCCAAGTTGACAACTGAATCTAACTACCACAGTTTTTTCCAGAGTGTAATTAGAGTGCAGGCATCATGTATGTGTGTTTTTAGTGAGCCATCTGACAGGGTCACATAACATGTACATCATGGTGAGCAAGGAGCACATAAAATGGGTTCTGTAGAGCACCAAGTGCATGTCAGTTCCTCAGTAAATATGACAAAGAACACTAATTCCTTCTTTACTGGTGATTGGCGAGGTAGTCCTAGATATGGCTGACAATGAATTTGATGATCAGTATGTGGGCTGTACTGAAGAATTGGAGAAAAGGCACCCCAGCTGCCAAAAGAGGAAATGGAGGTGAATGAAAATTTAAAAAATGAATGGAGACTGACAGCAGATTCATGGAAATACAGAAAGAACAAAACGGGTATTTCAAAGAAACTCAATGATTATCATGGAACAGCTCTCCTGGTCTCTACTGAGTACCTCAAAGTAGAATTTAACAGAGCTGTAAAAGAATTTCATAAAAATCCACATAATTTTAAATTCAAAGCCTTCCATTATTATTTGACAAGAGCTTTTCAACTTCTTAACCAGGGAGACTGTTATACAGTATATAGCTGCTCTGCCATTGCATTTCATTACAGTGGGAAAGGAAATGTATGTTTTGGGGAATTTATCTTATCATCTTTGTCTAAAAGAAAAGGTGCACGTCCCTTTGTTGTTACTAATTTGCATTGGACGGTCTTTGAAATCACCACTTGGTTAGGTATTCCTATTAAAGAGTATTCTTACTATCCACATGAATTAGAAATATTGATTCCAGGGTATGAAGTGTATCAGAAAGTCAACATCACCCAAAAGGAAAAATATACTGAAGTTCAACTTGAGAATCCCAGAAAACAGAAGAGCAAATTCAACTGGTTCTTCAGTAGCTTCAACTGCAGCAAACTGACTGCTACTACAGACGTTTAGGTGAGTCTGGGTTTGTGTTTGAGGTGGGAGTGAAGGGGACATCATGAAATGGAAGGGGTCAGGGGTAGATGCCATCCTATCAGAAACCACTCAGGGCAGAAAATGATAAGGCTTCCAACCAGCTGATGAGCACTTGGCTCCTAAACAAAGAGATCAGAGTTTAGACTCAGAGATCCGGGGCAGCTCCTAGTCCAGCCAACTCTCCACCTCCCTGCTGTGCAGAAAGATCAAAAAGATCTTCTGAGCACAATATAAAATGAGTCATGGAAAATACTCCATGTGTGGGACAATGGAAAGAGTCATGGGTATTGGGAGACCTGGTTCCAGGCAGAATTGTGCAGCTGCTACAGTAGTCCTGTTTAAGACATGATAGTTCCTGAATGGAGGAGGTGACTGTGGTGATTGAGAGGTCAGGGGTCCAGCATTCTCTAAGAGGTGTTCTGAGAGTAAAAGAATAATAGCTAGGAAAGATTAGAGATTTGGATCAGAAAATTTGAGTGCAGACCTTGAAAATTCAAATGTAGAGAAGTGGCAGATTAATTCCAGGATATTTTCATGGAAGAGCAACACTATACTCAAGTAGAAGTAAAATTAATTGGCACTGAGGAGGGCAAGGAACTGAAAGAAGTTGGATAAGTAGCTCACATAGTTGGTCCCTAAGTTACCCATGAGCTTTGCAACACGAAAAATTTCTTTCTACTTTATTCACCATTTTTTTCAAATGAGCCATGGTCTTTCACACAAACAACACCACCCCACCACCTCCCAGAATTTTCCTTTGAATGCATACTTGTTTTTTAAGATCTAGCTCAAAAAACGGCCTCTTCTATTAATGCTTTCTTGATACCTGTCAGAGAAGAGATGAAGAGGAAAACTCTCTGGCATTGTAACCCTGGCTCAACCATGTACTAGTTCTGTGTACTTGGGATAGCAATTTGACCTCTCTGGAACTCAGTTTTTTCTTCTCTAAAATAGGAATTGTGGTGAGATTTCAATGAGATCAGTTTAGAACTTAGAATGGTATTTGGTGCAGAGTAAAAGCTTAATAAATATTAATTTCCTTTTCTTGTGACTCTAGTTCTCACCTGTGATGGTTAGATTCAGGTGTCAACTTAGCTGGGTAATGGTGCCTAGTTGTCTGGTCAGGCAAGCACTGGCCTAACCATTACTACAAGGATATGTAGTGGCTGGTTGATAAACCAGAAGGCTAGTTTATCAAATCATTGGTTAGTAGATTGCATCTGTGGCTGATTATATCTGCAGTCAACGAACGGTGTGTCTTCTGCAATGACAGAATCCAATCAGCTGGATTTAATCCAATCAGTTGAAGACTTTCAAGGGAGAAGAGAGAATTTTCTTCAGTCAACCAACTCTCCTGTGGAGTCCATCAAGAACCTTCATTGGAGTTGCTAGCCTTGCGGCCTGCCCAATGGATTTTGGACTCTTGCATCCCTGGACCAGCCAGCTTCTCCTGTGGAGCTCGTTAAGGACCTTTATCAGATTTGCCAGCCACGTGGCCTACTCTACAGATTTTGGACTCTCGTACCCCCACGGTTGCATTAGACACTTTACAAATCTGATATTTGCAGATATCTCCTGTTGGTTTTGTTTCTCTAGAGAACGCTTATACACCATCTTATCCAGAACACTCAACATGTTGCATTCTAACCGTCTGTATACAATCTGTAAGTGCCCATAGATGGTAAATTCAGTAATGACTGAGACTTTAGTTTATTTTTCCTATGTGCCCTGGGCCTACTTAAGCAAGACTACATGACACATTTGTTGAATTCAATGACACTGATTTGGGACCCTGTACATGGGTGGAATTGTGAACCTAAACAATCCAAGCATCCAGCAGGCTCTGATTGGGCCAGCCCAACAAGAAAACAAAAACCCAGATAATGATTAGAGGGGGCTTTGAGCTTTTATGAAGAGAAATTTTTAATTTGGATTGGGCTTTCATGGAAACAGCATGCTTAGGTAAATAGTACATCAGTTGAAAAATGCTACCTGCTATTGTACCAGTAGGACCAAATGGTTATTATCTAGAAATAGGCAACCTGGAAATACCATGTAAAGAAAACAGATTTCATCAAGAGTCAGTTAACAAGTGAGTAGGACAAATACTTCAAAAGTCATACTGGGCAAAGAAGGAACTTGTTGCAAAAAATAGGATTCCATGTGGTCCAGAGCCAGGGATGCCATTGGGGTGGAGAAAGGCAAGCAGAGAGGGTCTCCCGTGATGGTCAGAGGAGCTCCAGGCCCCACAGAGGCTTCTCTCACACAGGGGGCAGCACCCAGGGCACATGAAAGCTCTGAACTGAGGATCAAGCCTGAAGCACAAAGACCTGGAAGTGGGAGGCACGAGGTTGCCCATCTGGCTTGGCAGCTGCACCAATCTGAGGCTTTCTCAGGTTAGAATGACCTCAGTAGAGAGAAAAGGAACTAAAGGAATGGGTCCTAGCAACCTCCTCTCTGTATGATGCAGAAATTCCTGGTAGATCAGAAGGGATTCCAGCTGGGAGTCTGGAGAAGGGGACCCGAGAGCCCCTCTCCCTGGTTGGCTGATTGAAGAGTAGCTCTGGAATGATCTAAAAGGTCCACATTCTGAAATATTTCTTCCTTCCTTTCCCAGGTACCAGAGAAACCCCTGCATTCCTGGTTTTCCTACCTGGTCTCCTGGTCCTGCTGCTTCCTGCTAAGTAGTTGCTCTTAACTGGTTCCTGATGTTACATGAATCCCACATTGACTTAATATAGGGGCCTGATTCTTTCCCAAAAATGTATGGCCAGTATTAGGAAGCAAGAGAACTGGGGTCCTTACATACATTTGCGGTTATGTTCTTTTCTGCTAAACTCTAGGATCGCCTAACTTACCACTAAAATAAGTATGTGACCTAATTTGAGGATTTATAACTAGAAAACCAATTATGTTTTTGGCTTATGTATGTCAGTGTAATAAATAGCTATATACCTTTCAGCATAGGATCAAAAGATATGAGTTATCATAAGTATTATTCATTAAAGAAATAAAGGATCTGTAATAATCAATTTCATATTCTGTGACTTTAGTGAATTCTACAGGCGCCTGTTAGTTCAGATAAATATAACAAGAGACCAACAGACTGACTAAGAACAAACCAAAGGTAGGGAGGCCCTTATGTCCAATAGATGTCATACCTAACCCTAAAGTCACCAAAACTAAAAGCAAAATGAAATTTTACAGTAACTAATAAAATAGTCTTACTTTTAATTTTCACATTCAGTTATGAATCAAAGATTTTATTTTATGTTTCTGCATTTACCTATATAACCTTCCTTTCTTGCCTTGTGGGAGGTCCTTTCCACGTGTGGGTTGGAAGCTGCCCTGATTCATGAATAAATTAATACATTTCCCCTTCCACTCCCACTTTCTAAATGGAATGCTGCCTGACTCATGAGCCACTCAATAAAGCCATGGGAGCCTAAATTACATGAAAAGTTTTTCTTTGAACAGTCCAGATGCGCAAATAAATTAATATCTAAATTAACATCTTAACAGTTTTGGCATCAGAAGTGAAAACTGAAAGAGACCATGATGGCCCCCCAGATGCAATGAGAAGACCTGGTGAAAGGTCCCTACTGAGTCCTTCATGCCTTCTGATCTCTCAACAGCTTTTGGGGATCAGGGGGTAAATGCCTCTTGACATTTGAACTTTGGGAATTGCGTTGAGTTCTCTGATTTTATTTGAGCAGCACTGATGCCTGCGGTTCAGACTAATACTCTGGTTGATGGTTCTGTTACATGAAATAAAATGGCCACCTGCATTGGGCATTGTCAGGAGGGACCATTTTTGGAGAAAAGATTTTCCAGAATATAAAAACAAATAACTTGCAGTTCCTTCTCAAGAAAAATGGAACAATGAAATATATCCTATGAAACTGAAGATAAGCAAAACCTGGTGATAAACCAGTTTCATTCCAGGAGAGATAGCTGATCAGATTGTTCATAAACATACTAGCCAATGTATATTTGCTCCCCACTCTGTAAGACCTTTGCCCCCCAATATAAAATGGAAACTTAATGCCAGCCAATAAGAACATTTCCCTGCTTGCTTCCATGTTCACCCTATGTAAGTCTCCCCTTCCACTCCCACTTTCTAAATGAAATGCTGCCTGATTCACGAGCCACTCAATAAAGCCGTGAGAGCTTAAATTGCATGAAAAGTTTTTCTTTGAACAGTCCAGATGAAATAGATCTGGAAATTAGACCATATCGATTGAAAACTTGAGTAAGTAACATGGGTTCTTCATCGAAAAAATTCAGAATCAGGGGCTTCCCTGGCCAGGATGTTGGCTGTTTGAAAATGATGGACCCTGGGCTTGTCTATTTTTACAAAAATGGTAATTTCATCCTTAAAAACAGCTTGGAGCATCAGTGGTTACAAAGGGAAATTTTAGTTTAGGCTTGGCTATTCATTTGAGAGTTACCTTAAAAGATAAAATAAAAATAAGAAAATAAGTGATTCAATATTTTATTCTACTTGAGTATGTTTTTCCTAAAGCTATACGGGTTTACTAATCAAATAAGTTAGCATTATATCTACTAGATCTTTAAGATGATGAAAGATGTAAATTCATGTTTAACCAAATTGAGTTATTATTCTGACAAAATTTATTTTCAGAGTAATTGAAATTTTGTAGGATGTCAGCTTGAAGACGGTTTTCAAGAAGTTTTGGTAATTTAAATATATAAAGTGTGCAAACTGTGTTTTCTGATTGGGAAGAGTATAGTTTTATCCTAGAGTAAACTGACTGCTGCAAAAGGAGAAACAGAGAAGTGTAAGATAAAACCTGAATGGATATAGAAAGTTGTAGAAGGTTTGCAGAAATAAATTGTACTTGGCATGGTCAAAGCTGGCTAATATTTGATAGGTTATTGATAAGGTTTTTAAAATGAGTTTTCATATCAAATGGTACATTCATGCAGAACTAGAATATGGTTTTCTTTCTGTATAAATGACAAAGTTTTCTTGTATTACCGGTTTGCTCTGAGTAAGATGTAAAAATTTCTTTAATCATCTGGGTAATCGGCTTAGAAGGCAAAGGTTCTATATTTTATCAGAATAATCTCCTGTGCTTTATATTGACCTTATTATCCTTTGTTTTAGAAAACAAGTGTTCTCACTTCTAAAATAACATCTTTTTTTTTTTTTACAGTCATATTAAGTCCTCTGATTACTTTTGAAATCTTTCATTTTGAAATCATTCACTTTGGTTAAATAGGGAACCAAACATTGTTTCACAATGACCCATTTTCCTATTTAACAAAAAGTTAATACATATTGACATATTTTTGACATTTTGCCTCCCTCAAATCAAATCCTAATATGATGTCTTCTTGATTTCAGCATGTCTTTGAGATTTTCCAGAAGGTCCCTGGAAAATGACAAAAGATTTGTTCTTTTACTACTAGCTAGGCTTAGGTTCTCTGCTACAGGGATAAGCTTCACAAAAGCAAGCCTCAAGATCAACGGCTTGGCTTATTGACTTGAGGGTTCCTAATATTTGAGACAGTATCAGGGGTTTCCCAGTTGGTAAAGTTTAATAGTTCTCTATTTTTTCTTCCATCCCTTGCCAATACTTTTTAATTAACTGCCCAAAATAGTCTAAGTCATACGCAGGTATTACCTTAAGCCAAACAGAATTACAAGCACTCATTCCCATTCTGGGCTCCCTGTGTTTGGGTTGTTTAAATGAGGTGTCCAGACAGTGTAAGTTAGATTATGTGCTAGACAATAGAGGTTTTTGAGAAATTAAACCTCTCTTCATTTGGTCTCATACAATAGGTGAAATTCTAAAATATAGACAGTGTCATCCTTACCCCTGTATTCTGATTTCACCTTAGTCCTGACCCCGTCAGCTTGGTTCTTATCTCTAATTGAAGACAGGTCTTTTTTTCAGTTTCTTAAAAGTTATTGTATGTAGCAGTGCTGACTTTCAGAGCTGGAGAACTCCAATTCTGAGTCTTAAGTGTCACACAGGTGGCCAAAATTCCAGGGAGATACCCGGATATACATATATAGCACAGCATCACAAAACCTAGAAATAACATTAATAGTTCTGGACTAAATGTAACTGCTATAAGGGCTTAGAATCTAGGCTGTGTGGGACCTTTTGATCAGGTTGTTTTCATGGAGTTGTCACTTACCCAATTCAAGGCGAGTCTTAATCCTCTCCTGGAGCCCTTTATGAGAGAGAGCCCAGAGATGTTTAGCTCAGAGAAAGAAGTGCCCTGAAGTAACAAGCAAGGACCCACAGAAGCTCAGAGAGCAAGCCACTGGAATCAGAAACTGAAAGCAAAACAACAGGGAGCCAAGCACCAAAAGATGCCAGCCATGTGCCTTCCTACGTGATGGAGGAATCCCAGATATCATCAGCCTTTCTTCAGAGTCAAGCTATCTTTCTCTGGATGCCTTAATTCGAGCATTTTCATGGCCGTACAACTGTAAATTTGTAACCTATAAATCCCCTTTTGAAAAGACAACCCAGGGCCATGGTGGCTCAGCAGGCAGAGTTCTCGCCTGCCATGCCAGAGACCCGGGTTTGGTTCCTGGTGCCTGCCCATGCAAAAATAAAAAAATAAAATAAAAAAGCCAACCTGTTTCTGGTATATTGCATTCCGGCAGCTTTAGCAAACTAAAACAGGGGTTATGTTGAAAATGTTTTAAAATTAGATTGTGGTTGTAATGTTGGAGAGAGAACGCTATTCAGGAGTCATTTTACTGTTTAGAAAATTTCCCTAGCCATGAAGCCCAGCTACCAATAGGTAATATGTTCAGCACTTTTTTATCTCCTCCTTCAAAGTACTTCTGGTACTTCACTGGGTTTTTTTGTTGTTGTTTGCTTGTTTGTTGCGTGGGCAGGGCTCGAACCTGGGTCTCCGGCATGGCAGGTGAGAACTCTGCCACTGCACCACCATTGCCTACCCTTCATTGGGTTTTTTGATCCACCAAGAGCCTAAGAGGCTGTCCTACATTATAGCTAAATGGAAGACACATTCATCCTTCTCCCTCCAGTTGCTTTGATCATCACTTAGGGCCTCTCATAACTGTAGTTTCCAAAATTTTGGATTAGGCTCTCAGGTACTTTTTAGGGAGCAAAGGAATTTTTCTGGAAATTCCACAAAGATTTCAACAATATTCTCTGTACACATAACATATTGGATTCTTTTTCTTTCCTTTATTAATCACCTCCTTCTCATTTAGTACCACTATCGTTATATACATCTGCATTTTTAGAAGAGAGTTTTACCCATTTATTTTTCTTTTAACATTCAAGAGCTGCTGACATACTGTGGATGTAGTAGAGTAAATATAAAATTTGAAAAATGTAGATGTTGCAGGAATAATCGGTATCTTGTGCTTTAATGTTTTGTTGCAGAATTGTGCTATAAGCAAATGAATTAAACAACTATTGTAAATCACAAATAAAAAGTAAAAATGAACCAAAGTGAGAAGGGTATCTTCCAGTTGGTTTCTTTCTATTGTAATGTGTCATTTAAAGGAATACTAGTGATTTGTTCTAAATAGGATATAAAACCTTTTCCTAATCACTCTTCTTCAGTTCTGCCTGCCAAAAGCTCAAACCTAACTGTAATATAGTAACCCTTCCCAGGTATACACAAATACACAAATACACACAAATACACATTGCAGGTATGTGTGTTTGATCTCTGAGTAAACAGGTGACTTAGATAAGATATGACAACTGGCAATAATGGATTTATTTACATTGTTTACATTTCTATGACCAGGCCTTAAAGAAACGTCAGTTTTTTTAAAAAAAATCAAGTGGTATTTTCCTACCTATCTCCAAATACATGTAAAAAAGAATTTTTTTTTTTGATTGTGCTTCACCTTTGTTTTTGCTCAGTAATACAATCAAGCAAGAGTGTTTCCAAATAACCCATTGAGCTGTATAAGCTTTTTTTTTTTTGGAATGGGCAGGCACCAGGAATTTAAACCCAGGTTTCCAGCATGGCAGGCAATAACTCTGCATGCTGAGCCACCGTGGCCCGCCCTGTATAAGCATTTTTACTTCAAATAAAATACATTTGTATTATTTGTCATTCATACTATCCTTCCATACCACATTATCCTTTGTATCAAGTAATCCAGCAGAAATATACCTGTTTCAACTTTTTTAAAAAATTAGACTGTGGTGACTTCTGAGAAGATGGCAGAATAGGATAGGCCAAGTTCACTCCTGCCCCAAGGAACAGTCAGAGAAATGGCAGAAAATGACCGGGACAGTAATCCCAAGGTGTGAATCACCTGAGAGGGTCTTCTATACCAGATAGGGAGGTCCTGGCTGAAAAAGCAGAGGAGTTGAGTTGCAGTAACCAAAATCATACAGCTAGTGCCAGGAATCTAATGCACCTCTTTCCAAACGGTGGCCTGGAGCCCTCAGGAGTGCACGGACAGGAGACAGGGCCTAGGAAGTAACCAAAGCTGCATTCCTTGAATACACTGTACACACACATGCTGACCCCCACAGCCTGTGCCCCCTTGTGCTCTACACACCCAAGCCCCAACCCCTGGTGCCTCAAGCACCCCCACCCTGCCCTAGGACCTGTGCCTCGTCTTCCCACCCACCCCCCACATACACAAACACCACCCCAAGCCCCTCCAGCCCACATGCACACACCCCTGCCTAACCCCACCCCACTGAGTCCTGCCCACTTCGGCCCCACACACCCACATTCTGCCCCCTTGATTGTTACACCCTGACCACCCACCCTGAGCATGCATGCATCCCTGAGCCCAGCCACCCCCATGCCCTGTGCATACCTGCATCCTGCCCCCCCCCACAGTCACGCATCTGTGCCAGTCCCCACCCTTCCCCATGAATGGAATGTGTGCAGTCTGACCCCGTACCACACTCCTGCCCACCCCCGTGACCTGCACCCCTACACCGCACACATATGTGCATCTGTGTCCCAGCCCCCCATCCCAGCAATCCCCCTGCATATGCACTCACCTGCACACTGCACCCCATGCCGCAAACTGAACACCATGCCTGATACCCAAGATCCCCATGCTCCATGCATGTACCTGCACAGCCCCCCATCCACCTCCTGCCACACCCTGCCTCCTTGACCCCAAGTCATACCCTACACCTGCACTTCAAGGCCTGCCTGATCTATATCCTACCCCCACCACCACGCCTCCATGTCATCCCCCCAAAACCCACACCCCATGCGGTCAGGCACCAGTGTAGTGTCCCCATCCTTCACTGAGCTCTGAGCTGTGCCCCACCCCATGCCTCACATCCTGCCACACACCCATCCCACAAATACAAAACTTTAGATGACGGAAAGAAATCAATTGCCAGAGTTATCCTGTCAAGATAATTACATGCTTCGAAGGCAACAGAAAATCACAAAAGCATATGAAGACACAGACAAATACAACCCAGTCTAATGACCAAATTAAAACACAAACTTTGGAACAACTAGTCAAAGATGTCCAAACAACTCTATGAAATAAATTCAAGGCATTGGCTAATGACATAAAGGAGATCAAGAAGACACTAGAAGAACATAAAGAAGAATTTGAAAGAATGAACAGAAAAATAGCAGATATCACAGAGATTAAAGATGCTTTAGACCAAATAAGAAATATACTAGAGACACACAACAGCAGATTTGAAGAGGCAGAAGAAACAATAAGTGAACTAGAGGACAAGACCACTGATTTTGAATGCACAAAAGAACAAATGACAAAAAAAAGATGGAAAATTTTGAACTGGGTCTCAGGTAAATGATGGACAACATGATGAGCACAAATATTAGAATCTTTGTTGTCCCAGAAGGAGAAAAGAAGAATAAAGGATTAGGAAGATTAGGTGAGGAGATGATGGGGGAAACTTCCCAACTGCTCTAGTTTGCTAGCTGCCAGAATGCTACACACCAGAGATGGATTGGTTTTTAATAAAAGGAGATTTATTTTGTTAGTTCTTCAGAGACTTTCCACTGAGGTTCTTTCTTACATGGGAAGGCACAGGATGGTCTCTGCTGGCCTTCTCGCCAGGCCTCCGGGTTCCAACAACTTTCCCCGTGGTGATTTCTTTCTGCATCTCTAAAGGCCTGGGCTGAGCTGCAAGTGCTGAGATGAGGTATGCCGAGCGGCTTGGGCTGTGCTACGTTGAGCTCTCTCATTTAAGCACTAGCCAGTTAACTCAAACGTCATTAATTGCAGCAGGCACAACTCCTAGCCGACTGCAGATGTAATTAGCAACAGATGAGGTTCACATACCATTGGCTCATGTCTGCAGCAATAAAACTAGGTGCCTTCACCTGGCCAAGTTGACAACTGAATCTAACTACCACACCAACCCTTATCAAAAGACAGAAATATGCAAATCAAAGAAGCCCACTGAACCACAAATAGAATAAATCCAAATAGGCCTACTCCAAGACACATAATAAACAGTCTGTCAAATGTTGAAGAGAAGCAGAAAAACCTGAGAGTGGCAAGAGAAAAGCAATCTACTACATACAAGAGAAACCACATAAGACTGAGTTCAGACTACTTACTAGGCACCATGGAGGCAAGAAGGGCATATATGATATTTTTAAGATCCTGAAAGAGAAGGTGTCCCAGCCAAGAATTCTGTACCCAGCCAAATTGTTCTTCAAAAGTGAGGGAGAGATTTGAATTTTCACAGACAAACAAATGCTGAGAGAATTTGTCAACAAGAGAACAGACCTACAGGAAATAATAAAAGGAGTTCTGTTGACTGAAAAAAAAAAAGAAAATCAGGAGAGGGAGGCCTGGTGAAGGGCACAAAACTGAAGAGTACCAGTAAGGGTAACTTAAAGGATAAAAAGAGAAAAAGGGAAAAGAATATATAGATCTAATAAATAAAACCCAAAGGATAAGATGGTAAATTCAAGAAATTCCTTTACAGTAATAACTTTGAGTATTAACAGACTAAACTCACCAATTGAAAGATACAGATTGGCAGAATGGGTTAAGAAATATGATCCAGCTATGTGTTGCTTACAAGAGACTCATCTTAAGCTAAGGATACAAATGGATTGAAAGTGGAAGGATGGAAAAAGATGTTCCATGCAAGCTATAACCAAAAGAAAACAGGAGTAGCTATCCCAATATCAGACAAAATAAACTTTAAATGTAAAGAAGTTATAACAGACAAAGAAGGGCACTACATATTAATAAAGGGGACAATTCACCAAGAAGAAACAGCAATCATAAATGTATATGCTCCCAATCAAGGAGTTCCAAAGTACACGAGGCAAACATTGGTGTCATGGTTAGGGACAGGTGTCAACTTGGCCAAGTTGTGGTATCTGTTTATCTGATTGGGCAAGCGCCGGCCTGTCTGTTGCAATGAGGACATTTCATAGGATTAGGTCATGATCACGGCAGCTACATCCACAGCTGATTCCATTTGTAATCAGCCAAAGGGGAGTGTCTTCTGCAATTAGTGATGCTAAATCCAATCATGGGAAGCCTTTTAAGGAGGACTCAGAGGAAACAGGTTCCATTCCTGCTTTGGCTGGTGAGCCTCTCCTGTGGAGTTCATCCAGGCCATCCATTGGAGTCATCGGCTTTGCAGCCTGCCCTGTGGATTTTGGACTCTGCATTCCTACGGTCACGTGAGACACTTTCATAAATTTTATATTTGCAAGTGTTCCCTGTTGATTCTGTTTCTCTAGAGAACCCTAACTAATACAATTGGCAAAACTGAAGGAAGTGATAGATATTTCAACAACAATACTGGGGGACTTCAATATACCACTGTCATCTATAGACAGAACAATGAGGCAGAGAATCAAAAAGGAAATAGAGAATTTAAACAATTCAATAAATGAATTAGACCTAATAGTCATATATAGATTTTCACACCCCAAAACACTAGGATATACATTCTCCTCTAGTGCTCATGGAACATTCTCCAGGACAGATTATATGCTGGGGCACAAAACAGATCTTTACAAATTTTAAAAGACTAAAATTATTCAAAGCACTTTCTCGGATCACAGTGGAATGGAGCTGGAAATCAACAACCACCAAAGAACCAGAAATTTCACAAATAAATGTAGATTCAAAAATGCACTCTTGGGCGGGCCATGGTGGCTCAGCAAGCAGAGTTCTCTCCTGCCATGCCAGAGACCCAGGTTCGATTCCTGGTGCCTGTCCATGAAAAAGAAAAAGCACTGTTAAACAACCAGTGTGCCAAAGAATAAATTGCTAGAAAAATTGGTAACTATCTGGAGAGGAATACAAATTAGAATACGATATATCAGAGCTTCTGGGATGCCACAAAGGCAGTGCCGAGATATATATATATATATATATATATATAGCCCTAAATGCCTAAAAAAGAAAAAAGAGCAAAAATTTGAGGACTTAATTGCTTACCTGGAGGAATTAGAAAGAGGACAGCAAACTAACCCCAAAGCAAATAGAAGAGCAATAACAAAGATTAGTAGAAGTAAATGAATCGGAGAACAAAAGAACAATAGAAAGAATCAATGAAACCAAAAACTGGTTCTTTGAGAAAATCAATAATATCAATAGACCCCCTAACTAAGCTGGCAAACAAAAAAGAGAGGATACAAATAAACATAAAATGAAATGAAGTGGCGGCGGGGGGTGGGGGGAAATGTTACAACAGACCCTGAAGAAATTTTTAAAAAATCATAATAGGATACTATGAACAACAATATGCCAACAAACTAGACAACTTAGATGAAATGGACAAATTCCTAGAAACACGTTGTCATGGTCAGGGACGTGTCAACTTGGCCAAGTTGTGGTACCTGTTTATCTGGTTGGGCAAGTGCTGGCCTGTCTGTTGCAATGAGGACATTTCATAGAATTAAATCATGGTCACATCAGCTGCATCCACAGCTGATTCCATTTGTAATCAGCCAAAAGGGAGTGTCTTCTACAATGAGTGGAATGCTTACTCTAATCATGGGAAGCCTTTTAAGGAGGATTCAGAGGAGACAGGTTCCATTCCGGCTTTGGCTGGTAAGCCTCTCCTGTGGAGTTCATCCAGACCCTCTGTCAGAGTTGTCGGCTTCACAGCCTGCCCTGTGGATTTTGGACTCTGCATTCCTGCGGTCATGTGAGACACTTTTATAAATTTTATATTTGCAAGTGTTCTCTGTTGATTCTGTTTCTCTAGAGAACCCTAACTAATACACACGTGAACAAGCCACACTGACTCGAGAAGAAACAGAAGATGTCAACAAACCAATTGCGCGTAAAGAGATTCAATCAATCATCAAAAATCTTCCTACAAAGTAAAGCCTAGGGGCCATATGGCTTCATGGGGGAATTTTATCAAACATTCCAAAAAGACCTAATATCAATCCTGCTCAAACTCTTCCAAAAATCGAGGAAAAAGAAACACTACCTAACTCATTTTATGAAGCTAACATCACTCTAATACCAAAATGGGTAAAGATGCTATAAGAAAGTAAAACTATAGGCCAATCTCCATAATGAATATAGACGCCAAAATTCCCCACAAAATACCAGTGTTCTAGTTTGCTAGCTGCCGGAATGCAATATACCAGAAATGGAATGGCTTTTAAAAAGGGGAATTTAATGAGTTGCTAGTCTACAGTTCTAAGGCCAAGAAAATGTCCTAATCAAAACAAGTCTGTAGAAATGTCCAATCAAAGGCATCCAGGCAAAGATACCTTGGTTCAAGAAGGCCAATGAAGTTCAGGGTTTCTCTCTTGGCTGGAAGGGTACATGGCAAGCAAGGCATCATCTGCTAGCTTTTTCTCTCCTGGCTTCCTGTTTTACGAAGCTCCCCAGGAGGCATTTTCCCTCTTTATCTCCAAAGGTCATTGGCTCATGGGCTCTCTGATTCTCATGGCTATGTCATTCTTCTCTGCTATCTCTGAATCACACATTCTCCAAAATGTTTCCTCTTTTATAGGACTTCAGAAACTAATCAAGACCCACCCGAATGGGTGGAGACATGTCGTCACCTCATCCAGTTTAACAACCACTCTCAATTACATCACATCTCCAGGGAGATGATCTAATTACAGTTTCAAACATACAATGCTGAATAGGTATTAGAAGAAATGGCTGCCTTTAAAAAATGGGATTAGGATTAAAACATGGCTTTTCTAGGGGACATGCATCCTTTCAAACCATTACAACTAGCAAATCTAATTCAATGACAAATTAAAAGAAGTATACATCACGACCCAGTGGGGTTTATGCCAGTAATGCAAGGGTGGTTCAATGCAAGAAAATCAATCAATGTAATACAGCACTGTGCTGGTCTGAAAGGATGTATGCCCCCTAGAAAAGCCATGCTTTAATTAAAATACCATTTCATAAAGGTAGAATAGTTCTTATTCAATACTGTATGTTTGAAACTGTAATCAGATCATCTCCCTGGATGATGTGATTTAGTCAAGAGTGGTTGTTAAACTGGATTAGGTGATGACATATCTCCACCCATTTGGGTGGGTCTTGACTGGTTTACTGGAGTCCTATAAAAGAGGAAACATTTTGGAGAATGGGAGATTAAGAGAGAGCAGAGAATGCTGCAGCATCACAAAGCAGAGAGTCCACCAAACCAGTGAACTTTGGAGATGAAGAAGGAAAATGCCTCCCGGGGAGCTTCATGAAACCGGAAGCCAGGAAAGAAAGCTAGCAGATGACACCGCGTTCGCCACGTGCGCTTCCAGCTGAGAGAGAAGCCCTGACTGTGTTTGCCATGTGCCTTTCCACTTGAGAGAGAAACCCTGAACTTCATTGGCCTGCTTGAATCAAGGTATCTTTCCCTGGATGCCTGTAATTGGACATTTCTACAGACTTGTTTAATTGGGACATTTTCTTGGTCTTAGAACTGTAAACTAGCAACTTATTAAATTCCCTTTTTAAAAGCCATTCTGTTTCTGGTATATTGCATTCCGGCAGCTAGCAAACTAGAACAAGCACATTAACAAATCAAAAGGGAAAAATCACATCTTCATCTCAATTGATGCTGAAAAAGCATTCAACAAAATTCAACATCTTTTTCTGGTAAGAACACTTCAAAAAGTAGGACTCAAAGGTAACTTCCTTGATATGAAAAAGGGCCTATATGAAAAACCCATAGCCAGCATCGGTGAGAGACTAAAAGCTTTCTCCCTATGACTGGGGCTCACTCTCCCCCATAATAAAGACTAAATTTCCTGATTTCACTTGTTGCCTGAGCCACATGTGCTGGTTTGAATTTGTGGTCCCCAGAAAAGCCATGTCCTTTAATCCTCATTCAGTATTGCTGCCAGGGAGTTTTTTTAATTGTTCCTATGGAGATGTGACCCACCCAACTGTGGGTGGTAACATTTGATTAGATGAGATGTGTCTCCATGCATTCAAGGTGGGGTCATTTATTGAGCTCTTTAAGAGGGAACCATTTTGGAAAGAGCTACAGAGCCTGTGCAGCCAGAGACCTTTGGAGATGAAGAAGGAAAATGCCCCTGGGGGAGTTTCATGAAACAAGAAGCCAGGAGAAAAAGCTAGCAGACACCACCAGGCTCACCATGTGCCTTTCCAGTTGAGAGAGAAACCCTGAACGTCATTGGCCTTCTTGAACCAAGGTATTTTTATCTGGATGCTTTAAATAGGACATTTCTACAGCCTTGTTTTAGTTGGGACATTTTCAAGGCCTTAGAACAGCAAACTTGAAACTTATTAAATTCCCCTTTTTGAAAAAAGCCATTCCATTTCTGGTATATTGCATTCTGGCAGCTAGCAAACTAGAGCGCCACATGACTAAGTTTTGACCAAATAAATGTAAATGGAACTGTCCTACAGCAGCTTCAGGAGCCTACCTTAAGAGATAGTTGATACCCATTATTTGTTTCTTATTGTCCATTCTCCGTCCTGTTGCCTGGAGCAGGTGTCCCCATCTTGACGATGAGAATAAAGGCCACACTTAGGGATGTGGGATCATGAGGAGGAAAGGAGCCCCAGTCCCTGAGGACCTCAGAGAGCAGTCCCCACAACATCCTAAACACCTGTGTCCTGACTTATCCGCGTGAGAGAGAAATGAACTATTGCCTTGCTTAAGCCATTGTTATGAGTTTCATGCCATTTATAAACCCTGTTTGGCTGAGATACATCCCAAATCCCCAACAGATCATATAATTTGAAAATTATACAAAAGTTTTGGGGGACACTAACATTATGTCTAATCACCTCACATGAACCACTTTGAATCATGTTCTTAAGAAGCTCCTTAAAACTTTGGAAGTTTTTAAACAAAATTAATTTTAAAAGAGAAACATAGTCTGTGACTATGTTTAAAAGTGCTATTACAATCCACACATCTTTTAAATGCCAGACACTTTATTAGATGCTCTCTTCACACCATGTCCAAGTCTGACTATTCCTGAAAGGTAGTTATTAGTATCATTATTTTATAAAAGAAGGATCTGAGGCTCCTCGAGGTTAAATAAAATGCCCAAAGTCACGTGGTAAATAGTGATGCCAGAATTCAAATCCAGGCCCAACTTTATTCTGAGCACCATTCACTTTCATGACACTATGCCTTGTCACAAAACACATGAAAATGCTGTATGATCTTAAGTGGATACATTTGTAGTAAAGGGAACTTGGTGTAAGCATATGTTGTTAATTAAATAAACCCTGGTGTATTCATACATTGGTGTAATATGCAGGCACTTAAAAAAGACCCAAGGACGTGCTCAGGACTGTTACTTGGCACAGAATCCTGCCCTCCCAACATTTCTTGGATCATCTTCTCCCTCCCTGTTGCTCTTGCCCTCAGGTGAGCTAGGAAACCAAAATCATTTTACACTATTTTGTATAGCTGTTTAGTCCTCAATCTCTTACTCCTCACCCTGGCGCACAATTCATGAGGGTTTGCCATTTCATACCCATCTATCCCACAGGCATATTATGTCATTGTCCCCAGGAAGCAGAAACGGCTGTAGAAAGTACTGGTTTCAAAAAAAATTGTCTTCTCTCCACAACTCAAACAGTGCTGCAAGGAGGAAACCCGGCTTTATCTCAGTGCCTGTATTCCCCAGGTTACTGCAGAGCACAATCTCAAACATACAATAAGGGAGCAAAGAGTCTGCCTCCTTTTAGATTGGAGAGTGCTTTGATTTGCTAAAGCTGATGGAATGCAATATACCAGAAATGGGATGGCTTTTACAATGGGGACTTACTAGCTTACAAGTTTACAGTTCTAAGGCTGTGAAAATGTCCAGGTGAAGGCATCAACAGAACAACACCTTCTCTGAAGAAAGGCTGCTGGCAATCCAGACTCCTCCATCACATAGCCGGGCACATGGTGATATCTGCCGGTTCTTCTCTCCTGGATTTTCATTGTATCAGCTTCTGGCTTCTCCTCCATGGCTTCCTTTCTCAGCTTCTGTGACTTTCTGAGTGTTTCTCTCAATTGGATCGCTTGATTTCTGAATGTGTTTTATCCTCTTATAAAGAAACCCGTAAGAGGACTAGGACCCACCTTACATAAAGTGAGTCACATCTCAATTGAAATAACCTAATCAAAATGTCCCACTTAGAATAGGTCTGCACCCATAGGAATGGATTAAAAGAACATGGCTTTTTGTGGGGTCCAGAACAGCTTCAAACTATCACAGATGGAAACTGCCAAATTGTCTCACAAATAAGCGGAGTCCATTTTTATCCTCATCAACTGGTATCAGACAACCAGTCTCTCAACCACTAAGAAACCTGGACCAAATCAATTTTTTTTTTTTTGCATTTTAACATTCTGGTTGGTGAAAAGCATACTGTATTTTTAAAAAGTTATTGATTATTAACAAGATAGAAAAGGTACTTATATGTTTATTAAATACTTGACCTTCATCTTCAAATTTCCTTTTGATAAACTGTGACCCCCTTTTGCTTCATTTTTTTCCTTATTGAATTTACTAGTAGCTAGATTTATTTAATACCAGATTAACTGGTTGTAGGAATGCTGGGGAACCATTAGAAACTGTTTTATTTTCCCTTAACTAAGAATAAAAGCACAAAATAAATTTAAGTCAAGTTTAGCTGTACATACCTAAAACAACAACAAAGCACAAAATAATATCTAAAACTCAGAAACGTTCATTCCCAGTAGAAGTGTTTTAAAAATAAAATAGCCCTTGCTTCCGTGGTACATATACTAAAATTGGAACGATACAGAGATTACTACGGCCCCTGAGCAAGGATGACACACAAATTTGAGAAGCCTTCCATATTTTTGTGACAGCATGAAGTACACAAATATATGTATTATGTGCATCCCAGAAGGAGAAGAGAAAAGGAGAGGAAAGACTATTTGAGGAAATAAGGGCCAAAAATTTCCCAACTTTTATGAAAGACATAAATATACATGTATAAGAAGTGCATTATACTCTGTGCCAGTTTAAAGGTATTATGTACCCCAGATAAACCATGTTTTAATCCTGATCCAGTCTTGTGAGAGCAGCCATTTCTTTTAATATTGATTCAGTGTTGTAGGGTGGAAATTTTTTTTTAGATTATCTCCATGGAGACTTCACATGCCCCAGTGTGGGTTTGACCTTTTAATTAGATGAGCTGTGACTCCACCCATTCACAGTGGGTCTTGATTAGCTTGCTGGAGTCCTTTAAAACAGGAACATTTTGAGAGCTCAGAAGAGAGACACAGATATTTGGAGATGCTTGGAGCCAGCAGATGTTACCATAGTGCCTTCCCATGATATGTTAAGCAAGCTAGAACCTGGAAAGAGCAGAGGGAAGCCAAAAGATGAAAGTTAGTCTCAGGGAAGCAAAGTAAAGACCCCTCCACAGGAAACAGATGCAGAAGGCAATGGAGTCCAAGAGTAAGGGACCAGCAGGTGCCAGCCACATGCCTTCCCAGCAGCCGATGTTCGGGACAGCATCACCCTTTGTTGAGTGAAGGTACCTCTTGTTGATGCCATAGCGTGAACATTTTCTTGGCACTAGAACTGTAAACTTGTAACTTATTAATTCCCTTTTTAAAAGCTGTTCCTGTTTCTGGTATATTGCATTTCAGCAGCTTAGCAAACTAAGTGAACGAATATATACTCCAAACAGAATAGATCTAACCGACCTACTCCAAGACACGTACTGAACAGAATGTCAAATGCCGATAAAGAGAGAATTCTGAAAGCAGCAAGAGAAAAGTGATTTGCCACATGTAAGGGATCCTTGATAAAATTAAATGCCGAAATCTCATCAGAAACCATGAAGTCAAGAAGGCTGTGTTATGTTTTTGTTGTTGTTGATATTTTAAGGCATCGAAAAAGAAAATCTGCCAGCCAAAATTCTTTATCCAGTAAAATTGCCCCTCAAAAATAAGGGAGAGGGTGGGCCATGGTGGCTCAGCAGGCAGAGTTCTCACTTGCCATGTCAGAGACCCAGGTTCGATCCCAGGTGCCTGACCATGCAAAACACAAACAAACAAAAAACAATAATAACGGAGAATTTAAAATTTTCACAGAAAGAAGCAGAAACTGAGAGAGGTCATCAACAAAAGACCTGCCCTATAAGAATTACCAAAGGGAGCTTTTGAGATTGAAAGGAAAATATATGAGACAGTGGCTTGGAGTGTATGAAGAACTGATAATCTTCATTAAAGGAAACTAAAAGGGTAAATGCAAAACCCAGTAGTATGGCAACTTCAATATATAACTTTTCTCTTTAATTCCAATAAGAGTCAGAATACAATTGAACAGAAAAAAAGCATATTTCCTGATAATGAATATGCAAAATACAAAGGGAAAACAGAGGGACATGGGAGCAGAGAACGTGTATGCTATTGAAGCCAAATAGTATCTTTACAGATTAGCAGGTTACAGATGGAGGTTGCTTAATACAAACCCCAGGGTCACTGTCCTGGTCTGAAATTATGTTCCCCAGAAAAGCCATGATTTAATCCTGATTCAACGTTGTGGAAGCAGCCATTTCTTTTCATCTTAATTCAACATTGTAGGGCATAAACTTTTTTTTTGGTAGGGCATAAACTTTTGATTAGATTATTTCCACGGAGACATGGCATGCCCAATTGTGGGTGTGACCTTTGGATTAGATGGAGAAGTGACTCCACTCATTCAGTGGAGTCTTGATTAGTTTAATGGAATCCTTTAAAAGAGGAAACATTTTGGAGAGAGCTCAGAGCTGATACAGATGCTAACACTTGGAGTGCAGAGCTGATGTAGACATTTTTGAAGAGTGAGACAGAGACAGTCCTGCTATTAAGCAAGCACTCACAGAAATAGCCAGAATATGAAGAGAAGAAATCTTTGGCTCCAGAAGATTTCTAAGATAAGAGATGAAACCCAAAGTTGTATCCTGAAGGAGCTAAGTGAATGCCCACAGACATTTAGAGAAGAATCCACTGATATCAGAAGTTGGGAGCAACAGAACCGGGCACAAGAACCAGCAGACACCAGCCACGTACCTTCCCACATGGCCCTTCCTTGAGCCAAAATATCTTTACCTGAATGCCTTAGTTAGGACACATTTATGGCCTTAGAACTGTAAACTTGCAACTTATTAAATTCTCTTTTTAAAAGCCATTTCGTTTTTGGTATATTGCATTCTAGCAGCTTAACCAACTAATAGAGTAACCAAAATACAGAAACAGAAATGAGAGAGGGGTCAGAGAGACACATCACAAAAGATCAACTATTAGAGCAAGTAAATGATTACAGCAAAGTGGCAGGGTACAAGATCAACACCCAAAAATCAGTAGTCTTTCTATAAACTATTAATGAGCAATCTGAGGAAGAAATCAAGAAAAAAATTCCATTTACAATAGCAACCAAAAGAATCAAATATTTACGAATAATTTTAACTAAGGACACAAAAGACCTATACAAAGAAAACTGCAAGAAATAGCTAAAAGAAATCATGGAAGACCTAAATAAATGGAAAGGCATACCCTGTTCATGGATTGGAAGACTAAATATAAATAAGATGCCAATTCTATCCAAATTGATTTATAGATTTGATGCAACATCAATTAAAATCCAAAAAAACTTATGTTGCAGAAATAGAAAAAAAACAAATTTATTTGGAAGGGCAGGGTGCCCCAAATAGCTAAAAATATCTTGAGAGAGAAAAATGAAGTGGGAGGCCTCATATTACCTGACTTTAAAGCATATTACAAAGCTACAGTAGACAAAACAGCATGGTACTGGCATAAAGAGAGATATACTGACCAGTGGAATCTAACTGAGTGTTCAGAAATAGACCCTCTCATCTATGGACAATTGATTTTTGATAAGGAAGTCAAGCCAACCCAGCTGAAACAGAGCAGCCTCTTCAATAAATGCTGTTTAGAGAACTGGACATCCAAATGCAAAAAAATGAAAGAGGATCCATATCTCACACTCTTTACAAAAATTAACTCAAAATGGATCAAAGACCTAAACATTACAATTAAGACCATAAAACTGCTAAAACAAAATGTAGAGAAATGTCTTATAAACCTTGTAATAGGAGGCAGTTTCCTAGACCTTACACTTACAGCATGAGCATTGAAAAAAGAAATAGATGAATAGGATCTCCTCAAAATTAAACACTTTTGTGTATCAAACAACTTTTTCAGCAAAGTAAAAAGGCAGCCAACACAATGGGAGACAATATTTGGGAACCACATATCAGCTAAAGATGTAGTATCCAGAAAATTTAAAGATATTCCTCAAGTCAACAACATAAAGATGAACAATATAATTTAAAAATGGGCAAAAAACACAAACAGACACTTCTCAGAAGAGGAAATACAAATGTCTAAAATGCACATGAAAAGATGTTCAACCTCCCTCACTAGCTATTAGGGAAATACAAATCAAAATCACAAAGAAATATCATCTGACACCCACTAACACAGCCATTATCAAAATCACACACAACGACAAGTGCTAGAGGGTATGTGGAGAAAGAGGCACACTTATCCACTGTTGATGGGAATGTCAAATGGTACAACCGCTCTGGAAAGCAGTTTGGCAGTTCCTCAGGAAGCTAAGTACAGAATTGCCAGATGATCCAGTAATCCCATTACTAGGAATATATTCAGAGGAACTGAAGGCAAGGATGTAAATGGACATTTGAACACAGATGTTTATTGCAATATTATTTATGTTGGCCAAGAGATGGAAACAACCCAAATGTACATCAGTGAACACATGGCCAAACAAGCTATGGTATGTACATGTGATACAATACTACACAGCTGTAAGAATAAAGTCACGAAGCATGTAACAATGTGGATGGACCTTGAGGACATTATGCTGAGTGAAATCAGCCAGAAACAAAAGGAAAAATATTATATGGTCTCAGTAATATGAACTAATAATAATGAGTGAACTTTGAGAGTTAAAGTTAAAAACAGGCTATCAGGAGATAGAACGAGGGTAGAGATTGGGCATTTGGTGCTGAAGGAATACAGATTGGGCAACAGGACTGATTGTAAAAATTTAGAAATGGGTAGCACAATACTGCTTGATGGTAGCATGATAATATAAGTACTCTGAATAAGGCTGAATATGAGTATGATTGAGGGAGAAGAGTGTGGACATGTATGAAACCAGAAGGAAAGATAGAGAATAAAGACTGAGATGGTATAACTTACAAATATCTAGGGTAGACAATGATGGTGATTAAATGGACAAATATAAAAATGTTTTTACATGAGGGAGAACAAATGAATGTCAACATTGTAAGGTGTTGAAAATAGATAGTATTCAGGAAGAAGTACAATCAATACAAGCTAGGGTCTATAGTCAAAGGTAACATTATCATATGCTTCCACTGAACGTAACAAAGGCATTATGCCAGAACTAAATGTCAACATGGGGAGCATGCAGGAGAGGTATGGATTCTTTTCAGAAGAAAAGGAAATGTCTTCATATATATTATAGTGGTGAAGGCATATTTATTTACAGATTGGATTATATGATGTGCAAATAAAATTGTTTAAAAACGAACAGAGCCTACTTAAAATTAGGCCTAACAGTCACCCCCAGAGAACCTCTTTTGTTGCTCAGATGTGGCCTCTCTCTCTCAGCCAACAAGAGAAGCAAACTCACTGCCCTCCCCCTCTCTACATGGGACATGACCCCCAGGGGTGTGGACCTTCCTGGCAACATGGGACAAAAATCCCAGAATGATGTGGGATTTAGCATCAAGGGATTGAGAAAACCTTCTCGACCAAAAGGGGAAGAGGGAAATGAGACAAAATGAAGTGTCAATGGCTGAGAGATTCCAGAGATGAGAGATTATCCTGGAGGTTATTCTTACACATTAAATAGATATCACCTTTTTAGTTAAGGCATAACAGAGAGGCTGGAAGGAACTGCCTGAAAATGTAGAGCTAGTTCCAGTAGCCATGTTTCTTGAAGATGATTGTATAATGATATAGCTTTCACAATGTGACTGTGTGATTGTGAAAACATTGTGTCTGATACTTCTTTTATCTACATTATGGACAGATGAGTAAAAAACATATGGATGAAAAATAAATAATAGGGGGAACAAATGTTAAAATAAATTTAGTAAATTGAAATGCTAGTGATTGATAAAAGAGAGGGGTAAGGGGTATGGTATGTATTAATGTTTTCCCGTTTTCTATTTATTTCTTTTTCTGAATTGATGCAAATATTCTAAGAAATGATCATGATGATGAATATACAACTATGTGAAGAAAAAAAGTTCATATTGTATGCTGATTGTTTTTATTAATAAAAATCTTTTTAAAAAGTACCCCCTCTCTAGCCTTCCCCTTGACCTAATCCCCTCAAATAGTTGTGATAATATGGAAAATAAAATGTATGGAGAAAGAATCCTACCAGCAATATCTGTTTCCAATGCCTTGAGATCTGAGACGCACACACAAAAACACACACTCAAATATCACAAGGAGGGGATGTGAAGATGCAGCTGTCTTCTCAGGACAGAGGAAGGAAAAGGTACAATAGTACAACACAAATTATCAAGTTGATGAACTATTGTGTTTTCTGTGAAATCCAGTCTGAAACTGAAAGGACATACTTCCCCACGATAAATGGGCCAGAGCATTGCCTTCCCAGGCACAGCCTCAGAGGTTGAAAGGAACCAAATCACCAAAGTTCCCCAGGAAATCAGTTTTTGACAATTCCAAACGCCATCCTTTGAAGGGTCTACAGCTGTGTGAAAATTAGGAATCCCCTCTGAGGATAGATTGGCATAAAGCTGAAGACGGGAAAAGATCTGAGGATTGGGGTAATTGTGGTAGAGGAGCAGGGGTCAAGAGTCAAAATCACAGTCAGTTCTAGGCAAGAGATACTCCATTTAGGCAGGGGAGGTCATATCTGGCAAAAAGGAAAACATGTTGAAGGACAGACATGTAGTCTATCCATCACTCTGGAAATTTTAGACCTTAATCTTAGGTCATGAATAAGGTCTTATTATCTAAGACCTTGAGCAGCAGCACAGGCACCCTGTATCCCACTGGGCTCCTTGTATGAAAGGTCTTCCTTTTTCCAGTAGTTACTCAAGCCTAGAGTTTCAGGCCAGAACAGGACTCTACTTAAATTTTTTTGGAAATTGGATAAGGTGCCATAACTCAAAAGTTCTGCCTTTAATTAATAGGTAAACATATCGCATCAGAACATTTTTTTCTATAAACAATGCATACTAGATATTTTGCTCACTCCATCTTTGACATCATATTCATTTAAGTATTTTGGTGTTCATGAGGCAGGTTATTATAGGTAAACCAAGATTACCCCCAGGAATACTCTTTTTTTTTTTTTTTTTAACAGTTAACCATTGTCCACTCTAGGTTTCACTTAGTCACACAGTCCCAGCTTTTATCTTCCACATCTCTTTCTGGTGTCAAACATGACCCTAGTCTTCCTCTTTCAACCATACTCACACTCAGCTTCATTCATTACACTTACAGTATTTTGCTACCATCTCACAGTATCATACTATTTCTGAATCTTTATAATCAATCTTGTTAAACATTTTATACTCCTTCAGCATCAATGCCCAATCTCTACCCTCTTTCTATTTCCTAATTGCCTGTGTTCTCAACTCTAACTCTCAAGAGTTTGCTCATTATAGTTAGTTCATATTAGTGAGACCACACAGTATTTATCCTTTTATTTCTGGCTTATTTTGCTTAACATAATGTCCTCAAGTTTCATCCACATTGTTGCATGCATCGTGACTTTATTCCATCTTACAGCTGCATAATATTGCATCGTATATATATGCCTCAATTTGTTTATCTACTTGCCAGGTGATGGACATTTGGGCTGTTTCCATCTATTGGCAATTGTGAATAATGCCACTATAAATATCAGTGTGCAAATGTCTGTTTGTGTCCCTGCTTTCAGTTCTTCTGAATATATACCTAGTAATGGGATTGCTGGATCATATAGCAATTCTATACTTAGCTTCCTGAGGAGCCACCACATTGCTTTCCAGAGAGGCTGCACCATTCCACTTTCCCACCAACAGTGAATAAGTGTATCTATTTCTCTGCATTCTCTCCAGCACTTGTAGTTTGTTTGTTTTTTCAAATATATAATGGCCATTCTAGAAGGTGTGAGATGTATCTCATTGTGGTTTTGATTTGCATTTCCCTAATAGTCAGTGAAGTTTAATATATTTTCATAAGCCTTTGAGCCATTTGTAATTCCTCTTTGGAAAAGTATCTATCCATGTCTTTTGCCCATTTTTCAAGTAGGTTGCTTGTCTTTTTGTTGTTGAGTTGTAGGATTCCTTTATATATTCTAGATATTAAACCCTTATCCAGTATGTGGTTTCCAGTTGGATAGGCTGCCTTTTTACTTTCCTGACAAGGTCTTTTGATTCACATAAGTATTCAGTTTTGAGTTCCCATTTATTTCTTCTTTCATTGCTTATGCTTTGGGTGTAAGGTCTAGGAAACCACCTCCTACCACAAGATCTTTAAGATGTTTCCCTACATTTTTTTCTAAAAGTTTTATAGTCTTAGCTCTAGTGTTTAGCTCTTTGATGCATTTTGAATTAATTTTGTATAAGGTGTGAGAGAGGGGTTCGCTTTCATTCTTTTAGATGTGGATATCCAGTTCCCCAAGCACCATTTGTTGAAGGGGCTGCTCTATCCCAGTCTTGAATGGACTTGACTGCCCAGGGCTATTCTGAGTTTAAATGTTTGATTTAATTTATTTAATTTATTTACAATAATTAACAACTTTTTTTTTCTCCAAAGTGATGCAAAGGGTGAGGCAGCCTCCCCTGAAGCACAGAACCTGTAAGTCTGCAATTCCTAGAATGTCCCCAGGTGCAGGTGAGGAGGAGGAGCAGGGATCACCACAAGGGATCTTACCAAGAACACTGAACCAGGGCTGCAGACCTCTCCCCCATTCCCAAGGTCTGGGTCAAGCAATATTCTATCAAGACCAGGACGCTTGAACAGTCCCCCGTGCTGAGCAATGGAGCTCTGGGAACTGTCATTTTAACACCAACATGAGTGAGTGACAAGGTGCTGGGGCAACCAGTGGAAAAGACAAGACGTTGGAAAAAATGATGGGCAGGAGAAAGGTCAAGAAGAATTTGACATCAACGTGAATGCTCCAGAGACAGAACTCCCAGCGGTGGCCATTCCGTCGCAGTTCAGAAAATTCCAGAAGAAAAAGGCTGAGTCTCAGTCTTAGTGAGAGAGCCCAGCATAGTTCACTGTGAGATGCCAAAGCCAACCATCACCTGTCAAGAAATTAAAAGAGCAACACCCTAAAAAGCAGACATCCCCACACAATCTGCACACACACAGCAAACCTAAAATCCCTGTACAGAACCCCGTGGTATTTGTACCCCTGTAGAATGGTGTAAAACAATGAAATTGTGAGTGGCTTCATCTCTGTATTTCTCTCCAGTCCCATTTCTCCTGCAACTAACTATTTTTCTTGATGTAATAAAATGGAGTTAAGATGAAAACAATAAAAGTTTAAAAAATATTCTATCGAGATGAAGCTAAAATATTATGAAGACTACCATTAGGGGTTCAGAGTAGAGAGGAGGATGTTCATGATTCGCCAAGAGCTCTAAGCAGGAAGGAATGAAGGCAGCAGGCGCCCACCAAAAGCTGGGTGACCTGCACCCCTCATTCTTTGGTTTGCCTTGCTGAGCATAAAATTTCTTTTTCCATCCCATGAAAAGCAGTAGAAAAGAACAGATTTCTATTTGATAATGTAATTAATCTAGCAAGGTGATCAGGGTGAAAGTTGATAACACTGAAGAGATATTCAGCACTACAGAGTTAAGTTTGAGCCCTACAATAGCAAAACTTCGAGAAGAATTTTTTAAGCCTTTGTGAAAGGTCTCACAGTGTTTCTCTAAGGGGGAGTAAAATATTAGGCACTCAATCTGTTTCTCTCACTGGCAGTCTGCATGACAGGTAGCTCTGCCTATTACAAGGACTGATTATTTTGAATACCAGCTTCCTATGGTGACCTGACGTTATCACTTCATGGCGTCAGTTCTCCTTGTTCCTGTGGGCAGGACTTGGACTGAAGTGTTTACAGGGCATCCAGGTCAGCTGTCTAGGAAGCAGTGTAAATACAGGCCTGAAGTTCTGGATTTGAGGTAGGGATTCATTAACGCAGAACAGACACATCGACTTACTCACAATGGAGCTAAGGTCAATGGCTCTTTCACTCTCTCATATTTAGTCGCTGCTGCTTTTGAACCTGGAGATGGCATCCCTTCAACACCTAGCAGTTCACTTTTTGTTTCTAACTTGCTGGCTAGTACAACCGGTAATATATATTACCCACTCCCCACCCACTTTCTGCAGACATTATTTGCCCTCACATCTCTGAGATAACAGAGTCTCCAGAGATAACTCTGTGGTTGAGCCAGTTAGACAGCATGTGTCTGAAAAGCAGGTTTATAATAGTATCAGGAAATGAAAGAGGGACAATCACTAGCTTTTCCTTTTTACATGGTTCATAGTGCTTGTGAATGGGCCATGCGTGAGCTCTGTGACAGGAGCAGATGAAACGTCATGCTGAGCAGGAGGCCCTGCTGCAGGTTCTGTACAGCATGGCAGCACTCAATGGTTCCTTGTGATGGGGTCGAGGACCTCCTTGGTCCTTACAGGCAATTGGCCAGGTGGTGCAGACATTGACCAACACCTTCGGCCATCAATATGTGGACCATGCTGATGAAAAGGCAAAAAAGGAACCCCACGGTGGGCCACGGTGGCTCAGCAGGCAGAGTTCTCGCCTGCCAAGCTGGAGACCCAGGTTTGATTCCTGGTTCCTGCCTATGTTAAAAAATAAACAAATAAATAAATAGGCACCTGTGCTGGTTTGAAAGGATGTATGTCCCCTAGAAGAGCCATGTTTTAATCAAAGTCCCATTTCATAAAGGCAGAATAATCCCTATTCAATACTGTATGTTTGAAACTGTAATCAGATCATCTCCCTGGAGATGTGATTTAATCAAGAGTGGTTGTTAAACTGGATTAGGTGATGACATGTCTCCACCCATTTGGGTGGGTCTTGATAAGTTTCTGGAGTTCTATAAGAGGAAATATTCTGGAGAATGAAGGAGATTCAGAGAGAGCAAAGAATACTGCAGCACCACAAAGCAGAGAGTTCACGAGCCAGTGACCTTTGGAGATGAAGAAGGAAAATGCCTCCCGGGGAGCTTCATGAAACAGGAAGCCAGGAGAGAAGAAACTAGCAGATGACGCCATGTTCACTATGTGCCCTTCCAAATGAGAGAGAAACTCTGACTGTGTTCGCCATGTGCCTTCTCACTTGAGAGAGAAACCCTGAACTTCACTGACCTCTTGAACCAAGGTATTTTTCCCCGGATGCCTGAGATTGGACATTTCTATAGACTTGTTTTAATTGAGACATTTTCTTGGCCTTAGAACTGTAAACTAGCCACTTATTAAATTCCCCTTTTTAAAAGCCATTCCATTTCTGGTATATTGCATTCCGGCAGCTAGCAAACTAGAACAGCATGCCAGCTATTAAAAAAAGAACTGCAAGTGAATAAAAATTTTCAAACTGGATGGGAAAAGGCAAAGGAAAAATGAAAGAAAGGAATAAAGCATCCTTCAAAATTCAATGATTTCCACAGGACAGCTCTAGTAGCCTACATTGGGAGTTTTGCAATAGATGTTAACAGAGCTGTGAGAGCATTCCCTCACAAACCACAAAGGTTTCAGACCAAAGTCTTCCCTCATTATTTGACAACAACTCTTCAACTTCTCCCTACAAAGATGTGTTTAAAAGTTTATAGAAGCTCTCACACAAAGTTTTATTATAGTGGGAAAGGAAATATGCATTATGGGCAACTTGCCTCATCATCTTTGTTTAGAAATGAGTCTGCTTCTCCAATATTTCTTAATGGAGATGGGACACCATTTGTCATCACATCCTGCTTGGGTGCGCCCATAGAGGCAATCTCTTTCTATCCACAAGAAGAGGACGTGCTGAGCCCCAGGTGTATCAGAAAGTAACCGTGAGAAAAACAGATAAAAAATACAATGAAATTTTGCTTGAAAATTCCCCAAAATGTATGAGTAATTTCATCGCTTCTACCATCATTTTATTAAAAATCCCAGAAAACAAGATAGCAACTCCAGCAGCTAAGGAGACCCTGGGTCGATGTCCAAGGTAGGAGTTGTGGGGCCATGATGAAGTGGAAGAGTGGCTGCTCTCCCATCAAAGCACCTAGGGAAGCAAGATTGCCCAGTCACACAATTCTATGTTCCACTGTCTAATGGAACCACCAAACTGATGTCCAAAGTGGCTGCACCGTTTTAGAATCCCACCAACAATATGTAAGGGTTCTGAGTTCTCCATATCCTTGTCAAAATGATTATTTTTGGTGTTTTTTTGTTTTTTAATAATAGCCATTGACTCTGAGCTTTTACATGAAGGAATTCTGAAAATTGGATCAAGCATAACGAACAGGATAGCCCTGTAAACCTTCCAGCAGAGGAAAGATGCTGCCCACCTACTTGATCCCAGGCACTGATGCTCAGTTTGGGTCAGGTCGAGATGCTCTGGTGAGGAAGGCAGGTTTCCCTCCGAGTCAGAACTCCAGTTAACACCATCAAGGTGGATTTTTATGTAGTCCATACCCAGAATTGCCTTCTGGAGCAGACAAAGCAGCATGGGGGGTTCCCATAATGGCCAGAGCTCCAGGTACCAGATAGGGAGGGCTTTTCTCACTGGGGCACCTGTAGCATGGAGCACAAAGGCCTGGGAAGCAGGTTTTGGGAGAAGCTGAGGGGCCCATTCAGGCCTGAGACCTCAGACAACCTGAGAGGACCTTAAACTTAGAGAACCAAAGGAATGTGTCCTCACAATCCTCTCTCCCTTTGGTATTTCTGAGTACTTCAGGAATCCTTGAAAGGTAAGGGAAAAGAGTACTTCTGGCCAGAAATGGTGAACTCCAAGAAGTCATCCACTTGGCTTTTTGACCAGACGGTAAAGCTGGAAAAGCTTGGAAGATCCACATCTTCAAAGACCCCTTACAGAAACCTTTCCTTCTCTTCCTCTCCCCTGCAGAATGAGAGAAGGGCCCACATTCCTTTTGCTGCTGCCGGGGCTCCTCACCCTGCACCTTCTCCCTGCTGAGCTGTAACCTACCCCTGCCTAGTGCCTGGGTCTCCATGGAGTTTGTGAAGCAGGCGTCAGTGGGACGCAGAGCAGCAGGGACTTGACTGGCACTCCCCTGTCAGCAGGATTGAGAAGATCATTTTTCTGGTCTACATTAACATTCATGTCTCCCACATCACTGAAGGGATCCACTGAGTCTGACTGCAAAAACAAGCGCTCTAACTGAACACTTACACCCAAGGCGAGTTCCTACTCTCTGGTTGCTTCACAATGTTGAAAAAGCATTATCTGCCTGCCGTGTCAGCAATAACAGTCTTAAAATACAATTCAATTGTGATGAATATTGCAGTTTAAAGAAATAAAACAACTATCCATTGGCAATCATCACCTTGCTCTTCTGTGACTAGATGTTTCTACAGGCTTGTTTCATTTGCTCAGGAAATTTTCCCGTAGCGTTAGATTGGATGCTTGCATTACTGACTGCGGAGACGAACCATATCATTGTCGTGCTGATCGATGGAGCCAGAAATACAAGAGCTCTCCTGGAGAAATCTATCTTTCTATACCACCCCAATTCAGGACGCTACCTAGCCCTGCCAGTTAACTTTCATAATAGCACCCAAGTGTATTCCTTCCTTGACATTTCCCCATCTGATTATCCCTGAGGAAATGGACAGGAATGTCCTCATATGTGAATAGAGGCAGGAAGTCCAGGCCTAATGCCTGGCACTCTACTTACCAAGGGTGGGTTTGGCTAAGATGCACAGACCTTAACTTGCTTGCTCCCCAGTCTCCGTGTCTAAGTACATTGTCCTTGGCCTACCAGCTATTGAGACAAATTACAAAGAGACAGTAAGTAAAACCCACATAGGATAATGGTGCAATAATAGACTGAAAGATCATTGAACAGAATAGTAAAAAAAAAAAAAAAAAAAAAAAAATGACCCATGGAAACCCAGGCAGACAGTACATGGCAGGGGTTGCCTCTAAATCAGGGGAGAAGAGGAGGCAAAGTCAGTGAATGGTGTTGGGACTTAAAAGAAAAATAGAATTGGATTGTACCATACATAAACTTAAATCCCAAAGAAATTAATGACATAAATGTGACAAATAAAACTCTAGAACTATTACAAAACATGTAGGAGAATTTCTTTTTTACCTCAGACTAGAAAGGTATTTCTACAAAACACACACACGCATGAACACACAAACACACCCAGCAAAACAAAAAGAATGTTTGTTTCTTATCAAACTTAATTAAGGCCCAAAGAGCTCTGCTCACACTCACTCATGCAGTGTGGTAGAGGCGCCATCAGAGCACATACTTTCACAATTATGCAGGCAGATGAAGGGAAGAGAATGCTGTGAATGGGTAACCAGCTCCTTGGATCTTATTGCTTTGTTTAAAAGTGACAGCATTACTTTTCCTCACAATTCATTGGTTGAAGTAAGTCACATGGCCACACCTAATTTCAAAAGAGGCCTACAAAGGACCCAGAAGAAGAGAAAGGGAAAGTTTGTGACAAGTTCAATTGACTAGAAGGCATTTTATAAAGTAAGGCCCAAAAGTATAAAATATAGAGGAATAGATAAATGAATTTGATATCATAATATGAAAATAAACACCAGCCACATTTTATTGGGTGTTCACTGTGTATCTAAACACTTAACACATTTACTCATTGAATACTCAGAATAGCTGTGTGGGGTAGGTTCTATTATTTTCCCATTTTATAATCAAGGAAACTGAGGCAAGGAGAGGTTATGAAATGACTGCCAAAGAATAAAGCAGCGCTAACTGACAGAATCTTACTGGTTGCTGTGGATTCACCAATGCCGGAATACAGAACCTGGTGGGATATTCACAGAGGTACCTGTGCAGGTTTGAAAGGATGTATGGACCCCTAGAAAAGCCATGTTTTAATCAAAATCCCATTTCGTAATGGCAGAATAATCCCTATTCAATACTGTATGTTTGAATCATAATTAGATCATCTCCCTGGAGATGTGATTTAATCAAGAGTGGTTGTCAAGCTGGGTTAGGTAGAGGCGTGTCTCCACCCATTTGAGTGGGTCTTGATTAGTTTCTGAAGTCCTATAAAAGAGGAAACATTTTGGAGAATGGGAGATTCAGAGAGAGCAGAGCAGAATGACATAGCTACGAGAAGCAGAGTCCACCAACCAGCGACCTTCGGAGATGAAGAAGGAAAATGCCTCCCGGGGAGCTTCATGAAACAGGAAGCCAGGAGAAGAAGCTAGCAGATGATGCTGTGTTTGCCATGTGCCCTTCCACTTGAGAGAAAAACCCTGAACTTATCATCCTTCTGAACCAAGGTATCTTTCCCTGGATGCCTTAGATTGGACATTTCTATAGACTCATTTTAATTGGGACATTTTTTCGGCCTTAGAACTGTAAACTAGCAACTTATTAAATTCTTCTTTTAAAAAGCCATTCTGTTTCTGGCATATTGCATTCCAACAGTTAGCAAACTAGAACAGTACCTTATGTACTTACTGATGCTACACCCTCTCTTTCAACTAAACTTCACATCTACTCCAGGTCAGTTGGCGAACTATGTGTGAAACATAAAACAAGACTTCTAGAAGACAACATTTAGCCATGCAGCAAACAAAGGGTCCATTGTCAGAATACACAAAGAACTCCTGCATAAGACAAGTGAAATAAAAACAACCCAACAGGAATTGGGTAGGAGACATGAGCAGGCTTTTCACGGAAGAGGATACTCAGATAACATGAGCACACGAAAAAATGCTCAACTTCCATAGACATCAGAGAAATTCAATTTGAACTAGAACAACCACTTTTAAAAGGTTCACAATTCAAGTATTGATGAGTGGTTGAGCAATAGGAACTTTATACATTTCTGGTAGTAATATAAACCACTTGAACCATTTTGGAAAGGTGTTTGCAGGATCTGCTAAAGTTAAATATATTGCTATATGATCCAGCAACTCCACTCCCAGGTAAATATTCAGCAGAAAAGAGTGCATGTGTGCATTCAAAGACATGTACAACAATGTTCATAGCAGCATTAGTCCTAATAGTTGAAATCTGGAAAGACCCACAAGCTCAGCAACAGCAAAATGGGTAAATAAATGGATAGGCATTCCCATAATGGAGTATAGAAGAGTTATGAAAATGAATGGAATAAACTATATGCAATAACATGGATGAGTCTGACAAAAAAGTCAGACACAAAAGAATACATTCCATATTATTCCATTTATATAAGCTCTGAAAAAGGCAAAATTAATCCAGGGTGTTGGAAACAAGTAGCTGATAAATTCTGGGATACATAATTCTCACAGTGAATCTGAGGATTCAATGAATAAATGTGTAAAGTGTTTAGATGGTGACTGAAGTCCTGGCACTTGTCACCATTTTAGTGTGGCAAGTCTTGATACGGCCTCTTCCAGTGAACTTCAAGCGATGTCATTCTTTAATGAACTTCATGTGACCTCTGGTATGGAGGTGAGGCAGTATCTATACTGCAGCTAGGTGAATGAAACTTAAGGACGGTATGTTGAATGAAATGGCAGAAACAAAAAGACAAATATATCATGCCTCACTCATATAGACCAACTGCAATATAAAACTTGGTGAACTGAAGTTGAGAGCATAGGTTATCAGGTTGGGGCCTATTGTAAAGGGTCCTAGATTGTAAGCACTTACAGCAGTCACATATATTCAGGAGGTATAACTGTTAATTCTAAATTCTGAGATACTGAGCTGTTTGTATGTAATCTGGTCGTCCCCAGAAACTTTGGGTATTTATGTGACACCTGAAACTCAGAGTTAGAGCTCTGAAGCTATGAAAGTCAGCAGTACTCCTTACAGGAACTGTTTAAAAAGTTAGGAAAGGGATCACACTTCGGCTAGAGATATGAATGAAGCTGATCTAGATAGGACTGGGGTAGATCAGAATACAGGGTAAAGGATGATATTATCCATATTTTAAAATTTCAACTTCTGTGTGAGACCAAAGGAACAGATGCTTATTTGGTGCAAAATTTATATTTTGGGTAGCATATTACATAATTTAACTTGTATGGTCAGTTAAGTTGAACACCGTAAGTACATGGAATCTTGAATAAGGCATGAGATCTTGCTGGTTTGTACAGGTTAGTGTGATGCCCCAATATATCCCAGAGTAATCTGGGCAGTGAATAAAGAAGTATTTGCAAAGTCCCCTTGGGGGACTTGGGAAAAAGGAGGAAATATTTAACTTCCCCAAATGGAGAATTTCTGATATTCTCGTAAGCAGTGGAGACAACCAGTTCAATGGGCTGAGCCCTCCATCTTGGGGTTCGTGCCTATGAAACTTATTCCTACAAAGGACAGGCTAAGCCTACTTATAATTATGCCTAAGAGTCACCCCCAGAGAACCTGTTTTGTTGCTTAGACGTGGCCTTTCTTCCTAAGCCACCTCGGCAGGTGAGCCCACTTCCCTCCCACCTACATGGGACATGACTCCCAGGGGTGTAAATCTCTCAGGCAATATGGGTAAGAATTCCCAGGGATGAGCCAGCATCTGGCATCGTGGGATTGAGAAAGTCTTCTTGACCAAAAGGAGGAGGGAGAAATGAGACAAAATAAGCTGTCAGTGACTGAGAGAGTTCAACAGAGTTGAGAGGTTGTTCTTACACATTATATAGATATCCCCATTTTAGTTTGTGGTGCATTAGTGAGGCTAGAGGGAAGTGCCTGAAACTGTAGAGCTGTGTTCCAGTAGCCATGTTTCTTGAAGATGACTGGATAACGATATCGTTTTTGCAGTGTGACTGTGTGATTGTGAAAACCATGTATCTGATGCTCCTTTTATCTAGGGTATGGACACATGAGTAAAACCATGAATAAAAAATAAATAATAGGCTGGACCATGGTGGCTCAGCAGGCGAACTTCTCGCCTGCCATGCCAGAGACCCGGTTCGATTCCCGGTACCTGCTCAAGCAAAAATAAATAAATAAATAATAGAGGGAACAAAGGTTAAAATAAATTGAATAGATTGAAATTTTAGTGGTCAATGAGAGGGAGGGGTAAAGGGTATGGTATGCATAAGTTTTTTCTTTTTTCTTTCTTTTGCTGGAGTGATATGAATGTTCAAAAAAAATGATCATGGTGATGAATACACAAGTATGTGATGATATGAGTCACTGATTGTACATCGTATATGGAATATTTGTATGACAAGAATGTTTGTATGTTAAGTTTTTCCAATAAAAATATTAAAATCAGAAAAAAGCTTTATATCAGTGTTAAATTTCACAAAATTGATAACTGTACTTAGGGTGATTATATAAGTGAATATCCTTTTACATAGGTACATGGAAATATTATGTGTTCAAGGAGTAAGATATGTGCAGCCTCGTCTCAAATGTTCAGAAAGAGGTGGATAAGTAGATAGGTAGATGGTAGGACAAAGGTGGTAAAATATTAAAATTGGAGGATCTGAGTATATAGTGGGGTATGTTAGAGTTCTCTGAATGGGGTTTATATTATTTTTGCAACTATTCTGTAAGTGTGAACTTACTTCAAAATAAAATTTTTTAAAAAGGATAAAAAATAATAAGGGGGATAAGGAGTAAAATAAATTGGGTAGGTTGAAATACTAGTGGTCAATGAGAGGGAGAGGTAAGGGAGGGGTATGGGATATATGAGTTGTTTTTTTCTATTTATTTCTTTTTCTGGAGTGATGCAAATGTTCTAAAAAATGAGCATGGTGATAAATACACAACAATGTGACGATATTGTGAGCCACCGATTGTACACCATGTATGGACTATATGTGTGTGAAGATTTGTCAATAAAAAATTTTTAAAAAAAACAATATCAGGGGGCGGGCCGCGGTGGCTCAGCGGGCAAAGTGCTTGCCTGCTATGCCGGAGGACCTCGGTTCGATTCCCGGCCCCAGCCCATGTAACAAAAACGGAGAAACAGAATACAATACAACAATGTGACGATATTGTGAGCCACCGATTGTACACCATGTATGGACTATATGTGTGTGAAGATTTGTCAATTAAAAATTTTTTAAAAAAACAATATCAGCAAGTTAATATTCCTAAAGAAAAACAATATCTAGTTTTAAAACCTAATGAATATTATCAAGCATATGGCAAAACAGTGCTTACAATACATTGGTTCATTTTATCCTCAGAGGGGAAGAAGTAGCAGTTGCAATCCTACCAAGGTGGGTCATGTGGGAAGAATCATATTACAGTAGATGCTATGCATAAAAAGGGGTAGAAAGTGTTTCTTGCCGCTGTAGGCCAGTGTCTGCATAAATTCTGACCAGTTTATCTTTTGTAGAATTTCATTTTGAAATGTCCCCACCTTCACTGATTCCAAATAATATGATCCATAAAGGCATTCATGAGTTAAAAGTGTTTTACAAACTTCCTTTAAAGCACCTGCTAACAACGATTAATGGACAAGTGTAATCCTTGCTTAAAAATTAACATTTAGAAAGTTTTAGAGCTCTTTTACCAACAGACATTTATCAACCTCACACCCAGGCATGCTTAAAAAGTACGTACATTTATTAAAGTGTACTCATATGGCCAACCCTTCAGTTGTAGAAAAGCAACTGGAATATATTGTATATCATTCTTCCAAGGGCAAGTTTAAGTTGCTCTCCTTGTCTTGACAGGTTTTCCTACACTGTAATCCTGAAAAACATGTAGTTATTATAATACAATTAGAAATTCTGAAAACTCCGGAGCATTGCAAACATGCCAATTTTTCCTGAAATCCCCCTTTTGTGTTTGTAGGTCTGTGCTATAGGTTACATGTACAAGGTGAGACATCAAACCCTGGCTGCTGCAAACCTTCTACGTGAGGGGCTTGAACATGTTCTGGGTGAGAAGATGTCCTTGTCACTCTCCAAAGGTTCTGAGTAGGGCCTGATCTTAGAGTGAGCAACATCTCAAAGAGGATGCTGGAAGATGTCAGCTGATAAAAATAAGAACAAAAGTGCCTGAGAACAGGAAACAGTTATAACCTATTCATCTGTTAATCAAAGTAACAAAATATATTACCGATAGTCATGGTAGAATGTAACAAGAAATTTTAGTTCATTCATGAGGAAATGTGGTTGCTTATAATTGCCTATGGTCATAATGTACCCAAAGCATAATGAAAATGGATACAAATGCTAACAGACTTCTGAGCAACCAGAGCAAAATTCAGGGAAGGCAACAAGTTATGCTACCTGAGGAGAAAATACAGAAGAAGAATTTTTGTTACCTCACATTGAGAACAGACTGCACAACCAAAGACCATTTTTTTTTCCCTCTGAGCAACATGTCCTCTCTCCTCACTATCCATGAGTCTTTAAAACTACCATTAACTTTAATACACCTAAAGGAGCATGCACATGCATTATCTTGACCACCTTTTGTGCACCCCCTCACAACCTCTCAGCCTTACCTACAGCTCATGTCAACATACCTCTGCAGGTGTGTGCTGCCTGCTGCTTCCTGCAGCCAGGCTTCAACAGAGGCACTGATGCCTGGAGGAGCCCACTTTGTATTCATACATGTGCAGCCCAGAAATGTGGAGAAGTCAAAGTTCCACTAGGCAACACTCAACCATGGGAGAACAGGAACCAGAGAATAAAAACATTTCCCTTTTCATCCCACAGGTAGACAGTTCTAGATTTATCTCATAAGGTTCTGCAGAAGGTGCCAGAAGGATCACGCCCTAATGGCCCCCAGAAGCTGTCCACATCGTGATGTATGGTTGGCTTTGCTCCTTCTCTGTTCCAATCTCTGAATCCTGGCCTCCTGCTTCCTGAGATCACTTCCCAAATAAGCTATGTGAATGCAAACCCATGTCTCAGGTTAACACACACACACTCACATATAATCATAAGAAGCATTATGCTTAAAGGACAATAGTAAATGTTAAAATACAATGACGATTCCTGGTGCCTGCCCACGTTAAAAAAAAACAAACATAATGAATATTACCAAGCATATTACAAAGTAATGTTTATAATACAATGATTGATTTCATCCTCTTAATTTTATGTTTCAAAGTCCAAATTGTTTATACAGAGAATTCCCAGGTTATGCCTGAGGATTATTGACAACCATATAACTTTATTTTCTCTGTCTCTCTGGATTTTAGTTTCTTTTAAAATCTCCAGATAAACAATAGTAATTTATTAATCCCTCAATATTTCATCAGCCTATGATTCAGAATCATTTGCAAATTTTAGAAAATATACTAGGTTAACATGAAACAATTCAATTGTTGATTTAAAGAATCTGTAAGAGAAATATGGTAACCAAACATTATCTACGGTGGAATAACTGTATGTCTACATAACTTGCAATATTACGTAAACATTACATAAGCTCCAGTAGGACAAGAAGCAATTTTAGAAAATACTGATACTTTAACATAATGCAAGTTGGTAAAGTAATCATGTTTACAGTTGGCATAAACTTAAATATTAGTACAAATAATAACAATAGGGAATTTTGGAAATTCCACTTAATTTTGCTGTGGGGGAAGGGTTAAATAACTAAATGCAAAGTCTTACAGGAACTAAGATAGCATATTTGCATTTTTATTTTCTACTCTTCTAAAATCAGGAAGAAGAGTTACAAATCATCTTTTAAGTAAAATTTAGAATACAATTTATTTTATCAAAGGGGTTGCCTTGACAGCGAGTATTAAGGGCACAAGCATTAGCATTTAATTTTTTTGTATTTATTCCACTTTACATCCGCTTGAGAGCTTTGCCTGTAAAGCTCAAAACTGATAAGGCTCACTGTTGCAAAACACCTGGGGGAGAAATAAGGCAGAAGTCCCTCTGATAATGGATGTACAGGGGCAAGATTAGACGGCTTCTACTTCCGTGTTTTCCCTCTCCTCCCCCAACTCCGAATCACCCACCACAGCTGATCGCAAAGCCTCATCTGCTCCCCTCGACCCGTCTTGCTGAGGGCTTCGATTATAAGTGTTTGAAATGAATTCCACAACCGGGAAGGATCGCACAAAACACATTCGTCCCTAGAGCCTGATCTTAGTCTTGAGCTCAGCGATTCTCAGGGACCCACCCAGATTAAGAAGCCGGGATTTAGAGTGGCGGGATTGTTGTGCTTTTATAACCAGGAGCGTGAAGGGTGCAGCCCTTGTCCAGACCCATCGGACTCCTCCGGGAGACCGACCACGGAGTCTGCGCGGTTAGCGTGTCCTAGCCTGCCACTGGCGAGCCGAGCATTCAGCCCCCATAGCCGCTAGGGGGCGTGCTGCGCGCGTCAGCCCCGCTCTTTCTAAAGGCCGAGCGCCTCGCACACATCGGGTTGTTGTTTCCTTTGACTTGGGAAAGACGTAGGTCAGCCCCACAAAATAAAGGGAAAACTCACTCGCAGAGACTAAAACTGAGAAGGTGAAGGAGCAATGGTGGAACATGTACACGTTGTCAATTACCCATATGACTCTCCAGCCACTAAACAGGGACCACATTTGGCAGGACCAAATTGCTCTAGAAGGGAACTCTGAAGAGGAAATGAGGGAGGCTGGGGGTGACCAGCAGGAGAATTCAAATGGAGACTGCACTGAACCCTTAGTGCTGTCCTGTGCAAGAGCAGGAAAAGGAAATCCCACAGCCCACAACCGTGGGAGAAAGTACCCGGCCCCTGCTGCCCACCAGTCGCTTGGCAGAGTAGATCGAGGGTGTCCTTACATTTATTTTACAGAATATAATTCTCTAAACCTCAACTAGAAGTCCTAGCACCAAAGGGTTTCATACATGACCAATCTTTAGCCCCATCTGCATTTTTATTTTGTAACTCAGCAGGGACACTGAAGCCCCTAGACCCGAGTTAGATCGTCTTTCTTCCAAAAAAGGGCTTTGATTTAAAACGAGAATGGTGCTCAAATGTATATTAATAACCTAGTTTATTTTCCAAGACTATTTACATATTTTATTTTTATAAGAATGTAAAATGTACCTTCTACCTGAAGGCTTATTAATCAATCGAGTATTTTCATTTTTTTTCCTTGAAAGTCATTTTCTAAGTAAAAAGCCATTGAAAGACTTACCCTTTTGAAGACAAGTTTCTTTCATTTGTTTAAATGTATTAACATAAATTAGAGAGTGCAATTTACAGCTCAAGTCTCTTTGTAAACATGGTGTTCTGAGAGCTGGGAGGTTTTCTTTTGTTTTCTCTCAGACTGGAGTGTTTTTTATAAAGAGCTAGCGCATTTAAAGTACTGGCGGTGGGACTTGATTTCTTAATTTTCCCTCCTGAGAGACAGTGTGTCCCTTTATCTTAGATTTATATAAATGCTCTCTTGAAATCAATACATAAAGGAAATCCACTGAGGTTGAGAGACTTTACAGCTGTATTTTCTACAAACCTACAGAGGTGTAACTAATTCAAAGGTATCTTTGAAATCAAACTGATTCCTTTGTCGTATGTATTTTTTTGTCCAGACCAATCCTCCAGGAACAAACAAGCTAAAATATCTACCATACTGAAGTTCTACAATCCTCCTAGCTTCCCTACTCCAGTACCTCAATTTATACAGGCAAATCTCTCGCTCAAACAGCAGAAGAATGCTGAATTATTGTACAATCTGGATATTGAACAGCGGTATTTATTTCCTAAGGAATAAAAAAGCAGGCATACTTCCAGAAGAAATACACGCAACCTCCCTGAGTTTCCCTGAACCTTCATATTTATCCTCTAGGGGGCATTACATGCCCATTTCTGGGGGGAAACAACCTTCTCTGGTCCAGGAATTTTACCTCTCGAAGCCTCCAGGGAAAATTCACTTAGCTAGGCCTTAATTTGAACAGAAGGAAAATACCCCGGCTTCAAATCAGATACAATTCTAACATGGAAACTGGAAACATTCATTCCAAGAGACAGACATGCAAGCACCCTTCCATCGAACTGACTGCTGGCAGCTCACAGATAAGACTCCACCTGGATTCATACCCAAGAACATCTGGCAAAAGCCACAGACAAAAATTTACAACAAGAGGAAACAGAAAAGTGCAGTTTCTCATTTCCTGACGCTCTATAGATGTTCTCAGCCAGCTGCTCTTTAATGTCTTCGTTTTGAGCTGCTTAGAAACAGATCTCAGAGACAGACGTCCTCCAGTGAGACCCAAACCGAGTGTCATAGCCTGGGTCCACCACCAAAAACAGAGGCTGGGGCAAAGCGTCGCCTGAAGGGAATTTATGTGGGAGGTGATCCCAGAGCCCAGGAGTGAGGAATGACTCAGTACCCAGAAAACAGGGACACCGGCCACTGGAGGCTGAGGGGTTTTCCCATAAGCAAGACTTTCAGTGCTGAAATTGGGACAAGTGGGTCACCATAGGAACTGGGGAAATAGACCAGAGAAGGGAAATTCCAATGCGAGTGTGGGTTACACTCCAGAATGTTCCACCTGAAGGACAGAAGTGGGACGCATTTATCTAGAAGTGGGACGCAGTTTCAGTCCCCAACTAGTCAAATATTTCCCATTGGGGTGTTAATTCCTCCCACATTTAGGGTTCCCACAGGTGCCCCCCCACTGCGGCTTCACTCACAGGGCAGAAAGTGAGGGAAACACAAGGCAGCTGAGGCGCAGCTCCACCAGGACATGCCTGCACGTGTCTGGTTCTTCAGCAACAGCTGGAGTCAAAACTGGGCTGACCCGGAATGAGGCAGTGCGCGGGAAGCGGCCGATAGACGATCCTTAATTTTGTCTCCCTTTAGTTGTATTTGAGCTCAGCATAGTGCCACCAATCTCTGCTATTAGCTTCCCAGTAGTTTGTATCATTTAAATGAGATGAAATCCTCAAACTCTGTTTTAATAAGAAATCCAGCGAAGTCGGTGTTTGGGTGTTTTTTTTTTAACCTCACATAATTAGAGGAAGATGGTCTTTGTAACTTCCCCCCAAAACTGAGATGTTGACTTAAGTGTCATTTCCAGTGTAAAACAGTAACTAAGACAACTCATCAAAATCACAGGCTATTTAGAGGTTAAGGCCTATTGTCATAAGGAACAACCTCTGGGTGTTAGGTCTGGAGAACACGGTGCCTTCTCCCCAGGACGTGGCCTACCCCTGGCAAATATTTCAAACAGCTCTCCCACCCTAGCCTGCGCCTTCTCACACTCTCGTAACTGCCCTCTTGTATAACCCCCATTACTCCAGCCTCCATGCAAGATTGAATGGCAGAGACCATGATAATCCTGCACGCTTCAGGCAGCACACAAATTTTAACTTTACCAGTGAAGCACTGCCAACTCCTAACTTAACCCCCTAATTCTGTAAGCTAGACCATAGAAACTTACCTAACTCTTGCCCCCAACCCCCACCCTTAAGCCATAAAAAACCCTATCCCCTGCCACCTCCAGGCGGCCATTTCTCTCTTGAAGCGCTGCCCGGCGGCTCTGTTTCTCCCAGAAATAAAGCCTTTGCCTGAACTCCTTGTCCCACCTATTCCAGGTGAGTTTGCCTTCCAATGGGCAACAACCTCTTATGTCCAGGAGACAGGTAAACTCCTTTTTGGGAATCATATTTGCAAGGACGATGTATTTGAAAAGTTTCTGTAGTTCTTTTAAACTTTTTATTATTTTTCAGAAATGAAAGTAGAAAGACTAGTACAATGAATTTCCTTGTACCCGTTACCCGGCTTCACCAACCATTATCTTTCTGCCATTCTTTTCCCAGACCCTCTGTTGAGAATGCATGTAGCAGCAAGCAACAGAAAACCTAATTATGTTATCTTAAATAAAAGCACTGTTTGTCTCAGAAAAACTAAAGCCTAGAGATTGGCAGTTCAGGGCCAGTGTAGACTTGAACAAGGTCTGTAAAAATTCAGCTCCTCTATTGTTTTGTTCCTCTATACTTAGACTGAAATTGCAAGATGGCTGCTAAGCCTCTAGAAATTGCATCCTTTTTCCCTTGTTTCTTTTGAAAACCTTTCCCGGAAGCTCCATCCAAAACGTTTATTTACACCTCTGACTAGGACAGGGTCATATGATCTCTGTTTACTGCCAGGGCATGTGGGGACATGAGAAATTTCAGCTGGGGACACAGCTGTCCCGAACAAAATCAGGGTCCTGTTAGTAAGGAAGACGGGGAGAGAGGCTAACAGGTAGGCGTCCAGCAGTGCCTGCCACAATGCCTTCTCGGCCCCTGCCCCTTTGCCCATGCTTTTCCTTCTGCTTCAGATGCCTTCCCCTCCCTTGACTGCCCAACTTATTCATTTATTTAACAAATATTTCTTTAACACTCACTATCTTCCAGTCCCAACCCCAGGTTCTGGGGCTCTAAAGAAAAATAAGAAATAGTCCTCACTCTTGAAGAGTTCCTGAGAAGCCAATACACCACATCTCAACTTGATAAATCCAGAGTAACACAAACAAATCATTTAAAGTAACCACAAAAAACCAGAAATGGCTAAAAGGGGTTGCCTCTGGAGACCAGAAAGGCAGGAAGGTGTAGAACTGGGGACTGTTGATACCATTTTAAGCTCATATGCACTGCTTTCTTTTTTTTCTACCTTGTGCATGCTTAAGTTTGATAAAATATATAAATAATTCTGAAAAATAATACTGCAATAAATATCTCTGTGCATCAAGAACTGTTGCCATTTTGGATTATGTGTTCACGATATATTAATAAAATTTCAGTGCTAAAGTTTCCTGATACAAGTTTGTTTCCAGTAAGTTTGCAGAATGGTCGTACCATTTAAGTGGAATGGCATATGTAGAGTACCAAGCACACAGCAGGCAGTCAGTACACATTAGTTAGAAACAAATAAATATCCAGTGTTTGGTCCAAATTCCAACCCTTTCCCAACAGCTGCCACAAAGAAGGATAGCCCTCTTAATAACTTTTCTTTGGTCTTTTGCTAATACAAATAGTACTGCAGTGAATAGCCTTGTGCCAATGGCAGTTCAGGATTTTTGCCAGTGTATATTTGGGATAGATTCCTAGAAGTGAATAAATGCATATATAATTATGCTAGATATTGCCAAGTTCCCCTCCATAGGGGCTGTACCACTTTGTACTTCCATCAGCAATGCACATGCGTGCTTTTTCCTCACAGCCTCATCAAGAGAAATTATTGTCCAACACTGGGATTTTTACTGATTTGATGCATGGGAAATGCGCTCTCAGGTAGTTTGAGTTTACATTTCTCCGACTAATACTTCATATTTCCCTCAGCCACCACCCATTCTAAATTAGCCTCGCTCTTAGCACTTCAGTTGCCTAGGAGGTGATCCAAACTTTTGTTCCTGAGGGGTCTGAGTTCTTGGTTGTCTTATCTTTATAAGATGATGTTGCCCATTCAGTGTAATCACAGGACACAGAAGCACCAAGAGGAATCCTGGGAAATCCCGTGAGCTCCAGACATTCTGATTCTGGCCCCCATTAAGTGTCAGCAAACCCTGTCTTCTCATGAAAATGAGGGTGAATTACCTTGCCAGCATAGCAAATCCATTCTTTGTCTTCTGAACCGCCGGTATGGAGGTCCAAGAGTGACAAGATAGCAGTGGTAACTTCAGGTTAAGTGGAACGCTACTGCATCCCTCTATGGAAAAGCTCCTTCCCTCCCCAGGAATTGGGATTTCTATCTAATCTAACTTAAAGTTGTAGGGAGACAAAGCAAACAATTTGCAAGTGGGTCACTGGAAATGATGGCAAGGGGGGCATTCCTCCTTCTATCCCTTGGTTCCTGGACCGCTGTCTCCCAGCTGATAGAGCCCTAGCAACACATAACAGCCATTGTTTCAATGCATATGCCACACCCTCCAGGACAGCCTCTGACCCCCAAAGAGGTCATCCCCAGGTTAATGCCTTTGCTAAGCCTTCTGGTAGGTACTTCCAGGTGATATATTCTATATAGGATTTGTCTCACCTCCTTTACCACAAAATGGGACCTGGGGCTAAGGCAATGTGAGTCTGAGCTCTATGTCACCTATGAAGTAAGATCCTGAATCTATAGAGTTTATCTTCCATCCTCTGCTATATAAATGTCATGCCTTACTAGGACATCCATAGACATGCCATATGCCTGTTTACCTGATCCAAGAAGCAAAATGCCAACAGGTGTTCTCCAGACTGTCAAGGTGATCGTGGTCTCTGCAGACAATATTGTGACACAGCACAGGAAAATTGGCATAGCTTTGGGGAACAACCGTGAGTGTGTACTCCAACTCTTCCCATATAAGTGTGATCTGTTTTTGTCTTTCCTTAGTAATGTGTATTGAAAAGAACACATTGGTGGAATTAAAGCCAAGTGCCAGAGGCTGTGCTGATCTGTTCCAATAAACATACTCCATCCGGTGTAAGAGCTGCATTAGAGGCTATCAATTGGTGGATCTTGATGGTTATCACATCATCCAACATGACCCAAATGATTTTTGCATATACTAATATATGTGACTTACATGGATGATATAATGGGGACCCACACTTCTGTATCCTTTACATCTTTAGGGGTCAAATTAACTTCTGAGCCCAAACAAACCACTCACCTTCATTTCAGGAAGTAAATAAATGATTTCAGTTTAAGCTACTAAATTTTGGGTGCGATCGACATGCAGCAAAAGCTAATTGATACAGATGAAAATGGAGGTTGGGAATTTAGAAGAGAGCTCTGGACAGGGAATGTAGTTTTAGGGATCACAAGGTGGTAACTGAAGTCAAGGGACTGGATGAGACTGCCCTGGGAAATCATGTAGGGGGAGAACTGAGACCCCCAAACTCAATATTACCAGACAGGGTTCCATGAATCCTACCTCAGTGAAGGGCACCACTAGCTACCCAGGCTCCAAAGCTGGAGATTGGACCTTTAGCAGCATATACATCTCGCCTTTCACATTTTGGCTCTGCCAGTCTCATTTCTCTCCATTAGGCACCCTACACTCCAGTAAAGATCAAACCTTTTCATGCTCACCAAAATGTGCGATGTTCTCTTCCCACCACCATGCCATTGCCCACACACTTTCCTCTATCAGGAACAACTTCCCAGCCATTCTTCATATATTTAACTGCCGTTGCAAATCTCTTATATTGCAAACCACAGGCAGGCTTCCCTGACCACCGTCCAAGAAGAAGTTAAGTTCTCCTCTTCCTAAATCCTTCTATGCACACCCATCATACCACACGACACTGAGACAATTGATTTATCTCTGTCAGCCCTTTACAGCCTCCCCACAAGACTGTGTGCTCCTAAAGTGTATAGATTATACTTTTTATATCTATATACGTCTGTATTTCTGCATAATCAAGAGTTTAGGAAGTTTGCCTAGGAACAAATAAATCTAAGGGGGGTTCTGAATGACGTGGGAATTTCAACATAGTCTGAGTTCCTGACACGTCTGATCTTTTTTTAATCTTTTCCTTCTATAAAGTATAAAGCAATCACTGTTGATTGGCTAAGGCAAACCTCATTCTCAAATGCCTTTTCCTTTGTCCACCTTAACTGGAGAGACTGAAGAGCTTAAAGAGCTGTTTTCCCAGGCACTCTTGTATTAATGTGTACCCATGTAACATAGGATGACCAATAACAAGGAGCACAAGTCTGCTAGAGGCTTCTAGGAAAGCTAGTGCCTTTCTGATCAAAAGGGCACAAGCTGGCACCAAACTGTTCTCTCATTCTTCTGTCTGAAATGCAAATGTGAAGGCTGAAACCTCACCAGCCATCTTGGACCATGAGGCAACAAGCTAACATGCCAAGGGTGGCAGAGCAGAAACCCATAATGAATATGAGTCTGAAGGCGTTCCAGAAGCCCTGCCCCCACCTTGGGCTGCCAGCCTCCAGACGGCTCGTTATGTCAGATAATTAAATGCAACTGCTTGTCAGGGTTTCTACCATAGAGCAGATAACATTCCTAACTGAGAGAGAATGCACAAGCAGCAGGAACTAACTGCCAGCACAGTGCTCCAAGTCAGGTCATGCTGGATCCAGTGTTAAAGATAAATCTAACAATTAACGAATACATAGACTTCTTTTTCCAGCTCAGCTCTTGGTGCTGTGGGGGAGTCTTGGAAACAGGAGATGTAGCCTCTGTTCTTAAAGTGTTTACAGTCAAGTGGGAGGTGGTCTGATGAGACAGCACGCTGAACAGCATGTAGTTAAGTGGTGGATTTGGTACAGCTCGGAGGAGGAGAGGGAGCTTGGCAAAGGTGAGGTGCCTTCATGGGGAAGGCTTCTTGGGAGGATGAGGGACTTGAACAGGGCCTCAAAAGAAGAATAGGATTTATTGGCTTTTCAGTCGCAGGTAGATGATTTCTCCCAGGAGGGTCAAGTGAGCTAAAGGGGGTAAATTGCTGGCCAGCCTCCTGCACACAGCAGAGGCTCATTAAGTATTAATGCCCTTCTGATCCTTAGCATACTTCAGAGAAATGTTTTTCTCCCTCTCAGATGCACCTATACAACAAATACTTACTGCGCCTTTACTATGGGTGAGGGACTGCTCAACGTGACTGATCACACTGTGGGAAGAACATTCACCACCCCTGGCTCCCTTTTAATGAGGGGCACAGATGATAAACAAGCAAAAGGCAAACCCAGAGAGCTGGGAAAGCAGGCTTAACAAACTTTGAAGTGAGCAGCTTCCTTCCTGTCTTTTAGAACTCGGCCTTCCCAGATCGTTTACACATCTCAGTAGGCTTCCTGGAGGACACAGAAAATAGGGGTCTGGGAAGGGATCCCCCCTGTGGGAGCCGTGTGCAGATCCCCCACCCACAGCCCACCCCTTTGTTTCCTCAGCCTCTGAGCCTCTCCTGGGCCTCTCTACCCACCCAGGCTAATGATCCTTGGACCACACCCCCATCTTCCATTCCTCATGAAGCTGATGGTGTGTGCACCACAGCTTAACTTCATATGCCGGGAGGAGTTCTCTCCTTTGCACAGCGCCATCGCCCCCAGCCTGTACACTCTGCTCACACCGCTCAGCTCTGCTTCCACCCCCTCATCTGAAGAGCCCTTCCCTTCCTCCTCTTCCCAGAGAACCAACCCCTCCTCATCATCACACAGTTGTTCATGCCAAACTGGGACCCTCCAGAGAGTGAAAGGGGACAGAAATCCTAGAATGAGCTGAGACTCAGCATCAGGGCATTGAGAAAACCTTCTCGACCAAAATGGGGAAGAGTGAAATGAGACAAAATAAGTGTCAATGGCTGAGAGATTCCAAACAGAGGCGAGAGGTTATCGTGGAGGTTATTCTTATGCATTAAATAGATATCACCTTGTTAGTCAAGATGTAATGGAGAGGCTGGAGGGAACTGCCTGAAAATGTGGAGCTGTGTTCTAGTAGCCATGTTTCTTGAAGATGATTGTATGATATAGCTCTCACAGTGTGACTGTGTGATTGTGAAAACCTTGTGTCTGATGTTCCTTTTATCTACCTTGTCAACAGATGAGTAAAACATATGGAATAAAGATGAATAATGGGGAACAAATGTGAAAATAAATTTAGAGTGAAATGCTGGTGATCGGTGAGGGGGAGGGGTGAGGGGTATGGTATGTATGAATTTTTTTCCGTTTTCTTTTTATTTCTTTTTCTGAATAGATGCAAATGTTCCAAGAAATGATCATGATGATGAATATGCAACTACGTGATGATATGTGAATTACTGATTGTATATGTAGAATGGAATGATCAAAAATTACAAATGTTTGTGTTTGTTTGGTGGTTTTTTTTGGTATTTAAAAAAATTTTTTTTTAATTAAAAAAAAAAAGATGGGCATTTTTTCCCATGTGTGTATTTACCATCTATCTTTAGCAAGAAAAAGGTTCTATATGCCCACCCCCACCACCCCTGTAGAAGTCTCCTCAGTTCTCAGGGGCTTGTAGGGTGACCTGTTTGCCAAGGACTAGGGGATTTCCTGGGGTGCAGCACTACCAGTGTTAAAACTGGGACATTCTCAGGCAAACTGGGACAAGTTGGTAACTGGCTAAGAATGGATCGATGACACTGCCTAACTCAATTACCGGATAGGGGAATGGAATTACCATGCCTGGTTAGACTAATCAAGATTTATACCTTGATTTGGCATGATGGAAAAGTTTTGTCATTGGATGGTGGTGATGGTAGCACAACTGTGAACATATTTAACAGCACTTAATTATATATTTGAATATGGAAGAAAGGAGAAATTTTAGGTTGTATATATGTCACCGGAATAAAAAATTTTCCATGGATGGTAAAACACCAAAAGTGAACCCTAAGGTAAACCGTGGACTATAGTTAATAGTACAATTACAAAAATGTACTTTCATCAATTTTAACAAATGTACCACACTAATACAAGGTATTAATAATTGGGTGGTGTGCCGGTTTGAAGCTGTTTTGTACCCCCAGAAAAGTCATGTCCTTTTTCCTGACCCAATCTTGTGGAGGCAGCCATGTTGTTTTAATCCTGATTTAATATTGTGGGGTGAAAATTTTGATTGGATTGTCTCTATGGAGATATGACACACACAGCTGTGGGTGGGGCCTTTTGATTAGATTGTTTCCATGGAGATGTGACACACCCAATTGTGAGTGTGACCTCTTGATTAAATGGAGATGTGACTGCCTATTCAAGATGGGTCTTCATTAGTTTACCGGAGTCCTTTAAAAAGGGATACATTTTGGAGAAACCTGGAAAACAGAAGTGACGGGGCTGACAGATTTGCAGACATCTGGAGATGCTAAGAGGGAGTGGATGCCTATACCCAGAAGTTTGGAGATGCAGAGCCCAGCAGATGTCACCATGTGCCTTCCCATGAGATGCCAAACAAACCAGAACCCAGAGTTCTGTCCTGGAGTAACTAAGCGAAGGCCCACAGAAGCTTAGAGAGGAAACCACTGGTGTAACAAGCTGGAAGCAACACAACCAGGAACAAGGACCTCAGATGCCAGATGTGCCCTCCCACGTGACAGATCTCAGCCTTCCTTGAGTCAAGGTATCTTTCTCTGGATGCCTCAGTTTGGACATTTTTATGGCCTTAGAACTGTAATATTGTAACTTAATAAACTTTTAACTTAATAAATTCTCTTTATAAAAGCCATTCCATTTCTGATATATTGTATTCCAACAGCATTAATAAACTAATACAGGTGGTATATGGGAATCTTGTATTTTATGCATGAGTTTTCCATTAACTTATAACTTTTCTAATAAAAAATAAAATTAAATTTAAAAAATTTATACAGTGAGGCTAGAGTGGGGGTAGAATAATGAACATTCTTACAGTGAAGAAGAGGAGGAAAGTCTGTGCATAGGCAATTAATAGGGTGACCTTATCAGTAAGGATAAAGTCACATATGATAGTGCCTTACATAGAGAACCAACAATAGAAACTTTTTAAAAAGAAATTACTATGTTTGCAAAGCATTGTACTAATGGTGTTACATGCATTATGTCACTATATCCATACATCTAGGAGTCAGGGATATAAATCCCATCTTAGAGATGTTCCTGAGACACAAAGAGGTTACATGTCTTGCCCAAGGTCACAAAACTAGAAAGATCCAAGTCTGTCTGACACCAAGTTATCTCTTAACCTCTCTACCCCACTGCCTCCTAGAGCCTTACAGCAAATGTTAATTTCTTTCCTTTAAATCTCCAGCACCTGGCACAGGGCCCAGCATATGGCAAGCATTTATTAAACATTTTTGAACGAGTAGATGGTAATACCTGACATTCCTGCAACCATTATGGTTTACAAAGAACTTTTGCCTGAACTCAAGATCTTTTCTCTCAAACCCAGTCCTCTTCTAGGGTTCCTTCTCTCAGAAAATGGCACCAACATTTAGCCAGTCCCACAAACCAGAAACCAAATAGTCATCCTCGTTCTTCTCTCTCCCCTCCATGTATCAAGCCTAACCCACCACTAAGAGTATCTCTCAAATCCATGCATTTCTCTCTATCTTCCATGACCCTGGTCCAAGGGACTATGTGATGATTTGTGATGATCATATTCTCACCTGGACTGCTACGAGAGCTTCCTAATTGGTATAGCACCATACCCATCTCCCAGGCTCTCCTCCAAGCTGCAACCAAAGTGGAGGTTTCAGTTTCTAACGAGGTTACCCCTTCTACTTACAACCCTAACTAGATTTTAATTTCTTTTAGGATGAAGACCAAATTCCTTAATATGGCCTGGCCTCTGCTTCCTCCCTTGCCTCAATTTACACATAATCTCCTCTCTCTTGTACTCTCCCAGTCCTACACAAACACACACACACACACACGTAAGCGCAAACACAGGTCTTCTTTTGAGTACTTTCATCTTGTGTGTTTGCTTCTGCTGTCCCTCTCTCTTTGCCTGTTTACCTCTTAACTCACCTCAGGTCTTAGTCCAAGCATCCCTTCTTCTAGATTCCCTGGCCACCATGCCCATGTAAAATCCCCTATGATAAGCTCCTATAGAGCCATCTACTTCTCCTTAATGGCCCAGTTGGCCAATTGCCATTTTGGATTTGATTATGGGTTTGTATGATGAATGTCTATCCCTTAATTGCATAGGCAAGTCTATAAACTTGGTGTCTGTTTTTTTTTGTTTTGTTTTGTTTTGTGTTTTGTTTTTAATCTCTTTAGCCTTTTCCAAAGCCCAGCCAAGGCTAGCACATAGCCTGTTACCAATTAACAGGTATAATTAATTACCATTTCCTCCAGGTTACTCCCTCGGGGCAGAGTCTCCATCTCCCCGCTGGGACTGAGCTCAGGGTTGGACTTGGGGAAGTATGTAATGACAGTTCTGTGACTGACCGGTGGTTACATGGTTGACAGGGTTAGCAGTGCTTGTCAGAGACAACCCATAATGGAGTGAGGGAAGCAGAACAGGAAAAGGGCAACTGCTGAGGAACGATGGGGTTTAAGGTCAACTCCAGTCTTGGCCTGATGGGAGAAGGAGGGTAAGGAACATAAATGATAAATTGTACTGAGGAGTCTACACCTCAAGGCAAGCGGCCAGACTTTTGCACGTAGGTCCCAGATGACCTGGACTGAGCCACCATACTTTTAACTGGACCTTAGACAAATGTTTGATAATGGCGGTCAGCTCTTCCCCGCCTCCCTTCAACTCTGAGGGACTCTTGCCCCTGGCTTGGCCACTAATCCAGAATGCCATAATTTCCTCTCTTCAACAGAAGTCTCCTCTGTCTTTTCTGTGTCTGAGACCGAAGTCTTATTCCTGGTACTTCCTTTCTGACCCTTTTCCCATTGCCCAAGGATGAAGTTTTGCTCCCTTGTTCCTGTAAATGCATCTTTACGAAACCCTGCATTTCAGACCGCTGGTAACTGTGACAGTGGTCAACGTCTCTCAGGCCTTTTGTCATTTATCCTCCAACCACCTCAAGAGAGTTTATTATCCCTATTTTATAGATGAGAACATTGAGACACCGAGTAGTTAAGTTCCTCACACAAAGCCACATAGCAAGGAAGTGGAAGAGCAGGGAACTTCAACCAAGTCCGGCTGATTCCTTAACCACTGCACTCTACTGCCCCAGTGCTGCCCTTGGTGGGATATCTCCCAGCAGTCAAGACGGTGCAAGTAAGTTCATCTAGCAACTTAGAAGGTTGTCAGGAAAAAAATGCTAAGAGGATAAGAGAGGACACAAATAGGGGGTTTACACTTTTGTCACAAGGAGGACCCAGGGATGTGGAGTCACTGAGCATATGAGAAGATGAAAACAGAAGCATGGAGGCAGTTTGGGGTGACATTTCTTTAGGGAGTAGTTTTCCATTGTTGATTTTTTAAATGGATTTGATGATAATATAATATAAATTCAGCTACTTCCCTCTGTCCTACTTTTAAATGCCCCAATACTTACGAATATCATTTTGCATGCCAAGCCTACCTGTGTCCTGGAAGCCAGTTTGTTTTGATTGATGCCAGTTCTGGCCACGCAAGCACAATTCCACTGCAAACATGATTGCCTCTAATGGGAGCCTGCCTGTTTGTCATGCAGGCATAGCTTTACAGAGCAGACTATTTTCTTCAGCTGAATGAGGTAACTCTGCCATAGTCATGGTCACCACAAAGCTTTTCCTCAAGCTATGCAGGCCAACTCCAGAACTCCTCGGAAATAGTCACTCAGATTGGACTTGTAATAATAATGACTAACATTTTGTTTAAGCATTCAATGAATTTTTGTTGATTGCCTGCTCTGCCTTACGCTCTGTTTGGGTGCTAAGGATATAGAAATAAACCAGACTCAGTCTCTCCCCTCAAAGGGCTCATAAGGATTGAAGGTGACAGACCATTACAACCAGTGGGATCAATACCTTGAGATCACTGTATCAGTCAAAATTCCTCATTGTATATATCAGAATCCACACAGGTTTAAGCAGAAGGAACAAAGAAACAAGGCCAGGGAAATGTGACCAGCCAAAATGCCTAACCACACCACAGGAATTTTCTAGTAGAAGAAAACATCACCCTGCCACCTGTTGCTTGGTCCCTATTTGAGGGGCTAGATATTAGAAACCCCTCCATGGCTGCCCCTAGAACACGCAGACTCCTCCACACAGCTGTTGGCTAGATGGTCCCACCTGTGCACAGTCACCAAAGCCCCTTACACACTTCCACCTCCACGTCTTATCAGGGTATCTTCTTGATGGAGCCTAGGTCACAGGCGAAACCAAGCTGTGGTCTTGAATGTCTTTTAGTTTTCCAATCTCTATAACATGGAAAGACTATCTAGAAGGGACTGGGTAATTGGCTATTTGTATCTGGAGTTCGGGAAAAGGTTGTGGGCAAGTGATCTGTGCCAGCTCCCAGAGGATTCACCCAGGTACAAAGATTAGTAAGAATGACGACTTAGACCAGATACAAGAATGCTCCTGCTTTGGTTCAATACAGAAACAGCAAATAAGCTGGCAAAGATAAAGATACAAGGGTGAAAATGGTTCCCTGATGCATCCCTGACTCCTCATACAGGTGCGCTTGAAGTCCAATGGCCAAAGCAAAGGGTCAGAAATTCACCAGGAAAGGGGAAACCTGGCTGCTGACCAGTTACACTTTATTCTTTGGGGCTGAGAGGAGAGTCCACATTGGTGCTCATCCATCTATTTACTACATAAAGGGGATTCTTTGCCATGCAAATGATAACTTCTGTGCCCCCTTTCACTGCATCATCAGGCCTGCAGTACTCGACCGACCGTCACCCTCTACAACCAGAGCTATGGATTTAGAGTGACCAAGATCATCAGTGATGGGTCTCAAAATTGATGGCTAAAAGTGGGGTTGGAGGGAGGAGAGCTGCTATATTAAAGCTTCCTATGACTTTTTTATTATTATTATTCTCTTACTCTTTTTTACACTTATGATATCGAGATAGAGGCAAAATTCACTTCTGGGAACAGACTGATCAGCTGTTCGGAGCAAAATGGTTTAATAGAAATTTTGATTCTTCAGTGGTAAGGCCAAAATCTTATTTTGACATGGAGAAGTTCTAAACAATGATATGCTGATCTGCTCTATAATAAAATGTAGGTGTTGACAGAGAGGCAGACTTTATACTAGAGAGACAGAGGGAAAGTTCTTCATTCTCACCAGGTGCCAGACAAGATGAGGGGAAGCCATGACTCCAGGAAGGAGACCTGGAAGGGGACGCATCCTTGGTGACAGCTCAGGAGCAAAGGAGGGAGACTGCCACCAGTACCCTTCTCCTCTCCCAGAGAGGAGCGAGTGTGAACCCTGGCACAAGAATCTAGTGGTTTATTTAAAACATTTTCCCCAACCCCGAATTAGTATTTCTCTTCTCTTATCCTAGGAATTTCAATAAAATTTTATAGAACTCTTGGCATGCTTTGAGAGAATTGCAGGAAGTGCCCTTTTCCGTACTTGACGAAGAGTGAAACAAAGAAAGAGAATATCATCACGGATTCAAGAAAGACTAGGACTCCAAGCAGAATAAATACAAAGGTCACACCAAAACACATATGGTAAAACTGCGGAAAACCAAACAAAGGAGAAAAGTCCTAAAAGCAGCCAGAGAAAGAGACACGATACTTTCGGAGGAACAATAAAAAAACAGAGAGCTGACTTCTCAGCAGAAACAGTGTTAAGTCAAAAGAGAACTGGGCGAGACTTGGGGGAAGATGGGGGAGTTGGGAGCCTCAGACTCAGTCCTTCTACCAGAACAACTATGAACCTGGCAGGAACTGTTTGAAACAACTGTTCGGGGACTCCAGAGGCTACAGGAACCCTGTACAATATCCAAGGCAGAGTAGGAGGAAGAGGCTGATAAACTATGGGATAGAAACAGTGAGTTGCACTCTCCAAGGGGTGGCTGCCAGGGTCTACCCCCCCACTTTCACACCAGGCCACCCTGGGGTCCACTCTCTGACTGACTCCTTGGGAAGAGAAAGGAAATAAAAATCCTCTTCCCCAAGAACAGGGGTGGGCATGGCAGGTCACTGATCCTGGCTTTTGATTAGCAAATTGGGATCACTGGATCCCAGCTCTGAGCTAGGGTTGTATTGTGACCCAACAAGGGTGGCAGGAGCCATTGTCTCAATCATACCCCCAAACAGGAGCGGGCCAGGTAGAGATTTAAAGATGCAGGGCTCCTCATCTTTAAATCATCATCATCTGGAGCTTCCTCAGGGCTCCAGAAGACAGTTAGCAGAAGGGCTGTGTTTGCTGGGTAGGCCAGGAGAGTACAAATTTGGGGAGCCATCAAATAGGTTTTTGGCATCCTTCCTAAGACCCTCCCCCAGGCACTTTTGAGCCCACCTGCACCCCCTTCCTGGGTCCCTGACCCTGTTTGGCTGGGAAACACTGCTTTGGGTGACCCTTCTCCCAGAATTTGCACTCCAGACAAAAGCAGCTAGAAACAATGAAAGAAGTGTAAAAAAATTATAGCGACAAAACAAACACAGTCAGAACAGATCAAGATTCCGGGAGAAGGCACAGAGGAAAGGGAGCTTTCTCCTGGAGGGGAAACAATGGCACAAAAACAGCAAACTTAAAAATTGTACCACATGTCCAGGATAAGAATCCAATGAAGAGCTGAAAAAAATATGATCAGTTAAACATGAGCTATTCTAAGGTATAGAATGAGGCCGACTAAGCATCAAAGATAAGCCTTAGCACAAATTCAATCAACAACAAAACCCTAGATGAGGGGGAGAAACTAACCTTCAGAGTAAACTATTCAAGAAAAGATGACTAGACATCAGCAAAAAATTGCAAGCCAAGTATGGGAAGATATGGTCTAGTTAAGGCAACAAATTAAAACTTCAGCAGAGACAGAATTTGGAACACTTAATCAAAGATGTTCAAAGAAATTTCCTAAATCAATTCAAGGAGATGAAGGGAAATATGGTTAAAAAGATAAAGATATTAAGAAGACAATGTTGTAAACACAAAGAATAATTTTGAAGTATAAAAAGAAATATAGCACAAGTTATGGGAATGAAAGGCACAAAAAGAGAAATTAAAAATACACAGGAAGGGCGGGCCACAGTGGCTCAGCAGCAGCATCTCACCGGCCATGCCGGGGACCCAAGTTCATTTCCCAGTGCCTTCCCATGTATTAAAAAAAATTTTTTTTTTAATTACACAGGAGGGTTGCAAGGATAATTCAGTGGTAGAATTCTTGCCTGCCATGAGAGAGACCTGGGTTTGTTTTCCAGCCAACACACTTCCCCCACCTCAAAAAAAAATTTCAACAAAATGGTGCTGCGATAATGGGATAGTCATATGGAAAATAATGAAATGTGACCCCACCACACAGCATACCAAAAAAAAAAAAAAAATACACAGGAGGCATACAATATCAGCTTTGAACAGGCAGAAGAGAGAATCAGTGAACTAGAAGACAGGACAATTGAAATCTTAGAAGAATATGATTGAGAAAATAGAAGAAATTAAGCAGTGTCTCAGATATTTGAGTGACGTTACTTAGCTTATAAACATAGGCAAGATGAATTTTCCAGAAGGAGAAGGGAATGGAGAAGGGAACAGGAGCAGAAGGAATATTTAAGGAAACAATGATCAAAAATTTCACAATGCTTGTGAAATACATGTACAAGAAAAGCAAATATTCCTAACAGTATTTAACATACTAACAGAGACACATACTACTCAGAATTTCAGATGCCAAAGGCGAATTCTGAAAGCAGCAAGAGAAAAGTGATTCATCACATGCAAGGTATTCACATCAAGACCAAGAGGTGATTTCTCGTCAGAAACCATACAGGTGAGAAGACAGTGGTATGATATATTTAAGGTAATGAAACAAAAAAAACACCTGCCAGTCAAAAATTGTCTATCCATCAAAACTGTCCTTCAAAAATGAGGGAGAGTTTAAAATATTCACAGATAAATGGAAGCTGAGAGAGTTCATCAACAAGAGATATGCCCTACTAAAGGAAGTCCTGAAAGCTGAAAGAGTGGCTTGGAATAGTATAAAGAAATGAAGATTGTCAGTAAGAGTAACTAAAAGGGTAAAAAGAGAGAAATAAAAAGAAAAAATATGACATGTAAAATCCAAAGGATAAAATGGCTGAAGTAAGTACAGTCTTTAGAGTAAACTCACCAAAAGACACAGATAGACAAAATGGATTAAAAAGCATGCCCCAACTACACGTCATTTATAAGAGACTCACCATAGACTCAAAGCCTCAAATAGGTTGAAAAAAATATTCCAAGCAAATAGTAACCATACTATTACTAGCCATACAAATATTGGACAAAACAGATTTTAAGTGGAAAATTGTTATAAGAGACAAAGAAGGACACCATATATTAATAAAAGAGGCTATCCACCAAGAAGAACTAACAATCATAAATATAAATAACCAGAGTACCCCAAAATACATGAGGCAAACACTACAAAATAAGAAGAAATAGACAACTCTACAAGAAATAGACTTCAATACACCACTCTCATCAATAGATAGAACATCTAGTCAGAAGATCAAAAGGAAATAGAGAACTTGAATCATATGACAAATGAACTAGACCTAAAAGACATTTACAAGGGTACACAGGTGGTTCAGTGGTAGAATGTCACTTGACATCTGAGACACCCAGGTTTGGTTCTGGCTCATGCAACCAAAAACAAACCAGCAACAAACAAGCAAAACCCCAGACATATACAGAACAGTGCACCCCAAAACAGCAGGATATAGATTCTTCTCAAGTGATCATGTATCATTCTCCAGGATAGACCAAGTACTGGGTCACAAAACAAGTCTCAATAAATTCAAAAAGATTAAAATTATACAGAGCACATTCTCTGACCATAATAGAATAAACTGGAAAGCAATAACAGGCAAAGAACTGGAAAATTCACAATATATGGAGGGTAAACAACACACTGTTAAACCATCAGTAGATCAAAGAAGCAATTGAATTAAAAACCAGTAAATATCTCAAGACGAATGAAAAGGAGGATACAACATGTCAAAGCTTATGGAATGCAACAAAGGCAGTGCTGAGAGGGAAATGTATAGCCCTAAATCCTTAACATTAAAAAAGAAGAAAGAGCCAAAACCAAAGAACTAATTGCAAACGAGGAAGAACTAAGAAAAAGAGCAGCAAACTCACCCCAAAGCAAGCAGAAAGAAAGACATAACAAAGATCAGAACAGAAGTAATGATAATGAGAATAAAAAAAAAATAGAGAAAAAACAACAAAACCTAAAGTTGGTTCTGTGAGAGGAGCAATAAAACTGACGAAACACTTAGCTCGACTGACAAAGGAAAAAAAGAGAGAGAATACAAATAAATAAAATCAGAAATGAGAGAGGAGACATTACTAACGACCTCACAGAAATAAAAATGGTCATAAAAGAATACTATGAACAACTGCAGACCAACAAACCAGACAACTTAAATGAAATGGACAATTCCCTAGAAACGCACCAACAATGTACACTGACTCAAGAAGAAATAGAAAATCTCAACAAACTACTCACAAGTAAAATTTTCAACCAGTCATCAAAAACCTCCCTACATGTGAGATCTTGTTGGTTTGTAAAGGTTAGTGTGATGCCCTGATATATTCCAGAGTAATCTGGGCAGAGAATAAAAAGTATTATCAAAGTCCCTTTGGAGGACTGGAGAGAAAAGGAGAAAATATTCAACTTCCCCATTTGGGGAATTCCTGATATTCTTGCAAGCAGTGGGGGCACCCAATTCAATAGGCTGAGCCTTCAATCATGGAGTTCGCCCCTATGAAACTTATTCCTGCAAAGAAGCTAAGCCTTATAATCATATCTAATAGTCACCCCAGAGAACCTCTTTTGTTGCTCAAATAAAGCCTTTCTCTCCAAGCCAAGTCAGCAAGTGAACTCACTGCCCTCCTCCTTACGTGGAACATGACTCCCAGAGGTGTAAATCTCCCTGGCAAAATGGGACAGAACACCCAGGATGAGCTGAAATCTGACATCATGGGATTGAGAAAGCCTTCTTGACCAAAAGCAGGAAGAGAGAAATGAGACAAAATAAAGCTTCAGTGACTGAGAAATTTCAAACAAAGTTTAGAGGTTATTCTAGAGGTTATTCTCATGCATTATATAGATATGTCTTTTTTGGCTTATTGGAGTGGCTGGAGGGACATACCTGAAACTGTTGAGCTGTGTTCCAGTAGCCCTGATTCTTGAAGACGAGGGTCTAAATATATATAGCTTTTACAATGTGATCGTGTGATTGTGAAAACCTTGTGTCTGATGCTCCTTTTATCCAGGGTATGGACAGATGAGTAAAAATACAAGGATAAAAAATAAATAAATAGCAGGGAGGATATAGGGTAAAAAACTGGGTAAATGGAAATACAGTGGTCAATGAGAGGGAGTGGTAAGGGGCATAGTATGTATGAGTTTTTTTCTTTTTTCTTTTTATTTCTTTTTCTGGGGTGATGCAAATGTTCTAAAAATGATCATGGTGATGAATACATAACTGCGTGACGATATTGCAAACCACATGTATGGACTGTATGTGTGTGAAGATTTGTCAATAAAATTTTGTTTGTTTGTTTAAAATGGAAAATTTATTTGCTCAGTACACCAAATAGGATGCAAGCACTGTAATGAGAAATATACAGAAATATGCAGATCAACTTAAAACAGTAATTTAGTTTAAATGAAGTGAAAACTCTTTAAATATTGTGGCGACATATTCCCAAGAAGAATCTTGTCTTCAGTAAAGTTAATTATACATTTCAATAAAATAAAGCTGATGATGGAGTAAGTGGAAGTTAGCTTGTGTGAGTTTTCCTTAAAAATAAAATTCTAACTCTATCAATCCATGCCAGTAAAACACTAGAACCAAAATTTTCACATAAGTACAAAAGGAAAGAAAGGAGTTAGTTACCCTTTTTGTTTGAATAGTCCAGAGAAAAACGGTCCCTACAAATAGAGAGGAGAAACTGTTAAGACCGACTGATGTAGAAAATAGTGTAGTACTGAATTTCAGTCTCCAATTGTGCTAAATGCTCATCATTAGTATGGCACATTTTGGTCCATGATGTCGTTTAATGCCAAGCTAGGTCCCAACTTGTTACAGAAACACATAGATTACTGTTGTTTTTTAAATTTGTTTTTAAATATATATTTTAAAAAGCCAGGTATATTTCCACATACAAAGGCAGGTTTTCTGAGGAGTAATTTACAGGAAGTAGTCTGGGGTGCGCGGGGTGACATGGGGCTCTCCATGGCGAGGTGCCGGATCATACTCAAGGAAGGAATACTTTAAAGTGTCATCTAACTCCATGAAAGCAGCCTGGTTCCCACAATGGTGACAGTAATTGGGTGCACTGAAGATAGTAACCACATTCGATCATGACACCAATTATAGCCCTCATTAACAAGTTGGTGGGCGTGAGAAACCAGCGTGAGACCATTAAATGTTTCAGAAACGTCTTGTCCAAATGTGTAGCCAGCACCACGTGGAAAAATACCCCACCCGCCAGGATCATCTGGATCTGACCACAACAAATCACACACTGGGCCCTCATACGGAATTTCTGTAAACAATCCAGGGCTCCTATATGCTCCAATGTCTCTATGGATGGAGAGCAGCCACCATGGAGGCAGAATATCTGTCCATCTACCCGGAAGATAATCAAATAGATCTGTGAAATATTTCCAAACATTGACATTTCCGTGCTTTCATAGGCATTCATCATAAAAGCCATATACTTGGGTAATTTGTCAGCTTTCATGGTTTCTTCTCAATATTGTAATACATTCTGGATAACTCAACTTCAATGGCACAAGAAAAGTCACATCTCCACAGAATAATAACCTCTGTCAACACAGTCACCCATGAATAGTTTGCGTCTGGTGATTTCCCACCAATTCTAAAGAATTCCATAAGATCAGGAAATTGACCATGAACATCTCCACGGACGGTAACAGGACAATGAGCCTCTTGCACGTTTGATTCTTTTGTTAAAACTTCCTTAGCCTTTCCGCACAGAGTCCGCAGTTGGTTCTCGTTAAGCTGTTTACATTCGTTCAGGGGCTCGACCCGCTGGTCCAGCTCCTTGGTGAACGCCTTGACGGCGGCGGCCGCCCGCTCCCCTTCCCCGCCGCCTGCCCACGCCCTTCCCGCCCACGCCCCGGCGCCGAGAGCCGCTCCCCTCTCCTGTCGCCACGGCCGCTGCCAGCTCCCAGGCCGAGAGGAAGGAGCCAGGGAGGGAGGCCCTGGCCGCCGCGCCCCGCCCAAGCCCGGCGGGCAGCTCCATGCACACGGCCTGGGGACCTGCTCCCGCCCTTCCCAGCCCCGCCGTGCGCCCTGGAGGCGGTGAAGGGCGCAGCGAGGTGGTGGGGAGCGCACGGTGGGCCTCAGCGCTGGACTATGGCCTCTACCGCGGACCCCCGCCCGCCGGCAGCTCCCCGCCGATAAAAATATATATATATAAAAAAAAGAGAGAGAGAAAACCCCCCTACCAAGAAAATCTCAAGACTAGCTAGATCCACAGGTGAATTTTACCAATCATTCCCCGAAGAATTAATAACAATCCTGAGCTAACTCTTCCAAAAAAAATTGAAGAGGAGGGAACACTACCTAAGTACTTCTATGAAGCCAACACCACACTAATGCCAAAGCCAGATAAAGATACTACAAGAAAATAAAATTATAGACCAATTTCTCTAATGAATATAGATGCAAAAATCCTTGACAAATTGAATCCAATAGCACATTAAAAGAAATAAAAGGCGGGAAACATATGATTATCTTGACTGAGAAGAAAAGGCAATTGACAAAGTCTTTCATCCTTTCTTGATAAAAACACTTAGAAAAATAGGAATAGAAGGAAACTTTCTCAGCATGAGAAAGGGCATACATGAAAAACCCGCAGCTAACATATTCAATGGTGAAAGATTGAAAGCTCTCCCTTTAAGATCTGGAACAAAACAAGGAAGCCCACTGTCACCACTGTTATTCAACATTATGCTAGAAGTTCTAGCTAGAGCAATTAGGCAAGAAAAAGAAATGCAAGGTATCCAAATTGAAAAGGAAGAAGTAGAACTTAATTTGCAGATGACATGATCCTATATGTGGAAAATCCTAAGAAATCTATAACAAAGCTACTTGAGCTAATAAACCAATTCAGCAAATTGGTGGCATATGAGAATAAGGCACAAAAATCAGTAGTGTTGGCCTTGCAGATGCCTCCACCCACTGCTGCAGTCTTCTGCCTGCAGCCATGGCCAACCCCACTGTGTTTTTCAACATCTCCCTTGATGGTGAGCCCTTGGGCCTCATCTCCTTTAAGCTGTTTGCAGACAAAGTTCAAAGACAGCAGAAAATTTTTACACTCTGAGCACTGGGGAGAAAGGATTTGGTTATAAGCAATCCTGGATTATTCCTGGGTTTATGTGCCAGGGTGGTGACTTCACAAGCCATAATGGCACTGGTGGCAAGTCCATCTGCAAGGAGAAGTTTGATGATAGCCTCATCCTGAAGCATACAGGTCCTGGCATCTTGTCCACAGCCAGTGGTGAACCCAGTACAAACGGTTCCCAGTTTTTCATCTGCACTGCTAAGACTGAGCGATTAGATGGCAAGTACGTGGTCTTTGGCAAGGTGAAAGCGGGCGTGAATATTGTGGATGCCACGGAGCACTTTGGGTCCAGGAATGGCAAGACCAGCAAGAAGATCACCATTATGACTGTGGATAATTCTAATAAATCTGATTTGTGTTTTGTCTTAACCACCCAACCATTCTTTCAGTAGCTCAGGAGAGCATCCCACCTCCCCTACTCTGCCTCAGTATTCTATCAGTGGGCTCTCACTGCAGTTCTTTGGGTTCTATGCTGTCCTCCCCTTCCAAGTATAGTTAAATTGCAAAGTTAAGTTTATGATTATGAAATAAAACTTATTAACAACAAAAAAATCGGTAATGTTTCTATACACTAATAATGACCTAACCAAGGAGGCAATTAGGAAAAAATTCCATTCACAACAGCAACTAAAAGGATCAAGTATCCAGGAATAAATTTAACCAAGGGTGTAAAGAACCTGTACCCAGAAAACTAAAAAACATGGCTAAAACAAATCAAAGACCTAAATAGGTAGAAAGACATTCCATGTTCATGGATAGGAAGGCTAACGTTGCTAAGATGTCAATTTTACCCATACTGATCTACTGATTTGGTGTAATACCAATTAAAATTCCAACAACCTGCTTTACAGACTTGGAAAAGTTAGTTTTTAATTAGAAGAGAAAGTTAGGTTTTTTGTTTGTTTGTCTCTTGCTTTTTTTTTTTTTTTTGAAAGTTAGTTTTTAATTGGAAGGGAAAGGGGCCTCAAATAGCCAAAAGCATCCTTTAAAAAATGAATGAAGTGGGGGATGCAAGGGTAGTTCAGTGGTAGAATTCTCGTCTGCCATGCAGGAGAAACAGGTTCGATTCTCAGTCCATGCACTTCCCAACAAACAAACAAACAAGCAAAATAAACAAAAAACAGATGAAACAAAAATTCAACTGTAGTAGTTAGGTTCAGGTGTCAGTTTGGCCAGGTGAAGGTGCCTTGTTTTGCTCTTGTAGACATCTGCAGTTGGCTAGGAGGCGTGTCTGCTGCAATGCATGATGTTTGATTTAATTGACTGGATGCTTAAATGAGAGAGCTCAACAGCCTAAGCAGCTCAGCATCCCTCATCTCAGCACTCGCAGCTCAGCCCAGGCCTTTGGAGATGAAGAAAGGAATCACCCCAGGGAAAGTTGTTGAATCCCAGAGGCCTGGAAAGAAGGCCAGCAGAGATCACCCTGTGCCTTCCTGTGTAGGAAAGAACCTCAGTTTAAAGTTAGCTGCCTTTCCTGTGAAGAACTACACACTTTTAACTCAATAAATCCCCTTTTATTAAAAGCCAATCCATCTCTGGTGTGTTGCATTCTGGCAGTAGCAAACTAGAACATCAACTAATGGTGGTACAATAACAGGATACTCACATGTAAAAATAATGAAATGTGACCCCACCATATAGCATACAAAAGAAGGAGAAGAAGGAGGAGGAGGGGAAGGAGAGGGGGGAGGGGGAGGGGGAGGGGGAGGGGGAGGGGATGGGGGAGGGGGAGGAGAGGGAGGAGGAGGAGGATAAAGATAAGACATTGATCAGTGGAATTGAATAGAGAGGTCAGAAATAGACTATCAGACCTTTGGTCAATTTATTTTTGAGAAGGCCCCCAAATTCATTGAACTGGGACAGAATAGTCTCAAATAAATGGAGCTAGAAGAATTGGATATCCACATCCAAAGGAATGATAGAGGTCTTCTACCTTATATGCAATACAAAAATTAACTCAAAATGCATAAAAGACCTAGATACAAGAGCCAGTACCATAAAACTCCTAGAAGAAAATATAGGGAAACATCTTCAAGACCTGTAAATAGACAGTAGCTTCTTAGACTTTACACCCAAAGCACAAGCAATGAAAGAAAAAATAGATAATGGGAACTCCTCAAGATTAAACACTTCTGTGCTGAAAGGACTTTGTCAAAAAGGTGAAGGGGCAGCCAACTCAAAGGGAAAGAATATTTGGTAACCACATATCTGATAAGGGTTTGACATCCAGTATATAAAGAAATCCTACAACTCAGCAATAAAAGGACAACCAACCTAATTATAAAATGGGCAAAATATATAAATAGACATTTTTCCAAAGAAGAAATAGAAATGGCTAAATAGCACATGAAAAGTGCTCGTCTTCATTAGCTATTATGAAATTACAAATTAAAACCACATTGAGATAACATCTCACACCTATAAGAATGGCCACTATTAAACAAACAGGAAACTACAAATGTTGGAGAGAATGTGGAGAAATAAGAAGTTATTTACTGCTGGTGAGAATGCAAAATGGTACAGCCACTGTGTAAGACAGTTTGGCAGTTCCTCAGAAAACTAAATATTGAATTGCCTTATGATGCAGAAATTCTGCTACTTGGTATATATCCAGAACATCTGAAAGCAGGGACATGAAGAGACACTTGCACACCAATATTCACAGGAGCATTATTCACAATTACCAAAAGATGGAAACAATCCAAGAGTCCATCAATAGATGAGTGGATAAACAAAATGTGGTATATACACACAATGGAATATCATGCAGCAGTGAAGAAGGAACAAGGTACTGATGCATGCGAAAGCATGGATGAACCTTGAGGACGTAATGCTGAGTAAAATAAGCAAGACACAGAAGGGCAGATATTGTATGATTTCACTAACATAAACAAACTACGACATGTAAACTCAGTGTCTTAAATGTATAATATAGGATTTCTAGAGCTAGAAAGAAGCTAAAGGGGGGCGTGGTTATCTAATAAGTACAAGATTGTTAATGAGCCTTGAACTGAAATGTTTGGGAATAGATAGAGATGATGGTCGCTCATTATTGGGATTATAAGTAATAATCATGTATTGTAGGTGTGAATTTGGTTGAAAATCATGTATGTCACCAGTTGTGTTAGTCAGGATTCTATAGAGAGATATATAAAGATGAGATTTATAAAAGCGTCTCACATAACCATGGGAATGGAAGAGTTCAAAATCCACAGGGCAGGCTGTGAAGCTGCTGACTCCAATGAAGGGTCTGGACAAACTTCACAGAAGAGGCTCACTGGCTGAAGAAGCAGTGAAAGTTTCTCTTCTTCCTTAAAAATCCTTTAACTGATTGGATTATCTTATGGTGGAAGACACGCCTTAGTTGATCATAGATGTAATCAGCCACAGATACAATTAACTGACTGATGATTTAATACACCAGCCTTCTGCTTTATCAACCAGCCAGAAAATATCCTTACACAGCAGTCAAGCCACTGCTTGCCTGACCAGACAACTGGGCATAATTCCTTGGGAAAGTTGACACCAGAACCTAATCATCACAGTGATTAACACCAAAAATATAAATAAGTTCTTGCGTGAACTACTACAAAAGTGAAAAAAAAGACAACAATAGAAGGGTATATAGGAAAAAACTTAGCTATTGCAACTATGGACTATAGTTACAATATCACAGTAATACTTTGATATTATTTCATCAACAGTAATAAATTATAAAAAATACTAAACTAATACTATAGTCAACAATGGGGGGAACGGGGGTATGGGAGGATTTGGGTTTTAGTTTTATTCTTATTTCTGTTCTGGAGCAATGAAAATGTTCTAAAATTGATTATAGGGATGTATGCACAACTATGTGATGATACTATGAGTCAGCAATTGTATACATTGGATGGTTTGTGTGGTGTGTGAACATATCTCAACAAAATTGAAATAGAATAGTACAATTATTTTTTAAATGCTATCATCATTTGTAACAAATGTTCCACCCCAATGCAAGGTGTTGGGGGTAGGGTGGTGTATGGCAATCCTGTATTTTATGCATGAATGTTTTGTGAACCCAAACCCTCTCTAATTTAAAAAAAAAAAAAAGACATTAGAATGTTATTTTTGAAATGCTAAAGTTAAATGCTTCCAACTTAGACTTCGATTGCAGCAAAACTATCCTTCAATAATAAAGGACAAAGATATTTTCAAACTAACAAAGTCAGAAGAATTCATCAGCAGCAGATCTGCACAAAAGGAAACACTTAAAGGGTATTTTTCAAGTAGAAAGTAATGGTCCCAGACAGAAACTTGGAGATAAATATTAACAAAAGGAATAGGTAAATAAATTAAAATATATTAACACAGTGGAATACTCAAAACATATATACATACAATAATATTCATACGAACTTTGTTCTGATATCCAAACGTCTAGCAACATTCAATATCAGTTACTACCCAGCAATAAAAGTTGATAAAATAGACCTACACTCCCATCCAAGATTGGATTTACCATCCTGCCTGAAATAACCATAAAAAATGGACAAAATATATCAAATAAAGATTTGCAAGGCTTTGGACATCTGGCAATGAATGTGATTCTTAAGAAGTAGGAATCAAATGAGGTGAACCATACAATTACCCAACTTATTGCCTGAAGAAAGTTTCCAGGCCACAGTGCTAGAAAGGGGAACTCAGGTGAAGCCCTGCAGTGAAGTTGAGGGGGTGGAACTGAGTCTGAGGAGACCTATTTGACTAAAGTTCACATGGCAGTCTAGCAGAGATGGGAGATCTGCAGAGAAAAACAATTCTGGAGATTTTTCAGAGGCCTCCCTCAAGTCCTCAGCTGAGATCAGATCAATGCATGCCTGTGAAGAAACTACCTGAGGCCACAGAAAAAGCTGCCCAAAAAGATTAGAGGAGACAATCCCAGGAGCTCACACAGAGCTGGGAGTAGTCTTATTCCCAGCCAGGCAGAGTGGAAAATGGAACATCAGATGGAGTGCTCCAACGGGTTTTGAGAACAAAGATTTTGTAAATTTTTTCTGTACCCTAAATACTGTTCTGTTCCCACATAACAAAGATTTAAAACAAGAACCAAAGGATTAGACTCTTTCCAAGTAATTTAATCACATCTCAGAAAAAAGATCAAGGACACTTATAAGAATACAAAACTATCCAGCATGTCAAAAAAGTAAAACTCACAATGTTTGGCACCCAATCTAAAAGTATCAGGCATGCAAAGAAACAGGAAACTTTTGACCCATAATGAGGGGATAAATCATTCCATCGAATCTGATGCCAAATGACAAAAAGAATTAGTAGACAAAAGCATTAAACCAGTATTATAACTGGATTATATGTGTTTAAAAAACAGAAAGGAAAATTGAACATTTTAAGCAGAGACATGGAAGATATTAAAAGACCTAAATTGAGCTTCTAGAAATAAAACTGCAATGTCTGAGATTTAAAATATATACTGCATAGAATTAACAGCAGATCAGACACTGCAGAAGAAAAGTTGAAGAAATAATAATAGAAACCATTCAAAATAGAAACAGAGAAAAAAAGACTGGAAAAAATGAACAGACTATCAGTGGCTCTGGGAAACCATCAAAGAACTTTAAAAATGTCATGTAGTTGGAGTTTTCGAAAGGCAGAGGGGTGGAGAGAAAAATATTTATAGATATAATGTCTGGAAATGTCCCCAAATTGAGGAAAACTATAAACCTACAGATGTAAGAATCTCAACAAACCCCAGGAACAAGAAACATGGAGAAGAGTTCACCAAGGTACATCATAACCAAATTGCTTAAGACTAAGGATGAAGAGAAAATCTTAAAAGCCAGACAAAATAAGAAGCAGCCAAAATCCCTTGAGGGACTGGAGAAAACATATGGAACTATAAAACTTTACCACCAGGGAAAACCCTGATCAATAGGCCAAGCCCTTGACCAAAAGGGGGGAAAGAATTGTAACACATAAGGTATCAGTGGCTTAGAGAGTTTAAATAGAGTTCGAGAGGCTATTCTGGAGGTTACTCTTACACAAACTTCGGCTAGATATTGTGAATTGTCATGGTTTGCCAAACTCCAACCAACAACATTTCTGTCAATCCTAAAGAACACCTAGGGCTCTATCTGGGATTCTATAAAAGTTGCAGACACTAAGTTTACTTTCCAGAAACTTATAACCCTCAGATGGTTCCTGGGCCAGATAAGTCCTGAAACCCAGAGGGGCCAGCCTCTCTAAAAACATCAACTAGTTCCATCCCCCATCTCATACTGTTGACACCTTTGTTCAACATGAAAGTTAGAATACACGTAGCTCAAATATCCCTAAAGTCTGGAAAAAGGATCAAAGGAGAAGGAGGAGTTATAACAGAGAAGATAGGATTTAACAAATGAATATGACTGCTGAATCATTATATCGCTATTTCTTTTAGTCTCCAATGTTTGGAAGCAGCTAGAAGGAAAAATCTGAAATTGTGGAACTGTAACCCATACCGAACTCTGAAATCTGTTCTATAACTACGTCTTACAATGTGCTTCAAAATTTACTGCTTTTTTGTACATATGTTATATTTCACAATAAAAAATGTTTTTTAAAAAAAGCAGCCAGAGTACAATCCCACTTTTAGATATAGATCAAAGAGTAGCCTCTTAGATATATATTCTTTTAGATATATGTGTTTAGATATATATCTAAAAGAATTGGGAAACAGAGGCTCAAATAGGTATTTGCACACTAACATTCATGGTAGCATTATTCACAATTACCAAAAAATGGAAGCAACCCAAGTGTCCATCAAGCAATGATGAACAAAATGCAGTATATACATAAAACGGGATAATTTTCAGCCACAAAGAAGTATAAAGTTGATACATTGTGACAACATAGATGAACTTTCATCATGTTGAGTAAAATAAGTTAGACAAAAGCACAAATATTGTATGCTCTCATTAATATGAAACGAAATAATATAATATGCAAATTCATAGAGACAAAAATTAGAATACAGGTTACAAGGAGCCAGAGTGGGGGTGGGGAATGGGGAGTTAATGCTTGATTGGAACAGAATTTCTGCTTGGGGTGATGGAAAAGTTTTGATAATATATGGTGATGATGGTAGCACATCATTGTGAATGTAATTAACACCACTGAATGGTATATTTGAAAGTGGTTAAAATGGGAAATTTTAGATTATATATATATTGCCAGAATAAAAATTTTACAAAACCATAGAACTGTACAACACAAAGAGTGAACCCTAATATAAATTATAGGCTATAGTTAACTAATAGTATAATTATAAAAATATTGTTTCATCAATTGTAACAAAGGTATGTCACTGATGCAAATTGTTAATAACAGAGAAAACTGTGTGTGTGATGGGGGCTATGTGGGAATTCAATACTTTCTGTAGAATTTTTGTGTAAACCTACAACTTCTCATTAAAAAAAAAAAAAAAATGAAATCACATCCAGAGGTGAAAATCTTCCTGGCAACGTGGGAGATGACTCCCAGGGATGAGCCTGACCCTAGCATGTTGGGATTGACAGTGCCTTTCTGACCAAAAGGAGGAAAAGAAATGTAACAAATAAGGTATCGATGGCTGAGAGCATTGAAATAGAGTTAAGAGGTTATTCTGGAGGCTATTTTTTTTTTTCCATTCTCCTTTTTTTTTTTTTATTTAACAATACATTTATTTATTTTTTTTAAATTTTTTTATTAATCAAAAAAAAGAAAAGAAATTAACACAACATTTAGAAATCATTCCATTCTACAAATGCACTCAGTAATTCTTAGTATCATCACATAGATGTATGATCATCATTCTTAGTACATTTGCATCGATTTAGGAAAAGAACTAGCAAAACAGCAGAAAAAGATATAGAATGTTAATATAGAGAAGAGAATTAAAATAATAAACTAATTATATATATATATATATATAAAAAGGAAAAAAAAAAACAAAAACAAAGATACAAACACACAAACAAACAAACAAAAAACCATATTTCAGGTGCAGCTTCATTCAGTGTTCCAACATAGTTACATTACACTTAGGTATTATTGTGCTGTCCATTTTTGAGTTTTGTATCTAGTCCTGTGGCACAGTCTGTATCCCTTCAGCTCCAATTACCCATTATCTTACCCTGTTTCTAACTCCTGCTGGTCTCTGTTACCAATGATATATTCCAAGCTGATTCTCAAATGTCGGTTCACATCAGTGGGACCTTACAGTATTTGTCCTTTAGTTTGGGCTAGACTCACTCAGCATAATGTTCTCTAGGTCCATCCATGTTATTACATGCTTCATAAGTTTAGTCTGTCTTAAAGCTGCATAATATTCCATCGTAGGTATACACCACAGTTTGTTTAGCCACTCATCTGTTGATGAACATTTTGGCTGTTTCCATCTCTTTGCAATTGTAATAATGCTGCTATAAACACTGTGTGCAAATGTCCGTCTGTGTTTTTGCCCTTAAGTCCCTTGAGTAGATACCTAGCAGTGGTATTGCTGGGTCGTAATCCATTCTGCCATTCTATGTCTTTTGATTGGGAAATTCAGTCCATTAACTTTTAGTATTATTACTGTTTGGATAATATTTTCCTCTATCATTTTGGCTTTTGTATTATATATATCATATCTGATTTTCCTTCTTTCTACACTTTACTCCATACCTCTCTCTTCTGTCTTTTCGTATCTGATCTAGTGCTCCCTTAGTATTCTTGCAGAGCTGGTCTCTTGGTCACAAATTCTCTCAGTGGCTTTTGTCTATAAATGTTTTAATTTCTCCTTCATTTTTGAAGGACAATTTTGCTGGATATAGGAGTCTTGGTTGGCAGTTTTTCTCTTTTAGTAATTTAAATATATCATCCCACTGTCTTCTAGCTTCCATGGTTTCTGCTGAGAAATCTACACATAGTCTTATTGGGTTTCCCTTGTATGTGACAGATTGTTTTTCTCTTGCTGCTTTCAAGATCCTCTCTTTCTCTTTGACCTCTGACATTCTAACTAGTAAGTGTCTTGGAGAACGCCTATTTGGGTCTATTCTCTTTGGGGTGCGCTGCACTTCTTGGATCTGTAAATTTAGGTCTTTCATAAGAGTTGGGAAATTTTCAGTGATAATTTCTTCCATTAGTTTTTCTCCTCCTTTTCCCTTCTCTTCTCCTTCTGGGACACCCACAACACATATATTTGTGCGCTTCATATTGTCATTCAGTTCCCTGATCCCCTGTTCAAATTTTTCCATTCTTTTCCCTATAGTTTCTGTTTCTTTTTGGAATTCAGATGTTCCATCCTCCAGTTCACTAATTGTAGCTTCTGCCTCTTTAGATCTACCATTGTAGGTATCCATTGTTTTTTCCATTTTTTCTTCTTTGTCCTTCACTCCCATAAGTTCTGTGATTTGTTTTTTCAGATTTTCTATTTCTTCTTTTTGTTCAGCCCATGTCTTCTTCATGTCCTCCCTCAATTTATTGATTTGGTTTTTGAAGAATTTTTCCATTTCTGTTCGTATATTCAGCATTAGTTGTCTCAGCTCCTGTATCTCATTTGAACTGTTGGTTTGTTCCTTTGACTGGGCCATATCTTCAATTTTCCGAGTGTCATCCATTATTTTCTGCTGGTGTCTGGGCATTTGATCAGATTTCCCTGGGTGTGGGACCCAGCTGGTTGAAAGCTTTTTCTGTGAAATCTCTGGGCTCTGTTTTTCTTTTCCTGCCCAGTAGGTGGCGCTCGTGGCGCTCGTCTGTCTGCACGGCAGTCGGCCCGGGAAACCGCGCGTGGAGGTGAGGGTCGCTGGCCGCGGCTTGGGGGAGTGCCGGTCCTAATTGCCCAGCTGGCCCGAAACGCCAAGCGTGACGGGAGGGCCCCGCTATCCAACGTTCCCAGTCAGACCGGGGAGCCACGTGCGTGGAGGGGACCCCAGTCACCAGCCGCCCCAGCCGGGAAAACGCGCGCCCCTCGGGTAGCTCACCGCAGCAGATTCTCCCTGCCCGTTCAGCCGCTCCAGAATGGGGTACGCTGTCTTTTTGGTCTCTGTCGTGACTCCGGGAGCTGTTTCGTATTGTTTCTGTTTCTTTAGTTGCTTTTCTGGAGGAGGAACTAAGACCCGCGCGTCTTACTAAGCCGCCATCTTCTCCGGAAGTCTGGAGGCTATTTTTACACAAGCTTCAGCTAGATATCGCTAAGTGCCACGGTTTGCCAACCCCCAACCTAAACCATTCTTCAACTCTAATGAACAAACACCTAGGGCTCTATCTGGGACTCTACAAAAGTTTTAAGCACTGTGATTACTTTCCAGAAAACCATAACTTCCAGATGGGTTCCTAGGCCAGAGAATTCCTGAAACCTAGAGGGGCGAGCCTCTCTAAGAACATCAACTAGTTCCGTCTCCCTATCCCATGTTATTGACAGCTCTTTCTCACATAAAAGAAAGTTAAAATGGGCATAGCCTAAATACCCCTGAAGATTAGGAGAAACAACAAAGGAGAAGGTGGAGTTATAACAGAGAAGACAGCATTTAGCAAATGAGGATGAGCACTGAATCACAAGAGTGATATTTCTTCTAGTCTCCAGCGTCTTGGAGCAGTTAGAAGGAAATACCTAAAATTGTGGAATTGTAACCCATATCAAATTCTGAAATAGGTTCTATAACTACTTGTTACAACGTACTTTGAAATTTATTGCTTTTTTGAATGTATATTTCACAATTTAAAAAAATGTTTTTAAAAAATGGGAAAAAAGCAGAGTAAAAGGACTCCTTATGTACGGAAGAACAAAACTAAGACTGAAAGCAGACTTCTCACAGGAAACAAGGAAAGCCAGTGCAGCATCTTCAAAGTACTAAGAGGGCGGAAAAAAGCTGTCAATCTAGAATTCCATGCCCAACAAAATATCTTTGCGTATTTTCCAAATATATAAAAGCTGAAAGAAATCATGACATCTTTACTACCAAAAAATGTAAAGGAATGTCCTTTAGGCAGAAGGAAAATTATACCAGATAGAACTCTGGGTTTGCACAAAGAAATGTAGAGCACCAGAAAAGATAAACATATAAATATAAACAATTTTTCCTATTCTTTCCTAATATTAAATCCCTTTAACAGACTATTGACTCCTTTTATCTCCAGAATATGTAATGAACTCCTGCACTCAACAACAAATACACAAGCAATCCAATTATTTTGAATGGATGCAGAGGTTTGTTTTTTTTTTTACTGAGCTGAAAAAAAAATTGGGGCAATGGATAATGTGATGGTAGCACAACATTGTGAAAGCACTCAATACTACTGAATTTACACTTGAAAGTGGCCAAAATGGGAAATTCCAGTCTGTATGTTACTACAACAAAAAGTTGGGGGGGTGGAAAGACATGTACTCAAAGGTCAAGACTTAAGATTTAATACAATTGCAAAGTCTTACTGCTTCATCAAGGACAAGTTAAACTGGAAAAAAAAGTAATTCTGGAGACTTAAGGAAAAAGCTACTTGGTTTGTTTTCATAGTCTGGTATCAATATCAGTCGCTACACCACCAAATTCTTGCAGTAATTTCTAGAGATGCAAGCTGGCTTATCATCTATATGATGACCACCTACTTGGTCACCTGACTAAAATAATAACAACAGTTAACTTTAATTGAGGGCATACTATGTGTCAGGCACCACTAGTCTCTTTATAATAATTTTCTCGTTAAATCTCAAAAAATCCATGGTGTCGGTAAGTGCTATTATTATCCCCATTTTACAGCTGAGAACACTGAGGCTCAAAGAAGTGAAACTGCCCAAGCAATAAAGATAGACTATTTCTTCCAAACACTGATCAAGGATCTTGGTATTCAGGAACCATGTTATTTCAGACAGAGCAAGAACTTATAAAAATAAGAATATCTTATTTTTGCCTTAGCCTGCAGCTGACACAAAACTATCATGACTTTTCTTTC